>NC_050078.2:68002625-69213739 GCF_009764565.3 Dermochelys coriacea | reverse complement strand
GAGGATTAGCCACCATTCCGGTGCGAGTGGGAAGGAAGCCCCAGAGGGGCCTGGTGGACACGGCCTTGAACTGCTCGCTTATCTAGAGGGGGCTGGTAAAGCCACATTGGCTTATCCCCGGGGCAAGGATAAAGCTCGAGTGTATCCCCGGGGATTGGAAGCACTGCCCCATGGCACAGGTGCCCCTGGAAGCACAGGGTAGATTTGCCTGGAAACAGGTTGGGGTAGTGGAGGGGGTTACTGTACCAAGTAGTACTGGGGACAGACTGGGCCCCCCCCCTCCCAAAAGGGAAAGGAGACAGTGGGAGGAAATCCATCAGCAGGAAAAAGGGAGGGATCCCACAGAAGGGAGGAGAACCCCCTACACTAGTGGACACCGGTGAGGGGGAGGACCAAGGTCCCCAGGGAAAACAAGGGAAAAACCCTACACAAGAGAGCGCAAATAGGGAAGGAAAAGGAGCAGAGGCCAAGGAGTGCCTCAGAATAGAGGCCAGGGCCCCACTCGGCAGGGTAGCAGAACCTGAGGCCCTAGGTGTCCTGGAGGAAGGCCAGACTAAACCTGATCCCCCACCAGGGAAAAAAGGGGAGCATCCGGGAGAACAAACCCAAGGCTGTGACTGGTGTGAAGATCTATGGGTGGCAATGGATTTGTGGGGCCATCCCTCTCCCCAGTGTACATTGTGTGGGTGGGGGATGAACGATGTTTCCAGAGATCACCCAGTGGGAGGAGAAGGACTCCCCTGGAGTAACTCCCCTGGTACAGGGAGAAGAGGCCGGGCTAGGCCAAACCTAGCGGTTGCTTAAGGGGGGATGTGTCTGACAGGGTGCTGGGTGAGAAGCAATTATTCAGCCTCTGCCACTCCAGCCCCAATCAAAGGGGAATGGATTGGGGCTGGTTGGACAGCCCTGCGTCTGCCTGGTAACGGGCAGCACCTGCCAGTCTCATTAGCCAGGGCTATAAAGGCTGACAGGAAGCCGGAAGAAGGGGGGAAGAGAAAGGCCAGGCTCAGAGGGAGGTGGGAGCCCTCCGGTCTGTTGCTGGCCAGGCCTGCACTTGGAAAGTTGGCTGCGAAACCTGTACATAGATGGAAAGTGGTGGCAGGAAAACAACGGTAAATAAAGAACTCTGAGTTGGGATCTGAGTTACTATAGAAAATTCTTTCCTGGGTATCTGGCTGGTGAATCTTGCCCATATGCTCAGGGTTTAGCTGATTGCCATATTTGGGGTCGGGAAGGAATTTTCCTCCAGGGCAGATTGGAAGAGGCCCTGGAGGTTTTTCGCCTTCCTCTGTAGCATGGGGCATGGTTGACTTGAGGGAGGCTTCTCTGCTCCTTGAAGTCTTTGAACCATGATTTAAGGACTTCAATAGCTCAGACATGGGTGAGGTTTTTCATAGGAGTGGGTGGGTGAGATTCTGTGGCCTGCGCTGTGCAGGAGGTCGGACTAGATGATCAGAATGGTCCCTTCTGACCTTAGTATTATGAATCTATTATGAAACTCTTGTGTTGCATCAAGCTGAGGCATTCCTGACTGATTGGAGAGGGCAACAAGGGCAGAAACCAGAGGGGCCCAGCGCGCTCCTTGTTACAATAACACAGACAAATGTAACTGAAATCTTGGAAAAATCAATATACATAAGTATAAAAATAAGTTAAGTACAGTAAAGTGGCTTCCTGCACTGTTCAAACTTACAATCTTACATTGTGCATACTTACAACCTTCTGGAGACCTTTAGAAACAAAGATGGAAAAAAATATAAGTGGAGATTACCCCAAGAAGAAGGTGCTGACCTAGGCTTCCTACCTGGCTGTCCCATGTCATCCCCATGTCCTAACAGGTTGGATAACCACATCTTTTATTCACCTTTTCTTATTCCACCCATGCATGTCTGGGACCATATCTGATAAGGTTTCGGACCCTGCCCATGTGTGATATTCTGGCTAACCATAGTTAAACTTCCGACCATTATCACCCTCATTTGTGTCAATTAACGTCCCAATAATTTTGATATGTCAATGCAGTTAGCTCCATAGTTACTTTATTGCAAAAGTTCCCTATAAATAGGGTGACCAGATGTCCCATTTTTAAAGGGACAGTCCCGTTTTTTGGGACTTTTTCTTATATAGGCGCCTATGACCTCCCACCCCCTGTCCCTTTTTTCACAGTTTCTATCTGGTCACCCTATCTATGAGGCTATTGTGTGTTCATTTTTGGGTTACCTCTTTATCACACAATGCATTGCTAAACTATCACAAGAGACACATTGCAAAGTTTTATAACATTAGGTCAAACACATAATTCTCTTACTAGCTTATACCAACTGCCAACTTCTACTGGGCCTCACTTTAAACCCTTAACACTTAATGAAGACATTTAGCAGGCCTATTTGTAAAACATGTATTTTGGTTCTTCTGTTATAGCTTCAATCGCTTCCATTTTGATTTCTATACACATGCTTAGCAGATAGATTATATTTTACCCAAAAAATATCAGGTCAGGGGTACATTCCTATGAACATTAGGCCCAACATATCCTAATTAGGTACGTGGGAATCATTTCTAACAGAAAAGTTTGCAGTTAGTCCTGACTATTTTATAAACCCCCTATCCAATGCAAATTTTAAACTTTTTAAAGAAAATAAAGCAACCCAAATATAAACAAACACCACCACCACCACAAACAACCCTGCCCTGTCTACTATTTTGAACTAACAACGGATCAGTCCACAAATAGTCTGTTAATTGTGAGCACCGCCAGAGCCACCGCTTTCTGGAACTGGAGCAATTACATTCTCCAATTTTCATAACATTAAAATGAAAGCCTGAGTCACTTCTTTATCTCACTGCTGTGTTACAGGAAGAACACACACAGATATGGGTAATATACACACTGTCATTCCAAGAAAAGCCAAGGCTGTGTGCGAAGAGCATGGTTATTACACATGCCCAGCAAAAGAAACAGACATCCTGTGTGCTTTCCCCTTCTTTGCATAAAAGGCCTCATAAATTCTTCTCTGGCAAACAAGAGGCAATGATGTTATTACAGAATTGCTGGGAAGCATATGTTTCACGTAGAGGAAGACAACGATTCAAGTAGGTGGTGCGCACAGTGACCATCGTATTGAAAAAGCTGCTGGTTTAAAGCAGATGAGACTTGTGCTCTGATATATTTAATTTTTTCCCTGTGAATTCTATTCATAAGATGATATGAAAAACATTTCTCAGGCAACAAGATGTTCCTAAAAACAACTAATGTTCAACGTTTAATTCAGCACTGAATTATCTTGAAATAGATTAGACATTAAACAATATGAAATTTCCATCAAACAACACTTTTGCTGTGTCTCCTTTTCTTCCCATTATAAATGAGCCTTGGGTCCCACTGTCATAGGGCCAAGTCCACAGTAAGGCAAATCCACATAGCTTCATTAACTTCAATTCTTTCTTTTAAGAGAGCCCAGAGCTACAAAGTTTGGGTCCAAATCCAGACCTGGACTCACCCAAAGTTCTGGAGTGTTCAGATCTGGTGTTCTGGTTTTGCCCATTATAACAGAAGAAGCCAGGCTCAATGTTCCGATTCAAACTTTCCCAAAGTTCACAGGTATTTGGAGCCAGAACTTTGGTATAGTTCCAGGTCTGATTTTCCTTAGACGGTGTTAATGTTAGGTCTATGGAGTTAGTTTTGATGTCACAACAACTTTAAACAAAGCTAAAGCAACCACAGAGGGACATGTGAAATGGAATTTCAACAAGAGAACCTTTCTTCCAAATTGTTGCTCTGCAATTGAAAAAATGCCTTTCACATGGACCTGAAACTGTATCCAGAATGGTCACAAATTCTGCTGCTTACAGACTAAGGTCAAGAGCCTATCCTCAGATCTGAATGCAGTAGCAGGTGCATGAGAGTGCATCTAAAAGGCCTGCACTGAAGATTTTGTTTCTTTGTTCTTACTGCTGCTTGCAAACTCAAGGAGAGAATATTTAAAGCACAGGTCAGATGAAATATTTGTTATGAAAACTCACCATGCAAACTCCATTCAATTCAATATTTTCTGATATCTCCTTGACCTCTTGTCAACTTACACTTGAACTGTACTGTTTACCTTTGCTCCCAAGCCCTCTCCACTTCCCGTTCTTATAACTTATGAACACATCACTATCTTCCTTCTAGCTCAGGGTCTGAGCACCACCTTCGGTTCTCTCCACTCCTTCCCCGCATGCATCCAGGCTGTGTCTAAATCTTATTGTGGCTCCCTTCATGACATCTTTAGCTCATCACTTCCTGTTCTCATTACTGAGACCCCCTCTTCCTCCCAGACACCTACAGTCCTCCCATCCTCCTTTTCCCAGTACAAAATGCTGCTACTAAGATACTTTTCTTTGCCTGATCTTATCATGTCACTCTCCTCCACTGCCCACCCCCACCAAATCCAATTCAAACGTCTCATTGTCCAGAGCCCTGCATAGCTCTGTATTACTGATCCACCCATCTCTTTCCACATCACCCTCTTCCCCTTCTGTTTCTCAGTACCCCATTTGTCTGCATCACATACAACTTCCTCCACTCAGTCTTCCACTTAAGAATGGAAGAGATCACCTAGGGGAGTTACTCCATTTAATTATTTAATGCAATTTAATTGAACTTCAAAATACAGTCATGATGAATGTCACAAGGGAGAAATTAGGATTAATAGAGGGCTGTGGTCAAACAAACTGTCTTGTGGACACCATCCCTGCATGCACTGTTATGCAAACTACAACGCCCTTCCCATTTGCAATTATGAAATATCACTATAGGAATTGGTTATATGGAGTAGCAGATTAAGAAATATGGCAAGTATAGGAATATTAGGAAAGTGATGTATTTTAGCTGTGTTTAAATGCCATTGAGCAGCTGGCGAGTAGAAAGGAGTAGCCAGCCCCATGAAAAGACAACTAGGACGGAGTGTTGAAGAAGAGCAGAAATGGGAAGACTTTGAGAGACAACGGGGGATGGTTAGATGGATAAGAGGAGACCCAGAAGAACGCAGCACTATGAAAGCTCAAAGAGAGGAGAGCGTGCAGTAAAGAAGGCAGCACAGTTTGGGAGAGCTGAGATATTTCACCACATATCTGATGAAAGACAGAAAGAAAAAGAATGTTTTTTGTTAGCTCTCTGGAGTTCTACTTTGAGAAGTTCCAAGACTCGATAGACAACTTGTCTACATCTTCTTCAAAAACTCAAAGAGATTTCAATGCAATCAGTTTAAACTAATGCTCTGAAACGTCCACTGTAGGGAAGATTTTGTTCAGCAGAGTTCATTCTGCTCCAGCATGTCATACAGATGCAATTTATTTTTAACACTACATAATGATTCTCTGATGGCTGTTAAGAGACCAAAGCTTCCAGTGAAACTTGCTGCAAGTATGAATGCTTGAGCTGGTGGTATTCTGAATAGAGAGCCTAGAATGCAGTAGTAATGCAGGGGGAAACTGAAGAGATGGGGGAGTGCTGTCTTACAACCCCTCCACTCCCATGTGAACACATTTTTCTCACATCTAAACCATCACATCACCTTTTAGATAGAGAAGAATCGAACCCTGCAAATTTTGTCTGAGTAATCACTCAATGGAAGAACAGGACTTTAATAAAGGATCAGTTGCATGAGTCCAGAAACAAAGCTGCTGCTTCTGAATTTTAGCAGCATTCTCACTGGTTGTGACCACGAAATGCAAAAGGGTACAATTTGAGTGAGTGAGAATCACTGTGCTGTTGTCTGGTTCCTTGAGTGGTGAAAGGTTTTGTTCTCTGCTGTTCACTTCCCACAGCACAATAAACTTTTGGAGAACTGCTTATTAAATCTTTGGTGCTTAAATAATAATAATCAGTATAAGAAAATGATTTCACCATCACAGTCTACTGATTTGGATATAATTAACCAGATTTCTGCTCCTGGTATAAATACAGTTTAACCTAAAAATGAGCCTCCCATCCACTCTTAAAAAGCAATTATGACAAAACAGCATTATATAAGAATCAGTTGCTTATCACAGAGACGTAATACATCCAGCATTTATGACAATGCCTCCACATGCAAGGGGCAGAGAACAGTGGGGGGAAAATCAGTTATTCCATTTAATTATTTAATGCAATTTAATTGAACTTCAAAATACAGTCATGATGAAAGTCACAAGGGAGAAGTTAGGATTAATAGAGGGCTGTGTTCAAACAAACTGTCTTGTGGACACCACCCCTGCATGCACTGTTATGCAAACTACAACCCTCTTCCCATTTGCAATTATGAAATATCACTATAGGAATTAGTTATATGGAGTAGCAGATTAAGAAATATGGCAAGTATAGGAATATTAGGAAAGTGATGTATTTTTAGCTGTCTTTAAATGCCATTTAGCAGCTGGCGAGTAGAAAGGAGAAGCCAGCCCCATGTGACCAGCCAGCTTCTTGAAGAATGCCACCACATACTCTGTGGACCCACAATGGTCTATGGAGCTCACTTATAGATTCACTGACACTTTTCATGAGTTCTAAGAGGAGTTAGCTTTAAGTCTGAGGTTACAGAATTCTCTAAATTAGAATAATAGAATATCAGCGTTGGAAGGGACCTCAGGAGGTCATCTAGTCCAACCCCCTGCTCAAAGCAGGACCAATCCCCAATTTTTGCTCCAGATCCCTAAATGGCCCCCTCAAGGATTGAACTCACAACCCTGGGTTTAGCAGGCCAATGCTCAAATCACTGAGTTATCCCTCCCCAGCCACCTGAGAGACCAAGTAGATGGGTTGCTGTGGGTCTAGATGCTAAAGATTACATTCTGTAGAAAACTGCATCTTCTCTTACTCCCTGGAAGATTTGGAGCCCCAAAGTTTAAAAATGTAGACATTCAATGGGGCAGTGAAATTGAGTGTTTTGCGCAAAGCCACAGAGAGAGTTGAAGGCAGATTCAGCATGAAGACCTTGATTCCCAGTCTGGTGCTCAAAACGCTCAACCCTACCTCTCTCTTGTGACAGTAAATGCCCTTTTGGAATTCTCCCAGCACGACGTTTAGTGATATGAATGCAACATCACAAGCCAAGTTTTCAGCTGCGACATTCCACCTTGGCAGCAGAATGCCTCAGAAGAAAGCTCAGGGTGTGACATGCCTTTCACTGCTCTGGGAGACATACACCCCTTACAGACTGCTCAAGTCACCTCCTATGTTCTGCATCAGCAGTTTCCATTCACTTTTGTCTCCCATATGTGAAGTCCGGAAATAGTTAAACAACATGAAGAGTATCTCTAATGTACTGTGTTATTAATGTGCATTGAATTGTGCTGGGATTAGTTATGAAATGATAATACCCACATTATATCTGACAGAGATTAAAAGCCTACATATGGATGAGCCTAATCCACTCATTGCTTTATGGACCCAAAGTCCTTCAGACAGTGTTACAAATCCACTTGTTCCTCAGCACTGAAATTAGCATTTAGATCTAGGTTAGCTGAAGATGTATAAAATCACATTTACTCTAGTAATAAGTACATGGACTGTATTATGGTGAGAAAATGTGCTTCTGATCCACTAACTTCACAACAGAAAATTAACAGCAATACTGACACACAGGGCTATAGTCTTCCCTTTCTTTTCCAACCATGTCGCCATTTTGGGATCTTCAATCACAGGTATGCTAGTTACTTAGGACCAGAAGCAGGTCATGGACCTGAATGGCTTGATGACTCTCTTTCCTATACATGTTTTACTTTATAACTTCTCTCAAACTTTAGTTTTCTACACCAAACATATATGATTGTCTTATCTTGCCTAAAGGGGGATAGAAGTTGCCTGGTTCTACTATAGTTTTTGGTGGAGGCAGCTTCTAGGACCTCTAACTATAAGTGATATTCTGCTTGTGGTGCTACAAGTGTGGGATGTAAGTACAGAACTGGTCAGGTAAAGAGTTTCAAATGTGACTAGTGATTCGGGTACCTCAAGTTATGGACTCCAACCAGAGACACTTTAACAGGCCCTGATTTTTAAAGAGTGCTGTGCACATGCCCTCTGAAAATGGAGCCCCTTAGAAAGTGTTTCAGCTGGGCCCTCAGAAATCACCCAAATCACTGTACACTGTTGAAAATCTTGGTCTGAGTTTTAAATGAACCAATACATAAAAGAAGTCGGGTCTGAGTGGAAATTTGTTGAGTAAATATCAATGAGTTGCTTTTTAAACTCTAGATTGTAGAGACTTCTGAATAAGAAGGTGGGTACAGGAACTTGAAACTGTTTTAAATTTATCAGATCAGGTTTTTTCTGAACTGATTGATAATTAACAGGTATAAAGGGTAAATTAAGAGGTGCTGACTGGTTTAAACTGGTTTTAGGGCAAGAGCTGAGTGATTGTCCTCAGACAAAGGCATAGGAGATAATACAAATAAATCAAGTTAGCAATAGGTCACCATAAGCTGTGAGAGGACAGAATAGAGGCAGTAATAGAGTAAAGAAGAAATTAAAGGGAAGAGAGTCAGGGCTAAAATGGGCTAAGTGTTGAGTGACAGCAGGGAAACAAGGGACCGGACAGGATAAATAATGTACGTGGAGAGAAGAGAAGTGAATGCATTGCTGATGATTGAGTGCTGTGTTATATTTCTGGCTATTAGACTGTTGATATCAGAGAGTGAGTGTGTAACATTGTTTGGAAATTAGGGCTCGGGGAGAATGACTATGCAGCTGAAGAGTAGAGTCAATAATGTCTCCTGAGAAAGATAAATATGAACAGCTCATTAATGATAGATGGTTGGTGGTGTATTTCGTAGGAGAATGCACAGAGGGGGAGCACAGGTTATAATGAGTTACATAGCAAGTGTGCCATTTAGCACACTGGATCGAACGGTGAGAGACAAAGTAACAGTAAGGGATGTGGTTGTAAGTAAAATTACATCTGGATTACAACTGAGGGAGATTTCAGAGTAGCAGCCATGTTAGTCTGTATTCGCAAAAAGAAAAGGAGTACTTGTGGCACCTTAGAGACTAACAAATTTATTTGAGCATAAGATTTCAGATAGGTTTGAGGCATGGAGTAACTGCTCAGGGAAATGTGGATAATGGGCTTTTGGCATCTAATAAGGGTGGTTACAGCTGGAGGTAGGGAAGAAGCAATCTGAGGGGATAATGTTAGGCAGCTTGCAGTGTTATGTGGACAGTAAGTTCTGCCAGCATCCACAGTCAATTGCCAGTCTAATATAAAAGTTTGGAGATGACAGGTAAATTGATGCAGAAAACATGAAGGAACTGGTAGAAGTCATATATGATGCTGGAATAAATTACCCTGAAGGAAGAAAGGTCCAAGATAAGATTCAATCACTGCTATTCTTGGAGGCCTATTTTTCTCCAGAGGATACAATTAACTCCCATTGACTTTAATAGGATCTCTGGAATTGAAGGAAAGTTGCATTTGTCTGGTTGATGTCAGTCACTGGTAGAAGCAGAAGGGGTAAAAATATGAACAGAATACATGAAGATTAGAAATATGTCTTTCTAGTCAAGTGGGCTGGTATCCTGGGATGAGCTATAGCTCAGTCTGCCCATGGGATCTTACTACCACTTCTCCATCCTACAGGCAAATTCTCTCCCTTCTCTTCTTAGCCTTTTTATTCAGGAAAAATCAAAACTACAATAAAAAAATCATGAATGCATTAAGCTGAACAAATTGCGCTTAAGTTTCTTTAATTTGAAAGACCAGTTTTCATTAATACTGCTCAGATCTGAGGATCATAAAGTGCATAGATGATAGAAAACTAAACCAAACTGTTTGCTCAGCCTGGGCCCAGTCTGAATGTTGTCAAATAGGAGTTATTAATTTTGTAGTAATAGATAAGTGGGTTGCTGACATCTGAATTGCTTAGGCAAATTCCTCAACACTATACAAAGCTTTTGCTCTTTATACTGTTTTGCAGATGGATGCCCTCTATCTTTTATTTCATATTTACATCTAGAAAACTGGGTTTTAATGGCTGGGTTTTAAAATAATAACATCACAGGCAAAATGCCAGCATTGTCGAATCCAGAATGTGATTGCTGTCTGCTTCCACTATTGTAAAACAGTGAAGTTCAAAATTCCTCGGTGTCTGAGGCCTCATGGAGAATAAATATATGTTCAGTACTTGATTTATTTTTTTCATGATTCAATCTTGTATCCAGTGGGAATGGGAAACATCTACTAACATGAACGTATTTCATGCCACAATGGGTCATGGTGCCGGAAGTCATTATTTCTACTGGAAAGACTGCAATCCCATATGATATTCCTGTATCAAACTCTTGTGATGGAAATTAAATTCATAGCATGCAGGTTATTATACCTACTCTTACACTGTGGAGATGTATGCATTTACATGCTAGTGTGCCAAAATTTTGCATTTATATTTTCAAAAGTTGTGAGAAATTTCCATTTGACTCAGCTCTCTTCCAATGACTTTCAACATCTACACATCAGCAGACCTTCTTTCGCTTTTTTATTTTTAAAGATAAATTGCTTGGTATGCTATCAAAGGATACTTAGAATTTAAGAATAGAACATATTAGCCTGTCATTCTTTCAGAGACACAGGTCTTGAAGTGTCTGAAGTAGTAGTCTTTATATGACAGCATAATAAGGATGTCAGCTTTTTTTCCCCCTCCATCTTTTTGAACGACATTTTCCCCAGCAGGGAAAATTAATACACTTCAAAAGATATGAAGAGCAGGAAAACATGCATTAGACATCAGTGTGATTTTCTAAAATGAAATAGTGTGCAAATCACATTCTTAATAGATTTTGGTAAACTAGTTCCTTTTTTAAAAAAAAAATATACATGGTTTCAAAACACCAGCCTGTGTGTGGCATTAAATTTGCTACTGAAATGTGGAATAGTGTTATTAAATTTCAAAAAGATATTCCTCAGGGCTTGTCTTAATTCTGTCATCTGTGCTTCTGGTAAAGATTCTTAACACTTGGACAGCTACCTACCTCCCATTTGGATGCTAACAGCAAATCAATCAAAATGGCAGCTTCTGTATTGGATGTAGGCTTTTAGCAAGATGTCAGGAAATGTTTGTACTTCATTACTGTTTAGCTGTTTTTTGTCACCAAATGAAAGTTGCCCATACCATTTAACAAGAAAGACAGCCCCACACCGTGAGAGGGCCATCTCTTTAGGGTCAAACAGAGGTGTGATTATATTAATTGTTTGATCTTTGTGAAAAGAATGGTTGCCATCACTGTAAAGTCAAAAATCAGAGAAAAGCAAAGAGATATAAATAAGATCAAAACTATAAGAGTATGGAAAAAGACACAAAGATAGAAGAGCAAGAGGAAAGAAAGGGATATACATGAAAGAATGGGGGGAAAGGAAGATCAAAGAAATGTGAATTAAGTGAAGGAAAAGTTAAAGTAAACTTGGGAAAAGAACAAGGAACAAGAAAAAAGGAAATGGAGCAATTACAGTAGGTTCAGATTCAGATCAATAAGTTGTGCACCAGCAGTGATAAACATTACTATTAATATCTCTTCTGGCTAGGTTGGTTTGTGTGTGTGTGTGCGCGTGCGTGCGTGCACATGTGTGTATATGTTGTGATACACCATGGCCAGAGGGCAACAGGAGAGTGTTAGAAGGGAGCTTTATTCCCTGTGGCGGGAAGAAAGTTTGCTATAAATTAATTAAAGCATCTAAGCCAATTAAAGCACCTGAAGCCAGTCACATGATAAAACTGCCCCTGCTTCAATCAGACAAGAGGAGGAGTTGAAGCAGAATGGATTGGTGTTGGAGCAGAGAGCAGTTTGGAGGAGTTGAAGCAGAATGGATTGGTGTTGGAGCAGAGAGCAGTTTGGAGGAGTTGAAGCAGAATGGATTGGTGTTGGAGCAGAGAGCAGTTTGGAGGAGTTGAAGCAGAATGGATTGGTGTTGGAGCAGAGAGCAGTTTGGAGGAGTTGAAGCAGAGTGGATTGGTGTTGGAGCAGAGAGCAGTTTGGAGGAGTTGAAGCAGAGTGGGTTGGTGTTGGAGCAGAGAGCAGTTTGGAGGAGTTGAAGCAGAGTGGGTTGGTGTTGGAGCAGAGAGCAGTTTGGAGGGAAGCAGAGGAGAGTTTGGAGAAGTGCTGTGGTGGGCTAAGAAGACCAAGACCCTAGGTAAAGGGACACCTAGTTTGTGCAGAGGGAGGGCAGGAAGCCTCACAAGCTGAAGGGCAGAAGAGGGAAGTAGCCTGGGGAAGGAATCGCTAGTTCTTGGTGCTCTTTTGAGGCTGTTCTTGATATGGGTCACGTGCTGTGTAAAAAATAAGATAATTTCTTGCACTGAGAGGCACTGCTTCTGGTGTTGACTGGATATAGTCTTAGTTTATGAAGAAATGTACAGTCGGTAAATCTCTTGCTGCTGGTGTAGCAGAGAAGAAGGATCTTTTGGCATCCTTCACAGTGGTGGCATAAGTTTCAAGGAATTCTCGTGTCTGACTGTATCAGACCGCACTCTTCATCAATACCATTTACGTTTTCTTCCTTCTTGCTTTTTCTGTCAGAGGTCCATTGAAAAGCATAGATAGAGATCTGTGTGAGCAGGAGGGGGTATATTGGTGCTAGGGTGTCTACATTAGTAATGAGAGAGCAGGTGTAATACCTCACTTATTCTTTACTCCTTGGCCTGTTAGTTGGGAAGAATTTTCTATAACTAAGATAGAAATCTTGCAGGGCTAAGGGTTATCTGAGGCAGATTATGGTGCTGCATATTTGTTATGCAGAAAGTGCTTCTTTCTGTCAGGAGGAAGAAGTTGTTTGATCAGGGAAGGGGTCAGTCCCTGTGTTGCTTATTTCCACATCCACATCTTTTAAAAGGAACCAACTTGAAAAATTATTTGGAAAGAAAATGATCACTAAAAATACTAAGCATTAAATTTCTTGTCTTTTCTGAAACAAATCAACCAAGCTGAAACAGTGTTTGGCAACCCTGCTGTGCATTTCTGCATGCAGAATGAAGATGGAAGAGAAAAGGATGCAAAAGACTGGCTTTTACTGACAGGTCAGCTAAGGTGACTGAACTAACAGGTTAGTTATAGCTCCAGTATATGCAATGTAAGGAAACTTTCCCCTTTCCTTTTAGTTTAGCTTTGAACTGGCAAGTTTTGCAATACTGTAATTTACTGTCTCCCAACAATACGGACAGTGGCAAGCTTTTATAACAAACAAGCAAATCTCAGAGCTGAATGGTTTTAATTCATCGATCAATAGAGAGCTGTTGAAAAGTACAAAATGGTATGGAAAAAGTGATAACTCTTACATTGTGAAAACTAGTCTATACTAAAGAGGTTCTATTCATTCTTAAAAATTGGACTCTTGTAGAATTCTTGTAGAATAGGCATTACATCGCAGAATGATTGAATTTTATGATAAGTGGATTTGTATCTGCTTCGGGTAATTCTTAAAACTTGCATTGGAAATACTTCTTTTGGAATAAAATGAGGTGAATATCAAATCTCCTACCTCTATAGAAAAGTTAGAGCTTTTAAAGATGGGATGAAATTGGCCAAGAACTCCTTTCTCAAGTTGATACTCTGAATACAAACCCACAAACATGCTAAAATGACAAGTAATCACTATACGGTAAATTTTTAATTTACCTTATGAATAAATTATTAATATTACAAGGAGTCATACAGTTAACCATTGTAGACTGCAGTGGAAATGTACCTTTTGTTGTACCACATTATGCTAGTTTATATTTGAAGAAAAGTTAGGGAAGTTACAATTAATTAAAAAAAAAGATGCTGAAAATAATGTCTATATTAGGATGCACTTGACCCTGGAAGGGGAAAGAAAATCAATGCGGAGGCTGAGAGGTAATCATATAATCATAGCTGTAACAGTTACCATAATCAATTCCTGTATGTAACTCTACTAGTAAATTTGCATGTCATATTATTTTAATCATGAATAATTACTGAGAAATAAAAGGAAATAATGGTGAGGTAAGAACCAGAACAGAAAAGGCATTAAGAACATATATCCACTGATAAAAAAAGATTTAAGATGGTGGTTGCTTTCCCATCATTTTAATACTGACTTACTATAACATAATATAATAACTATCGTCTATGCTTCAGTCATCTTGGATCAATATGACGATGAAACATAATAACTCAATATTTGTATTTAATCTATTTTAAGGCAATATTAATAAACAATGCCCCTGCTCTGGTCATCTGTGGGGGCTGTGCCTGTGATCTCTAGATTTAAAATCATGAGCTGCCACTGCTTGAACAAAAGTCTGTAGCAGGGGTGGCCAACCTATGGCTCCGGAGCCACATGCGGCTCCTTGTATAGGCACTGGCTCCAGGGCTGGAGCTACAGGCACCAACTTTCCAATGTGCTGGGGGGTGCTCACTGCTCAACCCCTGGCTCTGCCACAGGCCCTGCTCCCACTCCACCCCTTCCCGACCCCTCCCCATAGCCTGCCATGCCCTCGCTCCTCCCCCTCACCCCTGGAGCCTCCTGCATGCCACGAAACAGCTGATTGGGAGGTGCGGGGAAGGAGGGGGTGGTGCTGATCAGTGGGGCTGCCAGTGGACAGGAGGGGCTGGGAGCCGGGCGGGGAGCTTATGGGTGGCTGCTGGACTTGAAGAGTACATTAAGTGTAACTGGATTCCTGTTAATGCTTTCCTTAAAGGACATGGTGCAATACAAAGTTGTATGCCAGACGATTTAACGTGGATCCTGATAATAAAAGAACAAAAGCCTGCAACACAATCCAAATGGCAGTTGAAATTCCACCAGCAATTAATGATGTTTCATTTTGTCATGAGTGAGCAAATTACAGGGCAAAACAGGCAAATCCAACCCTACAATACCAGTATCTTATACTGAATTTTTAAAAAGGGCCAAATATTGCTGCCTTTATTTATGTAAAACTCCCACTGGCCTAGAATGTTTTAAGTTAAAATACCATTTTAGAGGAACCAAAAGGTCATATTTAGATATATATATATCATATATAGATTTGATGCCATAATGGAAGGTGACTCTGCTAGGGTAACACAGAAACGATGTGCTTTCAAAGGAGATATATTAATATGAGGAGAATGGTTAAACACAGGCTAAAGAGTAAAGTAACAAAAGAATGGAAAAATCCCCCACAGAATCAGCCTGCAGGATTTTTAAGAACACAATATTAGACATGCTCCTGGTTTCTTTACCTCTGAGTAAAAGGAGAAAAAGTAATAAGAGAGAAGGGTAGAACCATCACGGTTAAGCAGCAAAGTTAACCAGAAGAAAGAAAAGCATCCTAAGATTGGAGCCTGTGTCAGGTAATGTGCAAAGCTGGAAATAAAAAAAAATGGGAAAAATAAGACATGAAGAACAAATAGTCAAGGAAGTTATGGTGTCGGCTGAAATGCTCATGTGCTGTAATTAATCATGGGCCACGTTTTGGGCCTCCACACCTCCCTGGCATGGACCACCCTGGAACTACCAGACCCAGCATGACATTCTTAAGGGAGAAACTACATCAGTGGTAGGTACATGATGCTAGCCAATCCTGTGCTTATGTCCAGGGGTAGAATTCATGGGGCTGATTCGCCACTGTTACTCTGATTGTAGATCAGTGCAACTGCATTGACCGCAATAGAGTCACAATGATGTAAACCCCATCTAATAGAGTGAAGAATCAGGCCCAATGTCACCTTCGCATCTGGGTGCTGAAAGATGACATCTGGCCCCTCAAAGCCATGGAAAAAAGAGCTGAAGATTTGGTGTCGGTAGAGGAAGATCGTGAACTGTGATGCAAATGAAACCCTTTTCCTGTAAGCATTCTTTAAAAGCACCAGAAATAAAGGAGAAGAGCAGAAAGTAAGCAAAGCAAATCAGCACACTTTTTTTATGCATTTATATCAAGTAACCTTTCCCTGGCTTACAAGCCTTCCATATAATACTTAAAAAAAAAAAAAGAAGAAAAAAGCAACATTTAAAAGGAGGTTTGCTTAGTATTCCAATCTCACAGACATTTTACATGCAAAGCTCCCATTAACTTCTGTGTGTGAAATAATGACAAGACCTTTCATGAATTTGGCTTGGTCTTATATATGCACTTTCACCCACAGTTATGCAAAGAATCATCTTGTGCTAATGGGCACTATACACTTGAGATCTAGGGGGGACACAGAATCATGGTCTCAACTCTCTTTCAAAGACAAAGTTTGTAATTTCCAATGCCCTCACTTATTTTAAAATTTATTTTAGGCTGCTTAATGTTGGAAAATGCAACCTGTTTGTCTCTAATGAAGGAGAGGCTCCTTTCCAAAGCTGGGCTTCTGATAATCACAGACTGTGGAGGCTGTGAAAGGGCTGTCATTACCAACAGATTTATGTTCTCTAGTATCTTGGCAGCAGATACTGACAGGATATACAGCACCAGGGATGGATGAGAATGCCTTTCTGTTTTGGGACTAGAGGGGTTTGTCAATCCTTCAAAAGCATCTGGAGGAAGCTCCAATACAGAAATCCACTTTTTGGATGGTGACAGAATCACTACATGGAGAGATAGTAAGAAACAAATGATGGACAGGCACCTGGAGGATAAGAAAGTCAGAAACAATGGGAAAAGAGGTGGAAATGGAAGATACCAGGAAATATACATGTTCACTGGTGTGAAGAACTGTAGCATTTCAAAGAATTCTACCAGTTGTTATGATAGCTGGGATGGAAATTTGTAAGGGATCTCAGCCCTTAGTTTTCAGGACATAAGC
The DNA here is from genome assembly GCF_009764565.3 of Dermochelys coriacea. Classification (NCBI taxonomy): domain Eukaryota; kingdom Metazoa; phylum Chordata; order Testudines; family Dermochelyidae; genus Dermochelys; species Dermochelys coriacea. The sequence goes on along the minus strand of NC_050078.2, from coordinate 69,197,001 downwards.
CAGTCACTACATGCTTGAGGTTAGCCAGAAACTTCCCCAATGGGCATGTTATTGCTAAATTGTCTATTATAGGGGTTTTGCACCTCTCTCTAAAGCATCTGGTCCTGGCTACTGTCTGAGACAGGATGCTGGACTAGATGGACCATTGGTCTGATCTGTTATGACAATTCCTGTGTTTTCTACATATTTCTAGGCTTAATTCAGGTTTCATTTTGGCTTCCTGATTCACCTTACAAAAGGATGAATATTACATGCATAAATAAGGAAAAAGCAGAGGATATGTACCTGTCCAAACTATTATTCAGCTCATTCTGTTTTATACACAGCATCACTGCCTGATTCAGACATAAAAAATATCTTTAGAAATGAGTTTAAGCAGAATCCCAGTATAGCTACACTAAACAGTAGCCTGCATCAAAATGGAATGAAATAAATATTCCTTACATATCCATCTTACCGGATACACAAGATTAATTATTTGGATCCCCTTTTAGAAGCTACATTAGAGCTAGCCAGAAAATGGAATGCCCCTCCTGCAGGAAATTCTGACATTTTGAAATTTGTGTTGGTTCTGAATCAGAACAAAATTTCAGTCCCACCCCCCAAACTGAAATTCCAATCAGATATTATATTATAGTTGAGACAAACCAGAAGATCAAAGCAAAACACTTTATATTGATTTGAATCATTCTGAATTTTCTCCATCCAAAATTTTATCAAAATCGACATGTTCCTGCGAAATATTTTGATTTTGATGAAAGAGCATTTTTCGACGGAACATTGTTTGGTCAACAAATTATCAACCAGCTGTAGTTACAATAGTGGACTGTGGTAACAAGATATAAGGTTAACCTTGATTGCAACTATTCACAGAAACAAAGAAAGAAAAGGTATGTGTTTAAAAATATAAATGTATCCAAGCCTTGGTTAAAAAAAGAAAACGAAACAAAAAAACCCCCAACCCTGGATGAATATTAAATCAGCTAGATTGACAGTGTCAAAAGAGGTCCTTTCAAGAACAATGAAAAATTTCTCTCTTGGATTTAAACCTGTAAAGGGGACTGAATTATTTCAGAAAACCTGAAAACTCTTTTGATTGTAAATTCTTGTAAAGCAAAGTCAAGTTGAAGCTGTCATTATAAGGGAAGTTTTGTTTGAAATTCCTCAAAGCTTGTAACATTCTGATTTTAAATGTTAAACCAGTGAAGGAAACACAGGTTTGTTATACTCTGTTTTTCCATAAAAAACAGCCAATCAGATTTGAGGCCAAACTTAATATGGAGAGTGATGTTTACAGGGAACCCCTGGGATATTAAAAATCTCTAACTCTGCCCACTTCTGAAATGATTTCTTACTGGAATTTGGCTCAGCTTGAATTTCCCAGCACTGGACACCTGTGCAGAAGATGACTGATAATTCTTTAGTATATGAGAATACAGAAGGATATTTCTCTTTCCCCTTTGCTGCTTGTGTTTTGCAGAAGAACAGGCAACTCTTATGCCAAACTGATTCATTTCTTCTACTTTATTTTAGCTCTAAGGATTATAGCACTCTGGACAACATAATTTCTAATGTAATATTGACAAGTGTGGGATAGGTTTGCCACAGTACCAAAGTGCTATATTTTTGCTTCTTTCAGAAAGAGGGAGGGATTATGCTAATTAGCCTAATGTCTATTTTAAATAGACAAGCACATTTTCAGCATTGAAGTGCACATTACAACATTGCAGACTCTCCTCTTTTTTTAATAAGTAACAAATAAAATTCCTGTCTCATCTGTTGCTTACAGGTGGACTCGTACATAGTTACGGTTAAAATGCACTGCTGCACAGAGGGCGATGTGATACACAGGAACATAGTTCTGCATCTGCAATGCCTAAATAACTTCTTCCACCAACAAAACAAAACAATCACCCTTCAACTATAATCACACAGCTCCAGTAAGAAGATGTAAGATAAAGCAGAGGGCTGTGGCCCCAATCCAGCAAAGCATTTAAGCCCCGTGTTTAATTTTGAGCATAAGTAGTCTTGTTGACTTCAGTGAAACTACCCACATGCTTAAAGTTAAGCACGTGCTTATGTGTTTTGCTGGATCAGGACCTGAGGGATGTGAACTGCTTTCTCTTATGCCCTCTTGTCAGTTACTTTCCCTCCTACCACCTTACCCTTTACGGATATACTCACTGACTGATGTGTAACTTGCATCACCTGTGACTCTATCAGATAAAGTTAGGTGGCTGGATGATAAAATCCAGGATGTTTGATTACTTCATGTCTATCATTCATTTAATTAGCTTTCCTCTTTTTGCAGAGATACAAGAACAGGGATCACACAAATTCAATGACTTTCTTCCAACACACAAGATTGAAGAAGGCTTTTCCCAGAGAGTTCATGTTCAACACAGTATTGATCTAGGGCTGACATGTTTAGGAGCTGCCTTTTAGGAGACATGTCCCTCCCATGTGGCTTTGACAAGGGAGGTCTGTCAGAAGTCAAGTTAGGCGATCGGTGGCCAGGAGAAGTTTGTGGTCCCGGGTCCGAGGCTGTGTGTAGAGATTTTTCCATAAGTATAGGTTTCAGAGTAGCAGCTGTGTTAGTCTGTATTCGCAAAAACAAAAAGAGTACTTGTGGCACCTTAGAGACTAACAAATTTATTTGAGCATAAGCTTTCGTGAGCTACAGCTCACAGCTCACTTCATCGGATGTATCCAATGAAGTGAGCTGTAGCTCACGAAAGCTTATGCTCAAATAAATTTGTTAGTCTCTTAGGTGCCACAAGTACTCCTTTTGTTTTTCCATAAGTATGAGTTTCAGCTTAAGTGCCCTGGCTTTCCTGGTGCGGGCCTTAAGATTGTGGCAGTGTGTGCACTTTTGGGGTACCTGTTGTGATGTTATGCCCCACATTCTTTATAGAAATATGCTTATAATATGAATATGGCATAACTAAGATATGTTTTATGCAAGATGGGTCATGTGCAGTATCATTGGAAAGGTTATGATTTACTGAATGCAATTATAAAATTTGTATTCCTGTATCATCTCTTTATCTGAAGTTATGAATATTGACTATGTAACAATTACAACTGTGTGTATACTTGGGGAACGCCCACCAGACAGTACACAATCAGCCTGGATGGGCCATTAGGAAAGACAATGGGTCTTTGAAGATGTTGATCTCTCATCTTCCTGGAGTTCCTTCCTGTGGACGTTACATATAAAGCTTGTCTCATGGTTGCTTCAACACTGCAAGGTCAGGTGATAATGTCACCTGGTACGGCGTACCACCTTGGACACTGCTGATATTTTTCCACTGGAAACAAAGGATTACCGCCTTATGTAAATCCTGTTTAAGGCTGGGAAGGGAGTTAATCAAGGCTCTTCTCCACTGCCTACCCTCTCAAGAAGGAAGATTGATGAAAATACCTGAAGAAACAAAGGAACTAAGCTGGGGAAAGGCAAGGGCTGAGTCCAGGCTGAGACAGGGGTCAAACCTGTGAAGAGAAATTACTGGAACTCTGAGCTGAAGAAACTCTGCAGCCTGCCTAAGACAACATTTAGGGTGAGAAATTACTATTTGTAACCTGTTTCTTTAGTGTATTAAGCTTAGTATGCATTTATTTTATTTGCTCAGTAATCTGTTTTGTTCTGTTTGCTATCTCTTATAATCACTTCAAATTTACCTTTTGTAGTTAATAAACTTATTTTTTGTTTATTCCAAAACCCAGTTTGTGCAATTCATAACTGTGGGGGGGGGGCAGGGGCGGGGAGAAGAGCTGTGAATATCTTCTTCCACACTGAAGGAGGGGGCAATTTTTATGAGCTTATACTATGTAGATCTCTATACAGTGCAAGATAATATAATTCTGGGTTTACTCTCCAGAGGGTGTGTACACAGGAGTACTGGCCATTCTCCTTGCTGAGTCCTCCCACAGAGAGCTGATTGCAGACTCTGTGTGATTCTACAGTACGGTTTGTGTCCCTACTCGTGTGTGTGCTGGAAAGGGGCTTGAGAGCCTGTCACAGCAGCACAGAGTAAGGGAAACCCAGGTTGGTGGGATAGGCGGGCTCAGTGGGACCCCAGCACATCTCGTGGCACCCCGAAAGGGGTGTCCAACCCATCACACCTGTGTTTCCCCCAAGCAACAGACACACAGGGAATATCCACCTGAAATTGGAATTTCCTCTTGGCAGGAAAGGCAACGTTTAAAGCTTGGAGATCCAGGCATTCTTGAGCGGAATTATCCCAGAGAGGGATAAAATAATATACAATAATTTGTTTTGAAACAGGGAGAAAGAAACAGGCATAGAAAGAAAGGAAACAAGTCTTAATTAACTATTCTAACTACTATTCTACAGCTAATCTTAATTCTATTTCTGAGGTAAGTCATGTGGAAGCACTGCTGGAGCTCCAACTCGGACCAAGAGTGGTTGAGAAGGAACTGGAGGGGTGGCCGCACAGCGCTAGTTAACTGCCTCTATAAGAGGAAGATGGGGAGAGCGCATGTGCGGCCCACTGGGTACTGCTGTCGAAATTCTGCGACTAGAGGCATGGGGGAGGGGGAGGGAAAAACCCCAGGTGGAGCACCCACAAGGACATCACTCGACAAATGAAGTACAGATACAGAATGAAAAATTGCTCAAAAGGAGGTTCACACAAAGCTGAGACCCAAGATTTACCCTTCAGGGCAAAGCAAAGGAATAGGTAATTTGGTTAACTGCACATTCTTCAGAAAGCAGAAAATATTAGTTTGGGATCCTAACAAGACTCTCTTAATTACTTCTGCTAATGGTCCTTATCATGGAAACATGAATGCTTTGAGAGCCAAGTCCTAGAGCCTAAACAGTCTATATTGTAAGAATGCTAGTATTTTAGATGTTTGAATATGCCTTAAACTGTGCCATTCCAAAAAGAACAAAACAAGAAGGCTCCCATGGTCTGAAAGACACACTTTAACAGAGCTCCAGTTCCAACTTCCTCTTTTCTACTCAAATCTTACAAAGCAACCAGGACCGTTACTTCAGCTAACTCACCAATGGGAAGGACTGCTGTAGGTCTGAGGACAACAGAGAACTTGCCAGACCTGAGCTGCTGCTTGTAGGAATCCATGCTGGAAATCTACTGTCCAGGCCAGATGTCCTTAGATTCGAAATTAGAAAAATTACTGCGATCATCGCGGAGACTGAGCAGAGAATCTCCTTTGCAGACGAGTGTAACGATTTTCCCGTTTATTCAGACAAGACTATGTGTTTTGATAATAAAACCAAAGACTTGGAAAACAAGTTATGATGTTCAAACCTAAGAATACTAGGTATTGCAGAAGAAGCTGAAGGCAAACAGTTGATTGGTTTTAAAACCAATTTGATAATAGTTATGGGGCAGGGGGAAACACATTCACTCACAAAACAGAAGTGAAGAGAGAACAAAGGCCCCTTCAACCATTACCCAAACAAGAGGACAACCATGTGGCCATCACAAAGACAAATAAGAAGTTTTAGCACATGGTAGGAAGCATAGAAAGTTTCTACATCTGTTCAGATATGGAGAGCAGTAAACCTTGTTGAGAGTAATACCTGTCTCAGCTATACCTCATTTCAAGGTATGCCACTTAATGTAGACTATGTTTACACTGGTGACTGAACACAGGTCCAAGCACGTGGTTGTGCCAGTACCTCCTTATCATTTACATTTAAACCTCAGAAACTGGAGTTTCTAGGCAAGTATGGGGCAAGAATGCTAGCACACCTGAGGTTTGTTGGTATGAACACACCTTGGGCTGTAGCATGGGCTTATCTATGCCAGTTTGTAGTGTGGATGGGGGTAAGGGGCATGTCCTGTGTCCAATAGTCTCCCAGCCCTATGCTCACAATGCTCTGACCATTACCCAATTCTATAAAGGTTCCTGTTCCACAATCTTCACGGTAGCAAACTATGCTGACCATTTCACAATACTGCACTCTTTTCACCCAGTATACACGAACATGAAACATGCTGAGAGAGCAGCCACCTTGTCAGCTGAGCACAGCAAGGTCCTAATAAATGTGTGATCGGAATCCACCATCCTCCAGGACTTCTCCTGCAGCCCAAGAAAATTACGTCTGTACCAGGAAGTTTCAGAAAGACTGGCACAGGCGATGATTCACTATGTTCCAGTGCTAGAAACAGATAAAGCATCTGAGGTTCAAAAGCATCTGGAGGACAAAAGACAATGGCAAACCTAGGTATTTCTGAAGACATTTTGCTTATGTAGTGCCATTGTAATTGTTTTATAATTATAAGAGTTTTAACTGTGACATGCTTTTTGGTTATGACGATAATGTTTCAGAGCTCCATCTCACATTGCCAAAAAACAAACTTGCCTCCTTTATAAACAGGCTTTTACAACAGTATACTTTGCAGAGTGCAGGTATGTGCTTTTGTGAGGTCACCATATGTTGGCATTATCGAGGCTTAAGGAATAAAAAATTGAAAAAGAACCATGCTAAGCTGTTCTGTCCCAGCAGCTATTGGACATAGAGAGAATACCAATACAGACAAGGATGGTACAGACAGGCCAATGTGAAAAAATACAAAAAGAAAGTTCCACCTTGGCATGGAGAGTCATAGAAACATTCATACACTAGATTATAAATCAGAAGTTTTAGGTAATAGCTTTCCTGCTAATCTGCGTTTCACATGTTGCACCAAAAATAATCATCATATTAGCTGAAGATGGCAAAGCATGTGTTCCCCATAACTGACTCTCAGCTGTGTATGGAGCAATAATAAATCAGACCCCTTGTCATGTACTTCCATCTCCTTTTAATGTCAGACATTCTTGCCTTTTCTTTAGTAATGCAAGTACATAGTCAGAATAAGACACAATCCTGGACTAATGAATAAAAAAATGCCTTTGGCTTTGCTGATGGCCCTAAGCATTCCATTGTGTATACCAGGATATGAGCGTGTAAGCAGGAGAAATATCCTTGTTTTATGACCTCCAGTTTTCTTGACAGAGAAACACCTAACAGAGTTATAAGATAAAGGTTCAGAATGATTTTTGAGGCCATAAGGCTTTTGAAAGTCACTTTTATTTAATTTTTTTAATGGCACAAGAAAGGAGCAGGAACAACACAGGTGCAATAAATAACTTTGAAAAGAATCTTTCCTGATCTTCTCATCCTAGACTCTCTGTCAAAACCACAATTCTAATATTTTTATTCCTTGTTTTAGCTTTGCTAAAACAGATTCTGTTTTGGGGAGGGAGGTGTTATTGTCTTTGGATTATTTCTTCTAAACTCATAAACTTAGCTGTTCAAGGAGGTTCCTGACTCAGTTATGACTTTCTTGTCAGTATCATTATGTCTTGAACTAATTTTCTCAAATTTGTATCAATGAAGGTAATTGCTTCCGGCATGAAATTTGATCTCCTCTTTACCACATTATTACCCAGTGATAGAAGTCTTCAAATTCACTGTAAACTGGAATCACTCAAGTTCACCAGGAGAGGAGCTAGGATTAAATATTTGGATAAGCCTCAGATGGAGCAATTCTAATTTCAATATCCCACAGTTTAATATAAGCAGACTGAGAAATCTTAGTTTAAATTAACAACAGTAAAAACATTTTTGTTGTGCCATAATTTTACATTAGGCTTTGGAATAATAGAAAATGACACACTCCTTGTCTGAAAACACACAAGACAAGCTAACCCTAGAAAAGACTGCACTTCAGGGAGAGAGGGATGGAAGGAAGGAAAGATTCCTGGAAGAAATGGATTTCAAGCAGGATCTGAAAGGGAGGTGGAGTTGGCAGATTCTCATAGACTCGGAGACTTTAATGCCAGAAAGGACCATTGTGACGGTGATACTGCACCCCATATTCTTCATAGAGATATTATTATGATATGATTATGGAATAACTATTATGTGTTTTATGCAAGATAGGTCATGTGAGGTATCATTGAAAAGGTTATGATTTACTGAATATGATTATCCTATTTGTATGTCTGTATAATTTTTGTTTCTGAAGTTAGGAATATTGACTATGTATCTGTATTACAAATGTGTTTACACTTGGGGAAGCCCACTAGACAAAAGGCTCTCAGTCAAGATGGCTGGCTGGGAAGGGCCCATTCAGGTTAATGAGCCATTAGGAGAAAACAATAGGCCTAAGAAGAAGCTTACCTCCTGAGGATGCTACAGACAGCCTTCAAGTTATGTCTGCTGTAACACTCTAGGGACATGTGACCAGGTCACTTGGTACTGGTCTCCATCTTGGGATAGCAGTAATTTTCCACTGGCTGGTGTGGGAACTAAGCTTAGAGACAAAGGGTTCCCGCCACATGCAAAAGCTATGTAAGGCAGGGGAGTGACCTCACTGTGGCTCTTCACTGATTCCCCACCCAAAGAGACTCCTGGAAACACCTGAAGAAAAAAGACTGAACTGGGGGAAGTGCTGGACCCAGGCTAAAGGGATTTTTAGCCTGTGAATGGAACACCTGGGGTTTCTAACCTGAAAGCCAGTGCAGTTTTCCCCTTAAGAATCTGCAGCCTGCTTGCATCATCATTTAGAGTGATGATCTGCTATTCATATCAATCTCTTTAGTATTTTAAGCTTAGATTGTGTTTTTGTTTATTTACTAGGTGATTTGTTTGTTATCCCTTATAATCACTTAAAATCTATGTTTTGTAGTTAATTGTAATTAAACTTATTTTTGCTTTGTCTAAAACCAGTGTGTGTGGCAGTCATAACTTGGGGCAGAAAGCTGTTGTATATTTCCTCACCACATTGAGGAAGGGGGCGAATTTCATGAGCTTATGCTGTACAATTCCCTGTGCAGCACAAGACGGTATAATTTTGGGTTTACACTCCAGTTCCTTAGCTGGAGCCTTCCCATGCAGAGCTGATCACAGCGTCTGTATGTAACTGCAGCTGGGTGTGTCCCTATCTGTGTACATTGGTCAAACTGGACAGTCTCTACATAAAAGAATAAATGGACACAAATCAGACATCAAGAATTATAACATTCAAAAACCAATTGGAGAACACTTCAATCTCTCAGGTCACTCGATTACAGACCTGAGGGTGGCTATCCTTCAACAAAAAAATGTCAAAAACAGAATCCAACGAGAGACTGCTGAATTGGAATTAATTTGCAAACTGGATACAATTAATTTAGGCTTGAACTGAGACTGGGAATGGATGACTCATTACACAAAGTAAAACTATTTCCCCATGTTATTTCTCCCCCCCCACCCCGCACTGTTCCTCAGATGTTCTAGTTAACTGCTGGAAATAGACTACCTTGCTTGTCACCATGAAAGGTTTTCCTTCTCCCCTCCCCCCCGCTGCTGGTAATAGCTCATCTTAAGTGATCACTCTCCTTACACTGTGTATGATAAAATCCCCCCTGTTCTCTGTGTGTGTATATAAATCTCCCCACTGTATTTTCCACCAAATGCATCCAATGAAGTGAGCTGTAGCTCATGAAAGCTTATGCTCAAATAAATTTGTTAGTTTCTAAGATGCCACAAGTCCTCCTTTTCTTTTTGTGAATACAGACTAACACGGCTGCTACTCTGAAACCTATCTGTGTGTGTGCTGGAAAGGGCTTAAGAGCTTGTCACAGCAGTACAGTGTAAAGGGAGCCCAGGCTGGTGGGACAGGCGGGCTCAGTGGTACCCCAGTTCTGGGTGGCATCCCGGGGGGAACCTGTCACAATGATCATCTATGGCACATTGCAGGCCACAGAACCTCACCAACCCCCTTCTGTAATAGACCCATTACCTCTAGCTGAGTGACTGAAGTCCTGAAATCATGATTTAAAGACTTAAAGTTATAGAGAATCTATCATTTACTCTAGTTTTCAATCAACAATTGACCCATGCTACAGGCTGTGGAGGAATTTGAAACCCCCCCAGAGTCTCTGCCAATCTGACCTGGCAGGAAATTCCTTCCTGATCGCAAATATGGCAGTCCCCCATCTAGTTTCGCATCACCATCCGCTGGGGATTTTTGCTACCAGTAATCGCAGATGGGCCCCATGCCTTTGTAGGCAGTCTCATCAAAGCATCCCCGCCATAAACTTTTCCAGCTCAATCTTGAAACAAGTTAGGTTTTTTGCCTCAACCGCTCCCATTGGAAGGCAAATTGAAAGTTGGAAATTATTACTATTATAGGGCAAGGCCCCTCCCCTTCCTCTTCTTTCTCTCACCATTTTAGCCATCTGTGGATCAGCCACCACTCTGATTTCTGGGCCCTGATAGAAGGTGCAAAAATTAAGAATGTGAGAATGTGATTAAGAATAGAGACCTGTAAGGCAAGAGGTTTGGGAGATCTAGGGAGTAAATGAAGGAAATTGCTGCTCCATGGATAAAGATCTTAATAAGACATCTGAAGAATATAGTGCCACTCTCAGCTAGATCCCATGTATCTCTTAGCTACATACCTGCTGTCTGCATTACTATGGCGACTGCTGGCTTATACGGGATTAATAATGCCGCACTTTAAGGCTTACAATAGTTACAAATAACAAATGTAACAAATACAAATAAAATAGCATTAATATCACTATCAATTAATAATCAACAATATCAGTAATAAGCATTTGTGTTTTTTATTTTCAGCACTAAAAAAATCAGTTACTAAAAAAAATCAAATGCAAGATGCTACCAAATCTTATTTGCGTGTCGGCAGAATTACTATATTAACATTGTTAAATAGGAATTTGGATATGCAGAAAAAAAAGTAGCTGCTTTCCTAATATTTGGGGTGAAATCCGAGCCTTATTAAAATCCATGGGCATTTTGTCATGGATTTCAATGGGGACAGGATTTTATCTTTGGAGGTTGATCAAGTACAACTGATGTCAAGGGGAGCTTTATCAGCACTGGATCAGCCCTCTGATTTGCACAAGGAAACTCCTATTTGCTTGTGCAGTTGGGGAAATTATGACCACAAGGAAAATGTATATTGCACACACACATAAAAAGTAACAGTCTGACCCCACTCTCTGTGGGCCTACTGTCTGACTTTAATTAATAGAAGAATATAGAATCCAGTCAGTCACATGCAATATAAAAGCTCACTTGTGGTCACATAACTATGTTCCCGCAAATTCCCTCCTGTTCAAAATGAGATGTGCTCACCTCACAAAACCACCACACAATCTGGGACAATTGGAGTTCTCCACCCTGGACTGCGATATTGAGTGCATTTCAGGTCACCACTCAGCTGCACTGACAGGGCTGTGTAGAAACATTTACCTCTCATGCCTGTGCTGTGTGTTGTTCCAGACAGTCAGGCTAGGCCATCACTTCTGTGAACACTAAGTCAGACCATCACTTATTTTTTAAACCTGTTGGGTTTCAGTTTAATTATTTTCCCTTTAGAGATGATTATGTCCCTTCAGCAGTTTTCTTCCATTCTGCCTCTAAAATTTAAAAAGCTTTCAAATCTAAGACATGAAATCTGGACATATTCAAGAAAGGATGGCCTAGTGATTAGGGTGCCTAGTGATTTCAGTCTCTGCTTCACCACAAGCTTCTTGTGTGACTTTGGGCAAGTCACTTAGCTTCTCTATGCTTCAGTTCCCCATCTTTAAAATGGGGATAACAACTATTTCTCTAACTCATATGCATGTTGTGAGCAGCAATACATTAAAGATTGTGAGATGCTCAGATACTGTGGTAATGGGAGCTATATAAGGACAACAAACTAAGAACAGCATAGGGAGGTGACCTCCGTAGAAAGACATTGGAAGGAACACAAAGCACTGTGAATGGTATCTATAGAAATGCTGTATGCACCAATGTAAGTTAATTCCACCAAATTACATCACATGGCTGCTACCCAGCATACATGTATGTGGAACACATTGCCACAAGATATCACTGAAAGGATTGGGTGTTTACATAGATAACAAAAATATCCAGAGTTTAAAGATTAAAAACAACCAAGAGTTCTGGAAGGGATATACAGCCACCTAATTCAGGGCATAAGCCAACCTCTGACTAATGTGGGGTAGGAAGAAGCTTTACTCTCTACAAAGATTTTCTGGTGCCATCCTTTGAGACAATTGGTGCTGGCCGCTGTGGGTACTGGACTGGATGGACTACGGGTCTGATCCTGTCTAGCACTTCCTATGGATGTCTGCAAATCCAATTCAGATTTAGTTGTAAAATAATTTATATTCTTTTCCTCACTGTGTTAGGACATGTCTACACTAGCACTTATGTTGGCAAAACTTTTGTCATGCAGGGATGTGAAAAAAAACACACTCCTGAGTGACATAAGTTTTGCCAGCATAAGCACTCATGTGCATAGTGCTATGTCAGCGGGAGACACTCTCCCACCCACAGAGCTACCGCTGCTTGTTGAGCTGGTTTTATTATGTCGACGGGAGAGCTCTCTCCCATTGGCATAACATGGCTCCACGAGTGCCCTTACAGTGGCACAGCTGTATTGGTGCTGCTATAAGCTTGTAACTGTAGACATGACCTTAGTCCTAATTCCATATTAGAGACAGACAATTAAGTTTCACAGTAACTTTCAAACAAAGTTCATTGTGGGAAACTGAAAAACATGTGATCACCAGAGAATGCAAGCTTTTTCTGCCAGAGAGCCAAAGAACAAGAAAATGACTGATTGTATTTCACTGTGTATTTTGGAGCACCATTTACGCAAACCCAGAGAATGTAAGGATAAGAGCTGTACAGAAAAGACACATGAGTTAAGCTGCATAAAGTCACCAGTCACTTCCAAAGTAATTCCAAAAGGTGAGTCTTTCATTTTAATTTATATATGAGCTGAATCTTTTCCCTGGGTGCCGGGATTTTAGATAGCCTAAAAGTTTACAAAAAGAAAAGGAGTACTTGTGGCACCTTAGAGACTAACAAATTTATTAGAGCATAAGCTTTCGTGAGCTACAGCTCACTTCATCTGATGCATTTGGTGGAAAAAACAGAGGGGAGATTTATATACACACACAGAGAACATGAAACAATGGGTTTATCATACACACTGTAAGGAGAGTGATCACCAGCAGCGGCGGCGGGGGGGGGGAAGGAGGAAAACCTTTCATGGTGACAAGCAGGTAGGCTAATTCCAGCAGTTAACAAGAATATCAGAGGAACAGTGGGGGGTGGGGTGGGAGGGAGAAATACCATGGGGAAATAGTTTTACTTTGTGTAATGACTCATCCATTCCCAGTCTCTATTCAAGCCTAAGTTAATTGTATCCTGTTTGCAAATTAATTCCAATTCAGCAGTCTCTCGTTGGAGTCTGTTTTTGAAGCTTTTTTGTTGAAGAATAGCCACTCTTAGGTCTGTAATCGAGTGACCAGAGAGATTGAAGTGTTCTCCAACTGGTTTTTGAATGTTATAATTCTTGATGTCTGATTTGTGTCCATTCATTCTTTTACGTAGAGACTGTCCAGTTTGGCCAATGTACATGGCAGAGGGGCATTGCTGGCACATGATGGCATATATCACATTGGTAGATGCGCAGGTGAACGAGCCTCTGATAGTGTGGCTGATGTGATTAGGCCCTATGATGGTATCCCCTGAATAGATATGTGGACAGAGTTGGCAACGGGCTTTGTTGCAAGGATAGGTTCCTGGGTTAGTGGTTCTGTTGTGTGGTGTGTGGTTGCTGGTGAGTATTTGCTTCAGATTGGGGGGCTGTCTGTAAGCAAGGACTGGCCTGTCTCCCAAGATCTGTGAGAGTGATGGGTCGTCCTTCAGGATAGGTTGTAGATCCTTGATGATGCGTTGGAGAGGTTTTAGTTGGGGGCTGAAGGTGATGGCTAGTGGCATTCTGTTATTTTCTTTATTGGGCCTATCCTGTAGTAGGTGACTTCTGGGTACTCTTCTGGCTCTGTCAATCTGTTTCTTCACTCCCCTCTGTTTTTTCCACCAAATGCATCCGATGAAGCGGGCTGTAGCTCATGAAAGCTTATGCTCTAATAAATTTGGTAGTCTCTAAGGTGCCACAAGTACTCCTTTTCTTTTTGCGAATACAGACTAACACGGCTGCTACTCTAAAAGTTTACAGTGTCTATATTTCAAGTCTGAAAAAGCTTTGTCTGATTAGAAAATTTACAAGTCATATTTTGGGTGAAAAATAAAATGACAACATCCACTGGAGATGGATCCCACAATGGGCTAGTGTATATGACTGTCTTTTCGGAAACATGTGTCTTTCAACTTGATAACTTTTGGAACAACAGATAGGATTTAGTTTTGGGGAAGCGTTTCAGTCCCTGCCTGACAGGAGCTTCAGTGCTAGCAATGAACTGATCCAGAGACACAGTTAGGTCCAGAGATACAGTTCAAGTTCAGAATACAGTGGAAAATATATCAAACTTGAATAAAACATCAACCTATTTTTAAGTGTATTCTTTCAACTCCTTACAGGAAAAAATGCTGTTACAGAACAGTGAAACATCAGTGCTAGGAGTCTGTCACCTACAAAAAATTCATGCATTTAGTATTAAGACCTTGATTCAGCAGACCAGCCCCATTCAGCAAAATACTTAAGCGTGGGCCTAAATGTTTTGTTGATTAGAGATGAACTAAAACACATGCTTAAATGCTTTGCTTAACTGGATCCTCAATGAATAAAATAAAATAAAAAGACCCTGAAAAAAATTTCAAAAAAATATGGTGGAAGTTTTATTATTTTACTATTATAATTTGTATGATGATTGCAGCTAGAAGTCCCAGTCAGGGATCAGGGTCCCGTTATGCCTACATCGTACACACAGATAATGATAATGGGATGATAATGGGATGCCAGCAAAATGCTATGATGCTCTTACTGGACAACAAGCGTTGTTTTTATGACTTTTAATAGTATAATCTGTAATGTATTATCTCTTGGAGGCCCCAAATCAGTGATCAAGGCCCCATTCTGCTGGGAAATGCACACATATATAATGACAGTGGGATTTCAATAAAAACATCACACTATTACCATACAGTGAGACTATACCGGTGATATTTAAGATTGCTAAATTAACATAATTTTCTAAAGTAACTACAGCAGTGTGTTTAAGGATGCATAAATAAGTCTCCCCCACTATTAGCCATAACACTGCTGCTAGTGATGTGAATGTGTCTTGTATGCCAATTGAGTTTAAAGGTTACTGCACCACCTTCTAATCAGTAAGACAACTACTGCTGGATATTCTTTAATAACTTTGTCAAAAAGTTTATGGATCACAGGCAAAAGTTCAATATTAGTAATGTTTACATAAAACACTTTTATTAATGCTTAATGTTCCCTTCCCTTTCTGTAAAATTAACTTCAAGGTAAAAAAATAAAAATAAAAATACTGGTAAATAAGTAATTGCTCCTTTGTTGCCCATGCATCATATAATTAATACCATGATGTGATCTAACATGTTAAGGAAATAATAATTTGCAATCAACAGGCTGAGAGAAATTTGTTTATTAGTTTACTGTGATTCAATTTATGAGAATGTGCTTCATTGATCGTTGCAAAAGAACTTTAATTGAAAATGAATATCGCAATCTATTTACCACACCACTAGACCCAAGCTGCTGCTGTTCATTAAGTTCTACACCTGCTACTTAACCTTCCTGTGGGAAAAAAAAATTCTTGATTTAATACAATAAGGAGCAGCCCGCAAGTGGGTTCAAAAGACCACTGTTTTAATCAAGGAATTCCTTTGTTTTCTACACTATTTATATCACAGCTTGCATTTAGATATTGTAGATTTTTATGAGTGCTATCATCTTGCCCAGTCATTCTTCCATTGGCTGGCAAGATCTGAAATAAGAGAATACATATCCAGCACTCAAGGTTCAGAAGCAGTATTCGAACACTTAGGGCCACCCTGCCCCACCCTAGAAAAGGATATAGATGGGTGCAAGGAGCCTTTCCCAACACCAAAGTACACCCCACAGAGAGGGCAGAAACAATGGTAAGGCCCAAATCTGGAGGAATGTAGGCATTCTTCTCCTCCATGCATAGCTGGGGATGAAAATCAGGGCAGGAAGGGAGAGGGCAGTGCCAGACCCTTCCTCCCTGCCTTGGCCCATGGGTCTTGCTTGGTGTGTTAGAGGAGCAGACCACACCACCAGAAGGGATGGAGCAGCATGTGTACTCATTGCTCTGTGTGCGGGAGCTTTTGGAGTAGTCATGTCTCCTGACAAGCCACCTCTCCTGGCTGGATCGATGAAATTCTTCATGGGCCTCTACTCAGGGACTAAGTTGCAATCCAGCGGGCAAGCAAAGTCATGTGAATGGGCAGACGGCGTGCTTCCAAGTGCAACAGACTGGGCTGATATCTACTGTATCTACTCTGATGGGGCACTAAGAGGAGGGATAATGGGGCATGAATAGCTGGAAAGGAGAAATGGCTGACTCAAAATCCCACTGACACATAAACTGCCTCAGTAGCAAGCACGCCCTATCAGCAGCTGATTAAGCACACTACTTCCCTGAGAGAATTAGTAAGTGCCCCAAGCATGGTTTGCCAACTCAACATAAAACATCTTGCTAGGCAATAGCAGTCCACTGTGATACTAGATGTGTAGCTGGCTATGTGTTGCTACCCACATTGCACATCCTTTGGGTAGAGATGATTGAAAAATTCACTACAAATAAGGGGGCTGATTCAGATCTCACTTTATACCAATTGTACATCATTACTTCAGTGGAGTTATTCCTGAACCTTAACACATGTGTAAGTGAGATCATAAGGCCCAAAATTGAGTAAAACTTGGGGAATTTTCCATTGAATAATTACTTATGAATAACTTTTTCCCCCATTATTCAGCCATTTCTGCTTTTGGCTGTAAGGATAGGATTTAGTCTTTATTTACTATTGATCTTCAAAAGTGAGTTTGCCACAAATTTATAGCTCTCCCTGATGCAATATGTTTATCTTGATTAAAAGATGCCAACAAAATCCTGTACTCTTCTTTATAATGTTCTATTTCATTTTAACATTCTGTCCAATTAGAAGAGTCCTATGAATGCATTTATCTGCTGCATAATAATTCAGAAGACTTTGAACAAATTAATTTTTCTATAGTTGACAGACAGATCATTATAATTTTCCATTAACCATCTTTTTTAGGGACAACTCTTACCACATGCCTTTCAATTGACCCAGACCAGAACATTTGCAGTTTGTTGGTTCATGACAATTTTCCAGATTTTGAACTTTTGTCCTGATTTTGGATAAGAACCATTTTCAAAATTGCAGACATTTTCACAGGATTGGGAAATTGCTTCCCACCCAGCCTATTCTGCACCTCCTTGGTCCAGCAGAGCAGTGCTCCTTGGATATGTCCTAGACTGCAGTTGGGAAGGGAAATTCCCACCTCAGGCAGGGATACACACACTAGCTGTGCCCAAGCTAGCATGCTAAAAATAGCAGTGTGGCAATGGCCTCATGCGCAGCAGCTCAGGCTGGCCACCCAAGTTGTACCAAGGACTTCAGACAGAGCCCTAGGAGCTAGTGTGTGTGTGTCTATCTGACCTGGAAATCACACCTCCCAGCGGCTGCTGTGCAGACATCCCCATGGAGGAGGTTTGAGGGCAGGGCCAGGGGTTCCACCACAACAAGATCCATTGAGTGTGGAGGGAGTTCAATGGCCTGTACCACCGTTCATGGGTTGCACTAGGGTGCCACAGCATGAGAGAAAGGGATTCTGTTAAGAAAGGCCCTTTTCTTCAGCCTTTGACCGTGGTCTAGGAATTGAACCTTTATATTCACTTTCCCACTCTTAAATTGTTCCCTCCTGGCTTGGGGAAAGTATGATTAATATTCTTCAGGAATCCCTTATTAATTCTACATTACGATGTAGACTCAGAAAAGGCAAGGGGAATATTTTGTCTGGCTTCCTGCACCTCACCAACCATTTCAATAAATATCCTAAAAAAACGACGGTGTGCAGAGAAAGAACACTACCGGGGACTGCTTGTATTCCAAACAATGCTAGATATATCACCAAACTGTCTGCTTTAATAAAAAACAATATAGCACACAGCTAAATCCTGGAATTGGATGCTAAAAGATACAGTGTCATGAATTTGCCTTAATATATATTCAGTATATAGATGTATATACTAGAGGCAAAAATCTTGCCCTTGAAAGGGGATGCTGGAGTAGATGCTGGAAGATGTAACAGGTGTTTTTGAAATTCTAATTGCTCTGGATTTTATCTTTCCCACTTCCTGGTCCTGTCTGATCCAAATGCCATTGTAGTCAATGGAAACCTTACCACTGACTTCAAAGGGCTTGTTGGATGAGGCCATGTTTGTTTTACTTGAAACCTGTATTCTTCTTCTAGTTATTCACAAATTCAAAAGGAAGGTATTTTTCAAAGGTCCTTTATTTTATCTGAGAACGTTTATTATTTTGAATTAAGTCAATTTAACAAAAACAACGGCTTTTAACTAGGGCTGTGAAGTGATTAAAAAAATTAATCGTGATTAATCGTGCGATTAAAAAAATTTATCAAGATTAATCATGCGATTAATTGTGCTGTTAAACAATAATAGAATATACCGCTTATTTAATTATTTTGGGATGTTTTCAACATTTTAAAATATGTTGATTTCAATTACAACACAGAATACAAAATATACAGTGCTCTCTTTATATTTATTTTTATTACAAATATTTGCACTGTAAAAAACAAAAGAAATTGTATTTTTCAATTCACCTCATACAAGTACTGTAGTGCAATCTCTTTATCATGAAAGTTGAACTTACAAATATAGAATTATGTACAAAAAATAACTGCATTCAAAAATAAAACAATGTAAAACTTTAGAATTTACAAGTCCAGTCAGTCCTACTTCTTGTTCAGCCAACTGCTAAGACAAACAAGTTTGTTTACATTTGCAGGAGATAATGCTGCCTGCTTCTTGTTTACAATGTCACCTGAAAGTGAGAACAGACATCCGCATGGCACTGTCATAGCCGGCGTCACAAGATATTTACGTGTCAGATGCGCTAAAGATTCATATGTCCCTTCATGCTTCAACTACCATTCCAGAGGACATGCATCCATGCTGATGATGGGTTCTGCTTGATAACGATTCAAAACAGTGCAGACCAATGCATGTTCATTTCCATCATCTGAGTCAGATGCCACCAGCAGAAGACTGATTTTCTTTTTTGGTGGTTTGGGTTCTGTAGTTTCTGCAACGGAGTGTTGCTCTTTTAAGTCATCTGAAAGCATGCTCCACATCTCGTCCCTCTCAGATTTTGGAAGGCCCTTCAGATTCTTAAACCTTGGGTTGAGTGATAAGATATCCTGAGAAATCTCACATTGGTACCTCCTTTGCGTTTTGTCAAATTGCAGTGAAAGTGTTCTTAAAATGAACAACATGTGGTGGGTCATCATCTGAGACTGCTATAATATGAAATATATGGCAGAATGAGCATCATCAGTATGGAAGCATGTCCACTGGAATGGTGGCTGAAGCATGAAAGGGAATACGAATATTTAGCATATCTGGCATGTAAATACCTTGCAATACTGGGTACAAAAGTGCCATGTGAATGCTTGTTCTCATTTTCAGGAGACATTGTAAATATGAAACGGGCAGCATTATCTCCCATAAATGTAAACAAACTTTTCAGCGGTTGGCTGAACAAGAAGTAGAACTGAGTGGACGTGTAGGTTCTAAAGTTTTACACTGTTTTGATTTGAGTGCAGTTATGAAACAAAAGAAATCTGCATTTATAAGTTGCACTTTCACGATAAAAAAATTACACTGCAATACTTATATGAGGTGAATTGAAAAATACTATTTCTTTTGTTGATCATTTTTACAGTGCAAATATTTGTAATAAAAATAATAATATAAAGTGAGCACTGTACACTTTGTATTCTATGTTGTAACTGAAGCAATATATTTGAAAATGTAGAAAAGCATCCAAAATATTTAATAAATCGCAATTGGGATTCTGTTGTTTAACAGTGTGATTAAAACTGCGATTAATCGCAATTAACTTTTTTGAGTTAATCGTGTGAGTTAACTGCCAATAATCAACAGCCCTACTTTCAACACAGGAATCTACTGCCCTGCAATGATGATTCTAGGTCGTGTCTTTTCACAAAAGCTTTAAAGATACCTTTGCACTCCCTACTCCAATTGTGAGAAGTATTGCTCAGCCACAAGGAGGGACAGGGATGTAAGGGCCAGATTCTACAATGCCCTAGAGCATGGGCCTAACTTTAAAACACAAAGAATTCTAAATGCAGCACCACCATCACCTAAAGCTAATCTGTGCTTAGGGTTGCAGCCATTCTACCAATAAACTGTTGAACAAATCAGATAATGATTTATTTTACAATACATACATTTACACACACCACATTGATTTTTGCTGTGTTCCGAGACCATTAAAATGAGGGAAAATGGTCAAAAAAGGAGGCAAACCCCCCCGTTTAAAATGAAATTTGAAAATACAGTATAATTCAAATTTAATAATATTTACAGTGGTCATTCACCTAAAGAGATCAAATCATACTACTCTAAAGCCATTTTTTATTGGGTCTGATATATTCACCCCTCACCTACTAATATCAGCATGAATTTGGGCCCAGATCTTTGGCTACACTAAAGCACGCAGACATTGATTTTAAGACTCAGTCTAGAATAGTTGCATTGATGTTTTTAAGGGAAGGGAAATATTTCATACCTTTCTGAATGCTGGTTGGATTCAGGAAAAGATTACCACAGTTTGTGGGAGTGCAAATTAGAGACTGCTATAAAACCTGACTGACCTGCTAAAGCACTGAAGTGCTGGCAAAGCCTGCTTTGTCTAAAGACGGTGATGGTGAGAGGGGGTGTGTGTCTAATGTAGGAGGTTCACTGTTCACAGAACTGGATAAAATGTTTGGGAGATGATGATCAAAACTAGGTTTGCTCAAGTTAGCCCTAGTGTCAGGATTCAACAGTAAAAAAACATTTTAAAGCAGTGCTGGAGGGAGGGTCTAGAACTTAACTGCCTAGAGAAGAAGCTGACTCAGCCCCATTAGAAGTCTTCATCTGCTAAAATCCTATTGGGATTGCTGTAGAGGAAGTTGCTATTTTATGAATAGGGTTGGACTGGATAACTCAAGAGGTCTTTTCCAATCCTAACATGAGATTCTACGTAAGAATATATCGCTGTTCTTGTGGAGTCAGAATGACATGGGTTGACTACACCCAGATACATTACAAATGTTAAAAGGGGAGTAACAAAAGAAACCCACCATAAGTAAAGCATTGCAAATAGTCTAGATATGTTTGAGATAACAAAATGATGCAGTGATCAGAATGTGTTGTTTAATTCTCCCAGCCCATATCCTCTCTTGCTCCATTCCTTTCACTCTGGTCTCTCACCTCTCCACTTGCTCTTCCCTGCCCTGCACAGCTCCCTTCTCCTTGTCCCCCCCATCCTATTTCTCTTCAACTAGTCTTTTACCTGCCTTATCCCCTCTTTGTAGCCCCAACTGGTCCACACTGCCACCCTTCACCTGATCTCATCCCCAAATGGTGTCTCTCCTCTCCCAATCACCATCTCTCTACATCCTCTCCACCACACCAGGTTAGTGGCTGTAGTAAGAGGAAGAGAGAAGTCTGTGGAAACCTCCTACTGGGCAGGAGAGGAAGTGGTGCATTGGTGCTTTCAATGATGCTTCAGGGTGTAGTGCCTTGGAAGGGATGGTAGCTTTCAAAGAACCCCTGCACGTGACCACAAGAAGGTGAGGGGATCAAAGTTAAAGGTGGTGCAGGAAGTGGCCAAGTGTATCTCCTGATCCCTGCGGTCTCCTCTCATTCTTCCACTGAGAGAATGATGGATAAGAGAGAAAAGTTCAGGACTCAGGCATACAATATGAGTGCCATGACAGATCTTCATTTCTGTCTTCCAAACACAGAAGATAGAATAGAAAGAACACCAGGAGCCTGAAGTCCTTACCTTTGCCATACATTTCAAGTGATTCGTTAAGTCTTCTAAAGATCTAGGAAAATTGCTGCAATATTATGTACATTCAGTATCCAGAGCTTTATAGATAGTCCTGGTTGCACAAACTATGCTGATACACCATGGGATGCATTGGTTGATATCCCAGCTGGAATATAAGTAGCTGGTATGCACTAATTACTGAATTTTTAAAAAGAGTCTTTGAAAATAAAAAATATAGTCAGAGGGGAAACTTTTTTTCTTACTTTGATATAGTGGCATTAATCTTGTAATTTTTGAGGAAGCACTGTAGTTCAGAAGTTACAAAATGCAGTCATAGATGTAAAATTGGAGTCATCTCTAAACATGATGATACAGCTTCAGTACTGTGCTTTCTCTCCATATGGAATCACAGAAAAGACTTATTTCATAACCAGTAACAGACTCAGTTTTGAATGACTGATCTCCAAACCAATGCATAAAATGGTCAGAATGAATGTAACAGCCAAATCTGGTATAGCACAATTTTACGGAAATAAATGTAAAGATGACATCCCAACAATACATGCAAAGAAGTGCAGCTTTAATCAAAGAATCAGAACAACATAATTCAGAAATATTCATTTATGGATAAAAGGGTCTTAGTCAACATTTTGAATTTGGATAAGTTGCACAGGTTTATCTATCTGATAACAGATAGAGCTTCCCATTACTTGGAGTAGATACCTATCATTCCCAGTAGGAATGTTAGAGAGTAACAGAAGACATCCTATGTAATTCAAATCAGCATACAAATCAGAGGAAAATAAATTATGATTCCAAATCAAATCTGAATTAACTCAGGGAAAGCAAGAATTTTTGGCTCATCCTACATTTCTGATCAAGAGAATTGGAACTTCCATTTATAAAACATAATTTAAACTAAATGTACATTGGATTTAAATTTAAAACAATTCCAGTTAAAATTATCCAAAACAGAAATATATTTAATATCAAAGGTTCAGGTTCCAATTACCTTACTCATGTTGAATAGTACTTTCCTCCACAAATAACCTTCCTGAAGTCAATAAGACTATTAATGGAATAAAGGTATCAGAGTTTGGCTGAAAGTTACTTACAACATGATATGAAATGTTTCTCTGGTAAAGATTTCTTCCTAATACATGCATCTATGCAACAGTGAGCATTGGCCATCCTAGCTTTGAGTACCATTCACAACAGAAGTTGGTGTCAAAAAGAGTTCCTCATGCAGCTGCAAGGTGGAATATGGCTCTCATACTACCAGTAAAATAATTCAAAAAAATGAAAAGCTTATCTGCTCTGGCTGTCAACATAAAGTCCCATCAGCGCTGTTGAATACCAAGACTTAATGATGATTTATTTAAACTAAACTACTCACACACAAACCAATGAGTTTTAAATTAGTTGCAACCTCTCAGGGAAAGATCTAGGAGCCATTGTAGACAACTCACTAAATTCCTTGGTTCAACACACAGAAGTCAAAACTGCATGATACAGAGAAATACAAGTTTACGAGCCATGAACATATATGTGCATATCCATCATCCCAGGCATTGACACCCTGATACCCTATCTGGCTATGTAGACTCCCTCCTCAGGCCCTATGTTACCAGCACACCCAGCTATCTTCGAGACACCACTGACTTCTTGAGAAAACTACAATCCATCGGTGATCTTCCTAAAAATACCATCCTAGCCACTATGGATGTAAAAAGAAGAGAAGTACTTGTGGCACCTTAGAGACTAACAAATTTATTTAAGCATAAGCTTTCGTGAGCTACAGCTCACTTCATCGGATGCATTTGGTGGAAAATACAGAGGGGAGATTGATATACACACACAGAGAACATGAAACAATGGGTTTATCATACACACTGTAAGGAGAGTGATCACTTAAGATAAGCCATCACCAGAGCGGGGGGGGGGGGAAGGAGGAAAACCTTTCATGGTGACAAGCAAGGTAGGCCATTTCCAGCAGTTAACAAGAATATCTGAGGAATAGTGGGGGGGTGGGGGGGGAGAAATAACATGGGGAAATAGTTTTACTTTGTGTAATGACTCATCCATTCCCAGTCTCTATTCAAGCCTAAGTTAATTGTATCAAGTTTGCAAATTAATTCCAATTCAGCAGTCTCTCATTGGAGTCTGTTTTTGAAGTTTTTCTGTTGAAGAATAGCCACTCTCACGTCTGTAATCGAGTGACCAGAGAGATTGAAGTGTTCTCCAACTGGTTTTTGAATGTTATAATTCTTGACGTCTGATTTGTGTCCATTTATTCTTTTACGGAGAGACTGTCCAGTTTGACCAATGTACATGGCAGAGGGGCATTGCTGGCACATGATGGCATATATCACATTGGTAGATGCGCAGGTGAACGAGCCTCTGATAGTGTGGCTGATGTAATTAGGCCCTATGATGGTGTCCCCTGAATAGATATGTGGACAGAGTTGGTAACGGGCTTTGTTGCAAGGATAGGTTCCTGGGTTAGTGGTTCTGTTGTGTGGTGAATGGATGAGTCATTACACAAAGTAAAACTATTTCCCCATGTTATTTCTCCCCTCCCACCCCACCCCCCACTGTTCCTCAGATATTCTTGTTAACTGCTGGAAATAGCCTACCTTGCTTGTCACCATGAAAAGTTTTCCTCCTCCCCCCCCCGCTGCTGGTGATGGCTTATCTTAAGTGATCACTCTCCTTATACAGTATGTATGATAAACCCATTGTTTCATGTTCTCTGTGTGTGTATATCAAACTCCCCTCTGTATTTTCCACCAAATGCATCCAATGAAGTGAGCTGTAACTCACGAAAGCTTATGTTCAAATAAATTTGTTAGTCTCTAAGGTGCCACAAGTACTCCTTTTCTTTTTGTGAATACAGACTAACATGGCTGCTACTCTGAAACCTGTCACTCTGGATGCAGAAGCCCTCTACACCAACATTCCACACAAAGATGGACTACAAGCCGTCAGGAACAGTATCCCCAATAATGTCACGGCTAACCTGGTGGCTGAACTTTGTGACTTTGTCCTCACCCATAACTATTTCACATTTGGGGACAATGTATACCTTCAAATCAGCGGCACCAAGATGGGTACCCGCATGGCCTCACAGTATGCCAACATTTTGGCTGACTTAGAACAATGCTTCCTCAGCTCTCGTCCCCTAATGCCCCAACTCTACTTGCACTACATTGATGACATCTTCATCATCTGGACCCATGGAAAAGAAGCCCTGGAGGAATTCCACCATAATTTCAACAATTTCCATCCCACCATCAACCTCAGCCTGGACCAGTCCACGCAAGAGATCCACTTCCTGGACACTACGGTGCTAATAAGCGATGGTCACATAAACACCACCCTATATCGGAAACCTACTGACCGCTATTCCTACCTACATGCCTCTAGCTTTCATCCAGATCATACCACTCGATCCATTGTCTACGGCCAAGCGCTACGATATAACCGCATTTGCTCCAACCCCTCAGACAGAGACAAACACCTACAAGATCTCTATCATGCATTCTTACAACTACAATACTCACCTGCTGAAGTGAAGAAAAAGATTGACAGAGTCAGAAGAGTACCCAGAAGTCACTTACTACAGGACAGGCCCAACAAAGAAAATAACAGAACACCACTAGCCATCACCTTCAGCCCCCAACTAAAACCTCTCCAACGCATCATCAAGGATCTACAACCTATCCTGAAGGACGACCCATCACTCTCACAGATCTTGGGAGACAGGCCAGTCCTTGCTTACAGACAGACCCCCAACCTGAAGCAAATACTCACCAGCAACCACACACCACACAACAGAACCACTAACCCAGGAACCTATCCTTGCAACAAAGCCCGTTACCAACTCTGTCCACATATCTATTCAGGGGACACCATCATAGGGCCTAATCACATCAGCCACACTATCAGAGGCTCATTCACCTGCGCATCTACCAATGTGATATATGCCTTCATGTGCCAGCAATGCCCCTCTGCCATGTACATTGGCCAAACTGGACGGTCTCTACGTAAAAGAATAAATGGACACAAATCAGACGTCAAGAATTATAACATTCAAAAACCAGTCGGAGAACACTTCAATCTCTCCAGTCACACAATTACAGACCTGAGAGAGGCTATCCTTCAACAAAAAAACTTCAAAAACAGACTCCAATGAGAGACTGCTGAATGGGAATTAATTTGCAAACTGGATACAATTAACTTAGGCTTGAATCGAAACTGGGAATGGATGAGTCATTACACAAAGTAAAACTATTTCCCCATGTTATTTCTCCCCTCCACCCCCCACTGTTCCTCAGATGTTCTTGTTAACTGCTGGAAATGGCCCACCTTGATTATCACCACAAAAGGTTTTCGTCCTTCCCCCCCTCCTTCCTGCTGGTAATAGCTCACCTTAAGTGATCACTCTCCTTACAGTAAGAAGAAAAGGAGTACTTGTGGCACCTTAGAGACTAACAAATTTATTAGAGCATAAGCTTTCGTGAGCTACAACTCACTTCATCGGATGCTGAAGTGAGTTGTAGCTCACGAAAGCTTATGCTCTAATAAATTTGTTAGTCTCTAAGGTGCCACAAGTACTCCTTTTCTTTTTGCGAATACAGACTAACACGGCTGCTACTCTGAAATCTCCTTACAGTGTGTATGATAAAACCCATTGTTTCATGTTCTCTGTGTGTGTATATAAATCTCCCCACTGTATTTTCCACCGAATGCATTTGATCAAGTGAGCTGTAGCCCACGAAAGCTTATGCTCAAATAAATTTGTTAGTCTCTAAGGTGCCACAAGTACTCCTTTTTTTTTTTTGCGAATACAGACTAACACGGCTGCTACTCTGAATCCTTTTCTTTTTTACATTCAGGTTTGGTCACTCACCTGAAAAAGATCGCAGTAGAACACAAATGCTCCAGAGAAGATCAATGAAAATGATTTTAGGCATGGGGTATGGGAACTCCTATCCCAAAAGAGATTTAAAATGCCAGATGATTAACAATAATTTGGAATATATGTATATGATGGAAGTATACAAAGTAATGAATGCAAGATTCATTTCTGGGTAAGCGATTCATCTCTGGGTAAATGATTGCCTTCTATATTTTCAATCCTGCTTTGACAGGTTTCAGAGTAGCAGCCGTGTGATGAAGTGAGCTGTAGCTCACGAAAGCTTATGCTCTAATAAATTTGTTAGTCTCTAAGGTGCCACAAGTACTCCTTTTCTTTTTGAGAATACAGACTAACACGGCTGCTACTCTGAAACCTGTCACTGACACAGGACATCATTGAAACAAACAGCTTAGTGAGATTTCTTTTTAAAAGGATTGGATATAGATGTCAGAGGAAAATCATCTGCAATTGCATTATACTAGATAAAACACTACAAAAGTTATGAATCCCAATATTATGGAGCATAAACTGACCCTCAACAGGAGTCAGGAAGAAATCTCTCATATCCAGCTGCATTAAGGCAGTTTAATGTGGAATAGGCATTTGGTATAGCTTATAGACCTCTGGAGGACATAGAAGATTGAATAGAAAGACTATTAGTTATTGCCTTACCAGAATACACTATGAGCTTTACAAGCCTCTTCCAAAGTTGAAGTAAGTCAGTGGGATTCC
Source organism: Dermochelys coriacea (assembly GCF_009764565.3). Taxonomy (NCBI): domain Eukaryota; kingdom Metazoa; phylum Chordata; order Testudines; family Dermochelyidae; genus Dermochelys; species Dermochelys coriacea. The sequence goes on along the minus strand of NC_050078.2, from coordinate 69,169,423 downwards.
ATCCATTGATTTCAGTGGACATTGGAACATGTCCTATACACATATCCTTTAAATTTGCCTAGGTTTACCATTTTAGAGCACTATATTAATTTGTTTAACTTGTTTTCAGTCACTGAAGGCTGCTAAAAACTTACCGAGATTCATTTGCCACCAAACTTTTTTTGAGGGATTGCTGGCTTTAATGTCTTGGACCAAATTTTACCCTCGGTTACGCCAGTATAAACCCTCATGACTTCAGTGAAGTTGCAACGATGTAGCTGACAGCAGAATTTGGCTCACTGTGTGGTTATTTTTGTATAGAAACCAACCTCAAGATACACAAAAATAAATGCATCAATAAATAAAACTCTGCAAGTTTTGTTGGGGTGTCAGGGAATAGAAATTCTAGGCTGGTACATGCATAAAAGATTAAAAGACAAATGCATAGGGATGGAGGAAAGTGGGGAAAAGAGGTGATTTTTTAATGTCTTAGCAACAGATGCCAGGAAGGCAGAGTCTATGGGCAATGAAAAGAAAAAGTAGATTTAAAAGATGCACCTAACAATATTTTGAATTGCTAAAGATATCATTTTCAACTTGAAATAACAGTTTTATCATACACATTAAAATGTATGATTTGCTTCATTAATCATGCTCATTTCCCTTCCAGAGCTCCTGATATGAATCATACCTTATTTCACAAGACCAACGTAGAAAGCTTGAGTTTTTCCTTTTTACTTGACTGTTCAGCCTGATTATTGTGAAAATCATTTCCACCGTGAAATACTCAAATGCTTTGTCTCTGAATGTGGAGGCTGCAATTGCTAGCCACCTCCCTTCTCTACCTGCAGTTCCATTTTCTATTTTTCCCTCATTGAATCAGAAAGGATACACAGAATGAAAGAAATGGTTGCAGATTTTTGACTCAGAGACAGAGAAGCCATCATCAGTCAGAGAGAGAGAGAGAGAAAGAGAGAAGTAGGTATACTTACTGTAGCTATCTGGACTTAAAATAACACATATTCTCAAGGAGAGAATAACTAGATAAATAGGGATGAAGGGGGAAAAGATCTGGAGAAATTCAATGACCATCAGACTTTCTGGGTTTGAAATTTTACAACTCACTCGACACAATTGAGGTCTGAGTCTATTTTATTCTGATGTCGAGACCAAGGGATACTTGTAATGAAGAAGCTCAGAAACACAAAGTTCAAAGATATCATGGTCTAAATCCTGCCCTTGGATTCACACATGAAGCCCATATACTACCACGGAAGCTTCTTGTGCATATGCAGGCAGAAATTAGCTTTCTGCAGCTGGCAAGAATGAGTTGCAGAAGAGAGGTGCTGATAGTGAATAACAATCAAGAGAGGAAGGGGTAAATTTCAAGTCTATGTTCTTGAAGGGTTGCCTGGAAAAGGAAGATATTGTATCCATAAAAATTAGTTTGTGATTAAGAACAGATGTGCCTTCAAAAACTGTTGCCTCCTGATTGTTAATCAATCCAGCGAAAATCACTTTTACAAAAGGAAGACAATCCAGAGATATTAATCATTAAAATATTGCATATTTAGGAAGCTAAAGAAGATTAGTGAAAAATGGCTTCAGCCAGGAATTTATCATTGGAGTCATGAACATAGGCTACTCCTTATTAAAAACAACCCATTTTCTGACAACAAATAATAAAAAAGGGACAGATTCTCAACTGATATAAATTGGCATCACTTCCTCAATCTCATTAGCGTGATGCTGATTTGCAGCAGTTGAAAATCATGGCCCAGGGTTATTATTTTGCTACTCATAGCTTTTACTCTTGCTTTCAATCCCTGACCCTGGGAAAGCACCATGTCAGGTGTCATAAGAACATAAGAATGGCCATACTGGGTCAGATCAAAGGTCCAACCAGGCCAGTATCCTGCCTGCTGACAGTGCCCAATGCCAGGTGGCTCAGAGGGAGTGAACCTAACAGGTAATGATCAAGTGATCTCTCTCCTGCCATCTATCTCCACCTTCTGACAAATAGAGGCTAGGGACACCATTCTTTACCCATCCTGGCTAATAGCCATTAATGGACTTAACCTCCATGAATTTATCTAGTTCTCTTTTAAACCCTCTTATTGTCCTAGCCTTCACAACCTCCTCAGGCAAGGAGTTCCACAGGTTGACTGTGCACTGTATGAAGAACTTTTCCTTATTACTTTCTCCACACCACTCGTGATTTTATAGACCTCTATCATATCCCCCCTTAATCTCCTTTTTTCCAAGATGAAAAGTCCTAGCCTCTTTAATCTCTCCTCATATGGGACCCATTGCAAACCCCTAATCATTTTAGTTGCCCTTCTCTGAACCTTTTCTAATGCCAGTATGTTTTTTGACATAAGGAGACCACATCTGTACGCAGTATTCAAGATGTGGGCAAACCATGGATTTATATAAGGGAAATAAGATATTTTCTGTTTTATTCTCTATCCCTTTTTTGATGATTCCTAATATCCTGTTTGCCTTTTTGACTGCCGCTGCACACTGCGTGGATGTCTTCATAGAACTATCCACGATGACTCCAAGATCTCTTTCCTGATTAGTTGTAACTAAATTAGCTCCCAACACATTACATGTTTAGTTGGGGTTATTTTTTCCAATGCGCATTACTTTACATCCGATGAAGTGAGCTGTAGCTCATGAAAGCTTATGCTCAAATAAATTTGTTAGTCTCTAAGGTGGCACAAGTACTCCCTTTCACTTTACATTTATCCACATTAAATTTCATTTGCCATTTTGTTGCCCAATCACTTAGTTTTGTGAGATCTTTTTGAAGTTCTTCACAGTCTGCTTTCGTCTTAACTATCTTGAGCCGTTTAGTATCATCTGCAAACTTTGCCACCTCACTGTTTACCCCTTTCTCCAGATCATTTATGAATAAATTGAATAGGATTGGTCCTAGGACTGACCCTTGGGGAGCACCACTAGTTACCACTCTCCATTCTGAAAATTTACCATTTATTCCTACCCTTTGTTCCCTGTCTTTTAACCAGTTCTCAATCCATGAAAGGATCTTCCCTCTTATCCCATGACAACTTATTTTACATAAGAGCCTTTGGTGAGGGACCTTGACAAAGGCTTTCTGGAAATCTAAGTACACTATGTCCACTGGGTCCCCCTTGTCCACATGTTTGTTGACCCCTTCAAATAACTGTAATAGATTAGTAAGACATGATTTCCCTTTACAGAAACCATGTTGACTTTTGCCCAACAATTTATATTCTTCTATGTGTCTGACAATTTTATTCTTTACTATTGTTTCAACTAATTTCCCGGTACTGATGTCAGTCTGTAATTGTTGGGATCACCTCTAAATCCCTTTTTAAATATTGGCATTACATTAGCTAACTTCCGATCATTGGGTACAGAAGCTGATTTAAAGGACAGGTTACAAACCATAGTTAATAGTTCTGCAATTTCACATTTGAGTTCTTTCAGAACTCTTGGGTGAATGCTATCTGGTCCCAGTGACTTATTACTGTTAAGTTTATCAATTAATTCCAAAACCTCCTCTAATGACACTTCAATCTGTGACAATTCCTCAGATTTGTCACCTACAAAGGATGGCTCAGGTTTGGGAATCTCCCTAACATGCTCAGCCATGAAGACTGAAGCAAAGAATTCATTTAGTTTCTCTGCAATGACTTTATCGTCTTTATGTGCTCCTTTTGTATGTCAACCGTCCCGGGCCCCCACTGGTTGTTTAGCAGGCTTCCTGCTTCTGATGTACTTAAAAAACCTTTGGTTATTATCTTTTGAATTTTTGGCTAGCTGTTCTTCAAACTCCTTTTTGGCTTTTCTTATTACGTTTTTACACTTAATTTGGCAGTGTTTATGCTCCTTTCTATTTACCTCACTAGGATTTGACTTCCACTTTTTAAAAGATGCCTTTTTATCTCTCACTGCTTCTTTACAAAAAGAAAAGGAGTATTTGTGGTACCTTAGAGACGAACAAATTTATTTGAGCATAAGCTTTGGAAAGCTTTTGCTCAAATAAATTTGTTCGTCTCTAAGGTGACACAAGTACTCCTTTTCTTTTTGCAGATACAGGCTAACACGGCCGCTACTCTGAAACTTGCTTCTGTTACGTGCTTGTTAAGCCATGGTGGCTCTGTTTTAGTTCTTTTACTGTGTTTTTTAATTTGGGGTGTACTTTTAAGTTGGGTCTTTATTATGGTGTCTTTGAAAAGTGCCCATGCAGCTTGCAGGCATTTCACTCTAGTCACTGTACCTTTTAATTTCTGTTTAATTAACCTCCTTATTTTTGCATAGTTCCCCTTTCTGAAATTAAATGCTACAGTGTTGGGCTGCTGAGGTGTTCTTCCCACTACAGAAATGTTAAATGTTATTATATTATGGTCATTAGCAGGGTGGTCACCCTGCTCCGGCCCTGAAGGGGTTAAAAGCAGCCCGAGAGGGCTGCGACTGGGAAAAGCTGAGTGAGTAGATGACCATAGGTGTGGCCAGCTCAATCAGGGCCCAGCTGGCCCTTATAAGAGGGCTGGGGGCCAGGAGCTGAAGGAATCTCACTCTAGCCCTGGATTGGGAAGGGCTAGCTGCCTGAGAGTGAGGTACCTTAAGCAGAGCAGAGCAGAGCAGAGCAGAGCTGGGGAAGGGCAAAGGGAGCTGGGGAACTCCAGCCTGGTATACCCCCAGGCTGCAGGCCTTGGTAAAGGCCCAGAAAGGTACTGGGGCTGCAAAGGGGCAGCCTGGGGATAGGCAAAGGCAGCAGGTCCTAACCCCTTGCCAATGATGAGTGGTCGTTACACTGCAGTCTGCCCCAGTGAGTGGGGGCTAGCTGATGACTGACAGGAGCCACTGAGGAAAGGTGGGTTTAGAGGGTTGGGGATTCCCCTGGGAGGGGAGACCCAGAGTGTGGGTACTGCGGGGCAGAACCCTGAGGAAAAGGGCAGCGGGGTCTGGAAGGGACATGGGGCCAGCTGGAGAGCTAATTTCCTGGACGACCAGCAGGAGGCGCCACACCGATGAGTCTCAGCCTCGCTACAGGTCACTATTTCCAAGCAGTCCTGTTATAGTTACCTCTAGGACCAGATCCTGCGCTTCACTCAGGACTAGATCGAGAGTTGCCTCTCCCCTTGTGGGTTCCTGTACCAGCTGCTCCAAGAAGCAGTCATTTAAAGTATCGAGAAATTTTGTCTCTGCATTTTGTCCTGAGGTGACATGTACCCAGTCAATATAGGGATAACTGAAATCTCCCATCCCCATTGGGAAACCAAGTGCAAGAGGAGCACCAGCTCAAGATTTGACCCCATCAGTCACTGCTCCTGTTGCTCTACTAGGATCTGCAAATTTAGTATGTCTGAGCATTCCTTATCAGCTTTGATTTTTCATAAATAAGACCAGAATGTATGGGCATGAACTTCAGCTGGCGTAAATCACCATTGCTCTATTGACTCGAATAGAGTTACTCTGATCTACACTAGCTGATTTACCCCGTGTGTGTATATAGATCATATATTTGTTTCTTATGTCAAGCCTAATAACTGATATGGGGCTTTACACTGATGTTTGCATTGCTGACTGCTGTATGTCCCACATTTATGAAAGCCTTTTTTCCTCATTATGCTCAAAACATTACAGACTAGATCCTCAGCTAATATAAATCAGCGTGGCTCCATTGAAGTAAAATACATTTGACTTTCCAGGGACAAGATGATATTTAAACAAATAGGGCCAGATACTCAGCTGGTAAAAATCAGCATGGCTCAGCTGAGATCAATTTACCAGTTTACACCAACTGAGAATCTGGCCCTATTTGTTTATAAGTCATTTCACCCCCAGAAGAGTCAAGTTTGCATGAAACTGATATTTCTATGTCTCCCACAGCAATTGTCTTTAGCTACATGTCTTTAATCGTTAACATTAGGCATGAAAACATGTGTGACACTTCATTTTAAAATACCATATGAACTGCATAGCTTACTGGAGGGCTCCAAAGCTCTTAAATCAACAGGAATCATTCAGATTAACCAGTGTTTTTAATGACTTTGCATCATTGGGAACTTTGGGAAGTAAGTTCATGCCACACTTTCAATTAATTTTATTTTACTGAATTTCTTTTCTTCCCACTGGTTCTTTGTGTGTGTGTGTCTACTCTGCTAACTACTTTAGGTATCACATTTTTATTTTTATGGTAATTTAAATGGCTGCTTATACAAAAAGGCCAATATTGGAATGATCGCAAATGTGAGCAGAGCTTACTCAAATATTTTCATCCTCAGTGCCACATTGGTAGGTGTGCACTTAAAGCATTTTCCTCATTAAATGCAAATGTTAGAGCAGTATAAAAAACTGCCAATGTTGTTCTAATGCATTACTAGTTTGGAATAAAGCTTTTTTCAATTTGAGCTTAATTGGCTAGTGTTTATTTGACTAATTAAAAAAACATTAAAAAAGCCCCCAAAACAAACCTGCTATGCTTGCAGGAGAAATATTGCAAAATATAATTATAATAATCCTGTAAGTTAATAAGATAAAGAAAAATAAGCATAACATGAATTCAAGAAACCTCAAAATCAGATCAATCTGTAGTCAGAAGAATGTTGAGTAATGGGATCATTAATAATGCCGCATTACCATTCATGTAAGATATTATTCTGTTGTGAATGGTTCACGTCTGCTTCTCCATACACAAAAATATAACAGTACTGAGTGCTAATATCTATGCACATCATACTGAGTCTGCAATAGGCTCAACTCAACATATTCTATCAATTTTTCATCTACCAGCTTCTATGATCATTTTTGTCTTCCTTTGGCTAACCTTTCTGTCCAAGGTAAAGCTTGCTCTCTTGATTAAGAATAGCAGTTATGCTGCCACTTGATGTATTCCATAATTTATCAAGATGAAAGAGAGCAAACCAACAGGTGTCGGAATCTTTGATCTATTTTAACAATTGGTATGTGTTCTTTACATTCTCTGGAACCATATCTGATGTTCTTAAAGTTGTTATATAAATGTCTCCTTTGGTGCAACAAAGGAAAAAACATTCTCAAGCTCATATGCGATATGAGTAATACCTAGCAAACGTGAAGGTCTAGGATTTTGTTACAGCTGGGTGAATAATGCAAACTGTTTTCTGAGAATGCTCTATGAATTTTAAACTAATTCACCAAGGTGAATTAATATGAAAGTTTGTGTTTGCTTTCTATGAATGTTCAAGCTACCACAGATTTATGAGTCAAAGTATTGTAGGAAAGCGACTTTCAAAGTTTTAAGTTCACAGGAACAAATATTCACGCCAGAAGCGCTTGTGCTTGCTCAGCCAACTAAGGCACCAGAAACAATAGCATGTGACTCATCTGACTGATCAGAGGTAAGCAAGATATGTTGACTGTAGAGTATTCATCATGAATCCATGCAGTAAAAGATATGAAAATCAGAATAATTAATTGGAGGAAACTGTGATTGGCTCATGGACATCCTGTGAGTGGAAAAGGAAACTACATGTGTCAAATAAAGTATTCATTGCAAATTGTTCACTCATCTGTACAAACATTAGGCTAGATTGTCACATCCCTTACTGAGCCATTCGGGGAGCAAGGGCACCACATATGGTGATTCTAGCTCTAGCTTCATTCCCTCCTACTTGCCAGCCAGAGTAGCAGCCCAGTGCGTAGGAGAAGTGAGCGGCTCCATAAAGAAGAACTCTGTGCATCTTGAAACCTTGGATGTTTCACCAACAGAACTTGGTTGAATAAAAGACATTACCTCATCCATCTTGTCCCTCATGAAAAAGGGAAGCCACGGGGACTCTGAGTCACAATTCATCCTCCAATCTATTCCTGGGCCAGTACAACTACTTTATGAAGGACAGACAGTAAAGTTCCAGTCTAGCACATTATGAACTGTACAGCTCTATGTGAGATGTAAGGTTGACCCTGTCACTACCATAATTTTTTCCGAATGTGTGTCAGTTTGAACAACCAAATCAGGCCGAAAATGAAAAGCTGAAATATAATGCGTGAAATGTGGAGTGATACGGCTAAGTGATTTACCTGAAGTACTACTGGTCAGCTACAACTGCAACTCCTAGCCAAACTGTAATGACAAAGGTTTGTCTAAAGAAAAGGAGTACTTGTCCTTTTCTTTTTGCAAATACAGACTAACACGGCTGCTACTCTGAAAGGTTTGTCTATATTTCACACGTAAACTCTTATTTTCTAGAGTTATACAAATTGGTTTCAGGTAAAACTCCCTATATAGAGCTGTATATGCTCAGGGTAGTTGGCAAATCACATTAGCCAAAAAGCATGCGTTTCAGATGTGCGCATTTACGAGGCTAAAAGAGTGATAGCAATTGACATGAAAAGGTTGATGAAAATCCTCATGCAAAGCACAGACACGTTTACTAGCAACCTGACATTTCCTGCATCCCTAGTTCTTCAGGGAAGCATAAAAAAATCTAATTTTATTCCTACATCCTCTCAGTTATTGGTCACATGCTCCATACCATAAAAGTCATTAGCATATAAAATATAAAATCCCTTTATAAGGGGAGTGTTTAAAATCACTTCTTAATACATATAAAATATATGTTTAGGAACAATCATAACCATATGTAGCATGTAAAAAACACACCATAGGTAAACTTGAAAAACAACCCTCAAAACATTCCTAAACTACTAAGTTATAGGCACTAACTGACAGGGATTATTTCAAGGAGAACATTTATGTAATTGCAATAGGAAGCCCTGCATGTAATTCACATACAATCATCACATTATGTGCATTTTTATAACAACAGATGAACCCATACAGATAACCGGTTCAACTTATGTGATGGGTGAAGGGAGGTCTGGATGGTTAAGGGGCTTGGTACTTGATTACAGAGTCTTTCTTCTATAGGGACCTAGTCCAAAGCCCATTGTAGGCAGTGCATAGACTTCTGTTGACTTCAGTGGCTTTTGGACCAAGCTGATAGTCAGTGGCTTAAATCTTGCTCAGGTCAGTAGTGAAGTACACTGGTGAAATATGTGAAACCGGTTGGTGATCTCAATCCAATTCCAAGTGAACAAGCCTCTACATCACAAAAATCACTTATACAATGGGTACTAATATACATGTTTGGAGATAAACAGAGAATACCGATTGAACAGATGCAGAGAATAAAATGCGGTACATCACATATAGACCCTAGATCCGGCTTCTTCTCTGTTTAATGACATCAAGAGGCAAGCTTCTAATTGAAAGCAGCAAGGATTGAAATAGATTAATCACTTAAGCATAGCTGTAAACTCTTGGGGAGGGGGAAGGAGCATGATTTAGCACAATGGAACCCCCATTTTTACTGGAGGCATTGGGGTGCTACTGTAACATAAATATAAACAATAAAAGGTAGATCTTTTGACCTCTTTGTCATGCTCCAGCAACATCAAAGGGAAGGAAGCTTGTCAGCTCTCTCTAGCTGAGGATTTCTCAGGTATAGGGACTTCTCCAACTGATGTATAGCCAACACAGCTGGCTTACAAGAGAGGCCATGCCAGGAGTAGGAATGGGCATACTTAGAGTGTTGTTGCACTCCAGCCATTCCCAGCTGCCTGAAAATCCCTTGAGGGCTACCACTAGCTGGTGTACTCTAGAGTAACTGCAGCTGGCTGTTACTGCTTTTCCCTTCCACTGAGTAGAGCTGAGAATCTGGGTCCTGATACTTGTTATAACTTGTAGCTCTTTCCCAAAATTGTTCCACAGTGGGTCAGAGAAGACAAATAATTTTCCTAGAGTTGGATGACACACTACAATACATACAATACTTCTTAAAATGATCTTTATATACTTCAGGTTAGAATGCTTACATCTGTACAAAACCAAAATGAATGCCTAGTATTATATTATCAAGGTAATACCCCAGAATCCCCATTAAGTTCAATCATTATCTGATATAAATATGTGTGTGTTTGTGCACATGCTGAGAGAGAGACAAAATGCATAAATGTTCTTTTGTCTTTGAGTCACTACCAAAAAAAAAGGAGTACTTGTGGCACCTTAGAGACTAACAAATTTATTTGAGCATAAGCTTTCGAGAGCTACAGCTCACTTCATCGGATACTCTCAATTTTATTTGTCTTCACAACCTTACAAGTAAAGTATAAAAAGGTTACTCAAATAATTCATTGCATGTATAGTGGCCACGACTAAAAAATTCAGTATACTGTATGCCCAGAAATTCTGCAGGTTCCATGAAATGCTTGCTATGTGCACTGTAACTCAGAACTCTTATGATTTCATTGTTGGATTTCACAGATTCTTAATGACAGGTTTCAGAGTAGCAGCTGTGTTAGTCTGTATTCGCAAAAAGAAAAGGAGTACTTGTGGCACCTCAGAGACTAACAAATTTATTAGAGCATAAGCTTTCGTGAGCTACAGCTCACTTCATCGGATGCATCCGATGAAGTGAGCTGTAGCTCACGAAAGCTTATGCTCTAATAAATTTGTTAGTCTCTAAGGTGCCACAAGTACTCCTTTTCTTTTTACAGATTCTTAAGTCCTTCCCATTAGGGAATTGCAATTTTCAGGCGTTGTCATATGTGTTTCAATATTAAATAGAGAGTAAACTATTCTGAATGTTTTTCTTCCTGTTTTAACTAAGCTCAAGATTTTATCTACTTACATTTTCTTAAAAAATGCATAGAACTATGAATTAAACATCACCCATATTTTTTATCTACTGCACTCATTTTATATATACACAATTAGATTAAATATTCATGTGATCCCTCTTCCTTGCAAAGTACTATAACTTTTAGTTACTTATTCTCACAGATTTTTCTATTAGCTTTGTATACATTGAAGACCATCTAGGGATAATATTCTAGGGGAACTTGGCCTAAAAATTTAACATTAAAAGATTTCTAAACTAGTAGTTGTCCATATGCTTGTGTTAAGCCTGAAGGATCTTCGATTACCCCTTAGTTTGTAGTTATGCAGCCTTAATGAAGTTTAGATACATTCATAGCTGTTAATAGCTCAACACACTGAGACCTTGAAGAATAACAACCCAAGGTTACTTAGTAATGTAATGCAGTAAAATAAACCAGACTTCACCATCTATGCAAAAGAAGTCAGTAAACGCATTGCTGATTTTAAGACATATGCTTCTTTAAATTACTCAGAACTAAAATGATGTAACTACCCCCCCCATAAGCCAAATTTATTGCAAACATTGCAAGCTGCAATAAGCAGGTAAAGACATAAATAGTCAGCAATTACAAATTTGCTGAAGAGGATAGTTAGGGGAATTATGCTAATTTAGAGAGATGAAATGCAAATATATAATTCTTGAATGTATAGGGTAACCATACCTGTGCCCTCACAAAACTACTAAATCAGCAAGCATGAGTCAACAATCAAACCAGGAGGATGCAGATCACAATGGAGCAGTAACAATCTTGGTGCTTAATTTTGAGAGGTACTGAGCCCCGAGAGTTCCCATTGACTTTAGTGGGGATTGTGTGTATGATCAGCAACTCTGAGGTGCAGACCCACATTAAGAGACTGTATTTATTGAGCTAGAACAACATGCTAACAATCAATTAACTCCTCCAATAGCACTTCCAACAGCAAGACAAAGACACTTTGCTAAAGGTTGGTCTCCAAAGACCTCCTCTCAGTATCTCCTCAAGAGTTTTCTCACATGTCCTGGTTTCTCATTATACTGAAATGTTATGGCTGTTAGCATAAGAAATCACTAGTTCTTTAAGAAAGGGCTGGCTGGCTATAACTGAATTATCATTAGCAGAAGCACTACTTCAACTTTTGGAGATTATGATTGAATGAGGTGCTTCCTGGAGGGGCAGGTATCCAAATTCCCACTCTGCCTATGGTTTAGCAAACATCTGCATGTACTCAAGTAGATCTTTGCCAGTATACTCAGAAGATCCTGATATGTTGTTTCCCTAGGGCCCCTTTGGGTCAGCTATGGGGTGGCAAAGGGTTGTAGAATAGGAGTATGGCCCTTTAATGGCATGCAAAGCACAGGGGAGCCCTAGACTTAAGCACAGAGCCGGCTCTGTTCCACCTGCACAGCAGCTCAGGGAGCATGCTGGGGTGGGGCAGGGGCAATCTGGAGGAGGAAAGGGGTGGATTGAGAGGTAGGAAGAGGTAATCCTCTGTCCCTGAAACATCCCCTAGGGATCAGCGAAGAAAGGGCACAAATTAAGGCAGCCTTTGCCTGAGTCAGCAGTCTTAGTGGCCATTGCAGCCCCTCTTTCCTGTCCTAACACCAGAACCTGTGTCAGCACAGGGATAAGTCAGGCCCAACATTTCCTGTTAAGTTTTGCAGATGCACTTCTGTTTGGTTGCCATTTGATTAAACTCAGCAGGATGAATGCTGTGTAAAATATCTCACGCTCTAGAGGTTTTGTTTACATCCTTTACACTATCCCCGTGTTTAACTTGTCATAATGCAACACTATTCACGTTCACTTCAGTCGTTGTTAGTTGATTCATGCAGGTCCTTCAAATTTCAGATCGAATGAGACATGGCATTCAACTGAGGCAGCTGTTAGAAACGTGCTAACTATTGTTCTGAATCAGTCTGTAGCTGAAGCAAGTTGTGCTACTAGCTAGCCATAGGAAAAATCCATTCAATGAGCCCTTTGAACAAATCCATGCTCAATTGATGTAGCTCCTCTAAAACCGTGACAGTTTTGTGCTCCAACAAGATAGCTAAGGCACATCACTGCCACCAATCATTGAATCTATTTCCCTAAGTTAAGTATCTTCATACCTTCTTGCCAACTGTCTACAATGGGCTATTTTGATTATCACTACAAAAGTTTTTTCTCCTGCTGATAATAGCTCATCTTAACTAATTAGCCTCTCACAGTTCATATGGCAACTTCCAATTTATCTGTATGTATATATATATATATATCTTCTTACTATATGTTCCATTCTATGCATCTGATGAAGTGGGCTGTAGCCCACGAAAGCTTATGTTATAATAAATTTGTTAGTCTCTAAGGTGCCACAAATACTCCTGTTCTTTTTGCGGATACGGACTAACATGGCTGCTACTCTAAAACCAATCATTACAGGAGAGCTCCTTCTCCTCAGGAAGTGGTGTCGGTCCAGGAAGGCAGCACAATCAACAGCAGTAAGAGAATATGCTAGGGAGTGTGGGATAAAAGAGGTATGATCAAAATTAGTAACCTTATTCCCTGACAACCAGAAACTTCTACACTTAAATGCTGTACCCTTTTTTTAATTTTAACATCATCTTAATAAAATTCTTAAATTTGAAAGGCTTGGTGAGAATGAGAATTTGCTGAGAGAGGATGAAGACATCAAGGTGAGAGATTGAAGGAGAAGGAAAGAGAACAGTTTAGGAGACCCAGAAAGCTGAGGGAGAGGAAAAAATGGAGAATTCCTAGAGGAAAAGTAGAGTAGAGACTTGAAGGAAAATAGAATTCAACTGGGGGTCAGGGATCAAGTTGAGATTGAAAAGAATGGATGGCTAGAAGGAAAGGGAGGAAAGCATAACAAAAGAGATAGGTCTAGTAGGGACTGAAATAAGAGAGTCAGAAGTGGTTGGGTTACTGGGAAGGGTTTGGAGTTACAGGCCAAAGGAGAGAGCTGTATTGTAAAGAGATAGGGAGTCAATTAGGAAATAAAGAAACGGAACAGCTGATCCAGATGGTAGGGGATGCTTGGGAGAAGGATCTGTTGCAGACTGTGGAGAGAGAAGGTAGAGAAAATAGTTCTGGAGGAAATGTAGAAAGAAATGAAGCCAGAGAGATGGCAGTGTGAGAGGCAGACAGTAGAGGATTTTGAAGCCTAGGAGGAAACAAAAAACTCCAAATAGCCAGACCTTGAGCTGGTGTAAACTGACATAGCTTCATTAAGAGCATTGGAGCTATGCTGATTTACACCAGCTGAGGATCTTGCGCAAATTACTTTTCCCCCCACACAATATTATTCTGTTTGGTTTTCCATATACATACTCCCTGTCTCCTGCTTACACATACTTTAGCCTCATCTTTCAGAATTCTGCCATGGTTTGACAGATCATCAATGTACCCAAACCTTTCAAGTTGGTAACATTTGGAACCAGAATCTGAAATTAAGAAATGTGTTGTGAAACAAATGCCCTTTGTAATCTGGTTATCACCTGCAGAAACTCTTATTTAATAGATTTTTGAAAGAAGAAAAAAGGCTAAACTGAATTTTAAAAGTAGTATTGGAGAAACGAGGGGAATAATGAAAATCTGGGATCTTAATGATTATAAAGGGAGTGTAAAGTTGTCTACTGCTTATAGTAAAGGACAGAAAGTCAGGTTCAGCTTTGCCACCAACCCATTATGTGACCTTTAGCAAGTCACTTAACCTCTCTGTGACACCACTTCCTTGTCTGTACAACAGATAGGACAATACTTACCTTACAGATGTATGTTGAGGCTTATTTAATAATTGCAATATGCTTGGAAAAGTGCTATATCCTGTAAATGAACAGTGTTATTAAAATTTTGCTTCATAAACCAATCATAACAAGAATTGCATGCACATCAGTTATTGTACCAAACCTCAAGGTTCTTGTTTAACCAGCAAAACTCCCAATGACTTAATGGACTGAGATGAGATTGTGGAAGAGATCAGGAAAGAAGCTAGTAGCACTGCTGGCAGGAACACGTCTAAGTACTCCAGGTGTTGGACCGTTATGCAGTGTACCCATTTCCTGGCCTGATTGCTCCCACACAGAGAAAAGGGAATTAGGAGGAATTAGGAGGAAGATGCACTTGGCACTCTCAGTGACACACACTGTAGAGAATGCAAATTTGAGGTGGGCTGGATAAGTGATAAAAATGGAAGAAGAATGAGCAGGGGAAAAAAGCATGGGAGGAAGAAGACAGCAAGAGAGGACATGGAAGACCAAGGATATGATGGAAATAATCTGTCAAGAGAAGTTTGAAGAGAAAAGGAATGGAACTCCAAGACCTATGAACCCGGGTCATAGACTGGAATGAGTGGTGAAGAATCATCGGCAGCTCTGATCTCATGTAAATGGGAAAAGGAGTTGAGAAGTGAAGTTTTATAATTATGTATACACACACACACATATATATAGCCATGTCTAGACTTGGAAAATAGCTTGTATTTAAAGATATACTAGTTAGCACTTTTTAACTAACATGTTTTTAAACAGTAGAATAGACAAGGTAAAGAAACTTTTAAAACATTAGCTGGTCACGATCAACCCCACCAGTCAATATACTTTTAGCAGAGTCTGCACCAGAGTTTCAAACATTTTAACTAACATGTTTTTAAACACAAGCTATTTTCCTACTCAAGATGTAACCTGTGTAGGGAGTATATTCTGGTTATTCATGTGGGAATCTAGGGGTGCCTCTCTAAATAACTGTGGAGTGAATATTGAGATTAAATATGACACACTGGAAATCCCATGTATGTTTTACACAAAGAACACTATAGTGTATGCAGCTCCATGGGACGGTTACATATTTGGTTGTGATTAATGCATACATTCACATATACTGAGAGGCTATGTTAAGAATGTCTGATCGAGAATCCTGAAGACACCAAAAATTGAGGTGGATTTGGTTTCCCTTCCCCCTGTCCCCACATACACACTATTTGTCTATCTTTTCTATTCTGATGGTAAGCTTCTGGGGACAGGGACTTTTTGTGTGTGTAAAGTGCCTATCATAATAGCTCCCAATGCTGGTTGGAGCCCCTAAGTGCTTCTCTAATATAAATAACAATAGGTGCCTCAATATTTGGCATATTTAGACAAATACTGTTCCAATAGTCTCTCTCCTATGCCTTTAAAGCTCACAAATTAGCATAAACAATGCTTTCTTTGCATTCTGGAAAAACAGGGCATAGGAAAATCCCTACAACCAATCTGAATTTTCTCCTGTTAAAATTTAATCTGTTCTTATGGTTTGGTTTGGTTTAGTTTTGTCATTGCTGAGATTCATTTTGTATTGTGCTCTTTCCCCATAGATCTATTAGGAGTCTTTCATCAGTCACAGCCTGTCCAAAAGTTCTACTTAACTCACAAAGTAAATGCAATGTTTGGTATAATATTTCAAACAGTCACATTATGATTCCTAGCTTAATGGCCGTTTATTTTGTTTCACATATGTTTAAATTCACACTTTGTGGTCAAGGCCAGTAATGCCATGCACAAAATAAATAAATAAAACAGAAATGCTCCTGATATGTGGCTTTTGAAATATGTTTTATATATGTGGGGACAGATTCCAATACCTGTAATGAATAGCACTTTATGGCAAGCATAGTCCCACTGAACACAATAGGCCAGATTCTGATATCCTTAATTTATAAACAGTTCCACTGGCTCCAGTCTATACTGGTATTTATCTCGCCCTATCACTAGGATATCTGAGCACCTCACAGTCTTTAATGTATGTGCCCTTACAAGGTAGGGAAGTTCTAGTATCCCCATTTTACAAAGATACACAGAGGGGCTAACTGAGGGTACATCTATACCACCCGCCGGATCGGCGGGCAGCGATAGATCCAGTAGGGGTCGATTTATCACGTTTAGTCTAGACGCAATAAATCAACCTCCCCGAGCGCTCTCCCGTCAACTCCTTGCTCCACCGCTGTGAGAGGCGCAGATGGAGTTGACGGGGGAGCGGCAGCAGTTGACTCACCACAGTGAAGACACCACCGTGAGTAGATCTAAGTACGCTGACTTCAGCTACGCTATTCACATAGCTGACGTTGCGTAGATTCCGCCCCCCAGTGTAGACCAGGCCTAACTTACCCAGTGTCACTCAGTCTGCAGCAGAGCAAGGATTTGAACCAGGGTCTCCCAAGTCTTAGGCTAATGTCCAAACCACTGGGCAATCCTTCCCCTCTGTAGCGTCTTCACCTACAAATACAGAAAAGGAGTACTTGTGGCACCTTAGAGACGTACTCCTTTTCTTTTTGCGAATACAGACTAACACAGCTGCTATTCTGACACCTACGAATAATTCCATTCCATGACTACTTATAGAGTAAGTTACTTTGTAATTGGTCTGGATCCAAAGCCCATTGAAGTCAATGGGAGTCTTTCCACTGACTTCAAAAGATTTTGGATCTGGCTAAATGATGCAAATATATAAGCAGCTGTCTCTTATACCAGCACTAACCATGAGTAAATAAAAAAAATACATTCAGAACAAGGCAACTTTCCTTTGAGATGGCAAAGTTTAAAACCTAACTTCTGTCTTTTCACGGGAGCACAATATGGCCTATCAACATAATGAAGTGTGAGAGGCCATTTAAGGAAAGCACAGCTCAAAAAGATATTTGTTTTGGTGAAAAGAAATCATATTTTTACTATCCTAATCTTCAGAGGAATAGTTTTGTTTCCCCTCCCTTCTAAAAAAAATCCTGTGAAACCAGCTGAAGGATGTAGGGCATTTTTCTTCAGCCTGATTTTTTTTTTCATTTCATAAGTGGCTAGGTGGGTTTATAGCCACGTTACCCACATGAGTGAAGTAACTCCACATTTGGAGATTCCCCCATATATAGATTTTAATGCAGTAGAACTGATGTAAGTGGCTCCCTTCTCAAAGGGTACATCTGCAGGTGCCATTAAAATCTTGACATTTACCACAATACAGTATTTACCTTACCTATGTCATTTACAACTATTCCTTATGCTTAGAATGGGGAACATTGCAAATGCTAAAGCGATTTTAAATCGCAAGCAGTAAATGTCAAGAGTTTTAGAGCACCCATTGTATATATGCTCCAAAGGGTCCTCGATGTGTGTGCATTCTAGCAGAGGTCAGTCCCATGTACAGATCTCTTTCATATTCTGTTCCGACTAAGAGTTGGAATAATTTGCATGGGGGACAATACATAGGGACCATTGCTTTGTCTGGGTGTTCACTCGTGTATGTATGTATATACAAACAAATTATGTTCAGTTATCTATGGCTAAGGCCTGATGCTCCCCAACATCTTAGTCATGGATGCCTGGCGTGTGGCAGTCTTTTCATGTCTCTCTTGAACATACTGATTTGGGATGAGCATCTTTTGCAATTTGTTCCACTGTAGCTCATGGGGCTTTTTCTGGTGAGCAAACCTGTACAATCCGATGGAATTTAGCTCAGAGCGTTGTTTCTCTAACTGAAGTCCAGAAGAATATTGACAGCAGTTTTGTTTAGCAATTTTGAATCGCTCATATCTATTTGAAATTATTGTCCTTCAAAACAGTCCTAAATCTGGGAAATTAGATACTGAAGATGACTTATGTATCAAAAATTGCACAACTCCAGCATTGTCAATTTCACAGATCTATGAATCCTAACTTATTACAGTTTCCTCTTTTCCAACCCAAGGACCTAACCTCACTCAATTATAACGGAAGAACAAGTAGTCCAAATATAATTTTAAATAAATAAATTGAATACCATACCTTTCACATTATATTAATGAAATGGAATGATACTATATGCAATGATAATTTCACAGGAGATGAATCAGCAAGCTTGTATAAAATTATACAGGCATGAGTGCCTGAACTGAAATCCAAAACATAGTTTATTTTGGATTAGCTTTCTGTATTAATCTGTTATTTAAACCAGTGTGTACTTACAATTCTGTTCCTTTCCATTTCCTGTTAGTATATGATAAAGGTGATATTAATTTCAAAGAAATGCATGCTGGTCCCATATTCTCATAAGAAATGTCCTAATTTACCATATGTTTCACTTCTCATATGTAGCATAACATTGGGTCACATTGATTTCACTATGGATTGATTACATATGGCATGTCTCCAATCACATGTATGCTTTACAGAAGGATTAAGTTAGTGGGGTTAGCTCTGTGGGATGGTTATGAATTTGTAAATAATGAACAGGCATGAAAGACTGTACAAACATTTAATCTAAACCCAAACCCCACCCCACATCAGGGTGGGTTTGGTTTGTAGCCAAACTGACAAACATTAACCCTGGGTCTGTGAATTTGTGGCAGATTTGGTCTAGTCTCCCATAGCACCTCTCCCTTGACACCATGTTCAGGCCCCATGGCCGGCCCTCCCGAGTCTCTGTTGCTGTCTGTCCCCTTGGCCCCTCAAAAAACCTGACCTGAAGGTGCTGGGAGTCTTTCCATTGACCTCTTTGTGCTTTAGAACAAGCCTTTAAGCACTGGACCTCCCTGAGTCATTCAGAGCCATGGGGCGGCTGTTTTCACAGTTTTCCCCTGGGATCACCAGCTAGCACCACTGCCTTCTCCAATCCACCTCATTTTCAGAGAGATCACGAGCTGGCATGACTCCTCCTCAACCCAACAGGCAGCAGTGGAGTAGGAGAAAACTCCCCATTCTCTACTATCTGCTACCTCCAAAGAGCAGAAAGACACAGATCACACAATACAGAGTAGATATTCGGGGTGCTACTGCCCTTTGCTAATCAGGGTAAGAAG
Organism: Dermochelys coriacea; assembly: GCF_009764565.3. Classification (NCBI taxonomy): domain Eukaryota; kingdom Metazoa; phylum Chordata; order Testudines; family Dermochelyidae; genus Dermochelys; species Dermochelys coriacea. Next base: position 69,149,970 of record NC_050078.2, on the reverse strand, counting down.
TGGTCAGCAGCAATGTTTCCCTTTTAATGATCTATAAAAGATGAGGAAAAGTTGCTCCCGCCCCCCGAAGAGCATGTGGCACTTGTCTTACCTGACCCCTCCCCCCAAAAAGAGAAAAAGGAGTCTGTGAGTAAGACCTGGGTAGGGGTGTGACCCATGAGCCCCTCGGTGCCAGCTGGCAAGGGGATTATACGAATATCCTGATCCTGGTTTATACATTCTGGTTCAGCAAAGAGTATCATGTCAGGTCTTAAATGAAAGCCAGGGTCACATTGGTCAGTAATATCATTGTGAAATGTTTGCACAGATATTATGCAAAGAATTTCATATGTATGCCAAAAAATGTTCTTAAAGTCTGTATCAAGGTAGAGTCAACAAACAGGTTTTGTGCCAGACAAAACATGTGTATTTACCTCTCTCTTGCTCAGCATATAAATTAAGCATTGTAAGCCAACACAATGCAAGCCTCATTTACCTACAAAGTCAACAGGGCAATGTTGAAATCAACTGGGAAGAAGCAGGACTCAGAAAGAACAAGCAAAGGGAGGGTTTTACTGTCCCTGAGGGCAGACAATAAATGTTGGGGATACAAGTAGAATGCAAAAATACACCCCTTTATCCTGCAGCTAGGCAGCAAATGGACAGCATGTTATATTCATGAAAATGGCTTGGTTAAAACACTGCAAAGGATACTTGGGATGAGATAAACTTCTTTACATAGGAGGTTAGCCTGCTAAATTAAGTTTAGTCTCTAGACATCATGTTATGATTTTGTTTTATCTGTAACCGTTTTGTTTGTATTATCTTTACTCACTTTCTCTTGAATCTTGAATCTTTGAAAATAAACCTTGCTTTCAATATAAATCAGTGCTGTGGTGTGACGCAAGGAGCTGATCTTGAGTTGAATCATAGAGGCTGGTGTGTACACTGTTCCCTTGGGGACAGCAAGCCTAATATTTCTGTGAGCATTCAGTGGATAAGGGGCTGGACTCTACAGGGGAACAATTCAAAGAGGTTCAGGGATTGGTGTGCACCTACTGGTAACCTGAAAGGCAAAGTAAGGGCTGGCCTAGCCCAGAGGAGAGTGCTTCTGTGGCTAACGGGCTAATGGTATCAGGCAATTGACACCCAGTTAAGCGAGTCTTCCTCTTGCTGAGGTGGGTAACGAGGTGACACACAGTCTTGGGTACCCTGAGAACTGTCACAATGGGCCAAACAGATCAGGCAACCCCAATCCACACAAACAGACAGCAATGGTTAGGAGGATTCCAGGGACACGGGTTCTTAGTGGTTTGGGTTCTGTAGGACTTCTACTTACAAGCAAACTGCAGGGGCTGGCCTATTGCCAAGCCTGCTAAACAACCCTTTAACCCTTATGGACCAGGCACTGCAGGGTTCATTCAAGTTCAATATGTAATATAAGACCAGGTCCTTTTAATGGCAAGAGTAGGTGTTTCCCAGAAGTCAGACATGGCCTGTGAAAATCTGAATACTAGCCTAAGCAGCTGCCTGGTGATATTTTATACACTAAATGTACAAACTATTTACCATATGATGGAACAAACTTCTTTAACTTTCAAATAAACTTTTTTCCCCCTAAAAAACAAATTGCAAATTTTCTCAGAAGTTACTTTTCCAAGTCAGGACTACAACAGTTGTGATAAATTACTTCTTCATTTACTCTTTCCTCCATTGGGACAAAAGTTTTCCATAGTGTGGATTTTAATAGCTTAATGATATTTGCCAATAAACAGAGAGCATAAACTAGAAATTAGATGCATGGTCATCTTTCACTGCATTTTTTGTGTACAATTAAGCATTTCAGAAATCACCCAGTGCCGGTGATCATGACAATTCTATTCATTAGTTACGCTCTAGTAAGTAAACTTGAAACCACAGTGCCAATTCAAACTACTTAGTTGTGTTTGGAAGTTAATTAATAGTAGATTAAAGTTCTGATTTTCATATGGATTTCTGATCCGGGCTGTTAAGTACACTGAATGTGTCTGATGGTGGGCATTGAGGGAACAATTTTCTGTCAACTTATTTTCATCTGAAAACAAGCTACTAAAATTTTCTTTATGCCTCATTTCTTGGTGACATTGAAGAAGGTTGTTTATGTTCTTTTTTCAAGTATTTTGAAGGTGTTCTTTTTCCCCATTCCAGTAAATGATTTTTATGTGTTAGTTGGTTTTGGATAGACTGCACAGTCATTAAAACTATACCCATAAAGAATTTAAAAATAGCTACTAAAGCTCTTATTTCCCCCCTTCCTAAACCTCTTTGAGCTCATGTTTTTGGCATAGTAGAATTTTTTGATAGGTATGGGATTTCAAGGTACAAGGTAATACACTGAAATGAGATTAATCTAGGACGAGGAAGAACCTAGAAGCCAGTGGGGTATATTTGAGAGGGCATATATTCAAATAATAAAATCATTATAATATATGGCAACAGCAATTTGGGATGACATATGCAATGTGATACCAAAAAAATGGTGAAGTGAAATAAAAAGGAGAGGATTATAATTATATAAGGTGTTTAAATGACAATTAATTGATCAAAATTTTTGTTTCAAAAGCTTTTTATCTTATTTGCCACTTACAGTTAATCAGATTTCTCAGGAAACCAGTTGCCTATATATATTCTTGAGGACAGTGAATATTTTATAGACCAGATTCTTGGTTCTATCCTGGCAACTTTGTATGATTCAGACACCATAAAGTAACTCAATTCTGGCCAGAAGAGGCCAATGGAGAATGCCCCCAGTGAGGGGAAACTCTCTAAAGCTGATTGATCTGGCCCCTGAGCCATCTATCCTGTACATCCCTGAAGTAAGGAAAACATTTCTGTGGAATCAGTGGAGCTCTGCTTTGTTACATTGGATGTCCAGTGGTGAAAGGTCTTTTAGTGACCTTATATTATTAGTGTACGTTAGAGCAGCCCTTAGGTAGTATGTACATACACAATGCTGAATGAAGTGCTACCTGGTTTGTTTACTCAATCATGTAAATTTGTCAAGACAGGGGGCAAAATCAATGCAGCTATTTGTTAAGTGTCAGGGTGCTCAACACTGCTCTCAGTTACACCCGGGTAAATCCAAAATAATTCAATTTGAGTTCATTCTATTATGCAACCTCATTGGATTTAAAGTCAATACTACAAGTTTACCCCACAGAGCCATTATAGGTAAGGCCATTGACTTCAATAGAGTTGGATGGCCAAAGACAGCAGAAACTAGCCCAGTGACCATAAAATGTGACTGAAGATTGAAAACTGCTCGCTATTTCATTTCTGACATAACTGATGACAAATCCCAACTAGGGGCTCAATCATATTTCAACTGGAATTAATAGGAGGAATGAGAGATTTCAGATAAAATCATGTTACGTTATTCAGCATTTTGGTGTGGAGAGTAATTTAGGTTAGCTGTGAAAGCAGTCCCCAGTTTTCACTAATGTGGCTGTACTACTAATTCTAAGCAATCTGTGCTGAAAACTGCAGTTAAGAAATGTTAATTTAGGACAAAATCCCCCTCTACATTCAATAGTGTGGCTCTCTGTTTTAAAGCCTGCACTCATTTTATGCCTGTGATTCCTAATGACACCTATTGCATATTTTATATGTGAAACAAGTGTACCACATGCAATAGAGATTCAGAAAGGATACTGTTGTCCTTAATTTTGGCTTGCTTGGCATTTGTGCTTTTCTATTGAAAATTCTGGGTGGTCTACATGCCTTTATATGGTAGTGAAATATACAGACTGAACCTAGCATAGAAGTAAGTTGCTGGTTTTTTTAGCTGTTGCCTGCAGGCTTATGCGATGTGACAGCTAGTAGTTTTAGTTCTTTAATATGGTGGACCACTGTGCCCATTGAAGCTCCAAAGATCTATATCATACTGGGACCCCTTCTCCACACAGAGTCAGAATTAAATCAGTGGGCCTCTTGCAGGCAAGGGGTCCACTCACTGCACCACCATGCAGGATCACGGTTTAAATAGGGCTATACCCTATTTTAGAGCGATTTTTTCCCCAAATACTGAGAGAGTCTGGAATTTTAGAACATCTGTATCCAGAATATCTCAAATACCCTCTTTTGTCACATTAACTACTTGTTGCTAGTGGTAATTTAGAAGTCAGTTTTCAGAGTAGCAGCCGTGTTAGTCTGTATTCGCAAAAAGAAAAGGAGTACTTGTGGCACCTTAGAGACCTTAGGTGCCACAAGTACTCCTTTTCTTTTTAGAAGTCAGTGTAAGTTACTGTGGTGTTTGATGCATGAAACTGATCATGAACCTTAAATTGCTAGCTTTTCTTAAACAGAATATGCCTGAAGTGGCTGTTTGATGGCCAAATTCTTTTTTTGTATATTTCACTGAGTCAGCCTGCCAGGGAGGCATGAGAAATATGGCAATCGTAAGTCATTAGTTTTTTGTGGTGTCAGTTTAAAATAATGCTTTATCTGGTCCTGTTACTATATTTACAGTAATTAAAACACATTTATCACCATACATTCTCTGCAATATTTGAGACAGGGAAGTCAGTTTTTCCCTGGTCTATTGAACATTCTAGTTCTTTGAGTGCCGGGGACATGACCTATACATGCCTATGATAGAAAATTCAACAACTATAGACTTGTGCTTGTTTTTCATTAAAATTCAATGGATCTAATTATGCTTGATGAAGGGCAACAGAGGGTCATTTATATCAGTGTAAAGTGGTTGTAATAGGCTCCCAAAGCAGAATGGGAGTATGCTATACTCAGTTTGCAGCGGGGTAAATGACTATACATACTACAGGACAATGAAGAATAAGGACCAATATGTTTTGTCTGAACGCCAAGTTAAGTCCTGATTCTACTACCCTTACTCACGGTGAGTAGGATCATAGCCTGCTTGGAATTCACCTTTGTGAACACACAGGATCTACGCACCACCTAACACCCATCTAAATTCCGTGAGGGTGCAGTGAATTTCACCCAGAATGATTGTGTATTATGTCTAGCAATCTGATGGTGAGGCAGAGTTAGTGATAATTTCTTCTAGTAATCCGAAGGTTTTTAAAATCAGAGAAATGCAGGCCTGTTGTCATGCTATGGAGACTCTGCTAGTAAATAACGAGTTTCAGGGTTTTTCAAAGTGCACTGGTGAGGCCCAAGGCATTAGAATATTTTTTTATCCCTCTAACACTGGGTATCACTCATGATTCAGTCATGGAGCCTTGAATGGACACTATTAACTTTAAATCTAGTAGACATAAACAAACATGAATTCAAAGTAGTTGAAGGTACTCACCAGCCCAAATTTGTGGCTTTACAATTTTACTGTTTTGAAATGACCACCCCCTCCAAATTAATACCTGATGGGCTACACAGCGGAAACAATGAAGCTGGCTATGCACACAGCATTGTTCGATGCACAAAGTAAACACACTGCAAACAGGGAAACAAGGTTTTTCTTTACTCTCTCTAAATTATCTTGGCAATTACCTCTAAGCATAGTAGGGGAGAAACGTTCAGTAGTGTGATGTTTAAGTTGACTGTGTCCCTTTAAAATGCTGTCTGCCCAACACAAAGTGAATATTTTTTTTTACAGGAACTCCATGTTTTTCAATGGAGTTCACCTAGCAGGAAAACTCCTCCAGAGCAGGTGGCATTTTAACACTTAAAGACTGCATGTTACTTTCACTTCTTCATGGGCAATGGCATTTACTCTTTTGCCATTCTAGCCAAGGACATGAGGTTTTCATGACTCTCCTTCTAAACTGCCAGTTTTCCAAATTAGTCATTTCACAGATGCGGAGTAAGTACATCTGACAGGGCTGATGTTCTCCTTTTAATACAGCTGGCTGGAATGATAGGAGTGAGAAGATGGGCTGATGCATGGCAACCTTTTGCCCAGGAAAGTGAGAGCATCACGTATGAGTTGTCCATCTCAGCTCCTGCAGATCACAAGTGAACCATAAGTGAACCTCTACTGCTTGACTCTGCAATTTGCTGTGTGCTGTGCCAACAGTCGGTTATTATTTACTAATTTATCAAAAGTAGCCTTCACAGGGTGATGTACAAGATTATATACAGCAGAGCACAGAAATACTTGGAACGTCTCATCTAAAGTAACGAGACAGAAGGAATTTTTAACATTTGACCTTATGCATTTTGAGAGTATAATCTGACTTCACACACTTGGAGTTAAATGAGAGAAAATGCTATACCAGGAAATTGCAGAGGGCATACATGGTACAACAAGGGAATTATCTGACCTGGAAAATATGGCTTTGCACAGGGAAATAAACATTAATCATCTTACACAGATTCGATGGAGCCAAGGAATGAGGAAACTTAAATACAAATAATAAAGATGGTTTGTTTGTTTTTTGCAGGATAATGGATAGCCACAATAGGTGTTTGAATAAGGGCCTGATGTAGGAGTTATATGGCAAAGAAATAAATGAAATGTGCTGTTGTGTTCTCAATGGATTGTAAATGGGTAATGGATGAGGCAGGTAGACCATATAGAACCACAAGACTATTACAAGAGTGTAAATGTGAGATTATAGGACTGTGAATCTATATCTGAACTATTTACCTATGATTTTTTTAACTGTTACATTATTAATAAAGACCTTATAATGGCTGTTGTACTGTTTTTCTGGAGTCACTGGTTGATTCCAGGGGACACCAGTCTTAAAAGCCAAATGAAAGGTTTAAAACAACAAATAATATAATCTAGCACTTTTCTTCTGTGCATCTCAAAGTGATTTACAAAGCTGTGTATTAGCATCACAGAGGGGGATATTGAAGGACACATAGGTTATGTGACTTGTCTGAGGCCATACAACAACTCAGTGCCTGGGAGTCTACAAGAGGTCAGGGGAAACCAGCAATTGGGAGGGCGGGGAAATGTTCTGTATTACTGAAGAAGGACTTTTGGGAGGTTGTTGGTGCGGGTGAGTATTTGGTATCTTTATCCTTGGTTCTTTAAGGGGTGGGAGGGGCATTCTCCTAAACCCATGCAGTAAATGCAGCATGCTGACACTGGAACTGCTTTTATGCAGGAAAAACAAACCGTGGCCCTTTCAGAGTCTCTTCAGACAAGCAGGGCCAAATATGTGGCTATGAACAGCTATCATTTTAACAAGATGGAAGTAACACAGCTGATTTCATGTAGGTGTGAAGGCAGCTGTCTGATCTATAAAGACTGCCAAATTCTGCAGCTTCACAATGTGGGTCTGACAGTATCATATGAGCCTCAGTGCACAATCCTATTACAAAACCACGTTTTTAAAGAGGATTTTATAGGAGCAGCAGAGCATGGACATGAATAGTGCTGTGATTGTCAGCAACTGCTCTGTGGGGCCCTTATTCTAAAGGCATTGAAACGGTTCTGCCAAAGAACAGAGATATGGTATATTTTGAAAAGCAAAAGAATAAGCTAGCACTGGGAATAACATTTGAGTAGGCACCTGTAGTGAGAACCATCTCACCAATGTACAGGAGACATGTGATACTTGCTGGGGTTGAAAGGGAGGAACTGGGTCCACGTAACCCACTAAATCCATCATGCTGTATTTGAGGCTTCCCCTAATCATGCAGCTCTATTGGTTTTGTCTAATCCCATGCCTGTTGTAGTCAATGGCAGACTCCAATGGGCTTTTGATCGGGACTCAGGTGCAAAATTAGGTGAAGGAGGATGAACTGACACCTGGGATCAAGCCTACTTTTCTCATGCCCCTGCCCACCTTTTCTTGGGTCTGCATCTGCTTCAGCTGTGCGTAAATGCAATGCTCCCTGAATGCACTTGCCTGCCCCCTATGTTCAGGTGAGCACTCATTCTGGATGCTTTTTGGGTAGCTAATACTGTTCCTTGACTTCTCTAACCCATGCAACAACTGTAAGGACATTTTTATACAGTACAACTTAGTTCAATGTCCTATTTGGGCTAAATCCTGCTTGCCTTATTGATTCAAAATTGCTGCTGAACTTAAGCAAGATTTGGACGTCAATAAAAAATTAGACAGAAAATAAATGAGCAGATGAAAGAAAAAATATATTTTTAAGATGGGGATGCTAATCTTTTGTTACAAGGTTTTCTTGAGGTATAAACTATAGAAATAAAATATAAATCTGTACCATGATATCAGCCACTGTAGAAATATTTTAAATTATTCAAGGTCAGATTCGGCATTATCTTTTAAAGAGAAAATGTAAATAACAAGAAATATACTAGCTTTATCAACAATTCTGTGTGCAAAGAAGTGGTTTTCTTTCAAGGTCACTGGCACATACATTTAAAACAATATGATAAAACATGATAAAGAAAATGTGAAATGACTTGGGTTCCTACAGTAGAAGTGCAACATTTGTTTACTTTTGACAGTTAGTTTTTTAAAAAGAAAAAGTGATACGTGATATATAGCAGGTAACATGAGGCAGAACAATGCTGCAGTTTATGCTGTCAGAAACAAACAAGGATGCTGGGAAGATCTCTGGAATTTAAAATGATTTTTTTTTAAATCATGAATATGGAACCACCTACTACAGTCGGTCAATAACACTGCACTCTGCTCTCCTTGTAGAGAGAAAATAAAAACAGAGTTTTAAGTACTTTCCTGACAAGGGAACTATAAATAAAATAAGATTTTATTGTAAATACCATTCTTTGATTTAGTGAATTGCAAAAACAGTAGCAGCAAAACGTAGGTCCCTTGACCATCACAGTATATTAAACTGATGAACTAGATAAATACAATTTTGACATTTAATTTGGTCCTCTCTGCCCATTGCTGCAGAATCATGTAAGTTGAATTTTTAAACAAATCCCATGTTATCTCTTTAAAAGAATTAGACTACGCTGATGCAACATGCTAGTGCAAAATGTAGGCCTTGTAGGCAAAGTAATAAAGTATACGGCAAATTGAGTTTCAAAGCAACAGAGTGATTACAAAAGCAGTTCAACAACATTCTGTCCCAGGTTCTTCTATTTTTATGCACATGGACTCCACAGCTCTAGAGGACGAGGAGAAGATGATACTAGGAAATAACTGATCTCCATGGCTCCGAGCAGGTCTAAGCAAATATCCAATTGGAAACCTGCCTGGAAGTTATATCTGGAGGAATAAGCAGAAAATGCTGTTCCATGGGTGAAAACTCTCCATCCCCTAGAAAGGCTTTAGGTGCAGCCTCCATCAGGTACTAGGTGGAAATCCAACAGCTCATGGATCTCTGCTGTCAAGAAGTTAGTGAGTTCATGGAAGGCTCTTCTACCCAGAGGCCCTTATCCTTTGTAAATGTCTCAAGAGCTGCATGGATTTGGGAACACCTGTGAACTTGGGGGATGGAACTTCCTGCCAATTCTGGACAGCGGAAATCTCTGTTCCTCTCCCATTGAGATGATTACAAAGTAGCTTAATGCTGAAACTGGGTATCCTAATTCCTTCCAGGTTTTCCTTTTCAGGAGTTGCCTGTGACCCTTAGGACTAGTCTTGACTAAGATTTGGAAGATATTAGCTAACTCACGTTAGTTAATGAGTAAACCACCTAGCATAGAAAAGGCAATGTGCTTTTAACATGTGTTAAGTCAATTGAGTTGAACCTAGGTAGGCTTTAACCTGACCAGCCTGACACATATCAAAGACACTCTGACTTGTCTATACTGGACTGTTAATATGTATTAGCTAACCCCATCCGAATCCTAGTTTAGACAAGGTCTACAGTAGTATAACACCTGCAATAACCGGTTGAACTCTAACTCTGTAGGATCAATAACAAACCTTTCTTTAATTTAAAAATGCAAACATTGACCTTAGAAATGGCAGCTTTTATTTTTGTACATTTGACGTTATGTAGAAAAATAAAACCAATGACCCATCCTTATGCCATGCTACTAATTGTTCTGCATCATTGGCCAAAGTCAGCCCAGAAGTAAAGCAAGTGCAACTCCATTGGCTTCATCAGGCCTGGATTTGAAGCTACAGACCAATAAGGCTAATTAAAAGCCAGGACAGTCGGCGTTAAAAATCTAAGCCAGCTCATATGTAACTTGCTGTGGTTTGCTATTGCGTCACTTATGACATAACGGATCACCCTCTCTTTGGAGATTCCTGCAATACCTGAATCTACCCTCAAATTCCGTACTTAATTCTGAATATCTTTGCTGGGAGTTTTTTTTGGTTTTTGTTTTGTTTTGAGGTAGCTCTCCCAGGGACCCAATTTTATCTGAAGAAGGGACTCTTATGATTTTAAAAAATACAACCAAACCCCGAAGTGTACATTTCCAGAAGTGACTGATTGTGATCTTGGTCCTTCTCTTCAATATCCTCCTGTAGAAGTGGCACTACTACACATTCTAATCCGCTGACCAGGTTGCACTATGTCACCAGAAAAAGTTACAAATCTCCCCCTAAGGCACAGTGAGGCTGTGACAGCCCAGGCTTCAGGGAGGGCTAGCCACCCAAGTAATAACACAGGATTCTGGGTGGACTTGTACACTGAAGCCCATCTTGCCACAGTTTCACTGCTCCAGTCCTCAGGGCAGCTAGATTAAAGATAGCTCGATTGACAAAGATTGACGTGAGCTGCAACCACACCCTGTGACTGCAGTGTAGACATATCCCCAGCAACTGGTATTTCTAAGGTGCCTAGAATCAAAATACAAAGACACCCAATAATAGCAATTATAATGAAGCATGTCTGGTGTGATATTTTTTTCTTAGCTTGTACATAGAAATTATTTGATCTCAAGTTAGGGGAAAGAGCAGATTTGTAAACACTTACCAGTGATTGTTTGGGAACAAGCATTATTACAAATTGTGCTGACCTAGTTGATTTTCTGGCTTATGAAAGGATATCCCCCGAATTACACTAAGACACTCTAAATCCTACTTTAATAAAACAGAAGCCTTAAAGAGCAAAGCAGTATTCAAAGAAGGTAAATCTTTAAAGGGCTGAGCAATGCCTTTACTCAGCAGGTATTTAACAATGTTAAAGTAACAGCTTCTTATGGTACCACATTTTCTGTGCCATGCACAATAGTTATGTCTGTGAATAACAAACCCGGCAGGCCAACTACTAGCACATTCTCCAGATTTTAGTTTGGCTGGAAAGGACTCAAGAGCTCTCCCACAGCGAGAAGAGCTCCATTACGGAATGCACTTTCAAACAATCACTGTGTTATTCCACAGCCTGCTGGCTAACAAGGATAAAAGCTATTAAAGGAAAAGATTGAAAAGTATATCAAGGACAGTGGTTCTCAACCCCGGGTACACATGCCTCTGGAGGGATCCAAGGTCTTCCAGGGGATACATCAACTCATCTAGATATTTGCCTAGTTGTACAACAGGCTACATAAAAAGCACCAGTGAAGTCGGTACAAACTAAAATTTCACACAGACAATGACTTGATTATACTGCTCTATATACTATACACTGAAACGCAAGTCAATATTTATATTCCAATTGATTTATTTTATAATTCTATGGTAAAAATGAGAAAGTGAACAATTTTTCAGTAATCGTGTGCTGGGACCCTTGTTTTTATGTCTCATTTTGAGTACTGAACTAAGCAAGTAGTTTTTTAGTGCAGTGAAACATGAGGTACACAAGACAAATCAGACTCCTGAAAGGAGTACAGAAGTCTGGAAAGGCTGAGAGCCACTGACCTAGGATAATGAAATACCAAACCATGTTGTGGTCTTATGGGGTAAAATGTCAAAATTATTCATGTGCAATAAGTCTTTGAATTAGAACATGTAGAACCGTACAAGTGTGTCATGATTTCTCTTCAGTGACAGAACCTTCGATCAAGAAACAAAGTTGAAATTCTTTATTGTCATTAGAGGGTGGGGGGAAGAAAGAGTCAGTATAGTGGGCCCAGTGCTGCATCATAGAACTCAGTGGGCATCTTAACATTGATTTCAGTGCGATCAGGATTGGCCCCATTAGGGTTACCCTGATGAACATATTTAGTCGTTATTGTGAGAAACTCAGATGATCCTTTCAGTGGTATTTCTGAAATCATTCAATAGACTGCCTAGCACAGAAGGGTGGGACAAAAAACCATTTCATCTGCTTATTGAGATCAACTCAACTAGTTTCTTGCTGCATTTTGGAAGTTACTCCTTTCATTTCTGTGCCTCACTTTCTAAAGCACGCTCATTGCAGACAGCTGTATGGCTCCTGCAATCCTCCCTATTGCTAATTTAAGGCAGGAGGGCTGTGCTTATTAGCTGTACCAATCAAGCAGGAGCTCTAGAAAGCATTATAATCAGGGGCATGTGCTCTCTTCTTCACCCCTTCCTGGGTTGTAGGATGCACTCAGCCAGAAAATACTGACCAATGTGGAGGCGATGGGATCACCTCCCTGTTAGGCAACTAGTACCATTCACTAGTGCAACTGTGCTCCACGACCTCTTTGCAAAGAGAGAGGAGAGTTTCCTTGCCCTCTTTTGTCCCATTTCCATACGCACAAAAGCCAGGCACATACTGATTCTTAGTGCTGACCATAAAAATATTAGGTTTCAGAGTAGCAGCCGTGTTAGTCTGTATTCGCAAAAAAGAAAAGGAGTACTTGTGGCACTTTAGAGACTAACAAATTTATCTGAGCATAAGCTATCGTGAGCTACAGCTCACTTCATCAGATGCATCTTGCATCTGATGAAGTGAGCTGTAGCTCACGAAAGCTTATGCTCAGATAAATTTGTTAGTCTCTAAGGTTCCACAAGTACTCCTTTTCTTTTTTTCATAAAAATATTAGCTCTTCTTTCTTTTCCTCAGCAAAAGATGTGCAAGCACAGAACCTTCTGCTTCCCATAATGCAACACTAGCTACAGTTCAGCTCTACGGTGGTTTACAGCACAGCCTGAGTAGGGGGCACCATAACAAGAGGTCTGGGAGCCCCAATTCCTCAGTTACCCACATTGCCCTGCAGGTCTCCCAAACATCACTCCTGCTTGGGGTGAGTTGTGCCTCAAGAGTTTTAGCAGAGAATAGTCCCTGCACTCAGGAGAGCAAAGGTATTGCAATTATGACCTGTCCCATGAGGTGGCTTGGTCTTGAGTCCACCTCTCTTGCACAGGGACCACTCACAATCTGGCTTACACTCCTGTTGCAGTTCCCAGTTTCCTGGATAGTTACACAATCTCAGTAGAGTCTTTCAGGCTTGGATATCTTACTTGTTATACAGTTTGAGGAAGAATCTTCATTTGATAAAGTAAATGCACTATCTAATGTGAGGATCATTGGAAACATCTTCCTGTAATGCAGCAGGTTACGATGCAGATTGGAGGAATTTACATGACAACAATCTGTCTTATTGTTGTAAAAGGGTGCTGCAGGAAACATAATGCAGGAGAACATTTCACTCTCCCTGCTGTTGCTTGCTGAGTTTGAGCGACCTATAAAAAGTTATACTGTGTGAATTCTAAAAGACCAGCTGCTATAATGTGTGCAGCCACTATGTGCTATTTCTAAAAATAGGGCACTATGGAGAACAAAAAAATGGAAAAATAGAGTGTTATTGATGGAAATCCAGCCCTAAGAGTTCCCTTTTTCTATTTTAAGTTTGTCTGAACAGATAATTTCCACAAGAAACCAGAAACGCTGCCACCTTCTAAGATTACTATTAGACAGTATGGTCCAGGGGATCAGCCATTAGCCTCCCATTTAGGAATCTGGGTTCTAGTCCTGACTATGCCTTGACATGTTGTAGGACTTTAGACAAATCACTTATCTCTCTGTGCCTATGTTTCCCATCCCACCCTTTATCTGCCTTGCTTATTTTGATTGTAAGTTCTTCAGGGAAGGAAAAAATCTCATAGCATATGTATATACAGGGCTTGGATTTCATATCTATGCACTGCTGGAATACCAATTATAATACAAATTCAGATATAAGTACCTGTTTTGCCATTAGTGTAGCTATCCTACAACAATTCCCACAAGATACAAGCATGGATCGAGAAGTAGCAACATCCTGATAAGTAAATTTACAAAAGTTAAGGACATACTAAAACAGAATAGAAAATATTGTGGGAATCCATGTGATAAACATTCATATTTGTATCTGTAGTAATTATACCTTGTTTCTTATCTGCTAATGTAATTTATAATTAAAAACAAACAAAAGAACATATATAATGGAAATCTTGAATATATATGAAATTTGAAACCTCCCACACCAACTCCCTTCCTTCAACCAGTGTAGTGTGCCTGGCTTGGGCTTTCTTATACCACAGCAATCCCTGGTTGCCACAGTGGCCCCTTGGGAGCTTGCAGAAGCTAGAGCAGTCTTAAGGTTGCTCTAACTTGTATCAGGGGCCTTGCTGGTGCATAGTGGCCTTGAAGGTACAGAAAACTTAAAACCATCTTTACACCCTACCCTCCCTGTGCTGTGCAGTGCTCTCTTTGACTGCAGTCCCAGGATTGGAGCCAATACATCTTCATTTATCTTCTTTGGAAACTGCTTCTTAGAAAGTAAACAAATGCATAGTTTTAAAGGATTGGCTCCCCTGCGCCATCCCAACAATAAATACATAAAAAAGAGTTAATTGATAAATGGTGCTCTGAAGTCCTGGAACAAAAATGCAAAATAAAATGAAATAAAAATAAAATAAAAGCATAAATCTACATTTTAGAGTAAGCCTGGAATATAGCTTGAACAAAAATTATCTTTCTAGCCCCCATTAAAGTCAAGGATAAAGCCATCATTATGTCCAGTAAGAGCAGGATTGGGCCCTATATTGCAACATAATACTTGGCACAGTATGTACTGTATAGGCATAAAAATCATCATTTCGCTACCATCGACCATTTGAATGTTGTGGGCTGCATTTAATTTTCATATTACTTGTAATAAAATCAAAAGTACCTTAATCAACATTTTTATTGTGTAGTTGCTTCCATAAGGAATGTCAGGTTAAAATGGAAGCTTTAAACATTGTTTTGTAGTCTGAAAATACAAATTTGAACATTTTTTAAAAAGAGAAGTAAATATAGGAAGCAGGAAATCATAGCAAATATCTATCCCTCTACCAGTTAGCTGCTGGAGGCTCTTCCTAACTTCTCCTGTCATTATGAAAGCCTGTTGATGCTTTGATACGTGAATTTCACAAAATATTTGAGAGTCAAAAGTTGAATATAATTTGAACTAAAGAATATGATCACTGAAATACTTAATCTTCATCTGCCCTATTGTAGAAGATGTTTTAATAATATCAGTGATCACATTCTTTAGTTCAAGTTATATTCAGCTTTTGATTCTCAAATTCTTTATGAAAAAGATTCCAACTCTTCATGGTGAACAGAACATTCTCACAGCAAAAATGTTCAATGCCTAACAGAATATCTTCTGTTAGATGGTAAAGCAACCACATTATGCTCTAGTTTATTGTTGAGGGGAATATGTAATCCATAGTTACATATTGCTAGTGAGGGGTTTTCCCTCAGCTCATTATTATGCAGAATGTCAAGGAAAACATTAGTACAACCCTGTAGGATATAAAAGGAACTGTACTACTATGAGCAGAAGCTTATTTTCAATAGTATACTTGAAATACAGCTGAGTGGATGAAAGAAAGGCCACTTACTAGTGGTTCTTTGGGAGGACCACACCATTCCTCGTATCCCTCACCTCTATACTGCAGCACTTCAGGGACCCTCTAGAAAAGCAGAGCCCTTCATAGCAATCAACATTCAGGATTGATCCTATAAGCCATGTGGCTCGCTACCGACCCCCTTTCCTTCTGTTAAACCCCATTGTACAGAACAGAACTCTGAGGAAAAGGGGAAGGTAGACAAGTAGCATGAACATGCAGGGGTAACACTGCAAGAACTACTGTGACTGGTAAGAAACCTCTCTCTTTCTTCTTCAAGGTGGCTTCTGCTTATTCTCCTTTGTGGAAGTCTAGGTAGCAGCAGCACCCAACAGCTGGGGCAGGCTGATTAAACAAAGTTTACAGGACTGCTCTCTCAAAGCGAATATCAGATATAGATGTCAATAGATTCCATGACTGGATGTGAGAATGAGGGAGGTGACTACTTTATTTCAGCTTTTTTAGAGGAGGCAGAAGAGTGAATTAAAGGATTGGGCTTCTGAGCTTTGGTGGTCTCCTGACCACCAAAAGTTGAGGGTGCTCGCTGCCAATATAGAAATATCAGCCATGGGGTTAACAGAAGGAAGACAAGGAAGAGAAGTCTGCATCAAAGTGTCCCAGGGAGCCTGAGAGGTCCTTTCTAGTAGAGCCCAAGGGGAAACATGAACCCACCAAAGGCTCAGCTCCCTTGTCTCAAGAACTGTCCCACTGAGCCTCCAAGCCCTTCCTGGGTGAGGCCAAATCCAAACCCGACAGCTTCCAGAGCACAGACTCTAAATCAGGAGTTCCTGGTACCTCTCCCAATTTGAAGAAGGATCTCTCCTGGATTCTCCTAGAGAGAAACCAGTACCACGCATAAGATGATGTACCCATACTGATGAACCTGCACCTTCCTCAAACAATAGAAAGCCAGACTGAGTCTTAGGTTTAAGTATCCCTGGTTCCTTTAGAACCAAGGAAGCAGGAAAAGAGATCTTCAGTCTTGATGTTTCTTCTTCCTTTGCAACTGCATCACTTATCCCAATAGGGGAAGACACTCTGTGCTCTGATTCCTCTTAAACTTATGCCTTAGGGTAGAAAAGAGCAGAACTTAGGTTTTCACAAATGTTGGGCCCAAATGAGATGTCAGATCCCAGGAAAAATTGACACTGACAGTACTCCACTTTGAGAGAGACTTTCCAGAACTGAGTCCCACTCCAGCATAGAGGAACTTACAACAGCTCATTTCTTCCTAGAAACAGATGCTGCTAGAGTCCCTGGCATCAGAGATGATCCCTGGTAGCTCCAGAATCAAATCATGGAGCCAGTCCTCTCATTGCCAGAGCAGCCTTGGAACTGGATTCCAAATGTTCCTCTTATTGCAGAAAGTCCCAGCATTGAAACCTTTTTTCCCCATTTCAGGGGAATTCAAAACCAACAAAGGCTAACTCTGTCCCTACATGAGAACAGGGTCTCGACCCATGGGGAGATCTGAGGTTTTGGCCCAAAGGCTTCTAGCACAGAGAAGACCTGGAACTGAGTGTGCATATCTTTCTGGGACCAAGGCATAAAGAATCAACACACTGAACAGCAATGTGGGGAATAGCCTTTTCCAAGGCACATCAGGCAGTTGGTATATGCATCAAAAGTCTGGGAAGACAGAGGGTGCATGAAAATACAGTGCTTAAACCCAGCCTTTTCCCCAGGGTATTTAGGATCTGGATCAGATTTGATGTCTCAGAATGGAGCTGGAGATGGATGTGGAACCTGTACAAAGGCACAAAAACTACCTTAAATTGCTTAAAAACATATTTAAAAAACTCTAAACTGTGACAACTCTAACAAACAATAAACAATTTAGTGTAAAGCCAAGAAAAGGCTCTGTGGACTCAGATAAAAGGTCTTTAACACAAGGAGCTAGCCATGGAAAGAAAGGACTTAGGCAGCTGGGGGCTCCATAGCTTCACATAACCTCGCAGATGAATATTCATTGCTGTGAAGGGTATGGCTTTTCTGTCAGGTTCCTGAAGCTCAGTTGTGCCAGGGAGTGAATCCCAGAAGATGGAATGTGCAAAGGTTATCTTGAAGAAAAAAGAAAGTATCTATCTGTGTTAATAAATGGATCCCCATGACAACACGTGAATGGAAAATTATCAATTGACGCCATCACAGAGGAGAATGGAATGGAAACAGCTTTTCAGCATCTAACACGATTTCCTTTCTATTAAGGTAAAAAGCAGGAAAGCTCATACAATTATTGTTTAGAAAGAATAGTTTGGGGCTTTAAAATACACTTTGGCTTAAATAATGCAAAAGGGTTACCAGAAGGTTTAAAGGAACACATCTGTATTTACGACCAAGAGATGGAAATCTGCTGATGTGTCAGTGTTTTATGACTATTTAGTACTTTAGTCATAAATTGGAAGTCACACATTATTTTTTAGAAATTGATTTCTGTTGCTTTTCTTAACTTAAAGCCAGGTTTATATTAAAACTTCAGATTTGCTGTTAATATGCTCTAAATCTTAGAAAATGCCAATATTTTCTTCACTTTCTTCTTCATTTGCTTCAGCATGCTTATTTCTTTCCTTTTATCTGCAAGCCTCTCATAACTGTTGGAAAGTAAGCAAATAGCCCAGTACGAGGACAAATCACTCAATAATGAGTCGTGACAATTGCTGGTGGCTCAAAACTCTGACAGGGAATGGGCTGTATTTTCAGAAAAGGTTGGATATTCTTTTTATTTTGCTTTTCAGAGAATTGGGAGGAACAAGTAGGCCAAATGAATTGCACATCACAGTTTATGCAAGGGTGTTCCAAATGTCTGGACCAGGCTCTGCCATGATAGATAGAGCCAGTTTAAGATCTTTAATACTCTACTTCCTCCCACTTTTAGCCAACTAACTTATATCTTATCTTTGTGGGTAAAAAAGTACAGCAATTTAACCAGCTCAGAATAGGCTTATTCTGGACCTTTTAATAGACTACAGAAATAACTTTGAGGCTTTAAAGAGTTCTCAGAGTTCTGACCCTGAGTTGACTCTGATGCTAGACTAATTTAAAGAATATTTAAACTCTGCTGGGCACAGACATACATTAAAGACTAGGGCCAACATAACAGAAACAGTTGGAAAGAACTCTCTTTACAGTTACTGTTCAGCTACTGATAAGTCTGAGTTTCTTGCCTTTTTTTTATTTATCTCTTTGATGCCTTTTTTCTGGTGTCTTTTTTGTCTGTTTCGCTACTTGTCTTGCTGTCCATTCACACTGTAACTGAACAGAACTAAATACGAGGGGGAAAGGATCGAAACAGAAATACAGTGATGACCTAAAAGAAAAAGGTCCAATGTCTTGAAGTTAATCCTTAGTAATAAAGAACGTAATTTCATTTGATAGGAATAATATAATTTATTTTCAAATGAAATTCATTGCACTTATATATTTGACTCAGCTGAAGGGACTGCAACAATACAAATACTTTACAACTAGTAAATCAAAGATATATTTCCAGTGTTCATAACATTCCATATATCATGGAATGAATATACATCAGTATATATTAAGCCATTTGATGATCTGTTAATATTCTGATGTGATTATTTTTCATAATTTATATAAAATCAGATTTTCCCCTTGAAATAGATTAGTGATGTTGATGTCCATTTAAGATAGGTAGTTTATTGCACCATAGATTAATATGCTAAACATGGTAAATTATTTGGAAGACTGCAAACATTGTTGCTTGGTTTGCCCAACTCCAATCTGAATACATTCTAATACCAACAAGTAAACTCTCTTACTCTGCTACTCAGACTGACTTATGACTTATATGACATAAACTCATATTGCACTCTGTCAAAAAAAGTTTAAAAAAAAAAGACAGAGAAAGTTTACTAACCAAAGCCAAACATGTGCCACAAACAGATAATGATTGGAAAAGAAGTGAAGTATAGATCATGAATCTAAACTGCTTGTTACATTAATCTAGCAGACCCACACTGCTAATTAGAATGCACACTTGAAGCATCTTATTTGACAGAGTTGGTGAAAGATTATTTCCTTGCCAGGGCATATTCAATATTCAATTATTTTCCGGTTAATAATTTATCCAGTATAATAGAAAAAACACTGTAAATAACAATCTGTCTCAAGGAATAGCTTTTATATTCACAATAGTTAGGCCATGTAAAGAGTCTTAAAGTGGGTTCTCAAATTCATGGCATGTTGAAAGGAAGGACATTCTGGTTTAACCTTTAGAAATCTGGAATTTTGCAGATTGCCAACTAAACTGAGGTTATAGACATATTCTCCATATCCACAGTGAATTTTCAAGATTACAGATGTAAGTAATAAATTCAGGTGTTGTGGAAAAACCCAGGCAAACATCAACCTTTCATTATACAAAATTATCCTCATTAAAAAGTCCACATTCCCCAATAGCTATGACACCACAGTCTCTGACATTCTATGTGCTATTCAGGTTCTTACATCAGTCATCACCGTAGTAACTGAGCACCTTCCAGTAGTAGATTACACAATGTGATTGACGATTCAATGTTTTTCTAAAAGATGTGCTCTAGCTCCACCATGGTTATTTGATTTGAAGAAGGAATTAAGCGAAGACCTATGGCCTGTGTTATGCAGGAGGTCAGACTAGCCGATCACAATGATTCCTTCTGGCCTTAAAAAAAAATTAATGGATCCGTGACACATTACAGTGTTTTGTATCCTAAAAATATGGAAATACTGTGGTATTTTAGTTTTAAGGTGTGGTAGCTGTTTGCAAATATTACGCCAAATTCTGTACTAGCCTCAACTCAATTCAATGGAGTTATGCTAGCAAAGTTTCTTAAACATTGACATTTTACTGATGACCACTAAAATGCTACTCTCCACAGCATATCATCATGGTTGTTTCCAAGAGTGACCTCACAACTCTAAGCAATTAAAAATGGATGCAAGTAGACCTCCTGGTTTACAGGACTGCTGTTTCAAGGAGTGCCATATAAAACATGGTGTCTTTTGGTATCTAGATAAAGGCATTTGAGTACATTCTGCTCTCACTTGCATCTCTAACATTAGTATGTGTGAAGGTAGACTTTGGCCCATTGTACATCAAAACCTTTATGGGCTGCAAGAAAAGTGATTTCAAAAGTACCTAAACTTTTGCAAATGTAACTGCTTAGTCCCTCTAAGGGTACTCTAGTATTCTAATCGGAGTAGCCCAGCAGAGCTGGAGGTCTCTAATGGAGCATGCAGCAGGTTGCTGGAACTGTGGTAATGAACGAGCATTAATTCTGTGCTAGTGTGTGCCTGGATTTCCTTCCACAAGACATTGCATTAATATAATACAAATGTTTCTCCTTATGAGAATCCTGTATTCACTTGTCAACCATTGCTAGGCTTAGATTCACTTTTCTTGGTTTCTCAATGTAACCAGACTGAAAACTGTCCCATGAGTGGCTCTTGTAACAGAAACAACCACCACAGAAGTTGGATAAGTTAATAACTCCCTACGCACTCTGTTCAGTGAGTTGATATGACCTACCCTTGCCTGATGAAACAGTCTTAGAATAAAACCAGGCTTGGCTATTTCTGAGCTTAATGAAGGTTTGTGCTCTGTTCCTGGTGCTTTCAAAATTGAGGCATCTTGAGAACATCATATGTAAGGCCCTACCAAATTCATGGCAATGAAAAACACATCACAAACTGTGAAATCTGGTCTCCCCCCTTGAAATCTGTTCTTTTGTGCGCTTTTATCCTATACTATATAGATTTCATGGGGGAGACCACATTACTCAAATTGGGGGTCTTGACCCAAAAGGGAGCTGGGGGGAGATGTCACAGGGTTAATTTAGGGGGATTGCAGTATTGCCACCCTTACTTCTATGCTGCCTTCAGAGCTGGGTGGCCAGAGAGCGGTGGCTGTTGGCCAGGAGCCCAGCTCTGAAGGCAGCACCCTGCCAGCAGCAGCACAGAAGTAAGGTTGGCATGATATGGTATTGCCACCTTACTTCTGTGCTGCTGCCTTCACAGCTGGGCAGCCAGAGAGTGGCAGCTGCTGACTGAGGGCCCAGCTCTGCAGCCAGCAGCGCAGAAGTAAGGGTGGCAATCCCATACCATGCCGTCCTTACTTCTGCCCTGCTGCTGGCGGCGACTCTGCCTTCAGAGCTGGGATCCTGGCCAGCAGCCACCGCTCTCCAGCTGCTCAGCTCTGAAGGCAGCACTGCCTCCAGCAGCAACAGAGCAGAAGTAAGAATAGCAGTACTGCAACCCCCACTATAATAACCTTCCGACCTCCCCCACACACAACTCCTTTTTGTGTCAGGACCCCTACAATTACAACACCATGAAATTTCAGATTTAAATAGCTGAAATCATTATATTTATTGTTTTTAAAATCCTATGACTGTGAAATTGAACAAAATGGACTGTGAATTTGGTAGGGCCCTAATCATATGGAACGGATGCCCACTTTTCAGTGCACTGTCAATGTGAACTGATATAAAGGGTTCATATTCACACACATGTATGTACACATGTACACACACACACACACACACACACACACACACACACACTCCTCATCCTTCTGCATTATAAAATAACCTATTCCTATACCTCTAACTGGAAAAAGCCCTATCACTGCTTTAAGAACCGAGGGTGACAGGAAAAAAAAAACCCTGATTTTTATTCTTTGCTCATTCCAAATTGAAGACTGACAACATTCTGGTTTTCAAATGAGTTCTTTGACTCCTGTAGCTTCCCACTCTTTCCATTAGAATCTCCAGAAATTAATAGTTTAGTCTAGTAATACTGTAGGCCACACTAGGGTTATCTTCTGAATAAAACAGAAACCAGCACTTAAGTTGCCAGAAGGTAGTTGGACTTCTGAGATGCAGTGCCAGGAAAATAACTAAGTAATCTCAACTAATTGTAATAACTGGAATTTATCAAAACAGGCTGCAGCTTTATCTATCAGTACTAGCTAAGCTTAGGTGTTTTCTTTTTATTTGCTCTGTTGATTTGCATTGGATTTTATGTCTACAGGAAAGAAAAGCACAGAAAGCCTCATTTACAGGATCCCTGAATAACAATCTACCAATGCTTTTATAGTTAACTGAAACTCCTAAGATTACTATCCACTCTGGCTACTTGGTTATACTGCATTTAATCAAAACAGCTTATAGAGATAGCAGCTCAGCCTCTAATCTATGATTTTATATGAAGGTCTATGGCAGTGGTTCCCAAAATTGTTCCACCGCTTGTGCAGGGAAAGCCCCTGCTGGGCCAGGCTGGTTTGTTTACCTGCCATGTCCTCAGGTTCAGTCGTTTGCAGCTCCCACTGGCCATGGTTCGCTGTTCCAAGCCAATGGGAGCTGCTGGAAGCAGCGGCCAGCATGTCCCTTGCCCCTCGCCGCTTCAAGCAGCTCCCATTGGCCTGGAGCAGCGAACCGCGGTCACTGGGAGCCATGATCGGCCGAACCTGCGGATGCGGCAGGTAAACAAACCGGCCGGCCTGGCAGGGGCTTTCCCTGCACAAGCAGCGGAACAAGTTTGGGAACCACTGGTCTAAGGTCTTTGACATAAGAACCAAACTCATGCTAGCTGTGAGTCATCACAATGGCTAATGCTAAGAGAGAAGACAAGCATTTAAAAAAGCTGAGCCAAATTTAGCATCATAAGTATTTGCCAACCACTTGCTTCAATGGATTTGCTCCTGCTGACCCCAGGCTCAACTTGGTCTTTCAAACTTTTTTGTTTTGTTTGGTAATGGAGCTCTAGCTCTGGTCAGGCATTGGGTCTTTGTCCAGCTGTAGGTAAAAAGAAACAGCTGGTGAAAGAGAAAAGTAAAGAGGGAAAAGAAAGAAAGAAAACATTTCACTGCCTCAGAGCACCCCAGAAAGATGCTCCATATATCACCAGTTAAATTCCCTCTGAATTGAGGTTGAAATTATTTAAAAAAAACAACCAATCCTCTCCGCATCTATTAGAATGTAGCACTAGGACTGTTGCTTTTTTTCAAAGGAAGCCAGAACGGAATGACCCTGAAGGATTTAATTCTCAGGCACAAAGGAGTGGTGTCCTGCAAGCCAATGAAATCTGCTTAACACAGCTTGTACTGAACTCAGCCTGCAGATTCCTCTCTTCTGAAGTCCCGTTCCTTGGTGTTTACAAGAATTAAATTCCTAGCTTTAACAAGATGGCTTGGAATACAGAAAGGCTTAGTAGATATAACTGTAAACCCCGTCTGCGACATTAACACCAGAAACATGCACAAAATGTATTTAGACTTAAAGTGGCTTTTAAAACAATGATTGGGTAGAGAGGAATCTGACATCTCAGACAAATAGGTATCTGAAACAGGGACACAGAGTAGCTAGAAGAGTCTGTTATATGCCTCCAGTTTCTCAAATGCATTACATTAATTTTGCCACTTATTTCCATTATTCTTTTCCTGTTTATTCCCAGGGCCAATTAAAATGCAAACAGGAGATTTTAAAGGCTTGATATTGATAACAGACAGCAAGACAAGTGAGGAATGGGACAGAACTAAAATATGACTGTTTAATGTGAGCATATTAATAGAAATAATTGGATTTCTAAAGTTCCACAATCGAAGCTTTACCTCTTATTGCCCATTAAATCAATTGATGTCTTGCACTTGTGATTTCAGAAGTGTTAGTCTTCCATTCTCATTCAGTTTTCAGCCAGGAAAGTTTGCTGAGTTTCATATTAAAATATGTGGAAATCTCCCGTTCTGGGGCATTCTTCAGTGTTAACAAAGACAAAGGGTGGAATCCTGGTCCCAAAGAAGTCGATGGCCAAACTCCCACTTACTTCAATGGGCCCAAATTCCATCCAATAGATTTTAGACTCAAGCGAAGTTCATAATACGTCATTAGCCTTCTTGTAGTCATTATAAAATAAATTAAATTATTTAGCCTAGGATTTTCAAAAGACCCTACTGGAGTTAGGCGTCAGGATTTTTTTTAAATTTAAGTGGGAGTTTGGTGTCTAATTTCTTTGAAAATCCCATTCAATGTTTATTACTGAATTCTGGAGATTAGAAGTTCATCATCTTCCATTCCATACAGATCCAGGGCCACAATTCTTGTGCTACAATTCACCATTTCTTGGTTGTCAGCAGAACACTAGGTACACCTAGGCTGCTCAAAGATGGGATTTTCAAAAGATACTCACCCACTTTGAAATCAAGTTAGGCCAATGCTGAGTGTTATTAAGTGTTGAAGGCTGGAATGTCATTGCCTCAGTAACTCTGTTTAGGCTGCTCAGTGCTTGGAGTTTCAGTGTTGGTACTAACAGCAGATAATGCAGCCTGCTTATTCAGCAGACCCTTATGTTACTCATAAAAGACCACTGGCACAGTTCAGTGACAAAGTCACTTGGACAAGTTTATTGCCCTCAAGGCACAGTCCTACTGCCCTGGCTCCATAGTTACAGGTACAATAACATACGTGCCCAGTGGCAAGAAGTTACTCAGTCAGCAGCGGAAGTTTTTGCTGTTCACTAGGCCACACAAAGAGTTAAGACAAGACTTACAGACTGAAACAAACAACTGGATTAAACAATTTACGTACCTCCTTATGTGTTTAATGACATCTGTTTGTTACCTCCCCTTGTTCCTGATATCTTGGACAAAATATCCCTATTCATTAGTTTGTCAGACCATCTTATCTTGTATTACATTGGAATGTTGCTGTACTAGTTGGAATATATTTACATAAATATCTAGTGCCTAGCATACTATCAACAATTCTGCCAAGTTCACATACTGAACAGTGAACCTGTAAGCATCTGCTTTAATATCTGACTTTAATGGCCTGACTTTGGTTCACAGCCTCTGGTTCAGGCCTCAGACCTTGCACCAGGCCCAGTGCTCCAGGCTCTCTCTCTCTACTACATTGAACACTTATTAAATTCCAAGGCCAAGAATTTAAGGCCAAGATTTTCAAAGCTAGGTACCTAAAGTTAGGTTTCTAATTTTGTCTAAAATGATGAACAACCAGCAGCCTATGAGGTCACTTACTTGGTGTCTAAGTATGGATTTTGGACACTAAAGGTATGTCAGCACTGCAAAGAAAAACCTGCAGTGTCGAATTTCAGAACCCAAGTCTACTGACTTGGGGTTGCAGGGCTAAAAATAGCTATGTAGATGTTCCCACTCAGGCTGGAGCCGGGCTCTGAAATCCAGCAAAGGGGTGGGTCTTGGGGCCCAGGCTCCAGCATGTGCAGGAATGTCTACACAATTATTTTTAGCCCCACAACCCGAGCCTCACTAGCCCAAATCAATTGACCCAGGCTTGGAGACTCGGTGCTGTGTGTTTTTCTTTTGCAGTGTGGATGTACATTGAGTGAACAAGGAGTAGAGCTGAGTGAATAATTGATCTTTTTGGTTCAGAACTGACAATTTGTTTCAAAAATGATGTTTTGAAATAAACAGTCAAAATGATTCTTTTAGAAAATATCAAAGCAAAAACTTTCAACATTTCCCAAAAGACATTTTTCCTTTCTCCCCCTGCCCAAAAAACAATCACCAAATTTTTGGAAATGATTTTGGTGCCCCCAAATGTATTTTTCTGTAATGTGATTTACTAATCACTGAAAAAAGCCTGCCCAGCTTTACTAAGCAGCAACATCCCATTGAAGTTGAAAGAGAGTTGTGCTCCTAAGACAGTCAGCAAAAAGAAAAGGAGTACTTGTGGCACCTTAGAGACTAACAAATTTATTAGAGCATAAGCTTTCGTGAGCTACAGCTCACTTCATCGGATGCATCCGATGAAGTGAGCTGTAGCTCACGAAAGCTTATGGTCTAATAAATTTGTTAGTCTCTAAGGTGCCACAAGTACTCCTTTTCTTTTTGCGAATACAGACTAACACGGCTGCTACTCTGAAATAAGACAGTCAGGTGAGTTTGAAAATCCCATAACAAACTTTAGGCTCCCATTTTTTTAAAAAAATATTGGCCTAAGTCTTTATACCCATTTATTTTCTTTTGCTTATTCCCAGATTTAAAGCGTGATAAATAATCTTTTATATTTAAGATTCCCTACAATTCCTGATCACTTTACTTATGTAAACAGTCATATTCACTTAAATTGGACCAACTGGCTTGAGTAAGGTAAGAAGGATCTGTCCCCAGATTAGAGGTAGCAAAATAATGTATACAAAAAAAGTCAGAAGCCAGCTTCACTGGCATGCTCCAGCTCTTTTGGGCCCCTCCAGTGAAGTAAAACAGCTGTAAACCTCGTTTAATCACCCAGGTTTAGGGTGTTTTGCTTCATTGGAGTGGCATCATTTGAGGAAAATTATATTTTTTTAAAAAATTATTAAACTGATCTGGGGCCATAAACACAGGAATTCATTAATCATAATTGTACACCTATGGCATGATGTAACTACAGGGTGGAGTTAAGGTTGTTTGCATTTCCATACATTAATATTTTTATAGTTCTTTTATATGTAAACATAGCTCTGAATTTCATGTGTTTGGAATGTTTATTTTTGACATAATTACAAGATCCCAGTAATATTTTTTTCCCCCAAAGTTACTGATACATATTTTCAACCTTATTTCCATTTTAACACAATTTCTGTTTGGGAATATATATAGTTCTCCATCATAATAGTTCTGAATTAGAATTATGATTAGAGCACAAGATTCAGTGAATTGGTGCTTATACAGATTTGTATCTATAGGGTCAATTTTTCAGATGTAGATGCCTGAATTCTTTTTTTTTTTGCAAAATTTAACTCACAGATCAATTGCATACAGAAAGCATGTATTTGCATACACAGAATGGATAAACATCTACCTGTGTGTGGACGAGTGCTTTATTTTCTTGTGCTACAGGTATGCATGCAAAATCTTTCCTCCAAAATCAATTAATTCATCTCCCACTGTCAATTATTTCTCCTGTCTCAGAACAATCAATTTGATGCCTCAAAATCATTCTCCTTCACAAAAATCAATTCATTCTACACTCCCCTCCCCCTTATTTGCAAGGCTTCTATATAGATTTTGCTGGTTTCACACTTCTCCTAGGATTTCAGCTTCCCACCTCCTCTACTCCTTGCTCCCAGACCCATCCTGTGAAAAGAGCAGCAGCTCCAGCCATTCTGCCCCATTGACTCCCCTCCTCTCCTGCAAGAAGGACAGAAGAGCTTGGGATGATGAGCCCTGTTTCCCCCCTTATTAAGGAAGCAGCATCCCCTGACAGGCAGCACGAAGGGGAGTCTGTAGGGGGAACACCAGCTGGAATTCCCAGCCAGAGCTAAGGGCCTGTCACTGGGGCAGGGGGAGAAAAAGCTAGGGCAGACATATCCCCTTCATAGCCACTATGGTTTGCTATGGTCACAATGAAGTGCAGCTCAGTGGCATAAGAGGTCTATTGGGATAAACTCCAGACTCCTACTTTGCCACCTGATGGACTCCCTCTATGGCCTTGGTAAAGTTATTAACCACTCTGCCTCAGTTTCACCATCTGTAAAATGAGACTAATACTTGCCTTCCTCAGAAACCATTTTCATGATTATTTGGTTAATGTTTGTGAAGTGTTATACATGTGCTATGAATCCTCAGAATGCATATAAACCCCTCTAGTAGCTGAGGGCCTAGCATGCCCCACACCATCAGCTTAGTTGGATATTTCCCCCTTGCAATACTCTAAATGCTGACAACTATGCACAAACAGTGGGGATCCACTTGTCTTACAGTAGAGGCCAGGTTGTACCTGAAGATTCACTCCACCCATGAACCCTACCACATGCATGGACACACAAACAACTGTTAAATAAAATGAGCTAGCTAAGTCTGGATGCTTTCAAAAGGGTCACCTTATTAACCCCATAATGTTTATGCCAGCCCTCCACAGTACAGATGGGATCATGACGAACAGCAGTCAATTTGATTAGACATGACAAAAAATTGTTTCTAAGGTTCACTTCAAATGTTAGAGCTGCTTAAACCAACATCCCAATGATTTATTCTGGTTAGATTTAATTCTCTATGGTTGGTATCCTTGACTGTAAGCAAAGATCTTACATGGTTAGATGGTTCTGTGGATGAAGGGAAAGCAGTGGATGTATTGTTTCTTGACTTTAGCAAAGCTTTTGACACGGTCTCCCACAGCATTCTTGTCAGCAAGTTAAGGAAGTATGGGCTGGATGAATGCACTATAAGGTGGGTAGAAAGCTGGCTAGATTGTCGGGCTCAACGGGTAGTGATCAATGGCTCCATGTCTAGTTGGCAGCCGGTGTCAAGTGGAGTGCCCCAGGGGTCGGTCCTGGGGCCCGTTTTGTTCAATATCTTCATAAATGATCTGGAGGATGGTGTGGATTGCACTCTCAGCAAATTTGCGGATGATACTAAACTGGGAGGAGTGGTAGATACGCTGGAGGGGAGGGATAGGATACAGAAGGACCTAGACAAATTGGAAGATTGGGCCAAAAGAAATCTAATGAGGTTCAATAAGGATAAGTGCAGGGTCCTGCACTTAGGATGGAAGAATCCAATGCACCGCTACAGACTAGGGACCGAATGGCTCGGCAGCAGTTCTGCGGAAAAGGACCTAGGGGTGACAGTGGACGAGAAGCTGGATATGAGTCAGCAGTGTGCCCTTGTTGCCAAGAAGGCCAATGGCATTTTGGGATGTATAAGTAGGGGCATAGCGAGCAGATCGAGGGACGTGATCGTTCCCCTCTATTCGACACTGGTGAGGCCTCATCTGGAGTACTGTGTCCAGTTTTGGGCCCCACACTACAAGAAGGATGTGGATAAATTGGAAAGAGTACAGCGAAGGGCAACAAAAATGATTAGGGGTCTAGAGCACATGACTTATGAGGAGAGGCTGAGGGAGCTGGGATTGTTTAGTCTGCAGAAGAGAAGAATGAGGGGGGATTTGATAGCTGCTTTCAACTACCTGAAAGGGGGTTTCAAAGAGGATGGCTCTAGACTGTTCTCAATGGTAGCAGATGACAGAACGAGGAGTAATGGTCTCAAGTTGCAATGGGGGAGGTTTAGATTGGATATTAGGAAAAACTTTTTCACTAAGAGGGTGGTGAAACACTGGAATGCGTTACCTAGGGAGGTGGTAGAATCTCCTTCCTTAGAGGTTTTTAAGGTCAGGCTTGACAAAGCCCTGGCTAGGATGATTTAACTGGGACTTGGTCCTGCTTTGAGCAGGGGGTTGGACTAGATGACCTTCTGGGGTCCCTTCCAACCCTGATAGTCTATGATTCTATCTCCTTGAATGATGAGAAGTTTTGCACTTTATCAAAAGAGTCAAATTCAAGCTGGCCATAAGAACTGAAAGAGCAAGTCTGTAACAATTTAACCCCTGAACATGCTAATAGGGTTGCCAAGTCTGACTGAAGCTATTCCGGGAGATATTTTCCCCCCAACATGACATACTGTCATTTTCTTAAAATATCCTATTAAAATCTCCTGGATTACTTTCAATGGTCACCAGGAGATGGATGCCGATTCCAGGAGACACCAGGCCAATCCTGGAGGGTTGGCAACCCTACAGGCCAATGGAATCATTTTAACTCTAAAATTATGAGAATAAGTTCAAAATGAACTTTTAGGACTGATTGTACTTTCAATATCTTCCAATTATAAAGTTTATTTGCCTATATATATGTTTTTACAGATATAAAAATGAGCAAACAATGAATATGCATTTACAGTAGCAAAAACAAGTCTGAAACTCTGAGTATGAATTTTTAAATACCATTTATTTGTTCCCAGAAACCCTGTTGAGTGAAGTCAGATTAATTGTTTCTGAGTCTCTTTGAATAATACTCCAAAACTCAGTATTGACAGTTACACCATTCTTCTGTTACCAATGTATCCCACAGCCATAGCAGTGTATAACTGTTACTCATTTTGGCTTTTAGATCCACATGCTAGGTTAAAAGCCAATATCAAACACTCCTGCTCTGCCTTAGATTTTTAATCACCTTCTTATCCAGTGTGTATACATTTTGGAGGCATTATTTAATCTAACATGCAGCAAGAAGGTTGCTGGCTCATTTTCCTAATATATTCCCTCCAAATTATCATCTTTCATGATGGTCATGGTGTCTTGTCTCCATACACTACACTATTGTTGTTACCCAATATTCTGTTCAGCATTTATCAGCCGATTGTAATCAGACTAAAGCTTAAAGGTAAACAGGATTCTGAGTTTTCCACAGTGTAGCAGCTCCAAAATTACTTAGCAGTCCATTAAAAAAAACTCCTATCAGTAGAGATGGGAAAGTTAAGGTTGTCCAGTGAAGCATTCATACATCAACTGGTGGGATCCTCTGGTTTTTAAGTAGTTGTGTTTTCATGGGTTGTTGCGGGACAGCATGGAATCCTGGACTCATGTCCTGGGAGGCAAGTGCAGGAGAAACTAATTTTCAAACAAAAATGTATTTAGTTGTAACTTAAAATTTATCTAGATACAAACACAACGAGGAGTCCTTGTGGCACCTTAGAGACTAACACATTTATTTAGCCCATGAATGTTTATACCCAAATAACTGAGTTAGTCTCTAAGGTACCACAAGGACTCCTTGTTGTTTTTGCTGATACAGACTAACACGGCTACCACTCTGAAACCTGTTACCTAGATACAGCTACTGATTCCAGATCTTAAAATGTTTTGTTTGAAGATTCACAATTTATCATTAAGACTTACAAGTGAAAACATTTTAAGTTCACTCTCAAAGTGTTTGCATCTTTTACTCACTGTTCTATCAAGCAAAGACATCACCCAGCCAATGAAAGAATGGACTACAGTGTATGCAAGCCTAATAGATAAAAAAATTATATCAAAGCAAAAATAAATAAATAAATCACAGCAGCTTTCTTTAAGCTACCTTTGCTGTGCTATTCATATGCTGCATCTTTATACATTTAGACTTTCTCACAGTAGAAGGACCTCTATGGAACACTACAAATATTTTGAAGCGTGGCCTTCTAAAAAGGAAAAAAAATTGGAACATTATTTCCATGACTGGCATTTAAAAGCAGTATCAAAACATTCTTAGTTCGATGGACAACAGGAATGTTTACAGCCTGAAAATCATAAATGCCATGGAACAGATAATGATAACCTCCACTGACATGACGAATAAGATATATTCAGTTTTTAATGGCTTTTGTGATTTTTCTCTCGTGAGCTGCATACTATGTAAAATGTATTTTAGTCCTCAGTACTTGGGAGAAAGATCTCCCATTATTATTTCACATTAGCTCCATTTGCTGATTTGATGACTAAAGGCCTAGTGTCCAGATGCAAATTCTGCCTTCTGATGTTAATCTAACAAGAACAGAAGCCATGAGCCTGTCATTCTACAGTCAAAAGCTTGAATGAATCAGGAGAATC
This sequence comes from Dermochelys coriacea, assembly GCF_009764565.3. Lineage (NCBI taxonomy): Eukaryota > Metazoa > Chordata > Testudines > Dermochelyidae > Dermochelys > Dermochelys coriacea. The sequence continues at coordinate 69,118,004 of NC_050078.2, read as the reverse complement.
ATTTTGTAAAGTACTGCATATAACACTAAGCTAGATGTTATCTGGAGGAAGCTCTCAGTTCTGTATGAGAACATTTATATTAATAATAAAGAAAATGGTCTTATTTATTAAGATAAATCACTTCACCATAAAGATATTTGTTTTTTTCCTAGTCAAAAATTTTGCCAGAGGGCTTGATCTGAGAAGTTGCAGAGCGCTTTAGCTTTGATCCACAAAGCACATGCTTAACTTTAAGCAAGTATGTAGTTTTAGTGAAGTCAATGGGGTTACTCATGCTTAAATTCTTCACTGATGCAGACTAGAAAGCATGGAAGATTGTTAATTCTCCCAACACCAGTCACACTGGTATAATCTGATGTACTCTAGCTCAAAGGGATGAGAAATATTGATTTAAAGCTGAGTGGGTTTCTCCTGTAGCTTCCTGATAATAGTTACTTCCATAATAAATACTCTTCCCTTGTTCTGAATTTGCTAATAATTGCCAGTATTTTGCCTAAGAATTTGGGTTTTAGTCACACTGTTTAATAGACTTTCATCTTTGAATAATGAGAGTTGAAAGAAGTAAAGGTGAAAGACTATTACAATTAGAATTCAGGACCATAAATGTGTAAATATATGGGTAAGGAAAGCTTGTGAATTAAAGCTGTCTGATTGCTGGAGACTGGTGAAATGTTAATTATATCTGAATAGAGCATGCATTTATATGAAGATGCTGTATATGGTTCAAGTGTCATAATATCTTTTATTCAAATACAGAAAAGACCTTCAGATTCATTTAATTAGCGGTTATTCACATTATGACATTCAATACTTTATTTCTTCCTAAAAACAGGTAGATTAAAAAAAACACAAGAAGATATATACCAAAAAACCCAATTTTTTAAATTTATATAAACCAATTATAAATACTGTCATGCTTCAGTGCCTCAGCCAACCATGAGCAGATGTGGTTAGGATGAAACTTGCTTAATGGGCAAGTTGTTGCTTAATTGCTCATAATGGGGTTTCTTATGCCTGCCTTTGAAATATCTGGTATGATCAATTTTGTAAACAAGATACTGGACAAGATGACATATGGATTTAATCCAGTACAACTCTTTCTAAAATTCCTTGTTCTGCAATCCAATAGGGCCCACAAGTCTCCAATTGCTGAAAATCAAAATATTTTATTTTTAAATCCAACTTTTTTGGTTTATGGTTGACAAAACCCTTGAAAATGTGGAAGAAAAAAAATGACAAAATGAAAACATTTATATTTTCATCATTTTTTTGCAGGATAAACAAACAACATTCCAAACAGCTCTGAGGTAGATATAGATATCCGTGTGCACACACGTGCACTTTTCTAATTTTGTCAATATCTAGAATATAAGAATTCAATCTCATCATGTCTTATTTCAACCTGCTGTTGAAAAGCAAAAAGACATTTTCTACTAATAATAAATACCTGCACAGGTAACATGTAGAATGATTAAAGCTTCACACCCAAAGCCGCCCTATCTGCCCTTCCTCCCTCCCAATCACACACACCTGTTTTTTCTCTCTGGCTATACAAAGGATACTACATTCACAATATCAAGAAAATAAAAGTATCTCAATAAAATATTATTACCTATAGCAGAAGTAGAATCAGTAAAGATCTTCCATCTCCTGTGTCAAGGTTCCTTCCCCACTCTGAACTCTAGGGTACAGATGTGGGGACCTGCATGAAAGACCCCTTATTCTTATTCTTATTCTTATTCTTACCAACTTAGGTTAAAAACTTCCCCAAGGTACAAACTTTGCCTTGTCCTTGAACTGTATGCTGCCACCACCAAGCATCTTACACAAAGACCAGGGAAAGAGCCCATTTGGAGATGTCTTCCCCCAAAATATCCCCCCAAGCCCTACACCTCCTTTCCTGGAAAAGGCTTGACAAGAATCCTCACCAATTTGTACAGGTGAACACAGACCCAAACCCTTGCATCTTAAGAACAATGAAAAAGCAATCAGGTTCTTAAAAGAAGAATTTTAATTAAAGAAAAGGTAAAAGTATCACCTCTGCAAAATCAGGATGGTAAATACCTTACAGGATAATCAGATTCAAAACTTAGAGAATCCCTCGAGGTAAAACCTTAAGTTACAAAAAGACACAAAAACAGGAATATACATTCCACCCAGCACAGCTTATTTTACCAGCCATTAAACAAAAGGAAATCTAACGCATTTCTAGCTAGATTACTTACTAACTAACAGTTGTAAGGCTGCATTCCTGATCTGTTCCCGGCAAAAGCATCACACAGACAGACGAACCCTTTGTTTTTCCCCACTCCTGATTTGAAAGTATCTTGTCTCCTCATTGGTCATTTTGGTCAGGTACCAGCGAGGTTATCTTAGCTTCTTAACCCTTTACAGGTGAAAGGGTTTTACCTCTGGCCAGGAGGGATTTTATAGCACTGTATACAGAAAGGTGGTTACCCTTCCCTTTATATTTATGACATCCTGGTATTTCTGAGAAGTGAATTCTTGCGAGCATTCTTGCACAGGAATAAAAAATGCTTTAGCAATAGGTAGAAAACTGTCCTCATTTCTGCATAATATCAGTAGTAAATATACTGTAAAACAGCCTAATATGAAACACTTTCATTATTAACTTCCCCAGGCAACACAGAAGAAAAGTTTACAAAATGCAGAATGACATATTTCTATGCTCTCCATTCTTCGGCAAAGAAATATTATTGCAAATCAAATAATTGGTCGGGGCCTAGAAAGAAGTGAATTTACTTGCTGCTTGGCTTTCTTTTTGAAATAGACATGATGTGACCTTTTGAAGATCTTTTACTTGTGTCTCTAGATCAGATACAGAGGAATAAATCAAATCCAACATCTGATCCATCTGTACTAGGGCCTTAGTTGCTAGTGATTCTAAAGTTGTACAGGTGTTTGTTTTTTCCCTTCTGCATCCAAATTGATTAAACATGGGATTGGGATTGCTCGAAGGGCTGAAACCTTTATCTGCTGACTGGAAATTGTAGATGATATTTCTCCCATAGCCGCTACCACAAAGTCTTGAAAAGTGCCCAAGGCACTCTCTCTACAGAGAATCCAATTACATTCAGGTAATTTCCTCAACTGTGATCTATTCCTAATTAAAAACTCTTCATTAGTCCTTGCCTTGGACTGCTAGATTCACTGGATGGGATGGGCAAAGTCTTTCTTTTGCTATGCCTAAGCATGTAAAGAAAATTATATCCAGATCTCTAGGAAGACAAAATATCTCTGCACAAAATGTACCTAAGAGACAAATAATTGGCATGAGCAAACAAAAATAGGGGGAAATTACTTACCAGAAGTATCACTACATACCCAAATGCAACAATGGAAGCGGAACTCGACAGAATGAGTTAAGAGGCAGCTTAAGCATCTTCACATAACAATGCATCTTGGCAACTCTAGCACCAATATGGATAGCAACGCTGATTAGGTGAAAACTGAGAGAACAATAAAGTAGCCTGTACCCCATCAGGATTTCTAAATTCATTTTATCCCAGGTCTCAGATATCATTTGAAGACATTCAAGTGAATATTGTGCACCACTTACATCTGAGATGTCAAAGCACCACTATTCCCTGTTCTAGCTTTCTAGCCTTAAGTTGAATCAAGAACACAGATGAAGAAATCTGTGACAGCAAAGGGACAGCTGCATCGTGCACAAAAAGTCAGGCACCTCATCCACAATAAAACCATCAGGTGATGGTTTTAGTAGCAGCTAACATTGCATTAATCAGTATGAGCTGAAGTTTGGACTCACTGTCCACTGCCGTCTCTGCTTCAGAGAGGATATCCCAGGCATGTCAAGAGAGAAGAGACAAGTATCTACAACCTGACTTACACCTAAACATCTGATCCCTTCCTGCCTGATCCCCCATGCTGTTATGAAAATGGTGGATAAAAAGCCAGACTTCTCAATCTTGGAATCAGTCATCATGTTGGTCCACTGAGCCCTAGCCACCAACAGCCAGGTTCCATCCTCTAAGACTTCATGTTAACCCTATGGACCTTGTTGGACTGCAGCCATTACAACTGGAAACATAAATAATGTATTACAGGGCAAGTTTCAGAAGGAATTCTGCAACTGTTCCCCAATCCAAACCCACAGGAATGTCTGCAGAAGGCCCTCACCCAGTCCCCTTTTCTTATCCATAAAACATAGCTCAGCTTAAAACAGACCTCACTCTGAGCCCATCCTCTGGCACCTGACTCCTTAGACAGTACATGTCCATGGTCAAGGGGGATACCATTCCTGCTCACCCCCTCTGTCAGCAGGCTGAGTCCAGTCCTAACCAGGGAAACCCTAGAATGATCTATTTACTCACTCAGGTCCCTCCTTTTCCCTTCAGCCCTTCCCATCATATGTCCAACCAAAAGAAAACTTATAATATGGCTAATAAATGAAGAAATGGGAGCAGCTAGTCACAGATCCCAGCTAGCCACTGTTGACAATAAAGATAAGCTATTAAATAAAGGGTCTTTCTTCAGAAGTCATACAGAAGCCCTATATATGTCTTCCTGGTCAACAGGAGGTCAAACAGGGCACTGAAAATCTCAGACATTAGGGGCAGCAGCTTTCAAAGGTGGCCCCACTGGAATTAATAAAAGAGCCCAAACTTTCCCTTGTGTCAATAGGGAAAAGGCAGGCGTCTTGTCTGTGTCTGCCAGATGAGATGCAACAGCCACTCAGCAGGGAGGCAACATGGGGATGGGGGGAGGACCAAATTTCAAAACAAAATCAGTAAATAATATGTCACAGAATGGTAAATAAAGACTATTAAGACAAATAATAGCAATATGTAGCACTTCAGAGCGAAGTGTTTATTACGGTTTGCTTTATGAGCTTGATTACATTCCCATTGCAGTCACAGGAAACACTCCCATTGGACTTTGATAGAGTTGTTCCTATAAGTTTCAAATTCTGCACAAGCATTAATTAACCAGGTAGTTCAATATTCTGCTATATATGGCTCAATTCTACAACTGTGTCTGTGTGGGTGGACTCCTGCACCCACGTGGAGCCCCACTGAAATTAATGGGTCTCTGGCAAGCATAAGGGTTGGCTAGTAATGCAGGATTGGGATCTGTAACGTCACTTGTCGCTAAAATAGAAACACCGATGAGTGAAATATAGACAGAACATAACAACACTGCACTTCCTGTCCTAAGCCATTGTGAAGAAAACTGTATCCTACAAGGGGGATTTTATGCAGGCATAATGTAACTACACAAGTTAGAAGATGACCAGGACATCAGGGTTAGCAAATTTACTATATCAAAGCGTTGTGAGATCTTTAATTACTACAAGATGTCAGTGTTGTTGTAGCTGATTGTTGGTCCCATGATACTAAAGACAAGATAGGTGAGATAATATCTTTTACTGGACCTACTTCTGTTGGTGAAAGAGACAAGCTTTCAAGCTACACAGAGTTCTTCTGCAGGTCTGGGCTTGAAGAACATTCAGACCTGAAAAAGAGTTTTGTTAATTTCGAAAGTGTCTCTCTCACCAATCAGAAGTTGGTCCAAAAAAAGATATTATCTCACCCATCTTGTCTCTCTAGGTGGTCAGAAATTTAGTTTTACAACTGATCAGAAATTAAGGGGTTTGGAGTTCCAGTGAATTTGGCAGGGAAAAAACCAAAACATTCTAAATCTGCAATTCAATTCTCCAAATCAAGTTAGCATTTCTTTGAAAGGACTAATTGAAATTGTTCCTTTTTTGAGTTGCCCTTATCTTATTCTTCACTAACTCTGTCTCTAAAGTTTACATCAAGAGCTTAACACTGAGATAATTAAATTAGAAGTTGGAACTCCTACAGAATGCCGTATTCTAAGAATTTTAATATAATCTACAGAGGTTCAATAGAGTTAGAAAGAAATTTGCCACCAACTTAAAAGAAAAAAAAAACAAGTGATTCTTAAAAGCTGACCTCCCTGTCTTATCTTTGAGGGCATATACATCCACTTGGACCCTCAAGATTCAATAAAGAGGTCTAAAAAGCCCATACGGGTATGTCTGATGTTATTCCTGGTAATTCTGCTTGTGAGATACTTCTGATGATATACTCAGAGTATTCTAAATCAGAGTATATACATGCCTGTTCTTCATAAGTGGCAAAATACTAGCCCTAAATGCATAGAAATGCTAAGACAGGGGCTTGAAGATTACCACAAGTTTTTGACCCCATTTATTCCTTTTTCTAAAATAAACCTTAACAAAGTAAAGCTTTTATGCAGTTGCTGATCAGATACTGTGCAACCTTCCCACATGGTTTAAATTAGATACGAAAGAATCAGTATCCTAGGTTTGAGAAATGGTTGCCTAAAGGATTCATGCTGAGAACAAGAGAGAGAAAAAAAGCTACTGTGGTCAAAGAGAGATGTCAATGTTTTGCAGGGGCTATTATTCATGACAAAATATAAAACTCATTTAACTTTATGTGCTAAAGTGGCTTATCCTCTAAGAAACAGTATATGGATAATAATAATTGTATAGTTTCTTAGAAAAGAAAGAGGGAAAAATAAGCAGGAGAACAACATTTTTGTGTGGTAAGAGATTTATGACCTCTCATGGGAATTTTTCACATAAGGTGTATATTGCTCCGTGGAGAACAGAAATAGTTGTAAGCAGATGGGCTTGTGCAAGTAGAAACAGCAGTTCCACAAGTAACTGGTTTCTTTAATATATGACAGTTCACATCCACCAGAGCTTTCAGCACCACACTGCTTAATCATTACTGACATTTTGCCCATTTCATACATTCATAATACGATGGCCAAATATGAAAAATAATGAGACCAAATGGCCGCATAACCCTCAATGAAAACAATACAGTTTATGCAAAACAAACCACTTTCTTAGGGAACTCTCTGTTTAATGAATGTGAGTCCATCTGTTCACAACAGTTCCTTGGAAAGTATTTGTTTTGCCTACAAAAACCAATATTGACTGTGCTGGGTGGTTTGTTTTGTAAAATTGTGTAACATCTATGAAAGCAAAGGTATCCAGGTTATATTAGACCCAAAGAGTCAAAACATAAAACTTTAAACTGCATTTCATTATGTTACAAGGTGCATACATTATAAGGGCAATCCTGGGAGGAATTCCTCCTGTTAGCCAGAGAATGACATTCTCCGTCATTGTTTTCTCTCCATGATGAATGGTTGGGATGGTGCAGAGGTGAGGTTCACATGTCTTCTCCATGATTATGAGGAATCAGACAGATATAGAGCCATTAGAGGCTAGCATAGAAAACCCTGTCTGTGCAGACAGCAGAAGCAATGGGCCCCACTGGGCCCCCAGGAAAGCCAACAGTCATGCTATTAACTTCAGTGGGTGCGGGAGCAGGATAGGGCCCACTGTTCTTGCTTTTTATGATGGCACAAGCGAAGCCTTAATGATCGTTCTGCGGTGTCTGTATTCAGCAAGCAGCTCTGCTCACATAATTGGATAGTTTCTTGTGAAAAGAGCTTGTTATCCAGTCCTAGGCAGGGCATCAAACAAAACAAAACAAAAAACAAAAAAACCCACACCACACCGTGTTTTCATAGTGAAATTCCTTGTATCGCAAAAGTGCACTGTACCAGGGCAATATTATTATCTGTGCAACCATACGCACAGTATCTATTCTTTATTTTATAGAAATGCAACTATTGTGACTTCACTTATTAAATGCCCCTGCTTTTGCCATTTTTGATGACCCCCCCCCGCCCTCCATAGCATTACTGCGAGATTCACCTCTCTGTCACTGTAACCTGTAATTCTTAAAGGAGAAGACAAAACACAAATGGGACCTTCAAAAATTATTAGAACAAAAGGATTTTTCTAATAGGAAAAGAAATGAAATGTATTTTAAAGTATAACTTAACAATAAAAATGAACTATTATAAAACGTGTAGCAAATGTAGCCACCTTTTCTAGTCTGGGGTAGGGTTGAAGAAAAGCAGCTCCCAGGAGCGCTCAGAGAGCAGCGCACAGGCTGAGGTGATTTAAACTGAAACAGACTACCTGTGTATCTGGTATGCCTCTCTTACCCCAGAAGTCAACCAATACCTAACACTTCCCTTTCTCCAAACTCCAACTCTGCCAACTAGCTAAGGCCTGTGGGGAGACTTTAGGGGGCATCGTCTTTATTTTTACTTTATTGTGAGCTTTTGAGGGAAGAAGAGTTTATTTCTGAAGGATTGGTTGGTTGCTTTTTTGATATCCTTGTTTCCTTTGCCTGTTCTCTTTCCCCTTCTTTTAATTTACCCTTATCCTTTCCAGGAATAAAATGTTTGTTCAGCCTGATAATCTGTTGGTCCTTGATTTCCTGTAATTATGAACTGTAATGTCCTAGAAGTCATATGGGTTTTCTGTTAGTTTATGTATCTGGGTGTAGACACCAAGAACAAAGAACCCAGGGCCCATTAAGTCTAAAGTGGACCACTGACCCCTTGTAGAGGGAAGAATTAGGAGTTCTCCCCCTTTACGTACAAAAGGGTAGTAATTTTTTAAAGAAAAAAATTAATATAAAGAGCTTTTATATTAATGTCTAGGCAAATTTAGACATTTTAATACTCTGGTGAGGGTGACTTAGTGATGCTCAGTTCTGTTTAGTTATGGTCCCAATTAAAAAAATTGGAAAGTGATTCTCAAAACGATATGTATCATTATCAGAAGCAGTTGGAAATATATATTGTGACATTAAAATGCACACTTAAAAAGAAAATTCAGGAAGACATAGACTGATCAAATGGTCATATTTTGTACTGCCACTGAGATTTTCAGTGTGGCTCAGAAAGTTATTCATAATAATGGAGGTTTCATAGTAGAAATCATTTTTATTGGGGCCTGATCCAAAGTCTGTTGAGGTCAATAGGAGTCTTTCCAGTGATTTCAGCGGTCTTTGGATCAAGCCCTAAGAATACATATTTGCAGTAATAAATGAACGCAGCATGGGGAAGCTGAGCTAAAACTTGTGCACTCATTGAAGCAATTAGATGCTATCCTTGACAAAACCTTAATAAGAACCATTTTTCTTCCACGCAGCATGTATATCTTTTATATCCTTTGGGTATACCTGTTCAGATGTAGAGGTACAGTGTGTGCAATATACAATTAAAACCAGAAACAGCAAAAATGAAAGGTTTCCTCCATTTTTGCACAGGTAAAACTCGGGGGGGGGGGGAAAGCTTTTCTTAAAATGCATTCTTCAACTACTGAAAAGAAAAAAAGACACCTGCAGTTAACTGAAACCCCTTTAAAAGTAATTTTCTGGGACTAGTTTTGGACAGTAATCTATATTCAGAGTTCTTGTGGCCAGATGCCATAATATGCACACTGACTCATGTGACAGAACACCACTTTCCCCTCCCCTTGGGTAGCTTGCCTTTTTGATGTGCAGTTGCTGAGTCCCTTCAAGCCTGGTCACCGAAGATGTAGCTTGGATTTTATGCAGGGAAGTCAAGGCCAAGGGAAGGATCCTTGGATGCTTCCAGTCCCCTGTACCCTAGCAAGGACCAGGTACAAGCTAGGCTTTGGAGAATAAATCAACAGATTTCCGACTACCGCGAGCCAGTAGGTACTGCAGTGTCTAGAGATACTTACATTTCCCTATCTCCACAGCTCTAATTGTGACAAGGAGATGTGACAACATTAAAAAGGAAGTGGGATCAAGGACTATGACCTAACATACCCCTCTCATATGTTATCTTAGTGATCTGTAAATGCATCCCTTGTGAAATAACTATGCGTGAAAAAGCATTACTATTCTGCACCATGAAAGTTTTCGGTAAAGGCTTCAATGATTTTATCTAGCTACTTAAAGGGTAGGCTTGTAGCTACAGCTAAAATAATAATAAAAATAAATAAATCACCACTATACAAAGCCTACTGTGTTACCTGGGACATTTCAAGGAGGATATAGGCTGAGGCTGGCAGATTTATTCAGGTGAAGGAAAGGGGATATAGATAGTAGGAGTCACAGACAAAAATTCCAGTTACAAACTTTTTGTTTCCTTTTTTTCTAAAAGGGCAATGCACAGGTTTGTTTTCCTTTGTGTGCCTTTGTTTACTAAGACCTATCTTTGAGATATTAATTTACTGGCAGAGTGTTTGAAATTGACAACTCCAGCATGGAATACCCTGAGGAAACAAAAGCTACAGAGGAGCCAGAAACAAAACCTTAGGGCATGAACTACTGCTCACTTGGTCAAGGTGATGGGGGAAAGAAAGGTAAGTCAAAATCCAGACTGGAATTTAAGTTTCACAGCAGGATGACTCTGTACAATAGGCCGCACCAAACCCTGAATTCAAATAATGCTGTATTTTAGGGATAGGGAGCAGCTTAACTCACAGCTAAACTTTGCATCTCAGACTCACATCTAATAATAATAATAAATCAGATCACCTTACAATATAAGAACAGATAAATCTGTTGAGGGAAATAGTGACATATTTTCCAATTAGTCAGTTATCAGCTGGGTCTTTAAGATGAAGTCATGTGAGGGTTAAGTGCCCCTTGTTCCAAAAGTTTGAAATTTTCTCTATTTTAGAAGGGTTTAAAATCTGTGAATGAATGATTTCTAGCCAGACACATACAAAAGAAATAGTAAAGGACTGGTCAAATACAATGGGCCAGAATTAGTTCTGGATTATGCTGGTTGGTCCCTGGCATCAGAAAGTACCTCCTCTGCAAGGAGAAGCATCAGGTAATGACAGTACATTGGGCACCTGGAAGTCTGGTTATGCGTCTGGAGTGTGGCCAGGCATGCAGGGGAGTCAACACCCAAAGACAGATGTCCTATAGAACCACAGGACAGATTGGCCTCTGGACACATTCTTCATACTGCATCCTGGGGAGCCCCCACAGCACAAGGCATGGAGGGCCACTCAACTTCCCAAGCAGCGCCAACACTTCGGGAAGTGCAAAAGCAACATGCTGGGAGGGGTCTGAGCAGGTGGGTGTGGTGCAGTGGTGCCAATTCAGATTTTGGTGGGGAGGGAAATTCCAGTCCCTCCCCCACCCAGCAGGGACTCCATTCCAGTCCCAGTTAGTGCCCCCCCAACAGGTATACCAGATCTCCTTCGGTCAGGGAGTCTCCCTTATCTCTTACCTCAGTGGACTTCCTATATATAGGAACAGACTCTCCATGTGCCAGGCTGCAGCACCATTTGGCCTGGCCACGCCTCTATCTGGATGGAGGGTAAGAGGGGCCATATTGTGTTGGTCATGTGACCATAATGCCACTTACTGAAATTTGGCCTGGTCACCCTTTGTCCGTACGGAGAGACAGCCAAGTCAAATTTCAGTGGCACTGTGATTATGCAGTTGGAGTAATGCTCTGGATGGCTCAGCAGCTGCTACACTGATTGAGGATGAAACCACTCTTTAAAAGTGGTCAGGCCATAGTCCCCCCAGCTCCACAGCCTATGGACCTTGGAGCAAGTGCAAAAACTGAGTGGGAGGGGGATGGCTTGTGCAGGCCCTCATACCTGGCAGCATTGGTGTGGATGACCTTCTTGCTACGTATGAGAACCACATTGCCTAGGGGAGGATGGTTGTTTGGCACTAGATTTTTGTTCTTTGACACCAGAAGGAAGATCCTTCCAAGGAGAGAAAAGATCCTCGAGGTGAGCCAGGTAATAAGTAGAAAAACAGAGAAAATTAAAAGAAGATATTTAGAATTATTTTCTGAGCTCTATCTCCATTGTACTGTGGGGGAATCTAAGGCAAACAAAAGGTCAGAGCAACTCCGCCTGGGCCACAGTGATGTTTCGAATGCAGGAGTCTCTCATTCTGAGTCCTGTGCTTAGTCCCCTTAAACTACTCAACTGTCACTGCTTAGGGTCTGAGGCGCCAGCTCACCCTCAGATCACGCAGGGGCCAGCATTTATGTTAGAGCAGAATGGCCTCCCCCAAAGGCATAGTCAAATCAGTCAGGGCTTTCCATCTGGACTTTGGTTCTTGCGTCTATGAACTTGGGGACTTCCAGTCTTTGGACAGTTAAATCATAAATTTCTAGAATTTAAAAGTACTCCCATCTCCTTGCCTCTGAGCTCATGTATATACATTAGTAAAAAATAATACTGCAGTCAGCAAACCAAAAGTAAAATTACTTACCTACCCATTGTATCAAGGCAGGTCCTCCTGGAGCAGCCCTTCATGGCTAGAGGTAGCCCCACAGGTGCCCTGACCTCAGTTTCCTTATTATAAGGTTCCTCATAAACTCCATCTTGGTCTTAGATTCAATAGTGCCCTGGCAGCAGGCAAATTTATTAACATAAATTCTTCAAAATAAACCCCCAGAGTCAAATAGTCCACCACTATAACATGAAAGCCAGGCTCTTCCTCCACTTCCTTCTTCAGAGTGTCAGGTTCCCATGCATCTCTCTGGTGTCCCCAAACTGAACTCAAAGCCCAAATGAAAAAGTACAAAATAAACAGTTTCTGCCTGGTCTGATCACAAAAAAAAAATGCAAAGTAACCTAGGTCTGCCCAGCCTGGGCTTCAGGTCTGAGTCCTTCCTTAGTTTTCCCCTTGGGGAATTATTAGAGCTGAATTATTCCCTTGGACCTTCCTTCTCCAAAGGCTCAAAGAGGTCAGAGAGCAAACTTCCCTCCACTGGACTCCTGGCCCTGAGCTTTCCCATCTCTTAGTTCTTCCTGGGCTGGTCCCAGCTCCCTGTCCCTTGTCTGAAATACACTCCAAAGGGACTGTTTCCCTGGACCTCCTCTTCTCTCTTGGCTTGCAGAGGTCAGCAAGCAAACTTAACTCCGCTGCTCTTCTGGCCTTGAGCTTATTCTAGCTCTCCTCTACTGTTCATTCCCAGCTGCCCCATCCTCCCTCCCCATTGCCGCGTGACCCTTTATGTAGGTCGGGTGTGTTCTCTCCCACTGCTAGAAGGCAACTAACGAGGCACAGGTGGACTGGACTTGCTCTCTCTTAATGGGGCCAGTCCCCTCGTGACACCCATAGTTCTCCTACTTTGAAGTGGGCACCTGAATAAGAAATAAGAACATAAGAATGGCCAAACTAGGTCAGACCAAAGGTCCATCCAGCCCAGTAACTTGTCTACTGACAGTGGCCAATGCCAAGTGCCCCAGAGGGAGTGAACCTAACAGGTAACGATCTAGTGATCTCTCTCCTGCCATCGATCTCCGCCCTCTGACAAACAGAGGCTAGGGACACCATTCCTTACCCATCCAGGCTAATAGCCATTAATGGATTTAATCTCCATTAATTTATCCAGTTCTCTTTTAAACCCTCTTATAGTCCTAGCCTTCACAACCTCCACAGGCAAGGAGTTCCACAGGTTGACTGTTCGCTGTGCGAAGAACAACTTCCTTTTATTTGTTTTAAACCTGCTACCCATTAATTTCATTTGGTGGTCCCTCGTTCTTATATTATGGGAACAAGTAAATAACTTTTCCTTATTCACTTTCTCCACACCACTCATGATTTTATAGACCTCTATCATATCCCCCCTTAGTCTCCTCTTTTCCAAGCTGAAAAGTTCTAGGCTCTTTAATCTCTCCTCATATGGGACCTGTTCCAAATCCCTAATCATTTTAGTTGCCCTTTTCTGAACCTTTACTAATGCCAGTATATCTTTTTTTGAGATAAGGGGACCACATCTGTACGCAGTATTCAAGATGTGGGCTTACCATGGATTTATATAAGAGCAATAAGATATTCTCTGTCTTATTCTCTATCCCTTTTTTAATGATTCTTAACATCCCATTTGCTTTTTTGACTGCCGCTGCACACTGCGTGGACATCTTCAGAGAACTATCCACAATGACTCCAAGATCTTTCTCCTAATTAGTTGTAGCTAAATTAGCCTCCATCATATTGTATGTATAGTATAGTTGGGGTTATTTTTTCCAATGTGCATTACTTTACATTTATCCACATGAAATTTCATTTGCCATTTTGTCGTCCAATCGCTTAGTTTTGTGAGATCTTTTTGAAGTTCTTCACAGTCTGCTTTGGTCTTAACTATCTTGAGCAGTTTAATATCATCTGCAAACTTTGCTACCTTACTATTTACCCCTTTCTCCAGATCAGTAATAAATAGGTTGAATAGAATTGATCCTAGGACTGACCCTTGGGGAACACCACTAGTTACCCCTCTCCATTTTGAAAATTTACCATTTTAATCACAATAACCTCCTCATTTTCCAGCACAGAGGCTCTCTTCTATTTTTTTTTAAATCCCTCTCTAGTCATATCACAATGTCAGCAGGTGGAGCTGTTCACAGAACTGATTGGCTATGGAACTCACCCAACTGCCCAAGCTGAGAAGAAAAACTATAAATTCCAATTAATAAACATTAGGAAAGATTAGTCATCTTCAGGAAGGATAATTTATCTTTTACCTACTTATTCATCTATTATACATTAAATGGAAATGAAGAGACTTATGGGTAAGTAAGATATCAACATGAGCTTGGCTTGTTTAGCCTAACTAAAAGAAGGTTGAAGGGAGATATGATTGCTCTCTATACATATATCAGAGGGATAAATACAGGAGAAGGAGAGGAATTATTTAAGCTCAGCACCAATGTGGACACAAGAAAAATGGGTATAAACTGGCCACCAGGAAGTTTAGACTTGAAATCAGATGAAGGTTTTTAACCATCAGAGGAGTGAAGTTTTGGAATAGCCTTCCAAGGGAAGCAGTGGGGGCAAAAGATCTATCTGGTTTTAAGATTCTACTTGATAAGTTTATGGAGGAGATGGTATGATGGGATAATGGGATTTTGGTAAGTAATTGATCTTTAAATATTCAGGGTAAATAGGCCAAATCCCCTGAGATGGGATATTAGATGGATGGGATCTGAGTTACCCAGGAAAGAATTTTCTGTAGTATCTGGCTGGTGAATCTTGCCCATATGCTCAGGGTTTAGCTGATTGCCATATTTGGGGTCGGGAAAGAATTTTCCTCCAGGGCAGATTGGAGAGGCCCTGGAGGTTTTTCGCCTTCCTCTGTAGCATGGGGCATGGTTGACTTGAGGGGGGCTTCTCTGCTCCTTGAAGTCTTTAAACCATGATTTAAGGACTTTAATAGCTCAGACATGGGTGAGGTTTTTCATAGGAGTGGGTGGCTGAGTGGGTGGCTGTGGCCTGCGCTGTGCAGGAGGTCGGACTAGATGATCAGAATGGTCCCTTCTGACCTTAGTATCTATGAATCTATGAATCTATGAGGGCATCCCAACATTTCTCCATCTCTCTGCAGGAATAGTCCATAAGGGGAAAAAAGGATTGACTGAGATATTTCTCTTCAACTGGAATTTAATGCAAGTTAGATGATGCCTTGGGTGGGGTCTCAAGGAGAACCAGGTGCTCATTTCAGAGAAGGAAAAAATACATGTAGGTAAGTACACTTTATCTTTCTCCCAGAGGGTTGTTGGTACTCCAAGATCTGTTACAACTGGGAAGCAGCCAGCAGTAAAACAATTTTCTACAAATGGGAGAGAAATATATAACATCAAGAAAACTGAATTAAGATGGGGAAAACCAGCTCCTATTTGAGGGTTTAGGGATTTTGAGGGAGTTGCTTCTATTCTTTTTGTTGTTTTTTTGTTTAGTTTTGATTTTTTCTTCCCTCACTATATGAAGCATTTTAATAAAGGAAAATCAAGGAAAAAACTGCGGAACCCTTTGTCCAAAACTCAGACAACACATCTGTTTTAATGTAATAGTTAAAAGCATGCACTGAAGGCCAGGTAGCCAAATAGCAAAAAATTGCTTCCATGAAGCACTGTGCGGTTCTTCTAAATTTATCAGTCTGGAAATAGTGGATATGAACATTTCACATCCCCTTCTTAGGTCAATGATCTTATCCTAAAATTGAATCCAATTTTCTTCAAGCACTAGTTATATATAAAACAAATTTGAATGTCCCAAACCTATGTAAAGTGTCCAATTTATTCACTTTGTAATGGAAGGTCTTAAAATTCAAGGAAAGCAAATAGTGAAAACAATAATTTTGAGAGACAGAAAATTCTGGTTCAGGCCCGAGAATCACCTCATCTGGGGAAAAAATGCATATAAGGATTTCAGATGGATATAACCCCCAAACTTGCTAGCTCTCCAGTCCAATGTAATTGCTAACAGGAAAAATAATAATGGGAAATATCCAGAACACACCTCCATATATTAAAAAAAAGAAGATTTAGAGATTACCTGAAACTTCAAATCATTGTACTAGTCTCCCAATGGCATCTCTGCAGAGACACAACTTTAAAGTTTTTGGATGTGTGACGTTGCTTCAAAAACAGGCCAGGAACGGAAGGAACATGCTACAAGGCTCTTACCACTGAGACTGCGACCTTTAGAAAGCTAGGACTCAAACCCAGTCTGAGTCCATCTAGAAGAAACTGCAATGACTCAAACCCAGCCAGAGTCCATCTAGAAGAAACTGCAATATATTCCTGGTTGAGAAAAAAAATGGGATTCTTGTCCTTTGAAAAGCACCAAGATCTCAGAAGCCCTTGAAATGCCAAGATTTGTGGACAATTAATATATCTGAGCAAGAAGTCCATGAGCTCTCCTCAATATTCATTCTCTAGAAAGCAAGTCCTTTCAGGTTCCAGGCCAAGTGCCTCAAGTGCTTTCGGTCTGGGAGTTTGAGAGGATCCTGAAATAAGATCATTTCACAGACCACGGGGGTTATGATGCTAAGCTGCTGTCTGTAGGAATCAGAGATTTTGGGTCTCTGTGCCACTACCTTCCTGTTTAGGCTTGAGGGGAACTCAAATATAGAAGTCTTGGGATGCTGGAATAGACTGCTTTGCAGGCATGGAAGCCTGAAAACATGCATTATGACAGATGCTCTTATTGAAGCACATTTCAGTCCTTCTGGCCCTTGTTCCTTTATACCAAACAAGGATGCTTCCATCCAGAGGAGAATATGACAGTCGGTGGTAAGTACTAGTGGAGATGGAATGGCTGTATGGCCACCCCATGTCCTATCCCTAGGCTGGGAGGTGGGAGATGTCAGTCACTCCTAAACCCTGCATTGTTTCCTATTCAGAAGGCCCATTCACTCTCTTCTTTCTGGGGAAACCAAGATAAGCCCTCAAGAGCATGGAAGACACAGAGATAGGTCTGTGAGATATAACAAGCCCTCATAAAGCATATGTATGGAGATTGTATTATTAATCCATTTATTTTGCATAACATCATGGACCACTTTTTGTCCCTGATTAGGCCTTTTAACTCCCTTGATAATTTGTCAATATAAGTTTATGACTGCACTTTTTATTGTATTTCATTTTAAAGAAGATTACATACTTATGAAAGGTGCCAGACTCAAAGCACTGGAGAATGACAACTAGCAGAACTAACATAGGCAGCTGTGCTGTGCTCTCTCTTCCCTCCACCCTTTGAATATGCTTCATCCCCAAACTAGAGATGCCACCCCTCCCTTTCCACTGAGATCAACAATGGAGGTGTCAATTAGTGCCAGTTATTAGGTTACTAAATGAGGTATGGATAACTTTTCATGAAGCCTACCAGCTCTTTTTGGACTGGTCATCAAAAAGCTGTCAGACTTTTCATCACTATTGAACTGAGCCAGATTTTAACTACTGACCAAGAGGTGACAATCTCTATACCCCATTACTAATCTCCTGAGGCATCCTCTTGCCCCTGAATGCCTGTTATACCTGTCCTATTATTTTCACTACATTTAAAAAAAATTATACTCATGTGCATACATACACACACATATATATATATATATATATATATATATATATATATATATATATATAAAATCTGATTCATTTGATACTTTATTTTATAAATCCCTGATTTTTATTATATTATATAAATAAAGGCAATATTTATCCCTTTATTAAAGTATAATAGAGCAAGCCTTACTCAAAGCACAAGAACTGACTAAGCTGTTGATCTTTTAAGTGAAGCTTTCATGGAAGAAAGGATAGGATGACCTTCAAGGGATCTTTAGTGTCTGATTGTCTGTAGGAATAAGCTAATCAGGAGATGAAGTCTTGTATCTAAGCCAGACTTTAGACGGAACTGTGCAGTGAGGCTTCCAGAATAAAAGAAAGGAGTTTTTATTAAATACTTGAAAACACATTCAAAATGGAAATATAATAATTGTACCTTTGTGAACTAGAATTAATATAAATTCAAGAACACATGGACTTAATAAAGTCACAAGAGCAGCCAGTGTTATAAGAAAACATTTGAGATGTTGAATAGATTTATATTTAAAAATACTTGTGTCTAGTTTAAGGGAGATTTAAAAAAAATACTGAAAAATTAAATAATCTGGTTTGTCGTTAGCTTCTGGAGAATCAACATTTTGATCAGTTATGTTCCACTTGGGAAGTGCAAACCTCCAATTACTTTCAGCTTGTGTTAGTTTAACACAGGGATTTCAAAAATCATGTGGACATTTCTGGCACACACTCTCAGAACAAACGATTCACCCATCACCAAGTTATGGGCTTAATGCCAGTACAGCCGAGAGTCCTGCTCTTCCTTAAAGAATAATGTTTAACCAGTCAGCTACCTCCGCATTCAACCTGGGGTACTCAACAAAACTAACAAATCAGTATATTGCTCTAATGAGGTACCACACTTGCATCCAGAAGTTAGATTTAGTGTTGGAGATATGCAGGCATGTGAGAAGAGAAAATTTAATCTACAGTGTATCTACCTGACAAAAGCTGGCTCTATTAAACAGCTGTCCTTCTTCCTGCACTCAGGGGAAGGAAGCACTCCTCCCTAGCAAAGATGAAGAGAATATCAATGGGGCTAATCTCTTCAAAGTGCTAAGAGCTCAAAGCAATTGCCTGCAGTAGTACACAGTCCTCACCCCATTAGCTCAGCAAAGAAAACAGACACAAATATACAAAATACAATCCCGCATTTCAGGCAAAAATATAAAGCACTGAATTTCCAAACAATTCCCCCTCTCCTTTCCAAGATACAAATATTTCATACATTTTAAATCATGTGTAGATAGTGAAAATGTAGTTATACATATTAAAAACCTCTTCTCCTTCCTTTCTATTCTTTTAAATAGCATGGACTCTGGTCACATTGAAAAATGTTCATGTCATGGCATAAGTATTGTACAGTGTAACTCCCCTTGGTAAACAAAGGAAAATTACTCACTAGCAATTCCTTCCCTTTTGAAGGCAGAGTCAGTCACGAATAGACAGTGTTATATGGCTTCACCTACAAGGACACAAGGAGGCAAAATACCTGTCAATCAGATCCTATATATGAAGGCCCTGGTCCACCCACTTCTTTCCAGTTAGAGAATTTCAGAGGCAAAGGAAGATTCTGAGAGAGAGAAATCAGATACAATGCAGGTGTCACGGGAGAAGGATGCCTGATGGAAGAAAAGAGGACTACAACAAAAGAAATGATCATTGAGCAATTTTGCCTTGTTTTACATTCCTGTATTCCTATCCTAACCACTGAGTCAGTCAAGGACAGCCAGTAGATATGGTCAGCAATGCCTCGAGGAGGAGGAGGAGTGTTTATATTAATGTGTTGCTTGTAAGACTAAGACCAAGAGAGGCATCCTGAGATGCAGGCATACAGCCCGGTCAGGACAAGGAAAGAGGTTAGGGCCTTAGACCAACAAGTGCAGAGGACACAAGACCTTCCACAGTTCCAAAAAGCAAAGCTGTCTGAGCATGAGGAGACAAACAACAATACCTCTGAATTATTCTTTGTTATTTTCCTGAGAACACTGGCTTGTGACAGCAGTAGCTGTTTGTCCCAATGTTTTGCAAAAACACCTATGAGCAGGGATCTGATCATGACAGATTCGGTGCAAACACAAGGGAGTTTGGATGATAGAGTTGAGGTGAACCAGGCCATTATTGGTGTTGCCATCTGGAGACATAGAGTCTGAAAAATATTAAGCCTCCATTGTCTTCATTAGTGATGTCTGAGTCAATAAATGGTTGAGCTATAGAGTGATCTCCTGAAGAGATACATGTTAGGATACCAACCAGGCATGCAGATGACATACTCCCAAAAGGAAAAGAGCACTCCTTGTCTCCTCTACTCTGTTTATGTCTGTGACTGTTGACTATTGGCTGCTCTACTGTCATACATGCTTGTGGAACATTGAGGAGTCTCAAGTTTGTAGGGCTAAGAAGATAGCCTGAGGTTATAAGAGGTTTATGCTCAGTCTCTGTTGGCCAAAGAAAGACTGTTCTCCTTGATCCAAGAATGGATCCACACAGACACTTCAACTCAAAACGCTGGCATCTGTACAGCTGGTAATGAGAAGATTTGGGATAGGAAAGAGAGGCCAATTGAAAGTGGAGTTCGGGGAACCACTAGGCAAAAGGAAGACTAAGCTGGGAAGAAAGATTCCTGGAGGTAGTGGATAGATTGCCACTAGGCTAATGTTAAGGACTTAAGTGGCCAAAGATGGGCCAGGAATCACATCCGCACAGGCTGCAAAATGACTCAGACCCTTTGAAAGACCTACTGAACTAGCTGACTGTCTGGATTGCTCCCCACTGGAGAGAGCATCCAAGGACTCTGAGGCAGAGATCCTATCTCTGCTGGATTCATCTTGGATCCCTCCTCAGATTCAGATTCCATCTTTTGTTTTGCCTTCTTTCCTTATTCCTTTGCTAAACAGGCCTGGAAGGAAAAACAGAAGCAGAATTATGGAGAAAAGGAGCTGAAACAGGGACTAGTGACACAAACTCCAATTATCCCAGGCTGAAGAAGGCAAAAGAACTGGAGGGAAGTGGATATATGAGCTGTTATATACATGGTTGGTTCCCCTCCTTTATTCCTGGTAGGTGGAGCTATAACACTGCCTGTAAGACAGAAACCCGAGAGTGAACAACAACTAGAAGTAGGGATTTTTGGTTTGTCTGAATTTTTACACCAAATTCAGAAAAATGCCAGTGCAATTCCAAAGGATGAGTCAGGTAGAACAAGCTATGTTTCCATATTCTCCTTATTTTACCCTAAATTAATTTGAAGCTTAGGCATTGAATGATGAGGGAAAAGGTACCCTATAGATTTATTAGTGTTGTTATATAATCTGCCTTTTAGATAAAAAGATGCAGGCCAATAGGATGTTTGTAATAAATAAATTAAAATATGTATAAAAATCACCTGCCTTTCAATACAGAATTTAAAGGCATGGGAAAAAAACCCCACAGATTCAGAATATCATTGCTGCGACAAAGCCTAACTTCGTAAATGCTGCATGAGGGAACCTCTTTTTTGTCAAGTTCTACTTTAACCATAAGTAAGAGATACTAAATAAAATGCAATGTAAAAACACCAGGAAAAATGGGGCCCAGATTCTCTCCTGCACCTGAATTCTAGACTACTCCAGTTTATGCCAGCTGGTGGTGGTCCTCAAAGGCTGAGCATTGGTGGAGTGGAGGTGCATTCTGCCCCGCCCCCATGACCAGGCAGTTAATGCAGGAGAGCTGCATTAGACCAAGTGAGAGCTCTCCCTGGCTGGGAGAGTCTTCAGTTGGCCAGTTAGGACTAGATTCCATTTTATGCCTTCTGATAGGTGCAAAGTGACCAAGAAGAAGAAGAATATCACTGGTTTCAGAGTAGCAGCCGTGTTAGAATATCACTGTTATCACTGCCACTGGCACCCATCGCTAGCAAAGATCTGGACCCAAAACGCCAGCTGAAATCGAGGAAATGAAATAATTTTGGTGCGCTTCCCATTGCAGGATCAGACCTTAAAATACATTTCACTACAAAATATTAAGTAGAAGTAATTATTTGCTTGGTTTCTTTTTTTTTTTAAAGCACAGTACATAGTAATTTAGCCAGATCTGAATTTATTCTACTAACCTATTTCTCCTCTTTTTAGCAAAAGGATTATTTCTGTTACACCCTTCTCCAGTTATCAGATTTCTGTGGATTAGGTTATGCCTTCAGGTAATGGATAGTGCATAGACGGTGCCAGTCCAGGAATAGCCCCCAGAAGCAGTGTGCCTCACAGACCCCCTCCTACCCCCGAGTCACAGTTACAGTGGCTGAAATAAAGAAAAAAAATTTTGTATGGAATTTATGAAAGTGTGGAACTGTTTCCTTTTCACAAATTTCAAAGTGGACACATTTTTCATTTGTTGTGAACATTTCTGTGCATTTTCCAAAGTTTTAACAGCAATGATCAAAATCGTGTTCCATCACAATTTCAAACATGATTTCAGCAGAAAAATATGAACAACAATGTTGTGGAAACATTCATGAAAAACAAAAAACAGATGTCAAAAATGTTTTACGAAAAGTCTGTTTTCAGAAGGTGGCTATTTTTCACTCTACATTTTCTTTGGGCTAAAATGTCCCCCCAGCTCTAATCACAGTTCCTCCACTGCTTTCTCCTTGCTCCTGGTTGTAATTTACCACTGATCTAGACGAGCAGTTAATTACTAACTCCTCCACCAGGAGATGGCTCATCTATTCTGGCCAGTGACGGGTCTGGTGTAGAACCAAGGTTCACCCCTACCCTCCCATCTATTAGAGGGAATGAGTGAGTCAATAGCCCAAAGCCAGGTTAGCCTGTCTATAGAAAATGTAAAGAGGGTTCTTATTCCCTTATGCTGGTATACAGCCTAAATCCCAAAGTAGCTCTTAGTACTCACCCTCTAAAAGGTCAGTAGGAAAAGAGTGAAGAAAAGAGTGACTCCAAAATGAACACTGTAGAGCTGAAGATTATAGCTATTTCATCACCCTGCACGTGCTAGAAAGCCATACTCTGTAAGTCTGATTTTCCCAGAATAAAATACTTGGTCCTTTTCTTAAATTTGCACATTGTTCAGTCAAATAAAAACAAGCTACACAGGCTTTTATTTTCCACCTAAAATAAAAGGGAGATGGAACCTCTGAGCTCAAAGTGTATAAATTGCATTGAAATGTTTGTTTGACATTCAGTTTTAGATAAAACAAGGCTAGTCGTTATTTCTAGTGCACCTGAGCAGCCTATAGTCTTTTGCTAATAATGTGCTGTTTGCCCTGGGTGTTTTGGCAAATCAAATGCAGACCAAATTAACTGAAACTTCTATTAAAGGATTATCCCATTTATGAAATCAACCTTACAGATTACATAAAATGACTATGTATTCAATTTTGCTTGGGCACCTTTTTACTCAATTAAAAATGACTCCAGACAAATCCTTTTTGTTGTTTGACTTGAGCTCATGCAGTATATGAGGACCAGAAGGTTGGAATTATAACAATATTTACTTTAAACCTGCTAATACAATATTCTAAGCAGCAGAGAGAGTGACCTGTGCAGTTAAAGTTTTCTAACACTTCCCATTATAAGACCCTGGTTTCAGTTGCTTATAACTTTTCCAACTTGACATGGTTCAGGCTGAAATTTTCCCTTTTGAGAGTCTGCCTAAGGCTGATTCTAGGGGGAAAATGTCAGATGAAATGGTTCAGCTGTTTTTCAGGATTAGATTGGGGGAAACGATGTTGTTTAGCCCATTTTGAAAAAAAAATTCTCACAACCATTTGTTGTGAAGCTCTAGGGCCTCTATGCTTTGGAGCAGGGACTTGAGATTTGGCAGGTGAGTCACCCTGATGCCAGAGATGTGTCTTTTGCTATCCTAATGAAAATTCGTCTTAATTTGGCCAAGTTATAACCTCTGGACAATCTCAAGCTGTACATGCTCAGAACAGACTTTTTAGGGTTTGGCAGCTAAATTCTCTGAAGAGTCCATCTGCACAGAGCATGCTTCATCACCTCACAGTTCTATGTGCTGCCCAATGTGCAATCTCCACAGAGTGACTAGGCATGCTCAGCCCAGGGATGAGCAGGACTTTCCTTATAATTACTCCTCCCAGCGGTTGTGGGCTGCTATGGCACCCTGACAATATGGAGGAGGAAGCTTCCTGGCTGAAATGCAGAGGGCTGAGTAACAGGAGGCTGGTGCGGGGTGGAGATGCTGGATAAGGGGAGCAGGAGCAAGGAAAGGCAAAGGGAGGGGGGCAGAATAGGAACAGGAGCTGGGAACTAGAGGACAGGACCAGATGGAAGAAGTTGCCACTGTGAGTGTTCTGCAATCAGACCCTACGTGTCTCAAGTTGGATACCCAGAAAATGAGGAACATACAGTGGTTACCTATGAAAATGTTGGTTTATGTAACTTGCTCAGCACCACATTCACCTAGGAACTTTGGCAGAGGCAGGCACAGAACCCTGCTCTCTAAGACAGCACTCAATTTCCTCACTCACAGGATCAACCTTTCACTGCCTCTGGATTCTCACCTCATTTGCAGCCATGCTGAGCTTTCACAACTGCAACTGAGGTCAATAGGAGCTGCAGTCCAATACACACATGGCTATGAAATGTGAGGTACTCCGAAAAATCACCTCCTAGGCATCTCAATGTGGGCACCTGAACTCAGTTGACAGCTTTGACAATATTGGCTTTAATTCCTGTGCCTCTATCCCCCACATGCAAAATGGGGATAATAATACAACCTCACCTCACAGAAGTGGAGTGAAGATAATTTCATGAATGCCTGTAAAGATCTAACATACTATGATGACAGCAGCACAAAAAAGCCCATAAGGGATGACTCTGTATTTAATTAAAGGTTTGGATGGTGTGTGGTAAATAATGCCTGGGTCCACAAAGTGAATCCTGAGAATAAAAAGAAATATTGAATAGCAACCCACTCAAGGAGTTCATCCTGGGCACTAAATGGGGCAGGGATCCTGTGAAAAAAATAGCATGTGACCATGTAATTAAAGATTGCATCTTATGCACAAAGGGCCCAAATTAATGTTGGACAGGCAACCTTAATACAGGCATTTCCTAAGAACAGCCATACTGGGTCAGACCAAAGGGTTCATCAAGCCCAGTATCCTGTCCTCTGACAGTGGCCAAAGGCAGGTGCCCCAAAGGGAATGAACTGACAGGTTATCATCAAGTGATCCATGCCCTGTAACCCAATCCCAGCTTCTGGCAAATGGAGGCTTGGGACACCATTCCTGCCCATCCTGGCTAATAGCCATTGATGGACCTATCTTCCATGAATCTATCTAGCTCCCTTTTGAACCCCGTTATAGTATTGGCCTGCACAACACCCTCTGGCAAGGAGTTCCAGAGGTTGATAGTGTGTTGCATGAAAAAATACTTTCTTGTGTTTGTTTTAAATCTGCTACCTATTAATTTCATTTGGAGGCCCTTTGTTCTTGTATTATGAGAAGGAGTAAATAACACTTCCTTATTTACTTTCTCTATACCACTCATGATTCTATAGACCTCTATCATATCCCCCCTTAGTCACCTCTTTTCCAAGCTGAAAAGTCCCAATCTTATTAATCTCTCCTCATACGGAAGCCGTTCTATACCCCTACTCATTTTTGTTGCCCTTTTCTGAACCTTTTCCAAATCCAATATATCTTTTTTGAGATGGGGCGACCACATCTGCATGCAGTATTCAAGGTGTGGGTGTCCCATGGATTTATATAGAGGCAACATGATATTTTTTGTCTTATTATCTATCCCTTTCCTAATGATTCCCAACATTCCTAACTATTGAGTGCTTGCCTTGGCAACCTTAATGTTCTTTTAACAGTGTTTTTGTATGTAATACAGATAGACAGTGAGTCTTCTCATATATTTAGAAAACTCAGCAAACCTTGCAGCAGAAATCATATAGCCACCATACTCCTTTTGCATAAAGAAGAATTTTGCTCCTTTTCCCCAAACTGGGTGTAAACGGACAAACACTGTCCCATCCCACTGTATCTGCCAGGTATAGTAAACTGCTACATTTTCCTGGTACTAGTCGCTGGTTTCTGCATCTCAGCCATATCCCAAATGTCTTTCCTTACACAACACGAGAGTAGTGTGTGCACTTTAGGGTTCAAAGAGAATGTCCTGCAGCATCTGTAGTTCTCACTCCCTACACTAACTGTTGCTGTTCATCATCTTTTCAGGTGGATTTGCTGAATGGCAACTGTGAAAAACACCCAAGAGCAACATATGCTGCAAGGTTGGTGGGTTGCTGATGAGGAAAGGAGGGGATTTGACATGTGCATGGTTTGTGAATGTTAGGTGTACTAGTCAATATGTGCTGGAGAACAGATATAAACGCTTGGAGATGGTGGTAAACTTACTTACTAAAGGACAGATCTGTTTTTAATAATAAAGGATAAGTCACAGAAATGTTAGGCCACGATACTGCAGAGAGTCACTCACATGCTTAACTATGAGCCAATGGGGTACTCACGTCTTTGTAGGTCTGACATTAAGCTTGAGCCTGATGATCAAGTCTCACAATGGGCTGTGCCCTAGCTATCTCAAGGACTGTCATTTTCCATACCATAAGCTAGCTTTGTAGTTTCTCTAACTTCCCTCCTCCCCATGCACAAACACAAAAACTCCTGGAACTATATTTAGAATGAGACTTCCAAGCAGATGGGTGTAACATTTTGTTTGCATAGGTTTAAACTGAAGACAAGATCTACACCTAAGAAAGTGATCTAGTGAGAGAAAAGCTCAGGCAGAGAGAGAATAGACTTTACTGTTGATATTTAATCAGAGAAAGACTTAGGCAGATGTGGGGTCTATCCAAAGCCCACTTTAGGCAAGTAGGGTCTTTCCATTAACTTAATTGGACTTTGAATGAAGCTCAGAGAGAAAATGAATATCACTTTACTGGTCATATTCTCAGCTTCTGAAAAGAACTGCATCACAGCGCCAATAAGCACTTCTGCCAACAGTAACATTCAGATAAATAGAACTAGTAAAGAGCACCTTCAGCAGCACCATCTGGTATCTCCCAACAATGTTACAAAGAAACCAGGCTTTCTTGGTAGCAGCCCTGCACTGGAGAACTCCCTTTCAGCAGCTGTCATATTGACAAAGGATCTTCCCATCTTCAGACCAAAATATCTTTACAATAGATTTCCCACAGTAACAATCTTAAACTGGTAGCAAAAGAAAATCAAACAAAAATCTTCCATTAAGTATAATCACGTTGTTTTACAAGGAATGGATTACTTTATTTATGTAAATTTTTATATGCAGCTATCTCGGTGATGGGAACAAGACACATAATTAGATTTTAAGCAATTTGGGGCAGGGACTGCCTTTTCATTCTGTACAATGCCTAATAAAAAGGGACTGTAATCCTAATTAGGACATCTAAGCACTACCAGAATACAAATAACAGAGATACAAATACTGTAATATTCTATTGTAGTCAGATATTATTGCTTATGACTGCGTTCTTTTAAATTATGCTTCATTGTGGTCATTCTTCCCAACTTGGCATCTCTGTTGTGGTTACTCCTGCAGAGAAAATTTTGGATTTTATCCAAATGATGGGAAATTTTGCCCATTCAGACTATCTGAAGCTGATATGCTTTCTACTGGAAACTTCCCATCTGGCTCAAAATACTGCTATTGCATTTTTCAGGGATGTGACTCCTTTACAAATGCCCCTACATTACATTCCAGATATGAAAAAGCAAAACTCTTTCAAATCCACATCATGCAGAATGTGAGCTATTTTTCTAAACTCTATATTCTTATATAGAACACAGCTGAATTCAGACTTGTGGAAGTAGTAGAAAGTGTATAATGTCAACATAGTTTCTGAAAATGACAATACATTCTTTAGGAATTGAATATAGAGATCTGAAAAATTCCTTATAAAATGCTACAGTGTTCCATGAAACATTTTCTAGTAACAGCAACTCAGTCAAATAATATTCTATATTCTGTAGTTTTTTTACCATTATGACTGTAGTATTATTATTAGTAAAGTGCTACTCTCTCACGTCTCTCATATTTGATTTAAATGCTTGTGTCTGGCCTCAACAGCACTTAAGTGCATGCTTAAAGTTGAGTACATGTTTAAGTGTTGCTCTGAACAGGAGTGTTTTCCAGAATTGGGATCTAAGTTTGTACTGTGATACAACTGATTATTTGTCCCTTGAAAGTGATGATTAATGTCCTAGGTAAAACAAAGCTATTTTTGTTCATTTTGTACAATGGCACTCTTAAAAATTCAAAGGAGCAGTCAGTCACAATGCTAGTGACATATTGTAATATATGGCTGATGATGCAAAAAGTGTTGCACTATACATGCATTTCAATTCTCTGTACATAATAGATCACTTATTTCAATATGATGGGGCTCTGCAGGAAGAAAAATAGGATTTATCATTGGTGGTTATGAAACACAACTGTTGTATAAACGTATGAAGAAGCAGTAGAAAAGGAGGAGAAATAAACCCCTCTGTTTTCCTCAGACAGTGAGCATTTCTTACCTTTATGTAATTATTTTTTTGCATCATTGTAAATGTTTGGTTTTACGTAACAACTGAGCATTAATACTTATTTGTCAAATTGTATGTGTCACATCATTAGTTGGCATAAACAGGCATCACTAAAGCCAATTTACGCCGGTTGGGGATCCGGCCTCAGAATTTTAAACTCAATTACAAAATGCTTTCAGAGCAAAACACTTCTTTTGATAGTCATTTTAAGAAAGGATCCTACCGGATGGGTCAAAGACCACCTGATTGCCAGGATGGGGGCCCGCATCTATAGATACCATTGGTGTTACCCTCCGAACATCCCAGAACTTCATCACACCGTAGGAGTCACAGGAAACAATGGTGTCACCCTGCCAAGTATTAAAAAAATGAATAAATTATTATCTGTGCTTCAGAGAGGAAGAGAGCACTGTGGCAGACATGGAGCTGATGTGTAATAATGCTAAGAATACTGAGATAGTTAAATGTTTATTAGGCACCTATAATGCCCAGATTCAATGGGGTCTGTGCATGAAGATGAGAGAATGGCTTCTCAGATAAGACCACCCAAGCACATACTTGAAAGACAGTGGGGCAAGCTGTTAGTTTCAAGGATCCTGTCTCCAACCAATTGCAAACCTTGTCTTGCCAAAGCTGGCAGTTACCAGATCAAAGGGCTATAAATGGTGAAAAGGTGACATGATTTGGGGGAAGCGGGGTGATTTGCCAGGAGCTGTCCATGGAGCTGTCAATGAGCCCTGGCAGGGAGGCTCTAACAAGCTGACAGACAGAAAGCCTCTGTGGAGAAGCCTAATGGCAGTTTGTCCAGGAGTTCCCCTGGGGAAAATGGTTCAACACCTAATAAACTAGACATGTCCAGATGCTGTTTCCATGTTTTTAAGATCTGTTTTCTCTTAAAGGATTTTGTTCTAAATAAATAATACTTGACTTAAAGCTGGCTCTTTGATCACTGATGACCATTGCCATTGCCCTGGCGGGAACAGGATTTCAGGGCCTGGACAAAAGTCAGATCTGCTGAGGTAACCATGATCAATACACAGGGGACTTCCACTCAGGGCCTGGTCTGAGAGTGGATGACCTGCCTGATTCCATCCTAAGAGACAGGCGACGGCTAGAGGCTTGAGACCTAAATGGGGGGCAGCTTATAGAGTCCAGGAAAGATGCAGTTAGCCTGGTAACTGTGAATTTGTAACTGAAATTGTATCTTTAAATGCGTTCATTTTGCATGTTGTTTTGCCTTTGGGAAAACAGAGAAAGTGAATGACATTTTAAAAAAAAATCTCTAAAAAACATACCTAAGGGGGGAAAAAGTTCATAAAATTGTCAGGTTGACTTCATATTAATTGCAGATCAATTTTATATGCAAAATTATATTTAAATGTTAGCTACATTTGAAGTTAAGCAGCCCTAACACTTTGATTTTTTTAGTTATTTTTATTAAGGGTTATGTTAATTTTACAATGCAGAGAAAGCTTATGTGGTTACTGACTGCTAATAAAACTAGTCATTAAAATATAAATATATATACACATACAATATAAATATAATTAGTACAGTATTCTCATTAAAACTCAATCCATATAATACTTAATCTTTCAATGCAATATATCATAATCATAACTGCACTAGACCTCCATTGCAGATGGTGCTACTGGAGGAATTTAAAGAGGAGCTATTTTTGTCCGTGAGGTTACTGAGCTCGGAAAAAATCAGTGGCTTTGCTGTGACAAATAGTTCACAGAATAGCCACACTTATAATATTCACTGACGGAAATAGCAAAGAGCAAAGAGGATGTTTCAAAAGGCACATGTATGATAGCATCCATATAGAGCCTTTTGATGGCATTAGGACAAAACATGAAACCTTTC
The DNA here is from genome assembly GCF_009764565.3 of Dermochelys coriacea. NCBI lineage: Eukaryota > Metazoa > Chordata > Testudines > Dermochelyidae > Dermochelys > Dermochelys coriacea. Next base: position 69,087,822 of record NC_050078.2, on the reverse strand, counting down.
TGTAAGGTATATTATTAAGATCTCTCACTCTGTAGACCTTAACCAAATAAAACTCATTTTCTTCAGTGTGAGCCACATGTGAGCAGAACTGTATCCCTATATTAGCCATTTCTAAATAACTGTACAGGTTTAATAAAACCCTATTGTGAAAGGGTTTAAACACCAGAAGAAAAAGTTCATAGGAGGTATGACAGTTCTTGGGGACTGAGTCACCTTGTTATCCCCTGCTGCCAGGATCAGGGAGACATGCTTGTACTTAACTGGGTGTCATCTCCCTGGAAACACCAGCCTGTTAGCCATCCAAACACTCTCCTCTGGGCTATTCCAGCCCCCACTTAACATTAAAAAGGTTGCAGAGCAGTTTTTAAACTAAGATGGGGGAAAGTCGATTTCTGCAGAGGAGCACATGGATCGGACAGAGACTTCTCTTAGAGGAGAGTCTATTGATAGAGATTCTCTAGGTTTTAGTCAGGAGGAGAGGATGGATGAGGATAACATATGGGCCAGATCAGATGAGAAACATTCACATAAAAAAGAATCTGACATATCAGAAAAGGGCAGATAAATGAACAGTGACAAGTTTATAAAGTGCTTGTACACAAATGCTAGAAGTCTAAATAATAAGATGGGTAAACTACAGGGCCTTGTGTTAAAGGAGGATATCGATATAATTGTCATCACAGAAACAGTTAAAATCTTAAATGAATCCACATGTTCCATAGAATCTCTATGGATAGTAATTCCATACTCTAATAAGACTATAACAGTAGGGATCTATTATCTACCACCTGACCTGGCCAGTGATAGTGACTATCAAATGCTAAGGGAGATTAGAGAGGCTATCAAAATAAAGAACTCAATAATAGTGGGGGATTTCAATTATCCCCATATTGACTGGGTACATGTCACCTCAGGATGAAATGCAGAGACAAAATTTCTCGATGCTTTAAATGACTGCTTCTTCGAGCAGCTGGTACAGGAACCCACAAGGAGAGAGGCAAGTCTCGATCTAGTCCTGAGTGGAGTGCAGGATCTGGTTCAAGAGGTAACTATAACAGGACCGCTTGAAAATAGGGACCATAATATAACAACATTTAACATTCCTGTGGTGGGAAGAACACTTCAGCAGCCCAACACTGTGGCATTTAGTTTCAGAAAGGGGAACTATGCAAAAATGAGGAGGTTAGTTAAACAGAAATTAAAAGGTACAGTGACTAGAGTGAAATCCCTGCAAGCTGTCATTAGAAGAGGTTTTGGAATTAATTGAGAATCTTAACAGTAACAAGTCACTGGGACCAGATGGCATTCACCCAAGAGTTCTGAAAGAAATCAAATGTGAAATTGCGGAATTAATAATTATGGTTTATAACCTGTCCTTTAAATCAACTTCTGTACTCAATGATCGGAAGATAGGTAATGTAACCCCAATATTTTAAAAAGGCTCTAGAGGTGATCCTGGCAATTACAGACCGGTAAGTCTAAAATCAGTACCAGGCAAACTAGTTGAAACAATAGTAGAGAATAAAATTGTCAGACGCATAGAAGAACATAAATTGTTGAACAAAAGTCTGCATGATTTCTATAAAGGGAAATCATGTCTAACTAATTTATTAGAGTTCTTTGAAGGGGTCAACAAACATATGGACAAGGGGGATCCAGTGGACATAGTGTACTTATATTTCCAGAAAGCCTTTGTCAAGGTCCCTCACCAAAGGCTCTTATGTAAATTAAGTTGTCATGGGATAAGAGGGAAGATCCTTTCATGGATTGAGAACTGGTTAAAAGACAGGGAACAAAGGGTAGGAATAAATGGTAAATTTTCAGAATGGAGAGTGGTAACTAGTGGTGCTCCCCACGGGCCAGTCCTAGGACCAATCCTATTCAATTTATTCATAAATGATCTGGAGAAAGGGGTAAACAGTGAGGTGGCAAAGTTTGCAGATGATACTAAACTGCTCAAGTTAGTTAAGACCAAAGCAGACTGTGAAGAACTTCAAAAAGATCTCACAAAACTAAGCAATTGGGCAACAAAATGGCAAATGAAATTTTATGTGGATAAATGTAAAATAATGCACATTGGACAAAATAACCGCAACTATACATACAATATGATGGAGGCTAATTTAGCTACAACTAATCAGGAAAGAGATCTTGGAGTCATCGTGGATACTTCTCTGAAGACATCCACGCAGTGTGCAACGGCAGTCAAAAAAGCAAACAGGATGTTAAGAATCATTTTAAAAGGGATAGAGAATAAGATGGAGAATATTTTCTTGCCCTTATATAAATCTATGGTACTCCCACATCTTGAATACTGTGTACAGATTTGGTCTCCTCATCTCAAAAAAGATATACTGGCATTAGAAAAGGTTCAGAGAAGGGCAACTAAAATGATTAGGGATTTGGAACGGGTCCCATATGATGAGAGATTAAAGAGGCTAGGACTTTTTAGCTTGGAAAAGAGGATACTAAGGGGGGATATGATAGAGGTCTATAAAATCATGAGTGGTGTGGAGAAAGTGAATAAGGAAAAGTTATTTACTTGTTCCCATAAGAACTAGGGGCCACCAAATGAAATTAATAGACAGCAGGTTTAAAACAAATAAAAGGAAGTTCTTCTTACCACAGCGCACAGTCAACCTGTGGAACTCCTTGCCTGAGGAGGTTGTGAAGGCTAGGACTATAAGATGGTTTACAAGAGAAACAGATAAATTGATGGAGGTTAAGTCCATTAATGGCTATTAGCCAGGATGGGTAAGAAATGGTGTCCCTAGCCTCTGCTTGTCAGAGGGTGGAGATGGATGGCAGGAGCGAGATCGCTTGATTGTTACCTGTTATATTCACTCCCTCTGGGGCACCTGGCATTGGCCACTGTTGGCAGACAGGATACTGGGCTGGATGGACCTTTGGTCTGACCTAGTATGGCCATTCTTATGTTCTTATGTATTTTGCCTTGCAGGTTAATAGATATACCCCAGCCCATGACTCCTTTTGAAGCATTTCACGGTGATACCCAGCCCCTGACACTAGCTACTCACAGAATTACCACGTCCGCTGTCCCCAAGGAAACAGTGTACACACCAGATTGCATGATTCATCTGAGGATCAGCCCTTTGCTTAATATCACAGCACTTAGATATATTTATAGTGAAGGCAAACAGAAGTTTACTACCAACGATTGAAGATTCAAGGGATAGTGGGGAAGGACATTGGAAATAAAAGGTTACATGTAAAACAAAATAATAACATGCTAAATTTAGAGACTAAATTTAACTATTAGATTAGTCTCCTGTCTAATGAAATTTATCTCACCCAAAGCCTTTTGCAGCTTCTTCTGTCAAGGTAGGTAGAAATCCTGTTTTCATAAATGTAAGTGCACTGCCCATTTACTTCCTAGGTTCAGCATGAGGGAATATCCCCAAAGTTAATTATCTGTACTCACAGTATAGCCCACTCACCATTCACTTGTTTTTCTGTGTGTTCTTTTCTGCTGACTACATCTCTTTGATAACTTCCTATATAAATGGTCATCCACTGTGTTAGCTTACATGCTTAATTTACATGTGACAGAGAGAAAGGTGAATAAACATCTTTTATCTGACAAAAGCCTGTTTCATTCTCTACCGTGATACTGAGTCTAAAAACATATTTCAGAACATAAGTGTTTCACAATATCTGTACATACATTTCACAATGATATCACAGAGCAATGTAAACTGGCTTTCATTTAAGGCATCACATGACATTCTTTAGTGAACCAGAATGTACATACCTGAATCAGGATATTTTATAACCTTCTTGCTAGCTGGCATTAATGGGTTTTTGGGTCATAGAAGGCCTAACGAAAATAAATAAATACATGAAAATAAAAATCCCCCTATTAGGGTTTCCAGTTTAATAAGGTTGTGAACCAACCAACAAAACACACATCACCAAAGTCTCTGGCCAGAGCTCTTCCTGAGGGAAATCATGATTTGACCATCATATCGTTTCAGGTATTTTACCCAGTACAATGTACAACTAAGATAAATTTGAAACAACATAAAAGCTGTATCAAGAGGGGGCAACGCATGTCTATAGAATTCTCTGATTTTTCATCAGCTATAAAAATAATCCATTTCTCCTTTTTCTTCAGTACACTGAGGCCCAATGTGTTTTACTGATTCAGCTCATGAGGCAATGCCTGGGGGCTAAAGGGTTATATGGTAGGGCTAGGTACCTCTTGCAAGGGAGCGTCCGCACATTTTATCACATCTATACAGAATAGGGTTTTTCAAAAAGAAAAGGAGTACTTGTGGCACCTTAGAGACTTAGAATTTTATTTGAGCATAAGCTTTCGTGAGCTACAGCTCACTTCATCGGATGCATTCGGTGGAAAATACAGTGGGGAGATTTATATACACACACAGAGAACATGAAACAATGGGTTTTATCATACACACTGTAAGGAGAGTGATCACTTAAGATGAGCTATTACCAGCAGGAGCCGGGGGGGGGGGGGGAAGGAGGAAAACCTTTTATGGTAATAATCAAGGTGGGCCATTTCCAGCAATTAACAAGAACGTTTGAGGAACAGTGGGGGGTGGGGTGGGGGGAAGAAATAACATGGGAAAATAGTTTTACTTTGTGTAATGACCCATCCACTCCCAGTCTCTATTCAAGCCTAAGTTAATTGTATCCAGTTTGCAAATAAATTCCAATTCAGCAGTCTCTCATTGGAGTCTGTTTTTGAAGTTTTTTTGTAGAAGGATAGCCACTCTCAGATCTGTAATCGATTGACCAGAGAGATTGAAGTGTTCTCCGACTGGTTTTTGAATGTTATAATTCTTGACGTCTGATTTGTGTCCATTTATTCTTTTACGTAGAGACTGTCCAGTTTGACCAATGTACATGGCAGAGGGGCATTGCTGGCACAAGATGGCATATATCACATTGATAGATGTGCAGGTGAACAAGCCTCTGATAGTGTGGCTGATGTGATTAGGCCCTATGATGGTGTCCCCTGAATAGATATGTGGACAGAGTTGGCAACGGGCTTTGTTGCAAGGATAGGTTCCTGGGTTAGTGGTTCTGTTGTATGGTGTGTGGTTGCTGTTGAGTATTTGCTTCAGGTTGGGGAGCTGTCTGTAAGAAGGACTGGCCTGTCTCCCAAGATCTGTGAGAGTGATGGGTCGTCCTTCAGGATAGGTTGTAGATCCTTGATGATGTGTTGGAGAGGTTTTAGTTGGGGGCTGAAGGTGATGGCTAGTGGCGTTCTGTTATTTTCTTTGTTGGGCCTGTCCTGTAGTAGGTGACTTCTGGGTACTCTTCTGGCTCTGTCAATTTGTTTCTTCACTTCAGCAGGTGGGTATTGTAGTTGTAGGAATGCATGATAGAGATCTTGTAGGTGTTTGTCTCTGTCTGAGGGGTTGGAGCAAATGCGGTTATATCGTAGAGCTTGGCTGTAGACAATGGATCGTACGGTATGATCTGGATGAAAGCTAGAGGCATGTAGGTAGGAATAGCGGTCAGTAGGTTTCCAATATAGGGTGGTGTTTATGTGACCATCGCTTATTAGCACCGTAGTGTTCAGGAAGTGGATCTCTTGTGTGGACTGGTCCAGGCTGAGGTTGATGGTGGGATGGAAATTGTTGAAATCCTGGTAGAATTCCTCAAGGGCTTCTTTTCCATGGGTCCAGATGATGAAGATGTCATCAATGTAGTGCAAGTAGAGTAGGGGCATTAGGGGACGAAAGCTCAGGAAGCGTTGTTCTAAGTCAGCCAGAAAAATGTTAGCATCCCCCCCACCCCCCCGCTGGTAATAGCTCATCTTAAGTGATCACTCTCCTTACAGTGTGTATGATAAAACCCATTGTTTCATGTTCTCTGTGTGTGTATATAAATCTCCCCACTGTATTTTCCACCGAATGCATCCGATGAAATGAGCTGTAGCTCACAAAAGCTTATGTTCAAATAAATTTGTTAGTCTCTAAGGTGCCACAAGTACTCTTTTTCTTTTTGTGAATACAGACTAACATAGCTGTTACTCTGAAACCTGTCATTATGCAAGGGTTTTTCAGAGGAATATCAGAAGAATTCTGGAAACATGGCCGGGGTGGGGTGGAGTGGAGGTTACTTGAAGTATGTAGAAGGGGAATGCATTTAATCAGTGTCAAAACTCCGAGGGGGGGTATAACTTTTTCTCATGTTAGCTCCTCATCAAACAGTAATTTCATTTTACAGTGTTGGGCCTGATCCTGGAACCCTGGCTCCTGGACTCTTCTTAACCAGTCTTTACCCATGCAACTAGTCCCACTGACACTCTGGTTTATGTTGTGGCATTTAGCATCCCACGGTAGGAAACAAGATGGAGCTGTATTGCCCCAGAGGGAGTTCTGTGAGGTACTGTGCCTCAGGAAGAATGTGAATGCTGTATCATCCTTGGACTTCTCTCCTCAATGGGCTAGATTCATAGCCAGCACAGAGGGACAGGGAGGAAAAAGATCCTGCTTATTTCCCACCCCATATGGGAAAACTTGTACACCAGGAACTGTGGTTGTGATTATCCCTTAAGGGGGTGCAAAGGGAAACTCCTTGGCCCTGATCTTCCAAACATGTAACTTCTATAGGACTACTAATCCACTTAAAGTTAAGCATGGGCATAAGTGTTTGCAGGAGAGGGAACCTTCTTCTCCACTGCTATGCACCAGTCCTACGTCAGGACAATCTCACCTTCAGTGGTTGATTAACATGCCTATGTATGGACTATTCATGTGAGTGAGGGTAGCAAGATCAGGCCTCTCATCCTCTTCAATATTAATAATAAATCCACACAAAAAACAATGGCAAAAGAACTGGGAGGGCGCAAAGAAAACCCCTCCCAAATCAGTGAATGCCATTGATAAGGCTTACCTAGTATAATCTGTTAACTAGCAGCTGCCAAAGCACCAGAAAGGAAAGCATTAAAAATGGGTTTTGTACAGTCTAAAGAAATGTCTGTTTTGTCCTTTAAATGTCTTATCAATACAGTCAAAGACTACATAATGCTAGCCAACTACAGATGACTACAGCAACACCGGAGGAAGGAGAAAAGGCTTCTCTACAGGGAGGACTCTGGCTGCTGTATGGAATCTGAAGTACTGACAAACCCAGCAGCTCTATGATACAGCCAAAAGGGGCCAAAGGCACAACTGAGGATGAAGCAGTAGCAGCTACAGCACCAGAAAACTCCTGAACTAGTGGAGAGTCAGGGACTAAGAGGCAAAGCAGGTCTGATGTATTATATGATACACCAGCAGTGTGGAGACAGTCGGTGCTGGTGCCAACATCAGCTGTACTGAATTTAACAGAGCACGGCATGGCCAGAACTGGAGTCAACGCTATGGGCCCCCGCTGATCTCTGTTTGGTATCGAGGAGCTGACGGACCTGCTCCATCCCAGGGTGGCTGGAAAAAGGTGATTGTCAGCACATCTCTTACATGATGAGGAAGAGTCTCCCTGAACCCTGAAGTGGTCCCAATTAGTCTCATGGGACCTCTTTCTCACAATATCATAGGAGGGAGTATGAGTCCTCTTCCTCTTGGGGAAAAACCCCAGAGTTCAAACATAGAGTGGCATCACTAGCTGGTTCTGAAGATGACTGCCTATAAGATGAGGGCCTTAATCCCAAAATAGGCCTCATAACCTGTTCCAGAAGGTGCTGCTTCAGCAGTAAATCTCTTTCCATCTGACCCTCTTTGAACAGAAAAAGCACCATTCCATAATGTGACCCTCACTGGGACATAACAAACATCTTATGCAAGGATTACGATTGGGGATTCCCCCTTTGTCCCCTGCTACATGATGGACAATGCTTGAACCCTGGTGAGGTCATCACACATGGCGGACAACTACTCTAACACTATACTAACCCTAAACTAAACCTGAGGTATTACTAATTATTATCTAGAGGAAAAACTCTCCACAAACTGAGATTGAAAATGAGAGGTGAAAACAACACACAAAGCTCTGAATGTAGCCGTAGGCAGTGAGAAGGCACTAAAGGGGAGAAGGTTGGGTGGTGTTGCCCTTAGATAGCCAGGGGAGGGGCTTGGGGCATAGGGTGCAAGCGCAACCCCTATAGGTCCTGCTAGGTGAAGTTCTCTGGCTTCAGTAGGCTGGGCACACACACTTATCTGGAATATATGGCTGCATGAAGTAGTACTGGAAGTATTATTACATAAGTTAAATTATGACTTAATTAGCATTACAGTGACTTGGTGGGATAAATATCATGACTGGAATACTGGTACAGAGGAGTACAGTTTGTTCCAGAAGGACAGGTGGGGAAAAAGCAAAGAGATGCTGCAGCATACATCAAGAAGACACACACTTGTTCTCAAGTCCAGAAGGAGGTGGGAGGCAGACCAGTTGGAAGTCTCTGGGTGAAGATAAATGGGGGGGAAAAACGGGGACGATGTCATGATAGGAGTCTACTATAGGCCACCAAATCAGGAGGATGAGGTAGACGAGGCATTTCTAGACAAATAGCAGAAAAATCCAAAACACAAGACCTGGTAGGAATCGGAGACTAACTATTCAGACATCTGTTGGAAAAGTAATACTGCAAAACACAAAATGTCCAGTAAGTTCTTAGAATGTATTGTTTCAGAAAGTAGAAGTATCATCTAGGGGAACAGCCATTTTAGACTTGATTCTGACTAATGGGACACAATTGGTTGGGAATCTGAAGGGGGGTGAAAGTGATCATAAAATGATTTATTTTTCGATAAAGGAAAGGAAGGAGTGAGAACAGAAGAATATAGACAATGGACTTTGAAAAAGCAGACTTTTTACAAACTCAGAGAACTGGATGGTAAGATCCCATGGGAAGAAAATCTAAGAACTAAGATGGGTGAGGTAAGATCTTTTATTGGACCAATTTCTTTTGGTGACAGAGACAAGCTTTCGAGCTGCACAGAGCTCTTCGGTTCTGAAAAATGTACACTGAGTGTCACAGTTAAATGCGAAGTGGACCAGATATTTTAGCATAAGTAGTTACCACATATTCTAGGGGACAATTCAAGGTGAAGTGGCCTGTTAACATCCCTATAGTCAAAGAACAAAAAGGAGGGTTAGTGGGTTCCCGATTGCTGTAAGCCATAAATCCAAGCTCTCTGTTCGGTCTGTGATTTTAAGTGTCTAGCAAAGTTATGAATTTAAGCTCCCAGGCTTTTCTTTGGAAAGTGTTGTGCACTGCATTCGGAAGAGTTGGCAGTTTCTCAAAGAGACAATATTAAAGGAGCAACAGCAAACCAACCTGAAGCAAAGTGAAGAGTGGAAGAATAGCAATAGGCTAATATAGCTCTGTCAGGAGCTTTTTAATTACATGAAAATAAAAAGCAGAAACATAGACAAATTGCTAAGGATGAGAGCATGTAGGGACAAAATCAGAAAGGCTAATGCACAAAATGAGTTTTGTCCCTTGCAAGGGACAAAAAAGAGATTCTATAAATATATTAGGAACAAGAGAAAGAAGAAGGATAGTGTAGGGTCTCTACTTATTGGGGAAGCCAGTGTAGTAACAGACAATATGAAGAAGGCTGAGTTGTTTAATTCCTATTTTGCTTCAGTCTTCACTAAATAAATCGTGATTAGATTCTTAACACAATCAATATTAACAACAAGGAGGAAGGAATGGAAGCCACAGTAGAAAAAGAACAGGTTAAAGAATATTTAGATAAGTTAGACGTATTCAAGTTGGTGGGGCTTGATGAAATTCATCCTAGGGTACCTTAAGGAACTACCTGAATTTATATCAGAATAATTAACAATTATGTTTATTATGGAGGACAAGTGAGGTCCCAGAGCACTGGAGAAGGACAAACATAGCACCTATCTTTAAAAAGGGGAACAAAGAGGAGCTGGGGAATTATAGACCAGTCAGCCTAACTTTGATACCTGGAGAGATCCTGGAACAAATTATTAAACAATCAGTTTGTAAACACCTAGAAGATAATAGGGTTATAAAGCAGTAACCAACATGGATTTGTCAAAAAAAAAAAATCATGCCAGACCAATCTAATTACCTTGTGTGACAGGATAACTGGTGTAGTGGATGGAGTGGGAGGGAAATGTAAGATGTAATGTATCTGCATTTTGGTAGGCCTTTGGACACAAACCCATATGAGAGTCTCATAAAGTTTGGAAATGTGCTCTAGATTAAATTACTATAAATTCAGTGCAAAACTTGTTGAAAGACCTTTCCCGAAGAGTAGTTATCAATGGTTCACTGTCAAACTGGGGACACTTATCTAGTGGGGTGATATTTTCATTAATGGACTTGGATAATGGAGTAGAGAGTATGCTATTAAAATTTATGGATAAAACCAAGCTGGGAGGGATTGCTAGCACTTTGGAAGACAGGACTGGAATTCCAAACAACTTTGACAAGTTAGAGAATGGATCTGAAATCAACAAGATGAAATTCAATAAAGAGAAGTGCAAAGTACTTCATGTAAGAAGAAAAAATAAAATGCACAACTACAATATGGGGAATAACTGGCCAGGAGGTAGTACTGCTCCTAAAAAGGATCTGGGAGCTATAGTGGATCATAATTTGAGTATGAATCAACTATGTGATGCAGTTGCAAGAAACTGCTAATATTTTTCTGGGGTATAATAACAGGAGTGTTGTATGTAAGATATGGAAGGTAATTGTGCTGCTCTACTTGGTACTGGTGAGGCCTCAGCTGGAGTACTATGTCCACACTTTAGGAAAGAGAAGCACTAAAAAAAATGATAAAAGTTTTAGAAAACCTGACCTATAAGGAAAGGATTAAAAAATCAGGACATGTTTAGTCTTGAGAAAAGAACAAGGGGACACCTGATAACAGTCTTCAAATATATTAAAGGCTATTACTCAGAGGATGCTGATCAACTATTCTGCATGGCCATTGAATGTAGAAAAGAAATAATGGGCTTAATCTGCAGCAAGGAAGATTTAGGTTAGATATTAGGAAAACATTCTAGCTGTAAGGATAGTTAAGCTCTGGAATTGGCTTCCAAGGGAGGTTGTGGAATCCCCCTCACTGGAGATTTTTAAGAACAGGTTAGACACACACCTGTCAGGGATGGTCTTCTAGGTGTATTTGGTCCTGCCTCAGTTCAGGAGGCTGGACTACATGACCTCTTAAAGTCCCTTCCAGCCCTACATATCTTTGATTTTGTGATTCTGTGGAATTTTAGAATATAGGGAGTCCAAATTCTGAAATCAGTTCAGATGTATATCTGAGGTAATACAACCTAAGTCAGTGTAGCTACTTCTGATGTATATTAGTCTGGCAGAACAGAATGCAGCTTGTTGACTTCAGTGGGATTACAGGAATCGAGGATCAGGCTCCAGATTATTACAACTTTAAAAAGGGTCAGATTCTGTGTCTAAGGCTAATAACCCTAATTTTCCTTTTTTTCCTGGCGATAATGCATGCAAGAAAAAGCATGGGGTCATCAAGCAAATAGAGACATTTAGATTTGAAGACATCCATTTCCTTCCAAAAGAGAAGGTAATGACTTGCAAACCAGTATTAAGGTATAACTACAATGAAATGTTTAGGTTCATTTGCAGGGGATGTAATATTTCAAAACTTATTTCTGGCATATTACAAAGAAATATTGGAAACAAAATAATGCAAAACGAACAATGGTCAGTCATCATCTACATTTCTCAGAAAGCAATGAGGGACAACACGTCAATTTTCTGATTATGAGGTTTTGAAAAATTACTCCAATCACCATAGGTTAGATTTTCCAAACTACTCAGCGCTACAGCAGGTTGGAACATTTAGCAAAATATGCTGTTTTGTCAAAGGGCCAACATTTTGCAAAGACTTAGCAGTTTCCATGAAACTTCAACTGGGAATATTTTTGGGTCTCCAGTAAAGACTGTCGATACCTGGATGATTGGGATACTGGCCTGGGATATGGGAGACCCAGGTGCAAGCTGATTTGGCATGATCTGGGATGAAAAATTGTGCTCAGAATCTAGTAGAGCAGGGACTTGTATTTGGAACCTTCTTTCAAATGCAAAATGAAAACAAATTTTGAAACCTCAAAAGTTGTCACAAATTGTAACTATTGTCCTCTGTACAGCTCTACTCAGTACCAATAGTTGAGGGCAGGCTTTCATAAGAGTTTATTAGCCAGATTTACAAACAAACAATCTTTCCATGCTGAGTACTGAGTACTGTTAAAAATCTGGTCCAATATGTACTCATCTAATTCTCTGTAGTTACATATGGTTCCTTTCACAAAGTTCAGTTTATATAAATTGCAAAGGTGAGTCAGTCATGAAAAATATTACTAATACTTTTCTCAGGTGCAGTAATGACTATTCTCAAATTGCAGATTTATTCTGAATTAAGTCTCAATGAAGCTAATTTTCAATGGAAAAACAATATTGAGACTGGAATTAGCTCTGAGGGCAGCCACCACAGACTTTCATAAAGGCATTGGCCCAAGTTTGCAAAAGTGGACACTCACTTTGGGTGTCCAACTTGAGACACCCAAGACCTGATTTTCAGAGGTGCTGAACATCCACAACTTTATTGACTGGAGAGTTGTAAGACCTCCAAATGAGACTATCACATGGTAGCATCCAAAATGTGAGAAGGGATGGGACATGGATTGCTATAAGGGACTTCTCCTTTAAATTGATCCTCCTCTACCTCACTTACAAGGAGAAGCGGTACTGCATAGATCCCCTGGGATGTAGGCTGCTTCAAACATTGGCATTAGGAATAGACCACCACACCTCCATTCCTCTTCCCTTTTTCTGTAGGTTATACCCATCAATATGGTCATTCCACTTACGAGAATTATTAGTTTCTATTATATCCAGTATATCATAATCTCTATAATTTAATATGATTTCTAGACCTTTTTGCATGTTGCTTGTGCTTCTGACATTCCTGTACAGATGATTTAGTGGTTTAATACACACATTGGTCTTAATCTTTTGTTTCAGAACAGCTCCATCTTCAGCCTTGCTTTGTATATTTGAAGTCTACTCCAAATCACTGAATTACATGAATGCTTATTAATTGCTACCTAGTTTAAAACTTGTCTAATAAGTATTGTCAGATTTGAACAAAGCAATCAGCACCCCTTCTAGTTAAGAGGAACCCATCTAACCCAAACCCAAATAATCTTGGAAGGCATTCTGTAGCTCCAGTCCTTCCTTTCGATATCATCAATGCGTGCATCAATGGGTCTGTACGATGAGACTTCTCCTTTCTTTATTATTATAATTTAACATCTGTATTACAATAGCATCAAGAGGGCTCAACCAGGCTAGTGTCTCATTGTGCTAGGCACTGTACACACATATAGTAAACGACAGTCCCTGCCCCAAAGTGTTTACAGTCTTAGTGGTAATTTGTGAGCAGGGACAGTGTACAGCTGTACTGTTCTGGGGGAAAATAATATGGCTTATACCTGCTGCAGTTTACTCCTCCCATAAGCTTGTTTAGCTGCACTGGCCAGCACAATGGCAGAGTGGAATAACTCATCAGCAAGCCCTTAGCTTGCACTTAATACAAGTACATCTAGAAGATGACCTGCATCACTCCTGCCTTAAGTTCTCACCCATGAAGTAATTTGTGGCCATATCAAAATGGATAGCTTCAAGTGTTATCTATAAGGATCGTTACTATTGTTATTATTTACTGTTCGTATTGCAGTAGCAGATAGGAGCCTTAGTCATGAACCAGAATCCCACAGTGCTAGATGCTGTACCAGGACCCTACAATCTAAGAATCAGGATCAAATAATTTCTATTGCATCAAATGTTCTTGGCAAACTTCTCATGAATACCTACAAAGCTGTAATGAGCTTACTATTTCTTTCTAAAAAAGAACAGGAGTACTTGTGGCACCTTAGAGACTAACAAATTTATTTGAGCATAAGCTTTCGTGAGCTACAGCTCACTTCATCTGTGGAGTTTAGCTCTCCAAGATTTTGATTTTGACATACAACACATCTCAGGAGCTTCTAACAAAGTGGCTGATGCACTTTCCCGTGAAAGTTTCCCAGAATCAACTGGTTACAATAGTCCTTGAGATGTGGAAAATATTGTTAGTCTTTATATACTTGGTAGTATATTTAGAGGTGCATGCGTCTTATTAACTCTGTTTTCTCCTAGAGCTCCAGGAAGAAATCACAGCCAGTGTTTCACCCTATCTATGATTTGGGGGGTATGTCAGAAATATAAAGGGAAGGCTAACCACCTTTAAATCCCTCCTGGCCAGAAGAAAAAACCCTTTCACCTGTAAAGGGTTAAGAAGCTATGATAACCTCGCTGACACCTGACCAAAATGACCAATGAGGAGACAAGATACTTTCAAAGCTGGAGTGGGGAACAAAGGGTTCACTCTGTCTGTGTGTTGCTTTTACCGGGACCAGAGCAGGAATGCAGGTCAGAACTCCTGTAAAGGGTTAGTAAGCAATCTAGTTAGATATGGGTTAGATTCTGTTTTCTTTATATGGCTGATAAAATAAGTTGTGCTGAATGGAATGTATATTCCTGTTTTTGTGTCTTTTTGTAACTTAAGGTTTTGCCTAGAGGGATTCTCTATGTTTTGAATCTGATTACCCTGTAAGGTATTTACCATCCTGATTTTGCAGAGGTGATTCTTTTACTTTTTCTTCAATTAAAATTATTCTTTTAAGAAACATATTGCTTTTTCGTTGTTCTAAAGATCCAAGGGTTTGAGTCTGTGTTCACCTATGAAAATTGGTGAGGATTTTTATCAAGCCTTCCCCAGGAAAGGGGCTGTAGGGTTTGGGAGGATTTGGGGGGGGAAAGACGTTTCCAAGCGGGCTCTTTTCCTGTTATATATTTGTTAGATGCTTCTGGTGGCAGCAATAAAGTCCAGGGGCAAAAGCTAAAATAGTTTGTACCTTGCTGTAGCTCATGAAAGCTTATGCTCTAATAAATTTGTTAGTCTCCAAGGTGCCACAAGTACTCCTTTTCTTTTTGCGAATACAGACTAATATGGCTGCTACTCTGAAACCTATTCCTTTCTATCTACTCATTAGCATAGTGTAATCTCTATTTACCCCTTTCCTAAATCAAATGAGTTGGACTTTTCAATGAGAGTGAATAAGATATTAGCAAAGGAATGGAGTTGTGTTTTAAGGATGGATTTTGAAGAAAGTAGTAAGTGACTGGCAGGGCATGTTAAACTAAAGCATTCTGCCTCTGGCAATGAATCTTTTTCAAAAACTTTAAAAAGGAATCTGGTTTAATTCTCATGTGAGCTTTTGGCATCTTCATCCCTATTATTGTTATTATTTTAGTTATTCATGGATGAACCCTCTGCCTTGCTCGGTTTTCTTTTTCTTGCCACATTAAAAAGTCTCTTTATGATATATTTAACTCAACAACATGCCAGAGTGTCAAAGCAGTGGAACATGGTTTTCTTGCATGCGGGGGAAGAATGAAATGCAATCTAAGGAGAAAAGTTGGAACTCCGGTACATCAAGGCAAAAATTGTGCTCCATTCTCTTTGTCGTGCTTTATTTTGCACTTCAACTGAGGAGGCATCAACTCTGTTATTTCATCTGGTCAAACAGATCCATTATGTCTGGATGATTCACAAAGCTGATAAGACAGATGTTGGAAACTTGCTTCTCATATTTCATAAACTATTGTACATCTCAATTAGGTTTTTGTTCTATGGTAATTAAACAAGGCGGATGGTCTTGTGATTAAGGGTCAACTCTGAGGCACTAAACAAGAACTCAGGAGATCAGGATTGAATTCTTGGTGCTGCCACAGATTCTCTGTGTGACTTTTGCAAGTCATTTAGTCTCCTAGAACTTGAGTTCCCCATTTTACAAATGGGAATAAAACACTTCTGTTCCCCAACTCTTTGTCTTTCTTGCCTGTTTAAACTAAGGTCTTTGGAGTAGGGAACACCTCTTACTATGCATAGAACATACAGTCCTCAGCACAATGGGTTGCCAATCTCAGGTGGCTCTTACAGAATATAAATAGTTAATTTAATAACAAAAGTGAGTCTACCACTGTCACCAGCCATTTGCAAATATTAATTGATCTATGTTACTTTAAGTTTGAGCTAATTATGTTTTTCCTTTTAGAATTATTGCTACAGTACATTTGTGAAAAATCTTAGTAACAGTGGTACTAATGTTACCGACTACCTTGTATAAAGTCTTGTATGTTATTAGATCTTATTAATGACAAAAAATATGAACACATGTGGCTTTCCATTAGTAACAAACCTCTAAATATATGCACAGTAAATCAGTAGTGCCTAAAACATAATCAAATGGCTTTATCTAATTCTGATTGTAATAAACTCCTTTGGGGAGCTTTCCCTTGAAAGTCTTAACTCTGAAGGAGACTTATTAATTGCTTTGTGACATTCTGCAGATCTTTTTAAAGGATATAGTATGAAAAAACATCTAATGTATTTTTCATTATGTTTTTTATCTTGTAAGAAAATTAGACTTTTGTATTGAATTCAGATCTGGGGAAAACAAGTACAACACATTTCCAGTCATTGGTGTTGCACTATCTTACACCAGGTCTGAATTCGGTCTTTTGTTTTAAAAATTAAAATTATGTACATGAAAAGAATATTTCATTATTAATGAATGATTTTGATTATATCGTTAAGACTTCCATTGACTTCAATGGAAACATGGTCAAACCCTAAGACTCGCTCATGAGTATGAAGTTTTTTTTGAGGTCTCCCCCATCCCATCTTCTACTACTGAGCATCTGACTGATGCCTGGAATGACAAAGTGTTTATAGAATAAACAACCGAGAGTCTGGTCACTACAATGTTCAGAGAATTTAGTGGTCACATCTGCATGAGGGAGCAGATCCAACCCCCTCATACGACATCATAGATGTACTCTAGAACTTGAAGCAGTAAGGTTCTGCTGCATAACAGGGGAGGAAAGACAGTCTTATGATACAGACACCTGATTGAGATGCAGAAGATCCAAAAGTAGGAGTTGTCCACTAACACATTCCTGGTAAATTCTAACAGACTTTTGTTGTGACTTTTTGCAAGTCACTGGCTCTCAGTTTTCTATCTGTAAAATGGAGATAATGCTTCATTCTTAAATGCTTTGTCTGTACTGTCTATATTGCAAGCTCTTTGAAGCAGGGAGTGTCTCCTACTATGTGTTTGTATACCTACCACAGTCAAGGCCTCATAATTGTTAGTAACTGCAGACACTATTGTAATACAACAAATAAATAACAGATAGAGCAGGGAGATAATACTGGTACTTTCTCTGTGTGGTGTGAAATCTGGCTTCCTGCACAGCAGTGAGCAGGGGTGGTGCGAGGCCAGAAGATCTGCTGCAGCAGAAGCAGGGGACAGAGCTTTTAATTTCTCATTAAACTTGTAAAGTATCATATGCAAGAAGAGAAATGCATCCATAATCCATTATTAGAATTATGGCTAATTGATCTCAGACCACTTTTCAGGTATCAAGATTAAATCATCTTTCTTCCAATGAAAATAATTTTTTCTAGGAATGACTGAGAATTATTTACTGTAGCAAGGATTCAGCGCTATATTGATTACCACTTCAAAAAAGAAGTGGCTCTATTTTGAATACATTATTTTAGTCAGGAGTGTGGATTAAAGATTATTTACAGCCACTTACTGCAAATTTTCTTCTATCCACCTTTAAACTAGCTTTTTCCTTTTACAGTTCAACTTCTTAATGATGATCACAGTAGGGTAATACCATTTGTCTTATCAGGCAACTAACTGTTACAAAAATCTAGGATTCCAGCAAAAGGATGCCACCACTGTCTCTTGGCATGTCCGTGACACTCTTTAAAGACCTGAATGTACTAAGGCAATTACTGAGAGGATACTTCTTCCCATAGAGGTAATGTCATCCAGGGAATTTTCTTCCCATCATGGCAGACAAAATCATCCGTGAGACTATTACTGTGGTAGTTCTGGGAGAAGAACTCTCTAGGATTGCCAGCAGAGGTCTGTCAGTGCACAACCCCTACTTTTGGCCTGCTTGGCTATCTATTAGAGCTAAAGTTTGGCAAGTGACAGGGTCCAGTGTAAGCCACTTACCTGGTTATTTGTGATATATCTAATGTGGTTAATTATTCTACTCTCTTCATTGAGAGTATGGTTCATAGCAGTAATCCCACTCACTGTAGATGCTCTTTAGGACAGGGATGGCTTTCATTCTATGTTCTCTACAGCATTATGCTCATTGTCACTGTTTGACAAATACTTTATAGAGTGCCCATCACTTTGTCATTACTATTCACAATCACAGTGGAATCCAAGACACAGAACTATGTCAAAATCCAGACAGGAATCTATCCCAAGATCCCACTTACTGTTATCAGCATCTTTATCCCCCGCTCAAAGAGGATCTTCTGCCAGTGAGCTGGCTGATGTTTTGTGCTAGTAAATAGTGGAGATCATTCTTGTTCCTACCTCTGTTATTTTGCTGGCTGATTTCCCTTCAAGCTCCTGGCAGCTGAGGTCCATAAAGACCATGGATAAATTAACTGCACTTTATTACAAACCCATTAGGAGGATTATACAGCAATGTGCTCTTTTTTTCTCACATTCTCCCACAACGGGGGTGTGAAAAGAGCCACACTGAATGGTGTGCTGGTTTGAAGGGCCATTCATAAAAATGCAGGGTGCCTCCATCAAAATTTAGATGCTGGAACTTGCTATCAAGATGCAAAGTAATCACTGCTGGCTCATGTTGGGAGGTGGATCTTCTTAGCTTCAATTTAATATAAGGGGGGTTGGAGTGTCTGAGGGGCAAAAGGAACTGAGTAATTGGACAGAAGAGATTCTGCAGGAAAACCCAAGAAACAGACAAGCTTGGGGAGCAGCTTAGACCAAGGTTTAAATTTCATTACTATTCTTTGGATAGGCAATAAAGACAGACCCACAAAGGGGGTTAGAGCAGGGGTAGACACACAATCTGCTTACAGCAGGGTAAAAAGTATCCTATTGAAATGTTTATACCTAGTGATCAATTGTGAGAAGAGTGTTCTGGTATTAGCAATCAATGTGCCTACCAGAATAAAATATTGATGGGGTTGAGATGGCATCATGTTGGTAGGAAAAGTGGTGGGTGTGTTTATATCATACAAAGAAAAGGGACTGAAAAGCTGAGTCATATTTCGATCAATATTTCTTGCTACTAGCTTTATTTCCTTAGTATTGTAGGACTCAGTAAAAAGATGTGATATATGAATGATGAAAATGCCATGACGGTATTATTTCTGCCTTACTAATTTTACGATGTGGGAGCGGGTGGAAGCTAACGAACACTTTTTATTACCGTGGGTTATAGGGATCACTGTAAATAATAATCAAAGAAAAAGGAAGAGCTTTTGTTTCAGCAGATTTTCAAGTACTTCTAACTTTCAAATAATGACGGATCATTGTTCTCTTCCTTTGTTTACATGCACTTCACAGGCTCCCCTCTTGCTGTGTGAAAGAGAGGAAATCACTCTTCCCTTTGCCACATCAAGTATTAAGAAGTTCCTTGAGGTGTTTGAGAACAGCATACGCTAGGCTTGCAGAAGTCCTTTGCATAAATTTACATAAAAAACTGAAGATCCGTGAACTCCCTGCAGAGTTACTGCTAGCCATAGTTGACACTACAATTGAAACAGTACAGCAAAGAAAGCTGCTGCTTCTTCTTTTTTGTAGAGGGGATTAAGATGATCAATTCTGTTTTTCTTTTTATCCATCAAAGCAGTGTCTTTGAATTCCAGGAGTTGTGCAGCAGGAGGAGGTGAATGCTAATTCCTATTACTTGCTTTTCAGAATATTTTGAAAGATACCATGCCTAAACTAAAGTTAGGTGACAATGTTACCACATTAAGTATTCCCTCTATGATCACTTCTGATCATAATGAACTCAGCGTATTACAATAGATGTCATGTGTTTCTCCTCAAGAGTTCTATTGTAATTCAGCTTCTACATACCATTAAAGTAAAGGATTACATACTTAAAAATAAGTGGGCAGTCATTGCGAATCAGTTTTGTATTCACTGGAATAACATCATCACCATAACTTTATTTTGGTTACTGATGTGTTTGTAATATATGATTCCACAAATTCAGAGATAGTGGTAACATAGCAAATGTTCATTTTAAATAAGCAGTTATCTATACTAATGCTTAGCTTTAATAAATCAGAAAACGCTTTCCATTAAAAACAAACAAGCAGCACTTACTTAAACATAATACTGTCACACAATATAAAATAAAGCTGGCTGAAATTTGTCTACCAATTTTTTTTTGACGCATAGAATTTTGCTTGAAAATTATTCATTGTCCATATTTATATACATATGCATTTTCATTTAAAAATCAAACAACTTTTTCAGTTGCTGAAAACAAATATTTTCGATTTACAGGTGGTCAGTTTGACAAAAAGAAAATCAAAGAAAATTTTCAACAAAATTAAAAATATGTTCATTTTCATCAGAATTCTTCACCAGGAAAATAATTGCTCTATCAGTTCTAGGTTCAGTAAAAGCCATGTTTATCCAGCATGTTGTGGGAATGGGGGTTGCCAGTTCGGCAAAAATTCCAGACTCAGGGCTGGGTGTGGTGGGGAGGTGCAGAGCATGGGCTTTGGAAGGGAGTTTGAGTGAGGGAGAGGGCTTGGGGCAGGGGATTGGGAAGCGGGAGGGGTTTTGGGGTTCCGGATCCGGGCGATGCTCACCTTGGGCGGCTCCCTGCAAGCAGCAATGTGTCCCTGCTGCTCCTAGATGGAGGCATGGCCAGAGCCTGGAGGCAGAGGCAGTGCGCAAAGCCACCTGGCTGCACCTCTGCCTAGGAGAAGCAGGGACAAGTCACCACTTGCGGGGAGCTGCCGAGATGAGCACCGCCCTGATCTAGCACCCTGAAACACCAGTTTCTAGAGTTTTCTGGTTCATAAAGTGCCAGAAAACACAGCTTTTACTGTAGCAGTAGTAGTAATAACAATAATACAAAATTTACCCTCCCAATTTCAAAATATTTTGGAATACAGGGGATGATCAAACTAAAGAAACTTCATCCCATCAATTCAAGGACTTCTTCACAAGGTATAAGTGATAATCTAATCCTTTAAGGACATAATCTTCATTGATCCTTAATGTACCTCTGTTTTTGTGCCTGCTATTAAATTTAGGTTTCAGAGTAGCAGCCGTGTTAGTCTGTATTCGCAAAAAGAAAAGGAGTACTTGTGGCACCTTAGAGACTAAAAAATTTATTAGAGCTTAAGCTTTCGTGAGCTAAAGCTCACTTCATTCCGAGCTGTAGCTCACGAAAGCTTATGCTCTAATAAATTTGTTAGTCTCTAAGGTGCCACAAGTACTCCTTTTCTTTTTATTAAATTTAGGTACTTCATTGCACACACAATTATTTCCAGGTGATATTTAGATGTTTACCTGCAAAATATGGTATTTAGACAATCTAAATGACTGATACCCTGTACCCCATATGACATCCTGTACACCATGTTCATCTCTGCAACCTGATTACGATATATTGTGCACAAACTATGCCTTGTGAGGTAACATTTGAAAACTCATAATCTGCTGAATATTATCCTGTTCAAATGTGTGTATCAATACTGCATGTGAAATTATGAGATTTTGCCATATATTTGTTACTGAAATATGCTATAGTTCTGGGTAACATCCTCAGATCATTTTCTCAAAAACAGAGATACACTGGCACATCAGCCAGGTGCTAAAAGGCCATTACCTGGTTAATGGGATATTCATCAGCAGGGGAGTTGTAAACAAGAAATTTATAATTCACCTGAAGGACAGTTGGCAGTTCACATACGCCATGAAACTGCCTGATCCCATGACCCAGCAAAGATTTTTCTAGTACAAAGGGTCAGAGTAGAAATAGGAGGGTCAGTGAACTCCTGATCACCAATCCTCCCCCATCTGTACTCACAGCAGCAAGATTGCTTGAAAGACAACAGGAGCATCATTGAACTGGGGGGAATGGTCTTAGCTGGAAAATTTTCCAGTTAGTATGGACTGCTGAAAGTGTTTGGGGAAGAGAAACATTTTTGCTTTCAAATCTTATTTAGCTTGGTAAAGTTTAGGAATTAGCGTCTGTGTTTATCTTTTTATTTCTTTTCTTACCAACTCTGATTAGATGCCTTATCACTTATAATCACTTACAATCTATCCTTCTCTAGTTAAAACTTTTTTGTTTTGTTTTTTGTTTTATCTAAACCAGGGTGTTTCAGTTGAAGTGTTTGGGGAATCTCTGCTCAGGTTAACAAATGCTGGTGGATGATCATTTCCTTTGATGAAATGAAGGACTAGTAATGAGCTTGCATTGTTCAGTAGTGCACTGTACAGCACAAGATGCACATTTTTGGGGTGCAAGGCTGGGACCAAGAATTTGCAGGTGTCACCGTATATGTAGTTCATGAGTGGCTGGGAGAAAATTCATGTAACTTAGCTGGGAGTGACTTTACATGCTAATGGAGGTGTCTGAGCAGAGCATGGAGATGCTGCATTTCAATAGTAAAGCTGTGTAAAAGGCACCCTGAGCTGGAGAGTTAAAGGAACATAGTGTCCAGCCGTCCAGATTGTACCCTGGGGCAGTGGTTCTCAACCACTGGTCTGAGGTCCCCTGGGGGGCCACGAGCAGGTTTCACCAAGCAAGGCCAGGGTTAGACTCCCTGGGGCCCAGGGCAGAAGCCAAAGCCCCTCTGCATAGGACTGAAGCGTGTGGCCCTAAGCCCTGCCATCCGGGGCTGAAGATGAAGCCTGAGCTCATACTACTCTGAGACATAAAGCCACCTCCATGAATGGCAGAAGCTATGTTGGTGGGAGAATCACATGAGTGCTTATGTCAGTGTAACTTATGTCACTCAGGGGGGTGGTTTATTCATACTCCTGAACAACATAAGTTATGCCAACATAAACTGTAGTGTAGACGTAGCCTTAGAAAATGTAAGTGAACAACAATATAGCATCCATGCAGGTGCATAAGTGCATGTAAATTTGCATATGTCAGTGGTAAGGAACCTGTCTCATGGATGTATCAATGAAATATACGGCTCTTAGTATATATATTAAGTTTTAAGTATCAGAGGGGTAGCCGTGTTAGTCTGTATCCAAAAAAACCAACAAAGAGTCCGGTGGCACCTTAAAGATTAACAGATGTATTTGGACATAAGCTTTCATGGGGAAAAACCCACTTCAGATGCATGGAGTAAAAATGACAGACACAAATATATATTGGAACATGAGAGAAGGGAGTTACCTTACAAGTAGAGAATCAGTGTTGACCAGGCCAATTCAATCAGGGTGGATGTGGTCCACTCCCAACAATTGATGAGTAGGCGTCAATACCAAGAGAGGGAAAATTGCTTTTGTAGTGAGCCAGCCACTCCCAGTCCCTATTCAATCCCAAATTGATGTTAAGTTTGCAAATGAATTGTAGATCTGCAGTTTCTCTTTGAAGTCTGTTTTTGAAGATTTTTTGTTGAAGAATTGCTACTTTTAAATCTGTTATTGAGTGTCCAGGGAGATTGAAGTGTTCTCCTGCTGGCTTTTGTATGTTGCCATTCCTGATGTCTGATCTGTGTCCATTTATCCTTTAATTATTGGGAGTACACCACATTCACCCTGACTGAATTGGCCTTCAACATTGGTTCTCCACTTGTACGGTAACTCCCTTCTTTTCATGTGCCAATATATGTTTATGCTTGTACCTGTAATTTTCACTCGATGCATCTGAAGAAGTGGGTTTTTTACCCACAGAAACTTATGCCCAAATAAATCTGTTAGTCTTTAAAGTGCCTCCGGACTCCTTGTTATATTAAGTTTTTACAGACAGCTGCCGCGGCACAGGAGCTAGCAAACAGAGCTCTAAACAGGGGAGTTTGAGTGGGAGTTTGAAAGGGGAGTTTGTATTGTGGTGCTTGTTTGGGGTTTGCTTTTGTTGGGGGGTGTGGGGTCTTTTTGGTGTGGCTTGTGTTTCCTAGATTAACAGGATTTAGGTGGGAAGGAGATGACAGATACTCCCACAGCTGCCTTTGTGACTCCTATAGTGAAAGACACATTGAGGATGACTGGATGTGGAAGCTGTGGTATGTACATGATCCTGGAGGGGGGACCTGGTAAGAGTTTTTTCTGCATGAAATGTCGTCTGATAGAGCTGATGGAGGAAAAGATCCGAGGTTTGGAGATGCAGGTGGAAAGTCTGGTTGAGTTTAGGAAGGGGTTTGAGCAGATGATGAACAAAGATATGAGGTATCTGAAGGGAAAAGCTCAGACTCACAGATGGAAGCAGGGCTGGGGAATTTTGAGGAGAGACTGGGTGAGGAAAGTGGTCAGTGGAAACATGTGACTCAAAGAACCAGGCAGAGAAAAAGACGGGCTAGTGAAGGAGAAA
This sequence comes from Dermochelys coriacea, assembly GCF_009764565.3. Classification (NCBI taxonomy): domain Eukaryota; kingdom Metazoa; phylum Chordata; order Testudines; family Dermochelyidae; genus Dermochelys; species Dermochelys coriacea. The sequence continues at coordinate 69,063,389 of NC_050078.2, read as the reverse complement.
TAGAGCTTAGGAACAGGTTTGCAGAGTTGGAAAATGAAGAAGGGGCTCAGCAGGTACTTGTTGAAGGTGGAAGGGTAAGGAAGAAGAGAAGAGAGGCTAGTCCTATAGAAAAAGGGGAAGAGTCAAGGGAGACTACACCAAATATGAGCCCCAGGAGGTACAGGATGGGTTGAAGAAGATTGTAAGGGAAAATAGGAATGGAAACAACTTGCAGCCAGAGGAAACAAGGGAGAGACTGGAGAATAGCACTGTCACCAGGAAAAGGCAGGTCTATGTGATCGGGGACTCTTTATTGAGAAGAATAGACAGGCCTGTAACTAGAGCTGATCCTGAGAATAGAAGGGTGTGCTGTCTTCCAGGTGCTAAGATACGGGATGTAGACCTGAGGTTGAAAAGGATCCTAAAGGGAGCGGGAAAGAATCCCCTAATTATCCTTCATGTGGGAACAAATGATACGGCTAGATTCTCGCTGGAAAGTATTAAGGGAGACTGCTAGGCTGGGGAAGACATTTAAGGAAATTGAGGCTCAGGTGATCTTTAGCGGGATCCTTCCTGTTCCTAGAGAAGGGCAACAAAGGTCTGACAAGATTATGACTGTCAACAGATGGCTTAGGCAGTGGTGCTATAAGGAGGGCTTTGGGATGTATGGCCACTGGGAGGCATTCAAGGACAGAGGTCAGTTCTCTCGGGATGGTCTTCATCTGAGTAGGGAAGGAAATAGACTTCTAGGATCGAGGCTGGCACAACTGATAAAGAGAGCTTTAAACTAGGAATTGGGGGAAGATGGATGGGAGATGTCCAGAAAATCTCCACGCCAGATTTTAGCATTGAGAGGGAAGAAGAAGAAGTAAGAAAGGATACAGCCGTGGGTAGGAGAATGTATATAAGGAGCAAGGGCGGTGTGGATACTAGTCTAATAGGTTATACTGGCTGTAGAATGACTGTGCCTAATAGGGTACAAAATGTGAGCGAGTCCAAACAGCAAAAATTAAGATGTTTGTACACCAATGCGAGGAGTCTAGGTAACAAAATGGAGGAACTAGAGCTACTGGTGCAGGAAGTGAAACCCGATATTATAGGGATAACAGAAACATGGTGGAATAGTAGTCATGACTGGACTACAGGTATTGAAGGGTATGTGCTCTTTAGGAAAGACAGAAACAAAGGTAAAGGGGGTGGAGTAGCATTGTATATCAATGATGACATACAATGATGACAGACATTTTCAAGTTGCAATGGGGGAGGTTTAGATTGGATATTAGGAAAAACTTTTTCACTAAGAGGGTGGTGAAACACTGGAATGCGTTACCTAGGGAGGTGGTAGAATCTCCTTCCTTAGAGGTTTTTAAGGTCAGGCTTGACAAAGCCCTGGCTAGGATGATTTAACTGGGACTTGGTCCTGCTTTGAGCAGGGGGTTGGACTAGATGACCTTCTGGGGTCCCTTCCAACCCTGATATTCTATGATTCTATGAGGTAGAATGTAAAGAAATAAGAAGCGATGCAATGGATAAGACAGAGTCCGTCTGGGCAAAAATTACATTGGGGAAGAAAACTAGTAAAGCCTCTCCTACGATAGTGCTTGGGGTGTGCTATAGATCTCCGGGATCTAATTTGGATATGGATAGAGCCCTTTTTAATGTCTTTAATAAAGTAAATACTAATGGAAACTGCATGATCATGGGAGACTTTAACTTCCCAGATATAGACTGGAGGACCAGTGCTAGTAATAATAGGGCTCAGATTTTCCTAGATGCGATAGCTGATGGATTCCTTCATCAAGTAGTTGCTGAACCGACTAGAGGGGATGCCATTTTAGATTTAATTTTGGTGAGTAGCGAGGACCTCATAGAAGAAATGGTTGTAGGGGACAATCTTAGCTCAAGTGATCATGAGTTAATTCAGTTCAAACTAAATGGAAGGATTAACAAAAATAAATCTGCAACTAGGGTTTTTGATTTCAAAAGGGCTGACTTTCAAAAATTAAGGAAATTAGTTAGGGAAGTGGATTGGACTGAAGAACTTATGGATCTAAAGGTAGAGGCGGCCTGGGATTACTTTAAATCAAAACTGCAGAAGCTATCAGAAGCCTGTATCCCAAGAAAGGGGAAAAAATTCATAGGAAGGAGTTGTAGACCAAGCTGGATGAGCAAGCATCTTAGAGAGGTGATTATGAAGAAGCAGAAAGCATACAGGGAGTGGAAGATGGGAGGGATCAGCAAGGAAAGCTACCTAATTGAGGTCAGAACATGTAGGGATAAAGTGAGACAGGCTAAAAGTCGAGTAGAGTTGGACCTTGCAAAGGGAATTAAAACCAATAGTAAAAAGTTCTATAGCCATATAAATAAGAAGAAAACTAAGAAGGAAGAAGTGGGGCCGCTTAACACTGAGGATGGAGTGGAAGTTAAAGATAATCTAGGCATGGCCCAATATCTAAACAAATACTTTGCCTCAGTCTTTAATAAGGCTAAAGAGGATCTTGGGGATAATGGTAGCATGACAAATGGGAAGGAGGATGTAGAGGTAGATATTACCATATCGGAGGTAGAAGCAAAACTGAAACAGCTTAATGGGACTAAATCGGGGGGCCCAGATAATCTTCATCCAAGAATATTAAAGGAATTGGCACCTGAAATTGCAAGCCCGTTAGCAAGAATTTTTAATGAATCTGTAAACTCAGGAATAGTACTGAATGATTGGAGAATTGCTAATATAGTTCCTATTTTTAAGAAAGGGAAAAAAAAGTGATCCGGGTAACTACAGGCCAGTTAGTTTGACATCTGTAGTATGCAAGGTCCTGGAAAAAATTTTGAAGGAGAAATTAGTTAAGGACATTGAAGTCAATGGTAAATGGGACAAAATACAACATGGTTTTACAAAAGGTAGATCGTGCCAAACCAACCTAATCTCCTTTTTTGAAAAAGTAACAGATCTTTTAGATAAAGGAAATGCAGTGGATCTAATTTACCTAGATTTCAGAAAGGCATTTGATACCGTGCCACATGTGGAATTATTAGTTAAATTGGAGAAGATGGGGATCAATATGAACATCAAAAGGTGGATAAGGAATTGGTTAAAGGGGAGACTGCAACGGGTCCTACTGAAAGGCGAACTGTCAGGTTGGAGGGAGGTTACCAGTGGAGTTCCTCAGGGATCGGTTTTGGGACCAATCTTATTCAATCTTTTTATTACTGACCTTGGCACAAAAAGTGGGAGTGTGCTAATAAAGTTTGCAGATGATACAAAGCTGGGAGGTATTGCCAATTTGGAGAAGGATCGGGCTATTATACAGGAGGATCTGGATGACCTTGTAAACTGGAGTAATAGTAATAGGATGAAATTTAATAGTGAGAAGTGTAAGGTTATGCATTTAGGGATTAATTACAAGAATTTTAGTTATAAATTGGGGACGCATCAATTAGAAGTAACGGAAGAGGAGAAGGACCTTGGAGTATTGGTTGATCATAGGATGACTATGAGCTGCCAATGTGATATGGCTGTGAAAAAAGCTAATGCGGTTTTGGGATGCATCAGGAGAGGCATTTCCAGTAGGGATAAGGAGGTTTTAGTACCATTATACAAGGCACTGGTGAGACCTCACCTAGAATACTGTGTGCAGTTCTGGTCTCCCATGTTTAAAAAGGATGAATTCAAACTGGAGCAGGTACAGAGAAGGGCTACTAGGATGATCCGAGGAATGGAAAACTTGTCTTATGAAAGGAGACTTAAGGAGCTTGGCTTGTTTAGCCTAACTAAAAGAAGGTTGAGGGGAGATATGATTGCTCTCTAAATATATCAGAGGGATAAATACAGGAGAGGGAGAGGAATTATTTAACCTCAGCATCAATGTGGATACAAGAAGAAATGGGTATAAACTGGCCACCAGGAAGTTTAGACTTGAAATCAGACGAAGGTTTTTAACCATCAGAGGAGTGAAGTTTTGGAATAACCTTCCAAGGGAAGCAGTGGGGGCAAAAGATCTATCTGGTTTTAAGATTCTACTTGATACGTTTATGGAGGCGATGGTATGATGGGATAATGGGATTTTGGTAAGTAATTGATCTTTAAATATTCAGGGTAAATAGGCCAAATCCCCTGAGATGGGATATTAGATGGATGGGATCCGAGTTACTATAGAAAATTCTTTCCTGGGTATCTGGCTGGTGAATCTTGCCCATATGCTCAGGGTTTAGCTGATTGCCATATTTGGGGTCGGGAAGGAATTTTCCTCGAGGGCAGATTGGAGAGGCCCTGGAGGTTTTTCACCTTCCTCTGTAGCATGGGGCATGGTTGACTTGAGGGAGGCTTCTCTGCTCCTTGAAGTCTTTGAACCATGATTTAAGGACTTCAATAGCTCAGACATGGGTGAGGTTTTTCATAGGAGTGGGTGGGTGAGATTCTGTGGCCTGCGCTGTGCAGGAGGTCGGACTAGATGATCAGAATGGTCCTTTCTGACCTTAGTATCTATGAATCTATGAGGAGTGTGTTTAGTGACACTGAGTTTAAAAACCAGCTACTGAAATGAAAAATGAATTAGTTTGGGCCGGGGCCTATTATGTAAATCTGCCACAGCAAATCCTAGCATGTTTCGCCAGGAGCGGTAGTTTTTTAAAAATCCTTATTCCTAGAGTTTCTGCTTGGGATATACAAATTAATTCTCCTCTCAGAAGGAAGGGCAAAGTCTTCTGCACTGCTTGAGTTTTGCATGTTAAACAGCACTTGCTTCTTGGATTATACATACAAAGGGCCACATTCACTAAAGAACACACAATTGAGCAAACGAAAGCACATTAAATGAGAATCTCTTTTCCTTGTAATTATATTTAGGCATAAATTGGTATGACAGTTTGTTTATTTTTTTGCAAATACGAAGTTCAAATATATGAGAAGTATGATTTATGATGTGATTATCTGTTTCTCCCCAGGATCTCTTAAACGCTCAAACTGGCCTAAGGTATGTGCAATTCCTTAGCCATACAGAATTGTATTAAGTCAAGGGCAGTTACACTAGATTAGGCATCAAATGTACAGTCAGTCTTATTAAACATTGGAACTGATTCAAAAACAATCACCATCCAGCAGGCAATTCTATTTTGACTTTTTTCAGGAAAAAATAAAACAAAGTCAAAAATATTTTTTTCATGAATAAAAGGTTCTGAGTTTTTTCAGTTTTGAAATGTTCTGTTTTGCATTGGTTTGGCATTAATCTGCATCTGCCTGAGCCACTGTGGTGTTGCATGGGAGTTGTATTTTGGTACCTCATGCCCCAGTTTCCCTGGCGCTCATTGGCAAACTGCATCTCCGCAACATACCAATGCAGCTCACCCATGGGGGTCTGGCCCCTAGGGTAGAATGGAGGTATGAGGCACTCAAAGAACTGCTTCCATGAGACATAATGGTAGTTTATGTGCACTGTGATGGAATATACTCCTGGGTTCACACCCTATACACTACTGTAATGATGCTTGTACAAGCTATGCCTTGTGATGTACCATTTAAAAACTCATAATTTGCTGATCAATAACATCATGACAAAATGAAAGTGAAGTTCTATGTGAAGTTATAAATATAAGCTGAAATCATGACCAGTTTTGCAGGTAAATCTGGGGAGTGGCCAAACCAGTTCCTCAGAGACAAAGGGTAAACTGACACCTCAGCCAGGAGCAAATAAGGCTGATGGACTATTACCTGCTAAGTGACCATTCTTTGGCAGAAAAGGAGGTGTGAGCAAAAAAAAAAAAAAAAAAAAAAAAAAAAAAAAAATCTACATTTTAGCAAAGGAACAGCATGGTGTTACCTTCAATATAAACTGCCTGTTACCTTGCTCCCAGACGGAAATGCTTCTCAAAGGGGTGGGGGGGGGGGAAGAACTATAAAAAGAAGGGGAAAACACCCCCTCTCTTCCCCTGCCCATCATAGTCGCTGCAGCTGAAGAGACAAAGGAAGCAGATGTTGGACTCTGGATGAGGGGTCCTGACCTAAAGATTTTGGGCAGTAAGACTGCTGAAAGCATGTGATGAATTTTGCTCTGAATCGGATACAGTTTGTTAAGCTGGGCATCAGTAAGCATTTTAGCTTTATTTTTCTTGCAGTCATTTCTGATTTTGATGCCTCATTATTTGTAGTAACTTAAAATCTCTCTTTGTAGTTAATAAACGTGTTTTATTTAATGCAGTGTATTCTAGTTGAAGAGTTTGGGTAACTCCTTTTGGGGTAACAAGTTGTGTGGATATTATTCCTTTAAAGGAATAACAGACTCCATATATTTGTACTATCCAGGAGAGGGCTGGACAGTACAGAACATATGTTTCTGGGGGAAATCTGGGTCTGGGTGTGTGTTGGGGTAACCCGGTGATAATCTTTAAGGCTTGGTAAAAGCCAAGGTGTGGCTGGCTGGCTGCAGCACATACCCAAAGTTAGAAGTGATCTACATGCTGGAGGCTGTTTGTGAGCAGTTAAGGTTGGACACTACAGCAGCAAGGCATTGGAAAGGACACCCCAGGTGAGAGGGCAGGGGTGACACAGCTACTCACTGGTCTGGACTTGTACCTCTGGTATGCCACATGGACAAAGAATAATGCTGACCCCTAAATTTTTGCATTTTCTAGATGGAAATATATTTTTTTTAAAAAATCCTGCGAAGTCAACATTTTACTGTGTTGTTATAGCTGTGTGAATCCCAGGACAATAGAAAGACAAGGTGGGTGAGATAATAACTTTTGTTGGACCAATTTGTCAGTGAAGGAGACTCAGAACCATCCTGAATGAGTTTAGGGATAATCTCTACAGTGCATGGGAACTCATTTATCATGAGTTCATGGTGCCGTTGTCCAGAAATTCTTCCTAAAGGTCGCCCATGAAGAGATTGGCATACTGGGGAGCCATCCTAGTACCCATGGCTATTGTCCTATTTTGGAGGAGGTCCTGGAAGAAGCTGGCTCTTTGTGTGGCGAGTGGTTTGAGGAAGGTTTCTATGAGTCCTAACATTCCTTCAGTAAGAGTACTATTGTCTTAATAAAGACATTGGATTTATGTCTTATTACAACAATCTGTAACCCACTAACTCCCCTTTTTTTGTCCAATGACTGCAGAAGTGTTAACAGACCACTTCTCCTTGAATGGTCTCTTAGCATGTGTGTTAACCCCTCACTTGGTAACTCCAGACTTTTCATATGGTGTGTACATATACCTCCCTACTGTATTTTCCACTCCATACATCCGATGAAGTAGGTTTTAGTCCATGAAAGCTTATACCCAAATACATTTGTTAGTCTCTAAGGTGCCACAAGGACTCCTCATTGTTTTTGCTAAACAATCTGCTCCACTTTGTATTTAGGTGTGACATCCTGAGTACTTTTCCCAGACCTGAAGAAGAGTTCTTTGTAGCTTGAAAGCTTGTCTTTATTACTAACAGAAGTTGGTCCAATAAACTATATTACCTCACCCACCTTGTCTCTCGAATTTCTGTGAAAAAAATTGATTTTGCAGAAACCCTGTTTTCCATCAAAAACAAGAATTCTATTAAACAAAACTTATTTATATGAAAAGTTTGATCAATTCTGTTTTTCATTTAATAAGATGCCAATATTTTATTAAATATATTGGAAATTGAAATAATGAACATGGGGCATTCCTGTGCAAGCTGTAAATAAATTTATATTACTCTTCTCAGAGCAAGAGCATTCACCATTCCAGCAGCACATGGAAAACTACTAGCATCTATAAATCCTTGACAAAAAGGCATCTTTTAAGGAATTTTTATGTTGGCACCATTTAACCTGTTTAGGAGGCATGCATCTGGTATATGATCCCTGGGGATCCAAAGAAACTATGCATAACACTGGACACCACAGAGAAAAGTTAAAATTAAACAAGTTAAAATTCACAGCAAGGATGGAGACAGCCCCCCCAATGATATGTGCATTTACTCCAAGATAACCAATATACAGACAAGGGATTATTCCATTCTCACTTGTTGTGTACTCGCTGATCCAAGAATATGGAACACTACTGGGATACATCAAACAGTTCATTATTCAAGGAAGAGAATTAAGGTATTAAACAGGTTAGAAAAACATAGCAGCTTTTAGGACCTGATGCCAGAAGGCAATATCTGCAGAAAAGCAGGCATCAATCTTGCAATGTTTAGTGAAGGGGAGGATTGAAGCCCAACAGGTGGCTCTACAAATCTCATTATGAGAAGCTATGTTCCTTTCTTTCCTGGAGGCTTCCATGTGAGAAAGAGAGAGAGAGAGCTGGGAGAGTAGAGATAGCTGAAGGAGGAGGGTTTTTAGGGCTGATGGATGGTACAGTCAGCTTCTTTGCCATTTCTTAGTGGGACAAAGACTTTCTAGCAAGTTTGGAGATCTTTACTGGGTTTACCATTGGGAAGAAAGAGAGACATTTTGCAAAGAAACAATATTGTTTATCAAGGGTACCGGATGCTCCTGTGAACACCGTGAGAGTTGCTGTAATGTGACAACAAAAGAACAGAGAAATTTCTTGGTTCAAATGGAAAGTTTTTAGCTTGGTGATGGATGAAGGAAAAGCATAGAGGATGTGATCTTATCTTGGAAGAATGGGAGATTAAGTTCAAGGAACTTCCAGTTCACCTACTCTACTGGCTGAAGTAATAGCAAAAGAGAATTTAATGGCTAAAACAATAAAGGAGGGTGAGATTGACGAGGTTGCCTTGACCTATAGGTATTTTTGTAAGATTCCATTTAGAGATATCAGTCTTGATAGGACTAAGTCTGGTGAAAGCCTTCAATAAACTAGTAATTTGTGGGAGAGTGGAAGTCTTGTTAAATCCAAGATTCCTAAAGTAACTTGAGAGAACTGACTTCTGTAGATTGAATCTTGAGAAAAAAATGCCAAAACTTTGTGCAAAGGATAAAGAGAAAAGATTCAAAGCCTTCAGCTCTGCCTTTCCACATTAAGAAATAAAAATATAGTTCTTCTAGTTGATAGTTATACTTATATTTTCATCCAAAATAGACTCAATTTCCAGGATCATATTTCTTTGATGAAAATATAAGCTTAACTATCAACTGGAAGAACTACAGTTTTCTGTTTTACAGGAAAAGACGGAGCTGAAGGGGGGTTGTGTACTAAATCAATGCTCAGCAAAGAAGGTGTCTGGATTAACATAATCTGTCATAAAAAAGTGAGGGATGATCTTTCCATGTAAGTATTTCAATGGCCTACATCACCATAGTGGGCAGCTCAATGGATCTTAGTGCCAGATTTCCTTAGGCCCTGATGAAAATCCCAACTCATATTTGGGGGTTGCTCATAGGTTGGTATTAACAATTTACTGGGTAGCCAGAGGCTGAGGTCAGTCAGGGGGAGTTAAGACACCCTACTATTGAGCTGAACCATAACTGTATTACAAGCATTGCTAAGTTTATTTTCACAACACCTCTGAGACAAGGAAGTAGAACACAGAGTGGAGAACTCAATGTCACATAGGAAGTTGTGGCATAGCTAAGGATGGGACCCACATCTCCTGAGTCCCATTCAAGTGCTTTTATTTTAAGACCATCTTGCCTCTCTAGAAGGCAAGAGAATTATGGTTTACAAGGCTAATACAAGACAATAAGAATTTGCAGGGATGAACTTGGGCTTCCTGACATTCAGAGTATCATCAGGACAAGACAAAAGGCATATATCTAGGACTTCTCCACAGAAAGAAGGCAGAATCCCTCTCCAAGACATTGTGTTACAGTATCTGGAATAAGAGAGCCGATTGTGATGGTTACTGTGGTGAATAAGTTGAGGAGCTTCTGATATTTGGAAGAGTCAGCAAAGAATTTTTCTAGTCTAATCTCATAATTTGAGAATCTGATTTCTGAGTTATATGAATATTTAGTTTTATCTGGATATATGCTTCAGACATGAATACGAGGATCCTCCTAAGATGGCTTCAGAACGTCTTTTCTGACTGCACCTTGATGATTCAGATAGGCAACAACTACCTGTGGGATTCTATACGGAGTATTGATGGCATGAGATGTGGAAAGGGGTGGTGAGTAGTCTGTGTGGCAGAGACAGAATCCCAGAGAACCCCTAAAAGGAATGGGGACACAGATGAGCTCCCTAGCCACTGGAGTTGGAATCAATCCTACTTGTGATGGAGGGTCTTCCTACAGTTACATCTGCATCTGATTGAATCTCTCTACCTACAGCAAAATGAATGAAAAACTATATGAGGAACAATTCTGTTTTGGTGCATACTTTCCTTTCTGCCCCACTGTGAGAGAATAGCAATTTCTTTCTCCCTTTGCCTTGATAAGGACACTTCTCAGTTTGATTTTTTTTTTTACTTCTAATAACTTTCAACTAATAATACTAATATCTGCATTTAGAAAGTAACCCAGTTGTGTAATTATATTTCTTATGCATGAAGACAGCAATAAACTTGGAAAAGAGCCTATTAGCCCTTCTGCATGTTACATTACACATTTGATATTACTAGGTAACCTTTATAAGTGACTGGCTTTGAGCTTATGCAAAGAACTGAACACCCTGAATACATAAACAGCAGCAGCAGCAGATCCACGTTTGATTTTGTATTCTGTTCTTTTCTAGTTTCCGTCTGTCAGCTGTAGTCTGACAGCCCTGGCTTTATTTGGCCATCTATGGAAACATCTAAAAGATTTGGCTTTTGTATCATTTGGGTGCAGTAATGAATAAGAACTGACATCAAATATCAATATTATTGGCCTAGCTAAATGGTAGCTGACATCAAGCTGGACTGCTGAAGAGGTAAACAAAATTGAAATTTCGTTTTAATATAAGAACTGTCTGACATTATTTGTCCTTCAGTAAATCAATGGAAGACTGACCAGAAATGCTGGTTGCATTTCTGTGTGGGGAGGGAAAGCTGGGTGCTGCTATTGAAGTATGTTTTATGAAGCCTTTTGGGCATTAATAATTTCAGAAATACTATTTGTTTTAAGGAAATTTAGTTACTGTGATTTTTTCCCCTAATCTAGTGCAAAGAATATCAGTTATAAACAAGCACTAATGAATGGTGACTCATTCCTCTGTTTATACACAAGCATTTCTATACACACACACACCAAGGTTCAAACTTTGTTCTAAGTTACAGTGAATCTGAAGTAATTCCACAGAGGTAAACAGAGTTACTGTATGATAATGAGGTACAAAGAACATAAATGCCTGTCAAGTTGGAAAGTGCTGTATGAGAACTTGTTTTAAATGTCGCAGTTTATCAAATTTTTACAGTTTGATGCAGGTGTATTACAAAAACAGAGAAGATACTTAAGTTCAATGCCAACTCAAGTTGTCTGAGTGAAATTTACATTTTGCAATTGTACTGTTTTCCTATAATTGCTGAACACAAATATACACATCGGGTCTGATTTTTCAAAACTCAGAACAATAATACTATTTTGCAGAACAGACACCGAAGTGATTGTGCTTTAAAACTGTCCCATTTTGCCTTTTACGTGCACTGACAAGGAAAAGCTGCATCCACGAACCTGCCTCCGTATTCTGCGCCAGTGGATATAGCCAATCATGGAAGGGTGCATAGGCTACATTATGCAAAGTGTCTGTCCCCAATAATACCTAGAGAAGGGATTTTACCTCCAAATGCAATTTCCCTTGGACATAAGCGTTCGTGATCTACAGCTCACTTCATCTGAGTTTCCCTTGGGTCTCCCTTGGATGGGGCACGTCAGCACCCCTAGTTAACTGAGCTATGTGGAAGCTGTTATTCTGGTGAGTCTTGTGTGTTTTGGGGCCATTCACTCAGAGCCTTTGAAGAGAGTCTGAGTCTGCACTGTAATCTCTAGAGAAATGTGCAAAACTATATCCTCATTTACATAGATATTTTTGTAAATAATGAAAGGGCCTAGCCCTGCATGAGAAAAAGCCATCTTGAACATTTTAGATGATAAATTAGCTGTGATGTAGTTATGGAAAAGCAAATAAAATATTCGCCTTGATTGATTGGTCCTTCAGCTCTCGTATAGACTGTGCCAATCACAACACGTCTTCCATTCTTCTCGTCACCTGGCCTTCCTTCTCCATGTGTGGCCATATCTTTTCACAATAAAATCTTCCCATCTCTTTGGAGGTCGGCCAAGTGGTCGTTTCAGTTCCCGTGGGTACCACTCAGTGACAGCTGCAGTCCATCAATTGTCAGTAAGCCTCACTATATGCCCAGCCCATCGCATTTTACTACGCCTGCTCTCAACAACAATGTCCTGCACTCCACTCTGCTGTCTGATCACTTCATTGGGGACTCAATCATGGATTGAAATTCCCAGGATTCTTCTTTCAACCACCCTCTCCATGACAGACAGCTGCACCCATGTTTCTCTCCTGTACAATAGTGCTGGAAGTACTGTTGAGTTGAAGAAGCTGGCACATGTTGCCTGCTGCAAACTCCTATCTCAATGCCTCAAAGTGGCACAGCAGTGACCCTGGCTTTTCTGACAGTGAGGATAATGGAGTGTATTCTTCAGTAGGTTCAACTATGCTATTAAAGTGTCAGACTACCAACCCAGGGAGAGGACAGTTGTCCTTCTTGAGGTTGGGTGCTAGCTAAGTTGAGGAGGTAAATGCACCACTGACAGCATAGCCAGCGGGTGGATGAAGAAATGGCTAAAACACCACAAATAAACAGGCCCCAACTCCTTGTGTGCTCCTCGATCTGTTCTACGACAGTGGTGGGGAGTTCAGTTGACAAGAGGCTGTTAAGAATTTCAGGGTCCAGAAAAAGGATTGCCCTCTCAGTGTGCACCTATAACTGAAGGACACTGATGAGAAACAATTTGATAAACCATCTAATGGAGGAGAAGGCAACAGACTGCAACATCCTTGGTCTCTGTGAAACATGATGAAGAAAGGAGATGGAAGTGAAATGGAGAGATGAAAGTACCTTCATGTTGGGAAAAAGAAAAAGCCCAGGAACCATTGGAGGAATTGGCTTCATCACCAACATGGAATGTTCTTCAAAAATCATCTCCTGAAAGTTTAAGTCATCATGCATCGGGGTGCTACACCTCCAACTGAATAAGAAGAGCACCCTCAGGATTATTCAGATCTATTCTCCCATAAGCACAAGCAAAGATGATGATGTGGAAGAATTCTATCAGGAGCTCGAGGAAACCCTTGCTCAAAAATCCACATATACGATCGCAATGGGAGATTTCAACACCAAAGTTGGAAGAGGGAAAGAAAGTGAAAGTTTCATTGGAAGGTATGGCATTAGCGAATGGAATCCATGAGGAGAATGACTGGCAACTCTGGTGGAGATGAAAGAAATGTTCATTGGTAACACCTGGTTTAAGAAAAAGGCCAAGAGGAGGTGGACATAGATCACACCCAATGTGAAAAACAAGAACAAGATTGACTATATTCTGATTGATAAGTGGTGCATTGTACAAAACATCTCAGTAGTGCCATCATTTAACGCCAGTAGTGACCCTCGCTTGCTCAGAGCACGGCTCAACTTCAACAAAATGGTGGAGAAGAAAGCGCTACAGATGGCAAATCAGAGAGTGGCCAAAAATATTCCATGAGGCAATTTGAAAGTGAACATTTTCAAGGAAGACTGGAGTCTTTAGATAACTGCGATGAGGATTATAAAAACTTCACTGATAAATTGAGGCAATGCATGAAATTAGCCAAGAAAGAAAGACCAAAAAGAGTGAAAGGAAGAATCTCAGAAGAAACATGGAACTTGCTAGAGAAGCGGTGGGATATGAAGTGAAATGATGGTGACAAACTTGAGTCACATTGATGGGGAATGGCTCAGAGATAGCACGAAATAAACTAAGCTTTGTCATAGGGATGAAGCATTATTGTACATATAGCGGGAACTTTACATACTATAATCAGTATGTGTGCCCTCACAAACTGTCACAGGATCGTGAGACATTCCTACAAGATAAGCAATTTCATGAGGGAGAAATATCTGTTCATGAAGACTGTTTACAAAAGAGGTATATGGAGATTTTAAGATCAAGATGGGATGGTTTTCTAAAAGATACTCTCTAATTCAAACAGGAATTATTTCAGGGAAGGTGTATAGCCTGTGTTATAAAGGAGGGCAAATTAGAGATCACAATGGTAACTTCTGGCTTTATAACATGGTGACAATGAGAAACCTATCCTTCGTGCACAGAACTTACCTTCATGTTGAATGTAGCATGATTACAGGAATGCAGGTGACCATAGAAAGTCTGAGCACAGAGGCCCTAGGAAATCAACCAAAAAAAAAAAAAAGAACAATTAAATGATTTATAGTTATGTAAATTACAGTATTTCCTTATAAATACCGAGCTTGATTTTACTGTCATATACAAAGATGCATGTCACTCAACGTGCTAAAAATCAGCCACTTCTGCATTCATGACAAGGAGCAGATTTTTTAAAGATATGTGATGATGCACATCTGCATCTAGAATTGTGCTTAGTAGAAAAGATGCATTAAAATATTGTCAGCTAATGGCTCTCTTACAAAAGACTTTTAATGAACTAGACACATACAATTATAGTCCTTTGGAAAGCAGAGTGCCAGCTTTCAATGAATGCTTCAATAATGATTTAATAAAATGTAGTCATTTTATATATATTACTGTGATGCTGTATGACTGAAATATGACCATTTATATCATGAAAAAAAGAAAAGGAGTACTTGTGGCACCTTGGAGACTAACAAATTTATTTGAGCATAAGCTTTCATGAGCTACAGCTCACTTCATCGGATGCATCCGATGAATACAGACTAACACGGCTGCTACTCTGAAACCATTTATATCATGTATATTGCCACTGTTATACAATTGCAATAAATCTTGTACAAAGTACATCATCCAAGTGATCAATGGAAAAGTTACAATCAAATATGATTATCCTAGTTAAATCCATGTTTCATCTCTGTATCTAAAGTTATGAATATTGGCTATGGACTTATATTTTATACATGTACTATTCCTGGGTAACACCCACCAGGTAAGATTTACATCAAGGCTAGACAGCTTTGTGTTGATGGTCCATCAAAGACACTTAGCTCTCACATGGGCCATAGAAGAAACTCATAGCTCTTCCTGCAGATGCCTCAGCCTCCAAGGGGCCAATGACCACCCCCTGGGAGTCATCAAGCCATGTAAGGACATCCAATATGCTCATGTGATCCTGGACTCCATCTTGTGCCAGTAACTTCCACAAACTGGGCTTTGAGCAGTAAAATTCCAGGCATGTGGCAAAGGGTAAAAAAGACCTCTGAGATATTTCCATTTTGCCTGTTTCCTGCCCTGATTCTCTGGACTGTGGATTTACAACAAAAAGGAGTATTTCAAACTATGGATTGAGGACCTTCCAATCTTTGGAAGTTACCAGCGAGACTTTACAAACTAATAGTCTATACCGTCACTACTACAAACCGGATATAAGGACTTTGCAGTTATTTGTATGTATACGATTTATTAATCATTAACTCTTCTTTTCTTTTATTAATAAACCTTTAGAGTTTAGTTACTAAAGGATTGGCAGCAGCATGATTATTGGGTAACATCTGAGTTATATATGGATCTGGCTCCATGGCTGAGCTCTTGGGATTAAAGAACTCTATATGTGATGAAATTGGGGTTTTCAATAACCACTCCTCATAGAGTCCAGTGTCTGGGTGGTGAGACAAGGGCTGGAATGCCCAAGGAGACCACATCTTTGAATTCCTGTTAACAAGTGTGTTGAGACAGAAGTTTACCTTTGTTACTGGCTTGGTATGGTATAATCTAATAATAGAATAACTACCAGTTTGGGGTAAATTGGTCTGATTTCTCAGCATTTTGTCCTGAATCTAGTATTCTCAGCTGTGATCCACTGAGACACGGTGGCAATTACATACACACCTTTAATGTCTGTCTTAAGAACCCAAAAGCAGTGAAATCAAAATTCATTTTCTTCTATTGCCCTCCCCAGTAGGCTGTAGTTGACCTAGGGAGGCCCATAGTATAGGTCAGATGTCATCTCAGATTTCTGAGATGTGCTCTCTGTGGACAGCAGGCATCCAAACTACAATATCTCCTGCCTGGGAAAGAGATGGCCAAGATGGGAGAAAGGAGCTAGTCAACCTATGCTCTCCAGATATGGGAAGCAGCCTACTGGCAAACAAGTTAGCAGTGAACAACCTGCAATGCCTTGTCCTGGGAACAGATGACCTGGGTCTTCAGGGGATGGAGGACTGGCATAAAAGGCTCCAAGTTTGCCTTCACTATGCTAGCCTGATCCCTCCCAGAGAGATCTAACCTGCCCCCAATTCCACACACCCTCAACAAGAGAAGGTATGTAAGGTGGGATCCATGATAGTACTTAAGCACCTAAACCTCAACAAACTACTCCCTTCCTCTGAAACCTGGCTCTTCTATACTGGCAGCATTTACCAGAGCTCTCCCCTACCTTGGAGGGATGTTCTTGTCAAGGGCCTTCCCTGTTGGTAAGCTGGGCCATGGGAAGAAAAGAATTCCCCATCTTAATAAAAATAAGTACAAACTGACCCAAGGGGAAATAACATTAAAATGTCTTCCATTAAAAATAGCCAAAGCCTTTGGGCAACGTATCACATGCTAAGAAACCACTCTGCACTTTGGGCAATATTTTACAGCTACTGGCATTGGAACCAATCAATATTTGTTTATGTAAATGTGACCAACAGCAAGAACTGGTACTGAGGTTACACAGTGTAATACCCCCTCTATTTTTATGCTCACTTTATCTGAAATTCTTATTTTCGCTAAATTTACAATCATTATGCTCAATCCAATGCTGTTATTTGGGGAAAATTTTAAAGTCTGTTTAACCATTCATGTATGAGAGAGTGAAAAATTACAGGTTTTCCACCGATGAAAGATTTTAATGTACTCTTTGGGGCATGGATAACTCAAAAATTGTTGAAATTCATAAGACAAACTTTCACAGCAAGGTTAGTCTCTAGCCTAGTCTCTAGGCTAATTTGCAAAGAAAAAAAGTACTTTTATGCATAATATGGAATTTCTATTAAGTTTATAGTTATCTTACTCCCTTGCTGCAGACATATACACAACACAGTACTTCATGCCATCTTAACCCTGCTGGTCACTGGTTCCATGACTCAACCAGTCCTCAGTCCTTCCTGGAGCTGGGTTATAATCCCAACAGCCCCTGCAGGGCCTGGTTTTTCCCCACATGGCACTCACCAACTACTACTACTGCTGCTGCTGCTGCTGCTGCTGCTTCTTCAGGCCAGCTGCAGCTTCACAGACTTCTATCCTGCCTGACACTCCTAGCTTTATCTAACTGGAGTGTTACAAGCTCCTACTCAACCTCTGCCTCTCCCTTTTGTCCCTAGGCCTGGCCTGAGTTAGTCACATGACCTCATTATTACTCATCCTCCCCACCTGGGAAGGTGAGCTAAGCATGTTGCAGGTGAGGCTGAGGCCAATCTCCCCTTATTGGGCCCAGCCCCCTGTGACAAGGACCGCACACAAAAACCCATATAATACAGCAGTTGCCCAGTAGACTTGGAACTTCATTTGGGACTCAAGAGACCTAGGTACTATTCTAGGCTCTGCTGCGTGACCATGGGCAAATCACTTCACTGCTCTGTGCCTCAGTTTCCCTACCTGTAAAATGGGGATAATGATATTTGCCTGTTTGGATATTTACTGTTGAAAGCACTCTGCTGGAACAAGGTACTATTCTCATGGAAATTTTGCAATACAACTAGAGCAATAATAAAAAGAAAAACAAACCATTACAAAATTCCATTATCTAAACTTCAGTTATAGGAAGAAAAAGATTCACAAAATGGGCCTAATGCTCTACTTGTATAACTCCATTGTCTTCAGTGGACACACAGCAACAAAAAATTTGGCCCTATATATTTAAAAGGGTTATAAATAATCAAACCATCACCCATAAACCCTGATAAAAAAGAAAATTTAAATATTCATTACCCAATTATGAATTCTCTCTTAGCAGAGAAACATTATTACACACAATCCCAGGGTAGATAGTGAGAGATAAATTAAATTTGATAAAGATAATAACATAATAGGAGATGGGAAGAGTGTAACCGAATATTCATGAAAAGTCTGGCGAAGAAGAATTCCGAGAATACAAAATCTAGTTTGTTCTCTAGTGGCACTGTCAAGCTACATGTCAAAGCATTTTTTGCATCAGTATAGTCATGGAAAATATAC
Organism: Dermochelys coriacea; assembly: GCF_009764565.3. NCBI lineage: Eukaryota > Metazoa > Chordata > Testudines > Dermochelyidae > Dermochelys > Dermochelys coriacea. The sequence goes on along the minus strand of NC_050078.2, from coordinate 69,045,173 downwards.
TTTGGCCCCTTTAAATTAATGTGTTGTTTGGTAGGATGAAGGGCAGTGACTTGCATTCTGTTTTTTAAAAATCCATCTTTCCCCAAGCACAGAAATTCAGCAGGAAAAGACAAGAAACATGTGGACACAATCCCCCCAAATGAGCACTTCTTGACTTTCCTTCTAGACAGATCCCAATCTTTATCACCAATGAACGAATAGTCTTGTAAGGTGTTTCTAAATAGTGTCCCTGAAAAGTAATTACAACAACGCCACTAGATTCATCATAATATGTAGTGTATCAGCAGATCAAATTTAATTGCTAATAATAATTGCAAATAAATCTAATATATTTAATCTAATATTTCAGAGTTTACATTTTATTGTTCCCTTTAGCACCCCCAGTAGTGGTAAGATTTGTACTCTAACTCCATACATAAAAACTCTATGACTGCACCTGAAAACCCTTACTAATGAACATAGTGCTTACTACAGTGAGCAGCCCCATTGAGGTCAAGAGGTAATAAGTATTTTCAGGATCAGAAAGATGGTAAGAAAATGTTAAGTTTGCAAAATTGAGCACCCAAAAGTGAATTAATGATGCACACACAACCTTAACACTGCCTCCCCCTTGCATACACATTCTGCTTTGGTCTTTAATTATTTGATTGTATATTAGTATATCCTCAGGACCCTGGTCTCATTCAGTGTGAAATTCACCCCATGCAGATGGCCTGCACAAGAGGTGTAAGTCCCAATTAAGAAGTATTTTGAATGCCCTATGTCCTGGGGTGAATTTCCCACTGAGTTAAGAGGAGGAGCCCAGTGGAATGAATTAGGCAAAGGTACTGCAGAACAGGCTTTTGTGGAGCTCCCTCTAAGGTAGTGTGGCTCTGAAGTGTCTTCAGGGCAGGGTCCCTTTGCAATTAGCATAATCTGGTCCATACAGTATGGGATGTAATTATTAAAGGCCCAAGAATATCCCATAGCTCATGGTTACAGCACTCTCCTGACACTGGGAGACTCCTGTTCAAATCCATTCTCCCCATCTGGCAGAAATAGGAATTGAACCTGCATCATCCACATCCCAGGTGAGTGCTCTAACCACGAGGCTAAAAGGCTAACACCACCACTGCCTCCTCTAGTCATACTTTAAATGGGACTGGATACAATAGGCATGCTCAAAGTCTGCCTATCGGATCAGGCCCCGCACACAACTTAGGTTGCTGAACATATCTAGTCTTTCCATGGTTTGTGAATTGCTTTGGGGCCTAGATGGGAGATAAGTGTCTGGGTGCTTACAGTGAGGCAGCAGTGCCCAGAGGCAGAAACTTAAGCACTGAGGGAACTTTTACTCTGAAAACTTAGACATCAAGTGAGTTTAGGTGCCTATAGGGTTCGACAAGAGCTTTGTGAGTTGCAATGGAACCAAAACTGGAATTTGGGCACCTCAATCTGAGACTGAGGTGCCTGCCTATATTAGAGGTTTAGGTGCCTAAGTACTATCATGGATCCCACCCTACATATCTTCTCTAGTTGAGGGCTGGGGTGGCAGAGCAGATGCAAACATTGTGCCTGGCTTACTGGCAGTATGTCTTGCCACCAAGAAAGCAATGAGGGTGCCTGATATTTGACCAAGCCTCTCCATTTACAAGAGTGTTAGAGGCAAACTCTGGAACACTACTTTCCTCACATAATGAGGACAGATCTCACATAAAAAGAACAGATCTGTTAAAAAGACAAGATCTTATCCCCACATCAATATTTTGGAAGATTCTCTGATTTGGGTCTGAAGTTCCTGAGACATTATTGTCACAAGTCCAATGACCATCAAACTATGTCTCTCCAGCGAGAGAAAAATAAAAGAGCAAACTGTTTATTATAGAATTCCATAGTTTTAAAAGAGCCACAAATTTATCCAGTTCCCCTCTAAGGAATGTATTAATATCCTTGGGTTCAAAGCCCAGGAGCCTCATGGGGCACTAAATTATGAAGAATACCGTATTCATTGTTAAACAGAGTCACCAGTCTTTTGATATCTTTGAAATTTAAATTCGTAAAACTGGGTTTTCCTCCACTCTCTTTGAATTACTAGCTGCTAGCCACTTCCTTTTATGTGCACTACATTCTTTTTTTTGTAGCTTTGCCATGAAACTAACAATCAAAGAAAACACCACAGCAGCAGCATTCACTGAAAGAAAACAAGTATTAAAAGTGAAGCATTTGTTGATAAAAATGGATATAAATATTCTTTTTCATTTCAAAGCTTTAAACTTATATTTGAACCAGTGTTTATAAATAACACAGAAAAAACATCCCTTGGTGCTTATCAAACTGTTTGCTTTCACTAAACATAGCTGTTAATTGCCTGTCTGGGATTAGAGTCATCTGAATGATCTTAAAAGACCCTGATGATGCTTCTATTTTTAAACCTCAGCATAGCACAAAAGAAAAGGTAGCTTCAGAAAGCATTTGCCATTTTCTTGGAGCAGAGAAGCTAAAATAGGTAACCTTGAAGCAATCCTCATGGAACACTGAAAAAAGGAACCTGAGTTCAAATAATTTCATAGGTCTAATTTACACCATGCAAAAAGCCAGGGAATTCAGTGCCATGGGTGAAATTCTGTTCTAATTTCTCCTTGCTATTGAGTGATGCATATCAAGGCAAAACAGGACAGGTTAAGGATAGAGATTTCAGCCCAGCTCTTCATTTCTTTTCATCTATGGAATTAAGTTAGACCATTAACTGCTTACCACAGCAATTGGGTTTCCCTGATATGTATTTAATTGCTGGTTTAACAAAATCCATTGAGCCATTTTTGATTTATGTGAGTGTGAAAACAATATTGTGCTGCATGTTTTACGGTGCTGCTTAACCATTTTGAAGGCCTTGATAATTTGAACTCTTTTGGGACTGAGAATGTCATACCACGGGTGATAGACTTCCACAAAGAGCACATCCTTTACAGGCTGTAAAGTTTGGTTGAGAAATGTTATAATTGATTCAATATAATGTGCTATGTAAGTGCAGTACATCTTTTTCTTTACTGATTTAATCCTTTTAGATATACACATCTGAGCATATCTACACCTGTTTACATGGTCAGAGATTCAAATATGCAGGACTTCTTGGCCTTCCTGGGAGTTCTAGAGCCTTCAAGAAATGCACCTACAGGGACTGGTGAGTGCACTCAGAAAAGTGTTTACACAGCAAAACACTCATTGGTATTTTCACGGGTCTTTGTGACTTGGAAAGAATGCTATGATCCCTGGGTGCACCTTAAAGTAAATACTCATGGGCCAATGAACACATCCTTTCTTCAAATAACCATATGCCTTACACGTCCAAATAGGAAGTCCTAACTTTTCTACTCTAAAACAAAACATGTTTATTAATTAAAATAAATAATGCCTTGCACTTACGTAACACTGTTCATCAGAGGATGGACTTTACAAATGATGCCCTGTGAGGTAGGTAAATAGTAGTATTATCTCCATTGTACAGCTGGAGTAACTAAGGTACAGAGTGATTAAGTGACCTGTCTCAGGTCACATGGGAAGTTTGTGGCAGTGTCAGGAAACAACTATTGGAATACCATCACAAGCAACTATACACCAAGGCCCTGAAACTGAGACACCCCTCAAAATGCATTCACTGGAAAATTTCAAATGAAGGGATTTTATTTTTTGTAATGTTTCACAAACAATACTGGATTTTGAATGAAAAAATCCTTTGAAAACCTATGTTTAAAGAAGATAAGAAATGTTGACACTAAAGAATTATTGTTTTTTCTGTAACTCCTCCCCCACAAAGAGACAGAAGGGATATAATGATATATAATATCAAATATGATATTGAAATATCAAAATGAATAATTGTTAAATGGTAATGGTAAAAGTTTTGATAGACTGATATTCATAATTTGTAAAAAGAAAAGGAGTACTTGTGGCACCTTAGAGACTAATAAATTTATTAGAGCATAAGCTTTCGTGAGCTACAGCTCACTTCATCGGATGCATTTCGAAATGCATCCGATGAAGTGAGCTGTAGCTCACGAAAGCTTATGCTCTAATAAATTTGTTAGTCTCTAAGGTGCCACAAGTACTCCTTTTCTTTTTGCGAATACAGACTAACACGGCTGCTACTCTGAAACTCATAATTTGTAATAATGGATAGTGGGTGAGTTTAAGTGAGGTAACACTTAGGCTCAGTTTTTGCAGGCATAAGTGTAGTTTTGCCAGTTCTTCTTTTACACAGAATTGCCAATCTGCTTAAAATGATGTTATTGCTGATGGAACAAAGATAATGGTGTTCTGGAAGTTTTGAGGAAGAAACATACAAACCTGTAACAAGAAGAGATGTTTTACTGAGAAAACCCAGGATATAAAAACTGCAGAAAAACAGCAGAAAAATGCAGGAGTTGGGTAAATTAAAATGTCCAGGTTACATAAAGAATTAAAGGGTGGCTGTGATAGAAGCTGATTGGAGAAAAGAAATATGGAATGTGAAAATGTATAAAAGAAGTGAACAGGGTCCAAATCAGAGAAACAATGGACCAGGAACTGAAGGAACAGGACTGAAGGATCAGACAAAGAGATCAGAGGAGGCAATAACCAGCATGAAATACAAGCTAACTTTCCCAGTGCCCCAGAATTAGGAAATCTGGGCCCTACACCTATTCTGTTTTGTCTGATATTATTTTCTGGCATAAATATATGTTCAGACACTATAAGTACCACTAATTCTGTCTGAAATTGTATAAACAAAGGCGAGAATTGAGTAAGTCTAAATTGGGTGGACTTGTGACTGTTTCCCCATTTTACACCCTCCCTCCAACACAACCTACATTTCTCAGCTTTCACGCCCATGTTTCAAACACAAGACCAGTCTTCCCTTCAACAGGAAAAAAAAATCTGTTAGTGAACCGCCAAGGTTGGGAACGTAAGCACAACAAAAATAAGATTCCCATCATATTAATTCTGTCACATTGCACATAAATATTATGGCAAACCCAGTGGCATTGGAGCAATTTTTATAATGACGGTGCTGAAAGCCATTGAACCAAAATGTAAACCTTGTATATGATGGAAACCACTTTAAGCTGGGGGTGCTGCTGCATCCTCAGCATCCGCAGATCCAGCACCTCTGGGCACATCTTTGAACCGACATATACAGCACCACTGGCAACAGATCAGTACAAATATGGAAGGAACGAAGGTAACCTTGCTTTGGGAGTACTTATTTCTGACTTTCCTCACCTTTGTGCATTTGAACTTCCCCTTAACGTAGCATTAATGTAGCTTTTGGATTAAATATTCTTCCAAGATATAAATGTTCAAACTTATTTTTCTTAATTGGGAAGAAAAATGTGCTTCCAGGCCAAGACCTTGAATGCTAAGTCAGTTCAAAGTGAACCTTGGAGGCTCTCCTGGCAAACCCTGAAAACAAGGGTAATAGAAATGCTGACAGACCCCATTCATGCCTCTGTAATATAATCTGACTCCATGATAAATGTTTCATGAATTAAGAAAGTTGAAAAAGCCTTTCTGTTTGACTTTGTTCTTGAGATGAAAGTGAATTATCTTTTTGTCTTCTCCCCACACTTGGATTTCTAATACTGCAGTCTGCTAAAACCCTTAACCAGAGGCAGTATTTGAATAGACGTGACCATGTAGGATACCCTCTTCTATGAACTCCTGAAGGATTCATCAGCTTCCAACTCAACAGAAAAAAGTTTCAACAAACCAGAGGAATGGAAAAATATGGTTTTGTGACCTATTTACTAAACATTTACAGAGTTTCGGTGCATTGTTTAAACAACTATCTTCCCCAGAGAAGGTTTTAAAAATAGATGTAATTGAAAAACAGACTGCTGACAATTTGACCCTGAGGTCTTCTCCACCGTAGGAAGTCTACCACTTTTTGACAAAGAGTGTCAAGAACTGTACAACCTTCCCTCGGGCAGTGTAGGACAAGTCAACGGAATTCAGTACTTGTTGAATAGAAGTTTTTACCTTGTTTATCCAATATCTATAGGTCAGTCAACTTTGCTACAATGAGTGTTGAACTCAATTGATCAAGACCACACCAGAGGATAAACTATTTCCAAATATCTTGAGGGGGTAGGGTGGGATTCATTTTTTAAACCTATGGCTCATTTTTTCTAGACACGCCTTTTCAACCAGCCCATTAGGGTCCAACTGGAAAAAATAGTAGTGGTACTCTCCCATATACCACCTACACGAGATACCAAAAGGTGAGATCATCATGAGACTCCTCTCACAATAGCTTTTCATATTAAGATCAGCCTTCCCTTACTTATTTGGCTTTATCAGTAGAGAAATAGTGGATAATATTGACTTTTAAATCAACATTATTCTTCAGAGTTAACCACCTTTCTAATTAATAGGAACAGTTTGCATCCCTCTCACAGTTATTGTTCAAGAATATCTGGAGACTCAGCCTCAGGCAGTACTTGTATTAGTCTATACTTGGTTCATGTTTGTTAGTTTACCCTTGCAGCTAAAAGGGCTATAGTTTAATTTGTGTTTTTTTGTTTACACTGAATCAGTCCCATTGAATGGTAGAGGACCGTGTAATAACAGAGGTGCCATCTTCAAGGTAAGATATGAAACTGAAGCTCTGAGCATTCGTGATCACAAAGATCCCATGAAACACCGAGGTGTGTTAATTAGCTCTTCAGGATGGAGATGCTGATAAATCAAACCATGCAGGTCTAAATTCCACATAATCCTGCCTCTGAGGCTAGCACTGTTTTCTATTGCTCTTTAGGGGACCTCTGACTGCCAGCCCTCTGCCAACATTATGCTTTTGTTGTCCTCAAAGGGACTGGTGGACTGATCTCCTCTGCCTCCAACTTGCTTTTCATTCCAGGTTGTTCCCCTAATCCAGGGTGCACCAGGTGACCACATCCACTATCATGTAGTTTCAACGGCGCTAGTGTCTTTAAACAATACATGAGTGTCTCTGTGGAGAGGAAAACCTCCAGAAGGAAGAAGGGTCAGGGACACATGCCGGCAGCCAATGGTGTTAAAGTTAGTGAAGGGTCATAGACATTCTTTAAATCATAGTGCAGAAGCTGGAAACCACTAGTTGTCCCAAATAGTACACAGTTGCTAAGGAACCAGAACAATTTTCTGTCTACAACACTCAGGATTATGGGATGCCTTCATCTGTGCTCTCATTTTAGCAGTACTGGCAATTGAAATGTCTCCAGCAACTACAGAACCCTACGGGGGGAGGAGTCAGCCATTGCCTGCTCCTCCTCCTACTGAATACCAGTGAAGGGTAGTCTGTACCTAGCAAGCTGCAAGATGAAGAAAGTGAGCACATGGTTCCCCCTCCCCCCTGGAGGAGGAGGGGGGACTAGAGATGGCCATGTGGCTTGGGAGAGGGAGAGTGTAAGGTTGGATGGACCGCCTCTTAAAAGACATCCAAGATATTTATGGAATATCAATGTCCTTGGGAAGGATATATGAGGAGCTGTAGCTGGAAGGACCTAAGGATTATACAAAGCATTTATTCACCTGGATGATATCCGCAGACAACACTAGAAATAGAACCAATTCCTTCTTCAAATGGATTCTGAGATCTACATGAACATATCAGATTGTCATTGCATTAATCCTAGCACCCAATTTAGATGATTGCATTCCTCCCCCTGTAATTTTAGTGGTCCACCCTACAGAGGTTCTGGAGAACAATGGTCAATAAAGATGGCCAGTACCACTCTGCTAATCAGGGCGAGTGTGTCCCTCAGCTCTGCTCACTGCATGAGTGGGATGAGACCCTTCTCTCTCACAGAACAGGGTAGTTTATTTGTATTGTAGCTAAAGGTCACATTAAATGAACTCATGATTCCAAAACTCTGACAAGCATACAAGAGTTTTCGAGTTATATTCAAGTGATAAGGATATAATAGGTCTCTCTCATGTTCAGTCTTCTGACCCTCAATTATCTTAGCCTAGGAAGGAGCACTACAAAAAAGATCAGATTAACTGAATTTGCTAATGGTGCCTAATAAGGGAAGTAGTGATCACAGTGAAAGCAGAAAGGAACATTCAAAAGAATTTATGTTGGCCTTGTAAATGAGATGACATGAAGGTGGATGTCAATACAAGTAATACATGAGTGGACTTGAATTAAATATAAGAAATAGAGATGAGTCCAAACTGGAAAATCTGCCAATTCTCTTTCCTCCCCAGATTTCAAGAGCAGGAGATTGATATTCAAGTTACCTGCCTTTAAAATCTTGATTCTGTGTGAAACCAAATATAGAAAGAGTCTTATTTTTTTGGATGTGGTTCAAATGCAGCCCAAGTTTGTGGAAATCTAACAAAAAGACCTGATCTCATAAGATGTCCACCATTTCTCCATACCTTCTGTGGTTGTAAACTGCTTCCCTGTGTCCAGTGATTGTATTTTTAAAGCTGTACACTCTATGTCTTCTCTACCTAGGACTCTCAATAAATAAAATACATAAAATCTACAACTCAGTCTGGCACGAATATTGCAAAATCTCTTTAAGTTTTCCATTTTATTTCAGTTAAAATATCTTGAAAAGCGCTCACAACATTTAGGCACATTCAAACAAGAACCATAGCCTTGGTTCAGACTCAGACCCAAACGCCAAACCGTTATCTAATTCGCACCAAAACAGTACTTATTTGTCTATCTTGAATAAACAAAACTAAGTTGTTTAACTAGAACAAACAACTTAGAAAACATTGCAAGCAACCTATGGAAGAGTGTTTATTAAAAAAATAAACAGATAACGAAGGATGGCTCAAGGATAGCGAATGGTTAATGAGCCTCTTCCGTTTTCAAAATGCCAGTGAGAATCCAAATCAGGTCAGTGGTAGCAAAGCTATTATCCATCTGACAGCTATTTTCTTTTTTAAAATCCCATTTTTATTTTTAAAAACTCATTAGTAACAATACTGCATTTACACTCTGCATTCTATTGTCAAACCTGTTACATGTGGAACATACCCCATCTAAGTTTAACATGGCAGATCATGGAGAAATAAACCAAAAGAAGGAAGATTAAAAAAAGAAGCAAACAAGAAGCAGTATTTCCAACTATAAACAACCCTGCAATTTTTATTAAAGCTTTCAGTAATAATTTGTGATTGGCATTTTATACTCTTGTGTCTTAGTGTTTGTTCTGTGCAATGTTGGTCCAATAAAATATATGATCTTACCCACCTTGTTTGTTCTGTATCCTTTATTGTCTTCATTAATCTACAAGGTGGGTTGATTGTGCTATAGATTTTCAAATGTATATGTTCAGCTCCTTCACCATCTAATTGCTGTTCCTTAGTTTATGAGCAAATAATGTGTGATCTCAGTCCATTATCCTACTGGGCAGATAGCCATAATCCCAATTGGCACCCAAATTAGCAGTCTCGGTAGAGAAACACAGCACTGAATGGGAATGGAAAGTAAACCACTTGCTCACCCAGGGCTTTCTGTCTGAGGAGTTGTGAAAGGTTCATCAAATATTCCTAAAGTCTGTCAAATTTCAAAATGCTGAATTTCAAATGTTGTCAATGTTTTGAAACTCAGTCAATTTTAACCCACTCTAATCATTTGATCAGGTTTGACAGATTCTTTGTGGGAGGCTGGAAATTTTTTCTTAGCTTTTATTTAAAATTTGAATATTTCTATTAAATGTCAGTATAACAGTGACAGGATGGTGCTTCCCATTAAATTTAGTCAGAACCACATCCTCAGTTAATAAATTCATAGGCCTACGGCCTCTGAATTTGTTCATCCCAGGATACAGTTATCACTTAAAAAGGCAGCATCCTCATGATCATGATTACCATACATTGCAATATATGTGTAGTAAATGTTTTTGGTTTAGATACTGAATTATGGAATGAGTCAGATCCTGGGCCCATTGAAGTTAAAGGCAAAATTCCTATCAGTTTTAATCATAGGACCTCATCCTGCAATCCTTGTTTTTACAAAACTCACATGGATTTCAGTGTTGTATTACATATTGCAGTAGCTATCCCAAATCATGTAGGCTCAGACCCAGGAAGGTACTTAAACACATGCTTTAAACTTTTTAAGCACATGAAATCAATTGGACTAATCACATGCTTAAAGATAAAAGCACATGCTTAAGTATCATGCTAAATTGCAGCCTTAGGATTTTCAATATGGCTCACTGCTGGCCGAACTCTGCTCTCATTAGATTGCCCACAGTTCACGTCAGTGGGAAGAGAATTAGGCCAGCACTGAGTGATTTTGAGAGTCCCTTCCACATTATATAACTCATATAGCTCTCTGATCACACTGCAGGAAAATAATTTCTAATTTTTATATTTTGTGGTTACTTAAAAATATATGTAATTGACTTCAGCTTTGTTCATATTTCCCTGTAAAGAATAGTTCTGACGTAAATGGAAAGGGAATTTCTGTTTCATTTTTTGTATCCAGGCATTGCGTTTGATGACTGAATTCACAGGAGTATAGACTATGTAATTACCCCTGCAGTCTTCAAAACCAGAAAATCTTACACAGGCTGTAATGGAACAGCACTAGTGTTGCCAACTTTCTATTTCAAAAACTGAACACCCTAGCCCCACCCCCTTCCCTGAGGCTCCTCCCCCACTCTTACATTCCCCCTCCCTCAGTGGCTCGTTCTCCCCCACGCTCACTCACTTTCACTGGGCTGGAGCAGGGGCTTGGGGTGCAGGAGAGGGTGAGGACTCCAGCTGGGGTGGGGCTGGGATGAGGGATTTTGGGTGCACAAGGGGGCTCAGGGCTGGGCAGGGGGTTGGGATGTGGGCTTACTCAGGTGGCTCCCGGTCGGCGGTGCTGCGGAGCCAAGGCAGGCAGCCTGCCTGTCCTGGGGCATTGCTCTGCGATCCAGAAGTGGCCATCAAGTCTGGATCCTAGGCGGGGGGGGAGGGGGGATGGGCAAGAGGTTCCATGGCGCATGCTGCTCTCACCCGCAGACCCCCCTCCCCATGGCCAATGGGAATACAGAGCTGGTGCTTGGGGTGGGGGCAGTGTGCAGTCCCTGTGGCCCCCCCGCCTAGGAGCTGAAAACCGGATACATATCAGCCCTACCCACTCCCTGTCAGCAACTCCAGTCCCAGCAGCCAGTCAGGAGCTCTCTTTGCTCCCCTGGTCCCTGCTCACACTGAGGTTTCTGTGGTCTGCTGCTCTTTCAGCCAGCAATCCAGCCCTCTCCCTTCCAGCTCCAGACAGAAACTAACTGCTGCTCTATTCTGCAGCACCTTTTATATGGCCCTGCTGGGCACTGACAGGCTACTCCCTGCAACCTCTCTCATTGGCTGTTTCATTGAAACAACCACTCTAGGTTACCTGGAGGACTTCTCTTCTGCTCCTCTCTGAGCAGGGAGGGGGTGTGGCAGGACCGTGAGGCCTCCAGCAGGGGTCACTGGCCCTAGTCTACCCCGTCACATGGGCACATCCCATGGCAAAGAAAATATCAATGCCAGTTGCTTTTGATTAACGTTCAACAAATAACGGGATAAGAGGCCATTAATAAAATGAGACGTCAAAAAATAAAAGCTGACCTGAAGCACTTTCTCCTGAAAGATTTCTTGCCTGTTACAGACAAAGTTGTCAAGACAAAAATGAGTTCTCCAAAACCCATTTAGCACCTGAAGAGAATAAGCACTGATGGGCCCACAAACACCACCTATTCGACAGCAGCGTTCCCAAGATGCTAGTATAGCAAACAAACACTGAGAAGAGTAACACTCCTTGAAGCATTTTCACAGTTCAGTAGTGAAATTGCAGCATGACTTCACGTTAATTGGAGAGCATGTCTGCATGAGCACTTGCCAAGCTGCAAGCTGGGGTGAATATCTACAGCGTTCCAGCATGCTGCACACTAAGTATCCATGTGGACCCTGTTGCCGCACACTAAACATTTCCTACTGTGCATGGATGTACTGCAATTTGAAACAACCATATGTCATTGTATATACATGGAAAGAAAAGTTTATTTTTGAAATCTGACTTTTTTGGACATTTGGATGGGAGTCTCTGACCAAATCTATTCTGCTTCTGTCGTACACTGTATAAAATATTAGTTGCATTATTTTAATATTGCAAAATGACAATATTGGCCTGATCCTGCAGTCCTTATTCAGGCAAAGCTCCCAGGGACTCAGTGGGAGTTCTGCCTGAGTGAGGATTGCTGGACAGTTCCTTACAGTATGTAATGGAAAACAGAAAATACACACAGCAAACTCACATTATAGTAGATCTATCATTTTATGTAGTCTGCGGACAAAAGAATTTCAGCCTTAGGGTTTTGCAAGTTATTAAAGGCAGCCAGCTCCATAATTGTTAGTGCAATAATCTCATTGACACATACAAGTTAGGAAATAGAGGTCTCATTAACAAAGCCTCTAGTCTTTATTAGATCATATAAATAACCAAGAAAGCCTGCAAAAGATCGATTACAGCCTTTAAAACGTTTACAGAATTTGTGTTTAATTAAGACTATTTTAATATGCAAATCAAGGCTAATTATCCTCATTTATTAATGTTAGTCTGCCTGGGCTCTGAACAGCTTCAGCTGTGGGTATGATAACTGCATCCTATTTCTGTTGTTCTTTCGAAGGGGAACAGCAGAGGAAATGATCAAGTTGTGCCACCAGTATGTACTAAAGCTTTCAAAACTGCATTTCTGTTTACCATTTGGAGATAAAGGTAAAAAAAATGCTCAATGTAGCATAAAAGCTAGCTGAAATGTTAAGCACTTCTTCACCCACTATTTTTCGGAGTGCTTTAATTAATACATTTCCTTCAAAGTATGTGATCCCTCTGGGAGCTTCTTTTGATGAAAACCTGCCCTTCTTCAGCACAGTGATTGAACGGATTGGTTTCTAACACAGCGTATTATCAATTAGAAGTTGATATCAGGGCACGGTCAGCCCCCTCCACCCACTGGAAATGGAAGCCCCCTAAGTTGAGAATTAATTAGAGAAGCCAAGGCATTATGGCAAGGCCCTAAGAAATTAAACATGAAGCAAACAAGACTATGAAGAACACAACAGTCTTCATCCACATGAAGGGAGAACAGGCTGGTGGGGAATAAAAAGCAGCAAGGTGGGAAACAAATGTCTGTATTTTGATACCTTAAGAATGAAAATTAAAGCCTAAAATCCCACCTGAATTTGTTCCGAGAAAAAGGTAGGAAGAGCCAGAGCTGAGTGCTTGTAAAAATCATCTTCCTTTTTCCCCCTCCCCACTCCACTATCCTCCTGCCTCCAGAGTGAACTCTTAAGACTTCACAATCCAGAGAAACATTCACCATTGTTCAGTATTGACTTGTTTTGAGGGCATAGGGGTTTTATGCTGTGGGGAAAATGTGAAATGCTTCTGTTTGCCACCTGCCCCATTCTAAAATCGATGTCTCTATTTTCTTTTCTTGTATTGTAAATGGGTGGCCTTGGATAGCTCAGAGGGCAAAAGTGGAGATTTTCCACCTTTGATTCTTCTGTGATACCATACTAGACACTTTTAAATGTTCTGAGAAAATAAAATCATATAGAAAAAACACAGGCAACCACTGTAGATTCCTGCTTTTTGAGATAAAGAGATTAGAGCATAAAAAAACAAGATTTCACAGACAAATAGTCATGTACAGCCCCATTCCACAGATCAGAAGCAGTGCTGAGAAAGCTGGTGCTGCCCCCACAGTCATGAGGGGCTAGGCAATGAGCAGACAAAAGAAGCTGGCCTTTCTGCCTACCACAGAGCTGGTAGACAGACTGGCTAGACTGCTAGAAGGAAATCCAGCTGCCAGCTATTTCCAACTGGATAATGAGGATGGCATTTGAGAAGGGACTTTAAAGGCTGCTGGAGAGGGCACATAGGGGCATATCAAGCCTAAATGGAATCTAAGATCTGCCTTTAGAGGACAGGCCAAAAGAGCAGCATGAGTGCATGGTCCCCATGAGCCTGCATCACATCTAAGGATCAGTTCCTACCCAAAGGGAAGAAAGTGCTTTAATCTGGGACTAATGAGCCATGGCTGGAGGGGTTGTGGAGCCTCTTTGCGACTGATGGAGGGAGAATTCTTTTTAGGCATCTTGGATTTGTGCCAGTCTCCAACTGGCTGTTCTTTGCAATGACACCAGGATTCTGGACATACTAAGAGAGCACCGGGACATTTCCCTGTGTTGGAGCAATCCCTGAGGGAATTCCTGCCTCCTGAAAGGTTGCAAGCATTTGGAACAACCTTGTGCCGGATGGGTGCTCCTATTACAGTTTCATTTTCTATTGTAAGTTATTGTTTGTAATTAGAGACTTTGGCACTTTCTGGCCTTTATGCATGAGAATATATGGCTGGGATTTTCAAAGGTGCCTAGAGACCTAGGAAGCCCAAATCCCACTAAGGTTATTTTTACACAACAACTGGGAGGTAACAGTGAAGCATGTGTAAGCCTACCTGAGCTAGCTTGCTAAAAATAGCAGTGTATCTGCGGTGGTATGGGCTAGCCTCTGAAGTACAATGCCCACCCAGGACTCTAACATACAAGTTAGCCCATGCTGCCACAGCTACACTACTATTTTTAGTGAGCTGTTAGGATATAGACATTCAGGCCTGCCTGAAAAGGCCTATACTTTAAGAATTTAGGTATATGTTTATCATTTAGCCAGCTATAGAGGTATAAAAGAAAGAATCTGTGTAAGGGTCTTCTCTCACTGTGACAGTCTGAGGCCCTGTTCTTAGGCCAATGCCTTTGGCTAAGCAGCAGGGGCAGCCATAAGCTGGGAAGCGACCTCCTCACATCCCAACCTAGTCAATCTGGGGCTGTTAGCAAGGTGATCCGATCTATCACCTCCAGAGAAAGGGAAGAGCCTAGAAGATGTAAACGGAAATTTATTTTGATAGTTTTCGGTCTGGTAAGAACTCACTTATCAATAGACACAGCTGGGAAACCCTTATGTCTTTATAGAGGTAGTTGTGAAATCCTCACTTCTGTATTGTTTTGTCATTATAGTTCCCACTTTGCTATTGTTTATTTGCATGGTCTCTGTCTGGTTCTGTGATTGTTTCTGTCTGCTGTATAATTAATTTTGCTAGGTGTAAACTAATTAAGGTGGTGGGATATAATTGGTTAGCTAATCATGTTACAATATATTAGGATTGGTTAGGTAAATTTCAGTAGAATGATTCGTTAAGGTATAGCTAAGCATATTACTATATAAATTAGGGTCAAACAGGAAGTAAGTTGGGATTCAAAAATAAGGAAAAAGGAACTTGGATTTAAGCTTGCTGGAAGTTCACCCCAATAAACATTGAATTGTTTGCACCTTCGGACTTTGGGTATTGTTGTTCTCTGTTCATGCGAGAACGACCAGGGAAGGGGGAGAGTGAAGGAATAAGCTAGAGAGCTAGCTCCATAAAATCTAGCTCAGGCATGCCTACACATGCTGCCCCAAACTGCAGTGTAGACCCTGAATGTCAGTAAAATTCCCTGTCAAACAAAAAGCAAACTGAGTGCATTTTCACATAATCAATGCAAACCCAAGCTCCTCAGCCAATAGGAGAAGCTGGAAGGTAAACTCTACCTACTTTCTAAGTGAAGACGTTTTCTTTCTATCCATTGGAGAGGCATAGCACAGCTACAGCTACTAGATGCTGTCCAACCCTGACTTGTAGGGACCACCTCTGGGGAAAAAGGAGTATTTTTTTAAATTATTCACTCTTTAGCCACTCTGTGGAAAAGCCAGTTATGGAGACTGTATTTGTAATATGGACATTTTTCCTAAAAGAGGATGAGACCAGCAATGCATTTCATGTAGGCCACAAAACATCAGATAGTAACAGCTTTTGGTCACTGATGACCTTGCCCGGATTTGAACCGTTGACGTAGACATGAAAGGCACCACATTCTAGTACCAGGTTTCTGAACTATTATATCCCCAAATGACATGTTTTAACATGGACTCTGAGACCACTCGCCTGTGAGACCAGTGGAAATCTCCCAGAACACAGGAATTGCTATATCAGATCACACCCAGATAGTATAGTACCCTCTGAATCATCAGAGACAGGAAATTACAAGTTATAGAACAAGCAGATTGGAATAACTTGCCCTTAGTAAGTTTCTTCCTAGACCCCATTCTTTCAGGTTGACTTATGCTTGGAAGCACAAGAATTCATATCTCTTCCACACCATTTTTTTTTATAACCCCTTACTATTGACCAGGTCTTTTTTGAATCCTGCTTAGCTCTTGGACTCAATATCTCAAACCCAGCCTGTATCTCCTGTAGGGTTGCCATGTGTCTGGTTTTCAGCCAGAACACCCGGTCAAAAAGGAACCCTCCCCAGCCCGGTGCAAATGAGTTAGTGATGGTGGGTGGGGGAGAGCGAGAGATGGAGAGGGGGTGGAGTGAGCGGGGTGGGACCTTGGAGAAGGGGCTTGGCAAGGGTGTTTGGTTTTGTTTGGAATGTTACATACTGTTAATAACTGCCTCCAAGTCCTTTATTGTCCTCAGAGTGCAATTGTGCAAATAGGGAGAATGAGCCCATGAATCAAAACCATGAACATGTTAACATTATAAGGAGGAGTCCCTGTGGCACCTTAGAGACTAACACATTTATTTGGGCATAAGCTTTCATGGGCTAGAACCCACTTCATCAGATGCATGGAGTGGAAAATACAGTAGCAAATATATATATCTACATAGTATATGAAAAGATGGGCATTGCCTTACCAAGTTAGGGGGGGTCAATCTAATGAGCCAATTCAATTAACAGTAGAATACCAAGGGAGGAAAAATCACTTTTGTAGTGGTAATGAGGGTGGCCCATTTCAAACAGTTGACAAGAAGGTGTGAGTAACAGTAGGGGGAAATTAGTATGGTAAAATCAGTTTTTGTAATGACCCATCCAAGGGGGTTCTAGCCCACCAAAGCTTATGCCCAAATAAATTTGTTAATCTCTAAAGTGCCACAAGAACTCCTCGTTGTTTTTGCTGATACAGACTAACGTGCTTACCACTCTGAAACCTGTCATTATAAGAAGGATATGGCCTAAGACAGACCTTAGTCAAGAAAACTAGTTAGCTGATTACCTGTACCACCTTTCTTAGGGTTCTTTGTATTTTGATTGCTTAACTAAAGAAAAAGGACCCAAGAGTTTAATTAAATTTTATAGAGTTTTATGAATTATACTTAACAACAGCAACAGAGACTAGAGGATACAAGAAGGCAAACATAGTACTGGACTATGATTTTTCTAACAAACTAGAAAGTTGATAAATATGGTAGCCATCCAGGTTTTCAGAATAAATAATACAACCACAATAGAAAATAACACTTATACTTAATCACTATCCTGAAAAGGTGACTTCGTTTAGATTTTTAACTAAGAGACCCTCAGAATAGGGCCTTACTTGTGCCAACTGGTTATCAAGTCTGGTGTTGGTAGCACAACAGAGGAAAAAATACAAAACTAAAGCATAAGACAATTTGGTCAACTGTTTACATGCCAATTCACCATGGTCTCCTTCCCAACGGATCTACACTAGCCAACCCTTTACACCCACTTCCCAGCCAACTATATTATCCTGGGATCTGATTAACGATCTAACTACCTAATGTAACTCCTACATTTATAATAACTATACAGACTGAGTGCAGCTCAAGAGGCTCACACCCTTGATCTCGTTTTATGTCTGTACACACCTACAATTTGAAGGTCAGTATGAAACTATTAACTATGGTAGACATATGTAGAGTGTTTCACAGTCTTAGTTAGCCTTGGTGACTTGTTCAGTGTCAAATCTACTTTACAAAAATTTTGATTGCAACTTGTTACAGGACAAGGACACACACTGCAACTGTGTGACAATTTTTACAGCGCACACACAAACTTATATATTTCCCTACTAATTAGGTACCCTGTTTCAAGAAGTAGTCAGTCTGACTGATTTGGGTCATCACTCAAAAGAAAGTCTGAGTGTTACTTATCACCAGGTCTTTGCTCAGCCATCAGTAGGAGCTGAAACCGCAAACACAGGTGGATTGAAGGATGGACATGACTAGCCTTTTCCTAGTGCACTAGTGGGCAACCCAAATTGCTAGAAAATACAAAGGGACAGTTAAATGTGCCTATCTAAGCTAGGTACTTGATGTCATCAGGAGCATTCCCAGGTGACCAGTCCAGGACCACAATCTTCTGGGAATCCTCAGTTCTTGGGAAGTGATGTGCTGAAGGAGACGGACCATTTTTTCTCATTTGTGCTGGTTAGTCCAGCTTGGGTCCTTTTCTTGGAGATGCTGGACTGGATCAATCAGGTAGTGAACTAAGCTTCTGAGAAAAATTTGAAACCATCCAATAAAAATGAGAATGGTCCTCTCTTACCATTCAATCAGGGAATGAGGCAAAACTTCAAATGGGGAAAATGCATTTGTTAGGCTCTGTTAGGCTTGTGCCCCTGCTTTAATGAACAACGCAGTTTTGCTGGTGGTTGAATCACTTGGTGTCTGCCACCTGCACTACAGGCTGCTGTGAAGGTGGTGCAGAACTGATGATGTGGCTTTGCATCTGGGCATAGGGGTCCCCAGGGTAATCCTTCCCTGTGGCATCTTTGTGTGGGGCTACCTGGTGTAAAGCAGAACAAGGGCAATGTTGGATCAGGCCCAATATCTAAGCTGGAATTAGAATTCAGGAGTTTGTGTCTCCTACTGCCATGCTTAGACCACCCCTGACGCATCAAATGGCAGTATAGTCCCCAAGGATGTAATGCCACCTACTATACAGGACACAGTGGCACAAGGAGTATTGTACTATAAAGAACCCTATTATCTTCATTTTCACTTCAGCTAACTTTGCACGCCAATGACCTGGGAAGCAGCATGAAATAAGTACATATTGCAAACTGGCTTTTATAAACATTATTTGTTCAAAGAAGGGACTCTCTTTACAATATATTAACCATGACTAATTACAGAGGTCAAGGTGACCTTTGCTCCTCACTTTGTAAAGTATTTTTCTTCTCTAAAGAAGATCATAGTTTAATGAATAAGGTGTCAGGGAACACACACAAAAAAGAGAGACTAAGCAAGAGTACACTCGTTCTTGGGCTCTGCTATAAATAATGCTCTCATTAAAATTCTGCCTTGAAAGAAAGGCAAGTCCATTAGTCTGGCAGCTAATTTTTACTGCCTCCTTAGATGTATGCATATTAAAAATTCAGCTTTTATAATTGCCAGCCATCAACCACCTAGTCAATGCTGTTCTTGGAGTTTTTAATTATTTACTTCATTTGCATAGACACTCCAATTTATGATCAACCATTTAGTTATCAAGGGACAGTTTTAATAATTTCTCTTTTCCATTTTTATTTAGCCCTTTTGTATCCCAGTAAAAGCTCTGAGATAGCCTTTGCCCTGTGCTGAGGACTGTTAAAAATATATATGCTAACAGCACTGGCCTCCTTTTCCCCATTCCAGCCTACTCTGGTGCCGGGCCACGATTTCTGATTAACGTGTTAAAAGGTGTGATCGACTCCATAGCTAGGTTAAGTTAACACAGGACCTTGGATCCAACCAGTCATTTGCCCAGGTCCTCATGCCCCTAAAACGCTACCAGTCAAACTGAGCAGATTTGAATAGCTGTATTGATGAACACCCCAAATATTCCACCAGCTGCAGCAAGTTGTTGTCTGTCCTCTGCTTCCACCCAGAGGGGAAAACTCACCTTTGATGGTCTTTTTCCTTTTTCACAGGTGCCAGCAAGCTGGGGGAGGAGACACCAAATTCTCTCCCATACTCCCATACTCTCCCATACTCCCAGTATTTTAAGATTTGTTTTCCTTTTTCTCTTTATGCTGCTTTTTCACAGACTCCCCCTATCCCTGAGGACTATGCTGCTGCTAGGCCTTTGCCCAGCTTATACATCACACCTAGTATCTCCCCCCCTCTTCTATTTGACTCACAGCAGCAAGGGTCTGGGATTTTTTTCAAAGGATTTCCGCCCACTGCTTTCTGTTTGTACCTCCATGCCCAGGGCACACACCTTTGTTCTCAGCATTCTGTCTGCACAGGACTTGCACTCCTTGGAGACACACGTGACGTCTATGTCCTAGTGTACATGGGAGAGTGCAGCCTCCCAAATGAGACCCTCTGCCCTTCTGAAGTGAATCTCACTGATCCTCTGCTCCTGAACAACCACAAAATCCTGTGCAGTGGAAGAGGGCCATGAGCACAATTATTATTTTCAGCACCCTCAGTGTGAATTCTCTCCCACTATGCATCACACCAATGGCTACAGGATAACAATGCGTCGTGAAAGAATAATTGTAGGGCTCTTCATACGCCTTCAGAAACAACTAAACTATTGAACAAAAGAATTGCACTGTGTGTCATCAGGGTTCAGCTTCAGGCTCTGGCGACAAATCAAAGTGACTGCTTTGTAATCCCAGGTATCAGTGCGTTCCCTCCCTGGGTACTATCTGGAAGCTTTCTGTGGATAGGATATTGAAGAGTGAATGTAAATGGAGCAAAGCAGCCTTGCCTGACAGGAAGGAAATTGATTACCAGTTCCTCTTTCTGCCAGGCAAAACTTCTTTGCTTCACTCAGACTTTTCAACGGTTTGTCTGAAGATGGCCTCCAGTGGCATTGGGGGTTAGGGTGATGACCCTAGAGATTATGAATCAATCATTATTACCGAGCCTTTTATTCGGTTTCTTAGTAGCAAACAGAAAATAAAAATCATGTTCCAATTTTTGTCTTCTTTTTCCCTTCACCTCTTTCACTTCCCCTTTTCCTCACTCACCTGCTATTTTGCTTAACTTTGCCATTTTTACTTTCATTCTTGAATTTGTATTTCTCTTTTATACTTGATGTTATCCCTTTACCAAGTTTTTTTTTACCTCTTCAATCTGCTAATTCACTGTTCTCCCCACCATCCATATTCACCTGAGATTAAAGTGAAACATTTTGGACAACTATCAGGTCTTTCCATTCCACAATCTCTTTTCTTCTCCCTTCCCTCTCTCCCACTCAGACCTCTAAAAATTGGGAGTATAACACTAAGGGAGAGGAAGATGTCAGTTACGCTGCTTAATGCTCTGCACAACAGTGCTCGGATACTATGCTTCTGAGTGTGTATAAAAACCTACATAGAATAGTATATAAGGTCCATTTGAAGCTTCTTGACCATCCAGCTGCCTCCTTTCAGTGTCTTCACTCCCTCTTCCTACAATGCTATTCTCTGTACAGCAAGAACCGGTGGGGTTTCACTTCAGAGCTTCCAGGACACAGCAGTGCTGAAAGTCTATACCCAATTCTGATTTCACTTACACCAGTTTCACAATGGGGATTTGTCTAGACTATTGTCAACATCACATGTTCCAAAACCATGGTGCCCCCTCTCCCCAAAACGGATATATTTTAAAACATAATTTGGGGGTCATTTTTATTTACTTTCTAGTTTTTAAGTCTTTTGGGTGCACTCTGGTCACATTGCCAAGCTTTTTCCACAACCATGAGGGCTAGCAAGTTTTTTTTAGCTTTTTAGTACAACACCAAATTGTGCAAGACTGCAATATAAATCATGAGAGAGGATAACGATGGAATTGCCAATGAACTTGAAATAACTAACACAACTGTAAATGCCGGCCTAGACAGTCCAAAACATTCCAGTGGAGTTTAGCCTAGGGCTTGCCCTTACACTGCATTTCCACAGGCGCTCTCTGCTACTGAGGACTATACTGCTGTTGGCCTTTTCACAGCTTATACTCAGCCTTAGTACTGTTTCCTCTCTCTTCACCTGCCTGGGCATACAGCACCAAGGGCCCAGGTCTTTTAAAGGTGGCCACTTCCTTTTCTTCCTGTGTCCTCTTTTGCAGGTCCATGAGAAAGACAAACACCTGTACTCTCAGCCTTTGTGTCCTGGAACAAACATCTGTAGTGTCTACAGTAGCAATTAAAATCTTGTTAGTTAATTTGAGTTAACTGGCAATCAAATAAGACCACAAACTCTAATCTAGAAAAATTTCAATGATTTCAATGGAGTTACTCCTGATTACTGTGAGAGCACAGGCTCTATTGGCCTATGAGTCAATGAAGGCCTACCCATATAGAATTAATAGACTAGGCATTTAAATATCTTTAAAAATCTGCTCCTTAAAGATGCAGAAAAGTACCTAGTGAGATTTAAACACCGTTTGAAAATTCCATTAGGCGCCTATCTGCATCTTTGGGTGTCTGAATGCCTTTAAAAATCTGGCCCTAATACACTCTGTTAGCAGAATGAGACTTCTTAGTTTTGTTTTATGAAAAATCCTGCACTAATACTACTACATCCTTCTGTTTTATGGCAGTATCCTTCACATGATCTCAACAAGATGAAAGAAACCAGTGCTATTTTGAGTAGGCCAGATTCAGGTTTTTTTATCCGTTGCTTTATGATCCTCCATTCCTGCCACACATACATTAGCAGGCAGCCTTCAAGCACTCCCTTTTGTGGGGAAGGAGACACATCGTATTAGTGATCTGCTTTTATCAAATCCAGTCTATCTATTGTATTTGTAGCATGGCTGTTCCTGCTGTATCCAGGCCAAGGATATCTCAGATGATTCAGATGTTATATTCTATTCAGAAACCCCTGAATACAGGTGCTTAACCAAAGTTTGGAAATCTCACTAGAATCCAGCAAGATTTCTCATGAGATTCACAGTTCTGCCTGATTTTGGCCAAGTCACAAATAGCACGAGAGTCGTCTCTTTTTGTGCTATTTCAGGAATTCCACTTCTGGTCAAGAACAGACCAAACAGTTCACACATCTCCACTCTAGATATCAGTGGCTGTGCGAGGGGCTCAAATGCCCTTTCAAAAATCAGTATCTTCCACCTGCAAGATGAATGATGTTACTTTGCTCCTGTTCTGAGATACAAAGTCACTGTAACAAACTCACACAGGCCACCACCAGACTCACCATTTTAACCGTGCTTAATTCAATATGGATCATTCAGTAAACTGCTATCTCCAATGGTTCCTTTGATTAGCCCCACTATTTGTGGCATGAGGAACCAGGTAGTTGAATTCAGCTCCCCTGCTGTGCTTATATTTAAGCTCAGTTAGCAGAGCAGTTTAGTAGTGCCTTCATCCCAGCACAGTGACAGCAAGGGGAGTCACGGAGCAGCATACTGCAGATATTCGGTGGGAAAACAATTATGTATTGTGATCTGTGAACCCCGTATAATCTATGCAGAGCCTGGGCTACACATGACGAAGCTGAGATTTGGCTAAGGAAATGAACGTTCTGTAACTTTATCCCCTCCCTCCCAAAACCTCTCCCAAACTCAATAAGATGGGGTTGGGGGGATTTTTCACCTCTAAATAACCCTTCCATGTTGGTATCCTTGCTTATACAACAGCATCCTGAGGTCAAAGTAGTGGAAGACAATCCTATATGCACTTAATTCATATGCTCAATACAAGAGCTATGCTTGCATATCCTTGCTCTACATGCATTAGTTTACAATATGTGATAATATTAATTGATAGTTGAATTTAGGGGTATCAGCCTAGAGCCACTTTCCTATTCTTTATTTTACAGGGGGAAATGTATGCAAACACAATTGCATCGATTGAGCTGGCTATTAGAAATCTAAGAGAAAAGTTTTGTTTTAGTTTAAACTTTTTGTCATTGTGCCATTTTTTACAGCTGAAAATTGCTGAAAATAAATGACTGGCAATTGTTTGAATACCATTTTTACAGCACATTACTTTATAAGATTGTTCTAAATTGCTAAAAACAGATCAATTTATCGAAACAGAATTCTTTAACAACCAATATGGATTAAAATTATACAGTACAGTATGCAGAAGCTCAAAGAATACTGTCTATCTTCTCATTCTTTTCTCAGATTAAGAAAAAGATCTCTACTCAAAAACTGATCAAAATATTGAACTTTATTCCTGAGAATACCTCTAACTGCTTTGTGACATACAGAGAACTTCCTTTATGAAAACCAACATGTGACCCAAACTACTGGATATGAGGCCTAGCTCATTCCGAATGATCTCATATACAGAAGGATAAAGACTCCTAGAAAAAGAAAGCAAAATCTTGATTTTGCTGTCAGTAAATGCTGGCAGCCAGCCATTCTTTTCCTAATTTTGTAAATGTTATGCCTCTATGTTAGGCAGATGTTTATCTAAATCATTTAAATCACTATCTTCTCCATTTTAGACACATTTAGTATTAAGGGCTGCTCCCTGCGTAACAACATAGATTAAAAGCTAATTAAGAGGAAGATAAAGAAAGAGAAAAGTAATTACTTTTGTTATCCTCCCCAGAGCCCCACCAAGACATTTGTTTCTTTTTGGCAGGTTAAAAATGGAATAAAAATGTGAAAATAGGCAATTTAAAAAAACAAAACTCTTATTATCCATTTCCTTGTGTGTGATGAGGAATACCAAGCTAATTAGGAATATTCGTCCGTTTAGTACTGATAAATGGGGGTAATGAGTAATGTAAACCAGTTCATTTGGTTAGATTGTTTTGTACAGTTGATCTTTTTAAATGTTGTACATCTAAATCAAATAGCAGACAATGGTGAGCTATATTCACAAAAGCAACCCATTTTGGATCAGTGCTACTTACCCTTTTCAATTTTTCTCATTATCCAGCATCCAATGATAATGTCTCTATCACTATAGGACTAACGATAAAATAATATATTATTGCAAATGAATTTTGTTCCAGAGGCAGAATAAAATATACCCAGAAAAACTGTGTGCACAAGCATACCTTAATTGATAAGAATATTTTCATTATCCATTCTTACTCATTTCTACCAAAAAACAGTCTTGCATTGCTGGAAATTCTAAATTCCGAAGAAAAAAAATGTATACAAGAATATGCTTTTTTTATCCTTTAGACTAACGGACCCCATGATTTCCAGATTCAAAAGAAAAGCCCGAAGAATAGAAATACAGTCAGTCTCCGAGGCATATTCATGTTGTACTGTATAAAGCAGGACTATTGTTCTTGCATGATATAATCCTCAAGATCTAAAGCTGTTTGTATATAAGACATCAGGTCTTAAAACACCTGCATGATAGAGGCATGTATGTGTGCCATTAAGATTGATCAACTGCAGAGGGTCCTCAGTCAGCCTCTGAAAGGCAGCGTTCTTCCTGAGTATGGCCAATTTAATCCATCTGTGAACTCCATCAGTGTGCGACATATTTATGGCTGTAGGCATGTTGGGGAACCTGTGTTTAGAGGCTCTGCTTTCTTCAGGGAGGAACTGACAAAATGTTAATTGTCAATATCAGGATTAAAAGGGAACTGAGCAGGGAATACACTGCAAAATCCAAAGGAAAGCAAATCTGGAGAGGAACAGGGATACTAGGAAGGGATCAAATCTGGAAAAGAAACAAAATTATTCTTTATTACCTTTTCAGTATAAAACAGCCTGGTGTTTTTCTCTCACAATGTCTGATCCTTGTCATCCCTACACAGTCAAAACTCACCCTGACTTCAAGTAACTTTGATTACAATTTACATTACTGAAATCAATAAGTGTGTTAACGGAAACAATTGGATCATCAGGCCCTAAATCTAGTCATTTACTTAAGTCTAGCAGCCCAGTTCTATCTTGCTCCATAGCCTCTTACACTATTCAGCGTAACGAAGCTGTAGAGGCAGTGGTTCTGCTTACTGGGGAACAAGCCTAATTAGAGCTTCCCCGATGTTTCAGCAGAGCCAACTATGGCAGCTCTATGCTACTCCTGCTCTCACCCCTCAAAGGCGGGTCACACTGGGGTGATGACCACTTAGGGAGAGGTATGGTTGCAGCATCTTGGTGCCTCCTGTTCTTTGTCTGTTAAATCTCCTGAGAGCTGTAATATTTTATTCTAATCCAGTTCATTGGGCTCAATACAAGAGTAACTAAGGGTATGTCTACACTACAAAATTAGGTCGAATTTATAGAAGTCGGTTTTGTAGAAAGCTTTTTATACAGTCGGTTGTGTGTGTCCCTACACAAATGCTCTAAGTGCATGTAGTCGGCAGAGTGTGTCACTGTACCAAGGCAACCATTGACTTCCGGAGCGTTGCACTGTGGGTAGCTATCCCACAGTTCCTGCAGTCTCCGCCGCCCATCTGAATTCTGGGTAGAAATCCCAGTGCCTGATGGGGCTATAACATTGTCGTGGGTGGTTCTGGGTACATATCATCAGGCCCCCCTTCCCTCCCTCCATGAAAGCAAGGGCAGACAATCATTTTGCACCTTTTTTCTTGAGTTACCTGTGCAGATGCCATACCACGGCAAGCATGGAGCCCGCTCAGCTAACCATCGCCGTATGTCTCCTGGGTGCTGGCAGACGCAGTACTGCATTGCTATACAGCAGCAGTTTATTGCCTTTTGGCAGCATGATTGTGTAGTATGATTGGTAGCCATCATCGACGTAGTCCAGGGTGCTCTTTTAACCGACCTCGATGAGGTCAGGGGCACCTGGGCAAACATGGGAGTGATTCAGCCAAGTCATTTCCCTTTTAAGTTTTGTTTCATGGCGATTCAGTCCTACCGGCAGTGCACTGTTTTTTAATCTGCAGCCAGCAGAAGACAATGGCCAGCAGTCATACTGCACCATCTTCTGCCAAGCACCCAGGAGATGACAATGGCTAGTGGTCGTACTGCACAGTCTGCTGCCAGCAAGATGTATAAAAATAGATGAAATGGCTCAAAACAAGAAACAGACCAGATTTGTTTTGTATTCATTTTCTCCTCCCTCCCTGTGTGAAATCAACGGCCTGCTAAACCCAGTTTTGAGTTCTATCCTTGAGGTTTTCAGCTCTATCCTTGAGGAGACCATTCTGTTTCTCGCAAAGCCATCCCCTTTGTTGATTTTAATTCCCTGTAAGCCAACCCCATAAGCCATGTCGTCAGTCGCCTCTCCCTCCATCAGAGCAACGGCAGACAATTGTTCCGTGCCTTTTTTCTGTGCAGACGCCATACCACAGCAAGCATGGAGTCTGCTCAGATCACTTTGGCAACTAGGAGCACATTAAACACCACACGTATTATCCAGCAGTATATGCAGCACCAGAACCTGGCAAAGTGAAACCGGGCAAGTAGGTGACGTCAGCGCGGTGATGAGAGTGATGAGAACATGGACACAGACTTCTCTCAAAGCACGGGCCCTAGCAATGTGGGCATCATGGTGCTAATGAGGCAGGTTCATGTGGTGGAATGCCGATTCTTGGCTCGGGAAACAAGCACAGACAAGCACACAGTGGTCCAGGTCTGGGACGATTCCCAGTGGCTGCAAAGGCTGGGCACTTTCGCATGCGTAAGGGCACTTTCATGGAACTTTGTGACTTGCTTTTCCCTGCCCTGAGGCGCAAGAATACCAAGATGAGAGCAGCCTTCACAGTTGAGAAGCGAGTGGCAATAGCCCTATGGAAGCTTGCAATGCCAGACAGCTACCGGTCAGTCGGAATTTGGAGTGGGCAAATCTACTGTGGGGGCTGCTGTGATGCAAGTAGCCAACGCAATCAAAGATCTGCTGATATCAAGGGTAGTGACCCTGGGAAATGTGCAGGTCATAGTGAATGGCTTTGCTGCAATGGGATTCCCTAACTGTGGTGGGGCCATAGACGGAATTCATATCCTTATCTTGGCACCGGAGCACCAAGCCGACAAGTACATAAACCGCAAGGGGTACTTTTCAATAGTGCTGCAAGCACTTGTGGATCACAAGGGACATTTCACCAACATCAACGTGGGATGGCCGGGAAAGGTACATGACGCTCGCATCTTCAGGAACTCTGGTCTGTTTCAAAAGCTGCAGGAAGGGACTTTCTTCCCAGACCAGAAAATAACCGTTGAGGATGTTGAAATGTCTATAGTTATCCTTGGGGACCCAGCCTACCCCTTAATGCCATGGCTCATGAAGCCATACACAGGCAGCCTGGACAGTAGTCAGGAGCTGTTCAACTACAGGCTGAGCAAGTGCAGAATGGTGGTAGAATGTGCATTTGGACGTTTAAAAGCGCGCTGGCTCAGCGAAACCAATATTCCCACTGTTATTACTGCTTGCTGTGCGCTCCATAATATCTGTGACAGTAAGGGGGAGACGTTTATGGCTGGTGGGAGGTTAAGGCAAATCGCCTGGCTGCTGGTTATGCACAGCCAGATACCAGGGCGGTTAGAAGAGCACAGGAGGGTACGGTGCGCATCAGAGAAGCTTTGAAAACCAGTTTCATGACTGGCCAGGCTACGGTGTGAAAGATCTGTTTGTTTCTCCTTGATGAAGCCCCCCACCCCTTGGTTCACTCTACTTCCCTGTAAGCTAACCACCCTCCCCTCCTCCCTTTGATCACCGCTTGCAGAGGCAATAAAGTCATTGTTGCTTCACATTCATGCATTCTTTATTAATTCATCACACAATAGGGGGATAACTACCAAGGTAGCCCAGGAGGGGTGTTGGAGGAGAGAAGCACCAGGAGGGCTGGTGGAGGAGGGAAGGACAAGGCCACACAGCACTTTAAAAGTTTAAAACTTTAAAACTTATTGAATTCCAGCCTTCTGTTGCTTGGGCAATCCTCTGGGGTGGAGTGGCTGGTTGGCTGGAGGCCCCTCTTCCGCGTTCTTGGGCGTCTGGGTGAGGAGGCTATGGAACTTGGGAAGGAGGGCAGTTGGTTACATGGGCTGTAGTGGCAGTCTGTGCTCCAGCTGCCTTTCCTGCAGCTCAACCATATGCTGGAGCATATTAGTTTGATCCTCCAGCAGCCTCAGCATTGAATCCTGCCTCCTCTCATCACACTGCTGCCATCTTTCAGCTTCAGCCCTCTCTTCAGCCCGCCACTTACTCTCTTCAGCGTGCCACCTCTCCTCTGAGTCATTTTGTGCTTTCCTGCACTCTGACATTGTCTGCCTCCACGCATTCGTCTGTGCTCTGTCAGTGTGGGAGGACAGCATGAGCTCAGAGAACATTTCATCGCGAGTGCGTTTTTTTCACCTTCTAATCTTCACTAGCCTCTGGGAAGGAGAAGATCCTGTGATCCTTGAAACACATGCAGCTGGTGGAGAGAAAAAAAGGGACAGTGGTATTTAAAAAGACACATTTTATAGAACAATGGATACACTCTTTCACGGTAAACCTTGCTGCTAACATTACATACATAGCACATGTGCTTTCGTTCCAAGGTCGCATTTTGCCTCCCCCCACCACGTGGTTAGCCCCTCATCCCTCCCCGCTCCCCGTGGCTAACAGCAGGGAACATTTCTGTTCAGCTACAGGCAAACAGCCCAGCAGGAATGGGCACCTCTGAATGTCCCCTTAAGAAAGGCACCCTATTTCAACCAGGTGACCATGAATGATATCACTCTCCTGAGGATAACAGAGAGAGATAAAGAACGGATGTTGTTTGAATGCCAGAAAACATACACTGCAATGCTTTGTTCTACAGTGATTCCTGAATACATGCTACTGGCCTAGCACTGGTAAAGTGTCCTACCATGGTGGACAGAATAAGGCTGCCCTCCCCAAAAACCTTTTGCAAAGGCTTTGGGAGTACATCCAGGAGAGCTGCGAATGCCAGGGCAAATTAATCATTAAACTTGCTTGCTTTTAAACTATATATAGTATCTTAAAAGGTACACTCACCAGAGGTCCCTTCTCTGCCTGGCGGGTCCGGGAGGCAGCCTTGGGTGGGTTCGGGTGGTACTGGCTCCAGGTCCAGGGTGAGAAAAAGTTCCTGGCTGTCGGGAAAACCGGTTTCTCTGCTTGCTTGCTGTGAGCTATCTACAACCTCATCATCATCATCTTCCTTGTCCCCAAAACCTTCATCTCCATTGAAGGAGTTAAACAACACGGCTGGGGTAGAGGTGGCTGAACCCCCTAAAATGGCATGCAGCTCATCATAGAAGCAGCATGTTTTGGGCTCTGACCCGGAGCGGCCGTTTGGCTCTCTGGTTTTCTGGTAGGCTTGCCTCAGCTCCTTAAGTTTCACGTGGCACTGCTTCAGGTCCCTGTTATGGTCTCTGTCCTTCGTGCCCTGGGAGATTTTCACAAATGTTTTGGTATTTCAAAAACTGGAATGGAGTTCTGATAGCACCGATTCCTCTCCCCATACAGCGATCAGATCCCGTTCCTCCCGTTCGGTCCATGCTGGAGCTCTTTTGAGATTCTGGGACTCCATCATGGTCACCTCTGCTGATGAGCTCTGCATGGTCACCTGCAGCTTGCCACGCTGGCCAAACAGGAAATTGAAATTCAAAAGTTTGCGGGCGTTTTCCTGTCTACCTGGCCAGTGCATCTGAGTTGAGAGTGCTGTCCAGAGCGGTCACAATGGAGCACTCTGGGATAGCTCCCAGAGGCCAATACCCCACAGTACCCCAAATTCGACCCGGCAAAGCCGATTTTAGTGCTAATCCCCTTGTCGGGGTGTGGATTAAGGAAATCGATTTTAAGAGCCCTTTAAGTTGAAAAAAAGGGCTTCATTGGGTGGACGGGTGCAGGGATAAATCGATTTAGTGCTTCTAAATTCAACCTCAACTCCTAGTGTAGACCAAGGCTCAGTGGGGTTTAGTGGTCTGTGATGTGCAGGAGGTTAAACTAGATGACCTGGCGGTCCTTCTGGCCTTCGATTCTCTGATGCTGCCAGGGCCTGATTAAGACACAGACACTATAGGCCAGGGCCTAATACCCTGACTTCTGGAGTCATGTGATTATGTCAGATTCTCAGTTTTCATTTAAAAAACAAACCTGTAGCCATCGGGATGATGAAGCAAAGTTTAAAAACATGTCTCCGCATTGGTTGCACTTGGGACACCTGCCTGCATCTGCAGTCACCCTGAAATATTGTCTCTGAGGGGGTGAATGCCTCATGCAGTTCCATGAGGAGTTAACGCCCAAAGCCACTGCTCTAGGAAGTCCATCAACACCAGCCCAGAAAAGGATTCAGTGAATGGCAGGAAAAGAAGAAAGTGATAGGCCCTGCCACCCACACATGCACTCTGATACATGTCAGCAGCTGAGGTAAGTGCTAGGGATTCCTCTGCTGGCACCCCTGCCTCCCCAGTGAGAAGGTAGGGTTGCCAACTTTCTAATCGCACAAAACTGAACACCCTTGTCCTACCTCTTCCCTGAGGCCCTGCCCCCTACCCCACTCCTACCCCATGGCCCTGCCCCTGCTCACTACATTCCCCCTCCCTCGGTGACTCACTCTCCCCCATCCCCACTCACTTTCACTGAGCTGGGGCGGGAAGGGGTGAGGGCTATAACTGGGGTGGTGGGCTCCAGGGTGGGGCCAGAAATGAGGGGTTCAGCGTGCAGGAGGGGGCTCTGGGTTGGGACAGAGAGTTGGGATGTAGGAGGGGGTAAGGGCTCCAGCTAGAGGTGCAGGCTCTGGGGATGAGGGGTTTGGGCTGGACGAGGGAGCTCCAGGCTGAGGGATGGGGCCAAGGTTCCTAGCCAATGGGAGTGTGGAGCTGGTGCTCAGAGCGGGGACAGCACGCAGAGCCCCATGGCCCCCATACCTAGGATCCAGACCTGCTGGCCGCTTTCGGGGCGCAGTGCAGGGCCAGGACAGGTAGGGACCAGCCTGCCTTAGCCCTGCAGCATCGCCGACCACACTTTTAATCACCCAGTCGGTGATGCTGACCAGAGCTGCCAGGGTCCCTTTTTAACTGGGTGTATACCTGGCAACCCTATCAGAAGGAAATGCTGCTATTTTTGGGGGGCGGGGCAAGAGTCCCCATTGTACTGTCCTTGCCTGTTAGGAGAGATGTGGGGTTCCTCTGCCACTCCAACTGTGTATGGATAGGCCCATGGCACTGGTAGTGGGATTACGTGGGTGTGGGGGGCAGAAGGGTGTGCCTAGGCCTACACACATTCCCTTATTCCAGTGCTGAACACTGTTTCCCCCTCTAAATATTCATGGCTACCAAAACAGCATCTTGGAATCATTGCTGCTAAGCCTAAATTGAAGTAACCTTACATGAGCAGTACGCCCTGAGCCAGGCTAAGAATACAGGGAGGGCCAAAGGTGTTATAAATCACCTCTGCATGCATACCCTGAACACCCATTCCTGTTCTGAACGTAGCTTGGCCAGAACAGAAAATCAGGGTCCAGATATTTATTCTAGTCACCAATAGTGGAAGATCATGTGCACAGGCTTTGTCAGATTGTTAAATTGTGCTCCTTGCATATCAGTTTTGTCCCAATGTTTCTAATCTGTGTGTGATAAATGTCTGTTCTCTTTGAAAGATTATTTCTTCTCTACAAAACATTTTCAGGGCAAAACAAAACAACAAAACAGAACAATCAGCTGAGTGAGAGATTGGCATGTAAAGCACTATCATTAGCAAAACACTAGCCTAAAATGCCCTTGCAAGCAGAAATCCTGGGCTCGGGCCACAAGAGAGGGAAATAAAAATGTGATACATATCCATATATTTTTGGAGAAAATTAAATGCTGAATAAACCATAAATCTGAAACCAGTGTTTACCAGTAGATCCTTTTTGTATCTGAAAGCTGCTCTAAACAATTCAGGAACCGTCAGATCTCAGTGGATTAAGCAGTGGCACCTTTCTGGCAATGTCTCATTCCTTCTGTGTTTTGTGCCACTACACTTCAAGTTCTGAAACAATTAATTTTAAGTAGTGCTGCAGCAAGCTACTGCCAGAGTTCTGAACTTGAGAGATCAAGCCCCATACTGCAATTCTCCTGTTAAAACTTATTCTTCCATCCTAAATCTGCAATCACCTACTAGGCACTATGAAGTGGAGCTCTGAGATTGCTGTGCTGAATTGAAACCACCAGGTTTCAAACTGATGCAGAAGTGAGAGATGACAATGCAGCTTCAGGTAGCAATGATGAAGGGATTAGTGCACTCACAATTGAGTGCTACATTGGATTGTGTGTGTATGCATGTCTGGGAGTAAGATATGTTCAGGAAAGATACAGAGATTGGCTTGGGGGTGGAGGGTGAGTGTGTGTGTGTATGTGTGTGTGTGAGAGAGAGATGTCTGATTGTGCCATGAAAACTAAGAAGCCTATCATTGCCTCCCAGAACAGGATAAAAGACACAGAAAATTCTGCAAGTGATTCTAATGCATCACCCCCACCTCAGGAAAGGTTACAGCCAAATGAAGGAGTCCTGGAGCAAGTGATGATGTTAGTTATCTAGGCAATTAACTAGAGGGCCCCAGAACATGTATGCAGTATACGTTAACATGTTAATATCACTGTTTAGAGTACAATCCTATTGGTGGCTGGAAAGTCAAACTTGGAAAGATACTGTTGCTCTCTCAATCACATCATGTACTTACAGAATATAATTGCGGTGGCCACTGTTAGTTGCCCCAGGATCTTGGGACATACAAGGCATCTGCACAGACAGCTCTCCCCCTTGTAACCTGCTCAGAAACCAAGTTACCATGGGTGGCCCAACTACACACTACCTCCTCTGCTAGGGAAGCTGTGGAGCAGGTGTCAGATTTGCTCAGAGCACTATGGACTCCCAATGGGTTTTCTAATGGAATATCTGCTGGCCTCAAAGAGGATAATGTTGTATAGAACAACTGCTCCCTGTTACTCCCCACACCTCTCCTGAAACCGGTAGCATGCCACTGCATGAAGCAGGAGTAATGCTACCTTGTATGCTTTGTCCTGCCCATTCCATGCTTACCAGCCAGTCCAGTTTGGCATTTGCACCAATTTCACACTTTCCAGGCCTCATACTGGAGGAATGGAAGAGAGAGTGAGTGGAGAAGAAGTATGACTTCTAAAAGAGAAGTTTACATG
The DNA here is from genome assembly GCF_009764565.3 of Dermochelys coriacea. Taxonomy (NCBI): domain Eukaryota; kingdom Metazoa; phylum Chordata; order Testudines; family Dermochelyidae; genus Dermochelys; species Dermochelys coriacea. The sequence continues at coordinate 69,011,382 of NC_050078.2, read as the reverse complement.
TATTAATTAGGCCATCAGAGCCATCCTTACCCATATGCAAAGTATGCAGCTGCGTAGGGCACCAGGAAATTTGGGGTACCAAATTTCCTGGTGCCCTATGCAGCTGCATGCTGCTCCAGCCCCTGCTCTGCCTCTTGCCCATAGCACCTGCCCCTGCACCTAGGAGCCAGAGGAAGATGTCGCCGCTTCCGGGAGCCATCTGAGGTAAGCGCTGCCCAGAGCCCGCAACCCCTCTCACACCCCAACCACCTGCCCCAGCCTGGAGTTCCCTCCCACACTCCAGACCCCTCAGCCCCACTCCCAGCCTGGGCCTTCTCCTACACTCCAAACCCCTCATCCCAGGCCCCACCCCAGAGCCCTCATCCCCAGCTGGAGCCCTCACCCCCTCCTGCACTCCAACCCCCTGCTCCAGCCCGATGAAAATGAGCGAGTGAGCAAGGGTGGGGGAGAGCGAGTGATGGAGGGAGGGGGGATGGAGTGAGTGGGGGGCATAGCCTTGGAGAAGGGGCGGGGCCTCAGGGAAGGGACAAGGCAGAGGCAGGGCAAGGGTGTTCGGTTTTCTACAATCAGAAAGTTGGCAACCCTACTCCAGACACAAGCCAGTGGCAGAGCCAGGAATGGAAGCCAGGCCTCTCAAATCCCAATCCAGTGACCTATATATTAGGCCAGGCTGCTTCTGAAAACAGTGTTTATATTTAACAATGTTGCATCATACTGATTAAAATGGGATCTGTGGTTATCTAATAACCACGGGTGGGAGAAATCTGTGTTTAAACCACAAAGTTTGATGAACTCTTCTCTATGCCCTGAGCTTGAGTGTGTTAGAGCACAGTGCTGGCTCCGAGTCTCTGCTACAATGACAATTCTGTGTGTACCACATTTGCATTTGCAAAATGCTGGTTTGGATCAAGGGCCAGAACTCAATAAGTTTGGATTGCCACTGCAATTGCTCACTATTCACCAAAATCATGCATGGGACACTGTCTCTGAAGAAGATCCAAGAGGCCACAGCCCACTCCTTCAAATCCCTCCTTAAGTCTAGCTTGTCTCATGAGACCTACACAAAACCAGTCAACAAACTGACTAGTTCAAGGGGAAATAGGGGTAATTTTTGCTTGTAGATTTAATCCTCTGCCCCACCCTTCAGATGTTTCTTGTCTTCTTAATCTCTGATCCTGCAATTGACTCAATGCACCTGTGTGGAGCCCCAGGGATGGCAAGAGGGTTCCTCGGCACAGAAGGAATAAATTGCAGGAATGGAGCCTTAAATTATAAGCTGGGGAAGAGACTGTTTTCCTATCTGTGTGGATAATGCCTAGTGTGAACAAACACTGTGGGCATTGCTGTAGTACAAATAAGAAATAAATAATAGTGACCTAATCCTCTTTCAAACTCATGTTTTCAGAAGTTCTTAATAATTAGTGCAATGGGACAGAGCTGCTCAGAAAACGGGCGTCTTCCATGGAAAGTTTCAAGTGTCAAAAAAAAAAATGAAAATGCTCAGCCAGCTCTAGTGTGATGCTGGTAGATCAGGTGCCAGCCAGCTCATGCCAAATCCCCAAGCCTCCCTGGATACTTAGAAATGCACAGCTAAGGCTAAAATTTTGTCATGGTTATTTTTAGTGAAAGTCATGGACAGGTCACGGACAATAAACAAAAATTCACAGAAGCCGTCACCTGTCTCTGACTTTTGCAGCTGTGGCTCCATGGTTTCCCCCGCCACTGTGGTGGCTGGGAGCTGCGTCATTTCCCTTCTGCACGTGGCAGCTGAAAGCTGCAGGGGGGACCCCTTCTGCCCACGGCAGCTGCAGGGTGACCATATTTCCCAAAGAGAAAACAGGACACCACCAGCTATTCACCTGAAGCGTCCCCCTCCGTCTTCCCCCCCCCATGCGAGGCTGTTGCCCCTTGCTGGAACCCTGAGGAGGGCCCCCTCAGGAGTCTGTCACCTGTCGCTGGAACCTTTCAGGGGGCCACCTGTCGCTGAAACCCTGCCAGGGTCCTGCTGGCCCAGATGCGAAGCAGAGAATGTCATGGAGATCTCTAAAAAGAAAAGGAGTACCGGTGGCACCTTAGAGACTAACAAATTTATTAGAGCATAAGCTTTCGTGAGCTACAGCTCACTTGTAGCTCACGAAAGCTTATGCTCTAATAAATTTGTTAGTCTCTAAGGTGCCACCGGTACTCCTTTTCTTTTTGCGAATACAGACTAACACGGCTGCTACTCTGAAACCATGGAGATCTCTGGAAGTCACAGATTCTGTGACTTCCAGGACCTCCGTGACATAAACATAGACATATGCATACCTGGAAACCAGTCTTGTTTATCTGTGGGTTAGCATTATCAAAACAGATATTAGACATTATGTAGATAAGAATGTGTTTAGACTCTATAAAATGCTTGTAGGATGCTGCATATATTGATCTCACTTATAACTCTATAGCACATGGCATAAAGTAATATTGAGAGTTTTCTCCCTCCAGGAAGGAGAAACTGACACTTGAAGCCATCCCGTCAGTGTATTCTCTGGAGTGGAGGGGATATAAATGTCTGACAAGGAGAAACTGACTTTCTCCGATTCTGTCTGGATTCTGAAATGCAAAGCTTCCTAAACTTAAGCATAGAGATCCCCATGCTACTTGACATGGGTTAGTCTCAAAAGACACTTTGCATTGACAGACTACTATAACTCTGTCACCTTTTGTATCAAAGACAAACGTATTTATGTATCTATGCTTGCTTGCTTTAACCTGTAAATAACTCTCATTTCTTTTTCCTACTGAATAAGCCTTTAGTTTGTTACAGATTTGGCTACAGGCTTTGTTTTCAGTGTGAGATCAAAGGTACAAATTGATCTGGGGTAAGTAACTGGTCTCTTGGGACTGGGAGCAATCTGAATATTTTGTGATTTTTTTTTGGTGTAAGTGACCACTTCTCACCAAGTCCAGCTTGCTTGGGGGGCAAGATAGACTGGAGTGACCAGGGGAATGTCTGTGACTCCGTAAAAAGATGATTGTAGTACTTTGGGATTTCACATTTATTACTGGGTTAGTGAAATCTAATTATAGACCATACTATCAGTCTGGGGTGTTGACTCTTAGGTAGACACTCATAGTTATGAACCTCTCCAGTTAGCGTGACTCCTTCTATGAAGCTATTACGGCTTGAGATAGAAAACATTTGCCTGTTTTGCAGTTCAAGTTGCTTCCAACAACACAGTGTTTCTACTCCTATTCCGTCAATGATCTGTGAACAAAAAGTCTAAAAAGCCACATACTAAAGGTATGAGAAATTGGAGTGAAAATAATTTGTTACTTAAGCAAAAATGGTTAGAAGTGAGTAATATTATACATGATGTAATAAATGGTTTCCAGTTTCGGTAAACACCAACATTTTGATTCAGCATTTACCCAACCTGAAAGCTGTTCCCTGAGAATAGATTATTTACTTTTCAACATTATTGTTATTAGAAAGGAAAATGATTTATAATGTTCCTTTTTTATGGTTCTCTGAGAATTCAGTCATGCTACAGCCATCATCTCCCTCAGACTTCCTGATGAAGTTCAGGGGTCTAGTTAATGACTAAAAAACTGAAAATTGAAGAGCTTGGTAAAGGTTTGGCTGGGATGGGGGAAAATATATGATTAGTCAGATAATGGTCCAGGTTTTGAGTTAGAGGTACAGTACAAACTTTGGATGTGCTAAAGACAAAACTTAATAGCTGTATTCACTATGGGTGAGACTGTCATTGGTCCAAACTGGAGGAGCATGCAAGTACAATTGCAGTATGTGTGCTCAGTGGAGCACAGGCATTGCTCCCTTGGAGCATATCACTCCAAAAAGGAAGGGGAGGAAGTAGGGCTATTTCTTAGTCCTCTCCCTGCACATTATTTGGCAAAGGAGATGCGGTGCAAGGGAGTGAACCATCTCTAGGGTAGTCCACCACAAAAATCTTTCGTGCATGGCTCCCTTCTGTAACCTGTTTCAGAGTAGCAGCCGTGTTCGTCTGTATTCGCAAAAAGAAAAGGAGTACTTGTGGCACCTCAGAGACTAACAAATTTATTTGAGCATAAGCTTTCGTGAGCTACAGCTCACTTCATCGGATGCATTTGGTGGAAAATACAGAGGGGAGATTTATATACACACACAGAGAACATGAAACAATGGGTTTTATCATACACACTGTAAGGAGAGTGATCACTTAAGACGAGCCATCACCAGCAGCAGGGTGGGGGAAAGGAGGAAAACCTTTCATGGTGACCTGTTTGTTCAATGGATCTATGAAGCCACTGGGGAAGGTAGTGAGGTGGTCTGAGTTGCAGAGCCATCAGCACACAGAAGATATGTAGATCTACATATCTTTCCTCATACCTTAACAGTGAGGTGTCTCTTTTCTCAATGCCTTGTCAAGAGTGAGATTTGGATACAAGCAAACTAGTTGAGGTTATCCAGATAAGAAATGGGTGATGCTCGTTATCTAGGGAAAGCATCAACTAAATACAGTGGGGATAGTATCTACCCATTCTGAAGGGGTTTGACCACCATATGTCCATAAAGATCATACTGATGGGCTATGTCTGGATCCTCAATTACTCCTGGAATACCAGAAGACTCTTTTTACATAAACTAAAACCAGCAAGTGCAACCATTTCTCCCTGATGTGCATTGTCATCCATGCTTTTAGAGACTAAATTTGTTAGTCTCTAAGGTTCCACAAGTATTCCTTTTCTTTATCCATGCTTTTGTCACCTCTAGACTGGACTACTGGAATACACTTCAGGATCTCCCAGAGGTACATCTGATACAGAATACGGCAGCCTGCTTGCCAAACTGTCGCAGATTGAGGAAACATTACACCAGTGTTCCAAAAATTTCACTGGCTTCCTATTTGTTTCCATGTGCCATTAAGATGTCGCTATTGAGCTATAAGGGCATGTGTACACTGCATCTGGGAGCAAGTCTCCCAGCCTGGGTCCACAGACTTCTACTAGTGGGGCTCACACTACAATAGCTGTGTAGACATAGCAGCTCAGGCTGGAACTTCAGCTCTGAAACCTGTGGGGTGTGTAGAGTGTGCTTGAGGGGCTGGACTTGAGAGTCTAGCCTAAGCCGCAACATCAGAGTAACATCTACACAACTATCTTTAGAGCACTTGCATGAGTCATGTTAGCACAAGTCTGTGGACCCAGGCTGGGATGCTTGGTCTCGGATGCAGCATAGACATGGCCTAAATGGTTTGAATCCCAACTACCAAAGGCGGGCCATGAATCACTACAAAAGTTGAGAAGAGCTGAGGTACATAAACTAGAAGTCATTAGATTTAAAAAACCTGTGGTACAGTGTGTCCTGGACTCAAATTCATTTTCCTTCTTGGCCTAACAGAACCTGACTGTGAAGAACTTCAGGGGAGGGAGTACAGTCTGTGCCCATGATTCTCATTTACACTAAGGCCCCTTTATACTACCAAAGCAGTGCAAAGAGACTTCATGTAAATGACAAACAGGCCTCCTCTAATCAGACATTTGTTACTTTTTGGAGGGATGTATGTTTTATTGCTGAATGCAGGGAAGTTTTTGTCTTGCCTGTTTATCCCCGCTCTACCTACTATCTCTTAAACAACAGTGATATGTCAGCTCCCACCTCCGCTCTGCAAGTAATACCAACCTGGATTGCCCATTTGGAAAATTTTCCAGCAAGCACCTTCATGCATTCTCCCATGTGGCCCCTCATGTGGGAGGAGCTCCGTATAAACATCTGAAATGTAAATACCTCATCATCCGTCTTCAAATCTCTCCTAAAAACTCATCTTGCAATACTGTCCACAAATAAACTCTCCAATAGTTAGGCAGTGAGAGTGCTGAGAGGTCTGCTTATTAAGCTATGTATAATCATTTCATTATTACCTTGGGCTTCCCCTGCCTGTTCATTGTGTCTACCTGTTGCCTTTTGTCTCATAATTAGAGGTAAGCTGTTCAAAAGCAGGGACTGCCTTTTTGTTCTGTGTGTGTATGGTGCGTAACAGAATAGGACCCTGATCCCTGATTAGGGCTTCTAGATACTACCACAGTACAAATAATAAATGTTGTACTTTTTTCATTAACTGATATACCTGCACCTAGTGGCAATGTGATGGGTATATTTAAACTTACACACACACACGAAATTACTAATTGATGATTAATTTTTTTTCCCTTGCTTCTTCCAATAAAGTGATTAAATTAAACAACCTTTCAGAGATTGCATTTGCAATTCCTCCCATCTTTAATCACTTAACATTGCTTTAATTGCTAAATTAAAAACTATTAAGAAAGCAGCCTACTTCATAATCAATAATTTAATTAGAATTTCAGGGCCAAGAAGACAATGAAAATGTTATTTTTCAGTCAGATCTTTTCCAAGGCCTTTGAAAGAACTTTGCTCCCATTTTGCTTGAAAGTGACATTGGTGACATAAAAATTAATCTCATGGGGATTGCTATATATCATGTACACACATTACAGATATACACTGCCAGTAGGTAAAAAGTTCAACTTCAGGTCAATCCATTTGCTGCCCAGACAGGAATACTGCTTGCTTTTCTCATTCTATTTCCAAATAATCAGTGACATATCAGCACAACTTGACATTACACATTCCAGTAATACTTACCAGAGATACTGCATGTCAGAAGCCACAAGAGCATAAAAACGTACTGACTTCTGCAACCAGACGTGTCTCCTGACTGTAGCTTAACACACTTAAATTATACCTTTTTAAAAAGCTCTGTAATTACCTTTAATATTTTCTGATGACCTGCAGTAAATGTAAAACTAATACAATGGCTTTTTAATTGATAAGATCTGATTCTTTTGGTAACATATCCATTTTCTCCCACATTTCCCTCTATGACTTCTATTCCACATGCAACCCTACAACATAACATCAAAGGGAGGCTTCACACACAGATACAAACTGTGCTACAACAAAGGGAGGCTTCACACACAGATACGAACTGTGATTTACAGTGCTTCATGCCTGAACTATGACCAACCGTCCTCCATAGTTATAGGTGAGTTGTCACAGCCAAGATTTACAAGATTCAGCCACTCTCAATGGCTGAAACGACTGGCCCCAAAGTAGCTACCAGAGATGCAGGGAAAATTGTTCTGTTATTAGTAATATATGAAAAAGAGGAAGTGAAGTAGGAGGCACTAGAATGGTAGGGAACAGTCAATGTGGTATGTAGTGAGGAGGAATGGCCTCCTTCAGAGGTGGACGCAGAGGGAATGCCACAAGCTACCTGATGGGCGAAGCTAGGAGGACCATGCCCTGAACGCTGGAAGCAGAGGAGAGGGGCAGGAAGAGGAAGTATAAAAGGCCTGCCCAACAATTCAGTTAAGGAGGAGCTGCCAAAGGAGACAGACACATCTTCTCTGCTGCTGGAGCAGGAAGCCAAGGAGAACCGCAGCTGCCCCGAGGGCTTGTGTGAGCTTCCTGAGAGTTCTGCCATTCCCAGCGCTAAGGAGCTGCTACTGCTAACCTTGGCGGCGTACCCTGGGAGACTGAAGATGACCCCTGGATGCAAGTATGCCTGAGGGGGAGAATAGGAAGCAGCCCAGCGAAACCAGATAACAGTCTGGTTGAGAGCTGGCCTGATACAAAATCAATGTGTTGCGGGCAGATCCCCACTGACCCAGTGGCGGACCACTCCGCCACTGTTAGGGCCCTGGGCTGGGACGAGGTAGAGTTGGGTGGGCCCGAGTCCCCGCTGCAACCCCACCACTGAGGTAGCAGTACTCCCCCTCCTTAGACCAGGATGCTGTGCTCCTTGGACACTCCTGCCGGAGCTCCATAGACTCTGCTGGGTGCTCTGGCCCTGCCAGAGCCCCTCAACTGGGCTGGTGCTATCACTCTGCCTGACTCTTAGTCCCGAGCCTTGACTGTTTCCTACCCTGCCCTGCTTAAATGCTGGGCAAATAAACTTCTTCTGCTTTGCCTGGTTGCAGGCCAGAGCCCAGACTGTTTATGGCCATGCCCCACTTGAAGGCCAGGGCCAACTGAGAACCACTAATTCCCCCCACCATTTTTCTTCACTTGGAGACTACTCTAGCAGACCATACTGCAAGGAGGCTGGCCTCCTTAGAGTGGATGTGGAAGGACGGCCACGCCAGTTTACAGGTAGCAGGGAAAGTAGGGAGGGAGACACAGCTTTTGTCTGGTGAACAGGTGAGAAGGAGGCTGCACTAGGAACCTTGAGATGGAGGAGGCAACAGCAAAGCCATAGGCACTTGAAGCAGGGGAGGGTCAGCAGTGAATGGCTTGCTAGATGGGAAATAGGTAGACACGTAGTCATGCTCCCAAGGAAATATGTGGGCAAGCATGGGGGTAAATGGGAAGTCGCAGCCTAGGAAAGTTGAAGGAGAAAGGAGAGAAAATGTTGGAAGGCACAGGTCAGATCCTGAGCAGGGCAATGATGCAAGACTAAAATCCACAAATATAAAGTAACATACAGGACCAGAGGAGCAGGTGCAGGCAACCTGGAAAATACCTTATCAACAGACTTGATAACTAGTGAGAGACAATCCACAACTCATTCTCCTCCTTCCTCAGCTCTGCCCAAATCCATTCTTCCACCATGCCTTCTGCCCTAGCCCTCGATCCACTCTCCTCCTTGGGTACATCTGCACAAGGATAAAGAACCTACAGCTGGCCTGGGTCAGCTGACTCAGGCCAGTCATTCTTATGACTATACAAACATAAAGCTTCACTTTTGTGGTTTATGACACTACCAGAACTTCTTCATAGAATTATAACCTAATAATTCACAGCAGCTTGTTATTTATTCCGTATTTCATTGTGACTCAGAAGTTCCCTTGTACATCCAAGCCAGGGATTAAAAACACAAGCTCTATTATTTACAAGGGAAGAACAAAATAAAAAATAAAATATATTTGTTACTAGTTAACTCTTCATACTATGAATTGGACCCTATTTTTAGCAGAAAGCTTCAATGATATTAAGAGGATAAACCTTTTATGGAAGTCTTGGTCTTCAAAACTGAAACTTCTATTTTTGACCAGGTTTTAGAGAGGTCAGACTTGAATAATGTACATAAACTGTCACAGATTTTAAAAATAACCTGTTTTCTTAGAAAATGTACATCCACTCAGATCTTGAGTACAATCCTCATGAGTCAGATGGGCCAAAATCAAACTGACAACTTCAAATATCCTCAATATTTGGAGGAATTATTTAGATCCTAATCTGCATCTTAATTTTCTGGCTCAGGCATATCTCATGATGTAATTCACACAGATGCAGGTCCACCAGTGCCACTTGATTTGCCTTCTCTAATGGTTAGTCACCTTTTGGTTGCTCTAGGTTTAGCTGGCTCAGGCAGCTGTACTTTAAGGTCTATGTGCCAGCTTTACTGAATTTGGCCTATGAACGTCAACTTCAACAAGTCAAATGAATGTAGAGGGTAGTAATAAATTTGCAGAGAGGACAGCATCCCAGCACACAGGAAATAGTATCCTGAAGCTCCCAATACACAAAGGTAAACATGACCAGTAGGAGATTCTCAGTTAGTATTACAACTATTTAAAATGTTTTATCAAAATCAGTATTTCAAAATGAGGAGTCTAAAAGATAATCTCTGTGTCCCATTGACAACAAGAGAAAGGGGGTGGATGGTTTAGGGATTATACTCCTGGGGGAATTCTGTGCCACCATGCATGCGTAGAATTCATCTCCCACACAGATTTTTTTTTCTCTGCAGAAAATACATTATGCCAGAGAGGTGCTGCAATTATGCCTTTCACCCATCAGGGGCTGCTGTGGCTCCAGAACAGAGGGCAGCTGCTCCTGAGTGGGAGCAATCAGCTGCGGACAGGAAAGAGAAGAATCTGGGTTCCTCACAGCACCCTGCCTGTGGGGCAAGGTCAAGAGGCACAGGATATACAGGGAACAGACAGTCTGGGGCACATGAGGCTGCTGGAGGGGTCACAGACTGGAGTTCAGAAGGACTAGTGGGGGACGAATGGGAGTGGGGGTGCAGGGACACCTGGGGATGGGGGGAGGGATGCAGAGCCACATGTGGGAGGGAGTGGCTGAGTAGGGGTGCAGGGCCACATGGGAATGGGGGGAGGGTGTGCAGGGCCACATGAGGGCAGGCCAGAAGGTGCAGGGATGGATGGTGGAAGAGGTGTGGCTGAGTGCAGGTGGAAGGACACGTAGGGACAGGGCCAGATTTGCCTGAATGAATAAGAGAGGCTAGGGGTCTGACAGGATCTGCATGAGGGAGGTTCCCTAACAATCCCTTCCCTCCCCAAACAACCTCCAGTTCCATACTTCTCATACCCACACCAAACAACCCGCCAAGTTCATACCCAGGCTCCTTCCCAGCAGTTTTTCCCTCTCCCTCAGCTCCTTCATTACCCAACTCCCCCAAGCCTTTGCACTGATTCTGAGGGATGGGGGAAATACATTTTTCTACATGTATTGTAGTTTTAAATTAATCATTACTCAAAGTTCTGTATTAATATGCCTAGTAAGGAATCTATTGATCTAAAAATATTTCCTGAATCTTTTTTGTTGCCTGTATTGTTACAGACATACTTGCTGACAGGTATTTCGAAATAAATTATCAAAATAATTGAAACTGGCATGATTATATTGTGTTATTTTGACAAATAAAATATGCAATATTGTGCACAGAATTTTTATTTTTTTGGTGCAGAATTTCCCCAGAAGTAGGATTAGTAATTAGGATACATGCTTCAACCCAATTTAACCAAGATTCAGTCAACTAAAAGTCTCAGTTAATTCAGACTCTTTTGTGCCTCTCACGATTTTTATAGCTGAATGACCAGCCTTCAACCCTTCTTCACTATGTTCCAAAGTACACATGGATTGTAGCTTTTTCAAAAATATATGGCTCTTCTGTTCAGCCAGAACCCTGTTTATCCCAGGGTTGCAGACATCTCCCATAATTTTCAGAGTTGTGTTGTCAAGGCTTTCATGATCGGTACCTGCTGCAATCCAATGAATCAATCTTGCACTGAGAACCACATCGCTGGACATCTTCGCCCATATGAAGAAACACTGAGGTCAATGAGCTGTGGGGATTGAAGGATTAGGACCCAATGTAGGTCCCCAGTGACTTGAATACATTACCATCTAGCACTTGTTATGTAGCTGTGTGAAATGCAAGGGTGAATCAGTCCAGTTCCAGTGTGACGGGACAGATGTCCATACCATAAAAACATTACATCATCATAATTGGCACTAATTAGCAATCTCAGCAGACAGCTCAAAAGCTTATACACATAGACACACATCCCATAATGTTTGTGGCACATTAGTGAGGCAGTACAGGGGGATCTTGTTTTGTTGCAAACCATGCTGCACATGTTCTGTATACAAATTAATTCACTCTCCAGGGCTATGAATCCAGCACCTTTCCCAAGCACTAACATTATACCAAAAATAAAGTTATAACACCACCCAGCATTCTATGTATTTATAATTGTTTTGTTGTTCTACATGGTCTTTCCTTGTACGACCCTTGCCCTTTTGTATCTGTATTTTCTGCTGCACGTGGTTTTATTTTCTCCAGAACAGTGTGTCGTTCCTGTTCACTGAATGTGGTAACCTGGAAAAACTAGGAAGTAGCACTAAGAAAACCAACAATATGGTATATTTGATTTTCATGCACCAGCAACTCTGATCTAAATTTGACTCTGTGTAAAACTTGTATGTTGCTTGTTGCAAGTTTACTGCTATATGCATTTTGCAGACTGTGTTTTTCAAGCAGGCTGTTTAATTTGCTCAGCAAATGAAAACCTCTAAATGCCTGAAAACCTCTATATGCCTGAATTAGAGCTCTATTTTTTAATCCCGCTCCCGTCCCATCCCACAATACCCATCCCCCCTGATTCTCACATTGTTTCTTGCATTTTTTACCCTGCTCCCTACCTCAAAAACCTTAGATCCCACAAATGAGACAGATTCCTCCATGCTATTAAAAAACAAAACAAAAAAAGACTGGTTAATATATTATAAACAGAATTCAGACATTTTTACCACTAAAAGAATAAAACAAATCTTGCTTAAACTATGTAAAAATACTTTAACTCCTGTTAAATCAAATCTCTTTCTATTCCTCACATGATTTAAGTATTTAAACCTTTATTTAAAAATAAACAAACTTGTTTTACATTGCTGAAATTCTATTTATGACAAACTGATAAGAGATGTTAGAGTTTTCCTGAAAATTACTGCACTCTGGTTTTTTTGCCCATCCAATCCCACCCACAACTAAGTACATTTTATCCCACTCCTGCTATTATGGCAGTGGTCTGGTGGGACCCACCGGATCTCAGTCTCACTGCAAGCCTTTTCTCTCAGAGGAGAAAATATGATGAAAGGAAGGGCATAAATTGGCACATGCAACAGACTGTGGAATGTACCAAGTCCAGTCTAAAGATATTCCAACCATTCTGCAGAGATATGTCAATGTACCCCAAGTTGATGTCCTCTTCTCAGTGCCCCCTCACAGCAAGGAAGCAGCCTCCCTTTGAAATTTACAGTAGTGCTGTTGTCTGGATTAGGTAACAGGAAACTACATGAAGGCAAGTTTTCAGTAATATGGCTAAATAACATACATCCTTGCTAACCCATCTGGTCTGGAAACTGAGGGACTATGATCCTGGGGTCCATATGTTCAAAATGTATTTCTTTATTATAAAATTTGGAGTTCTTCTATCAGCAGGACAAAATACTGATTTTCTCAGACACTGGTTCAACCACAGAACTTGTCTGGGAGATCTTTGTAATTGAAAATTAAAACTATCAGAGTTGGTTTATGTCTGCTGGATATTAACAAATATTCAATAACCAGCTAACTTCTATATTTTCAATGGGCTTTGTCCCTGTCTTTTTTCTATAAACCAAGAGGTGTTTGGGCAAAAGCAGGCAGAGCGGGTTTCTGCTTTTTTTCAACTGCCTAACTAGAGGAAGAATAGGAAAAACACAGCATAAATTTATAAGGGACAATCCACCTTAATCTGAGAAAACACTATTCTTATAAAATCAATGGGCTTTGTCCCTGTCTTTTTTCTATAAACCAAGAGGTGTTTGGGCAAAAGCAGGCAGAGCGGGTTTCTTGTGTTTATCTTCTTCCCTCTATTTTCATTGATGGGTCCTTTCAGCCATCAGGAGCTAAAAGCCAGCAGGCCAGATCTTGCAGAACAGACAAAGAATACAGGAGTAAGAAGATCTGACTCCACGGCCACCCTATTACTAATTTTTAAACATTAGAAGAAGGGTTTTAGACAACCCCTGTTCACCCTTCTTCCCTCCCCCCTTTAGTTCTCATCACTTTCTGATTTCTTCCTTTTTCTTTGTCTCTGAAAGTGAATGAAACATGGCCCTTCAGCACATGCTTGTGGGCTGTCCTGCCCTATTATGTATAGCATGGTGCCATCAGCAGCATAAATCATTCTAACCACTGTAGAGAAAGAGATATGCCCATGGAAGAGAGGGAAGCATGTTGTCCCTGCACACTTTCCTCTTTCTGTGAGCCAGGATGCTGAGGAAGAGATTTAGCCCTACAATCTCATACGGAGTTCCTCCTTGGGGTGGAGTGCCTCTCTTTGGGGTGAGCAGCCAGATTCCTCTCGTGCTTCTCCTGGTCATGAGTCAGCTGGTGGGTCCTATTTTGGAGGTCAGTATATAGTTCTCAGTCAACATCACTGCTTTCTACAGTCACAGTGTCTCCTGTCAATATTGTACCACCCACTCCCATACTCCAGGTGGGAAGATCTGGAGAAATTGCTGAAGGTGCAATGTACAGGAGAAGAAGAATACCAAGGGGGCCTGTATCCTAGAGTTCCAACCAGGGAACTGATTGTTATTTCTGCTACCTAACTCTGAATCCAAGCTGTTGGCCCTTGGCAAGGGCCCTTTGAAATAGCAAGAATAGTCAGGACTGTAGACTACAAAGTTTGCCAGCTGGGAAGAGGAGAGCCACCCAAATATATCATGTCAACTTAGGGAAAGTGTGGAAAGAATGAGAGGAGGTCTTCATCACTCCATTATCCTCTGAGACCAAACTCAGCCCCTGTGCCATGATGGTTCCCCAGTCAGGGACCGTATCAATTGAGGAAGGCTTATAACCCGACCAGGAACAACAGACACACAAACTCATCAATACATCCCCCTCTGTGTTTTTGGCAACAGCAGGCCAGATGCACCAAGTGTTCCACTGTATAGAGACTGAATCTGGCCAGAAAGTCTACAACCATTACCCAGAAAACTGTGTGACAAGACCTACAGAACATTTTGGCCATGAGAGTTTTTGAGGAGTCACACAATGAGTGGTGAAGTCCAAGAGCTCTCGCCCAAACAGGATGGCACAACAGGGTTCTGCACACACTTTCAAAAAATGAATGCAATATTCTAGTTCGACACCTATCCCATGCTGTAGATTAATGAATTGCTAGAGAGGCTGGAGGCTGCCAGGTATGCATCCGATGAAGTGAGCTGTAGCTCACGAAAGCTTATGCTCTAATAAATTTGTTAGTCTCTAAGGTGCCACAAGTATAGACTGCTGAATTGGAATTAATTTGCAAACTGGATACAATTAACTTAGGCTTGAATAGAGACTGGGAATGGATGAGTCATTACACAAAGTAAAACTATTTCCCCATGGTATTTCTCCCTCCCCCCCCCCACTGTTCCTCTGATATTCTTGTTAACTGCTGGAATTAGCCTACCTTGCTTGTCACCATGAAAGGTTTTCCTCCTTTCCCCCCCTGCTGCTGGTGATGGCTTATCTTAAGTGATCACTCTCCTTACAGTGTGTATGATAAACCCATTGTTTCATGTTCTCTGTGTGTGTGTATATAAATCTCTCCTCTGCTTTTTCCACCAAATGCATCCGATGAAGTGAGCTGTAGCTCACGAAAGCTTATGCTCTAATAAATTTGTTAGTCTCTAAGGTGCAACGGGTACTCCTTTTCTTTTTGCGAATACAGACTAACACGGCTGCTACTCTGAAACAAGTATACCTGTTACAGAATGTGAAATTGCTAGCTACAGAATATGACAATTGTTTTGCCTCAGACAGTACTAAATCAAATATGACTTCACACATATAGACAAATACATGTTCTGATTTTTTGTTTGTTTTGTTTTTATCCAATTTTTTGAAAACTCAGTGTACATGCAGGCTGAGATGACTGAATATTTGGATTTGTTTTAATTTTCTTCAAACAAATTTGACTAGCACTGGAAATTACTCACCAGAATGTGAGAAATACAGATGAATGGCAGCCATCTTATCTTGGACAGAATTAACCATGCAGCTGAACTGTGCTTTATGGGATTGTGAGTCTCTCATGTTCCGTACATTTAACATTGGATACACATTGCAATTCCCACTAAGAGAAGATGTTTACTCTGATGTGACAGCATAAAAATATTCTGCTGAAAAGCCAGAATGCTTGTATTTCTATGAAACTGGCAAAAAAAGAAAAAATTTCAGCAGCTTTGCTTGGCATGAAAATCTTCAGCTTCACTGCCAAGAAATTCCAACACTGAATTGTGCCCACACATGTAATCTAGTGGGAATCTGGCCCAGTGTTAGGATGCTTTCAATTCAAATTTAACAACAGGTTGTGTTTCTTTCCAAAACATTTGGAAAGTTCCATGATCATCTAAATCTTATTTACCCTTTCATAATCTTATTTCCCTGAAAACAACATACTACTTATTTAATGAAAGCATCATGGATATTTCTTCAATCTGTTGAAACAAACCATGCATACTATCAAAAAAAAAAACAAGCAAATTTAATTCATTTCCAAACTCTGCAAGATGTTTTATAGGTTCAGCTTTGTGATTATAAAGATTTATTTTCCATTCTCCTCCAAAATTCAAAGCTGATGTGTCCATTTGACTTAGACAGAATTGATGTGCTGTTCTTTGCATCCATTATGTTTAATAATAGAGAGTTGACTTAGGCTAATGATTTAAGAGCAGGATGTGATTAATAATGTGAATAGAAGCTTTAAACCCAACTAATAGGAAAATAAACCAGTGTATAATTTTCATGTTTCATTAAAGAACATCTTTAGATGTATGCCTTAATATTAATTGATCCCAGAGAGGTGGGGAAATGCATTGTTCCAGTCTGACTAATGTGACTAAACTTTCGTGTTTCTGGAAGAGACCATTAGTATAACCTGATCATTCAGTATTTGTGAAAGAAACAAGGTGTTCATGATGAATGAGTCACTTAAGTGCTATCCAAATATGAGCAATTTATCTGAGATTTGCAAGATATCCCAAGTAGAATAAACATGAAAACAATTTTAAAGAGATACTATGTTTTGGACAAAGACCTTTTCTACCGTAGAAAGCTATCCATTCTTGAAAACCAGTGCAGGTGAATGAATACTGAAAAAGGTTTAATTCCAAATTTAGTAAAAGGCAAACCATGGTAAGCATTGTATCAGAAACTGACTAATTTTTATAGACTCATAGAACTGGAACAGACCTCAAGAGGTCTTTTAGTCCAGTCCTCTGCACTGAAGGCAGGACTAAGTATTATCTAGACCATTCCTGACAGGTGTTTGTCCAACCTGCTCTTAAAAATCTCCAATGACAGAGATTCCACAACCTCCCTGGGCAATTTATTCCAGTGCTTAAGCACCCTGACAGTTAGGAAGTTTTTCCTAATGTCCAAACTAAACTGCTCTTGTTGCAATTTAAGCCCATTGCTTCTTGTCCTGTCCTCACAGGTAAATGAGAACAAGTTCCCTCCCTCTTCTTTATAACAACCTTTTATGTACTTGAAAACTGTTATCATGTCCCCCCTCAGTCTTCTCTTCTCCCGACTAAACAAACCCAGGTTTTTTTTCAATTTTCTGTCATAGGTCATGTTTTCTAGACCTTTAATAATTTTTGCTACTCTTCTCTGGACATTCTCCAGTTTGTCTCCATCTTTCCTAAAATGTGGTGCCCAGAACACAATACTCCAGTTGAGGTCTAGTCAGTGCGGAGTAGAATGGAAGAATTACTTCTTGTGTCTTGTTCACAACACTCCTACTAATGCAGCCAAGAATGTTTGCTTTCTTTACAACAGTGTTACACTTTTGCCTCATATTTAGCTTGTGATCCACTCTGACCCCCAGATCCCTTTCTGCAGTACTCCATCCTAGGCAGTCATTTCCCATTTTGTATGTGTGCAACTGATTGTTCCTTCCTAAATGGAGTACTTTGCATTTGTCCTTATTGAATTTCATCCTATTTACTTTAGACCATTTCTCCAGTTTGTCCAGATCATTTTAAATTACAGTCCTATCCTCCCAAGCACTTGCAATCCCTCCCAGCTACATATTGTCAGCAATCTTTATATGTGTACTTTCTATGCTATTAGCTAAATCTTGACGATATTGAACAGAACTGGATCCAGAACTGATCCCTGTGGGACCGCACTTGTTATGCCCTTCCATCTTGACTCTGAACTACTGATAACTACTCTCTGGGAATGGTTTTCTAATCAGTTATGCACCCATCCTATAGTAGCTCCATCTAGATAATATTTCCTTAGTTTGTTTATGAGACAGTCATGTGGGAAAGTATCAAAAGCCTTACTAAAGTCAAGATATACCACATCTACTGCTTCCCCCCACCCACAAGGCTTGTTACCTTGTCAAAGAAAGCCATTAGGTTGGTTTGACACGATTTGTTCTTGACAAATCCATGCTGACTGTTACTTATCACCTTCTTATCTTCTAGGTGTCTGTAAATTGATTGCTTAATTATTTGCTCCATTAACTTTCTGGGCACTGAAGTTAAGCTGTGTGGTCTGTAATTTCCTAGGTTGTCCTTATTTCCATTTTGTTCATGAATAAATAAATGTCCTGATTCTCATTTTGTTAGTGAAAAAAGCAATATTGGTGAGATTTCGGTGATAATGTGTTAGGCATTAAGTTATGGTAAAAAAATATTTTAATATAAACAAAGTTCTTTTTTTTTAAAGTTAAGTTTTAACTTTATTTTTGTATTTCAATATTCACTCTCTTTTTGAATTCTTCATTCTTCTGCCAAACTTCCTCAGAAACTAATTTCCATATCTAAGAACAATGAGTTTGATTGACTTCATTTTAACTTGTTGTGTTTAATGTTCATGATTCTTATTAAATGACTTCTATCCTGTTTCTATGATCCATAAATAGAAAGTGCCTAATTAACTTCAGAGTATTCCACTGTCCCCTTCACGAGAACTTCTCTCTCACATCTAACATTTGCATAACTATTACAGCAATGACTTTTTCTCCCTCCTTCACATAGTTCTCCCCCACATTACTTTTATAATTACTTTTCATACCAACATGATCTTCCATATTCTGTGTATATTTGATATTTTGGTTGCTTTATGCTGCTAGAGTAGTGCAAAGGGGCCATAATACCAGTTGTCATAAATATAAAGGGAAGGGTAAACACCTTTAAAATCCCTCCTGGCCAGAGGAAAAATCCTTTCACCTGTAAAGGGTTAAGAAGCTAAGATAACCTCGCTGGCACCTGACCACAATGACCAATGAGGAGACAAGATACTTTCAAAGCTGGAGGGAGGGAGAAACAAAGGGTCTATCTGTGATGCTTTTGCTGGGGACAGAACAGGAATGGAGTCTTAGAACTTAGTAAGTAATCTAGCTAGATATGCGTTAGATTACGATTTCTTTAAATGGCTGAGAAATTAGACTATGCTGAATAGAATGAATATTCTTGTCTTTGTGTCTTTCTTGTAACTTAAGGTTTTGCCTAGAGGGATTGTCTATGTTTTGAATCTAATTACCCTGTAAGGTATTTACCATCCTGATTTTACAGAGGTGATTCTTTTTACCTTTTCTTATATTAAAATTCTTCTTGTAAGAAATTGAATGCTTTCTTTCATTGTTCTTAAGAGCCAAGGGTTTGGGTCTGTGGTCACCTATGGAAATTGGTGAGGATTTTTATCAAGCCTTCCCCAGGCAGGGGCGTGCAAGGTTTTGAGGAGGATTTTGGGGGAAAGACGTTTCCAAACAATGCTTTCTCAAAAATAAACCCAGGCGTTTGGTGGTGGCAGTGGAAGTCCAAGGGCAGAGGGTAAAACAGTTTGTACCTTGGGGAAGTTTTAACCTAAGCTGGTAAAAGTAAGCTTAGGAGGTTTTCATGCAGGTCCTCACATCTGTATCCTAGAGTTCAGAGTGGGGAAAGAACCTTGACACCAGTTCAACAGGCTAGTTGAGAATTCCCACAGTGTAGGAGGAATACCATGGTGATGAATGTTCTCTCTGCTTTTTGGTCTAATCCTTTCGGTATTACCATGGGAGATGGAGATCTGTCCCTCTTATTTTATCCTAAGTGAACTTTTTTATTACATTCTTTATCAATTAGATTAGACATTTAAATTGTGTGTTGATTGAAAGCAACAGAGATCAAGAGGTTGTATGTACCAAGCATCATGCATCATTCTGTAATGTATACTACTGTGTGAATGCCTATCATTCCAGGCATTTATTCACCTAGGAAAAGTGGGCAGGGACAATGATGGAGAGATGTATATTTTCAGCCAGTACCCCAGTGGAGATATTCCCTTTCTTGAGAGAAATGCCATAACCAAGAGGTCACATTGGGATTTATGAAGGCTCCTTCCTAAAAGAAAACTAGACCTTACCTCTACTGGCCTTACCCCTATGTCCTCCTATTCCTCCTCACCCCCCAACCATTTTTCACTGCCATTTTCTTTATAAATAATTTAAAGTCAATTTTAATGCTTATGAAAGGTACCATACAGAGCTCACTGACAACTGTTCTATTTGCAGAATAAATATACCATCGCTGTAGCAGGGCAGTCTTCCACACACAGTCTTACCATTGTTCTCAACTCCATTCTGCAGGGGCAGTTATAAGGCTGGGATTCATCCCTCAGCCTTTCTACTAAGAATGCCAATAAGGACAACAATTAACGCTAACAGTGACCATTTTTCCTGTGATGTTGATATCTGCGTATCAGCAAATGTACTTAGATGAAAAACACATTTCAGAGGTCCCTCAAAGAGCTGTTACATGGTGATAACTTTTTGGTCAGTATATAATATCTGAAGATGAAAGGCTCTGTATACTACTACCAAGTCCCCTGACAACACACTTGTTGATTTTCTGCACCAGCTTTCACTCTTCTTTTCATTAATCAACCATTGTATTTGCACAGTGCCACTAACTTCCATATATTCGGAAAGAGTTCAAAACCACATATTACTCACTGTTCTGGCATCCCAGAGAGATAGGGTCTTGTCTGCAGAGCTGGTGAGAATGGTGTTGGAGAATGGAAGAAACTCTATACTATTGACCGAATCCTTATGTCCACGCAGTGTGTATCTGCATCTCTCACTATAAAAGAAAACAATGACAGAAATATAACTCTTGCCATTAAAGAGAATCAGCAGTCTAGAAGACAATGGCAGGAAAAGAGAATCAGATTTCAAATGGAGTTAATTGTCTCAGTTACTATTTTCAGAGAAGTTAGTACACAGGGGAAAGTTTATTGCACAGGCTAAAACAACCATCATCAAAAGGTTCCCTATGCTTTCTGTAGAGTTATTTGAACTTTTGAAAGATTGAGCAGTACCCACTGCATAGGAGAGAAAGAATAAATATCAAAAGACATATGAAGTGAGCTGTAGCTCACGAAAGCTTATGCTCTAATAAATTTGTTAGTCTCTAAGGTGCCACAAGTAATACAGACTAACACGGCTGCTACTCTGAAACCTATCAAAAGACAGTGAAATAAGTTACTACCTTACTAATACTCCAGAGAGCATTTATACAAACTATGGCTAGACAATGACAAAATGTTAAAAAACATGTTGAGTCTTGAGAAAAGAAGACTGAGGGGAAACTGATAACCATCATCAAATATGTTAATGGCTGTTGTAAAGAGGATTGTGATACAGCATGGCCAGAGGGCAGCAGGAGAGTGTTAGAAGGGAGCCTTATTCGCTGTAGAGGGAAGAAAGTTTGCTATAGATTAATTAAAGCAGCTGAAGCCAATTAGAGCACCTGAAGCCAGTCACCTGATTAATGCCCCCCCGCCCCCCCACTTCAATCAGACAAGGGAAGGAGTTGAAGCAGAGTGGGTTGGTGTTGGAGCAGAGAGCAGTTTGGAGGGAAGCAGAGGAGAGTTTGGAGAAGTGCTGTGGTGGGCAAGACCCTAGGTAAAGGAACATCTGGTTTGTGCAGAAAGAGGGCAGGAAGCCCTACAAGCTGAAGGGCAGGAGAGGGAAGTAGCCCAGTTTACTGCTATCCCTAGGGCCCCTGGGCTGGGACCTGGAGTAGAGGGCAGGCCCAGGTCCCTCTCTCCACTCCCCTCCTCTAGGACACTAGTGGGGCAGTTAATACCCCAGTTCGGGGATGAGAAATAGTGCCCTGAGCCCTCCCCAAGAAGAGAAAGTGTGAGACCCATCAAAGTAGTGCCAGCAATTTGCCACAAGGACTATGATCAATTGTTCTCCATGTCCACTAAAGGAAGGACAACTGGTAATGAACTTAATCTGCAGCAAAAGAGATTTTAGGTTAGATATTAGGAAAAACTTTCTGGCTATCAGGATAGCTGGCTCTGGAACAGGCTTCCAAGGGAGGTTGTGGAATCTCCATCACTGAAAGTTTTTAAGAACAGGTTGGACAAACACCTGTCAGTGATAGTCTAGGTTTACTTAGTCCTGCCTCAGCACAGGGGACAGGACTCAATGATCTCTTGAGGTCCCTTCCAGCCCTAAATTTCTATGATTCTGTGAAATAAGTGTCTCAGTTCAGAAGTGCAAGGCCTGTTCAAAATACTGATTTTATTTTATTTTTTTATTTACTTTGCTTTATCAATGATTGACATTTGGATTGGTGATGGTCAGGAGAATGGCATGGGAAGGGGATATTAGAATTGTAAGCATAGATGAGGCCAAACCAAAAACATTTAACCAGCTCTTCTCTGCTCTGGAATTTTGGGGTTTCCAGAATTCACCCTTGCTTCTGGAACAGTTTGGATGGGGAGGATAATGAGCTTATGAAAACCCCAAAGCACAATTCCTTTTTGCCCACATCGAGTTGTTGCATCCTTACTTACTTGTCAAGCCAGTTTCCAACTTTTTGTTACTATGTAAGATTTTAAAAGGATTAACTTACACTGCCAAAACCCCACACAGAATTTTACAATTAGTAATGAGATCAATTCTGTCCTGTATGTCCTCCTAGTGCCTCAAATAAAGAGGGGCAGATAAACAAACAAACAGAAAGCAGCAACCCACCACTGCCCATTGTAATTTGCAGTGTTAGTTCAGTATTTTATTCATTGCATATTTGGTCTGATAGCTAAAAACACACCAGTTCTGAGCTGGCCACTGAATACATTGGGCTGGCAAATTAGATTACTGTGGGGGCTCAACTGGAAAAGACCAAATTTCTTACAGTTTTCTCTTTAGGAGGCTGTTAGCAGAGGGAATTAAAGATGTTGTGTTTTTTTTCCCATTCCTGCATGATGCCAGAAGACTCATAGAGCTGTTGCAGGGTTTTTTTGTACTAAAAACATTGGAGATCAGATGCAGACCACTAGAGCTTAAAGAGGCTTGCCAGAGTCTCGCACTGATCTGCCAGAGAAAAGCGAGTTC
This sequence comes from Dermochelys coriacea, assembly GCF_009764565.3. Lineage (NCBI taxonomy): Eukaryota > Metazoa > Chordata > Testudines > Dermochelyidae > Dermochelys > Dermochelys coriacea. The sequence goes on along the minus strand of NC_050078.2, from coordinate 68,988,693 downwards.
CCAGACTTACTTAAGACTCCTTTCCATTTTCCAGACTAAAATGTATGTTACTTCACATCTGAAGATCAATATTGTCTTTGAAGAAGGGTGTAGGTGTGTGTGTGTAGCTGCTTCCAAAATGGAAATTTTACCCAGGAAATTCATTTCAAATACACTATATATTGTACATATTATTCTAATATAGATATTACATAATACTATATATTTTTATAGTATTTATAGTATAGTATGTGTTATTTTGTAACAAAGATCCAAGTTAAAGAATCTGTTTATATCATACATGTAGCTTCCTGGCTTTTAGAGATTACTGCACAGTTTGTCTGATGTTCATGATTGTTTGATATATATTATTATATTTTATATTCCCCATGGTCACACTGCTTTAACCATCAGGACAGATATACATACATGCATGTGGGCATATGTACATCTCCGTTTTCAAAAGTGACTAGTGATTTTCGGGTGCCCAATCTGATATGCCTGAAGGGGAACTGATTTTCAGATGATGGGTACTCAGCACTTTCTCTTAGAGCCATGTAAGGTGTTGACTGGTGATGTTGAATGCCCATCTGGAACTTTTGAAAATTTTGGCCAGTTTATATCTTAATGTAACATTATGTTCCATTAGAAGAAGAAAGGAGAGAGAGAGAGAGCGAGCGTGCACAAAACCACTTTGGGAGATATACTTCTGTACAGTAGAATAATAAGAGGATTTATATCACACTCTTCCCAAAAAAGTAGCTGAAAACTACATCTTATCTGTTAGTGGAATGGGACAGCATAACAGAGAGGTGGAGAGGGGGAGGAAGAGTATTGTCCTTGAGTTCATAAGGCCTAAAATAGGGGCATCCCAGGCAGACTGGCTGCAAGAACAGACTTGTGAGAGATTAATTAGGTGCCATAGCAGGAAGGTCCCATTCAGAATCCCTGAACAAGGTGAAAATGGACTAAAGTGATGGACAATAACAGCAATGGAAGGGAAGGAAATGAGTTGTACATTTCCATCAAGCACATAAACACTTAGGCTTGATACAGCTCTCTCTCTTTCTCTCTGCAACCTCCATACCAATGTGTAGTGATGAGAGAGCTCTCTCTCTCATGCTCCAGATTTAATTTACCACTCTAGTAACTGACTGACTGATATTTCTGAGAATCTCTGACTGCTATATAGAAAAAACTCATCTTCCTTTCCAGCTGAGATATAATTTAAATGAGACTGCATTTCTTGCATACAAGCTCCCTTCTAGTTGGAAGGGAAAACTTTTATCTAGATGTTTTACTGTGGCAAAGGAAAACTTAGTCAGAAGCAATATACCAGCAATATACCACCAGTGATTCTAGCACATTTTGTACACAATGGGCCAGATTCTACACTTTTGACATGGGAGTAAATCCAGAGAAACTCCAGTGTTTTAAAACGAGTTACTCCAGAGACAGCCTGATGAAACAAAGAACAGAATCCTTTCTTTGTAAAACAAACACTCATTATAGGTGGGCTTAGGTGGTTCAGAAATTTTTGAGTAGCTCAGAAAATAGAGGAAACCACCTATTCCTAGTAGGTTAGGTATTTGTACCAACCTGACAATTTCCTTAAAGCCCGAGCCACTGGAGTCATATGAATACATGAGTATCTCAGCTTTCATTTTTTTAAAGTACATTTTTAGCCCTCATGTTAGCAGAGAACAGAATGCAAATATGACCCCAGTGTACCTTAAAGAACATAAAGCAAAAGGAAATAATCCCAAATTTATTAATTTTTTAAAAAACGTTGATTTGCTGGGAGGTCCTGACTCATGATTATTGAATATTTGGGCTTGGCAATTGTGGTAGTGTTCAAATTCCACTTAGTAAAAATTGCTAAGCAGGCAGCTGGAGGTACTTTATTAGCTCTTTGTCCACTTAAACTAAAGAGGACAAACCATCTCCAACACCTTGCTACTTTGTCAGCTATCACCTTACAGACTCAGGGTTGTCAGTTTAAAAGTCTACTGAGCCATAGACTGTGCATGCCAGATAATTACACTACACCTACGTGCAGCCACCATTCTGGATTTGCTGCTCAGAGCAGAAAGTTCCCATGGTCTCTTTTTGAAAATAGCAATAACCCTAGCTGTAGGGTATTAGGTGTAAAGGGATCAGCTGATGGTTATGCTCACGCTAATTAATCCACACAGGCTGGCAACTGAAGGTGTGTCCCTTTTAAAAACAGAATCAACTGCACCAGATTTTTAAATTAAAGAAATGATAAAAAAATGGAATAATTAATCTTAAAATGGGGCCTTTCAAGATAACAATTGAAAAAAAAAGATAATGAAGCACCAACACAACTTTAATCATGTAATAATACAAAGTGCAACTTATCTTATTCCAATGGCATATTAGGCCTTGATTCAAAAAAGGCACTTAAGTAACGTGCTAAAACAGTATGCCTCAAACAGCAGCATCTTTCTTATCAATTGTTTTCTCAAATCATAAAATGGAAAATAACACTAAACTCCTTCTTCATATCTATCATATAACATCCTACCATCTGAACTGCCTTTGCTATCAACTAAAAACATGTGGGAAATTTGCACCATAAAGTGATTAACAAATAATCTACACAGAATAGTTCTGTGAAAGTTTTGTAAAATCACACACCAATCTCAACCCTGTTAAGCTGATAGAATGGGACCAGTTAAAAGGAGAATACTATCAACAGAAACATACCCTATCAGTTACCCACTATGTGACTTTATCTCCAAAACATGTTTAACTCAGGCACAGAACCTTTTGGGCCAAGATCAAAAAAGAAGTATAGCAAATGGGCTGGCTTGAGACATTAAAATGCCAGTTTGTTTTATGATGTTATAAATACATCCTATCACGTCTTTCTATTTTATTACCTCTATTTTATTTCTAGGTAGCTTCACATATGACACATCCGATTATTCATGTCAAGAATATAAAACTACTAGTATTTCAGTAAAAAGTGCCTACCATCACTTATAACAATGATTTTTTTTCTTGACCCATTATTTCACTAACATAACCAGGGTTTCATAAGACATTGATGAGTGGGGACATATCCCCTCTAAAGCATATTTGTCTTAGACAAGGTACAGATGTGTATGATACTGCCAATATGAGCCATTCAGCTCAATACCAGATATTCTTTCATTACCTCCCTTCAATAAAATGAAGTTATCCTCTAATTCTGAAAACTCAGTTTACAGTCTCTGTGTAATTAATGTTTGTACAGTATTTTGAAGAAGAAAAGTGCTGGAGTCATAGGTGCTTATTATTATTTTTGTAAACATACAGAAATTCTCTTCCCTAATGTAAATTTACATGCACTTAGAAATAGAATGAAGATCAGATAGGGGTTTATTTATACAGGTTGTATAAATAACAGATATTAATAATACTCGGAATTTAGAGTATTTTCATCTACAAAATCCTGGACAAACATCAGTGGCACTGTGCAAATGGATCTGTGTGGGCAGTCCCCTGACTTCAGTGCTGGTTCAGGGGGGTCTACCTGCACGGATCAATTTGCAGAGTCTAGCCTAAAGTCATTAAGCCTCACAACTGCAATTATGTTGCCTGATTCAAAGGCTAAATTTTCTCACTGTACACTTTTAAACCATACTGGTGGATAAAATTAAGATTAAGTGCCAAATCTCCCATTATTCACATCAGCAATCCCATTGAGCTCAGTGTGACTACTCATGGAAGTAAGCCAAGCAGTGGCTGGAGATTGGCTACATCAGAGCAGCAACCCAATCCTGCTCCCACTGAAGGTAATGCAAGTTTTGACATTGCTTTCAGGGGGAGCTGGACTGGGCCTTAGTTTATCACCATAGGAGATTGGCAGTCCAAACCCTCAGTCCAGTACACAACAAACTGTGCATGTAAAAAGAAACCGACCCCTGAAGCAGTACAGACTTGACTGATACGTTAAAAATTCTCCACTCTTCCCCACATCCCTTCCTCTTTAGCCTGCTAATATCAAAGCCAAGGCTTAACTGCTAGAAACAACAAGGGGAAAATACCCACAAGATGGTATGGTGTTTTATTAATATTTTCTAGGTATATAAATAAACACACTTCCTCTGACTCAGCAACTTCACAAGTCAGCAATAAACTATCATTATATTCTTCTGTTATACCTCCTTGAGAAAAATGAAAATTGATGAGTCTCATAATTTAACTGACATCTCCATTCTCAAAGTTCAAACTGCTTCTCCTTTCGTTAAAAAGATAACAGTCAATTTTAACCGCTTACATTTTGGTCTTGCTGCAGCATTTTAATTTATGCTGATAGGCAGTTTTCTTCTCAGAAACTTGGCAAACATACTTTTCCTGTATTTTGAATGGAGCTGAATTTAACATGACAGCTATTCATTGACACCAAGTTATAAAGAGTCTTGCCATGACAAAAAACATAATTGGCCCTACCCTGGATCACAGTGAAGTCAATGGCAAAACTCCCATTGATTTGAATGGAAGCAAGAGCAAGCTATTTGTTTATGCAACAATTTAATCTGGTGCCAACATAACCAATGGAGTCATAGCAGTTCTGGCAATATGTTAGCTGTTGGCTAACAGCTATCACAGTACTAGAAGAAGGAATGCAAAATGCTATTTTGGCTCTGCCCTTGCAATGAACACTATGCAGGCAAATCCTTCTGACCACATAGTATCCCATTCTCCATATGGGGGCCCATACCTACCTGTAGAGAGCAGCTCAGGCCATGAGCAACATTTGAGTTTAAAGAAAAGGAGTACTTGTGGCACCGTAGAGACTAACACATTTATTTGAGCATAAGCTTTCATGAGCTACAGCTCACTTCATCGGACATAGCTCATGAAAGCTTAGGCTCAAATAAATGTGTTAGTCTCTAAGGTGCCACAAGTACTCCTTTTCTTTTTTGCGGATACAGACTAACACGGCTGCTACTCTGAAACCTGTAATTTGAGTTTAACGCACTGCTCAACAGAAACATTCAAAAAGAACAGGAAAATAATCTAATTGTGATGCTGGAGGTTAGTCTTGGAAATTTAGTTAGGTTTAGGTTAGTCTTGGACCTGCCGGGATCTTTGTTCCTGGTATGTTTTTCCTGGTCTAAAAGTTATCTTGTTGCATTTCTGTAATTTGAAAAAATGCCTCCATTGAACATTACTCAGAGAGGGAAAACTTATGGGACTAAATGGCATAGAGAACACACAAAGAGCGGCCCAGGATAGATAGGGATGGTAGCGCCTTGTTTGTGTCCCTTAGTGATATCTGATGGTTCAGGAAGGATTCAAATTGAAAACAAATATCTGCAGATATGTTCACCAAATGCCCTGTCTTCAGCAGATTTCAAACTTACAATTAATTGGGAGAAAGCAACTCTCTAGTCAGAACAATATTCTGAGATGAGACTGGAGAACATAAAAATACTCCCAGCTCTGGAAACAAGGATTCTATAAGTGATGGAGGATAGAAGCACCAAAAGCCTATGCCTTACCTCCAAGACTGAAAAGCTTGTTTCTCAGCTGATTACAATTTTAAGACAGGAATTATATTATTGCAAGAATTAAAAGAGAAGGCACACAATATTTCTTAGTAAAAAGAAAAGGAGTACCCGTGGCACCTTAGAGACTAACAAATTTATTCGAGCATAAGCTTTCGTGAGCTACAGCTCACTTCATCGGATGCATTTGGTGGAAAAAGCAGAGGAGAGATTTATATACACACACACACACACAGAGAGAACATGAAACAATGGGTTTATCATACACACTGTAAGGAGAGTGATCACTTAAGATAAACCATCACCAGCAGCGGGGGGAGGGGGGAAAGGGGAAAACCTTTCATGGTGACAAGCAAGGTAGGCTAATGCCAGCAGTTAACAAGAATATCAGAGGAACAGTGGGGGGTGGGGTGGGAGGGAGAAATACCATGGGGAAATAGTTTTACTTTGTGTAATGACTCATCCATTCCCAGTCTCTATTCAAGCCTAAGTTAATTGTATCCAGTTTGCAAATTAATTCCAATTCAGCAGTCTCTCGTTGGAATCTGTTTTTGAAGCTTTTTTGTTGAAGTATAGCCACTCTTAGGTCTGTGATCGAGTGACCAGAGAGATTGAAGTGTTCTCCAACTGGTTTTTGAATGTTATAATTCTTGACGTCTGATTTGTGTCCATTCATTCTTTTACGTAGAGACTGTCCAGTTTGGCCAATGTACATGGCAGAGGGGCATTGCTGGCACATGATGGCATTGGTAGATGCGCAGGTGAACGAGCCTCTGATAGTGTGGCTGATGTGATTAGGCCCTATGATGGTATCCCCTGAATAGATATGTGGACAGAGTTGGCAACGGGCTTTGTTGCAAGAATAGGTTCCTGGGTTAGTGGTTCTGTTGTGTGGTGTGTGGTTGCTGGTGAGTATTTGCTTCAGATTGGGGGGCTGTCTGTAAGCAAGGACTGACCTGTCTCCCAAGATCTGTGAGAGTGATGGGTCGTCCTTCAGGATAGGTTGTAGATCCTTGATGATGCGTTGGAGAGGTTTTAGTTGGGGGCTGAAGGTGATGGCTAGTGACGTTCTGTTATTTTCTTTGTTGGGCCTGTCCTGTAGTAGGTGACTTCTGGGTACTCTTCTGGCTCTGTTAATCTGTTTCTTCACTTCAGCAGGTGGGTATTGTAGTTGTAGGAATGCATGATAGAGATCTTGTAGGTGTTTGTCTCTGTCTGAGGGGTTGGAGCAAATGCGGTTATATCGTAGCGCTTGGCTGTAGACAATGGATCGAGTGGTATGATCTGGATGAAAGCTAGAGGCATGTAGGTAGGAATAGCGGTCAGTAGGTTTCCGATATAGGGTGGTGTTTATGTGACCATTGCTTATTAGCACCGTAGTGTCCAGGAAGTGGATCTCTTGTGTGGACTGGTCCAGGCTGAGGTTGATGGTGGGATGGAAATTGTTGAAATCATGGTGGAATTCCTCAAGAGCTTCTTTTCCATGGGTCCAGATGATGAAGATGTCATCAATGTAGTGCAAATAGAGTAGGGGCATTAGGGGACGAGAGCTGAGGAAGCGTTGTTCTAAGTCAGCCATAAAAATGTTGGCATACTGTGGGGCCATGCGGGTACCCATCGCAGTGCCGCTGATTTGAAGGTATACATTGTCCCCAAATGTGAAATAGTTATGGGTGAGGACAAAGTCACAAAGTTCAGCCACCAGGTTAGCCGTGACAGTATCGGGGATACTGTTCCTGACGGCTTGTAGTCCATCTTTGTGTGGAATGTTGGTGTAGAGGCTTCTACATCCATAGTGGCCAGGATGGTGTTTTTAGGAAGATCACCAATGGACTGTAGTTTCCTCAGGAAGTCAGTGGTGTCTCGAAGATAGCTGGGAGTGCTGGTAACGAAGGGTCTGAGGAGGGAGTCTAGATAGCCAGACAATCCTGCTGTCAGGGTGCCAATGCCTGAGATGATGGGGCGTCCAGGATTTCCAGGTTTATGGATCTTGGGTAGCAGATAGAATACCCCAGGTCGGGCCTCCAGGGGTGTGTCTTTGCGAATACAGACTAACACGGCTGCTACTCTGAAACCTGTCAATATTTCTTAGTGTACACAAGTAATTTTGTGGGGAGAAAAATATAATAACAGACTTTTAGAGGGGTGCCATTATATGTATATTAGTGGAAACTATATAACTGATTTGGTTTGTGGAAATTTCCAGCATTGGGTGGACACCCAGTAAGAAGACTGCTCAATCTACCAAGAGGCATCAGTGAAAAAACACTGGTTGCTATGGTGTTGCACATGCACTTGGCTCCCTGATGGTTCTGGCTATCCTAAGATGCAATGAGGACCCCTACATTCCACTCTTCTGATTGCTGAGCTTGTTTCTGTCTAGACTGCACTATGGTAGTGGCTGTTGTGTTTTCTAACACAAAAGACTTCTACTAGTACCTACTGGAGACACCTAGAAAAAGAAGATTGAAAAAAATGTGAAATTCTTTATTTTCCATATGATGTGTTTTAAATAGTCCTCAGAATCAGGACTTATTTTGGTAAATACTGAAAATAATTTCTGATAGATACTATTATTTGACTTGTTTCATGTGACTAAAGTATATATCCTGGCATTACTCTAATTAGGCTTTAACAGGAGAGTGTAAAGAAGCCTAACAGTATATGATTATAATCTTTGTCACCTGTTCTGTAATGATTTGAAAAATTAATAATTAGGCTTTTGCTAATTATCCTAATGAAGGATTAGTCAGATAATTATTTTACACTGCTTTGAACATGTAGAGCGCTATGTAAAGTGGTAAGTATTATTATTTAGATTATTTTTGGTTTCAGATAAAGGCTTTTCTGGTTTTAAAAGGAGAAAAGATAAAAGGTCTGTTAAAATAAAAGAACAAAATTAAAGCTCCAGTCTTGCAGAGACTTAGGGCTAGTCTACACATAGTTTCGATACTGATTTAATTCTTTCGATTCAGAGTGTGATTTTATTCTGATATAACTAAATTGGCAAAAAGAAAAGGAGTACTTGTGGCACCTTAGAGACTAACAAATTTATTTGAGCATAAGCTTTTGTGAGCTACAGCTCACTTCATCGGATGCATTCAGTGGAAAATACAGTGGGGAGATTTATATACACACACACAGAGAACATGAAACAGTGGGTATTACCATACACACTGTAAGGAGAGTGATCACTTAAGATGAGCTATTACAACCGCATTTGCTCCACCCTCCCTACCTGCTGGTATCGTAGAGCTTGGCTGTAGATAATGGATCATGTGGTGTGATCTGGGTGAAAGCTAGAGGCCTGTAGGTAGGAATAGTGGTCAGTAGGTTTCCAGTATAGGGTAGCGTTTATGTGACCATCGCTTATTAGCACCATAGTGTCCAGGAATTATAGCATTCAAAAACCAGTTGCAGAACACTTCAATCTCTCTGGTCACTCGATTACAGACCTGAGAGTGGCTATCCTTCAACAAAAAAACCTTCAAAACCAGACTCCAACGAAAGACTGCTGAATTGGAATTAATTTGCAAACTGGATACAATTAACTTAGGCTTGAATAGAGACTGGGAGTGGATGGGTCATTACACAACATAAAACTATTTCCCCATGTTATTCCCCACCCCCACCTCCACTGTTCCTCAGACGTTCTTGTCAACTGCTGGAAATGGCCCACCTTGATTATCACCACAAAAGGTTTTCTTCCTTCCCCCCACCCTCCCTACCTGCTGGTAATAGCTCATCTTAAGTGATCATTTTCCTTACAGTATGTATGGTAATACCCATTATTTCATGTTCTCTGTGTGTATATATAAATCTCCCCACTGTATTTTCCACTGAATGCATCCGATGAAGTGAGCTGTAGCTCACGAAAGCTTATGCTCAAATAAATTTGTTAGTCTCTAAGGTGCCACAAGTACTTCTTTTCTTTTTGTGAATACAGACTAACACGGCTGCTACTCTGAAACTAAATTGGCAGAATCCCTAGTTTGAATGCAGTAAAAGCAGCTTTGTATTGTTGTAATTGCATCCATGTTGGTGAGCTAGGCTGATTTCTAAATCTATATAGCTGAACCAGTGCAAAATCTGCTTATAGACAAGATCCTTATGGGGGTGCTGAACTTCATGCATGCGGATTGGGGGACTAATCAAGGATTTAAAGTTAAGTATGTGCTTAAGTGCTTTGTTGGATCTGGGTCATAGTGCACAGCCCCTCATAGGAGCCAGACGGAAAACAACCACAGTAATTAGCACCTGTATTGATAGTGTCAACAGAAAGCCAACAGAGTGAATGATCATAATGAAGGGAGACAGCTAGTTTTTCACACCTATTCCTGAGGCACATTGGCAAGGCAGACTGGGAAAGCCTGGGCTGTTGTATAGCAACTTGTATCTATTCTGATGTAGAACAGATGATAGGACTTACGTTTCCAGGACTGTCATTTATTTTTGGTGGGGGAGGAGAGAAGAAATACTTCAAAAATGCCTTAGCTTGTTCAATGACAATACCCCATGAGATAAAAAGGCTTAGAACATACTACACATTTTTCACACCAGATTTAGATGGATATTTCACTTTCTTTAAAAATATCGACTAAGCTGGCCTCTGTATTTGCTCAGCTTGCTTTAAAATATCCATAGAGAAAGAGCTTGACTGTCAGAGGAGTTGAGCATTCCCACCTCCAGCTTAAGTCATCAGCATCTGCCAGTACTCAGCACTTCTCACAACCAGGCCAAAAATGTTTGCTAAAGTGGATACCTTATTTGTGCGTCATTGTGTATTATGAATGGAAACATATTATTAATAATAGGCAAAAGATTTTCACAATGACTAGTCATTTTGGGGGCCCATACCTGAAAGGGGTCTGATTTTCAGAGGGTCGGGGTTGAGCACTTTCTGAAAATCACACCTCTTCAATGACGGAGGTACCTGAAATAACTAGCCACTTTTGAAAATCTTGGCTTTATTTTATGAAGCAACCCTCTCCTATCCCCCCATCAAGGAAACTGGGGGTGCCACTTAAGTAGTTAAAAATAACCACAAATAGATGCAAAACATGTAATTAAACCATCGTGAAACACTGCAGTACTAGTACGACCATGTTTTCTGCCCAGCAGCTCTGTAGCAAAAGAATAAATTATATGCCTCACTCCCTGAGGACAGGTTTCAGAGTAGCAGCCGTGTAAGTCTGTATTCGCAAAAAGAAAAGGAGTACTTGTGGCACCTTGGAGACTAACAAATTTATTTGAGCATAAGCTGACGTGAGCTACAGTTGCATCCGATGAAGTGAGCTGTAGCTCACGAAAGCTTATGCTCAAATTTGTTAGTCTCTAAGGTGCCACAAGTCCTCCTTTCCTTTTTTCCCTGAGGACAGTGGGCTTATCTTCAAATAACGTATCAGCTGAAATCAGCACTGAATTGATGTCACATTTTGATAAGCATTTCTTAGGAGGCTTGTACTGAAGCTGCTTTTTGTTCTGGTCTCTAGCACGCCCTTTATATAGGTAAAACTTTTGCTTTTTTCTGATTTGTCTTGGATGACTAAACCCAGGTTTTCCTCTTAATCCATCCAAGTTGATATTGTTGCTGGTTGCTACAAGGCAACAGCATAAAGAGGAAAGCTTCCTTGACTTGTACTTTGAGGGATCAGATGGCTTCCCAAGTGACTTTTTTTTTTTTTTTTTTTTTTTTTTTTTAGTATCCTTAAGCTTACTTTAGGCCTGCCTTGTCCAGACACACTGCTGCAGGCACAGTTTTGTGTTTTAGTTTTTCAAATAAAATATCCAGGAAAGTTCACTTTCTAGATTTAATGTTCAATCTTTCCTATACTTTATTTCCAGCAGACTGAATCACTATAAAGCTGGTTGAATGGATGCTTCTGTTATAGCTCCTGTTCTCTTCTATGAGCTGGTATTTATTTTTAGATTTACAAAATGTTTCCATCAGTTATTGGATCCAAGAAGAAAACTGTAAAACAGCATACATCTGTCAGCCCAAACAGATTCCCAAACCAGAATAAATCTTAGCAAGTTCCCTATAATTTCACCCCTCTGGCTAAATGGCTGACAAAGTCCATGTTGGTCAGTTTCTCCATGAATTTGCCTTTTCTCTCAAAACAGGGCATTTTAGCAATTTCAGTACTTCTTCAACAAAAGTTTTTCAAGTTGGGTCTTGAACCCAACAGCGTTTTGCAAATATTTTCAGTTTTGACAAATTGCAAGTTTTCAGTCTAAAAATTAAAAAGTTTTGTTGAAAAACTCCCAACGAGCTCTAGTTAGGGGCCAGATTGTAAAAAGTATTTAGGATACTAAACATGCAGATAAACACCTAGCGGGATTTTCAATAGTTCATAGGTACCTAACTCCTATTGGCTTTCAAGAACTCCCTTAGGAACTTTTGAAAATCCAGCCCTTAGTCTGTATTAAATTGTGGGTGTCTGGCCCAGTTGAAAAATATATTTGCAACATCTTTCTTACAAGAATTTGGCATGATTTAGCAGAATTTATAGTTGAAGAGGAAAAGGCTCTCCCCACTGATGAGTTGGAGGGAGCTCTCCTGAGGCCTCTGTTAAAGTTGACCTTGGGCTCCATGAAGTACTGCCTCAACTCACTTGTATTAAATGCAAGATTCTATCCTTCTCCCTTGTGAAATGTTAACTGTTTTATCCCTATGGACAGGAACAAGCAGCTGGACTTCAGTTATATAGTCCAACGCCAGGGAAAGGAACAAAGACAACCCCCACGCCCCCCCCACACACGATTTTTTTACACAAAAGGACGTATTCCTGAAAAATCAGCTCACTAACCTTCCCAACAATCCATAGGCTGGCCCTGCACAATAGTGAGGAAGGGAAGTTATTGGTTATGTGTGGGGGAAAGACAGACCTAATCTGCTATTTCATTCCCCCAGATTCCTAGATTCTTGATACAACAGGATGGCGTGGAAATTTTCATATCACCCCACCCCCACATAGACAAGAAGATTAGTGTGCAATCTGAGTAATTCAGATTTCTCAATATGCACCTAAGAAACTGTACAGTAATTTGCATTCACTGAACTCCTCATCCAAATGCGCAACCCACCGAAAACCACGCACAAGGTATTAACATAATTCCATTGGAGATCATTCAATTATTCCTATTGATACATACAAGAAAATGACTGAATCAAAGGCACAGTCAGATAAAAATACTGCAGCATGTCAAATCCAAGCTATGCGGCTGCCGCTGAGTGTTAGTGGCACTTCTTCTTTCTTTGGAAGAGATGCCCTTTTCATTCATATCACCATAGCACCTCTAAGGCAGAGTCTATTCATCCTTATAGGGGAAGGTTATAGGCTAAAATGCTAAGTTCCAATCTGTGTCAATATTATGCAGTACTAACATACAGAGTTTGGAACCAATGCTGTGCTATTGTAAGTTAACATGAAGATATGTATATTGTTGGGGTTCCCCCAACAATAGCTATACAGCTTATTAATGGTTCAGTTTGATCTGCTTGGTATAGAGCCGTTATACACATCATTAGTACCCTGGTCCTCTTTTGACTTGATTTTCTTTCTCGTTTTAAAATTGACTGACATTGCTTTCAATCTATGAAATTAGCAAATACTTTTGAAAACAGTACAAAATGGCTGAAACACAATAAATATAAGCACATAAATATTAAAGTGAGTAAAATGAATTTCAGTGTGTTTTCAAATTGGTTTTCTTCAGAGCGGGAGTTTCATTATTTGTCCAAATGAAATGGATTTTGAGTGGGTGGCGGTCTTAAGGAGGCATGCTGCACTATTTCAATGGCTTTATGAGCTTGCGAAGATATGAATAATGGATTTGCTGTGCACTTAGACACAGCACCACAACAAATACAATATCATTCTGGTTCTCTAATAAGCAGCTGCTAGAGTGAGGAATAAAAAGCCTTGCCTCCTGGTCTAATCTATGGGTGATATCATTTTCAGTCAATTTATTTTTCATAACCATTGAAACAAATTACTGCATTGCCTCTGTCTTGTTTTATAGGGAGAAACCACTGAAAACACAGCAAATAAGAGGTTAAATTCCAGAGGTCATCTCTTATTCTAATCTGTGATTTAGCTCTTGAAGGGATCAACCTTTCAAAAGGCAGATGTGCCAGGGTGTGACTAAACAAAGGATACTCCTGATTTTAAAGAGGCAATTTCCAACTGGAAGGGATTGTGTAATTGTTGCCCTAGCTATTATGCACTCAGGTACATAACCAAAAAACTTTTCCACCAAATGCATCCGATGAAGTAAGCTGTAGCTCACGAAAGCTTATGCTGTAATAAATTTGTTAGTCTCTAAGGTGCCAAAAGTGAGGTAAGGTTCCTAAGTCAAGTACTCGAAAGTTAGGAGATGCTTAAATTAAGGTTATCTGTGCAATTTTAATTTCCTCCCTCCCTTGTGCATATGTTTATGGTATAGTCTTTAATTATGTGCTCGCATACTTTTCTCCCACAGAACCTCTGCTGCTATCCTTCCCACATCCATGGCTCATGTCCTCTCCCCTTCCCTCTGCTCCTGCCCATCTTTCTCCTCTTGTTCCTGTCACCCATATGCCATCATCTGCCCCCTCTGCTCATGCCTTTGCCCCCACTTCCTGCTCCTAATTCCCAAGCTCTTTTCCCTGTGCCCCTGCCCTGTGTTTCTTCCTCCCCCCTATTCCCAATTCCTCATCCTTTTACATTCCAGTCAATCAGCTCCTCCTCTATGCTACCTGTTTATAATCAGGAGGAGCACTGAGAACACAGAAGAGAAAGTCTCCTTGCTCTCAGTTCTTGTGCCTGGCATCATGGTGGCTTCAAAAAGAGCTATTGTAGAGAAAGTCCTGCTTTGTCCCTGCAGCCCTTGGATGAAGCATGTTCAGTCATGTGGTGGGAATGGTGCATTCACAATCAGGTCAGACATGGGAGCTGTGAGGGGATGGAGTATGCCCAGTGCAGACACAATTTTCAGATAATTTAGTTCCAAACTCTAACAAGTCTCTCCTGAGCATGTGTGAAACAGCTATAAGATTTTTATTTACAAAGTTAAGCGTATAATTTCCCCTAACCACATTCTCAGAAATTGTGAACTATTTTAGATGAAATTTTCCCAAAAAACTTCCTCTTGAAGAAATGGTTTCAATTGACATGAATGGTTTATATTTTCAGAATTATAAACCACAGAAAACAGAGCAATCTTGTCTATGGGAATCTTAAATATAGCTGCCAATAAGTATATGCTGTTTAATAATGAACACAGACAATGACCAATGCTTTCTTTTTATCTTTAAGAGCTGCCCTCTTCCATATATTGTCTCTAAGTGTCCTAAGGTTTACTTTTTACAAGCAAATGTCCAGAGTTACCCTTGTTTTCAGTGTCATTGAATGAAATTTGAATGAAATTTAAATGAAACTTAAACTGGATTCTGGATTTTACCTCTGTACTTCTCTGAAAAATGGCATTGTGAGGTTCCACGTTCATTGTGTCTCAATAATCCCATTTAAAATTTGCTCTTTTTACAAAATAAGGTTCTTTTCAACAAGTAGCCCTACAAACTCAACCACAGATCTGAAGTCAACATGGAATATTTCCTTTTCACACATGACTACAGATCAGAAAAATTCTTCAGGCTAAATTGTGCCTTTTTTTACACCTGGACAAACCACAACATTTTCAGTGGGATTATATAGGTGTTACTAAAGCAGTAATTTGAAGACAAAATGGGTGGCACAAATATTATTCAGGGCAGCATGTGGTCTGCAAAATCTTAGTTACAAGTGCTAATCAATGAGATGAAAGAACAGAGCTTGACTTGTAGATCGCAGGTTGAATTTGCAGTTCAGGCAGCTAGAAAAATCATTTTTACTTGTAAACTGAGCAAATTTAATACAGAATTAATTGAGACAAATATACAACCCCACAGTGCTCTTTTTACAGTTACTGTTAAGAGTGGAACTGTACTTTCAATTGTGTCTGAGGCTGTACATTAAAACAAAGAGAATACATTTCATTATACTATGAGAAAATTACCTAGACTTTGAATATTAATGACATAAGCAAGGCCCAAAGATTTTCACAATAGGCAGACGATCAAAACAGATTAAGAATAGCATATCTGAATCTGTTTGAAAGTCAGCTGGCCATTACCGTACAGTAAATGTCAATACCTTTATAGACATATGACCAGATCCTGAGAGAGCTGAGCACTTGCAACATCTATTGGCTTTAACATGAGTAGAGAGCAAACCTCAAATAATTGGCCTCTCTGATTATTGTGCACTGATTGTTGTATGCACACTTTAGACCCGATCCTGCACACACAAGTGCTTAACTGTACCATATTAATGGTTCCAGGGGCTTAACTGGGACTAGAGTTTGGTTAAATTTTTCAGACGAATAGTTTATTCACTGAAAAATACAGTGTTGGTTAACCTGAAACTATTGACGAATTCACCAAATTGTTTCAGACATTTTTTGTTTCTTTGCAAATTAGGTGCCATTCAGAAAACAACAAGAGGAGGCAGTGACAGAGAATGAGGTGACAGTTGTGCGATGAGAGCGACAGCGTTCAGTGGCCCCCTCTACTTGATGTGGAGAAGGGATTTGAACTTAGGTCTCCCAAAGTGCAAGAGAATGTGCCCTTCCTGCTGGGCCAAAGTTATACGGCAGGTGTCATTACCAGTACTACCTCTTTCTCCTCTAGCCATTTTGTGACTCTAGACCTTCACTTTTATTTATTTATGTTTGGCCTTTATTTTTCAAAATGGCTGAAAACCAAACCAAACATTTTTTTGACCAGAAACAATATTTTTATTGAGGTTTTTTTGGTTTCCGTTTCGGTTGATTTTTTTTTTTACTTCCAAGAAACTGAAAACTCAATTATTCCCTTGCTCAGCTCTAATGGAGAAAACTCTCAGTTGTAAATTTATAAGCATGTACATGAATGTTTCTACAATCAGAGCCTCACTATTGGCCCCAAAAGCCAGCATGGAGTACATGAAATCTAAGATTATAATAAGGTTAACAGGTCAGCGACTGCTAAGATTTTAAGGGCTGGCACTGTACATTTGGAAGATGTGTCACTGTATAATACTCTCAGTAAAATGTCATAGAATCATAGAATATCAGGGTTGGAAGGGACCTCAGGAGGTCATCTAGTCCAACTCCCTGCTCAAAGCAGGACCAATCCCCAACTAAATCATCCCAGCCAGTGTCATCTTGTATAATATAAGTGTAAGCTATTTCCATCAATAGATTGTGTAAATCCTAAATTGCAGAATGTAATCTTAGTTTGTATCATTATTGTAGGTGCTGAATATGTAATCAAAGTAATGTCAAAAAGTGATTGATAACCTAATAAGAATTTTGCAAAAAGTTCACACAGTCACCCCAGAGCACTAGCTGTTAATTTTATACACCACATGCTCAAGCTATTATTTTCATCTAAACTTTCAAAATGCTGTTACTTCATATCTATGCTATTACCATAAAAATGAAAGAAACAATTATATCTCTAAAACCCATCCTCTAAGCAGAAAAACCTAACATATTAGTTTAACTGCTAACATCAAATATAGTACTGTATTATGCAGATGATAGGTATAACTTCACAGGTCAGGTACAGTACAACTTCAAATATATTCATATTTTGCAGTTTAATGGCCCCAGATCCCTGTATCTGATCTGACTGACAATAGGGGCTTGATTGTGAGCCATTACACACACATGCACCAATGACTAAGGGAATGTAAACCATGTTCTTGCCCCCTGCATGCTCTACCACTATTGCAGGGCACAGGGAATTCTTTAAAAAGCAGTTACTCTCCCTCTTGGGTAAAGAGGTGGGCAAGGACAGGGAATGAAAGGAACTAGGCATAGGGCTTTCACAGATTGCTTTCCCCTTGCATTAATGTCTAATCTGGTTTGTGCTGTGCCCCATAGACAAGGTTTGTGGCAGAGCCACAATCTAGCTCCAAATGTGAAAGTAAAACTAAAGGCTGTAGCCTACAGGGCTAGCCTGCTTGCTTGCCTATATATCTTTTCTTATAGGTTTCCTAGTTTCTGATGGTTTTGATTATTTGTTTTATTATAATAAGTTATAATCGGTTTATAGGTTTATATTAGAGTATATGTTGGCTGTAATGCAAGGGATCTACAGGCCACATCCTGTATGTTGACCTAAGGCAGAGTTAGCACATGTATGTTTGGGACCTTTCACCTAGATAGTGGTGATGAGCTAAAGCAGAAGGTCCATATCTTTAACATAGATAGATAAAGGATATGTAGAAGCAGGTTGGAATAGAGGGCTTCCTAATTTCATACCCTTTGTAAACTTAACAGATACACCACAAGGAAAGAACCAAAAAAACTGGGTAGGGCAAAAATAACAAATGTGAGAATGATCTAATGTCATTAATATGTATGTATATGTCATCAATACGTACAAACATACCAGCCCATGGAGTAAGTGTAACCTAACTTTTTGTGGGCGAGTAAACTAAGTTTGGACATAGAAGGAGGGCTCAAGTACCCAAGCTCTATAAGAGGGGTGACCCACCATGCCAAGGAGGTTTCTGATTTCTGAAGCTTCTAAGTTTCTAAGCTTCAGGGTTTCTAAGCTTCAAGGCTTCTTTGTTTGTTAGTCTATTAGTTCTTAATTGTAAGTTTTAAGTCAGTTAGTTAAGTAAAACTCTACAGTAGCTTGGATAGCTCTTAGCTCTTTAGCTTCTCCTAAGCTCTGCACCTCCCACTCAAGAACTGAGGAACCTGGACCTGAACTCTCTTGGCATGCCAGAGGCAAGGCTGATCCTTTGTCTCTTACCACCAGGTTATCAAGGAAGGGTGTGAGTATATTAATCAAAAGCTTTATAGTATATAATATCACATGCATCTCTAGAACAATATTATTGCATTTTAACTGATTATTTTTACCATTTGATTACTATTTGAGTACTATCCATTTATCTCAATAAAAGTCTTTAAGGCTATATTTATCTCCGTGTGAGCATCCTTATCATATCCCTGAGGGTCCTTGCAAACTCTATGTAGCCTGATTCTGGGACAAGAACCTAATTATCTTCTGATCAGATTAATTGGCAAACCTATAACCCATACTATCCAAATTAATAATATTTAGCTCCTAAAATCAGGAAACAGGGCTACATTCTGATACGCTCACTCCCTCGAAGTAGCACCTTACTCTGTGAGTAATCCTACTGAAGCCAGTGGGACCACTCATGGGATAAGGTGCTACCTACCATGATAAAGAGCATTAGAATTTGACCCTAAATGCTTAGTTCTAATTAGTATGGGCCAGATTGTGAAGCGCTTATTCCTAGCGGTGAGCAACCATACAGACTCGTGTGACTGCTCATGACTATGCGTAAGGGATTCACAGTCTGGCCCTTTTATGTTCCACTACTTACGCTATAGCTATGGCTGAGAAGGTACTTTTATTTTAGGCCTTATTTTCAGGTGCTTAGATCTTTCCAAAGGTGTTACCCTGTGAGTTGAAAATGTCAAGACTTCTCAGATGGGCGGTGGGTTTGGGGTTGATTTGCAATAGATCATTTTAATTCCATTTCACCATTTTCAGTTATCCTGGCATGAAGGGGAGTATGATATACACTGAGTGCACTCATCCTGAACTCTGTTGGCAGAATGGCAATTGGGCTTCTTTGATTATATCGAATTAAGTTTTCAAAATGTGTGGTAAAGCTGGGAAGGAAATGGTATTCCTGTCCTGGGAAATTTGTCAAAACCAACCCTATCCTATAAATAGTTTCAGTTTTGACAAATAGGCATTTTTCAGCCCAAAAAAATTAATCAAAAAAGTCTCTATCAGCTGTAATGCATAGGTCCAATGTGTGAATGCAAATACCATGGCTGCTCACAGAACCTTGATAACTTCCATACATAGACATACATGATATTCCAAGTTTGAATTCATCATCATCTCCCTTTTCCAACACCAAGGCTGGGAAGAACTGATATTATGAGCTAATTCCAACCACATCTGTTGTGAGCTACCATTTGAGCCTTTTGGGTGGGTTGCCTGGATATATCATGTATATCATGTTAGACCATGGACATCCATGGCCTCTCTTACCATGTACTCTTCCACAGAAAGCAAATTACGCAGTCAATATAGGGTCATTCTAGAAACATGGCCAAACCACGGTAGTTGGTGCCTTTTGATGATTATAATCACACATTGCCTTTTCAGTCTTCCACAGATGCCATCATTTCTTAGTGTAATCAAGCTTTGTCACACCTCATTTCAAATGGTTGCCGCTTTTGCTCCAGAAGCTTTGTCAGTACCCGTGTTTCACAACTGTAAAGTGAACAATGAACGTTGTATATAATCTGGTTTTAGCTGTCATGGACACTGGTTTAAGGTTCCAAAACTTTTTTATTCAGACACACAAACATTGTGCTGGCAGTAGCCATTCAGTTCTCAATGTCATCTTCAGAGCAGTTGTCATGTGTTGTGATGGAAACTGTACTAGTAGAAACCGTCTACATGTTTGATGTCTACACTGCTAATGACTAGTTTAGCCTGTTTCTTGATTTTTGATGTTACCATTAATTTGGTCTTTTATTCACTCGGTTTTAATCCTCATTCTCCGGCTGTTGTGTACAGGTTAATTGCTGCTTCTTGGTTGTATTCCTCCATAGGCATTATCATTATGAAATTGTTGGCAAAGTCAAGGCAATTAATAATTTGCCCCAATATCTTGCAGCCTCCATCAATATTACTAAGGGAATTGGATATGATGCTTTTGAGGAACAGAGCATAAAGTAAGAGTATGTACTGCCGTTAGACTCAAGTTTTACTTCAAACCACTTTGTCAGTTCTCCATTGATTCTTACTGCATGCCAAGTTACATGCAGACTCTGCAGTATTTGAATCAGCTTGCTACTAAAACTGTACCAACTGAGTATTTTCCACAGAATTATACCAGTAACATATTTGACACCCCTCACACTGAAAATATAACAATGAGTTTCATTATTAATTAATACAATGTTAAATAAAATGTACAGAGAAGATGGATAAAGGGGTTTTGTGCCACTTGGAAACAAAGCTCGTTCTTCCCTTTCAGATGGTGCAGCTGCAAATCTCTTTCTCTCATGCTGGTCCCAGTCTGATTTCTTCTGCACAGAGATCTGCTATTCTAAGATGACACTTCTGAACTTCATTTTTCAGCACATCCATTTCCAGTCTGTGACACAGATAACTAGACTCTAATAAAACACTCAGCACTAAAGCAAAAATAATAAAGAAGTGGTCAAGTGTTATGCCTCCATTTTTGCATGCCACGGAACATATAGGGTTAGATTGTTCCTTTAAACTAAGCCATAAGTAGCAGTGCCCTAGGAGAAGCCCCAGGAGGACTTGTGCCTCACAGACACCCCTACTGCATATCAATTCCTTCCCCGCATTAGGCCAGCTACTCTGGCTGCTGTGTAGGGTTCCCCTGTCACTTGTTGACTGTGGGAAGTACTGAGCAAGTAGCCTCTGCTCTCCCCACCCTGGCTGGAGTTACTCTCCTCTGCAGCCAAGAAAGGGCCATGACTATTTACCACACATTGAATAGCTGACCGTCAGTGACATTACGCTAGAAGCTAACAGCTAGAATAGAGTCTCTGTCTAGATGGTACAGACATGAGTGAAAAAAAATTGAAAGGCAAAGGAAGTACAATGTTTCAGAATTATCTGGACATTCCAACACATATACAATGGTGACACTTAAAGGTTTCTACCAGTCCGAATGCTTTGTTGCTCTGGTGTTTCATAAATGGATGTATCTGAAATGGGCCTCAGATTGGTAAATGCTTTCAAGCAGGTAGAAAAATTTGGTTGCCCTGGGGCCAAATTCTTTTATGAAATTGTGCCTAAGTACCCATGACAAAACCTGCTCACCACAGGGGGAAGCAGAGAGAAGCAGCTGTCTGCCCAATTCTAGCTACCCCCAAAACCTCATGGAGAAAGATGTTCTCGTGACGGGTCTAAGAGTTGGCTCTGGAAGGGGCAATGGGTGTATATACTTCAGCATATACATCCTCTGACCTGACAGTGGTCTCTTCATCCACTCTTCTTCTGTGTGGATCATTCACAGCTCTAGAAGGAAAGATCTGTGAAGAAGGGCTGCTGCCAGTCAGAATGGAATGACACAGAAATAGCAGCACTTGAGCGTACGCATTTGGGGTCATTTAAACTTTGGTACAGAATTCAACCCAAAGGTATCAGAAAACTGCATTTGAGGAGAGAAAGAGTTGTTGTACTGAATTATATTTATTCACATTTAATGAAGGTACAAAGACAATTCAGTGTCTGCCAACTTCAATAAAGCACCCTGGAGACTTTTTTATACAGAAGAAGTCATTGTTTAAGGGTTTCTATGTGACTCATGTTCACATTGCAGTGATGCTTATCAAAGATGAACATGGGCTGCTTTAATAGGATACTCATATGGTAAAAGACAAGACTTCTGCCATTCGGGGTGGAAAAATCATTTGACAACACAAGATTTTATGCAAAGCCTACTCTTTCTGAACTCTTTAAAAAAATACATCGCTGAAGACTGCCTGAAGCCAAAAGAACTAGAATCCAAATGAGAGCAATTGATATGTATAAAGGCATTCATTGCAACAATCTTTCCCTTTCCTATCAAATGACCAGCTCATCTAATTTCAAACTAGAATACATTAACAGTTAACAGCAGTTTAGGATTCAGGCGGTTTTGCTTTTCCATGTACTACTGCTTATGAATAATAAAGAATGTGCCAGTTCTTGTCATCTGACTAGAGTTATAAGCTATTTGCAATTTTGATGCAACGTATGTGCTTTTGGGTAACACATCTCTTTAAGATGTACCACATATGGTGCATATAAAATTTGCACTAACTGGAACTGAAAGAATATAGAGGTGATGATTGAAATACTTCATCTTAATGAACTGTTCGTTGTCTTTAGTGATTAGTTGAAAATTATCTGACAGCTTTCACTACTGTGTGAATCTCCGACAATAAAATTAATTCTTGTTTTGTTTGGGATGCTGTGGGACAACGTTTCCACGAAATGGGGGTGGAGAAAGAAAAGGTCGCAAGTAAGGAGTTGGATATGCAAAACATGTGATTGGATAAGGAATCCAGTCATTTGGTGAAAGACTGTGCTTTCAGCTAAAATGAACTGCCTGTCCAAAGTGCTGTTTATGGCATTATGCATATTTTATATAGGGCTATGGAAGCTTTCTGTGGAACTATGTACAATATTTTACAAGACCCAGAGTTAAAATTTCTAAACATTGTAAATGAGACAAAATATTCTATTTGCAACAGTGGTGTTTAGATAATAAACACGGATGTTTTAAAACTATTCTAAAAAGTGGGCTCGGTTCTCCAGACCAGACAGAGTGTGTTTGGTACAAGTTGGAGGAGGGGCAGTCAAAAGTGGCTTTAAGTCTGAACATTGCTCTATTTAGTGTTGGCTGCCAGTGATCCAAGGCTGAAATCCTCCTGGCAGCCAGTTAAGCCTTGTTTAGGGTATTTTTGCAGTCACCTTGGGGTTGATGCAGAGCAACTGGAACATACTGATGAATCAGACTCACTAAATGATTTAACAAAGCCATCTTCAAAGGTATCAGATGCTAATAATAAAAGTTTAAAAGGAAACAAAAGAATGTGAACAAAAAATATACATACCAGGGTAAGTTAAATTACCACTGACAGCTGGTTTCTAATTTTAGTGGAAATCATATGTACCTAGCTGAGTGTACAGTTCAGATAACAGAATAAAAACCAAATTTATAAAGAAGGAAACTAAGGACTTGAGGAAAACTATTCCTATTTAGCAGTATCTTATTTTTAAATTATGCAGAAACTTGATCAAAATCATAATTATATTCCTTAATTAATCCAAAAAATAAAATGGCTGTACATTTCAAGCCTATTACCAGAGTCCAACGGGGTGATATACCCTTATTTTTCTAAAAGTTTTTAGCAGTTTGAAAAGAACACACTCCAAAAATACTCCTGCAAATGAACAAATCACACCTCTTTCTTCACTAAAAATCAGTATATGCCACTCTAATACAAGCTACACCCACACAGGTAGCTCCAGTGAGAATACATTCCATAATAGGAGAGAACAATGAACCATCTAGACTTGCCTTTGACAGAGACCAATATGGATGTTTTAATGGAAGTTGTAAAACTCTCATTATGTGCTTTATAATGTAATACTGTGCCATGGAGGGGCATTTCTTCTTGATCCCAGCTGGTGATTAGTTTATGCCCTGAAGCATAAGGATTGATAGCCCTTGTAATTCTAATTGTAGCTAATATAACTTCTGATGCTTCTTATTCCTATAAGTAACTGCTGTCTGATCATTGCTAGACCAAAGTACAGAAAAGTTTAGCTTAAAACTATTTCTTTACATTGTACTATCTTAATGTCTGTTAGAATAATATCCAGTGTCCAGTGTTTTTTTTAAATCACTATTATTATTGCAGTAGTAATTCTAACTTCATTCCTTCCCAAACAGTCTTTCTTTCTTTCTTTCTTTCTTTCTTTCAGAAATTTGAAGAGAATCCATTTGGACATTTTTTATGTTACCAAAGGGTGAAAAAATAGTGTTTCTAACCATGGCTTTACCGCTAACTCACTGTGTGACCTTGGGCAAATCGCTTAACCTTTCTATGTCCCAGTTTCCCCATAAGTGACTGGAGCTCCTAGGTACTATAATAATAAATAATAAACAGTATACATCTACCTTACAAAGTTCTTGTGAGGATTCATGAAGTGCCGTTTGTATGTTGCTTTGAAAGAGATGTGAAATATTATGCTATTTTTATTTTATTAAGATATTTCTTAGTAACTAAGTTCTGTTTTTAAAAATATTTTGTCCTACTCCAATTACATATAAATAAGTAAAAACTATGGAGGTGTTGCTCACAGCTCTGTAGTTAAGAATGAGTTGAGTTTTACACTTAAAGTATAGGTTTCAGAGTAGCAGCCGTGTTAAAAGTATAGTTTCATCTTATTCGTTATGTATATCTTCCCCCAAAATTACTACACTTACTCTTTGGGCAAAGAATGCTTTTTCCTTTGAATTTACAAATAAATCCATTAATTGCATTTATCAGTTAAAATTAATTTTAAAATGGGTTCTTTAAGAAATTTAACATTGAGTGTCCTGTCGTTTTGTCTTGAATTATTTCAATAACCGAACAACAAAGACTCTACAAACTTCCCATGTAGTTAAACCTCTGGAAACTTGTATATAGATTTTAAGATTTTTTTAAAGATTTATTTCCAGGATTAATGATAGCTTCTCTCATTATTCTTTATAACTGAAATTTTCTTCTTCAATGGCAGCTTAAGAGTCTATCTTGTCTATGTAGATGGTAAGCCTTTTGGGACAGCGACTGTCGTCCACTCTTTGTTTGTACAGCACAATGGAATCCCATTCTTGGTTTGTCCCTTGGTACCAGTATAAAAAACATGAGTTGAATTCCACAAAGAATTGCCCTCTTTCAGAATGGCTGGTATCTGTTAATATTCTCAATGGGACCGAGGCCACACACTATCTTTAAAAAACCCCACGGTCATCACCATTCATCCTTCACCAGCCCCTCACAGTGCTCGTCTCTACTTCCAGACAACACAGGGGACCACCATCTTCCTGATGGCAGCAGGGCTCACTCCTACAGGGAACAAGAAGAGGGGATGGGCATTTTAAAACAGGATATTTTATGGCCTCATTCTCACTGAGAACAATGGAAAATGGCAGCCATTTTAAAAGACGGCATGTTAACCCAGGGCTGACTATAGCCACCGTCCTGTTCAGAACACTTAGAGATGGCAGCCACTTTGAAAGTTGGCAATTCTTCACGAGTTTCTCTGAAGGAGAAGATTTTATCCATTAGCCTCTGATGACAGAAAAACTTTCAATTAAGAAAAATAACATTAATCCTAAATATTTCATTTAAAAATTACCCACTACATCCATTCTATTCACCAAGGAGGGCAAGTGAGTAGAACCAGTGCAATACAGAAGGAAGACAGTAGAGCAGAACATGAAGGTAAAGGAGGCAGATTGCACACTGGTTGCTTTGTGGTGCTCTGGTGATGCAAAGCGGCTGCAATCCCAGTTTAACTAGTGAATTAGGTAATCAAAACAACCTTAACTCTGTCCCATGGAGACACTATAGAAAAATTATCAAAACAATGTACTGTATCTTTTAAAATCACAGTTTAATCTCCCGTGGCTCTGCAAACACTGTTATGATGAGTAAATCATAATTGTACAGCTATCACCCGGTGTCATTACAGGGGCATGTTATGGTGATTAAGGGAGCACTAACTGTGTAATTCCATACCCTAACATATTTTTATTTCTTTTACATTTATTCTTACATACAAATCCCCTGAATTCATAACACTTCCTTTGAATAGAATTACAATTGCAGTTCAGCAGTTAGGAAATGCAGACAGTACATAACAGAAGCTAAGGGTATCAGTGAAAAAATCGATTGCCAATAGAGTTAAGGTCAATAAGAAGGAATTCTGAAAATATATTAGTAACAAATAAATTCTTAGCAATGGTATGGCTCCGATATTAAATAAGGATAGTAAAATTGCCAGTCATAATGTAGAAAAGGCATTCAATAAATATTCTGCTCTGTATTTAGAAAGATGAATTGTATTCCTATATTACAGTGATAATGAGATACTTTATATATTCTATCAATGATTAGAGAGGACTATTCTTTATCTTCTATCAATGACTAAACAGCAATTATTAAAGTTAAATGTTTTCAAATTAGCAGGCCTGGAAAACTTGCACCCGAGAGTAATAAAAGAATTGCCAAAGAGCACTTTGAACCAATAATATTGATTTTTAATAAATCTAATTACACTGGAGAAGGTCCAAAGGATTGGAAAAATACCTAGTATATAAAAGCAGGGGGATATTGAATTACAAAATGACAAATAATGGTTGGGGAATAGTCAATAGCAAGTAACTATGGTCCTGATTTTGATACTTTTATTCCCTTGGAAGATTGCAAGGGGGTACTATAAAGCCGTTCTTCTCTGAAGGTGGGTTCCACTATCCTTATGGCACTGGAATAGTGTAAAAGTGCCCGAGCAAGAATGGAGAATTGGCTCAATTAAATTTCAGTGTAAAATTAGAAGAGAATTTGGCCCCTTTATTTTAAATGTTCTTAGTCAGAACAAATAATTTCTCAAATTAAAGGTATAACATAGTTTTTCCATTTTATATACTGTATACAGCATATGCATGCTCCGCGAAATAACTGTCAGTCTGTGTTTACAGTAGGTACTTTAAGCTAAACTTGATTTGCATTTCAGAGATAAGGCCCTGAATCTCTGAAGAGATTTATAGTCAGATAACCACAATTAATCTTGCCATAATGACTTTGACAGCCCTGGATTTATGGTCAGGGAAAACAATCCTGAATTGTTTGCTGAGCTATTAACATGGGCAGCTATATATTTTCAATCTTAGTTACACTGGTGAATAATAAGAGGGTTATACAAAATAATGATTAGCATCTCCTCTACCCCTCCTCCCTACAAACTACTTTCTATGTTTACTACAGAGAGGAGTATGGCCTGGGAAGGTTGGGTATATCTAAATACATCAGTACTTCCATCCAAGCAGGAAGATTAGGTATCTCTATTTACCTATAGATACTAAATCATTACATAGCTTATTGTCATTTCCTTCAGTACATAGCTAGACCTCAAAGCTCTTCAAAACCACCACCAACATTTCTGCAGAACAGTTAATACTGGCAGGCAACGGTGGGTAATATCGATAGCAGTTCTTTTATAGCACTTGCATGTCTCTTGGCGGGAGGGAAAGATGCTGCATTTTTTACTCAAAACAGATCTTTAAATCAAGGGCAAATAGGCACTCAAAGAGAAGAACATTGTTGACGACAAAACTACCTTGCAGTATCCTGATTGTAGGAATGCCATTTATGGCTTGATATATGGCAGACACTTACAAGCTACAGAAAAGAAAAGTGCTTGTGAATAATTTCCATTGCAAAGACCAGACATTTCAGAACCAGTTTCCCATCCTAACAGTAATAATAGAAAAACAAGCATTTAGCAGTTTCCCAACTTTGGTATCACTGACAATTATTATATCTTCTCTTCTTGCAAAATTCTTTACGTAATACTCTACCTAAGTTGTGTGTGTTTTAATGTATTATCATACATGCATTATATTTTTGGAACTGCTTTGTTGCAAATTCTGAGTTAATTCCAACCAGTGATGGAGAGCCCAATACTGATCTTATTTCAAATGCTTACGGAAGTAATGTTTGTGAGTTAACTGATAGAAAAGATGCAAAAAAGACTCCTGATACCAAATTTATTACCCAGGAAAGAAATTGCCTTAGGCATTTGCAGAAATTATATATTTATTGTGAAGGAGTTCCGGGAATTGCTTTATGAAATCTGAGTTTATTTCTAGAGTGGAACAAAGATTATCTTTCATTACTACAAAATGTGGCCTAGTAGATCAAGCACTGGACTGGAACTCAGGAGCTCTGAGTTCTCTGCCTTGCTGTGCCACTAGCCTGCCAGGTGACTTTGGGCAAGCTATTTCTCCTCACTGTGCCTCAGTTTTCCTATCAGTAAAAATGGGGATAATGCTGCTTACATCCTTTGTAAAGCGCTTTGAGATCTACTGATGGAAATGCTATATAGGTACTAAGCAGAATCATCATCAAGGAGAGATTTTCTGCATGTTGCTTATTTATAATGTATCTTCTTTGGAAAGGTGACAGTTCGCAGCAGAGGTGACACGTAGCTGTGGCTGGGGGAGGCACAAATGAGGTTCTGAGGGGTCACGTGCCTCCTCTCCCCTCAATTTCTCGTGGATGCCCAGCAGTGAGGAGGCAGCACTCCCCTGGCAGCAGCACTCTCAGTGTGTCCATGCAGTGCGGGGAGGGAGGAAGCAGCAGGGCGGATGGCTGCTAGCTGAGCTCCTCCCCCACCACATGGGGCTGCTTCACCTTCCCTGCTGCTGGAGTCCCACAAGTTACCTCTGCCTTCATTCCCTAACTCACCTTGGTGGATGGACTCCAGCAACCAGAAAGGCAAAGTGGCCCCATGTAGTGGGGAGAGGAGCTAAGCTGACAGCCAGCCACCCTTCTGCTTCCTCCCTCCCCACGCTGCAGGGATATGGAGAGTGCTGCTGCCAAGAGGAGCGCAGCCTCCTTGCTACTGGGCCTCACCACCAGAGGCACCCCAAGAAATGGTGGGAAGAGAATGTGACCCGCATACTCCCTCCCCGCATCGCCTCTGGTTAACAACCTTGATTTCTGTCTTACGCCTGTAGTATTTTTCAATGTGATGTTTTTCCAGAGTGTTATAATTTATCTAGGACACCCATCTAAGTATGTTGGCAGTGAAAAAAACTCATTGATAAAAATATGAGTTTATTAATACTAGCAATAATTTAGCAGTGGATTAAATTGAATGATTTACCATTGATTACTACAGTAATCATAATAATCCCTCCCCCATCTGATCTTTTTGTTGCATACACTGTTTTCTCATCATACTCCTAGACTGTAAATTCTTTTGGATTTTCATTCCATTCATAATGGGCTCCTGACCCCGATTGGCACCTTTAGGCATAACCACAATACTAATACTATAGGCAGAGCTCTTTACAATGTCTATAGTTAGGGTTGCCTAACTGTTCATTATGAGACCCTTTTTCATTTAAAAAAAATTTTGCGAAACGTTAATAATTCAGGCTGAAATTTCCCATGCTGGGCGTTAGCATCAGGTTGAATTTTTCTGGCATATTTCAGTAAAAATAGTTCAACTGTTTCTGAGAATAAGGCTGGGGGGAAATGCATTGTTTTGCAAATGTTTAAAACCGTTCCCCCTTTAAATTGAGAAGTAGAGCTAGGAGAGTAGCATTTGCCTAAATTAAAAAAATAAACATAGGAAATTACGTTTTAAAAACCTAAGTCAAAATAATGCCAAGATTGAAAAGTCAAGCATTCTAAAAACAAAACAAAAAACAACAAAAAAACCCCACATACTTGTCCTTTTGAATTATAGTTTTAAATATATGCTCACATTTTCCCACATAAGTCCCCTACCTCATTCAGTGCACAGAGTAGACAACGCTTTGAGAATAAATCGGGGTTGTGTAGTGAACGAAGCTTTTATCTGAAGGACTTCTGACTTGTTTATTGCAAGAAGTTGAAAGGTATTGAATGAAGCAAGGGACTGCAGGTAGAGAAAGGATGGCCTTGTGGCTAAGACAGCTGAATTCCCTCTGAGAGAATAGACTGACTATTACATATTCATGCAGTACAGTATAGCTGTTATATTTCTACAAAAAAGGCACTGTACTATATTTTATTCTCTTTTTAGACATAACTTTTGCTATGGAAATTGGTTCATAATGAAGAAAACAGGAAAATACATATCAATTTAGCAACAGCAGATGCTTTTAAATACAGTGATCACTGTACTTTTAAAAAAGATAATATGGTTTAATATCTAACTTTTCTTTTTCCCTTCCTTTAGGCCCCTAGCTTACAACACCATCTGTAAGAACATAAAAATGGCTATACTAGGTCAGACCAATGGTCCATCTACCCTAGTACCCTGTCTTCTGACAGTAGCCAGTGCCAGATGCTTTGGAGGCAATGAACACAAGGCAATTATCAAATGATCCATCCCCTGTTATCCCATCCCAGGTTTTGGCAGAGTCTTAGGGGGCTGCATCCCTGACCACCTTGGCTAATAGCCCTTGATGGACCTATCCTCCATGAACGTATCTAATTATTTTTGAATCCAGTTATACTTTTGGCCTTCACAACATCCCCTAGCAGTGAGTTCCAGAGGTTGACTGTGTGTTTTGTAAAGAAGTACTTCCTTTGTTTTAAAACTGCTGCCTATTCATTTCATTGGGTGACTTCTGATTCTTATGTTATGTGAAGGGATAAAAATAACACTTCCTTATTTCACTTTCTTCACAGCATTCATGATTTTATAGAGGTTTATCATAGACCCCCCTCAGTTGCATCTCCTCCAAGATGAACAGTGCTGTCTTTTTAATCTCTTCATATAGAAGCTGTTCCGTACCCCTAATCATTTTTGTTGCCTTTCTCTATACTCTTTCAAATTCTAATATGTCTGTTTTGAAATGGGATGACCAGAACTGCATGCAGTATTCAAGGAGTGGGAGTATCATGGATTTATATAGTACCATTATGTAGAGAATGACCCTTCACCTGTGAGCAGTCAATGTGGAATTGGGGTCAACTCCATCTGATTGTTTTACAGGATTGGAGCCGTAGGTTGGATCTCCTATATTAGATCTCATCATGGCTTGCTGTTATCAGATCCCCTTTTCCTCAGGGGGGACTGGCCTACTTTTCACATTCTGTAAAAGGGTACATGTGGAGCATACTGTGCTCTGGATGTTTGAGCATTGGCCTGCTAAACCCAGGGTTGTGAGTTCAATCCTTGAGGGGGCCATTTAGGGATCTGGGGCAAAAATTGGGGACTGGTCCTGCTTTGAGCAGGGGGTTGGACTAGATGACCTCCTGAGGTCCCTTCCAACCCTAATTTTTTATGATTCTATGATCTGTCCAATAGTAAAACAAAATCTTTACATCAATCTGCTGACAAGGAGCAGCTGAAGAAGCAGCAGCTCAGTTGTGGGGAAGTGAAAGTGGCTGGTTGCTGGGAGTAACACAAGCTGTACTTTCTTTTAGGAAGGTTGAATTGGGAGCAGTAAACAGCATGCAATATAGATTTTTTTTAAAATAAAGGGAAAATGGAAAGTGGCCACACTGTCAGATTAGTGAGTAGGAGGCTCTGGTAATGGGAAGCAGCACTCAGGAACAGACAGCAGACTTCTCTTTGATGTTTACTGAACTCAGCATCACCTGGCTCAGTGCTTGGGTAATTTTCACTGGGGAGTGCACATCAGAAAAGGTTTTATTTTGAGCCATTTGATGGCTTACAACTGAAGTTTGTCTAATACAGCCAAACCCACTTACAGAGTAAAATCTGAAAGGTGTCAGAGGGTCCACACTAAACTATCAGCACCATGGGATTCCTTCCATTGGTTGGGTTCAGCTCTGACTATACCAGCATAGAGTGGAGACAGGAAAGGGGCTACTTTACTTTACATGTTTACTCTACGGCAGTACTCATTTGGAATCTGTGTTCAGATAAATCTGTTCTATTTCAAACACGAAGCATTGAAATGTATGAAAATGTAAGAGGAAAGAACCCAAGCAGCCAAACAACTATGTCTCTGTTGCTATAGGCAGGGCTGGTATCTTTATGCGCTTGGGATGAATTTTTTCATGGCAGCTGTCTGCCTCAGGCTCTATTTTGGGAGGGAAATTTCAACCAGAACTGTTCAGTGGGATTATCCTGTGGTGATGGCACCAGCTTGATGGCTTCCTGGCAGAGGGGTGCTTGTTTATGTAATGCATTGTCTGACAAGATCCACACTGTGGAGTTCCATAGAACAGATAGGAATGCCATGCAAACCAGTGTTATGGGCTCCCTATGCTGT
The DNA here is from genome assembly GCF_009764565.3 of Dermochelys coriacea. Taxonomy (NCBI): domain Eukaryota; kingdom Metazoa; phylum Chordata; order Testudines; family Dermochelyidae; genus Dermochelys; species Dermochelys coriacea. The sequence continues at coordinate 68,956,577 of NC_050078.2, read as the reverse complement.
TCCTGATGGTATGTGATGAGTGTCACTGTCAGAGAGGGGGCAGAGAATGCACTCCTCCCTTTCATACCATCTGGAGTCTCACCCCTAGCTCATCTCCCTCAGCACTTGAAGTAGACTGTGATCCTCTTTTTCATGTGGTACTTGAATATGGAGTACACTGACCTCAGCCAGAGTTGTAGGGGCAATAGGTGAATCTTGGTAAGTGGTATCACCTTTACCTTCCCCTGACTGTAGCTAGGGGTTTAGCTGATCCCCAACAGCAGCCTCTACAGAAGGTGAATCTCCAGCTGCCAGTAAGACAGTTTTCTCCCTATGGTACAAAGGGCCCATTAAGTTTACATAGGGAGTAGCTTGTTTGTACCTACAGCCACAGGTGAAGCAATGCACGTTTTAAAAAGCACTTCATGTGATCTGTCAGGTCTTTTTGGAAGGGAGGGTGTTTTCATTACATCTGTGTGCTCTGCCGAGCATAGTAGGGGTCCAAGTGCTGACTGGGGCCTATAACTGCTTCTGCAATACAAATACATTCATAATAACATTATTATTAATATGATAAAATGTACACTGAATTCAAGTCCTGTTGTCTTTTATGACAGAATAGATAAATTATGCACAGAGAATCCTGACTCATGTGTCATGGACCAGTGTGCAAAATTTTAAGGTCAACATTTTCAAACACAATCTAATTTTCAGTGCCTTTCAGCTTGAGGCATTTTATGAGACAAGAAAAAATATTCTCTTTTTATATCTTCAGTAGGGAATAGTAAATACTTGTCTATTTGTGGGGAGCAGTGTTTCCAAATGTCTTCTATACCCAGTTTGTACATACTGTATATACAGAAAATCTTTTCCACAGGACATCGCGCAAAGAGATCTAACTTCAGTAGAGTAGCTGGGCAGATTCTATTAGTGTCTTTTGGACTCGATATGATCAAATTAAAGTAAATATGCAAGAATGCCGGCTACTGTTATAACACAGAGAAATCAACCAGTCACGTTTCCACGTAAGCTTCCTAATTTAATAACCATTGAGTCTCCTAAGTCTGACCGGGTATATTGTGCCACATTCTTGTACCACCTCCTACTCTAGCTAAGCATTTACACTTTCTCATTACTTAAGATTTTAACCATTATGTCGTGATAGTCTTTCACATTGTCACTGTGCTGCTTACTTGTGGTTGTATGAGTAACTGAGTCTCACCCATTGCCAAATGCCAAATGTACATCAGACTGTACAGAGAAGGTAGAAAGGCTAGCTGCAAATTAGTGTGAGTGGGAGGCTAGGGTTGGTGGCGAAGCTTTGTGTTAATTTCTGTGACAACAAAACCTTCCTTGGTGGAGATATTTTAAGATGTCTAAAGCATAACCACCCCTCAGCAAATTTAAAACCATTCAGACATACAATTAAAGCTATTCTTAGCACTATTCATTAGAGGTCACAAACATGTTTTACATTATGCTGAAAGATAATCAAGTTACAAGAAGTTAGGAAGAGAGGCAACTACACAAGTGATCAATACATGAAGACATGAGAAGTTTCAACCTAATGCCGACCACTAATTCTTGTCAGAAAGACTGCTGCTATAGTTAGGCTGGTAGAACTGCCTCTTATTAAGGTTGCCTGACACTTCCCATTGTAAAAAACCTGTTTTTCAGTTGCATATAAATTTGCTAAATTTTAATTGTTTGGGCTTAAATTTCACAAGCTGGGTGTGTGTTGCAAAATTTATTTATTTATTTCAGTCATAATGGTGCATCCATTCCCAAGGACAAGGCTCGTGAAAAATACAGTGTTTTGTTCATGATAAATTCTGGCAAACTTTCTTTGAAGTGATCTAGAGCCCCTATGCTTTGGCGCAGAGACTTGAATTTTGCAGGAGAGGTGCCGTTGTGCCAGGGATGTGCTTTTTGCTGTCCTGTGAAAATCTGCCCAAATTTGGACAAAAGTTAAGGCTTTGAAAAACTGCAGTTCACAGATGCTCTGTAGAGACTTGCTAGATCTTTTCCAGGTAAGGTACAAAACTCTGAAGACTTCATCAGCACTGAGCATGCTCCAGCCCAAGACTAAGTAGGACTTTTCCTGCAATTGTAGCTCTGGACTGCAGCAGGCCAGGTCTAGTTTAGAAACTGAAAATAAAGCAGAAGACTGTCTCTCCTGTGCTCTCAATGACCCCCGGCGGGAGCCAGGAAGCATGGAAGAGAAAATGGCCTGGTTCAAATGCAGAAGGGACAGAAGCTGGATCTGGGGGGTGAGGGAGATTAGATTGGGACAAGGAGTCATACATGCAAATTAAGAAATATATAATGCCATCTCATTAAAGTGGAAGAATTATTAGCTGAACTGTAGGCAGAAACACACAAGTATTTCTAGAAGTGTCTTCTATAAAGTGGGCTCTAATTTGACCAAAGAAGGAATTTAAGGATATAGGCACAGTTGCCAGTTGTTTTCACACAGTAAATAAGCATCCCAACTTTCACAATAAGCCAAAAATCAAGCTAATCCCATTTCAAAACAAGGCCAAAACAAGCCAATCCCAAAGAACCCCAACACTCTATGACTAGATCCCCCCGGCTTGCAGTCTGGGACTGTGTTGGGCCTACTGTGCACCCCAACTCTCTCCCCCCCTTACACCTGCTTGCTGGGAGTCCATCGAAAAAAAGAAGCAAAACAAGAACAAGCTACAAGCCAAAAACTAGCCAACAAGCAACTCACAAGCCAATTAAGCCAAAACAAGCCCAATTTCTCCTTTTTTTTGTGGGTTTGGCATGTATCCTTTAATCAGTCAGAAATCACACTTACAATACAACTAAAATAAGTGAAATATTGTTTAACTGGTCTACTCTTAGTTTAAAAAGTGTTGTGTAGTCATGCACCAGAAACAAAGCCTAGAAAACACACATTTAAGTTTCTGGCTCACAAAGCACTGATCTTGAAAAAACACCAAGGAAATTCAGATGCAAAATAAAACAATCCTGTTCTGAAATACTCTAAATTACCTGCTTCCCACCTCTCAGCTCATTAAAGCCCTGATCTAACAAAGCACATACGTTCTTAATGTAATGTTGTTATCAGTGGGACTACTCATGCTGAAAGCCAACCATGTGCTTTACTGGAATGGGGCCTAAATATATATCTCTACAGGTGACCTAACACATACCAAATTTTGCTGTTAATTATAGTTCTCAATCAGTTACACAATGATTTTCAATAAGTACACACCTGTTAATGTCCCATATTTTGCTGGTGTTGTCCATGGAAGCAGAAGCCACAAAATCTCCACAGGAATGCCACGAGCAGTCCCAGACTGCACGGCTGTGTCCTTCTAAAGTCAGAATACATTCACCCTTTGTGAAGTTCCATATCCGTACTGTTGTGTCTCCACTTGAAGTGACCAGTTTGGTGCCACTGTTAGCAAGAAAAAGGAAGAGAGAGGGGTCATTAGAAAAGATGGAGGGGAAGATTACTTTGAGGCCTTCTGCAAACCGTCTTTTTCCTCTATAGGAATACAGGATGGGTACCTAGAGTTACATTTTGAATAAAGTGTAGAAAAAATGTGCTAAAAAATCTCAAAGTCCTGTCTTTACACTGCTTTCTGATACAGATGCAGATGAAACTGGCAATTTAGTGTGTATTAATGAAGTCAAATTGAGAGAAAAGAAAACAATACTTAAAATAATTGTATTTCAGTGGAAAGTAAACATAGATTTCAAAAATACCACTTACTTTTTCTAATTTATTTTTAAGGTGATCAGCAATAAAATAACTTAAACTGAAACAATTGCTTTCATAAAAGGGTAAAAGAGGTTTTTCAAAATCCATACTAGTTTTTAACCAATACATTATTATTTAAACATTATAATTCTCTCACCTCTCTCAGTAAGGTCGCATTACAGTAGCTAACATACAGTAGCTTCATTATATATTACATAAATGTGTGAAAATAGAACTCCAGTCAGATTTTTTGTCAGATCTCGAGCTGATGTAAATAGGCATAGGTCTACTGAAAGTAACAGAGCTTCCCCAATTTACATCAACCAACGATCTGGCCTTCTATTTTATTTATAAATGCATCAAAGAAAAGAATGCCGTGAGATCACATACAAAATCTAGTACCACAAATGACTTTAATTCAAATGTCTGAACTACTATTTCTGACATCTCACCCACTGAGAAAACAGCTGTGGAAACACAGAGTCAGAGTTTAAGGCCAGAAGGGACCATCAGATCATCTACGTTGACCTCCTGTGTATCACTTACTTCCAGTCACACCCACACACTAACCCCAACAACTGGAATTAGACCAAAGTCTTAGAGCTCTCAGGAAACTAAACTACTGTGTGGGTGGATCTTGTCTTAAAGATTCAGCAAACACTGGGTTTGTTAGACTTGTGGAGGATGTGTTGTCCAGAGTGGAGGACTCTCTGTTGAGAACATCCTTCCATCAGCCCCTCTGACATGAAAATGTGAGGACTGTGACCAGCTGCAGTACTGACCTCAAGGATCACAGCAGGACATCACTCAGACAAACTGAGATATTCAGTCTTCTGTGCCTTGTAACGGAATGGTCTTTCTTACATCTATTACTTCCTCCCACCTTTTCTTTTCCAATAGATGTCTGACAGATTGTTGTATAAACGTATGTACTGAGACAGCTTGAAACATTTGTCTCATTTATTGGATAGATATTAAGGCTTGTTTGGCATTATGAAATATTGCCAAAGGGCACACTGCAAAACAAACAACCAAACAAAAAACAAAACAAAACACAGAAGCGAGCCTCAGAGCCCAGGTCAATTGACTCAGGCTCATGCTACGGGCTAAAAAATAACAGTGTAGATGTTCGGGCTAAGGCTGGTGATAGGGTTCTGAGATTTGACCCCTCACTACATTTCAGAGCCTGGGCTCCAGCCTGAGCCCTAATGTTTATACTGTTATTTTTATCTCCATAGTGTGAGCTCTGCAAGCCCAAATCAGTAGACTCAGGCACTCAAACTCATTACTGCAGGTCTCTTTTTGCTGTGCAGATGTACCCTAAGTATAGTTTTAGGCCGTTTTTAACAGACGTGGTTCAGCCTGCTATTTCTATCAAAAATCACTGTAAAACCAATTACACCTCATGTCAAGGAGAAACTTTTCAAAGTTGCATCTCCCTGCAGTTTTAAAACCATAGGGCCCAATTCTGCTACCCGTTCTCAAATATTTCCAAGAATAAAAGCATCTAGTATGAGTAAGGGTTGCAGGATGAGACCCTAATTTTGCCAAATTGCTACAAGCAAATGTGTTATTATTAATGAATCATTTGCCATTTTAATAATTCAAGCTAACTCTGAGTTCAAGGGACGTATAAAAGCAACACAGTAATGAGCTATTATTCCTTTTATTCATTTATAAAGACCACATTTTGGGTGATGGGAGGGAATTTACTACAAATATATATTCTTGGGCTAAGAACGTTCAAGTTTTTTTTATTCAAAAATAATTTTAAAACAAATTTGGGAACAGCCATAAAATGAACATGATGGAAAATATGATTGATTCAGAATGATTGCCACATTTATGGTCATTGTGATTCATAATGAGGCTTTAATTTACTTACAAACTTTTAAATACACAGTCCCGAAAAAGCAACATGAAACACAAGTTCTTTGGCCCAATTCTGTCTCTCTTGGGGATATAAGTTAGACATCTGATGTAAGCTGCCCAGAAAACTGGTATACATAGGAAAGTAGTCTAAATGGATCCCCATTGGCATTCTGGGGTAGGTCAAATAGAGTCTAGTTTTTCTTCCATAACAAGCAGGAAGGCAGAGTGCATCAGTCAAAAATACTGCATGTGAAAGGAAGAGTCCCATGAAGGATAGCTTCTGGTAGTGATGAGTAAGTACAAGGACAGTGTAAAATAAAGGTACCCAATACCACACCTCCTGCAACATTAAGGGTCAGATCCTCACCTGGTGTAAATCAAGTGTAGCTGCATGAAAGTCAATGGGGTTACACCAACTGAGGATTTGCCCCCTATTCATGCCATCCCCAAAACACCTGGCAGCATACTTAAAGCCCACAGTTGACACACATGCTGTGCAGTGTTGTTGGGAATGTCTGTTGTTGCACCCAACAGCATTTTCTTACTGAAAATACATTTTGAAGTCATGACACTGGCAAACTTGGACAGCACTTAAATAAGTGATCATGAAAATACATGCACCAAATTTTAAAAACCTGAAGTTAGGCTCCTAAATCAAAATGTCCTGATTACAAACATATTATACATGCGGTTGTCAGGCTTAACATTTTTCCAAATTTGTCTTACCAAAGTGCAGCATTCATTACATTTACAGATACTGAGATAACGTTTTGTTCGCTAGAGCTAATGACAACTTTTTAAAAGTGTGACCACTCTACATTTGTTTGATATAATATTTATCTTTATACTTGCTTGATTTTAATATCTTAATAACTTGACATCATATTATACCTATCGCAAATGTTTTTCAGTCTATAATATACACACAGGCATATAAACCTATGATGTATTATTTATATTTTTACTGGAATATATAGTAACTATTCAATGCAAAAAATATATTATAAATGCCACATTAATGCTAAGCTAACACTGCCCCAATTATCAGCAGTAATTCCCATTAGGGATTCTACAAGTGTAAGATTTATTCACAGGAGAAAAAGAGTTTTGGTTAATTAGATTGAGGGCTTTCTCTCCCTCTACCCCTTTCATGGGGTAAACAATATTTACATTTCATGGATTACTAGCAGAACCTTATTAAGCCTGAAGAAGAAATATACTTGGACATAAAAAAAGTAATTTAGGTTATACATGAAGTAAGATCCTTAATATAGGATTCGTGCTTATGGGCCTGACCCAAAGCACTCTGAAGTCAATGGAAAGTCTTCCATTGAAGCCAATGCACTTTGTGTAAGACCCTATAAACACGGGGATTTACTGATCCTCAGATTTGAGAATGAGAAAGAATCTTCACCTGGGCATTTGGTCAGAGGCCTTGGAGTTTTTCATCTCCACCGGAAGCACTAACTCAGGTGAAGGTAGGTGTGTTCCACCTGGCTAATTTCCCACAACTGCAAAATAGGTAGGCAGATGTTGGTGGTCTTATTGTCTAATTCTATGTTTCCAGGTGTTTTTATTCATGTACTGTAAACTGTATTAATAAATTATCATCCATGCATAGACATAAGGGATATATAGCCAGTATAGCTACAGGACACAATCCCAAATTTTGCTGTTAGCCCAAACACATGGAAATGTGCGTGCACAATTCTGCATGCCAACTATTACAAATTAAGCCTTATTTTTTTCTCAGTCTCTGAAACAGAATGACTCTCAGCTATAACAGTCCTACACTGATCTAAGGGTTTTTTTTTTTCCTGTTCAGGATTTTAGAAGGACCAAAGGTTTATTAGGAATAAAATACACTTTATTAAGAGTAGTGCTTTACATTTTATCTCCAATACAGATTTCATTAAAGCTGTAATTCCCTGCATTGTTTCAAAGGTTACATTTCCTTTTTAAAACTACATTTAAAAAAGTTATTAGAGCACAGAGAGCTTTTGAATTATCAGTTTCAGCCTCTGCAGATAGAAATAGAGTATGAACTCTTGCTAAATCTTCATAAACCTTTACCCCACATTCTGCTCTAAATTAAAAGATAGAGGATACAAATGCTTTCAGATTTGTGATCAAAGACCAGAATTCCCATTCCACATAGCAGGGACCCCACTATTGCCTTGTGGAATGAGCTAAATAGTGCCCCCAAGACCCTATGAATTGATTGCCTGGCCATTACCAGCTGCATGTACTTACCTTTGACTGCTGGTCTCCACACTTGATTCCTTTCCCCCACCATTCTGTTGTTCCCACCTATTCCCAAGTCTGGTTCACCCCTAACATCTGCTTCTCCCATTCCTGCATTCCAAAAAGTTCTATAGATGCACACCACAGACAAAACACACTCCCTACATTACAAATCCATTATCCCTTCAGCTCCATCATATTTCCTAGAAAACAGCACTACTAATACTCACTGACTGATTCTTACACCCCTACAATTAGGATGATAGGCACTTGTGATTCTGCAGCCAGGAGAGAGAGAGAGAGAGAGAATGAGGGAGTGTGTTTCCTGAGTCTGCAGTCAACCTGCAACAATGGTTCAGAAAAAAAAACAAAAACAAAAACCTGCCTATTCATCTCCAGGAGGTATTAACTCTCAACTGTAAACAAGGCAACATAAATGCCAGTATTTCACTGCTGATCATTTCTGAGCAGAAACAACAGTTTAATAGGATTATCCCAAGATCTCAAACTGCGTATCATGACTCCCCCAACTATTAAAAGTCCCTGTCCAGATGTCAAAACCTTCAGCTGTCAACCTGTATGATGCAGTTAAATATTTTCCATATAAAAATCTGAGGCACAGTGAAAACTCAATAACATTAAATGAATGAAATTTAAAATCAAAGTTTTAAAAAACCATATGGGCCACTGTACTGATTGTATAATTGATTTTTATATTCAGTTTTGTAAAAAATATCCATTTCTAATTCTAAATAGAGATGCTTTCAGAATTTTTAATCAGCTGTAAGAGTGATGTTATAAAATCTAGGGATGTTACTTCAGCTTTAACTGCAGTTTGCCCAGAAGTACACATTCACTGATAATTTTGTCAACCATGAATTTCATCAGCTACTATAGTGGCAATTCATCTAGCTTTGTTAGCTCTTTGTGAATTTTCTCACAGTATTCTCTAATCTAGACTAATATGAATAATGTTCTTATCTCCAAATTTCAAACAAAAACTCTAGTAGATGAGAGAGGCATGATTTATTACAGATAAGAAATATTCTTCCTTTAACCAAATCAAATTATATGTAAATCCAGAGATTAGTAAATTACTATCCTTACCATTCTTATATCAAGAAAGCACGTTCTAATATATTACCTCAAATAATCTAACATTAAATAAATGTAGGTAAAATCAAAATAATAAAAAGTATAGGCTTTAATCTGTTTCATATTTCTAATGTAACATAACAGACCAGATCCCCAGATGGGTGTAAATTGGGGCAGCTCCATTGACTTCAACCCACTTAGGAACCATCTAAACATTATACTTTTCCATTAGTGCTACAGCGGCAAGATCCCACACCAAGACAGATTAGGATGCTGAAGCTACAACATTTTATTTAACATGAACTGCCTGCTTTTCCTATGCATTTCTCTCACCACCACCTTTAGCTGTTTTAAATAGATATAAGAATTATGCAATCTAGTCAGGTTTCAGAGTAGCAGCCGTGTTAGTCTGTATTCGCAAAAAGAAAAGGAGTACTCGTGGCATCTTAGAGACTAACAAATTTATTTGAGCATAAGCTTTCGTGAGCTACAGCTCACTTCATCGGATGCATTTGGTGGAAAATACAGTAGGGAGATTTATATACACACACAGAGAACATGAAACAATGGGTTTTATCATACACACTGTAAGGAGAGTGATCAGTTAAGATGAGCCATCACCAGCAGCGGGGGGGGGGGGGAAAGGAGGAAAACCTTTCATGGTGACAAGCAAGGTAGTCTATTTCCAGCAGTTAACAAGAACATCTGAGGAACAGTGGGAGGTGGGGTGGGGGGGAGAAATAACATGGGGAAATAGTTTTACTTTGTGTAATGACTCATCCATTCCTAGTCTCTATCCAAGCCTAAATTAATTGTATCCAGTTTGCAAATTAATTCCAATTCAGCAGTCTCTCGTTGGAGTCTGTTTTTGAAGTTTTTTTGTTGAAGGATAGCCACCAAACACCACCCTATATCGGAAACCTACTGACCGCTATTCCTACCTACATGCCTCTAGCTTTCATCCAGATCACACCACACGATCCATTGTCTACAGCCAAGCTCTACGATATAACTGCGTTTGCTCCAACCCCTCAGACAGAGACAAACACCTACAAGATCTCTATCATGCATTCTTACAACTACAATACCCACCTGCTGAAGTGAAGAAACAGATTGACAGAGCCAGAAGAGTACCCAGAAGTCACCTACTACAGGACAGGCCCAACAAAGAAAATAACAGAACGCCACTAGCCATCACCTTCAGCCCCCAACTAAAACCTCTCCAACGCATCATCAAGGATCTACAACCTATCCTGAAGGACGACCCATCACTCTCACAGATCTTGGGAGACAGGTCAGTCCTTGCTTACAGACAGCCCCCCAATCTGAAGCAAATACTCACCAGCAACCACACACCACACAACAGAACCACTAACCCAGGAACCTATCCTTGCAACAAAGCCCGTTGCCAACTCTGTCCACCTATCTAGTCAGGGGACACCATCATAGGGCCTAATCACATCAGCCACACTATCAGAGGCTCGTTCACCTGCGCATCTACTAATGTGATATATGCCATCATGTGCAGCAATGCCCCTCTGCCATGTACATTGGTCAAACTGGACAGTCTCTACATAAAAGAATAAATGGACACAAATCAGATGTCAAGAATTATAACATTCAAAAACCAGTTGGAGAACACTTCAATCTCTCCCGTCACTTGATTACAGACCTGAGGGTGGCTATCCTTCAACAAAAAAACTTCAAAAACAGACACCAACGAGAGACTGCTGAATTGGAATTAATTTGCAAACTGGATACAATTAATTTAGGCTTGAATAGAGACTGGGAATGGATGAGTCATTACACAAAGTAAAACTATTTGCCCATGTTATTTCTCCCCCCCACCCCACCCCCCCCACTGTTCCTCAGATGTTCTTGTTAACTGCTGGAAATAGCCTACCTTGCTTGTCACCATGAAAGGTTTTCCTCCTTTCCCCCCCCCTGCTGCTGGTGATGGCTCATTTTAACTGATCACTCTCCTTACAGTGTGTATGATAAAACCCATTGTTTCATGTTCTCTGTGTGTGTATATAAATCTCCCCACTGTATTTTCCACCAAATGCATCCGATGAAGTGAGCTGTAGCTCATGAAAGCTTATGCTCAAATAAATGTGTTAGTCTCTAAGGTGCCACAAGTACTCCTTTTCTTTTTACAATCTAGTCAAGTCTCTTTTTATATATAAATATTTATTTTTCTCATTTAGTCCCATTTTGACGGGGGGTGGGGTTAGTGACGTTCCTTTTGGTGGATAGTGCAGCTGCAGTGCGGAAAATTTCAGTATCGGTGTTTCTCAAATGAAATGGAAGTCTTCATGTTTCCTTTTAGAAGGGCAGAAACCCTTTTCACTGAGAGCAACATGACACCAATTTTTTCTGAAGATGGATGTAACATCTCCGTTTTAAATCAAAGCAGAACATGTACATTATTCTGTGGCATTTTAAACCAGGAGGACTATAGAATCGATAGAGGATGAGGAAAGGACGAAAGAAAACAGCAGAAGGGCAAGAGTTGGGAATGCTTTACTTCTTTACCTCTGATGTAACCATCCCATCAGATTTCAGAGTAGCAGCCGTGTTAGTTTGTATTTGCAAAAAAGAAAAGGAGTACTTGTATAAAAAATAAATTTGTTAGTCTCTAAGGTGCCACAAGTACTCCTTTGCTTTCATCCCATCAGAGAGGAGAAGAAAACAAGAAACATGGGAAGAGTGACAATTGGATAATTTATCTAATCTGTCATAATATCACTGGAGATACTATCATGATCCATCACCCAATAATGAGCCATTCATTAGGCAGCAGTGGAAGGAGAAGGGATGGCCATTTTGCATGTCACAATCTCATTCTCTCAGCAATGATCTGGAGGGGAAGTATATCGGAAAGAAACAATTATGCATTAGAATTGTACACTCTGCATTTTTGTGGGTTTCTATTAATCATTTGGGGCTGTACAAGTGCAAAATAAATGAGTTGGTAATACATGCTTTATTTGTTTGTTTCACACTTGTATAAAACTCAAATAAGCACATTTCTTTCCTTCTTTTTATAACCTCATTCTCAATCTGAAACCTTAAAAGAGAGCTTTATTTTCATCAGCTGTAGTGTATGAAAGCTCTGGTCAGCAGAACTTGTCCTGAGTGGTATATGTAGTTAAAAACAGTAGCTATCTTTACTAAGAGGTGCAATCAAATGCAGCAGTCTCATAGAAGGAGTTTATAGACATTTTATATTCTGCTTACAGATACAATGCATTCAAACGGAAAGGTATGGGTGGTGGCAAATTGGAGATGCCACCTTTCTCAACTATGTACACCAAACAGTGTCTCATTGCCAAAATGACATATTCGTGAAGAAGCAGCCTCAGGTTTCAGTGAAATTATTTTATTTAGCTATTGCATCATTGAAAAAATGAATGAAAATGAATTCAAATCATCCTACTAAGAGAATTCCTGAACTCAGAGCATGTCCTCATGTCTCTTTAACATACTTCCTCGGGCCTCTGCATTTCCTGATAGGTACATGCAGTGTTCAGAAGGAGGCACTATGCTATGCTCATTGTGAGGCGATTTATTCTTCAGGGAAAAGCAACAGCAAATCTCCTCTGGTTGAGTTTCAGACAGCGTAGCTTTAACAAAGTTCTGGAGTTGCTGGGAGAGCTCTTACAAAATGCATGTTGAGGTGCACTCTCCTCATATCTGGTCAAATCAAGCAGGAGCATATTGGGTTCACTGTTGGTTGAGATTGTTATAGCATTGCCAACCCCAAGCAATCAAAAAACATGAATCAATACCAGTCTACCCCCCTCCCAAAATTATGAGGCTTTAAAATAAATAACATGGTTATTTTTCTTTGTATTCTGGTTTCTGAATCATTAGGGTGCACTTGGGTCACATTTTCAAGTTTTTCTCTGTAACAATGAGGCTAGAAGCTTACTTTAAAAAAAAAAAAAAAAGAGAGAGACCTGAGATTCAATGCAATCATTTGTTTCCAGGAGCTGAGGCCTTAAGAAAACCCCTGAAGACCTGCAATAAAATTGTAATAGTTGACAGCACTGTCATTAACATCTCCTTATTGTAGAGTAGGGTGACAACTGGACTGGGGACATTTTGATTCATTAAGATGTCCCCCAATTCCAACACTCATGTCTGTCGGTGGAGAACCACACTTGCCACCCACTGGGCTTAAAATTCGTGGCTTCCTTCCACAAATTTTGAGGAAGTAGGAATTAACCTCAGAAATGAATGCTATACTCATGGGGAAACAACATAATTATTGAAAAGGACCATTCAAAGGCCTCGAGAGGAAGTAATGCATAAACCTGCAGCAGTAGCAGGTCCCCATGCTGCAAAACACTAGTAATAATATTTTACGCAACCAAGAGTCCAACAGCCCCTCATTCCTCAAAGATGGCACCTCCTGCTCCTTGCAAAGATGTTGATTCTTGGGTACAGTGTGAGCATGGAGTGGTGAGGTTCTCTGTTGTGTAGCCAGGTGTCAATATGCTGGTTAAGGTTTCTTCCATGGGACCTGGGCTACTCTTTTAGCCTGCCTGTGGCTATGCCCGCAGCCTACTCCCTAGGCTGATCTTCTAGCTCCAAGGTTAGAATGAATTTCAGCCTGATTTAGAATAATTATATATTTATACATAACAATAATAATGAACAGAATGGTTTTTACACAATTATTTCCCCAGTGTGATAGTAAAAATTGATAGTTTAAAATGTTTTGACGATATATTTTTTCAAAAGGTTTCCATTTGTTGCATGTCTTTGCTTTTACATTTTTAACATTAACTCAGTTTAAATTTACCTTTTTAGCTTGTCCCAGCACCATTCCTGTGCCAGCTGACTGGCCCACAGCCAGCCATGTGATCTGCAACCAATGCCTTGTCCCTACATATCCAGAGCAGACATCTTCACAAGTGGGGAATACACACAGTTTCTCTCAAAACAGCTGCCTTTAGGCCTCTACTTATGAATCCACCTCTTGATGCTGGTGATCCTGCCAGTTGTTGGCCTGTCTCTTAAATTGCCTTTTAGGTAAAGTTTTTGAAAAAGTTTGGGAGAAGTGAATTATGTCATCCCTGATCCCTTTCAGCCTCCATGCATAGCAGTTTCCTTGCTGGATGGAAAAGGGTCAGTATCAGTAGATCTCTGAACAGCCTTTCATACTATTGGCCAGGAGGTCTTGGTCATGACGCAAGGGCTGAGGGGAGGGATCCCTCACAGTGACATTGGGCAATTGAGTTTCTGTCCCAAACGTTCTTGTGTAGGGTTCTGCAAGGTTTATTCCTGTCACCACTCCTTATTCCACGTAACATTGAAGGCCCCTTTGTGGGAGAAGAGGACTATTTTGCTTGCATGGCCATTAGCTCAGTCTCATTTTCATCATATCAAGATGATAGTGTCCCTGAGATGTTGGAAGGTGAATAAAAGCAATTTGGTTGATGCTCTCACTCCTGAGGAGATGCTAGTAAAATTTAGGAAGTAGCTAAATCCTAGAGCACAGATTGTCCCCATATTAATGAAGGGGTGTGCCCATTCTAAGATATTCAGTTTCAGATTTTATGACATACATAAACGTAATGACATCTATGCTACTTGCAGGTGCCATGGGCATTCATAGTGCTCTGCAGACATAAAACAAGACAAGGTTCCTACCCTGAGGACCTTACAGTCTACTATATAGTAGATGAGCACAGATTCATAGGTCAGGGTGATAATTATGGGGTCTCCAAACAAGGAGAGACAGGACCAAAGGAAGAGCTTGGGTGACTCTTCCTTAAAGTTTTGTTTCATAACTCTAAGAGGGATAATAGCAATGGGGGGGGGGGCGGCACCTGACTAGAGTTTAACAGTAGAATGTCAGCTGGAGGCATGGAGTTTCCAGGAAGAGAGTGAGGTAAATTTCAGTTAAGTTAACTTTGTAAAATAAAGACAATCACCAACGTAAACCATTCTGAAATACAGTCTAAGACATTTTAAACTATCTATTTTTATCATACTTGAGAAATAATAGCACAAATAATCATGCAATAAAATCAATCCTAAAGTACAAAAATAACATTTCTGTTTATTATTATTACTTTACAAGCATGCAACTATTCTAAATCTGGATTTACAGAATTGCTGTACTACTCCATGTGACAGAGCAGGCTACCACTGAGTAGGAGAAAAACATTTAATAACTTTACCCCTTAGGTTAATACCAAAAACCCTATTTTAGATGCATTAAAATCCTTCACTGAAACTGTATGGAAAGCCCCAGGGGAAAGGTAGGGAAGAAAAACAAACAATAGTAGGGTGCATACTGCACAGCTGGTTTCTTCCTTCTTTCAGACCTCATTACAAAAGACAGAGACCAGGACACAACTCAGGAGAGTTGGTATTTGCTGATGGACTCTGTTTTAGCTCATGTGATGCGGCTTGTGGGTGCTGCTGTTTATCCCCTCATACTGCACCGTCTGGTGCCGAGAATGTGGGCACTGCAGCTTCCCACTGAAGATGGCCAATCCTTAGTTTAGCGGTTTCTTGGTTCTCATTTTGATTTGTTGTGCTTCTTTACATATGTTGTTGTTGATGGGCCCTTATTACTCCTACTTAGAGGGGAAAAGGTGGAATAACATTTTAAATTAAAGGAAAAACATTCTACAGCATAAAATGGTGGAGGAGGCTGATTGGTTGAAATACAAAAGGGGCCGAGTCAATGGCCTATTTAACTTTTCTGCAGCTCCTAAGAACTCAGTCTAGATTAGACTCATAGACTTTAAATTCAGAAAGGTCTAGTCTGACCTCCTGAACATTGCAGGCCACAGAACACCACCCACCCACTCTTGTAATAGAACTCTAATCTCTGGCTGAGTTACTGAAACAAAATAATCATTTAAAGACTTCAAGTTACAGAGAATCCACGATTTACACTAGCTTAAACCTGCATGTGCCCCATGCTGCAGAAGAAGGCAAAACCCCACCACGGTCTCTGCCAATCTGACTTGAGGGAAAATTCCTTCCTGATCCCAGATATGGCTATCAGTTAGCCGCTGAGCACATGGGTAAGACCCACCAGCCAGACATCTGGGAAAGAATTCTCTGTAGTAACTCAGAGCCCTCCCCATCTAATGTCCCATCACCAGCCATTGGAGATATTTCCTGCTATCAGTCCCAGATTGGCTACCAGGGTTAGATACCAATACCACTTAGATATCATGTATGGCTTAGTTTCTAGCAGAAATTCTTTTATACTTAAGACTGAGGCTGAAATGTGGTGGTGTATTTATTGAATATTGCTGCTTTGTAAATCAGATTATTTATAATAGATTTTTAAAATTAAAATCCCCTATTTTGATGCATACAATGCACTCCCAATTTCTTTCAGTCTTCCCTCTCCCTCACTTATTCTATGAGTCTACAATACACATCTCTCATGCTATAACTGTAGAACGACACTCCTTTAAAAACAAAACAGGAGCCTAGGAAAGAACCCATTTTATTAACCTACACGGTGTGTCATTTATCCAGGTAGCTGATACCACAGAAGGAGTCAGAAATCACAAACATATGAAAAGGTCTTTCTTTTCCTCATTTATCATCAAATCTGAGACAAGAATGAAATAAATTAAAAGGGTTCAAACTCAATCCTAAACTGGCATTTTATAAACCAATTAAGAAATGTCAGGTCCAGCAAACGCAGGAGCAAGCACTTGCTGGTCGATTGCAGGCACACTCCTTCTCCTCACAGGAGCAACAGATCACTCCAAAGTGCAGGGCTCTGGCCCGCCCTGAGGAATCCAGTCCTAGCCAGCAGGAACCCTGTGCTCAAAGCACACTCGTCTGTTTTCCTGCTCTCCAATGCTATGCTGGGATTGGCAGGGTTTGGCCCCTACTGAGTGCACTCTGACTTTGCTAAATACCCTTAAAATCAGTTACAAAAAGGAAAAAAAAGAAAAGAAAAATATGAATTTCTGTCTTTCAAAAAGCTGAAGTTTCAGAGTTCACTGCGTTTGGCTAAAAAGATCATGACAGACATTGCTTCCATTAACCTGTTGATGTCGCTTCTCAGTTACTTCCAAACACTTAGTTGCCCATGTTGTATTGAAAAGCCCAAAAGAATGATGAACACATTCAGATGAAACACAAATCCGCTTTTTTGTTTGTTTATTGAGGGAAGGAGGAAGGATGGAAGAGTTCAGTTATCTATTTTTGTTAATATAGCCTTTGCACCAAAATACCACTAAAAAACTGTTCTCACTGTATTTCTGGCTCAACCAAGTCAGCAATTACTGCTTCTTTTAACAAGGAGGTGACACAAAAACTGCCATCTGGAAGCCTTTAGAAATTCTTTCCAAACTAGTAATGCATAATAAGCCTAGTCCAAATTATAGGTATTTTTCATCCCATTCTTCATAGTAGTTAGATTCTTTCATAATATGTTTGTGTTTGTCTATTGTTCAATGACATTGTAATTAGTTTCCTCTCCTCCACTAGCTGGTTGACAAGTGGGTGTGGTGTCGTAGGAAAGCTGTGGCAATGGAAGGGGAATGTTCTCTTTGGGACCGACCTCTCACCAGTTCTATGGGAGACAAGCACTCTGTGAAAGGACTTTGGCTACATTAAAGGACAGTTGTACTTGAAAACAACATAGCGTCTGCTCATTCAGTCAGACCCTCTCATGATTCAAGGTGTTTCAGAAATGAAGACTAGTTGGGTATAGTTACATGGCCACTATAATGTAAAAAGAACATGTTCCTACTGCCAGTAAGATTTGAAAATATAGCACAAATGAGCTTTTGGGAGGATGGGAGGGCTATAAATAAGTTTATTGACCAAATCTCACCTGTGCTATGTTTATTTGGTTCTCCACATGTTTAAATATTTTTGTTTTCATTTTCAAGTGATCAGAATACTGGTGGAAGAGGCTGGCTCATCAAACTAAAGAAAGAAATCCTCAACTTCACAGAGCAAGCTTTCCCAGCAATGCCACTACCAGTTTGATTCAGTCATGATGCAAAGGCACACCCAATATCTTTAGGAGTAAGGACAGTTCAGTCTGCATACAAATTCAGTCTTTGGTCTCTGCACGTGTTTTTTTAATGTCTATAAGGAACTAGACTGCAAGTGCTAGTGCATTTTACATACTGTAGGTCATCATAACATCAACTTATTGCTCCCAAAACAGCAGCCAAGATCTTGTGTTACCACTTATCTCAAATAGTGCCTCAGGCATACAAGATGTTGACAGAGGGCACTGCAGTTGTCAGTGTTCAAGTGTTTGGCTAGGCTCTCCACATTCACATTTGGGGTATTCCTGAGCCTCTACTTGGTTATATTATCACCAGTCTTTGCTATCCCAGGTCTCGCTCAATTTAGATTACACAGTGTTTCATTCAAGGTTGCTGTGTGGACGGAGTTGTTCTGAAGGAACCAAGCTCTCCAAGATCATTGGCCTTTCCTGCCATTTTGTTACTCTGTAGCCTTCCACAGTAGTATTTTGGGGTAATGGATTTTTAAAAGCAAAGCCCTTTCTGGACTTTAGACTCTTGGTTAGTAGTATGTATCCATATACACCGGGTGTCTCAGATCATGCACCTGTTTTTGTCTCCCCTTTTTAGTGAAGGCATCCAGCTGCCTCCACATTTGGTGACAATGTATACCTTCAAATCAGCGGCACTGCGATGGGTACCCGCATGGCCCCACAGTATGCCAACATTTTTATGGCTGACTTAGAACAACGCTTCCTCAGCTCTCGTTCCCTAATGCCCCTACTCTACTTGCGCTACATTGATGACATCTTCATCATCTGGACCCATGGAAAAGAAGCTCTTGAGGAATTCCACCATGATTTCAACAATTTCCATCCCACCATCAACCTCAGCCTGGACCAGTCCACACAAGAGATCCACTTCCTGGACACTACGGTGCTAATAAGCGATGGTCACATAAACACCACCCTATATCGGAAACCTACTGACCGCTATTCCTACCTACATGCCTCTAGCTTTCATCCAGATCATACCACTCGATCCATTGTCTACAGCCAAGCGCTACGATATAACCGCATTTGCTCCAACCCCTCAGACAGAGACAAACACCTACAAGATCTCTATCATGCATTCCTACAACTACAGTACCCACCTGCTGAAGTGAAGAAACAGATTGACAGAGCCAGAAGAGTACCCAGAAGTCACCTACTACAGGACAGGCCCAACAAAGAAAACAACAGAACGCCACTAGCCATCACCTTCAGCCCCCAACTAAAACCCCTCCAACGCATCATCAAGGATCTACAACCTATCCTGAAGGACGAGCCATCGCTCTCTCAGATCTTGGGAGATAGACCAGTCCTTGCTTACAGACAGCCCCCCAATCTGAAGCAAATACTCACCAGCAACCACACACCACACAACAGAACCACTAACCCAGGAACCTATCCTTGCAACAAAGCCCGTTGCCAACTCTGTCCACATATCTATTCAGGGGATACCATCATAGGGCCTAATCACATCAGCCACACTATCAGAGGCTCGTTCACCTGCGCATCTACCAATGTGATATATGCCATCATGTGCCAGCAATGCCCCTCTGCCATGTACATTGGCCAAACTGGACAGTCTCTACGTAAAAGAATGAATGGACACAAATCAGACGTCAAGAATTATAACATTCAAAAACCAGTTGGAGAACACTTCAATCTCTCTGGTCACTCGATCACAGACCTAAGAGTGGCTATCCTTCAACAAAAAAGCTTCAAAAACAGACTCCAACGAGAGACTGCTGAATTGGAATTAATTTGCAAACTGGATACAATTAACTTAGGCTTGAATAGAGACTGGGAATGGATGAGTCATTACACAAAGTAAAACTATTTCCCCATGGTATTTCTCCCTCCCACCCCACCCCCCACTGTTCCTCTGATATTCTTGTTAACTGCTGGAATTAGCCTACCTGCTTGTCACCATGAAAGGTTTTCCTCCTTCCCCCCCCTGCTGTTGGTGATGGCTTATCTTAAGTGATCACTCTCCTTACAGTGTGTATGATAAACCCATTGTTTCATGTTCTCTGTGTGTGTGTATATAAATCTCTACTCTGTTTTTTCCACCAAATGCATCCGATGAAGTGAGCTGTAGCTCACGAAAGCTTATGCTCTAATAAATTTGTTAGTCTCTAAGGTGCCACAAGTACTCCTTTTCTTTTTGAGAATACAGACTAACACGGCTGCTACTCTGAAAAGTATGGTGGTGGAATCCCAGTGAGGAAGTATAACAACACCATGGAAGTTTGTTTCAAGGTCTCTGTTGATCCTACCCCTTTTATGTTGGCCTGTTTCTGGAGTACACAGTTCCTGGAGTTCACTTTCGTTTTTCAGCTTCTTGATGTGCTCTTTGAATGTTTGATATGTCCAATATGACATCTGAGTACACTGGATATTCATAATGCTCAAGGAGTGGACCATTCCATGATATCTGGAGTTTTTGCTTGGTGGTGTTTCAGATGGAAGACACACACTTGTGTTGTCTAGGGTTGGCATTCAGGAACTATGTGCAGTAGTATTCTCCACGTACACTCAAGGAGTCAATTAGAAAATGCTCAATGTCCTCAAATCTCTCCAACTGGGTAGCAATGCAAAGATCTATATAAATTAATCTTCACATGCCAGGGAATTCTGGTTGGTCATTTGTGCAGACATTAAACAGCAAAGATGATAGCATGGAACTTTGGAGCAATCTAGTCCATTGAGTATGCCATCAACTTTTCTGACCATCCATCTTGACAAACAAATATTGATTCTTGAGCGAGGAGGAGATGACCTGGACCATCTTGCTATTTCTAAAAATTCTTGCCAGTTTCACCAGAAGTACACAATGGTTCACAGAGATGTAAGCAGCTGACAGATCAACAAATATAGCCCCTGTAATTTTGCAGGTTTCAAAGTTATCTTCTATGTATTGAGTTAGGTTTGCAACTTCACCACAGCATGACTGTCCTGGGCAGAATTTGGTTTGATCATCAGTCACCTGCCCTTCCATTATTGGGGCTATTCTACTTATTATCCACTCACATAGATTACAGGTTGAGTAGAGTAATGATATTGGTCAGTAACTCTTTGCAAAGTTAAGATGTTTAG
Source organism: Dermochelys coriacea (assembly GCF_009764565.3). Classification (NCBI taxonomy): domain Eukaryota; kingdom Metazoa; phylum Chordata; order Testudines; family Dermochelyidae; genus Dermochelys; species Dermochelys coriacea. The sequence goes on along the minus strand of NC_050078.2, from coordinate 68,935,533 downwards.
GGGGTTTGAGTACTGCAACCACTTTAGCTTGTTTCCACCTCCTTGGGTATCTGCATTGTCTCTGTGCGAGAATTAAAGAAGCAGCCACTTCTGTGCTCTTGTTCCGAAGTGTAATAATAGATCATTAGATATACATTTGAGACCAGCTGCCTTTCCACAATTCAGGGTTTTCATGGCTATTGTGAGCTCCTCAATGCTCATTGTGGACTTTGGTGTTTATGAGAAGTGAGCAAAGTTACTGTTTATTATGTTTAATACTATGTTTTGCTTTGTGGACTGGTTTATCATTCAGGATGAGCTGGTGTGCAACTTGGTTGGGAGAGATTGCAGGTATCCACTTTTCACTGTTGTCCATCAGGGTTCAGATTGCAAATGGTGGCCCTATTACAAAAATGGCACAGGTTTGTTGGTTCAAGCCGGTCTCTCCAGCATTTGCACTGCTCTTTTCTGATCTCTCTCATAAGCATTTCTCTGAGCCCAATGGTTTCTTCACCAAAGGGATCCAGGACAAACAGTTCTGAACATCTCTTATGTTCTTGGCTTGTTTGTTCTGAAACCCCAAGTACAGGGAGTTGTGTCAGATATGCACCGAGACCACAATAGAAGGGAGACAGAAAGACTGTAAAAAGAAAAGGAGTACTTGTGGCACCTTAGAGACTAACAAATTTATTAGAGCATAAGCTTTCGTGAGCTACAGCTCACTTCATTGGATGAAGTGAGCTGTAGCTCACGAAAGCTTATGCTCTAATAAATTTGTTAGTCTCTAAGGTGCCACAAGTACTCCTTTTCTTTTTGCGAATATAGACTAACACGGCTGCTACTCTGAAACCTGTCAAGAAAGACTGTAGGCTGTGGCCTGGGCTAGATTCAAACAAGTCCATTGGCAATGAGCAGCTCTGAGTCCCAGTACAAATATCCTGAGTGATATAGTTCTTTCCAGCCTAGTGCTCTTAGAAATATAAGTAGCTTACTTCCAAATTCACGCAATTAAAGAATAATTAAATGAGAATTTTAAATAATTTAGGTACCCAGTAGAGGAATGCGTACTTAATACACTCTAATTTGCCTTTTAAGAGGTTTTGGAAGCATCTGGGGTAGGGAATAAAAATGGAAAAGCCAAAAAAAAAAAATTAAAAAATTGAAAACCTGCCATAGTGGTTGCAAGTAAACTATCTTCATTTGCCATCTGCAGCTGAGTAGCTGGGAATAGAAATATCTCTTCATGTCAGATTACATTTTGGGATGGTTTAGTTTATCTGTGTCTATTACAAACATTTGAGGTAAATCAACAAATGATGCAAAACACCAGTTTTGACTTAAAGTTTCTTAACACAAAGGGCAGTAAATTGAGAATAACATTTGGAAATTCTCTAATCGGACACATTGTGATGATGTGGAAATGCAGTTAGACGTAATGAATGCTATTTTGTTCGAACAGAACACTTTAGCGACTATGTATGTGCTCACAAGCCCAATTCTTCCATTCTTACGTTGAGTAACACTCAAGCAAGTTCTCCCCCATTAATTTCATTGGGAGTAATCAGATAAATTCATAGATTATAAAGACAGAAGGGATCACTGTGATCATGTAGTCTAATCTCCTGTATAACACAGGCCATAAAACTTCCCTGAATTAATTCCTGTTTGAATTAGAGCAGATCTTTTAGAAAAACATCCAATCTTGATTTAAAAATTGTCAGGGATACAGAACCTACCACAACCCTTGGTAAATTGTTCCAATGGCTAATTACCCTTACTGTTAAAAAATTATGCTTTATTTCCAGTCTGAATTTTGTCTAGCTTCAACTTCCAGCCATTGTAACTTATTATACCTTTGTCTGCTACATAGAAGAGCCCTCTATTATCAAATTTCTGTTCCCCATGCAGGTACTTATATACTGTGATCAAGTCATCCCTTAACCATCTCTTTGTTAAGCTAGTCATTGTGAGTAAGAGTGACAGAACTGGTTCTCTTGTATTCAGAAGTAATAAACTTTATTCCATTTCAATACTGTTTTTCCAAATAATTTCAATCAAAAACTGCTTCCTTCCTATGCCCTATTGTATTTCTACTTAAATTAATACATTTAATCACATAAAGCCATGCATGCTAACAATCAAGGTTCATAATCCAGTTTGCTTTAAACAGTGCGTTATGGTGGGGTTCATACACAATGCCATTAAAGGGACTAGGGAACACAGCACTGGACTAGGACTGCAGAGACCTAGGTTCTCTTCTCAGTTCTCCTGCTGGCCTGCTGGGTGTCCTTGGGCAAATCACTTCACCTCGCTGTGCTTCAGATTCCCTGTTAGTTAAATAGGGATAGTAATATTGACCTCCTTTGTAAAGAACTTTAAGATCTACTGATGAAACGTGTTACGTAACAGCTGAGTAATTTTAATGTCAACATAAATCCCCTCTAGTGTGTATTCTTTTCCACCCTCTAAATGACTCCATGATCTCAAACTTTGTTGAGGGTTAGAAGAAAAAAAGTGTTAAGAAAGATGTCCAGATATATGAACTGACAAACTGCATTGTGTAGAGAACACAACCCTGATCCTATTGTTATCTGGGCTAATTCTCCTGACAAGGTGTGAGCATCCCCCCCCCACCCCAATTTCTTTATAATATAATAATATGACAGAGTTCTTGGCATATTTTTCTGCCCTTTCTAACATTTCTCTTGTGTCGTGCATCAGCAGCATGATATCCACAGTCCTGCAGTATTAAGATCCAATGCACATAACTTTAACTCTTCCCCTTTAGCATAGGCATTAGGATACAGTATTTAATTACATTATTATATACTATTACTTAAGGCATGACAACGTCATACACGTTCACCTATAAACTAGACACACGAAGAATTTTCTAGTACTGTGTATACTATTCTATATATGCTACACAAACTAGTTTATGAAAGTAATTTATGGGACTATATCTGCTCTCTGCCACAGGGGATCCCCTCAGCCATGCAGTTAAGGAAGTTTGTGGCACTTTGCAGTATCAGGGTTAAGGATCTGGACCAATGAGACTACTCAAATGGATAAAGTTATGGTTTGGGAGCCTATATAAGAAATTAACTGTACTGCATATGTACAGAGGATAATTTTCAATATGTCCGGCCAAAACTACTTTTTACCAGAACACTCAATGGGACTTCTACTCAGTGAGACCTCTTTTCATTCCAGAAGTGTTCTAGAGTATACTTTTCCACCCATCCCCATCATGCTGAAAAATAACTGCACTGGCTTTGGTCAAACTTTTCATTAAAGGCATCTTCTTTTCAGGCAGAGGCTAAGTTTGGAATATTTTAACCTAAAAAGAGAACATTTCTGAAATGTATAAGCATTTGAAAGCAAGGGGTCAGAAAAGAAACCTTTATTATAGCAGGCACTTAATGTGATCACTTAAGCCCGAATCCTGCAACTCTATTCACATGGGTAGATCCCTGAGTCCATGAGGAACAAGCTGCAGGATCAGGGCCTTAGCGTATATTTTCCACATGGCTTATCTAGAAAACATGTATGCGACAAAGAAGTGGAATCAGGGATCTGTTCTGTACACAATGGTGTTTTTCAGTCCACATATCTGGACGGCTTCCTAATCCAGCATATGCTGGAGTTATAGGATGAATTGGAACAAAATATAGGACTGGAAAAATATGTTTGAAGACAAAAGGATCCATTCTATAGGTTCAGCCTAAAATATATTAGAAGAAAAAAATATTATGGGAGCCATCCCCATATGATTAAAAAGTGGCACAACAGAGAGCTTCCCTTTTGTTCTCATTTATGTTTAGAAAATTTTAAATGAAAACTACATTTTATGTTATCACTTAATCTAAAAATCTTCTAATCCTGCACAGATGAACTAAACAATCCCACATCTTAATCTGGTGAAAAGAGATGTTGCTTTTCACGGCTAAACAGCTGCAGATGGCAAATTAAGATTGTTCACTTGCTTCTATTGGCAGCCGGCTTTAAAATTAATCTGTTGGTTGTTCCTTTTTTATTTCCTTACCTTTATATTGTTTAAAAGACATATGGAGAAGCACCAAGACTTCATTCATTTCTTTTTAAGCCTAAAATGTCCTTTGAATGATGGTTCTACCTGAAGTCAGCCATTTAATAGTCATAGAATGCTAAACAAAAATAACCAAGAAACGAGCAAACTATCAGTACGACTAAAACAAAAAACAAAAAATACTATATCCTGACCTTTAGAGGTTCATCACCATTTTTTTTAATGGTAAAAGAACATGAGGTTTCACACATTAGTTGTGCATATGGCGCGAGGTGGCATCTCTAGAAGACCTAGTAAACAAGTGTTTGAAATTTTGTGTAGCCCACACACCTTCCATTTGGGATTTTCTAAAACTACTCAGAATTGGCCTAAATCCCCACTTAGTGAAGCAGAATTGGCTCAACACTGTACACTTCTAAGAATTCCCCCACTCTATGGGCTAAATCTTTCAAGGTGCTGAGTACTTGGTCCAATCAGCAAGAAATTAAGCACTGTTGTGACAATTGGGCGAGAAATTTATCCTAACTGTGACCTCAACTGTAAAAAGGATATAAACATTTATAAAATATACAAGAGCCTATAATTAATACATGCTAATAGAAAGTAAGACTGAGTTGCTTTCAATAAAGAATGTTATAAACAGGAGCAAAAGAACCAGACAGAGAGATTAAATTAGTCCAAAAAAAAAGGCCATGTTGATATAATTCAAGGACTATTTTGAAATCATGCTTGTTAAAAACAGAAGATGATGGACTGGAAGTTAATAAGCCAAAACTGGATATTAGACCTAACTGGTGAACAAAATAATGAAGGGATGGGCTATTCCACTCGACATTCCCTTTGTGGGTACTTAAAGACAGACATTGTGGGGAGAAGCAAAGAGCAAGCTTTACCATTATGGCCGCCACCCCCACCATTTCATGTGACCCCAGGCCTTCATCATCCTGATCCTGAGAGATGTCCTGACCAGACCAAGCTAAACAGAGAGGGACCCAGATGACATCGGCACCCCTACCAGCTCCACCTGAATCCCAACCACCATCTGAAACGAAACAGGATCTGACTTTGACAACAGCAGTAACAAAACCAGCCCATGGTCATCTCAACTAACATCTTTGCTTTTACCCAAAAGAACAATTATTGCCACATCCAATACTAGCTAACAGACTGTCAAAAAAAGGTTTTTGTCCTCTTAAGACTCTCACTAGTTAAAGGGAAAGGGAAGAAGGGAGGTTGTTAAAATGAAAGCCTTATTTAATACTTTACATTTCAAATGCTTTAACTGGTTTCCTTCTTTTCTGTATTTTTATAAAGGACTAAAAGGATTTTTAAATGGTGTGTGCTATGGTGCTAAACAGGCCACAGTCTCTGTTTACCAAACCCCAGAACTTGTTTAACACTGTGTTGGACAGTGACCGGGTTATGTTAACACCTTTGGCCCATTTATTTCCTGTAACATAATACAATAGCACATGATTAACTTTAAGCATGTATATAGTCCCACTGAAGTCAATAGGAAAACTCAGGTACTTAACATTAAGTACATGATTAAGTGATTTGCTAGGATCAGAGTGCTCAGCTCCTTGCAGGGGCGAATTAGGGTTTTGTGGGGCCTCCGGGTCTGAGCAAGTTTTTCCGGGGGCTCCCAATTGGCCAGGCCCCTGGGCCCGGGCCCCATTTGCTAATCCGCCACTGACTCCTTGCAGGAACAAGCCCTGAGATCCATTCTCCCAGCTCCACGCTGTCCAGAGATTCCCCTTCAGTGGTGGGCTGTTTTTTGTGGGGTTACAGCCCCTTTCTCCCTTTGGAGCATGGAGAGGGTCCGTAACAGAGTAAAAAATGGCCCAAAATTTATTTTGGGGGTTTTGGCTCTTTACAGATGGCAATGCTATGATTTCTAAATCCAAAATGGAACAGTTCTAGAAATATATAATCAAAAAAGGAAAGAAACCCATTTTACACAGTGTAATTGATTTCATTACACCATTATATTTACAATTCGATCTTGATTGTGAGATCTCACACACTAAGTTTACCACAAAAATACTTTGGTTCATTCTTTGTGATACGCAAAGTATCAGATGTTCCAGTTTCTTGAAAATAGTAGTAGTTCTACTGTCTCAGCATTTTTCTTACCAGGATGCATTTCATATTATTGATTTTGGTTGCATTTTGTTAAGTATAAAATAGATTAATGTATGATATGCAAATATAAAATATGTGGACAGATTAATAAATCTATTACATACATTAATAAAGGATACAATTTTAATATCTGTCACAGTTCGGAGCAACTACACCTGCATTGCCTCTCAGTGGACCAGCTAGAAGGCCCACTCTCAAGCTTCCAGCTCTCTAGCCATTTCCTTTCTTGGGTGGAAACTGCTGTCTCAGACCCTTCTGCCTGGGGTATTCTCAGACTGCACAGAACCCTAACTTCACTGTGATATTCCCAGCAGAGACAGACTGCCAAGCAGATCTGTTTGCTTTGCTTTCAGAGAGATAACAGATTTCAGAGTAGCAGCTGTGTTAGTCTGTATTTGCAAAAAGAAAAGGAGTACTTGTGGCACATTAGAGACTACCAAATTTATTTGAGAATAAGAGTGATTATAAATTACCACACAGCACTTTCTATGCAAGCCTATTTTATTCTTAAAGTAAAAGCACTAAAAAGAAAATCTATTCAAAATAATAAGAAACGACATGCATGCTAATAAGTTTACCAGACATCATCTCAACTTTAATATGGGCTCTAGCAGGAGGCAGTCTTTTCAGAACCCCATCCACGTATTCGCAAGTTGATCACAACTTCAGCTCAGAACAAGCACACTTATAACATGTTTAGTTCGCCCTTTATACAGTTCAGAGGTCTTCTGGAGTTTCCAGAAGCAGGTAATTAGATGAATAATAAGTCCAGAATAATATACAAGCCATGGCCTGTTATGAAGAAGGTTAATTCATTTCTGAGAGGAATGCATCTTAAAGAAGGGTTTTCCTCCCCAGGCTGTAGCTTCAAAAGAGTAGATTTGAAGTGGGTCACTCATTCCCTGTATCCCCAGGTATTCCTAGGAAATCCACTTTACATGTATTGTTCCAAAAAGCCCTTTGATGTTCCTAATACCTTCCAGACATGGATTAGTCAGTCTCCTAGAGAAGGACATATATACATAATACATACAAGTGCACAACAACACATATACAATTGCATTTTTAATACAGTAGACCCCAACGATATTCAAACTAACTCCATAAGGCTTAACTTAATTGAATAAAATTCATTCAGCACATTGCAGGAAATTGTCAGTCCGGTTTGCACTACAGTGTGTCCATGTTCAGAGATACCCAACTCTTTCTAAAGGCAGTTTTAATACTTCTAATTGGCATAAACTTTCATTAAAAATTAGTTTCTACTTTTTATATAAAATTGGTTCTAAGTTCTTTGAAAATTTCTCACTTTCTTGTATCTGTTTTGTATCCATATTTTGCCTGTGTAGAGTATGCAATTCATCCTTCCGGTACAGTCTGGAATTGCTTCTTTAAATCCACTTTTATCCTAATATGAAGCCCACCTGGTTAATGATGCAGATTAAGAAAGTGCTCTGTAAAAGTGTTATCCTAATCATATGTACGAACCCTGTTCCAGGAAGTGATTTTTCTTTAATCCAGAAGCTCTTCATAGGGCTTTAGAGATGCTTCATTAAATGATGTGGTGTCAAGGGTTTTGCTAAAAGTGCTTATGGTTCACACTATTCTTCTCCAAAGTTTATGCTTCCAGCTAACTATAGAGCATCACCAAACATTGACCATACGTCACTAATCATTATAGCATATACTAGATAGAACTTGTCAGAACACTTTTGGCGTAATTTAATAAGAGGCATGCACACTCCACAGCCTGATGATTAGGGAACTAGCCTTGAATGTGGAAGACCACAGTTCAAGACCCTACTCTGCCTGACTCAGAGCAGAGATTTTCATCCTAGATCACTCTGGATCAGGCAGAGCAGGTACTTGAAACTGAATCTCTCACATCCCAGGGCAGTGGCCTAACCTCAGGCCACACATACTCCTCGCTGAAAGCTAAAGTTTCACCTGAAACTTGACATTTTGGCAATTCCATTTTCCAGAAAATGTTGGAAAGGTTTTGGTTTTGTTCCATTTCAAAACCTGAAAAGTTGCTGTCCTCTGGTCAGCAGTAATACTAAATAATATCATCTTAACAGCCCCCTTTTAGGATATGCATATTTCAACCATTTCACATAACATGCATACATCACCAGTGACCCCACAGGAAACCCTAAAAGCTGTCCTCAGGAACAAAATAATTGCCTTTGATTCATAAAAGAAAACAGTAATGGACAAAGAAAATGTAATGCCTCAAGATAATTGCACAAACAGAAATACCACACAAAAAGATTAAATTAAAAGAACTGCTCAAATCTCGAGAACAAAAATTGATCAGAACTGAACATCATATTAAATGATAACATGGGAACAGAGCAAATACACTGTTAGCAACCCAAATGAGGAAGCAGCAACCTTTCAACATTCTCCATAATTTCCACCCAGTGTAGAATGAAATAATAATCAACCCAGACAAAAATAACAGCAGCCTTTATTTTGAATAAGAGAAACATCCTTATTTCATCTCCAAATCAGATGTAACATATGCAAATCTGACTTATTTTATTGAGCCCCACGCAGCAGCTGTCATACAACCACTGGAAACTGAGGAATTAGATGACATTAAGTTACTTAGAACACAAACACCCAAGGACTCCAAGAGCAGGGTGCAGACTTCTACAATCCCCTCCTGGAACAAATATAACCCTGACAGAGAGCACTCATACAAATTCCAATAAGACAATTCTCTGCACGTTAGTAGCCATCACAGAAGCACCAAAGGAGGCAAGGATTTAAGACAGGGTCTCTTTTAGAGGCCCTTCTCCCTTATGGATTCAGCCAAGAGCTATGTCAGACCATGTTAGAGTAACCCCAGATGGTTCCCAAGGCAGAACGTCTTCTAGGGTGTGGGATGTTACAGGATATCAAATTGTCTGTTCAGTGCTTGGGTATGAAGACAAATCATGATTAGAGTTTAAGTTTGATTCCCTCGCAAGACGAAAATGTAAGTCTCCCGAGATCAGGTGATTTTGCAAGACTTCCATCATCTTCAGTCATAATTTTACACAGTAGCACCCAATGCTGTACGCACGTTACACACAATGCATACCACTGGCACGGGCACCAAGTCATCATCATTGGGGGCCTCCCACTCTAAGGGAGCCCCACTGCAGGAACTAACCCTATGGCAGCAGTGAGGAGGATCACTGCTGGGTGCCCCACTGACTATGCAGGTTTGGCCCCGCGGTCCTCGATCATGACAGTGGGGTCAAATCTGAGCAGCGCTGAGACCCCCATGCATCAGGTCATAATGCCACTCATAGTTTTGGTACTGCTGTCATAATGGAGGGGCCACTAGAGCTGAGTGGGCAGTGGGGAGGCCATAACTGCATCTTCTTGATGCTATCATGGAGCCAGCTCCTGCCCCAACCCTCCCCACAGGGGCCTGCCCAGCCTCACCGTACTTCCAGCAGCCCATGTCCCCTCTGCTCTGTCCTCAGGACTTGCTCAGCGACAGCCTCAAGACCTGCTACAAGTACAGGGAATTGCAGTAAAGAGGGGCAGTGGGGAGCTCTGGGATGTACCATGTGTAAAACTTCTGGGGATGCCCCAGATTATACAACACTATAATTCACATGAAATTTACAAGAATGATAGATAGCATGAACACTTCTTCTGCTATTAATATTAAGTGAAGGCACCCAAATTCTATGGTGATGCACACCAATAATAGAACCCTAAGGTAAAATAGATTGGGACCAGAAGGGGAGGATTGCAGGGATGGATGCAGATCTGCAATTCTAATCTGTACTCCCTATGATATTTGAATGGGTTCAAATTCAAGTTCTGTTTCTGGCTAATCTCTGGTAAAAGGACATACTCACTTGGGACTGGGCTGTCTTCTATGGCAGCATTTCTCAAACTTTAGTGCATCGCAACTCCCTTCTGACAACAAAAATTACTACACGACCTAGGAAGGGGGACCAAAGGCCAAGCCCCATCGCCTGGGCAGGAGGGTCAAAGCTGAAGCCCAGCCACCCTGGGAGGGGCAAAGATGAAGTTTGAGAGCTTAAGCACTGGGCAGGGGGGCATTAAACCCCTGCCACCCAGAGCTGAAGTCCTTGGGCTTCGGCTTCAGCCCAGGCAGTGGGGCTCAGACTTTGGCTTCAGACCTGTGCCCCAGCAAGTCTAATACCAACCCTGGCAACCCCATTAAAACAGGGCCGCGACCCACTTTGGGGTCCCAACCCACAGTTTGAGAAGACCGCTGCCATGGTTAAGAAGCATCCAGCACATTGAGGCTTCGTCTACATGATAGACTTATGTTGGTAAAATGCATCCGATGAAGTGAGCTGTAGCTCACGAAAGCTTATGCTCTAATAAATTTGTTAGTCTCTAAGGTGCCACAAGTACTCCTTTTCTTTTTGCGAATACAGACAAACACGGCTGCTACTCTGAAACCTGTTGGTACAACTATGACTTTCAGGGATGTGGAAAATCCACACCTTTGAGCAACACAGTTATACCAACCAAACTGCTGGTGTAGACACCACTGCAGATCTCGTTGACATAGCTACCGCCTCTTGAGGAGGGGGGTTAACTACGTCAATGGGAGAGCGTAGGCAGCATCTTCACTAAGCACTACAGTGGCACAGCTGCACTGCTGTATGTGTACACAAGCCCTGAGACCGTGTATGAAAATAAATAATAATATGAACCTATTTGAAGATATGAAAATATAGATCTTTTGTCTGTTAGCTCGATGAATGGACTTCAGAATTCTGAAGCTTTCCATATTATACAGAAATGTATCATCTGCTTTTTTCTACCATACTGTTATTGTACATAGATTGTTACCCCTTTAGATATTTTCTTAAGTAAATTCTGTTCAGGTTCTACACAGGATCTCACAAATCTGATCAAATACGCTACTCTTAATTCCCAGGAGTTTAAAAGTTCAGATCATATTTCTCAAGTGAATTTGAGTAACTTAAAAAACTTTAATAGGCAATATTAAACCTGACACCTACTCCTTAGAGCATATGAAGGTAATCACAGTGTCTGCACATCGCTATGGTTAAACTTGATGGGGCAGTCCCATATGACTAAAGTCTATTTTTAGGTCACATATCCACACAGACAGAACTTGGTACACAAGTTATGACCTTTTAAGAATATTTCTCATTTTGAAAAGTAACAAATGGAACTGAATATATTTACATTTAAAGAAAGGCTTAAAATAGTATTTAAGACCACAATCCTGCACTGGGTAGGGCTAGCACACTCCCATATCTCAGATGGACCACAAATGCCTTCAGAGGAACAACAAAGAGTGCTTGTTGCCCCTTCAAGACTAACAGATTTATTTGAGCATAAGCTTTCGTGGATAAAAACCCCACTTCTTCAGATGCATGGAGTGAAAATTACAGATGCAGACATAAATATATTGACACATGAAGAGAAGGGAGTTACCTCTCAAGTGGAGAACCAGTGTTGACAGGGCCAATTCAATCAGTGTGCATGTAGTCCACTCCCAATAATAGATGAGGAGGTGTCAATTCCAGGAGAGCAAAGCTGCTTTTGTAATGAGACAGCCACTCCCAGCCCCCATTCAAGCCCAAATTAATGGTGTTAAATTTGCAAATGAATTTTAGTTCTGCAGTTTCTCTTTGAAGTCTGGTTCTGAAGTTTTTTGTTCAAGTATAGCTACTTTCAAATCTGTTATAGAATGTCCAGGAAGATTGAAGTGTTCTCCTACTGGCTTTTGTATGTTACCATTCCTGATGTCCATTTATTCTTTTACGTAGGGACGGTCCGGTTTGGCCAATATATGGCAGAGGAGCATTGCTGGCACATGACAGCATATATAACACGTCTACTAATGTTACATACAGTTTTTCAGCACCTTCTAGGACTTTCCCAAGGAACAATTTATTTCATCATGTGATCTATTCACTTTCCCTCAACTGAAGAAAATGCCAGAAATATTAAAATTTGAAAAAAAATGCCAAGCAATTTATTTGATAAGACTTACACAGGTGTTGCTCGAGCGATCATACAGTCACTTAAAATCTACTGGGTAAAAAGAAGGCATTTTATCCAATGTGTATTTCCTAAATGGAATAGAATTAAGTTGATATGCTGACAAATCAGAAATAGACTTCTTAAAAAATAGGTAAATACATAGTGATGATAATGTAAATGTTCAGTGCTTTGCAAGTGAACCGTAATCCTCAGCTAGTCACAAAATTTGATAGCTATTTTCCGCTAGTGAGTAAAATACACTAGAGTTTCATTCTACCATACTACCCTCCTTTTAAATGTATACATTTCCAGGGGCTAAGTCATAATTCTAGATAGCTCATAGGACTGAAGGATATTTTGAAGGTGGTTGTGGTGTATCTAAAAACTCTGTTGGAACTATAAACTGTCACTTTAAATTGTAAGGGGTTTTCTGGTGCTGTTTGCATGCTCAGGGGTTTTAAGGAAAAGAGTCCAACAGAGTCACTCTGGAAAGAACCTAGAACAAGGTCGAGTGAGTGATGTCTTAGGGAACAGCCAGCTTTTTTTTTTTCTGCTTTGGTTACTATGTTATCATCTTGGATTCTAAGCATGAAAATAGTGTTACGTTGCAAACTTCCAGTAAGTGCATCTGATTTTTTATCTAACTTCTCTGTGGGATGCTGTGAACATAACAGTAGTCCCCCTTGGACACTATCCTCTCCTCTTTTTGTACATTACAATTTTTAGATTAAATAAAACAGTCTCCTCTAGATTAGACTTTACTTCCATCACATCCAGACTGCAGGAAAAGCTCTTCCACTCCGTGAGGTAAATATCAAAATAACTATCTTGGGAGTTTCATTGCCAATTGGAATGTGCTTAGTGTACCATTCTCTGGCATGTGTGAATTAAATTTCACAGGGTGTATGTCTTTTCTGCAGGAATTAATGGGATCTCCAGTTAACTCCCACAGACACACAAAAGGGAACTAACACATTCAGCAAACTGCAAATATACTGATGTCTAAAGAAACCTACCATATATTTCAGTTATTAGAATTCCAGTTGCTTAGTAGAATACAGAAAAAAGCAGCAAAAATGTAGGAAATTCAAATTAAGACCAACACCTCATCCCAAATTTATAACATTCTTCTCCTCCTCAAACCCAAATGTATTGATTTTTTTCAGTTTCTACCTCAACTTAAACATTATTGGAAGCCATTTTTTCTTATTTAAATTAATATATCCAGATACCAAATAACTCTTTTTTCCAGCTCCAAATGAACCAAAATTTCCTCTTATCTCAATCATGAGTATGTTGCCCAACACAACACACTTAACAAGCCAATCCACAAACTGTTTCTGACACATTTCAGATAAAGACAAACGGCAGTACAATCTTTTTAATATGCAAAGGGCACTTACCAAGTACCAGAATGTATTAGTGTCCACACACAAATTTCAATAGGTTTCAATTACAACTTTCTGAAAATAAATATGCAAAGTCACCCAAGTAGCTAACTTCACAGAAGTTTCAAAGGGCAGCATTTTATTTTAATACAATTCCTTCTTGGAAATATTTGACATGTACATTTGAATTGTTCAAAAGAGTGATTGCTTATTCCCGGTCAGCTAGTTTTCTGCCTTTGACTTTCCTGAACAGTCATCAGCATTCATCTCTCTTGCAGTTTGCTAAATTATTGCAGTGAAGATCATATCAGTGAATCACTCTAATTTAGGGTGGTCAATAATTTCACCAACTGGGGCATAGAAACCAAAGATCATTTTTGCATTAAAGAATTGTCCTTCCTGATGAAAAGTGAAGCCCATTCAGTAATTATAGTATGGAACTGCTGATTGTTTGCTTTGAAAATCAATATAATGATAGACTTTTAAGTTTCCTAATCTAAGAAAAATCTATTGCAATTTGTATTTTGTCCTGAAAAGTATTTCTATTTTAAGCAGTTTTCCAAGGACAATTTTATAACTAAGGGATTTGTTTAAAAGATAAAAATAAAGTTGTATGGCGCTTTTTATTTTCAGCGCCAGGTCTGTCTTTCTCATGTTACTCATGGGTCTAGGCTAGGGTGTATACTTAGGACAGGATGTCCCAAATTTTTGGTTGGCACAACCCCATTTTAATGAAATATTTCCTCCCAAATGCCTGGACAGCCTGGAGAACACTATTTTGAAGAGCAAAATGGTGTCCTCCTCACACCATGACCTTGCACATGTGAGGTCATGCTGTGCAGGATGGCATTTTGCAAAGCAGAATGGTGTCCTTCATGCATTGTGACTTTGTAGGCACCGTACATGTGAGGTCAGGCCATGCAGAGCTAAATAACATCCTTCGAACACTAGGGATCGCCGTGACCCCATATGCTGATGGTGCAACCCCATTTGGGGTCACGGCCCACAGTTTCAGAACCGCTGATTTAGGGCATGTTCACCAACAAAGGCAGTGAGTATTGTTTAAGAGGAATCTGTTTTTGATAAAGCAGACCATTGATAATAAGCTGCTCCCTAGGCGTTAACTAAACAAATGGGGCATGTTTTAAAGTATGAGCTGTCTTGTTTACACCAGACTTTTTGAACACCGCAATCGGAGGTTTGACTGCAGCATGTGTAGATATACCCGAGCTAGCTTTGATCTAGCTAGTGCAGGGGTTCTCAAACTTCATTGCACCATGACCCTGTTCCGACAACAAAAATTACTTCACGACCCCAGCAGGGGGACCGAAGCCTGAGCCTGTCTGAGCCCCAGGTGAGGGATGTGCAGGGGGGCAAAGCTTGAGCCTCACCTCTCTGGGCAGGAGGGGCAAAGCTGAAGCTCCAGAGCTTCAGCCCCAGGCAGGGGATCAGAGTCTAATTCCTAAAGACCTTGTTTAAAAAAAAAGCAAGCCAAAAATGGCTGAGAACTTAAACATTTAATGGTAGCAGACTGCATATCCCAATGATGATTGAACCTGAGGATATTCTAAACAAAAAGAGCTCTCAATAATGCTCCATTGGTTCACACTGACTCAAGAGACATCCTAGGCTTCTGAGTGATATTTAGGTTTATTGTGCATGGTGGTTTTGTGGATAGTTGTGAAGAATTGTTGGGCCAGCTCTCAACCATCTGTGCAGTCTCCCTCATACAACCAATGAAACTGTTGTACGCAAATTAGGTTTAGAGTAAGGTTGATGATTGATTGAGTTGTCCCTGATATTAAAATGGCGTTGGACACTTGTCATGCATACATGCCTTAGCCTGGTCTATGCTTAAAATTTAAAGTGACCTATCTACGTTGCTCGGGATGTGAAAAATTCATACCCCGGAGAAACGTAGTTATGCGAACCTAACTCCTGATGTAGATGCTGCTGGATCAATGGAAGAAAACTTTCTTCAGCTTAGCTACTGCTGCTCACCTTTACCTACATAGATAGAAAACCCCCTTTCATTGACATAGGAAGTTTTATGCCTACGCCTGTAGTGTAGATGTGCTTTTATTGTAGCTGTACACCACAAGCAGGAGTAATTTGTAAAGTCAAAATGGCTCAAAACTGAATAACAGATTGCAAAATCCAGGGATGATTCAACCTGTGATATTCTAAACAGTAGAACTGCCCCCCACGCTTGTAGCTGTTTCAGTCACCTCACACTCACTCAACAGACATTCTAGACTTCAGAGTGACAATCCTGGAAACTTATTATATAGATATTAACCTACTTTTTAAGAGGCCAGTACTAACTAGAGGTCAAGTTCCCTTCCAGCCATACATTTCCATGATTTTTTGACTCTGAGGTCATTCACTATGTATATCCGATGAAGTAAGCTATAGCTCACAAAAGCTTATGCTCAAATAAATTTGTTAGTCTCTAAGGTGCCACAAGTCCTCCTTTTCTTTTTGCGAATACAGACTAACACGGCTGCTACTCTGAAACCTACGTATAGCCTGTTATAGTAAAAACAACCACTGACATACTGTAGTCTGCAATGGTGCATTTTAGGGTGAATCAATCTAAAGAAAAATTAGATTTTTAAATTAAATTAAATTTAAAAATTAAATTAGGCCATTTAGCTGTACATATGCCATTTTCAAAAATGGACCCAGATACTTTAATTGATATCCGAGATGTGTCAAAGAACACACGCATGTGAAATACACATATGTATAAGAGCACACACACACACAGGAAAAGCAGAGTGGCTAACCAACAGCTATGTATATCAGCAGCAGATTAGTATGGGTAGGAACATTTGGCTTGTGGGGATGGCTGGAAAGAGGAAAAAAATAAACTTTTTAATCAAATCCATTACCTAGTTATTGATTTCTCTTTGCCAGGCTGATCCTGCAGAATACTTATAAAGCTTTTGACATTGAGACATTTGGCCAAAGATATTGGATTAGTCTAAGTAAAAGCTCAGCTTCTGGTGTAATCTGTCATATTTCATTTATATGTGATTTATTCCTTTGTCCAGGAAAAGGCCGTTTTATTGATAAAAATTAATGAGATTGAGAATCCCAAAGGGAATTTAACATCCACCCACTCAAGACAGGTTTGTGAAGTAAAAGGAGTGGGGTTTCTTGATCTGAAGAAAGATTCTGTTACATGAAGTTTGTTTCTTTCTATATCTTGTTGTACAATAAGCACTGGTTAGATTTTCTGCGCACTGTGCATTTACCAATTATTTATTCTTGAATTTTGAAAATGGACAAAATAAACAATGTTACATTCCAAATACAGGTTTTGTTATACCCAGAATGCAGTGTCAATGGGTGCGTAGGTTACACCTCTCTGCAGCTAAAAAACATTCAGTCTGAAAGGCTTTTGAAAACAATTTTTTCTTGGAGAAAAAATAGCTTTTTGGGAGGATACGTTCGGTGCTATGACCATTTTCAAAAGCCTCTTGACATGTATCTAGTTTGCCAAGTCTAATGTGTTTTTGCAAAGCCTGTTATGTGGCTCAAAAGTAATCATGCCATCTCCCAAAAAAGGTTCAAGTTACTGTTATATTTAATATCTAGTCTGATAAAAGAAGGCTTTGTTGAGTTCTGCGTCTATCAAAGCCTTCCATAAATGAATGAAATCAATTTGGCTTTACAGTAAAAATACAAACTTAAGAGTCCTAATGAATATATTAGACCTATTGTGTTTCCATATCAATAATATTTTTAACAGGGATAAATAAGGTATGTGTTTCTGCAGTGAAATCTGAATCAGGTTTTAATGCCTCCATCTTACCTAAAGCCAAAAAACCGAATGATCCAATCCCGCTGCTATTTAACAGACCCTGCTGTGAATATGAGCCATACATCTCTCTTACATTAATACTTCAGAATGAGGTTGTAGCTTTTTCCCTGTGTGGGCAGGGGTGTGGAGCTGCACTACTTAGCATGGACGCTCCAGCCAGAAACTCTCCGATGAAGTGAGCTGTAGCTCACGAAAGCTTATGCTCAAATAAATTTGTTAGTCTCCTTTTCTTCTCCCCACACTGTGAGCGGTTATGTAGGGACCATTTACAGCAGCAGTCCCTGAGCTCTCTGCACTCCAACTGCAGAGATTGGCCACTCCTCCCATTGTCAGCAGGGCCGACTTTAGGAAAATGGTGCCCTGGGTGAACTTGTATTTTGGTGCCCCTGGCTCCTGTGGGCACTGGCACTCATGGATGCCCCCCATTTGCTCCTGGCCCGCATGGGCTCCCTAGGCTCCCCGCCTTTGCCCCTAACCCCTGCACTCCCTCCCTATCTGTGCATTGCCCCCACACCACCACCAATGTTCCTCCACTGGTAGGGTTGCCAGGTGTCCAGTTTTTGACCGGAATGCCTGGTTGAAAAGGGAGCCTGGCAGCTCCAGTCAGCACCACTGACAGGGCCATTAAAAGTCTGATTGGCGGTGCAGCGGGGATAAGGCAACCTCCCTGCCTGCCTTGGCTCTGCATGGCTCATGGAAGCAGTGATATGTTCCCCATCTGGCTCCTATGTGTAGGGGCAGCCAGGGGGTTCCACACACTGCTTCCGCCCCAAGCGCCAGCTCTGCAGTTCCTGGCCAATGGGAGCTGTGGGGGAGATGCCTGCAGATGGGGCAGCACGCAGAGCTGCCTGGCTACGCCTAGACGTAGGAGCCGGGGGCGGGGGGCATGCCACTCCTTCAGGGAGCTGCCTGAGGTAATTGCCGCCCGGAGCCTGCAACCCTCCATCCCCCATGTCCTAACCTCCTGCTCCAGCCCTGATCCCCCTCCCACCCTCCAAACCCCTTGGTCTCAGCCCAAAACACCCTCCTACATCCCAAACCCCTCATCTCCAGCTCCACCCCAGAGCCTGCAGCCCCAGCCAGAGCCCTCACCCCCCACCCGCACCTCACCCTCCTGCCCCAGCCCGGAGCCCCCTCCCACACCTCAAACCCCTCATCCCTAGCCCCACTCCAGAGCCCACACTCCCTTGCACACTCGAACCCCCTGAGCCAGCCCAGGGTGGAGGTCAGAAGGCCTTGGAGGAGGGGCGGAGGAAGGGTGTTTGGTTTTGTGTGAGTATAAAGTTGGCAACCCTATCTGCTGGGAGGAAGCAGAGAGAAATCTGGGTGCCTCTCCTCCCCCTATGCAGTGTTCCCCTGCTAGCTGGGAGCTGTTTCTGACTCTACCCTGGCAGCACACACCTCTGCGCAGCATCACCTTGACTATGGCGCCCCTGGGCGGTCCCCTGGGTGGCCCACCCCTGAGGCTGGCCTTGTTTGCCTGAGAGGAGGGAACAGAGCCAACACCACCCTAGGGCACTGGAATTTCTATTAGGAACCCCCCTCCCCTGTGGTAGTAGGAAATGAGGAATGGGGAGGGTTCTTGCTGACCCCTACCTAGATGTGCATTGGCCACACACAATCTGGCCCTTACTTGTTATCATAATTCTCCCTTTTCTTTCAGCCCCTTGCTCTCTGACCCTGGTGTCCCTAGCAGTACTTTGCACTTTCAGCAGTGGTTGGCAGAGAGAAGCTTTTCCATAGCAAAACCCAAGAGTGTGGATGATACTGAAACTAGGTCACGGGGCTACTTAAATTCTCAGCCTCTTCCATCCTCCACAGGGATAAACATTTTGATGAGTCAAAACTTTTGACCTGAGTAGGTTGACATTAAAAAAAAATATGGCACTACTTTAGGCATGATTTTTGACCTGGTCGATGCTAAGTGGAGCCTTTCAAAGCAGCATGTTCTATTGTCTAGATAAAACCCAATAATATTCTCTAAGATTTATTTATTCTCTACGATTTATAAACGCCTCTGCTTGTCTCCATATCAACAGAATTTTCCAAGACCTCTAAAACAGCATGCCAAGGTCTCCGCTGAAATTAACAAGACCATCAAATACAGATGAATGCTGTTTTGTTTAACCCGAGCTAAGAAACATTACTTTATAAAGGCATGTAGCAGATCCTGGAGTCAGGATTTTGAGTGTCTGCTTGACCTGCAAACCTTTCTAGCTTCAGAGAATACTCTCAGTGCAAATGATACTCTATGCTTAAAGAGATGAGGTGAGTGAGGTAATATTTTATTGGTCCAACAAAAGATATTACCTCCCCTACCTGGTCTCTCCAGTATCCTGGGACTACAGCCTCAACAACACTGAATATTCTAAGATTAAGTCCACCTATTAAACAAGAGAAAAGATACAACAGCAGGATAATTCATCAGTTGCTTGCTGTATTCGCCAGTGAAACACGCCATATAAGACTGATATTAGAAATTATTGAAGTGTTAGGGAGGAACATATTTGCTGTCAGTGTAGCTTTTTCAATAATATTGACACCCTGACTAAAGAACCTTAGTCACTGTCAATTTTTCATCAAATTACTTTCCTTTGTTTTTGTTTCACTACTCACTAGTTATGCTTATTATTACGGAAAAAATAGTTGTTATATGCAACCAAATAGAAAACAGCCTGAATATTTTGGAATCAGATTGATAGAGTGTTTGACTCTCTGTGCGCCCAGTCGCCGTTTCTCACCAAACACTGATGTATGAGGGCATTATCGCTTGATAATGGTTTGATGTGGCTGCATATACCAGTATTAGATCCCTGCTAGCTGGTACAATCTATAGGGAGTCTACAGTTTGAGACATGGGGAATGGAGGGGTGAGCATTGATCTCTGTTTTTAATGCGCCTTGATAATCAAATCAGCTGCATCCTTGTCCTCAAAAATTTGACAATGGTTAAGCCACACCCTATCATGCTGACCAATATTGTTTAATTGTTTCCTTGTAATCCCCATCCATATGTCTGTATCCATCTGTTTGCCCTTGCCTTTTATTTAGATCATAAACTCTTTGGTTCAGGACTGTCTTTTTTGTTCTCTATTTGTACTGCACCTAGCACAATATGCTCCTGGTCCATGATTAGGACTGCGAGGCACTATGTTGACAAAAATAATAAATAATAATAATTTACAGATGGTATTCATAATCCTTGGTCCTTCTTCCACCAACTCAGGTTTCCTTTTCAATTTTTCTGTGGCTGACTATGGGAAATGATCATACTATTTTAAATATAAAATTGCAATACATTAATGTCTACTTTCACATGTTCTCCACTCTTTGCTACTGATTTTATGCTTCCTCTTTTCTTTTTATTTCTCTCATTCTTCTTTGTTTCTAATATCCTGTGCTTTAAGAAAAACCGACTTTGACTATATTTAATCACTTCTTTTCATCCTTGATCCTGACGTCACAACAATGGCCAACAACTCTTTTGTCACTTTTACCTTCCCTAACATTTGTAGCCACTCATTTCTTCTTAACAACCCTTTCTCTCTTTCAGCTTTCCTTGTAAATTCCCAGTGTAGTTAGCAATAGAGTTAGCTAAGATTTAGTAGATTTAGACCATGAGGAAATCATATATTTAAATCACAGGTTCTAAGATTAATGAGGGTGACTCCACATATCAGAGTAGGCTCTGTTTTAAACCTTTTTGCTCTTGGCTAATTCTCATGATTGACCATGGTTACACAGCCTCAGCAAAGTTCTTTGTCTCCTTCATACAACCTGTTAGCCTTCTTCTGTTGAGCATTTCTCCCAAATGTCCTCTTCCAACTTTCTGACATCAAGAATTATAACATTAAAAACTAGTCGGAGAACACTTTAATCTCTCTGGTCACTCGATTACAGCCCTAAGAGTGGCTATTCAAAAAAACTTCAAAAACAGACTCCAACGAGAGACTGCTGAATTTGAATTAGTTTGCAAACTGGATAAATTAACTTAGGCTTGAATAGAGACTGGGAGTGGATGGGTCATTACATAAAGTAAAGCTATTTCCTCATGTTTATTCCCTCCCCCCCACTGTTCCTCAGACGTTCTTGTCAACTGCTGGAAATGGCCCACCTTGATTATCACTACAAAAGGTTTTCTTCCCCTCCTCCCCGCTCTCCTGCTGGTAATAGCTCATCTTAAGTGAACACTCTCCTTACAGTGTGTATGGTAACACCCATTGTTTCATGTTCTCTGTGTATATAAATCTCCCCACTGTATTTTCCACTGAATGCATCCGATGAAGTGAGCTGTAGCTCACGAAAGCTTATGCTCAAATAAATTTGTTAGTCTCTAAGGTGCCACAAGTACTCCTTTTCTTTTTGCTTTTTTGCCACTTCTCTGAAGATATATATCAATGCCTCCAATTCATCTTGGGGGAACCATTTAGACCAGATTACACATGAACATAGAACTTTGGACCATAAGACTAGCTAGAGAAAGGCTATACAGCTCCTCAGAGATGACATTATAGCTATAAATTCCATGAACTACCCAGGAGACAGATGATCGCCCCTTCCTTTGACAGGAAGATAGCCATGATTTTTTTTCACCAACACTTACAAAAAAAATAAAAAAATAAAAGGAGAATTCTCTTGAGAATGCTCAAATTGAAGCACTCGGAGGTGGCTTCAGAAAAAAGTTAGTGATAAATCTTGCCAAATGACTCACACTGAAATAAAATTGTTTGTCTTCCCAGAAAATAAGATTTTGCACACGAGTAGATAGAGATTTTTTGTTTTATTTTAATCTGTTAGCCATCCATGAATTACCATTTTCTTCAGACTTCAGGCTCAGTAGGAAGCTCAGTTTTTACACTCAAACACAGTCGCTTTACCTAGCAGGCTATTTGGCCCATAGTTAGTGAGAAACTTGGATGTTCTGAGGTGCTCAAAAGAAAAAGATTCAAAAAAATATTTTTAAACATTATAATGCGAAAAAGCTTAGAGTCTACCAGGTTAGGCCCTATTGTTCTAGGTGCTGTACAAACAAACAGAAAATGGCGGTTCCTGATTCAAAAAGCTTACAAAGCCTTTCACCTGGTAGCGCTCTGGAAGGTATACTGGAAGGAGACCCAAGAACTTGGTTATGAAGTACTTGTGGTGTGTTCTTGCCATAATAAATGTGCAGATATAGACATTTTGATTTTTAACTTTTCTCAATAATTGTTAGTGATGTACATTTTTATGAACACCAAATGGCTTGACAAATACATATGTGGATTACTCAAGTTCAGTGAGAAAATAGGGCATTTTCATATATAAAATGTCTCTCTTCAAATGCTATTGTCTATACTGCCGAGTACATTGTTAGTGCTCATCATATAATATTAATAATATTGATATTATTTGTTTAGAATTCATAAATGTGATGCTGAGATAGTAGAAATAATAAGAAGATATTGGCAATTCTTCTGTCCCAGTTCAACAGAATACTACCAGTTCATGAGCCCATGATTTGCAGCACAAAGGTTTGAGAATGAATCCAAATTACTACTCAGATTCAGAGGATCTGAAGTAAGAAGTTCATGTTGTTTCATAGGCTCAATCCCTGTTTTACATGAGAAAGTCTAAAAAATATGTTCCGAAAAGAAGGTACTTTATTAATATTCAATACTATATTAATGTCATTGAACATTATGCTAGCATATGTGGAGAGTAAATAATATAGCATTAAGACACTCCATGGTGAGTTTTATTGGTCCATTAACATACACCTCGGGAACCTTGTGTGGTTTGCAGTTTTAACCACCCAAGGCTAGTATTAATAGACCAATAAAATATACATGCCCTGAAGTATGGTTCTTTCGGTTATTTTATTATTTTACAAAAACCTCTTTTTTAAAACAGTTTTTAAAGCAAAAGGATAAGTTAAACTAGTACAACAATATTCCTCCACTATTTTTGAATACAATTATTTGTAAATGATTTTTGCCTAACCTTAAGGTGTCCTTCCTCCTCCTCCTAGTCTACATGTTTTGGGAACACTGGAGCCTCTTCCTGAGCAGTTTGTGGCCCATCAGTCCCTTTCCCCTTTCACTTCATACTGCTAAAGCTCAGTTGAGAGATGTTCAGTGCTCTAGGTTAAGCCAAGTCCGACTCCTCATAGAGCTTTACTACACAACATTTATATCTTGCAACAGAATGTGAGAAAGCAAATTGGCTTTAGAACTGTAAAGTGCTGTTAAAAGTGTAGAAGGGCACTGGGGAGAATTTTAAAACAGCTCCTTTTCCCCACCATGAACCCCACGCTGCTCATTAACACTGCCGACTGTAAAGCCACTTTCAGTTTTAAGTACAGTGGCTGATGTGATGTCTGCATTGCAATCATGGGGTGTAACTGCAGCTTCTGTAGACATCTCTGAGCTAGCTTTAATCTAGCTAGCTTGGGTATTGGAGCAGCAAAGCTATGGCAGCACAGGCTTCATCATGGGCTAGCCACCCGAATAATTACCCAGGGTTCCAGGCAGTCTTGCAGAGCCACACTGAAGCCCATGCTGCAGCAGCTTCACTGATCTGTTACCCAAGCTAGCTCAATTAAAGCTAGCTTGAGTGTGTCCACATGAGTGGCAATCACACTCCTAACTGCAATGTAGACATACATGAGATACTCCAAAGGGGCTGTAGGTAGATGGAAATTACGTCTCCCTGCACCAGTCTGGACTTCTGTGCCACAGGGAGAATTTCACCCATAGGGAGAGCAGACGCTGATGCAATGACTCACGCTCTCTTTTGGTGTACACCAGGGATAAAAGGAGAGCAGCTCTAAGTTTTAAGGAGCCTCTCTTGTTGAAGCTAAAGTGATAGACTGAATCCACACATTCTCTGGTCACCATGATTGGGGTCACTCTCCGGAAGCTGTGCTGACTCCCTAGGATCCCACAGGTAGAGAAGAAGCTGCAGTTTTTTTCCCCATCATCAGGGGTCTCTGCCAGACTAGATCCTGTGGTGAATCTGGGTCAGTTTCTAAACAGCTAAATCTAGAGCTGAATGCACACAAGCTTATAACCCAGTTGTACCCATTCCTCACTGCTCCAGTGAGGAGCGTGGAGCTGAAGAGAGATGTTCTGGGGAGGATTTAGGCAGAGTGCTTCAGAGAGTGCTAGGGGACTACATGGCCTTCCTTGCATGTGCTGGTCAAAGGTGCAGCATGAGTTCCATCAGCTCATTTTGGAGGCTGCTATCAGGGGTGGAGGGACATGGGACCTTGCCTACAACCCCAA
Source organism: Dermochelys coriacea (assembly GCF_009764565.3). Taxonomy (NCBI): domain Eukaryota; kingdom Metazoa; phylum Chordata; order Testudines; family Dermochelyidae; genus Dermochelys; species Dermochelys coriacea. The sequence goes on along the minus strand of NC_050078.2, from coordinate 68,910,880 downwards.
ACTGTGGGGACATCCAGAGACATCAGATGTGATTTCTAATGTCGGTGTTCTGCATGAGACCTCTGTGGATGGCTGTGGAAGGAAGTGCCCCTTCTCTCAACACCCCTCGCATACAACCACAGGATGAGCCAGCATTTAGCCTTAAGTGATTTAAATAAAAAACGAATCCTGAAAGAAGCTCTTTCACCTTCAAAGTGAAGCAGAAGAAGACAGAGTGATTCCCTTTGCAGTTTGACCACTTGTCACCTGAACTTCAAAAACAAAGCATCTCTTTCTTCCTTCCCTCCAGCTGCAGTGCTCTGCCGATGATTGACCTGACTGAAGTTTTCCTTTCATTTTTTTAAAAAAAGCACAAGGCCAAACTCTACTCTCAGATTTGCACAGGGGATCACAACACAGACACTCTGTTCTCCCGCTATGTATTGTCCTGAGAGTTCCATGTAGATGGTGAGATCACAGTCAGGATCAAGATCCTCGGAGCAGATCTAGGAGCAGAACTGAGCACTAAGTCTGTAGTAGTATGAGATCCAATCACAGTGCCCTCCCACTTAGCAACTGTGTTCAAGAGCACTTCCCAGTATGGGGAGGGAAAGGCTGGGTCTATGCAAATGTTTATCTTGCAAATACACACATCACCCTTGTCATGATCCACAGAGGATCTGAATCTGCTACAGCTCCCCACCTATGAAGTCTGGCTATTTAGCTCAAGCTGCAGTGATTCATGGTTTTAGTTCTGGAAGCCCCTAGTTTGTCAGTCAGTATGGTTGTTATCATATATGGATATTTATTGTGCACATGAAATGATGTGGTGATCAAAATAGGTTTGTCATTATATCTCATTTTCCAAGGAAATTATTTTAAATATGAGATTGTTATCAGTGAAATTATTACCCAGTTAATAAGAATACAGCTTCAGTCAAGCTGGCTTCAAAGTCAAATAGTAGTTTGATTTAGATTAGTACTGGAAAGAAAATTCAATTCTATTTTGCATCCAAGTTTTGGTCAATAAGTAGAGCTGGATGAAAATTTTTGGTCATAAATTTTTTTCACCAAAACCTGAAGATGCAGGTCAACGAAAATATTTTCCAAATTTGCCGAATTTTGCCAGTTGAAAAAAATGATGAAAAAATTGAAACATTTTATTCAATCCAAAACAAATTTTTCTTCTTTTTTTTTTTGGTTGGGTCAGTGAAAAAAATGATTTTTTTGTTGTTTCTGGTCAACTCGGAATGATTATTTTTTCCCCACACTGCTCTATCAATAAGCTATGTTCTGTTTTTTCACTTGTGTAGAGACTGTTCCATTTCTTTCCCTTTCCAGATATTTAAGACGGGTGAAAATCTGTACCAGAGGACTGTGCAACTTTGCTTTATGAAAGACAATTTAAAGGTCAGAACAGATTCTGTTCAAGGTTACATTAGCTGTAAGTTGAAAGGCAGCAATTTCCAAGATTTCTGTAGGGAATAATACTAAGCAAGCATTCTCAGTGTCTGCCATAAAATATAAAATTGCCATAGGAACTCAGCAATATGGTTAGTAAATATTTTTAAGCCCCATAATTTTTCCCATAGTATTCTGATGCTGAATGGGATTTTAGGTGAATACAAAGGAAAGTGTTCTATTAATTTCAATTACAGTTTAGAGCTTGCATGGCGTTGCTGAGACACCAGATGAAGCTTTTATTGAATCTGGCCCTTGGGGCAAATTCTCTACGACTCTTAAATTTCATAGTGGATTTTTTGGCTTTGTTTTGAAGGGCTTTTGTGAAAGACAATCTCGCCATTACTGTCCCAGGCAACTAATGGCCAACTATAAATTGTGGTTAGTAGAAAAATCCTTATGCTCAGCCCTAAAATGAAATTTCATAGAAAAAATACAAATTTCAGAAAAGAATTAAGCAAGCCAATGACATGTTGACATACAGAAATAATACAATAGCAATAGACCAAAGGCTTTTAAAAAAATGTTTGTAGTTTTCCTAGTACAACTGTGTAAAGATCTAGAGGAAAAGGTTACTCACCTTGTGCAATAACTGTGGTTCTTTAAGATTCATATTCCTATGAGTGTTCCCCTTCAGGTATGCATGTGCCTTGATTGGAGATTTTCCATTAGCAGTGTCCTTTTGGCCTGCACATGGCTCCCTATGCCTCCTTGTGCTGGAAACCAAGGTTATATAGGGATGCATGGGCAAACCACCCTTAGTTTCTTCTCCACCTGAACATCCCATAGAAAACAGTCTAAAGCAGAGGGGAAGGAGAGTGGGTAGTGGAGCACCTGTAGGCGGACACATCTCTAAGAACTGCAGTTACTACACAAGGTGAGTAACCTCTTTTTCTTCAGGTAGCATCCCCATTGGGAAGTCTTCAGGTGACTTCCAAGCAGAATCCCCAGAGGGATGAGGGAGCTTCAGAGCTGAGTCTAGAACTGAAGATAGTACTGCAGAATCAAGTGCTGCATCAGATCTGGTAGCATGGATCAAAACATAATGTTTAGAAAATATATATACTGAAGCCTATGTGATGGCCCTACATATCTCAGACACTGGTGAGTTCTTAAGTAATGCTGTGGATGTGGTTATGATCTGGTAGAACATGCTATCACCCTTTCGGGGAGAGGAGGGAAGAATGACTGCTGCATAATAACAAGTGATAATACACCCAGATATCCACCTCAACAGTCTCTGAGAAGAGACTTCTTGGATATACCTGTGATGGAAATAAACAGTCTTGGTGACTTCTGAAATTCTGTTTGGTTCTACCTGTTTGACCAATGCCCTTCTAATGTCTAAGGCATGGAAACAGGTCTCCTGCAGAGAGCTATGCAGTTTGGGGAAGAATAGTAGGTGAATGGATTGGTTAAGATGAAATTCTGATAGTATCGTAAGTAAGAATTTGAGGTGTCACCATAAGGAAACCTTATTCTTGCAGAACACAATAAAGGGGAGATCTGCCATCAATTTCCCAAACCCCGTGGGCCAATACGATAACTACTAAAAAGGCAGTCTTCACAGATAAGTGGAGCTGAGAGCAGGTTTCCATTGGTATGAATGGAGGTCTCATGAGGTATTTAAGTACTAATTGAGGTCCCAAGTGGGAGTGGGTCCCTAATCTGGAAGCAGAGATACCGCAAATCATTAATGAATCTTGATGACACAGGGTGAGGAAATATGGAGAACCCTTCTGCTGGAGGATGAAAGGGTGATACTGTAGACAAGTGGGTCTTAATCGAACTAACTGATAACCCTGATTTATTTTGATCTAACAGGTAATGTGGGATGACTGAGAGTGACACAGATGCAGGCACCAGACAGTGGCAATCTCACCAAAGGAAGAATCTCTTCTATTTCTGCAGGTAAGTAATTTGTGTTGACTCATTTCTTACTGTTCAGTAACAGCAACTGCACTTCCATAGAGCAGGAAGATTTTAACTCTGAGAACACTGAGGATCCAGGCCCCAAGGAGAACCCCTAGATTGGGGTGAAGCACCTGACCTGAGCGGGAGGATGAGGAAAAGTCAGAAGCTTGAATGGCTGTTGGACACAAAGGTGGAGCATGCAAGTGTCTCCACCAGATTGGTACTATTAGGGATAACTCTGTCCTGTCCAATCTTGTTCATCACCCTTAGTATTAGCAGTGTTGGAGGAAAGCATAGAGTGGACCCTTCATCCAAGGTAGGAGAAAGGCATCTCCCAAAGAGTGGTGGCCTAGATTTCCTCCTGAGTAGAACAGAGGACACTATTTGTTCCTGGTGGTGGCAAAGAGATCCACCTCTGGGAGTCCCCACCTTTAAAATATACTGTGGAGAATTTGTGAGTTTAGCTTCCGTTCCTAGTTCTGGGAAATGCATCTGCTGAGAAAATTGGTTGTGATGTTCTGAATAACTGGGAGGTAGAATGCTGAAATTTCAATCTGATGAGCTATGCATCAGTTCCATAGTTTCATGGCTTCGGTGCACAGGGTGGGGAATCTTGCTCCCCACTGCTTGTTGACATAGAACATGCAGAATAGTTTGTATGGCATGATCCTGATTGATTTGCCCCAATGAGGGGTAGGTAATGGAGGCAGGAATTCCTGACAGCCCTGAGTTCAACAGATTGATGTGGAGACTGGTTTCTTGAGTTGTCCATCTTCCTGAGTTGTGAGGGCATTGAGGTGAGATTCCCATCCCCAAAGTGATGCATCTGTTGATAAAGTTAATGGTGGAGCTGGGCAACAGAAAGGGACATCTTCACAGATGTTGAATTGATCTTTCTACCTGTCTATGGAGTTTGTCACTTGTAAAGGAAAAGTCATCTGTCTGTCCAAGGTGGGTCTGGCTAGAGAATAAGTCGTCCTGAGGCAACCCTGGAAGAAGAGAAGGCCTGATCAGTCATGAAGGTGCAAGCTTCCATGTGTCCCAGGAGCTGAAGACAGTTCCTTATTGTGGTTCAAGGTCTCCGCTCAATTGCCCAAAGAAGAATTACAATGTATGAATCTGTCTAAGGGAAGGTAGGCCCTGGCTGCCAATGACTGCAAAGATGACCCAAAAACTGTATTTGCTGTACCAGGGTTAATGTGGATTTTTCTACATTCAGCTGCAGACCCAACTCCTGGAACAGAGCCAGAGCCATCTGGATGGAAGATATCACTGCTTCATAGAAATGGCTCTTGAGTAGCCAGTCATCGATGTATGGGAAGATTAGGACCACTTCTCATTGCAGGTAAGCAGCCACCACCATCAAGACTTTTAAGAACTCTGTTGGGGGCCAAAAAAAGGCTGAAGGGAAGAACTGCCTGTTGGAAATGATCCTGGCCTATAATGAATCGTAGGTATTGCCTATGCATTGGGTGTACCATTATATGAAAAATAGGCATCTGGTAGGTAAAGGGACAAAAATCAATGTCCTTTCTCCAGTGAAGGAATTATAGCTGACAGAGTCACCATCCAGAACTTTTGAGACTTTACATACTTGTTTACAAGTCTTAGCTCCAAAATCAGTCTTCATCCTCCACCATTCCTCAGACAAACAAATACTGTGAGTAAAACCCTTTGCCCTTGTAAAGAGATGGGTCTGACTTTATTGCTCCTAGTCAAAGGAGAGAATTCACTTTTAGTCTCAATAAAAGCTCAAGAGAGGGGTCTCTGAAGAAAGACGGGGAAAAGGGGTGGACGGGAGAGAGGGACATAAAATGGATGTTATAGCCCAATGCTACAGCCTTTATGACCCACTCGTCTGTAACAATCTGCCTCCAAGCTTGTTGGAAATGGGAAAGGTAGTTTCCAAAGGTAGAGGATGTGAGCAAATGGACGCCGCTGTAAAACCAGCTCTGCGGGAGGATTCAAACCCTTGACCCATCAAAACTGCTGCTTTGAAGATGACTAGGTGATTATGGAAGCGGCTGAACAGCCCTGTTTCTCTGGAATGTATGTCTTTCCTGGGCATTTGGTGGATCAATTTTAGAGTTATAAGAATGTGGTTTGTCTTTATGAAATACTTATAGGATGCTGCATGTATTAATCTTACTTATAACATCTATGTCCCATGTTATAAGGTTTTTAAGTGTTTTCTCTGTAACTATAAAAATGTTTGCTAAGACTGTAAACATCCACAGTCAGGAAAGAAGTACTATGAAGTGTGAAATCCTAGTTATGAATCCCTCTTATGAAAAGGAAACCTAAGTTTTAACAGAATTGAGCCTTTAAAAATGTAAAAGAGCTTTGTTTTTAATCTCTTATAAAGATAGATTATTATTCATTTGTATTATAGAACCAGCCAGGTTAGGCCCCATTGTGCTAGGCATTGTCTAATATTATTATAAGAGACAGTGCCTTTACTGAAGACTTTAAAATCTTAATAGACAAGACAGACAAGGGTGGAGAAAGTAGGTATTATCCCCATGTTACAGGTGGGGAACCAAAGCAAAGAGCAATTAAATTACATGCCTAAAGTCACACAGGAAGTTAGTGGATGAATAGGGAATTGAACCCTGGTCTTTGAATCCCCACTGAGTAGCCTACCTACAGGAATACCCTTCCTCTCAACCCCCTCTGTGAATAAACCATTTATTCATGCAAATAAAAATTAAACTAATGAATCTCTACATTTTAATCGTGACACCATGTACAAGAACTTTCCACTTACATCTTGTTAATTCACATCTAACACATCTGATGTGTAGAAGCCCTAAACTGAAAAAAAAGACTGATTAAATGTATTCTGTCCCATTATATTTATTTCATCCATTAACAGCAGCATTTCTTTTACTCTTTATATAGCATTCAACCAGACTAAATTCATATTGCAAGTGAATAATGATGTACCTCGCTCATTTTAAATTTCAATAATTGAATGAGAAACTCGGAGGCCTATTGAAAGGAATGTCTGCTGGTCAAAGACTAATGAGATTTTTTTTTCTTTTTTGAATCTGAGTCATCGGTGTCATGGTAACAACTCATTATCAAAATCTGATTAGTATGCCCAGCAGCCTTATAAGTGATAGCATGCTCTTCTAATTGTATTTTCTGTTCTCAGGGAGAAGTTTTATGTTCATAAGAGGTGAGAGGATGGCAGTGTTCTGTTTATCTATAAGTTTGATATGGAATGTACTGCAGGTTCCTATGTTCAATGCAACCTGAGCTGCCATTCATTGAAGAAAAAAAAAAGTCTTCTGTAGTATTTAGGGAAATGGAAGACCCAACTTCCCATTCTTCCTCCATTCCCTTGCCTCCCCCACATACATTTTTAATTCATTCAAATATCAGAGCGATGCCCCTTTGATACACCGTACTGCCTCTAAGTATTAGGAGGGTATTCTGAAACAAAGGCACCATATTTAGGGTCCGAACCTACAATACTTGTGCACCTGAAACTCCCAGTTAAGGAAAGGGAAATTTTGGGTACATAAGGAAATGCAGGATCAAGTCTGCAACTTTCCATCTTACTCAATAATATCCCATTTCAGGAAAGCACACAAGCACATATGCAAGTCCCACTGAAAAAAATGGTACAAGCTGAAAATTAAGCACATACTTAAGTTCTCTCACAAATTGGGATGCATTCCTGCTACATTTTTTTTAAGATTCAATTAACATATGAGAAGCCAACAGAAGCTTTGAAATTAAAAAGATTTTTTTAAATTACTTCTGAAGAACAGCAAAGATAGTGCCTCGCAATGAAAAAAAAATGCAGATTGGAGGCTTAATAAGGCTTTAAGTTAAAATTTGGGCTGCGGAGTCAAACAGATATTCACTATGTAAAATACAAAGAGCTCTAACTACAACTGCAAGCCATGGTTTACAACATAAATCATTTTGCGAAATCATTTTACTGCATTCATCTCCAATCTCAGGAGATGAAAAGCTAAGTTTTCCAGAGTACAATTAAATTACATTTTTCTACAGAATAACCATTAACTCTAAATATTTTTGGACTATTCAGTAGTTTATGACTGTTTCCTGTTCTGAACATTACTTTGTCTGCAAAATCATTTGACTTTCTATAAAGGGGTTGGGGGAAGCCCACACACCTATTCCTTTGGGAAATTTAAATATTTTAAAAAAGATCCACAAAAATTATTAATACAAGGAAGTCAACTGTCCTATACAACTAAAGAACACGTAATGTTTGTCATGGTGCAGAGACACATAGAGAATGAACACAGCTAGACTTAAAAAGCTCAGTACTATTTGTTCGATGCACCGGCATGTGCACCAAGTTTGGGGCGTACAAAATATCCAGAGCAATCAATCTTAAGTCAACACAGTGAAAGCCAAAGGAACGTTTATTTACATGTTTGGAAATTCAGCAGAGAGCACAGGGTTACATGGAGAATAGAAAGTCATCAAAGCAAGCCACCGAGGGACGAAAAGGCAAACAAGCGGTTCCCCAGAAGGGATTAGCGCTGGTTGAGGGTACTGTTTGTACTAACCTTGGATGGAAGCAGCAGCCAGAAAGCCAATCAGTGTGGCCTTCGCCTGTCATAATGATGTTCCCATTAGGAAAGGCCCACATCTTCCAGAGGTGGTCATCACTTGCAGTTACCACAATGTCTTTTCGAGGATGCAAAGCCAAACTACAGAAGAAAAGAAAGACATACAAGAATTTGATTCAATTTAATCTTATTATATGAAATCTAAAGCAACATGATTTGACTTTAGCAATAACAAGGTCTACATTACTATGATTTTGGATGGTGTGTGCAATATTTATGCTCCCAAAAGTTATAAGATACACAAATCCTTTATCTACTACAGGCCTGATCCTGCTTCTATTCAAGTAAATAGCAAAACTCCAATTGATTTCAGTGGAATCAATACCAGGTTCAAACTCTTAAGGCCCCTATTCAATAAACACGTGCTTAAGTGCTTTCCTGAATTGATCCCCTAAATGAGTGCAATACATAATTTAAAAATATACATTATGAACCAACAAAAGCTATGTGAGTCACTAACACTATTCCAGAAATAATACCCTCCTGACACATTAGCCTGTAGGGCCTTCTCAAGAGAGATGGGTTACAGGAGATCAGACTCTGTGCGAGTGTACTATGTCCATGAGCTTAAGATCTCCTCAGCACATTACTGAAATTTGAATTACACAACAGTAGCTCTGGTTTATTGTTAATACTTCAACGACTACTAGACTAAGTTAAGTAAATTCATTTCAGTTCTACTCTCTGGTTGTTCTACAGGTTTTCCTTTTGTGTAATGAAGTAATGAGAACAAAATGGCTAAGACATTATGCATCTATTATAACTCTTAACTGAAAATTCCTTCCAACACAGTTTATTTTTGGTTTGGACATTGTGCACCTACAAAAGAAAATGTGAACCTGTGACAATGAAGATTACCAAATTCTTTTTATTTTGGCTTAACTGTTTGACTTAAATCAGTATAGTGATTTATTACTTACTGAACATCAACACTGTGCTTGGTCCTATGTCCAAGAAGGACATAGACTCACGGAACAAATGGCTTAAATAGACCAACAATATAGTTCAAAATCAAAATGCAATGAGGGATGAGAAACTATTTTTTTTAGAGAGATGAGAGAGATAACATAAATATCTCAACATTAGAGTTGATCTAATGGTAGGTTGCACAGAAGAAGTGTTTTAAGGTGGGATCAGAATGGAGAGAATGGATACCTAGTAGCCAAATAGAAGAGAGTTTGACTCATAAGAAGTACATAAATGTTACACCAGAAAAATCTCTTGTTCCGATAGCCTCTTTCTTCTACACATAAATAATCTATTAATAATTATTCCACAGTTTCACAGACCAGCATTCTCTCCTCTAGTAGGCTAAGAATGTAACACTTCTTCAAATCTATCATAAAAACTCACTTTTTCCAGTTAGCTTTCCATCAAGAAATACCCACATATGCTCTCCTATCTCAAAGCACTAACTCATAGTACAGAAATATCTTCAGTTTCCAGGGATTTAACAATTAGACACTTATTTGGACAAGGATTCTGAATCAAAGGAGGAGGAGATCTTGGCGCTCTTGGACAAAGAGGAGGATTTTGCCCTCCCATTTACTGGGGGAGGAGAGAGAGGAAATGATATTATTCACATTCTACAGTGATGAATATAGAATAATTACATAAATTAGATCGGTCAGAATTTGGTCTGCAGCTGTGGAGGGAGTAGAAGGAAATGTCACAAGAAAAGAAAGATCTCCAGCCTATTACAAGGCAAAGGAGAGGCGTAATTGGTATGGGTCAACCTGCCTCAACCCAGAATTCTCACTGATATAGGAGTCTCCCAGAACACAGGAAAATCTGTGATAACATGACTGTGTCTGAGGCCTTGCAAGGAAAGTAGTATTATTGCAAAAATGGGGGTGAGGCAACCAGGAAGGAGGCCCAGGACTACAAAGGAGGGTTCAGAATAACACCAGTCATAAAGGGGAGTCCATGGAGATCAAAGATAGAGGGGTCCACGAGGGCCTTCTCACCCTCGGAAGACGACATGGCAGTGTCCACCACAATGGAATTGTACAGGCATAAAGCTAACACCATTTAATTAACAGGAGGCTAGGTGACATCACCACCACTGAGCTGCTTCTCAAAATGGGAAGCACATTCATCCAAAAAAAGAGTGCCATACACCAATGAGTGCCCTTGTCTTCATTTTTGGCAACCTGGCATTGAATTGGATCTTGGTTCATCTTTGTACACACCGTCTAATTATTTCCAGCACAGAAGACTCTGGGTGGATTGGGGTGAAAATTAATAACAGGACGTGTGTTATATGAACATTCATTTTCTCCTCCTCTTTTTGTGTTTATGTGTGCATGTGGTGGGAGGAAGGGACATAGCTAGCAATAGGAGAACTCTCAGACATTTGCTGCTGTCAAGTTGTCGAAACAGGTATATTTATATACCCATTTCAACAACAGAAATCATTTAAATATCTTCATCACTTGCAGTGGCAGATATGTAGTGCTTGCAGTAATTTGCTTTAAAAACATTCATGTATTGTATTAATGTACCTTGACTAAACAGCAAACAAACATACAGTATCTTAAGGTGTAGGCAGAAGGCAATTTCAATGTAAAATATATACTACATAAAAAGCTACATTAAAATAACATTTTTAAGGTTGTGATGTCAAGCACTCAACAGTTAGGAAATGCCAGAATTAAGGTTGCCTGAGCAACCTTAATTTGGCCCCCTTTGTGCATATTCTGATCACAAACTATTATATTCACAGAACCCTGGCCTCATTCAGTGCCCAGGATGGATGGAAGTCAGTGAAGAGATAGTTAATGTTGTAAAAATATTAATGAATTTATCTTCACTATACCTCTCCAAAGTATATTTTGTCCCCATTGCACAAACAGAGGAAACTGAGACACAGAAGGATTAAAGACAAAAGTTGCTTATTAATTTTTGGTGGCTTTATGAGACACCTACGGCCTGATTTTTCAGTGAACTTACATTTTTATAGCACTTGATATGTTCAAAGCACAGCTCTCACTGACTTCAACAGGAGCAGAGAGTGTTCGACACTTCTTCAGATCTGGGCCACGGTGCCTCAAGTTGGGCACTCAGAAAACAAGCAATACAAAATAGTGGCCAATTATGAAAAGTTTGGTTTAAGTAACTTGCCCAGCACCACATGAGAACCCTGTTGCAGAGTTAGGGATAAAATCCAATTCTCCAGGATGACATTCAACTGCATTAGCCATGAGACCATCCTCTGTCTTCCTGAAATCCCCTGCCTCTCTCACTATGTACTGCCAATTTCTGCCACAAATGAGGCAGGAATCCCTACAGAGAACAGCCTCATTTATGACAAATGATAAAACTGATTCATCCCCAGATCCAGTCCAGCCTGTTTACTGAAAGAGGCAGGGCTTCTGAGAGAAAATAGTAGGTGATCATGTAATTGAAGACGGTATTACAGTGCATACAAACAAAGGAGCTGAATTAAGGTGGCATAGGCAAGCTTAATACAGGCATTTCCTAACATTTGAGTGCTTGGCTACATCAACATTTTTAATATAGGTTTCTTGGGATGCTATTTCCTAAGTTTTTACAAATAAACTGAAGTCAGAAAGTCCATCATGTGGGGCCACATTGTGTTCCCATATGGGACATCAGTAGGACAGGGACTTTTAGATCCACAGCCCAGTCCTCTATCATTTGAGTAATGGAGTCACTGAGAGAAGTGGTGAGTAGTCATTCTCTGTAGAACACTCACTAGATGGATAGGGAATACATCTTTTGCCAGTGAGGTGTCACAGCTATTTGCTGACCACAAAGAAATATTAAGATTCAGGAATCCTGGATCCAGGTTCTGGAAGGAATTATTCTCTAGTGGTTATAAACTCTTCTATCCCTATCCCCATCACTCCTAGTTTCTATGTTCCTCTCAACGCCCCCATCACAGTTCTTCCTCCTGTAACCCCTCTCTTCTCCTCCACCCCTCTACATTTGAGACAGGCTTTTGCTCTAGCTCCACCTATGTGCCAGTATGGGAGAAAGTTTCTCTACTCAGCTCTGATGCCTTATATCTCAGTGGACCCTGGCATCTGGGAGGAGAAATTGCAGGGAAAGTGCTGCTCAGCCTCTGATGCCCCCAGGATGGTGCATGCTCAGTCATTCCGTGGGGATAGCACATGTGCAGACCAATTGATAAACAGGAGCTGTATGAGGAGGGAGCATGATTGTTGCAGATGGAATTTAGCTGCCGAACTCTAATAACCCTCTACTGAGCATGTGCAAACTGTAATTTTCAGAAGTTCATGATTTACCTGAATATGAATGGATTTTCACAAGGACAGGATCCTTGACACCAGGGCAACCCTTCTGACAAATTTTAAGTCCCTGGTCCAAAGCATGGAGACACTAGAGTTTCTCAATGAAACAACTGAAAGAATTTAACATGAGTAAAAACAGTATATTTTCCCATAATCTCATTCTCAGAAACTTAAAAAAAATCAGCCTGAGTTAGATAACTGGACATAAGAACATTAGAACGTCCATCCAGCCCAGTATCCCGTCTGCTGACAGTGGCCAATGCCAGCTGCCCCAGAGGGAGTGAACCTAACAGGTAATGATCAAGTGATCTCTCTTCTGCCATCCATCTCCACCCTCTGACAAACAGAGGATAGGGACATCATTCCTTACCCATCCTGGTTAATAGCCATTAATGGACTTAACCTCCATGAATTTATCCAGTTCTCTTTTAAATCCTCTTATAGTCCTAGCCTTCACAGCCTCCACAGGCAAGGAGTTCCACAGGTTGACTGTTCGCTGTGTGAAGAACAACTTCCTTTTATTTGTTTTAAACCTGCTACCCATTAATTTCATTTGGTGGTCCCTCTTTCTTATATTATGGGAACAAGTAAATAACTTTTCCTTATTCACTTTCTCCACACCATTCATGATTTTATAGACCTCTATCATATCCCCCCTTAGTCTCCTCTTTTCCAAGCTGAAAAGTCCAGTCTCTTTAATCTCTCCTCATATGGGACCCATTCCAAATCCCTAATCATTTTAGTTGCCCTTCTCTGAACCTTTACTAATGCCAGTATATCTTTTTTGAGATGAGACCAAATCTGTACGCAGTATTCAAGATGTGGGCATACCATGGATTTATATAAGGGCAATAAGATATTCTCCGTCTTATTCTCTATCCCTTTTTTAATGATTCCTTACATCCTGTTTGCTTTTTTCACTACCGCTGCACACTGTGTGGATGTCTTCAGAGAACTATCCATGATGACTCCAAGATCTCTTTCCTGATTAGTTGTAACTAAATTAGCCCTCATCATATTGTATTTATAGTTGGGGTTATTTTTTCCAATATACATTACTTTACATTTATCCACATGAAATTTCATTTGCCATTTTGTTGCCCAATTGCTTAGTTTTGTGAGATCTTTTTGAAGTTCTTCACAGTCTGCTTTGGTCTTAACTATCTTGAACAGTTTAGTATCATCTGCAAACTTTGCCACCTCACTGTTTATCCCTTTCTCCAGATCATTTATGAATAAGCTGAATAGGATTGGTCCGAGGATTGACCCTTGGGGAACACCCCTCTCCATTCTGAAAATTTACCATTTATTCCTACCCTTTGTTCCCTGTCTTTTAACCAGTCCTCAATCCATGAAAGGATCTTCCCTCTTATCCCATGACAACTTAATTTACATAAGGGCCTTTGGTGAGGGACTTTGTCAAAGGCTTTCTGGAAATCTAAGTACACTATGTCCACTGGTTTCAGAGTAGCAGCCGTGTTAGTCTGTATTCGCAAAAAGAAAAGGAGTACTTGTGGCACCTTAGAGACTAACAAATTTATTAGAGCATAAGCTTTCGTGAGCTACAGCTCACTTCATCGGATGCATTTGGTGTCCACTGGGTCCCCTTGTCCACATGTTTGTTGACCCCTTCAAATAACTGTAATAGATTAGTAAGACATGATTTCCCTTTACAGAAACCATGTTGACTTTTGCCCAACAATTTATATTCTTCTATGTGTCTGACAATTTTATTCTTTACTATTGTTTGAACTAATTTCCCGGTACTGACGTCAGTCTGTAATTGCCAGGATTACCTCTAGAGCCCTTTTTAAATATTGGCATTACATTAGCTATCTTCCAGTCATTGGGTACAGAAGCTGGTTTAAAGGATAGGTTACAAACCATAGTTAATAGTTCCGCAATTTTACATTTGAGTTCTTTCAGAACTCTTGGGAGAATGCCATCTGATCCCAGTGACTTGTTACTGTTAAGTTTCTCAATTAATCCCAAAACCTCCTTAGTGACACTTCAATCTGTGACAATTCCTCAGATTTGTCACCTACAAAAGATGGCTCAGGTCTCCCTAACATCCTCAACCGTGAAGACTGAAGCAAAGAATTCATTTAGTTTCTCTGTGATGACTTTATTGTCTGTAAGTGCTCCTTTTGTATCTCCATCGTCCTGGGGCCCTACTGGTTGTTTAGCAGGCTTCCTGCTTCTGATGTACTTAAAAAACATTTTGTTATTACCTTTTGAGTTTTTGGCTAGCTGTTCTTTCTGGCTTTTATCATTACATTTTTACACTTAATTTGGCAGTGTTTATGCTGCTTTCTATTTACCTCACTAGGATTTGACTTCCATTTTTTAAAAGATGCCTTTTTATCTCTCACTGCTTCTTATACATGGTTGTTAAGCCACAGTGGCTCTTTTTTAGTTCTTTTACTGTGTTTTTAAATTTGGGGTATACATTTAAGTTGGGCCTCTATTATGGTGTCTTTGAAAAGTGTCCATGCAGTTTGCAGGGATTTCACTTTAGTCACTGTACCTTTTAATTTCAGTTTAACTAACCTACTCGTTTTTGCATAGCTCCCCTTTCTGAAATTAAACAGTGGTGGGCTGTTGAGGTGTTCTTCCCACCACAGAAATGTTAATTTCAGCCTGAACAGTTACATCCTGGTGAAATCATGAACAGCTGAAATCAGGGTCTTATAATGAAAATTGTTAGGCAACATTAGCTTCACCTAACAGCTCCACCTATGATAATAAGATTATACTAGGAAAATAGTACTTCAGTTTGGCAACTGGATTCTGGAAAGTTTGTGCTACCAAACAAAGAAATATAGTTAGCATATCTGCCTGAAAAATATTTGCCACATATTGGTCAAACTATAGTAAGTCCTTTAATTATAAGCCCTTCTAAACAGCTCACTCAGCAAAACAAATCACCTTGTTTATTCACAAGATGGTAACTAAGCCCTCTTTGAAATTATCTGATTAAACCCGGGGAACTTGTTGGGGGCCTTTATGGCTACATCTTATGCTTGCTAGGAATTTCTAGGGATGGCCAGAAGACAAAGTCAGTAAGGGCCAAAACCAGCAAAAAGATTAAGTACAGTGCATTCTTAAGTACTAGGAACACTGGCAGTCCTGTTAAAGTCAGTGGAACTATTCACTTGTGCGTGTGTGTAAGAACTTTGCTGTGCTGCATCTTAAAAACCATGATTTTAGTGTTGCAGAGAGGAAGTTTTGGTCTATTCCCAAGTCTCTGAGGTCATTACTAACAAGCAGTGAGCTCTAACAAATCTAACCAATTACTATAGTTTCTAGTAGATAGAATAGCTTTGTTTGGATTGCATGTCTCCCTTCTCTGATGGAAGTAGCTTTTTGCACCCCAGTTGCAAAATTAGACATAGTCTAACTAGGCAGATGCCCATATATATAAGATCACCCCCAGGAACTCCTGTATGTGCATTTACTACTCAAAGTACAAACAGGGACAGTCAGAAGCGGAAACAAGCAGAGGGAGCAGACTGATGTGCTTTCATTGGAAAAGCTATTGAGAAGAACCATGACACATAACAGTCTGAGGCTGCTGAAAATGCAAAGGTTGGGCCGTGAGCTCCTTTTACTTCCTCCCGGAAGCACACAAGGCTGGGTGAGGTAAAGGTGAAAGAGGAGCCCATGTGACAATGAAAATCCCCCTGCTTGCTTCTTCAGCAATTGAGATGGACGAGAAGCAAAAGAGAAAGTCCTTACCCCCCAACTGCTACAGAGGAGAAGTTATTGTCCACATTCACCCCCCTCTGAGATTTAGCCTTATTGATCATTCAAAAACAAACCATCAGAAAAACCACCCCCTTAACAGCCCCTTAAACTGATGTTCCTCTCTTAAACTACTTCTCTCTACTACAGGCAGCTCATTCCACCTCCGTTATGTCTTGGTTGGAGCTAATTGGTTCTACCTGCCAGCTTACCTCAGCAGTAATTATTACCCTGACTTCTAACGCAGGGGTTTAGAACCTGAGCCTAGGATTATTTAGCCCCAAAATCCCTGCATTCCTACTCAGGGCCTCAAAGTCTGCCCTCTTGTTAGAAATGGGCGGGGGGGGGGGGGGAGGAGGGGAAAAATATGGAGTGAAAGCAAAATAAAAATAAAACAAAAAGTAAAGCAAAACCCATCAACCAGAAAATAAACAATAGACTAGGGCATAGGTAAAGCCCACAACGTTCAGATAAACAAATCAGATTATTTCATATTCCTATATGCTGGCCTATGTTTCAGGGTGGATCTCAATTATGAGGTTTTCAAAAAATATATATTCTATTGATACTGTTGGCCCTTTTTTTTATCCTTGTGAGTTAGAAATGGGGAAGAAGAAAAGGTGCAAAAAGATGGTTCTCTGTAGGGCACCAACATACCTACAGCCCTCTCCGCAGACCATCCAGCAATCCTTTGTAGACCACAATTCATCAACTATCCTAATCTTCCAAAGGCTTTCAATCCACTTCTGCAGAGATGAAAGGCTGAGCAATTAGCCTATGGAGATATCCAACCCAGCCCTCACCTATATCCTGCATGCAAAATCTTTAGTCTCAGCTGCATACTACTCATGGATTCACAATTTGTATGCACACTCATGAAGCTGCACTTCACTAATCTGCATTTTGTTAATCCATCTACATTATAACTCATGCAAATATGGCACCACACTCGACAAAATGGAATAGCGGAGTGCTACATTGCAATGCAGTTTTGTTATCAACACTACATGGTTATACAAAATATTCTATACATTAGAGTACATTATGAAATATTATCATTAATTGAAAATAAGCTAAAATTATATGAACAAAACTTTTATAGGTTTTTTGTTTGTTCACGTACCTGAAAATTAGCAAAATTCAGTAAATTGCAATGGACCCCCCAAGTACTAATGTGAAGTAGCTAGGTTTTACTGTATTTGATTTGATTATGAACAGAAATCTAGATTTCTTTAAATATTTTTCTTCTTAATAGCAAAAGCTGGTCCAATATATAATCAAATCTGAGAAAATGCCCTATTCAAAGGTATGATGCTTATGTTAAATATGCTGTAGGCCCTGATTCTACAAAGATTTATGCACATGGTTAACTTTATGCACTGAGAGTAGTTCCATTGACTCCACAGTGCAGAAAGTTAAGTGACTGCGTAAGTCTTTGCAGGACTGGATTCTTGCTTGATTTGGTGGGAGCAGGAAGTCTCCCCACAGATCCCACAGGTAATATGCAAATTATTTCCATTGTTGCATTCCAATCTATTGTGAACCTCAGCAACATAACTCTTTTGTCTAAATACTTATAAATAATAAATGTGTCATTATTTTAAGCATTATTTTACACTTTTTAGAAAGTCTTCACTGAAACATTCTTCGCTTTTGCTTATATAGCTTTTGCTTATTACTGATTGCCAAATTTTTCTTTGCTTTTAATTCAGATATTATGCATGTTCCAATGTAGCTGTGTAAGTATGCTCAGCAGAGTTTTTTTTCTTTCTTAGACCTGCCTTCAGTTGAGATGTCAGGAAGTTGACAGACTACCAGTTTACTTTAGAGAAAACCATTATATTTCCTTTGTGCTTGCAGCACCTGTGGACACTTACGTTTTTATTTAACCTTCATAGTTTAGACTGTGACAAAGCTGTGACTGCTATTATTTAAACAGATATATATTTTTAAACTATACCAAATTTAATCCAAATTTAGGCTAGCAGTTATTCGAACAAGCCCAGAAAAGTCTGTGTGAGAGTAAGTGCAAGGCAAGTATTTTGGTATAACTCAAGGATCATATATATATATATATATATATATATATATATATATATTCCTGATAGCCCTCGTAGAGAACAGAGAGTAGGCGGAGTCACTATTGAAAACTGTTCCTCTTCATAAGGCTATGAGATAAATTCACAGGTGACATTAATGATGATGTAAATTACATATCAGCAGATCGGTGTGCTGTAAGCAGGGCTGATTTGTACGTCCAAAGGAGAGCAGGGCAGAAGGAACAAACAGGAAGGTACAAGTTAAAGCCAGAGGTACAACTTATACCCTCTTGTTACTTCTACTTTCTGAGACACCTTACCCTTTGCCCTTGGTGTGAAGGCTATACCTGCTCACATGGATTTACCAACATGTAATTTATATTCCCCATGTAAATAAGCTATGATTGTAATCTTAACATCTGGCACATGATTTTCCTGTAGCCCCTTAGTTCTACTGATAGTTATCTGAGTAACAACAGTCAAAATTTCCTTTGTATCTCCACCACCTTGGACTAAACTGACAGTGCAGGAGACATGGGACCTTCACAGAAAGTAAAGAAGCTGCTTTGCACCCTTTGGAGGGCTCCCAGGTGAGGGTTAGATTGTGCCCATTAGACACAGCCCTGAGCAGAGGACAAAGTGCAGCTGCATCTTCCCTAGGGAAACTTGGGTAGAGATTGCCTCACAGGATCAGAATTCTCTGGTGCAGAAGTGATGTAGGCAGGTGAGCAGACTGCATCAATCCCCAGACCTTGCAAAGGTACAGCCTGTTTTCCTCAGTGCCCCATGCACCAATATGCAGGGGAGAGTGGAGCAATGGACCTATCTCCTCTCCACCATTTTGGGGCAATGTACACCATGGGGGGCCCTTAGAAGTAGTAGTCCCTACACTTCATTTAGCACAGGAACAGTGAATATTCTTGTCCTTGGTACAATCTGACCATATGCGAATTGCATGGATGTCCCTATGACTCTCTAAGGATTTACTGATGCTACCTACTTATTGTAAGATCATCACTTACACTGAAAGCTCTTTGAGGCAGGGATCATCTTTCTTCTGCATCAAACCTAATAACTGTTGATCCACCTTACTCTTCAGGGAAGGGGTTCTAACCCCAAAAAGGGGACAGAAAGTTGTCTTGTTGGCATACAGCTGTATACTCCAGGATGCCCAATAGGGCCATGACTGATAAGCATACAGATATTGGACTGGTTGCCACAAAGCAGGATACCAGAGTCCCTGTTCCTGTGAGACCCATGCCTTCCCCTTCTCTACTATTTTCCAATGGAGAAAATAGAGAGGAATACACCTCGAGTGCTCAGGCTACTCTTTCTGGTGAGCTAGAATACTCCTACCCCCTTCTCCCTCGGCTGGGGAAGTAGAAAGTACCAATGTCTCAACAGCTTTGTGATTCTGGTGACTGAAAGCCTTGTTAGCACTGCTGATATTGCATGAACCAGGAACTAGGACTATGGCACCAAGCCCACAGACAGGTCATTCAGTGCTGAATATACCACAAGCACTGAAATGGATGGTACTGAGGTGCTGGGTACCAATAACAGTGCTAAAGTGTCTGTGTTAGAGGAATCTGTGGTCTGCAGACTTACTGCAGGTTTCAGAGTAGCAGCCGTGTTAGTCTGTATTCGCAAAAAGAAAAGGAGTACTTGTGGCACCTTAGAGACTAACAAATTTATTAGAGCATAAGCTTTCGTGAGCTACAGCTCACTTCATCGGATGCTGTAGCTCACGAAAGCTTATGCTCTAATAAATTTGTTAGTCTCTAAGGTGCCACAAAGACTTACTGCAAATACTCTTTGTAGCCCAAACTGAGGCACCAAAGTGACCCACCTTAGGCCATTGGTTGCCTTTCAGCTGAGGGGCTTGAGATGAGTCTAACACATATTGACTCAAGTCTTCGTTCAGAGGTTCTCAGAGAAGGAGATCTATGTCTTGTGTCACCTGTGGAGTGATGCTCCTTCCTAACCCTTCTTGAAAAAGTCAATATTGGATCAAATTTGACCACTAGAGTCTTAGATGTCTCAACCCCAGAGTTTGGGGTGGAATCATGGCTTGCCCTTCACCTAAATAAAAAGAACCCTTCACCTAAATAAAATCATTGAGTGCTATCATTGAGTGGCTTAGAAATATCACAGAAGAGGCATATCTTAAAACCTGGAGATTTAACTTTCATGCAGACAATTCAAACCCTGGGGTGCTGTGGAGCTCCAACTTTCTATGACTAAATTTTCTTTCTTTTTAAAGCCAATGGGCAAAATAAAAAGTTAACAACTATGATTACTAATCATTACCACTAACTGCAATAGGGTCACAGAGAAGAAGGCAGATACTGCCGGAGTACCATCTGACAGCCACATGCAGTAGGAAGAAACTGAGGGACGACTGGGCTCCCTCCATCCTTTATGCCCTTGGGTAGGGGGCAGGAGGACATCGAGGACACAGGTGCAGCCCCAACAGACACTGCTGGCCAAAGGAAACCAATCTCTCATATATGGAGTGCATGCACACCAAGAGTGGAATTCTTTTGGACAATCACATGAAGGACTACGTGATTGGCCATTATTTGGGGAAACTCCTTCAGGCCTTGTGATTTTATTGCATTTGTTTTACAGTATTTGGAAAGTGAGTTTTTAACATTAGATATTTATTTTTGCTGGTTGTAGGCATCACAAAGGGAGAAAGAGAAAAGAAACAAAAAGCCTTCAAAGTACTCGAAAACACCCAGAATACTCAAAAACCCAGATTTACAGTTGTTTAGGGAAATCAGAAATGGCCCTCAGGATGCCTTTTATTCTGTAACATACACAGCAAGAGAGGACAAAGGAATATGAATAAATAAGAGATTTCTCTATTTGGGGCCATAACTGAAGCTGGGAATAATGAAATATTAAATACCACTAGTATTTCCATAAATATGAGAGATGGATTTTGTGAATATTGATAATAAAGGATAATCGTCCTCCCCAAAACAAATAAACAAAAACTCATCTATCCACAAAAGCCCTGCCATTTATCAAGCATGGTAAACCACTATGGGACATTCAGGGTCACTAAGTTCACTGACTATTCCTAAATCCTTTAATGTAAAATATATCTTGTTCTAGTTGTATGAGAGGGTCCCCATGAATAATTGAAATATCAGACTATAAAAAAAAAGAGTAAAGTTGAGCCATTCTGCTCTGATACCTGAATTGTTAGTAAGGGTATCTCTAATTCAGAATTAATCCAAGGAGCATTCTTCACAACTATATTGCCTTACAAAGGATTGCACCTTTCTTTTCAACATCAATTTATCTCCCTTCTATTCGTTGTTGGTTGCATGAAAAATGCTAAGTCATTGTGGAAGGGATAGCTCAATGGTTTGAGCATTGGCCTGCTTAAACCCAGGGTTGTGAGTTCAATCCTTGAGGGGGCCATTTAGGGATCTGGGGCCAAAAAAAATTTGGAGATTGGTCCTGCTTTGAGCAGGGGGTTAGATTACATGACCTCCTGAGGTCCCTTCCAAATCTGATATTTTAAGGATGTAGGAAATTTTATTTATCAGAGTTAATTACACTTTAATTCAAGATTCCTCTTCCATTTTATTGGACGTTTTGTCCCACATAAGGATTTTGCCAAGTTAAGAACTGTGCTATGTACTATTATGTCTATATACTTACTATAAATCACTCCTGGAATACAATTTGAAAAAAAAGATAATTCAACACAAAAATGTCAGAAACCATCTGTATATATCCTTCTTCAAATATCCCCCATTTCCACACAGTCACAATGGAATAGACCAATGTTACCTAAGCTACTCATGCCAGACGCATGCTATTCTGTTCAGAATATATCCATCAGTCTCCTTGTCTGAAGATCTCTGAGCATTTTACAGTTGAGATTGTAAATCATTCTTTGGTTTCTGGCTGATCACTCAAAGTCTTAGAGGAAGGTGATCTGTGCTGTTGAATTACCTACAACTACAGGATATATCTTAAAGTTATACCAAAATGGAAAATAACTATATCTTAACCACAATAACCATATATATTTCTGTTATTTCATATTTTAATGATTTATTATAATGTTATGAGGTTCCATGTTCTCCTGTTCATGTCTCACTTTACATATGGTCAATTGGATTTTCAGGGCCAAATTCAGTTGTGAGCTTCAGAAAATCTAAACTACTGTAACATAGGTCTTGTCTACACTAACATGTAGTTGTGGCAACCTGGGGTGTAAATCTGCCCCACACTACTCTGCCATGCACTAACTGTCAGTATGGCCCCTGCTAATGAGCATTAACAGTTCACCAGCAGGGTCTATACAGACAGTCCATGACCCCCATGTGCCTACCTGTTATGATAAAGTCTTTAATTCCTTGACCACATACCACTTTTTTCCACAGGACTCCTACCTCATTCAGTGCACAGGTCCCATAATGTCTTGGATATGTAGGTGTGTGGGTCCGTGCATTCATAGATTCATAGATACTAAGGTCAGAAGGGACCATTCTGATCATCTAGTCCGACCTCCTGCACAACGCAGGCCACAGAATCTCACCCACCCACTCCTATGAAAAACCTCACCTATGTCTGAGCATTCACAGGATCCTCATGCAATGAACCAAGTTCCTCACAACTATTGATGGATTTATATTTTAAACTGCAAATGCGAAGGTTACTCAACCAGTGCAGTAACTGAGGTTCTTCAAGATGGTTGTCCCTGTGGGTGCTCCACTTGGGTACTGCTCTATAGTCATCTACTCAGTGGAAAGGAGGGGCTTTCCAGTTGCAGCCATGGCAGATGATAAAACCATAAGTCCAAAGCCTCCGAGGTTGGCTGTAGAGTGCGGATCTTGCTCTTCACATCAAGTAATACTTCCCCTGGCTTTTTTTGTGTGTAGGCATGTGTGACGTTGCACTCCATATGATGTTATGAAAATATGCTAATGCATGTGAATATAATGTAACTGGAATATGGAATATACAAGGTCTTTTGTAAGGTATCATTACAATGTTTATAATCTACTGAGTGTGTTCATCCTATTTGTATGAATGTATCATTCTTGTATCGGAAACTAGGAATATAAAATATAACTCTGAGGTCCTATCATACTTATGCAAAGTGTGGACCATTAATGGTGGTTTAGAATCTTGATGGCTCCCATCAACTATGACAATTGACTGTAGATGGCTCTGTTTACTTTCAAGCCTTCCTGTGAGTCAGGCTTGGAAGAATGAAAGCTTGGACTCTCACAGGACATGTGACCAAGTCACCTGGTACTGGAATCCATCTTAAACTGGTGCTTTTTCATTTAGAAGGAGGGGTAGGGACCCAGAGAGCCAAAAGATTCCCGCCTTGTGTCAAAGCTATAAAGGGGTGGAAAAGAACAAAGGAGGTTCCAGTCATGAGAAATCCCCTAGTTACCACCTGAGCTGGAGCTAACAAGAACTGTACCGGGGAAAGGATTGGGCCCAAACTAGGATGGAGTCTAGTCTGTGAAATAAGCTTATTGGAACATCTCTGAGGGTGAGATTTTAGCTGTAAACAGTTTCTTAATGTATTAGGCTTAGATTTGCATGTTTTGTTTTATTTTGCTTGGTAACTTACTTTGGTCTGTCTGTTATTACTTGGAACCACTTAATTCTTACTTGTTATAGTTAATAAAATCACTTGTGTTTATTAATTAACCCAGAGTAAGTAATTAATACCTGGGAGAGCAAACAGCTGTGCATATCTCTTGATCAGTGTTATAGAGGGTGTACAATTTATGAGTTTACCCTGTATAAGCTTTATACAGAGTAAAACTTACGTATTTGGGGTTTAGGCTCCCAGAAAGACTGAATACTGGGCACTGGGAAAGTCCCTGTAAACTGAAAAACCCCTAGGCTAAGTGAATCTTAGTTTTTGTGAACTGCAGGGGGGCATGGCCCAACCTCTTGGTCTGTGCTGTAGCCGGCTGGAGTGTCTAGCAGGGGAGTTGGTTCTCAGTGGTATCCCAGCACATCTAGTGACAGTTTTGAAATCCCATTGGGAGCTGGGTGTCTGGATGCTGGAAACAGGAGCACTTGCTGAGTGGTGTTCAGTTAAAGTCTGCAGCTTTGGGGGACGTGGTTCATACCTGGGTCTGTGTTTGCAGCAGGCTAACCTGTCTAGCTCAATAAGGCAGGGTTCTGTGGTCCAAAGCTGACAGGGAAAGCAGGCTCAGAGGTAGTTTCAGCACGTCAGGTAACAGTCCCAAGGGCGTCTCTGTGACTGAACCCATCACAGCGTGTATATGCCTAAGGATCTCAGAGTCACCTTGGAGTCTTTCAACCTGTGAATGGACTGGTTTTGTTTGTGAACAGCTTGGGGCCTTCAAATGGGAGATCCTTGATACTAAATTGTACATTTTTGGGAAACCCCAAGAGGTGGAGCCAGGAAGCTCAATGCATGATTGTGGCCATGGCAATGGAACATACCAGCATGTCTGCAAAGTCCAGTGAGGCTTGTAAAGCTGTGAAAGCTAGGAGTTAGCCCTTGGATATAATTACTTTAAAATGTTCCTTTTTGTCCTCAGATTTTTGAGTAATAGGAGTGATTGCATTTGGCCTTAACGCTTCATAGTTTGGGATCCTGAACTGAAGGGTTGCTGAGGAGTAAGCTTTATGTCCAAAAAGATTCAATCTCTTCCAGTCCCTTTCATATAGAATCATAGAATCATAGAATATCAGGGTGGGAAGGGACCTCAGGAGGTCATCTAGTCCAACCCCCTGCTCAAAGCAGGACCAATCCCCAACTAAATCATCCCAGCCAGGGCTTTCTCAAGCTGGACCTTAAAAACCTCTAAAGAAGGAGATTCCACCACCTCCTTAGGTAACCCATTCCAGTGCTTCACCACCCTCCTACTGAAATAGTTTTTCCTAATATCCAACCTAAACCTCCCCCACTGCAACTTGAGACCATTACTCCTTGTTCTGTCATCTGGTACCAATGAGAACAGTCTAGATCCATCTTCTTTGGAATCCCCTTTCAGGTAGTTGAAAGCAGCTATCAAATCCCCCCTCATTCTTCTTTTCTGCAGACTAAATAAGCCCATTTCCCTCAGCCTCTCCTCATAAGTTATGTGCTCCAGCCCCCTAATCATTTTTGTTGCCCTCCGCTGGACTCCTTCCAAATTTTCCACATCCTTTTTGTAGTGTGGGGCCCAAAACTGGACACAGTACTCCAGATGAGGCCTCAGCAATGATGAATAGATGGGAATGATCACGTCCCTCAATCTGCTGGCAATGCTTCTACTTATACAGACCAAAATGCCATTCACCTTCTTGGCAACAAGGGCACACTGTTGACTCATATCCAGCTTCTCGTCCACTGTAACTCCTAGGTCCTTTTCTGCAGAACTGCTGCCTAGCCACTCGGTCCCTAGTCTGTAGCAGTGCATGGAATTCTTCCGTCCTAAGTGCAGGACTCTGCATTTGTCTTTGTTGAACCTCATCAGATTTCTTTTGGCCCAAGCCTCTAATTTGTCTAGGTCCCTCTGTATCCTATCCCTACCCTCCAGTGTATCTACCACTCCTTCCACTTTAGTGTCATCTGCAAACTTGCTGAGGGTGCAATCCATGCCATCCTCCATATCATTAATGGGGTGGATCTGTAGTGCTGTTATATGACCCGCTCTTCATGGCCTCTGCCACCAGAGAGTTTTGTGTAGGATGTGAGAATAAAATTCTGTTCCCTTGGAAGGCACGTAGTATTTTTTATCCGCTCTTTTGCAGTAGGATGGAATTGTTGCCGGGGTCTGCCAGATGGTCTTGGCTGAGTCCATGACAGCCTCAGTTACTGGGAGGGAAATCTTGGAAGGGATCGAAGTCTGGAGGATATCCAAAAACTTATTTTGGCATACCACAACTTCATCCAGCAGCATCTTCGATGAATCTGCAATCCTTTTAAATGTTTTTTGGAATTGTTTAAAGTCATCCCGTCATGGCTGGTGGTGAAATGATGGCTTCATCTGGACAGCAGGATGAAAAATTGGCAGCTTGGGTGACTTCCTGGTCTGAAGTCTCTTCCAGTTCCTCAATTGCCTCTTCCTGGGGCTCAGAGGGTTCAGGTACTGAAGGTGATGGAGAATGCCTCGACCTCTCTCTATGTGGACTGGGAGGCTTAGGGTAGTGTTGACAGTACACTCTCCATGGTCCCAGTAGGGCAACTGTGGTGGGAATGGCATTGGTGGTGGCATCAATAGTTTCTGTACCATCCATGAGTTTCAGGTCTGGGGCGGGACTCATGTTGGTCTAGTGGACCTGGTATAGTGGTTGTCTGGATAGGTGAGGAATGACAGGAGGAATAGATTTCCCCTTCATCATCATTATCCTCCGTGCTGGATAAAGGAGGAGCTGATCTGGGTGGTGTTGCAAGTTGACGTGGTACTGAGCATGCAGGAGTAACAGTACCAAGGTGCTGATGAGACTAGAAGGTCTTTATACCGGTGAAATTGCTGTGCTACTGGGAGCATTGGTACAGAGATGGATGTTGTCAGTGGTACTGATGGCTTTACTGCAGTTGTTGGTATCAAGGGTTGTGCGCTTTGCACCGTGGAGGCAGGAGGTGGTGCCACAGACTGTAGTGCTGCCAAGTTGCTTGGTGCTGCATGTTTGAGTAATTCTGGTGGTATCAAGGCAGGGTTTCCATTTTATGCCTTTGTCTGAGCCTGCCTGCTTAGGGTTTTTGGCTTGCATGGTACCCACAGTACCGGATGATTCCACTGCCTCAGAGGTAGATGGTCTCTGTGGCATCTGTACTGATGGGATCTGATGGGTCGGGGAACACGTCTTCTTGACAGTTCCTGAGGAGAGGAGTTTGGAGCCTGTTTTTTGCTGCCTTTGTGGAAGAGTGCTCCTTCCTCTGAGAGGGTGGAGGGGAACCTCTGTCAGATGCCACAATTGGAGACCAGTGCTCAGGAGGGGTCTGTCACCCCGGATCAGATGCCAGATGCAGAGACTTCATCATGAGGAGTTTTAGCTGTAGGTCCCTCACTTTCCTGGAGTGGGCCTTCAGATTATGGCAGTGTGAGCTCTTTAATGGGATGTGTGTCTCGCTGAGGCATTGGACACAATGCGAATGTCTGTCAGAAACTGGGATTGATAACTAGTAAGGCAACATTTAAAACCCAGGGAGCCAGGCATGCCTCTTTGAATAGGATTTCTCCCATGAGGGATGGTAACTATACTACACTAAAGGGTATACTTATAACTGATTGTTAAATTCCTAATGGAAGGGACAAAAATGTTATTTTATTTTTTTAAATGGGGAAGAGATAGGGTAGTTAAATATTAACTAACTAAATAGCTGGGTTCTAAAACCAGTACTCTAAAGATAGACTAAAGATAAAACTCAGAAGTGCTGCCGATTGCTTTGTCTCAAGCCAACGGTGGTAAAGTAACAAGGGGTGGGGAAGCCGTTGGGTCACATAGCGCTATGTAAATGCCAAAGGGGGCATGAGATAGGGACAGTGCATGTGCAACCCAACCAAGCACTACTACTTAAATTCTCCGATCACAGGTGCAGGAACCCAGATTCACCTAAAGTGGAGCACCCACAGGGACACTCCTTCAAGATGAATATATATTTTTAAATATAAAAAAATTAAAATAGCATAAATGCAATCTTAAGGATTAAATATCAAACAGTCAAAAGTTTGTAAATTACAGAAGTTAAAGCTGCTTCCACTACTTTAACTCAGTCAACTTTCATATCCTATTTTTTGAGGTATGTATTAACAGTAAACAATTATATCTTAACATTTACTTTTGACAGGAACATCAGGAACTGAAAATACTCCACACATGCAATATGGACACTATATGGATAAACTTTAATGTCTGAATTTCCTGACTTTCATATGCGTGACATTTCAACTTTAATGTTTCAATAGGTAATTTTGTTTATTGGTTTAGTTCTTTGCATTTTTGTTTGGGGATTGATTTGAGGGTGTTTTCTTTATTTGTTTTGGTTTTGTTTTTTTACAGGGAAATTAAATGCAAAAATCCCCAAACCTCCAGCACTCTGTTTGTAGAGTTTACTATCAACCCTTCTGACATTGCCAAGAGAGCTTGTTAGTTCCTTCATCCTAGCCTTACACTAAAGGCTTCCCAGATCAATGGCTATATCTCTTGCTGGGCTCATAATCTCTACATGCTCCTGGACTCAGCATCTCTAACAGTAGCCTTAACTGACTTTATAAAATCCTTAGAGAAATTCCTTTTGTCTATGGAGTCTACAAATCCTTATAATGCATGGGAGTTTTACTATGGACTTCACGGGGGCCAGAATTTTAGCCTCTAATTTTAAAACTACTGAAACAATTTTCTTAATACTTTTTTTAAAGGGTCATTAAAATCTACAGATTCCAACAAACTGAGTCTGAAGTTTCTAATTCAGCTATTACAAAATTTCTAATCAGAACATATGGGGAAAGTAGTGATTTATTTTTACACTCCAATAATTTTAAAACAGCTGAACAGCTTTCAGTCAAATATTCACCATCAGGCTATGACCGAATATGGAAAACATCAGCCTAAAAGGACTTTGTCTGAGTAAGTTCTGAGCAACTGAAAAGAATAGGGAATTAGAATGGAAGTTGAATTTCAACTGTAGCTAAAACTCAGTACAGTTAGAGTTGCCAGGCATCTGGTTTTTGACCAGAACACCTGGTCAAAAAGGGACCCTGGCCACTCCTGTCAGCACTGCTGACTGTTAAAAGTCTGGCTGGCAGCACAGCGGGTCTAAGATGGGCTCCCTGCCTGCCCTGGCTCCATATTGCTCCTAGAAATGGCTGGCATGTCCAGTTCCTGGGCACAAGGGCAGCCAGCCAGGAAGGCTCTGTGCATTGGCCCCACCCCTAGTGCCAGCTCTGCAGCTCCCATTGGCTGGGAGCTGGGGGCAAATGGGAGCTGCGTAGGTAGTGCCTGCAAGCACTGGCAGTGCACCATACCACCTGGCCCCTGTGCCTAAGAGTCAGATATGTCGGCCGCTCCTGGAATCCGCACAGAGCTGGGGCAGGGAGGGAGCCTCCCTTAGCCCCGCTGCGCCACCAAGTGGGAGCCACCTGAGATAAGCGCTGCCTGGCTGGAGCCCATACCACAAACCCCCTCCCACACCCCAACCCCCTGTCTCATGTCAAAATCCCTTCCTGCACCCAAACTCCATCCCGGAGCCTGCACCTCACACCCCCTCCCACACCCTAACCCCCTGCCCCTGCTCTGAGCCCCCTCCCAGAGCCCAAACCACACTTCCTCTTGCATCCTACCCCCCTATCCCAGCCTGGAGCCCCCTCCTTCCTCCTGAATGCCTCATTTCTGGCCCCACCCTGCAGCCCATAACCCTAGCTGGAGTCCTCACCCCATCCCACACCCCAACCTCTTGCCCCAGCCTTGTAAAAGTGAATGAGGGTTCAAGAGAACAAGCAATGGAGGGAGGGCGGAAAGCATCAGTGGGGGGCAGGACCTCGGAGGAGAGGGGCAAGGGTGTGGCCTCAGGGGAGGGGCAGGGGTGTTCGGTTTCATGCAATTAGAAAGTTGGCAACCCTAAGTACAGTGTATGATCCTGGCGCCTGATGTAATTTAAAGGTGCTTGATTATATACACATTTTCTTTGAGTTCAAATTCCATACCCTAAAAACTTGATGGTAAGCTAGTTTTTGTAATTAACATGCTCTTTTTTGAGATAAAAGAACATGTCACTTTTTCACTTAAGATTTGAGGGGAAAATAAAAAAACCCTGACATTTTACTGGTCACACTGGCATAGCTCCATCAAAGATGTCTCCTCTTAGATCAAAGGCTTCCTGATGTTTACTGTGATTAAAAATCTCACAACAGTACTAACCACTGAATCACAAGTTTTCACCTGTACCTCAGCCTATTAACTAACTTGGTTTCAAAATACCACACAATTTCAACAAGATTTCCTAAGCCTTTGGGAACCATTCTACTTGATACTGCGGTAAACATCTGAAAGTAACATTCCTGCCAGACAGTGTTTCTGTATACTGTGCTGGAAGGGTAAAATCCTACACATGACTAAAGAGATTACTTATTTTCAACAACTGCAATGTTATACAATATTTACCTGAAGGGCTAACGTCTATCTTGCTTCCAAACTGCTTTCTATTCACTTCAAACTGAGCTATAATGAAGGATAAGCATCAGCCTGAAAGGCCACCGCTGCTTTCCTCAGTGCCCATTAATGAACATGTTAGGAATATGAACTTTTACAATATATTTTAGCAACAGAGAAGCCTCTTTCTTGAGCAGAAAAGAAGGAAAAATAAGTTGTCTTTCATACTGTTATAAGACTCTAGGTCACCATGGTGATTAAAATAATCTCAAAATCAGTTTATACCTTGTCTGAGGAAGGCCTATGGTTTGATATATGTGTTTGTTATTGTATATTCAATTCTTTAAAAAGTAATAGAAAAGTCTCAAATTTTACCTCAGCTTCACCACTTTCTGTCTGAAATTCCACACAAATGCCATAACTAAACTAGTAAGGACAGATTCAAAAACAGCTTCCTAAATTTTGCTCTGTAGATCACTGGTGGTCTGTGGAGAGCTAGAGGGCCAAAAGTGGCATGATCCAATGGCAACTGAAGTCAGCCAAAAGACTCCTGTTTAGTTCAATGGGCACTGGATGAGGCCCATCACACTGGCTCTCATCTTGTTCCAAGGTGCTAAACTGCATTAAAAGACAGCTAAGAATACACTAAATACTTTCCGAATGTATTTTACTTTTGCTATACAAGCAACTGCTGTCGAAGTCACAGAGATGCTATAGGATTATGAATGAGGGGAGAGGTTGTCTGCATGATCCTAAGATCAGTACCCAGGTTCAAGAAAGAACGTAACTGGCCACCAATTACTCAGGGAGAGGACATCAGAGAGGAGGCCTGGCTGTTCATAACCATCAGAGAGAGGGTCCTGGCAGCATCCTACAAGGCTGGAAATAGATGAGGATGGGCAGAATGTTCCAGTTGATATCTGGTCCTCAGGTGGAAACTAAGGATCAAGATCAAGATCGTCTCAAGATCAAGCTGGTCCAAGGGTATGGAGAGATGTATGGGTCATGCCTGTGGATGGTAGCTTGGCCCAACCATAAGAAAATCAAGTTAGTCTACAAAGAGTTCTCCAGCTGTCCAAGAAAAGACAGATGATCCTTGTTGGGGATTCGATACTCCGAAGGATCAAAAGAACATTCTGCAAGGGACAGGCAGACAAAAGGATGGTGTACTGCTTTTCCAGAGCCAAGATATGAGATGTCACTAAGATTAGATCGGCATTTGAAGTCAACAGGAAAGGATCCATTGGTGATGATTCATATAGGCAGTAATGACACTGTGTTGGGGGATATCTCACAGATAGCAGATGACTTCAGGGAACTTGGAAGAGTGCTGAAGAAGAATATCCAAGTGATGTTCTCTGAGATCCTTCCTGACCCAAGAGCAAAGGAAGACAGAAGGCAGAAGATTCTGGAAGTGAACTGGTGGCTAGGTAAGTGGTTCAGGGTTTTGATTTTGTGGAACATTGGTCCACCTTCTTTGGGAAGAGGGAGCTATATAGTTTAGATGGCCTCCACATCAGTATAAGGGGGACCAATCTTCATGGGAACAGGCTGGCTAGAGTAGTCAGGTAGGCACTAAAATAATAAAAAGAGGGGAGAGTAAAGGGAGAGAAGATATGAGCACTCAGTACAAAATTGAGATGTTGAGAAGAAAATTAATCAAGGAAAAAAGGACATGAAGAGAAGAAATTCTTTAACTGTCTAAAAAAGAAAAGGAGTACTTGTGGCACCTTAGAGACTAACAAATTTATTTGAGCATAAGCTTTCGTGAGCTACAGCTCACTTCATTGGATGCATTCGGTGGAAAATACAGTGGGGAGATTTATATACACACACAGAGAACATGAAACAATGGGTTTTATCATACACACTGTAAGGAGAGTGATCACTTAAGATGAGCTATTACCAGCAGGAGCAGGGAGGGGTCGGGGGAAGGAGGAAAACCTTTTGTGGTGATAATCAAGGTGGGCTATTTCCAGAGATTAACAAGAACGTCTGAGGAACAGTGGGGGGTGGAGTGGGGGGAGAAATAACATGGGGAAATAGTTTTACTTTATGTAATGACTCATCTATTCCCAGTCTCTATTCAAGCCTAAATTAATTGTATCCAATTTGCAAATTAATTCCAATTCAGCAGTCGCTCACTGGAGTCTGTTTTTGAAGTTTTTTTGTTGAAGGATAGCCACTCTGAGGTCTGTAATCATGTGACCGGAGAGATTGAAGTGTTCTCCGACTGGTTTTTGAATGTTATAATTCTTGACGTCTGATTTGTGTCCATTTATTCTTTTACGTAAAGATTGTCCAGTTTGACCAATGTACATGGCAGAGGGACATTGCTGGCACATGATGGCATATATCACATTGGTAGATGCACAGGTGAACGAGTCTCTGATAGTGTGGCTGATGTGATTAGGCCCTATGATGGTATCCCCTGAATAGATATGTGGACAGAGTTGGCAACGGGCTTTGTTGCAAGGATAGGTTCCTGGGTTAGTGGTTCTGTTGTGTGGTGTGTGGTTGCTGGTGAGTATCTGCTTCAGGTTGGGGGGCTGTCTGTAAGCAAGGACTGGCCTGTCTCCCAAGATCTGTGAGAGTGATGGGTCACCTTCAGGATAGGTTGTAGATCCTTGATGATGCTTTGGAGAGATTTTAGAAAGACATCAATCCTATACATCAATGCTAGGAGCCTGGTTAACAAAGAGGAGGAATTGTAATTGCTCATTCATTAGCACACATTTGATCCAATTGGTATTGCTGAAACCTAGTGGGATGTTAAAATCAATGCTTATAACCTATTTAGGAAAGACTGAGTAAGCAAAAGGGAAGGGGGAGTGGCAGTCTATGTCAAAAATGGCATTACCAGTTTGAGTCACTGATAAGTGAAAAGAAAATGGTCTTGAATGCTTATGAATCAATGTCCTAACAGATAAAGCACTAAATGGGCTATTAGTTGTTGTCTGCTCTAGCCACCAAATCACTCTAGGGAACAAGATGACCAGCTCCTTACGCATCTATCTATTGTGATAAACTCAGGACATACAGCTGCAAGGAATGGGTAGAAAACAGTCCCAGAAGGTTAAATGGCCCTCCTCCCTATTAACTGAGGAGGGGTGACTACAGGTCAATCAGGTTCACCTGAGAAGAGGGTTACGAGAGATCAATTAGGATCAGCTGGGAGGGAATTACCTGAGGTCAATTAGGATCAGCAGATTCCAACTAAGGGCAACCTGAGACCTTTTTAAACCCTCCCCTATTGAGAAAGAAAGAAAGAAAGAAAGAGTGAGTCAGTCAGTCATATTGCCAGTAGGTTAGGAGCAGCAAGACAGTGAGCCTCACCTGGAGGGGAGGCAGCATTCCCCCCCATAAGGGAGAAAAAACAAGCCCAAAAGACTGGCGGAGAGAAGGAACGGACTGCTCTGTGCAGCCAAGAGGGACTGTTTTATCCTAGCCCATCTTGCCAAGGCTAAAAACAGCTGAGGCTGGTGAGACCAAGAAGGTGCCTTGCCACATTATAATGTGTACCAAAAAAAGCTGCATGATTGTGGGGGATTTCAATTTGAGCAACATATTTTGGAGACCTCATACTGCTAGTAGTAAAATATGCTTGGAATTTATAAATATTGTAAATGACTATTTCCTAACTCAAAAAGTGTTGCATGCAACGTGGGGGGAATACTATACTAGACCTTGTGTTGACAAATAAAGAGGAACTGATCAAAGAAATAAAAGTTAATGATAACCTAGGTACAAGAGATCATGACTTGATTACATTTATAATATGCAAACAAAATAAAGTCCAGACCAATGGATATATCTATAGATAGATATATAGATATAGATAGATTAGATAGACATACACACATGCATAGATACACACTTGGTACTTTAATTTCACAAAGCTGAAAACAATTATGGGCCAGATTAGGTGGGAGAAAGTATGTAATCAGAAAAATGTGAACAATAATTAGGAATTGATTAAGAACACTTTCTTAGATGTCCAAAAAGCCACACTCCCACAAACTAGGAAAAAAGCTGTATTGGTTAAAAAAAACTGGTTTGATGGGATGTGAGGGCACCTATATAAACAAATGAAAGAAAGAGGAAGTTGATAGTAATTAATATAAATCTGAAGCTAGTAATTATAGAAAATTGATAAGGAAAGCAATGGGACACAAGGAGAAATCTATGACGAGCAGAATTAAGGACAAAAGGGAGTTTAAAGTATAATGGAAACAAAAAGAATCCTAACAACAGTATTTGTCCATTACTAGATGGAAATAGTAGAATTACCAATAATAATGCAGAAAAGGCAGAAGTGTTCAGTAAATATTTCTGTTCTGCCTTTGGGAAAACAGATGATGTAGTCATATCATATGATAACACACTTTCTTTTCCACCTCAAGAGGATGTTAAACAGCAGCTACTAAAGTTAGACTTTTTTAAATCAGCAGGTCCAGATAAACTTGCATCCTAGGGTGTTAAAAGAACTGGCAGAGGAGCCTGCTAGAACATTAGTGTTGATTTTCAATAAGTCTTAGAACACCTGGGACGTTCCAGAAGACTGGAAGAATGCTAATGTTATGCCAACATTTAAAAAGGGTAAATGGGATAACGCAGACAACTATAGGTCTGTCAGTTTGACATCGATCGTAGGCAATAAAATAAAGAATTAAAGGAGAGTAATATAATTAATTCCAATCAATGTCTATTTATGGAAAATAGATCCTGTCACACTAACTTGATTTTTTGATAAGATTATAAATTTGATTGATAAAGGAAATAGTGTTGATGTAATATACTTAAACTTCTGTAAGGCATTTGACTTGGTATTGAATGACATTTTGATTAAAAACCTAGAAAAATATGAAATTAATCTGGCACACATTAAATGGATTAAAAACTGGCTAACTGATAGGTCTCAAAATGTAATGGAAAAGGGGAACCATCATTAAATTGGTGTGTTTCTAGTGGTGTTCTGCAGGGATTGGTTCTTGGCCCTACACTGTTTAACATTTTTATTAATGACCTGGAAGAAAACATAAAATTATCACTGATAAAGTTTGCAGATGACACAAAAATTGGGATAATGGTAAATAATGAAGAGGACAGGTCACTGATACAGGTGATCTGGATCACTTAGTAAGCTGGAGACAGGCAAACAATATGCATTTTAATACAGCTAACGGTAGATTCCACAGTATTCTTGCTAGCAAGTTAAAAAAAGTATGGATTGGATGAATGGACTATAAGATGGATAGAAAGCTGGCTAGATCATCAGGCTCAACGGGTAGGGATCAACGGTTCAATATCTAGTTGGCAGCAGGTATCAAGCGGAGTGCCCTATGAGTCTGTCCTGGGGACAGTTTTGTTCAACATCTTCATTAATGATCTGGATGATGGGATGGACTGCACCCTCAGCAAGTTTGCAGATGACACTACGCTGAGTGGAGAGGTAGATATGCTGGAAGGTAGGGATAGGGTCCAGAGTGACCTAGACAAATTGGAAGATTGGGTTAAAAGAACCTGATGAGGTTCAACAAGGACAAGTGCAGAGTCCTGCACTTAGGACAGAAGAACCCCATGCACTGCTACAGGCTGGGGACCGACTGGCTAAGCGGTATTTCTGCAGAAAAGGACCTGGGGATTACAGTGGAAGAGAAGCTGGATATGAGTCAACAATGTGCCCTTGTTGCCAAGAAGGCTAATGGCATATTGAGCTGCATTAGTAGAAGCATTTCCAGCAGATCAAGGGAAGTGATTATTCCCCTCTATTCGGCACTGGTGAGGCCACATCTGGAGTACTGCATCCAGTTTTGGCTCCCCCAGTACAAAAAGGTTGTGGAAAAATTGAAAAGAGTCCAACAGAGGGCAACAGAAATGATTACGGGGCTGGGGCACATGACTTACAAGGAGAGGCTGAGGGAACTGGGCTTATTTAGTCTGCAGAAGAGAACAGTGAGGGGGGAACTTGGTAGCAGCCTTCAACTACCTGAAGGGGGGTTCCAAAGAGGATGGAGTTAGGCTTTTCTCAGTGGTGGCAGATGACAGAACAAGAAGCAATCTTCTCAAGTTGCAGTGGGGGACGTCTAGGTTGGATATTAGGGAAAAAATATTTCACTAGAAGGGTGGTGA
Organism: Dermochelys coriacea; assembly: GCF_009764565.3. NCBI lineage: Eukaryota > Metazoa > Chordata > Testudines > Dermochelyidae > Dermochelys > Dermochelys coriacea. Next base: position 68,874,616 of record NC_050078.2, on the reverse strand, counting down.
AGCACTGGAATGGGTTACCTAGGGAGGTAGTGGACTCTCCATCCTTAGAGGTTTTTAAGGTCCGGCTTGACAAAGCCCTGGCTGGGACGATTTAGTTGGGGTTAGTCCTGCTTTGAGCAGGGGGATGGACTAGATGACCTCCTGAGGTCTCTTCCAACCCTAATCTTCTATGATTCTATGTATACATCTAGGGACAAAGAATGTTAAATGGTGGGGGACTCTATCATGGGAATCAGTGACTCTGAAAAAGATTTGGGGGTCTGAACATGAGCTCCCAGTGCAATTCTATGGCTAAAAGGGTGAATGTGATCCTTGGATGCCTAAAAATGGAAATCTCAAGAAGCAATAATAAGCGGTTATTTTCTCTTTGTATCTGGCAATGATGTGACAATTGCTGGAATATTGTGTTCACTTCTGTTGCTCACAATTCATGAAGGATGTTGATAAATTGGAGAAAGTTCAGAGAAGAGCCATGAGAATGACTAAAGCATTAGAAAACGGTGATACACCATATACCTTATGGTGATACACTTAAGGAGCTCAATCTATTTAGCTAAACAAAGAGAAGGTTAAGAGGTGACTTGATTACGGTCTGTAAGAACCTACATGTGGAACAAATTTTTAATATTGGTCTCTTCAGTATAACATGATCCAATGGCTAGAAGTTGAAGCTAGGCAAATTAACACTGGAAACAGTGAGAGTAATTCACCATTGGAACAATTCACCAAAGGTCTTGGTGGATTCTCTAAGACTGATAATTTTTAAATCAAGATTGGATTTTTCCCTAAAAGATCTGCTTTAGGAATTATTTTTGGGGAGTTCTATGGCCTGTGTTATACAGGAGGTCAGACAGGATGATAACTGTTGCAATAAGATGCTCATATATTCTAGAGAATGCTTGGGTGATGTAATGGCAAGGCGTTAGAATATAACCAGTGACTAGCCTGTGGACTCTGCAGCAGAATGTACTGTAGTGCCAGAGTTTGATATTTTCCAGATGGAGCAATCATACAGTATGCAGGATGATCCCAGGCTACTCTAAATCCAACATACAGAAATATTTTTTAGCACTACTAATGACCCATGTACATTTATGTAAAAACAGTTCTCGCCTAAGTATGCTAAAATATGAGCCTGGATTGTAATTACAGTATGTATGCATTTTCTGACCAATACTTTTTTATACAATTAATATCTGTGTAATATCATCTTCATTGAATGGGTACCCAATGGACTAAGAGAAAAAATGCTGGTTCCCATCAGTAAACAATAGAAATTATATTAATTTATGAATGCCTTAAAATATACACACCATTATGTCATAAACACAGGAATATAAGAATTTAATTTGTCATTAGATATCCAGGAATGTACAAAGGTTAGTTAATGACATGTAAAATATTAATATTACATTAATCTCTTTCAGTTGGAAGAATTTTCAGGCTCCCTTTACTTAAATTTAAATACAATTATTGTTTCTTTCATGTAATTAAGGAAGAGATCTCTTCCAAGAAAAATAAAGGAACAGGAACATCCACCAGACAAATAAATGGACTAGCAATTAAGTAGAATAAGGGTCTAAAATGAATTTTACTACTGGTGCCTCTATTTGTAAAACTAAACTAATATAAGATGTGCCCCATTAGTCTTCCCACCATGTGGAGTAAAAATTTTGCCAACATTAGTCTTTAAACTCTGCATTGCACATTTCTACAATTACCATGTTAATGATATCTTTTTTCTATGACAAATAGACTATGTAGCTCTGTTCCCAGTCTTATAAAGGGCAACTGTCCAAGAACAGCTTCCTCTACATTGCAGGAAGCAATAGGGATATGAAAATCTGAGATGAGAATTAACCCCCCTCTCTCTTTAAATAGCAACCGTGCATATGAAATCACCTACAGTAGAGGCTCAGAGCTGTAAAGTGGAGTTACAGTTAGTGAATGAGCTGCACAGATGTCAAGGCTCAGCCTATTGTGTGAAAGTGACACACAATACTTTTCTTTCCTATAGCCGTTTAGTTCAGTATTATGTACATGATGTTAGTTTATTAAATATATCAGGATGTAACAAATAATGTGCAAACAATGTTTGCAGGCTCCTCCAAAACCATGTAGCCAGCAAGGCAGAAACAAAAGTATTGCAGTAAAGAATTACTGACAGTGGAGTGGAGTTTTGCAACATTATTGTTTGACTTGAGAAAATAAGTCAGTGTGTTAACATTCAATACCACAGAGCACCAAACTACGCCTGTATAGAAATGAGACATCTGCTACCCTCAGTCTCCTTAATATGCAGCAGCCATTCCCATTTTTTTCCAGAATAGTTCCAATAAATTCATTTATACTCAGTCTCATTGCAGTACATAAGTGGACAGTGAGGGGTACAATTTCAAAACTGGTGCATGGGGCTTTAGATGCAGGGACCTCATTAATATAAGTAGGAATCCCAGCATCAACTTTTTGTGCATGGCTCCTAAGTCATTCGAATTGACAAATTCTTTATGTGACCCTTCTGCCCATCAGAGTTGGCAGCAACAAGGGCTGGGTTCAGTATTTAGGGGTTCTGTTTCAATAACACAATGCAAAACCGGCTCAAGCCCCAACCCAGTGACCTGGGACAATTACATACCACCCCCCGGGTGCCTCTAAGAGGCAATACTTCCCCTCTCACAAGCACAGAGTCTGAGTGTAGCAAAAGCCTTTTAATAAAGTAGGGAAACAATGCGGCATTAGGTTGGGGAAACACCACAAACAGGATTCATAACACAAACCATGAGCAAAAGATCCACCCCCCAAGTAAGTTTGTCCTTTCCCCCTCAGGGTCTTAAGTCCAGCAACCCAAAAGTCACCCCTTCCACAGTTTCTGTTCTTGGTCAGTGCAGCCCCCAGAGTTCAGAAGTTCATCTGCAGAGTTTACCTCCCAGCCTGGGTGGAAGTTGGGGAAGGTATGGGGGGGGTATCTTTACATGCTCCACTGGTCAGATTGACGACCAATTGCCATGCCTCTCCATGGGGTTATGCCACAGTCTTCACCACCAGCTGCACCCCTCCACCAGCCATCCTGCTATCCACTCTTCTCCGCTATCCAAGCCTCTCCACTAGCCATCCTGCTAGCCACTCACCAACTTCTCTTCAGCCCCCACCCCTTTACACAGCTCTCAGAGATTTCAGCTGTTAGCAGGGCACACTCAGAACCACTAGCCCAAAGTAGGTCTAACACTTAGACCTAGAAATCAGTTATTTCAGCTCTGCAGCACCTAACAAGACTCCTGACTGACTCAAAATTAGCTCTGTTTTTATACAGTGGAGAGAGGCAGGGTCAAAGTGGTGTTTAAAGCCCTCAGAAAGCCAAATACACATACCTATCCCCAACCCTCTTCAGTTTACTGGGCTTTGGAACCCATGTCCCTTGCCTAGAGAGTGCTACTAAGTTGAGGGCGAGTCCCTCCGTCATAAAATGCCAAGTATAGTTCTACTGTCCTTGATTCATATCACCAGGATAACAACACTTTATTACTCCTGCCCCAATACCAAAGAGACTGGGGATCCCACAGCAGCCAAAGTGACTATTTGGGCAAGCAGTCCATCATCCTAGGCAAAGTGGGTGTGCCCATGCAAACGAGATCCGCCCCGAAGTCTTTTTCCACAGCTCACCACCAGATGTCAGGGTAGAGCTCATTTTGACTCTGCTTACATCTACATACTAAAATGTTATTTTACAGTGCATCTAGTGTATATATATCCTCTTCCATGTGTTTGCCCTTAAGTCCTTACAGCCTGATCCATAGCCTAATGAAATTAATAAGAATATTTTCATGTATTTCAATGGGCTTTGTGGAGACTCTTATTTAGGAAAATAAATTGCCATTAAAGTTCATGGGAATTTGGCCTGAATCAGTACTTCAGGATTTGGCTCTATATGCACACACACTGTATTTATTTTCTCTCCCTACAAATGATGCTGCTCAGAGGTGCATGATAGGCAATATTGCAATGGGAAACCGCAACGGTTGCATGAGCCTGTGAAATATCTGCACTTATAGTTGCAACATTATGATTTATAGAAAATCTATTTTAAGTAATACCTACTACTGGATATACTCAGAGAACTTGGACTGAATGTACCATTTCAAAGAGCATCAATATGAGGGCAACTTTTGAATGACAGGGATGAATAAATGGGAAATGAGAATGGAGGACTGACAGAGTCCATATGAAATGTTCAGTTAGGGTTTGATCCTACAAGGCAAAGCACTTAAGCATGTGCTTCATATTAAAAATGAGTAGTCCTCTGAAGACCAGGTCACTAGCAAACCAAGATAACCTATTTTGATGTCACTGGGAACACGCATGTGCTTATGTGCTTTGATGGATTGCGGCTTGAGTGCTCTGTGCCTTAAACAGTGAACACTTAGTCCATGAATACTTAAGAATAAATATTATTGTACAGCTGATCCAAAACCTGTACGTGTGCCTGCATCATCTGCGCAACAGAGCGGTTTAAATCAGGACAACAGTACTTCTTAAACTGCCCCCCATTGCCCAGCTTTTAAATCCCAAATTTCATTTTATTCATATAATTGATTCTCATGTTGTTGGCCATAAGTATAATTTTGATAGGCATCCTCCAGGATAACTTGTGTCCCTTTTGCCACAATAGCCTACCTGAGAATGAATCTTTCTCTTATACATACACATACTATTATCTATATTTTCCCCAAGTCTATAATCAGAGACAGCTGAAGACTAGACTTTTTTCCCCATCGAAGTAGTGATTTAGTTTGGAAGCTCCTGAGAACCTGAAGGGAGTTATTATATTATTGTAAAACTGCATACCACGCTAAGACATATCCCACTGCACAGATACCTTTCCCCTTAGGGACAGTACAATTTTAAATTTCATTTTCTTACTTTTGTTTGCAGGGAAGAGCCTGTTCTTTCTTTCTACAGCTGTTAGCAGCAAATCAAAAAAAGAATTTCAACAGAGATGTTTTGAAAAGCTAGCGCATAAGAAAAAATGCAATTTCCCCCATAGGATTAGAGTATAATCATCCATTGAAATTTCTTTGGTATGTGACATTGTGGGTTGCATGTCACATACCATATTCTTAAAACAACTGCTGGGCAAGGAAAATGTTTTACTCCACATTTTTAATATATCTTCTTTTTTCTTTTAAAACAAATTTTGACTAAAAAAAAAAATCTTACTTTGGTCCCTTCTGTTTAGTGGCTTGTTATAGTTTTTAGAATTTGCAAAAGTTTACATCTACATTTGCCTTTAGAGATAGACAGTTCTCTCCTTCTCTTTTGAATCAGCAGCATGCAAAACCAGCACCTTATTAGTCATTGCTAATTGAAAAATCAGCAGTTTTCCAGATACTAGGTAAAGCAAGAATCATTTTCGTTCAAAAACAATCATTCAGACAAACAAAAAACAGCATAGGATGTTGGGATGGGCTATTCTGAGCTAATGCAAATGTGTTTAATCACTAATTTGGCTAATGACAAAGATGGGATTGTTGGGCCCATTCTGAACATAGTTTGTGTTTATTTCAAAAATAAAATGGTCCAATCATCCTGATAGTTTTTTATGCACAACTCTCATTGAAGTCAATGTACCTGCAGAATGGCTGGAATGAGAAAGGCCCCAGAAGTATACAATCAGATGTGAAGGGGCATCTTTGCTCAGCAGAGATCTAGGACTTTAGTTTAGAATGAAAGTAGTGATAGAATTATTACACGTAGAACAGGGGTCTCACACTCAAATGACCACAAGGGCCACATGAGGATTAGTGCATTGGCCCGAGGGCCACATCACTGACACACACCCTGTCGCTGCCCCCGCCCCCACTCCACCCCTTCCATGAGGCTCCGCCCCTGCCCCTGCCCCGCCTCTTTGCACCTCTTCCCTGCCCCCATTACAACCCCTTCCCCGAAGTCCCCACACCAACTCTGTCCCCTCCCTGCCCCCAGGCAGGGAGTTGGGGTGTGGAGTGCAGGAGGGGTGAGGGGTGCGGCAGGGGGTCGGGGTGCAGTGTTCAGCAGGGGGCTCAGGGGAGGGAGTTGGGGTGCAGGATGCAGGAGGAGCTTGGGGTGCAGGTTCTGGACCGGTGCTGCTTACCTAGAGCGGCTCCGGGGTGGCAGCAGCGCACACCAGGGCCAGGGCAGGCTGCCACCTGCCCTGGCCCCGCTCCACTCTGCTCCACTCCAGGAAGCTGCCCGGGAGGTGGGGCACAGGGCTCTGTGTGCTGCTCTTGCCACTCCTCCAGGTACCACCCCCGAAGCTCCCATTGGCTGCGGTTCCCTGTTCCCAGCCAATGGGAGCTGTGGGGGGGGCAATGCCTGGAAGCAAGAGCAACACATGGAGCCATCTACCTTCCCCTCCTCGCCCCAGGGGCCGTAGGAACATGGTTCTGGCCACTTCAGGGAGCGGCATGGGGTTCGCGGGCTGTAGTTTGCCCATCCCTGGCCTGGAGGTAGGCAGAGGGGCCGGGGTGGGCCACACAAAAGAACCGCATGGTTGAGACCCCTGATCTAGAATAACAAGGCCCCTGGAACCAGATGAAATCCCAGCAAGGATGATTCAGCCAATTGTCCTTTCAAAATTGATAAGGAGACTACATCAAGTTTAATATTAAGAAGGAGCAGGGATAGCCTAGACTAGCTGCCAGTACCTGTTGCCCTTGGCGAACCATGCAATCGGTGTCCCGCACCCCCAAACCTCAAGGGCAGATCTAGGCTGAGGTTTTTGGTAAACTGGGAAACATTTTGTCTCTTTTTTCCTTTTAATGTTTTTTAAGTGGTTTTTTTTTAAACAGAGGCTTAAGTATTTGGTTTGTACGTCCGTCCGTCTGTCCAATCAATGGTTTCTGAGATCAGATAAAATAGAGACACAAAATTTTCAAAATAGATTTGTATGTGACAGCTAGATGATATTTCAGTCCGATTTCAAATAAAATTGCATTAAAATGTTCATTATAATTTTGATAGTTACAAATCCCAAATCATCTATTACGCTATCCTGCTTTAACAACTTTTTTCAAAGTTATAACCCGACACCGGTTGTTTGGAAAGTAATCCCCTTCCTCACGGTTACCCACTTGGAGTGTGCCATCATCACTTTCATAGTCTATTAACTGTTAATTCTGTTACTTTTCTTTTATGGACCTTGTTTATTACATGGAAACCAGTTATAACAAAGAAAAGTTTATAATTATACAGCCTGAGAATAATGCTAAGGTTTAATAATGCTTAAAGATACTCACATTTTGGATTTATAATGCTGAAAGACCTTATTTTTTGGCACCAAGAAACACAATTTTTCACAGTATTCACTCTATTCTACCTGTGACGTGTTAAAATGACCGTTTGACATGTATCAACTCGCGGTATCTCCACTCTATATGAATTTCCGGCTATGCAACCTTGATGTATATTCGAGTTAGGTGTCACTAGCATTGCAGCTCTTGCTGCTGGTGGATGTGTTTCATTGTGTCTGAGTTATTGCATATCAAAATTGCGGAGTGGGTCATCTTGACCCTATGTCGCAAATTGAAAATTTTTTTTGCTAAAATATTATTTGTTTTTGCAGTAAATAAAATATTTGACATATGAATACATTCTCAGAAATGTAGAAAAATGAATAATAATTCACATTCCCTCCGTACGCACATGGGAAATGAAATAATGACATCTTTGTTATTTTATTTATATTTTTTTCATCTTTTTTTTTAATTTGATTTTTTTTCCCTTGAATTTGGCGCCCATTTAACTTGGCACCCTAGGCGACCACCTAGTTCTCCTATATGGACGAGCCCGTCCCCGGGGGGGAAGATTGGTTAAGAGATCTGAGAAATCCAAGGAATTCTCTCCCTCACACAGATAGTAGATTCTGTGGCACTACTTGTAAGCACAGAGAGCTGTCCAGGAGACCTTACCTAAAACTTCCCTTTCCTAAATTATCTGCTGCCCAGCACCTCAGACATGGCTGCATTTCAGTGGTTTGTATATAACGGAGTATGCTTTATAATGGGACTGTAAATATCAGGTCTGGTGCAGTTAGCATGAGAAAATAGTGAACATTTTGGCCGTTTTGTTTGATGCTTAGGCTAAGTTGGAGTTTCTCCCATAGACTGATATCAGATCAAAGGCTTGCACCTGCAAACATTTGTTTGCACAGCAGATTGGAAGGGTGGTGTTTGGAATTTGCTTAGCTTTTCCCCCTTAAATCCTCCCCAAGGGAAAGTAAATCTTCAGAAGCAGCAGATAAACCAGCCTGATCTGTACCAGGGTTCCATCAACATCACTGATTCTTACAATCTGCACTGCACAGAGACAGCCACAAAGGGAGGATAAAGATACATAAGGGATGTAATGAACACAGGCAGGAGAAGCAGAAGCAGCAGTTAAACAAACCTCTCAGTGTGGTAGGTAAATAGGATCCTTGCCCTTTGGAGCCAAAGCACTACTCATTTTGAGCTGCAAATTCACCAATATCCATGTGCTGCAGTGTACAGACACTCCAAATACATGTTGGGTGTACAACAAGGAAGTGGTTTTTAATTAGAGGGCAATGTTTGTCTGAAAAATCTCACTCTATTAGCAAGTGTTGATCCGACTGGGAAAGGATTAAGTGGTTCTGCTGTGTCAGTGATCTCCAGTCAAGATCAAATCACTTCCCACAATGCAAGGTGTAAGGAAGATATTATCAGGGAAAAGAATGTTGGGACCTGAAGAGGTCTTGTGAAGGCATCACTCCAATGCATACACAGGGCCAAATTCCATCAATGAAGTTTCTCCACATTTATACGAGTTTAGATCACTGGACAGAAAAATTCGGTCCTTAAAAAGAAGACCTGAAAAGAATCCCAAATATCTATCAAAAATCAGGAAGGGAGCCAGATGACTACACGTTTTGCTTACCACTGCAGTTCACAGCTGCTGCCTCTGTAACACTATATCTTGGCCAGGAGAAGAAGAAAGGTTAAAAAGGAACTAATTAAAGATGCAGCATTGATATTCAATTTTACATACATACAATTCCATGCATTCCTGTTAAAATATAGTCCTTAATGTCTATAGTTCAGTAACTCTTCTCCACTGACTTTCATGTTTTTCCCCCCTGCAGGATTCCTGAATCTGTCTCCAAGGAGAGAGAGAAAGCTATAACTCCCACTGAGTTCCAAACTCATTTTGCTTGCCTCTCAGACATGCAAAGGAAGAAATTAGAAGTAAAATATCTTGGGTTCCTACTTCTATGGCTCGATTCCAAGAGATAACAAAAGCACCACTAATCCATTTTTGCCACTTAAGCCTCTGATGTTGTCTGTTTTCAGATTACCGAGGGATAATCTTAGCTTTTTTATATCCCTTTTTGTGTGAAGAGGTTCAGCACAAAGAAATCTATTTATCAGAATAAACAGATGCTGTCATTTTCACCTGTCATTGTATTTTACAGGCTGTCCATCTTTTCCAAGTTTTCCCATCCTTACTCGTTGAGCACGGAATAAATACTGAAAACACATGCAGACAACCTTTCAACCTCCAAGTATACAAATACATGAGAGTGACTACCATGCAAAAAAGGATGACAAATGAACAAAGTACAGTAGAATCTCAGAGTTATGAATACCAGAGTTATCAACTGACCTGTCAACCACATACCTAATTTGAACCGGAAGTATGCAAGCAGGCAGCAGCAAAAACCAGAACAAACAAAAAAAGCAAATGTAATATAATAATTACAGTTAAAAATAAACTGCTAAAAAAAACAAGGGAAAGTTTAAAAAAAGATGTGACAAGGTAAGGAAACTGTTTCTGGGCTTGATTCATTTAAATTAAGATGGTTAAAAGCAGCATTTTTCTTCTGCATAGTAAAGTTTCAAAGCTATGTTAAGTCAATGTTCAGTTGTAAACTTTTGAGAGAACAACCATAATGTTTTGTTCTGAGTTATGAACATTTCCGAGTAACAAACAACCTCCATCCCCGAGGTGTTCATAACTCTGAGGTTCTACGGTATCGAACACTCATTTCCTCTCCCCCGCCACTCACACATGCTACAGAAGAAGTAACTCTATACTACAGATAGAGAAACAAAGCACATTTCAAAACCAGAGAGAAGTATATGTACAACTAATCTAACAGAAGAGACTAAGAGAGAAACACTTTCTAGTCCAAAATCTGAAATAGACAGGAGCACAACAAGGACATTTTTTCAAGTAGTCAGAAATGGCCAAAGATATTTCATCAGAAAGAAATGAGGAAAAAACTGGTTCTTAAGACTGAGCTTCACACTGCAGAATAACCTGATCAGAAATAGACACACACAGTAGGACAAAAGAATAAAAACTTCACACAGTGCACACCCCATCCCAAATTGTATTGGCCTCTGACAGATACCTCAAAGTTCAATCTCTTCTACACTTGGGCAATACTTGTACAGCTGGTCATGCCAATAAAGCATTGTTATTGATATATTTAAATTTATATGCATATTAAAAATACCGAACCTCTAAGCACTCTTGATGCAATTTAAATATACAAGAAAATCAAAATCCAACCATAACTAAAGTGCTGCAGTACAGCTCAATATGCCACCAGCAGATAAGGCAACCCAAAAGCTCAAATCCACCTCTTCTATTAGCCCCACCCCTGTTTATAGATGCCTAAGGGTGGAAAGATTAACTTTGTAGGTGACTCTGTGTGTCATCAGAGCCCCACAATTTTGAACCAAGAGATACTACTAATTTTGAAATGTGTGTGTATTGGCATAATTGTTCAAAATCCAGCAAAAAATAGAAAAAACAGAATTTAGGACTATGTGGATATTTATGTGGGATACTAATTCATTTTTCATCATTTGATAACTTTACCCACACCTTTACACTCTCTGAGTATGCAAGTCTGGAAGTCACTCTGCATAGAAACTTTGCTTTTTGGGGAATAGCTAGAGCCAAACAAGACCAACACCTTAGTGATATAAAAATTAAAAGGGAGGAGTGCATTTTGTGTTTCTCTCTGGCCAATGCAAATAGGATGGATAAGATATAGAAAGAGACATATCCTTTCCTGGATGGAAGAAAGGAGTTGAAAGAATGCTTTGGAAAAATTTACCACTACTATCATCTCTTTCTCTCTCACACACACACAGTTTATTTTTCTTCCAACCATCCAGTTCTTTCCTCCTCCCCTCTCTCTTAAACCATTTCCCCTCACCAGTTCATTTTATATCTTCTACACTTATGATCAGCCAGTCATTATGGTATCTTCATATCTCTTCCCCAACACATAGGCCCCATCTCTTCAGCCCATTATGAGAGATGCAAGTGGTGATTTTCCACTCAAGGAGTGATATTTCTGCAAGATTCATCTGGCCCATAAAAAGGAGCATTCGGGCTCTCTCTTGATATAGCAATGCTTGACAGGAGGTGCTGCAAGGAGATCCTGATGCACAAGCTTCCTATACTGGTTAGATGGAATCGATATGTCTGTGTAGGACTTGCAGGGATGAAGGCTGAAGATGAGGAAGATGGCTGCCTGACTCTTGTGAAATGCAAAAGACACCGTAGCCATGCAGAACAGTGGCAGAGGAGTCCTAGAGGGCAAGAAAACTGGTATGTCACACTAAATCTGGTATCCTAGAGAGGTCTGAATACAGAGCATCCTCATATTTCACACAAATTAGAACAGGTGTCTTCTGGCCAGTGTTCAGGGAATTCTGTTGTCGGACTGAATACAGATATCTCTAGAGAGGGAGACCAGTTAGACAGCACTATCAGTTACCTGTTAATTTGAAAACTAGAATTTTTCAGAGATATAAATAGGCCATAGGATGTTTAACTTACAGCAATTTGTATTCTGTAACTGTTCTACGCTGCCAGGAGTCGTGGATAGGTGCCCCATACATTGAATAAATAAATAAATAACTGAAACACTCTATTTAATGAAAGCATATTTCAGAGCTTAATATGTTCAATTGTCATTAATTTCTTCCTCTAGGTCAGTAGCAAACAAGTTAATTTCAGAGTATGTTAATGGAAATTCCCTATAATTTGTCTCTTAGTATTACCTGTAAACAAAAAGATATCTGAAAAATATTTAAGCAATAAGACATGACAAATAGCATGTTCCTGTGCTAGTATAGTAATTATTAGGTAGAAGTAAGGCACAAGGACAAACCAAATGAATTTACCCATATGAGCAATGCCATAAGCTTGCTAAATTGCCTGTTCTGTCTTTGGCACTCATAAAAGAAACATACAAAAATAAGGAACACAATTGGAACTGATCACTTACTATGCCTTAGACATTGTTAGTTATTAATAAATTAAGTGTTGAGCTGGGCTTGGTCCTGTACAAGTCACAAATGAAGACAGTTCCTGTCCAGAGCAGCTTCCAATTTGAAAGACACCAATCAGAGATGTGTGGAAAGGCCCAAAAGAAGGGGCTAGCTTTTAATTTGTTTCTTCCTCACTTTTCATCCTTCTAAAGAAATGTTGGGGTAGTGAAAATATTTGACTGACATAAATTAGTGTTGTGGAAGAAATGGGTACAGGGCTTGGTACACTGGGATAGGAAAGTCCACCCAGAATGGGAACAATAATAGAAGACCCAGAGACAGGATCAGGAAGAGGATAGAAATAGGACTTTGAGGGAGTCGTCAATGGCACAGCGAGGAGAGAAATGGTAACTAACAAGACATAGGTCAGACTATCACTGACAGCAAATGAGAAAGCCCAAATGTATTTTAATGCCATAATTAACCATGATAGGATATGATTTAGTGGTGCATTAACACATCCCTGGTATAGTTTTATATTTTCAGCCACCCAAGGTATGCATTAATGGATGAATGAATCATATTTTTAAATGACTTGCCTATTGTGATATGATATGGTTATGTATTTTTGTACATTTAACATTTATATTTAACTTTTTTTTCTATTTTGACATCTTCCCCTTCTATAGGAATAGTTCCTGCTAGTTGGTTAAAATAAAATAATGGAACACAGGTATTCTAAGACTATACTGTATTTTTTGTTGTTGTTCTTTTTCAAATCTTTTTACTTTATTTTTTTAATACAAGTGACTAACTTAGAGGAATTTCTTCGAATTGTGCTTCCAGTTCTTTCTCTGTGTGGAAAATTGCAGACACAGTTTTGCTGGCCCAAAGTATAATACTCACACTTACAGCAGGTTTTTTGTTTTGTTTTGTTTTGTTGTTTTTAATTACTGATTCCAGTAGTATTTCCCATTGCATGTTCAGGGAATCTCCCACAAACCAGTAGACTCTTGGGAAAACATAAGGAAGTTTTAAAATGAAGCCATAGTGTATGCTTGTCCTCTCTGCTCTCTGGAGATCTGGTAGGCAGAATTCCTCCCAGAGATCTCTACGTGGCAGTATGGTTCCACCAAGCTACAACCCTGCCCAATATTTTACATAGATATTGTCCCTTTCATTCTGATTGATTCCAAAGTGTTTCGTAGATTCACGGTGAGATTCTTTACCATGCCTCTAAGAAGCCCTGGCACTGCCCAAACTCTTCACAGCACACTGACTAACATGCCACTCTGATCCCTAGCACTTCCCCTATTCCAGGACTTCTGAGGAGGTCCTCGGGAGGCAACCGTACTGTGTAGCACAATATCTGAAGGAGGGAGACCTTCCCTCCAATGGAACTGAGACTTTCAGGAGCTTGTTATTCCACTTCAGCACTTTTATGTGGTGTAAACAAGCCAGTGGACGTGGGGCTCTCACCCTCTATGCATTTAGCACTCTTGCAAAGCAGCAGTAAAGGAAGTTGCAATTTCAAACTAAAAATATGCCTATTGTCATTCAGGCAAGATAAATGAAAAAGGGGAACATTATTGTTCTAGTGAAAAATAGCACTGATGTACAGCTGTAATATAGAAGCTCTTAGTTATAAGTATCCCACCAGTCTTGAAATGAACCACTACCAAGGACCTGATTCTCATCTCCCTGTAGGCCAAAAATAACTCCATTGAACTAAACAGAGTTAGTTTGGTATAAAATGAGTGCCTGCGAGATTGGAATCACAGCCTCAGGATTTCATAAGACCATTACATATCAGAAACACAAACGTTTATTGATTTCCTCCAAGGGCATGCAGTTATGTTGATCAGAGAGGTTTTCTGCAAGTAAAATTGTGTTTTCCTGAATGAGTCACGTCAGAGTAAGCGTACTCTCAGTGGCTAAAACTTCTGACTCACAGCAGCACTGAGAGCAGGATGCTTAAATTACAACATTTCACTCTCAACTGGAGGCTTGTGTATATTCGTATTATTCAGAGCTTCACTAATGACACAGGTGTGAAATATGGACTTGACTCCTGTGTGCTCTGTCAGTATGCCCGTCCATCATGCATCAAAGTGGTATCTCCATCTCATCTGAAAAACCAGCCTGTTTCTCTAAATTCATCTTGCGTAGTCCTGCCTTACTCCCAGCAGCAAGACTACTGTAATACACTCCTAATTGGATTTACAGAACAGAACTGGCTGTTTGCCTCTTTGGACAGGAGCAAGGGAATCAGTTATGTCCCAGCACCTCCTATCATTTGACTAAGATCGAGCTTTATTGGTCCCAAGGTCCTCACTTGTAGAATTCTCTCTTGGAAGTCTGCTGGAGTCTTGCTTTTAAGTCACAGTGGTGAGTCAATGGACCATCATGTGAGTAAAATTACTCATGTGAGTACATGATAATAGGATCAATCCTTTGTACTGTACAGTAATAATATCAAAGGGCAAAATTTAGATCTGCATGGGAGATCTGAATTCCAACATTCTGTTTTTCCAACTGGCAAACATATGCCAACGGCAGGATAACAGAGTCAAGATCTACTGTAAGGATCAGAGACAATTTTGTACAAAACAGTTACTAATTGACCAGTTCAAATTCCAAAGCAAAAGCCAATGGCTTTATTGCTTTTAAAAAACAGGAAATTATCTTGCTACCTTAAAAACAAAATTACTTGAATTCTCGTTTCTTTAGTGTGTGTGGGAAATATGGTTAATACATAGTTAATCCAAGCATTTTAAGATAAAGAGAATGAGTATCAGATACAAACCACAACTAAACTATTGAGAGACCAGTCAGCATCCACATTTTAAACAAATTGTGATAATTCAATAAGAATAAAACCACTGACCTACTTACAGTTACATTCACTTTCTTTGTGTTAGGTTTCTGCCTTTTATACTATTGTATAAAGTGATGTTATATTTTTTTTCAGTTTTAAAATAGCAAGGTACCCGATTCTGTGACCTTAATGTGGAAAACTGCTTTGTATTCTATGTAGCTTTTGTATCTTTGAAAAGGAAAATGCATATTCTGAAGTCTTGTGTTTAATAAATGTGTGTAAAATTGCTATTGTGTCTTTCTGAAATAAAATTACAGATCATGAATGCTAAACTGTTTTTTATTTTCACTAACACACATCTGAATGCTATGAGTTTTTTCTGGATATGTCAAAATTGCAGCTCAGAAAAATGTTAGAAGGTCCTGTCATACATATTCATTATAGAGATAAAAGAAAAAATAGAAATTATATTACAAAATACAAATTCTACCAGAAGATATATAGAAAATAGTATGGAAATGTGTCAGCGATATTTATAATATATTAGGACTGTTGTGTACTAACTGGAATCTACTAAACTATGTAACCTGGAGCTTTGGTTTAACAACAGGTAATATCCCATGACTTTCAGCAATCAGTTTTTATAGTATTATAGAATCCCCATGCCCAACTTCGAAAATAATCTTTGGTCAGAAGTCTGTAACAGCCTTACCAAATCATTAGTAATAAAAACAGAGGGTAAATATTGCCCCCATGGAAGTCAATGGCAAAACTCACTTTGACTTCACTGGAGTCAGGATTTCACCTGGATTCTCTTTCCTTTGGAGATCAGGGATTTCTGTTCTTTTATTTTTGACTTTTGAGATAAAACCTAATTATTTAAGAATCTGATTCTGCACATATTTACCCATATAAATAACTCTAGTCACGTGATTCCTCCCAAGGAATAATTCACTGAATACACTAACGTTATGCTACTTTCATACTAGTAACGGAGAGGAAGTGGGAGGCTGTTACAAATATAGACTAAAGATATGAAAAGACAGAGCATAGGGTTGGGAAAAGGAAACAATGAGCATCTAGGGAGAAAGAAACAGTAGAGTGGAAAGAGTTTTCAAGGTGAGCCCAAGATGCTTAAACAGAAGGTGAATAGAAGCCTGTGAAGAAATTCAGGGAGGGTGATATGGCCACAGAAGTGGCAGAAGAACACGTTACTCAGCTTTTTCAGTACCTGCAGTTCTTTAAGATGCGTGTCCCTATGAGTAATCCACTTCAGGCGTGCATGCGCTTCTCAAGTTATTGATTGGAGATTTTTTTGTTTATAGTGTCCATATAGCCAAGGCATGCGTTTATGCATCCTCATGCCGTACACCATGGCTATAAACTGCCCTAGTTCCTTCTCCATCTGAATGTCCCACAGAAAACAGCGCGAAGCAAAAGGAATGGAGAGTAAGTAATGGAGCACTCATAGCGACACACATCTCGAAGAACCACAGTTACCGCACAAGGTGAACCTCTTCATCTTCTTCTTCTTTTTCAAGTAGTGTCCCTGTGGGTGCTGAGGTTCAGGTGACTCCCAAGCAGTATTCCCAGAAGAGGAGGGAACTTTGTAACTGAATCCAGAACTGATAACAACATCACATTATCAAGTGCAGCACATGATCTGTTGGCATGGATCGAGGCATAGAGCTTAGAAAGTGTATATACTGTAGCCCTACATATCTCAGATACTGGAACATTTTTGAGTCATATTGTGGATGTTGTTTGCTATCTGGTAGAATGTGCTACCACCCGGGGTTGGGGGGGGGGTGGAAAATGGACTCCAACTGTATCATAGCAAGTGACAATACACCCAAATATCTACCTTGACACAGTCTCCAAGCAGACATCGTGGACCGTTTAGAACTATCTGTGATAGAAACAAACAGTCTAGGTGACTTTATCTAGGTAGAAGGGCAATATCTTTCTAACATCTAAGGTATTAAAACAGGTCTCCTGCAGAGAGCTATGTGGTTTTGGAAATAATACTGGTAGATAAATGTACTGATTAAGATGAAATTCTGATAGTACCTTAGGTAAGAATTTGAGGTTTGGGCATAAAGACTCTCTGTCCTTTTAAAACACCATAAAAGGGAGATCTGCCATCAAGGCCCCAATTTCCCCACCCCTATTGGCCAGTGGTTTTCAAATTTTTTAGGCTGTATATCCCTTTCCAAATAATGTAGTCAAACACATACCCTGTCGTAATATACCTATGATTAGATTGCCAAATCTTACTAAATAAAACATATTGTCCGCTATTACAGGATTTTTTCTCGTGTACCCCCGATGAGAGCTTACATACCCCAGTTTGAAAACCACTGCTATGGGCCAATGTGATAGCTATTTAAAAGGTCATAGCTTTGGCGCACATATTGAGAGGGATCTTGCTTCTCCTTGTTTGTTGATTTCGAGCATGAAGGTCACATTGTCTGTCATGATCCTGAGTGATTTGTCCCTGATGAGGTTTAGTAAATGGAGGAAGGCATTCCTGACTGCCCTGAGTTCTAACAGGTTGGTGTAGAGACTGGTTTTCTGAGGTTTCCATCAATCCTGAGTTGTGAGGGCATTTAGGTAAGCTCCCATGCCAACAGTGATGTATCTGTTGTCATGGTTACTGTTGGAACGGGACAATGAAAGGAATGCCTGCACAGATGTTGAGATGATTCTTCCACCAGTCTAGAGAGCTCCTCACCTGGAGGGGAAGCATGACCTGCTTGTCCAAAGTATCTCTGCCCAGGGATTAGGTTGTTTACCTGGAAGCAGAGGTAGTGTAGCCCTGCATGATTGGTCACAAAGTTGCAAGCGGCCATCTGTCCCAGGTGAGATAGACAGTTCCTTATTGTAGGTTGAGGGCACCCCTGAATTTCCCTGACCAGACCTGACAAAGTTATTAATCTGTTGTGTGAAGATAGGCACTGGCTATCAGCAAATCCAAGTATGCCCCTATGAACTGCATTTTCTGTACAGGAGTTAATGTGGATGTTATTATGTTCAGCTAGAGTCCCAATACTTGGAAAAGAGCAGGGGCCAGTGGAAGATAGTACTTCTCTGTAGAATCTGCCATTGAGTAGGGGATTGGTACTGACATGGTAGCTGAAGAAGACAGTGCCTTTGGACTGTACCCTGACGCAAGTGCCGATAGTGTTTGGTGCTGTGGTTTGCCCCATACTGAAAGTGCTGAGTTGGTAGGTAGCGATGGTGCAGCTGTGCCAGGTAATAGCAGTTTGGATAGCTTATCCTTGCCCTCTTTGTCTCTCGTAGACAGAACTGTAGCTGTTGGAGCCATGTTTCTCTTTAGAGAGCAAGGACCTTCTGGCTCTGCCAGTACCAGAGGAGTTTTTGCTTGTACAGTCCAAGCCGAGACTTCTAGGCTTCTGAGACCATGGAGCTAGCAAGGGACCAGGGCCTTTTAGGAGCTGGCTCCTTATGATGAGAGTCTGAGCTCCTCTTCTACAAGGCTTTCTACAGCCTTCTCTGTCTTAGGGGAACCTGCACTGAGGTTGAAGGGGCACTGGATCTGTCTGGAAACAAAGGTACAGGGGGATGTCTTCTGACCTGATTCAGACATGGATTGAAGGAAGTGCACCATCATCAGCACCCTCAGTTTAATCTCCCTGTTCTTCCTTTCCCTGGATTTGAGGACCAGGCATAAGTTGCACTTCTGGCAGATATGGGACTCCCACAAGCAACAGACAAACTTGGAGGAGCTCTCTCTAACAGGTGTAGACTTCTGACAAAAGAGGCAGCATTGAAACCCTTGCGAGCCAGGCATGCACTGAGGTAGGAAAGGGAGAGGAAATAAGTTAATCTCTCACTACCTATATCTACTAACAAAATTAACTAGTTCTAAACAAAACCCTCTAGTTACCTCTATAAGAGATTAGATGAGTCAGCCTCAAGGTGGACACACTAAGACTCTATCTCTGGTTGAGACATTTGAAAAGGAACTGAGGGCAGTTCACCCACACAGCCCTACATAGGCTTGTTGTGTGACATAGGTATGCATAGGTCACGTGCCTGGGTTGACTGGATGCTGCTAACAAAAAATCTCTGATCAAAGGATCAAGAGGCGCATGGGCACCTGAAGTGCACCACCCATGGGGACACTACTCAAAGAAGAGGAGGATAATTTTGTTAGAAGCATTTTGATTATACTAGAAGTAGGGTAGATATGGATGATAAATAGGGAAGCCGGAAAGAAAGTGGTTGTGCTGGTGTAAATTAGAGTGTTGGAGATACCTGCACCTGTGAAGGTGCATTGGCCACTTTGGCAAAGAACATCTAAGACGAAAGGTGATAATCATGTACAAGATACCAAGAAAGAGAGCTATCAAGGTGGGAGAGGAATTATGCAAGTGAGGTGTGAAGTAAGATATAAGCAAAGACAAATTTAGGTTGAACATCAGGAAAAATGTCTTAATGACTGTGGAATAGCCTTTCAGTAGAGAAAGGCCCATCATTTGGGTCCCTGAAAACTAAATTAGACAAGGAACTAGAAAATGTTCCCCAGAGAGAAATCCAACATTAGCAGGAGCCATGGACTAACTTCCATCTCTAATTTTTGTTTTGTCTAATATTGTCTATTTCTACTTCACTATTTATTAAGTGCTGACTATGTGCTCTGCGCTGCACAAGACATAAAATAAAAACGGCTTTTGACGCAAGGAGCTTGGAGTCTCAAAAGGAAGATGGAAAGAAGACAGCTTATACCAAGAAACCCAGATGAGAAATAAAGATTTTTTAAAGCTATTGACCATCCTCTTTTCAACAATCTGTGGGTCTTAAGAACATAGGAAATATGACAATGGACTGGCAGGGACCTCTTGGGTCTTCAAGTCTGGTCTCCTGTTACTGCAGACAACCCCATAAGATTCAGGAATCTGAATGATTACAAAAAAGGGAAAGGTTCCAAATGATTCCTGAATATCTGATTAACAAGACAAATATTGGGACCTATATTGTAGCTCAACACACACACCTGCTAATTGAAAAGGGTGGTGATGTCAAAGACAGCTAAATGCTACAAAACTGGTGATCTATTTATTCTATTGGAATATTTAATTCTCAGTCCAACATATTTTACAGGCAACAAAGAGATAAAGAATTTTTAGTGAATTTTAATATTGGTAGAGTCAGTCAAGTTAAAATTAGATCTTTTTTCCCCCTTTGACTTTTAAACATCTTGTTAGATATAATTATCAGCTGGTTAATAACAGTGGTTTAAATAGATGAGAAAATGTGATCTTTAAAAACTACTCAAATAGAACAACAAGTGAAATAATTTTATCTCAAGGAGCATGTAGTGCGGCAGTTACCCCTCTCCTGGGAGAAAAGGTAGGCTGATTGGGGAAGCGGCCACAGCTGGGGCCACACGTAATCAGGCCACATGCAGGCCTGATAAGAAGGGCTAAGGGAGGAGCTGGGTCAGAGTCTCTCTCCAGCCTTGGAGTGGGAAGGACTTAGCTGCAGGGGAAGCACAGGGTACCTGGGACAGGGCAGGGGAAAGGCAAGAGGAGCTGGGGAGCTCCACCCTGGCAACTCCCCAGGCTGAGGCCTTGTTTAAGGCCTAAAGAGGTACCGGGGCTGAAGAGGTGTAGCCTAGGGATAGGCAGAGGCAGATGGTCCTATCCCCTTGTCAGTGATGAGTGGTCATTACAAACTGCAGCCTGCCCCAGAGAATGGGGCTAGATGACAACTGGCAGTAGCCACTGAGGCAAGGTGAGGATGGGGGATGGGGTTCCCCTGTGAGGAGAGACCCAGAGTGAGGAGGGTACTGCTGTGGAGCAGCACCCCAAGGAAAGAGGCACCGGGGTCTGGGAGGAACATGGGGGCCTGAGGCAGGAAAGAAACCAGCGAGCAGAAGATGCTCCAAGTGCTGGAATTGAGCTAGTTCCTGGATGACCAACAGGAGGTGCCGCAGCGGTGAGTGCTCGACCTGTTCCAGACCACTACATGGAACGATCTCAAAGCAGAGGCAAG
This sequence comes from Dermochelys coriacea, assembly GCF_009764565.3. Classification (NCBI taxonomy): domain Eukaryota; kingdom Metazoa; phylum Chordata; order Testudines; family Dermochelyidae; genus Dermochelys; species Dermochelys coriacea. The sequence goes on along the minus strand of NC_050078.2, from coordinate 68,853,493 downwards.
GCTGCTGAATCCACCATTCCACTCTGGATCATCAGTTCAGACCCCACGTCAAAGGCTAAATTCTGCTCTTTCTGTGGTCAATAAATTACGTGTGCGTTCCTTAACTGAAACACTATCGTATAATGACTACTGACATATATGAAATAAGTTGATGGCTGGACTGTAGCTCTTAGTGTCATCATAAAAGCTATCATAGTAATGGGCAATGGTACTGGCAGTTTCAGCACAGTGAACTGCTTTGTCATCTCAGAGATAATCCCTCCAGAACAGGGTTGAAGGCTAACGGGTAGAATGGCAGGAGGAAGCTTTCACTTTCACTGCCTTCACTGCAACTGTTCTGTGATTAGAGGCCTCAATTCAAAGCAATTATCTGATTAAAGTACATTTATTATATTGAATATTCAAAGAATTAAAATGGAGGTAAGTATGTATGCTGTGTTCCATTTCACAGGCAGGAAACTGAGGCAGAGAGAGATTCCATTAAAATGGTATGTTCATTGAAGGTGCCTCAATGACTTGGGAGTAAATTACTATCTTGTATTATATCCACAAAAGAAATATGGGAGAGGAAGTGGCGGGACAAACTTTCCATAATTCTTCATCAATAACCTGGAAAGATGACCTCTTGGGTAAAATGCTACTTAGTTTTGAAGTAATATTTTCTACTCTGACTGCTAATAAAGACTTGTGTCAGTAGTTCTGGTGCTGAATTAGCATAGAAGCACTTAGGCATCTGTCATTTTGAATCAGCTTTCTGTGTAGAAGGAATACCTGTTTAGGAAATGTTAAATCAGGAACATCATGTGTTAAACATGAAAAGACAAAACAGAACTTTTGATGTTCAGGTTTTTGTGACTTGTGTCTGCGAGACTGGCTAGGAAAAGAGCATGCATTACTGTGTAACATTTAGTCAGTGTTAAATTATAGCTATGAAACATGGATATTCAAACAATCGATAATAAAGAAATTACAACCCTTCAAATTATGGAGTTTTAGAAGAATTCTGAAAGATGATGGCAGAAAAACATCTGGTGTGGGTGATGTCGTATCCTGGGTGGATCAAAAGGACTGTTAATCCACAGAGATTAACGGACGATTGTTGTCTTAAATATAAAGGGAAGGGTAACCACCTTTCTGTATACAGTGCTATAAAATCCCTCCTGGTCAGAAGCAAAATCCTGTTACCTGTAAAGGGTTGAGAAGCTCAGCTCAGGCTGGCACCTGACCCAAAGGACCAATAAGGGGACAAGATACTTTCAAATCTTGGGGGGCGGGGTGGGAAAAGGCTTTTGTTTGTGCTCTTTGTTTATGTGGTTGTTCTTTCTTGGGACTGAGAGAGGCCAGACAGAAATCCATCTTCTCCAACCCATCCTAATCCAAGTCTCCAATATTGCAACCAATATAGGTAAGCCAGGCAAGGTGGATTAGTTTCTTTTGTTTTATGTGAATTTTCCCTGTATTAAGAGGGAGGTTTATTCCTGTTTTCTGTAACTTTAAGGTTTTGCCCAGAGGGGGATCCTCTGTGTTTTGAATCTGAATACCCTGTAAAGTATTTTCCATCCTGATTTTACAGAGGTGATTTTTACCTTTTTTTTTTTTTGTTAATAAAATCCTTCTTTTAAGAACCTGACTGATTTTTTCCATTGTTCCAAGATCCAGGGGTTTGGGTCTTTTGATGATTTTGTAACCAATTGGTTAGGATATTATTCTCAAGCCTTCCCAGGAAAGGGGTGTGTAGGGCTTGGGGGGGGGATATTTTGGGGGAAGACATCTTCAAGTAGGCTCTTTACCTGTTTGTTTAAAACGCTTGGTGGTGGCAGCATACTGTTCAAGGACAAGGTGAAGTTTGTACCTTGGGGAAGTTTTTAACCTAAGCTCGTAAGAATAAGCTTAGGGGGTCTTTCCTGCAGGTCTCCCACCTGTATCCTAGAGTTCAGAGTGGGGAAGGAACCCTGACAATCATACAGAGTGGGATACCAGAGTTCCAAACTTCCAGCAATGGAGATGCAATGTAAAAAGTAGCAGAAAGACAAAATGCTTCTGAAATATAGTTGTAGTGGTTACAGCAGGGGGTGGGGCATCAAGATGTATATGGCCAAATTCTGCTGTCAATTATTCTGGACTAAGCTAATGAAGTTATTCTGATATTACATTCAGAGCAGAATTTGGCCCATGGTTGTGATTGCTATTTCTGTCACTTCAGACTCTGTGCAACCTTGAGCAACTCACTTAAAGTCTGGGGACCAAACTCATCCTTGCTCCCGCATAGTGCTTCTTGCACCTGGTGAATTCTCTAGGAGGCCAATGTGGCTGCTACAGTTGGACTGTGAATCATGTCCTGTGTGTTCCAGTTTCTCCATCTCTAAAATGGGGAGAACACCACTCTACCACTATTGTAAAACTCTTTCAGGTTCTTGGGGTGAAAGGTGTTATGTATCTCCCCAGCATGAACGGTTCAGGACGAGATGACCATTTTTCCCCTCTTTGGAGAGAGAGGAAGTTAAGATGACTGTATTTCTCAACCTTGCTGTCCAGAAATATTTTTGAAATCTAGCCATACTAGCTAGATTAAACTAATTGTTGAGATCTTGTTGTTCCAAATTAATTTTGCAAGTAAACAATGTATCAGACAACCCTTCCTTGTACGTCCACAGGGTGAAAGAGAGAATGTCAAAGTGAAGCCTTGGAAGGAGATTTATTTAGATTTTACATATTCTGACTGCTAATGAGAGGAGAAGAGAAATTGAAGACATTTGAGGAAGCTCTTTCTGGAGACAGGAGTAGCTACAAGCACACAAAAAATGAAAAGATGGAGAAATCAAAGTCCCAATTCATCCTAGTGTAACAATGGAGGTACACCAGGAACAATAGAGCCTGGCGACTCAAGTATTTATAGTGTTGTCTGCCCATTCAAAAAGGATTTTTTTTAATGTAATCTCTTTCCTCCACAATACAGGCAGCATTTCAGTTTTACTTAAAGCTAATTTAGTTATCAAATAGCTGATCCTAACACATAAGTGTTCAGTAATAGAATTAGGATGTGTTGAATATTACAAGACAACAGACAAATGTAATCTGCATATTGGGAGACCGAGGAATTAATTTTAAATTTTACACCTGAACTGTCTTGGTTTAATTAAATAGAATAAGCCAGTATTTTAATACAAACACTAATACACATATTAACAATAAGCAGATATTTATATAGAAGGCCAGGGGGAAAAAAAACTTATTTACTTCTGCTAAATTAATTGGGATGCCAAGAGGTTAATAAACTATTTAATTGGCTGGTAACAAGTAACAGTTTTCACTGAACTCAGAAGCAGGCAAGCAGGTAGCACTCATTTACATATGCAAAATCATTGCTTAATATTGCTCCTAATCTCTCTTCAGAGAAGAACAATATTGAAAATAATCTGTACTCATCTGAAGACTATCTTCAGCCTATTATAAACCAGGATTACTGCCTTTTATATAAGAGTTATTTATCTGTCAGGCGCTTTGAGCAACATGTACTTCCCTAGGCGTATATTTTCAAAGCTTATTAGTATTTTAGTTGCCTCCATTTTTAGGCACCCATCTTGAAGGGGCCTGATTTTCAGAGGGTGAGGATCACCCATCCTCTGAAAATCAGGCCCCTGGAAGGTGTCTTCTTTTCAGCCACCAAAATTGCTCATTGCTATTAAAAATTTGGGCCCAAATCAACAAATCATGAGGTTGTCCTGAAGAGCTGTCAATTTTTGTTTAATTATTAATCGTACAGAACAAACAGCAGAAAGGACAACGAACAGCTCTGCCGTATGCTCCTTAATATCCATGCACCCTTCAAGGAAGCTCTAAGTATGCATATAAAGGTAGTATCAAGTATCAGGGGGTTGGACTAGATGACCTCCTGAGGTCCCCTCTAACCCTGATATTCTATGATATCTGTAGCAAGCCTCTGAACCTGCCTAATGTGACAAGAATGTTTCCAGAAGCCACAGTAGTCCAAATAACCTGAGTGCTTGTACAGTTAATATCTTCTCTCCTGACTCCAGAGTGCTTACTAAACAATACAAGAGGGTGAAGAATTTCTATCTTTAAAATAAACTGAACCACACAGGGAAGCCTATTTTGTCAACTACCTAAAAAATCAGATCCAATCTCCCCACTGTCCAATGAGATTTCAGTGTATGGCAGCATAATACAAAGTTACTCCCTAGGTCATGCCATAATCAATGATATTATTGACCTTATTAACATTGTCATAGATGTTCCTATTTTTAATTCCTCATATTTATTTATCTAAGTCATTCTCAGGCCTAGAGAGAACATTTTTGAAATGATAAAAATTAGAAAAATACTCAGCAGGAATGCAGGAAAACACAACCCATATTTAACTACTAGAGATTTTTTCTTTTTCCCTAGTGTCTATGTACAGATTGCACAGTCTATTAATGTACATTAAAAAACAAATATAATTACATACAAAAAAGAAAATGAATGTTTACTATAACAACTATCTATCTATCTATCTATAGTTGACAAAGTAGTGGAATAGTCAGGTCCTCCACATACAAAGTCCTTATCAGAATAGTTTGAATGGGGCACTGGCATTGTGCCCATTAGCCAATCAAGATTAAAATTCACAAACACACACCTTTCCAGACGTGTTACTTACACATACACCCCTTTCTAGAGGTTTCCCTCATGCCTTCTGACCAGGCGTGTTTAGAGGTGGGGCCCACCCTTCCTGACCATTATCTTCTGACATATTAAAATAATGGCTACATTTATTTTAGAGCTGTCCTATTGCAGTCAATGCATGCATACAATTTTGGGCACAGCTGTACCTTTAAGAGATGACTTGTGAAGTACATCGGCCTATCTACACCTCTGATCAGCCCATCATTGTTGGCTCCACCCTGCAGTGGAACAAGGCTTTTTTGTCTGAATCAACTGCTGTCTGTGTCTATGCTTTCAGGGGTAGGGGCTGGTAGGTCAAATGAACAATGGGACAGTGTGGGCTGAATATACAGCAAGCATAAAGAACTGAATAAGAAGAAAAAGTCATCTGGTTTAAGGTAAAGATTTGGGATGAGGGAAGATCATTTGTCTTTTAAAGGCCATCACATGTAAAGAAATACATATTTCTCTGTGGAAATTAGAATAATGCTTTCAATCCTAATCCTAATCTACAACAATGTTACCTGTTTACCTTAGTCTGGTTTTCAACCAATATTTTAGCAGTACTTGACTAGAGGAAGCCCATAAACAAGAAAATGGAAATTAAGAACAATGTAAACTAAGCAAATGAGCAAAAGCAAGATTGCAAATGCAAGTTATTCTGCTCTGCTACAGAGAATATAACCCATCCCCAAAGAATCAGAGCATGCGTTCTCACAAAAAATGGTGAGACTGTTCAGAGAGCTTCATAATTAGCATTCTGCTGAACTCTCACCATTTTCCAGGTAGAATCAAAATGTCTGGATTCCAAAACATGCTTGTTTTGCTGTTGTTGTGTTTTAAATCTCCTAGGGAAGTATCAGCTTTCCACATGCATGTCAATGTACATTTTTTTTTTAAAAAAAAAGGAAGACAGTTCAGATTTTGAAAAGTTTGTGGTTGAGAAATTTAAATTAGCCAAATTCCGTTACCATTTTAATAAACATTTTGGGGCAGAGATTATTAATTGACTTTATAGTTGCACAGTAACTAACAACACAGCCCTGACCTGACTGAGGCCTCTACACACCACTGCAATATAAATGTTAAATAATACCAATAGCAATAACTTAGTATTGAAGGTCAGACTCTGGTTCTGTCTGTACTGCAATGTATATGGAAATTAATGTGAAAACTAACTTTGCCTCTTTGCCCTAACCTGCCCTTCTCATATAAAAAGCAGAAAGCTTAGGCAATCCATTCTGGTAATGACATGATAATCATCAAACAGCAGACCCTACACTAGACTCCACTCTCATTGACTTTGCATTGATCGAAAGCTAAATTAAACATTCCCGATTTCCAATTTGTCTCTTATCTGCAACCCTGCTCCCTGTTATCTTCAATTTTTCAAAACTAAGTGCTATTAGCCAGTGGAGGAGTACGTACTGAGCTTTAGAGGGCAACCATCGCCATTAGCAGATGATTATTTGCAATGAAGTGTGCTGTTCTACATGCTACCACCAATTTCTCCATGTAAGAAAGAAGATTCGGAGTTGGCTCCCAAAATTAGGAAAGCAGTTTTGAGACAGGAGAGTAGAAGTCTCCATTTCCTGCCCTTCTGATACGGAACCAGGGAAGTCAACAAGCACTACCGGACTCTGGCAACATTCATCAACATTAAGCCAAGTAATAATATGCCTACATGCTGCAGTTGTCAGTGCTCACCTGAATCTTACACTATCACAGTACATAGGGAATAAAATTACTCCACTTGGAGCAATACTGTGCTCTGAGATCAGTCCTTGGTTTTCACATTGAAGGCACATGCAAAAATTGAGTCTCTTTTGGTTGGATTATAAAAGCCCAATACTATTTTATGCCATTAAAAGGTGTTTTCACAGCTTTCCTTTTGTTTAAGGAATGTCTTCTCCAATACTGCAGGGCATAGAAATAGCCCCACATTTCAGCAAAATGAACTTGCTCAAATCCTTTTAATGAAAGAAATAAAACTTTTTAGAAGAGGATGGAGAATGTAGCTCTTATGGGAGCCTTTACAAGCCATTATTTCTGACATTTAGTTTATCAAACCAATAAAGATCTATGTGAAGTTTGTCCTAACAATTGTGTGCATGTACACAGCATATGCCTATGAACCTTGCGTGTTACAGACACTCATACCCTTCCTCACTTTTTTCAACATTTCTGTGTATCTTTCTTGCAAACAGTTATTAAAAGGAGAGAATTTATGTTTTACTCCATTTCCCCCCGCCCCAATTTTTTGTGCCAGAATATCATTGAATTTCTCTCAACATAAAGACATCTCCACGTTACCTAGTTAGGAATTTCCCCTGATAGATCAGAATGGCACTAATTGGAATGAGCCAGGGAAAGTATCCATTTGACCTCTTTTAGCACTGAAGAGCTAGTCAGTCTCCTGGTGTGCTGCATGGTACAATATTAATACTCAGAGCCCTAATCATTTCAGGCTTTCCATAATGAGGCTCAGTTTCTGCCAGCTTCTTTAGTGCAAAGACGCTTTTGGGATAGAAAATCTTTGCATGTAAATTTCCTTATTTGTTGAGACAACGTGGGTGAGATAATATTTTTTATTGGACCAATGTCTGTTGGTGAGTGAGACAAGCTTTCAAGCTTACAGGACCTGAAGACGAGCTCTGTGGTAAGTTTGAAAGCTTGTCTCTCTCACCAACAGACATTAGTCTAATAAAAGATATTACCCCCACCTTGTCTCTCTAATATCCTGGGACCAACATGGCTACAACAACATTGCCTAGTAGTTATGTATGGCATTCTGGCTTTTTCAGTCCGTTTCAGGAAATGGACTGTTACTGCTCTAGTTCTTTCTTTAGTATTAGAACATTAATGTAGACCATCACACACTCTCAGTGAGACAAAAAAAAATCTGTGACAAAGCTCTTTAGAGAGTCTAAAGAAAACCTTTTATGTGCTGACCTCCACTGATATTCTTTTAAAATCTCAAATTGGAGCAGCAGCTATGGTTTCTTTTCTGGGTCAACAACCTTTTTGATTAAGTGTTAAATAGCCCTTCTCATCTCTTTCACATCACAGAATTTCTTTGAAATTTGCTCCTCTAAATTACCATTCAAATTTCTCTCTTTTGCAGGCTGTTATTTTAGGTTACCATTTTCTGAACTATTTCAGGTCTGCTAACTTCTTTAATCTTGTTGTTAGTTGCATCAGCCTATCCTTGCTTCTAGAATTTTATATAGTGTCAAGTATGTGATGCAATTGGCAAATCATTAGGCATCAGATTATTATCAGCTTCAAATCCCATCTTAGACAGAATCTTCCATTTCAGTACAAAAATGCACTTACTTTATTCTACCTTTGGGGATTTGTTTTCTCTCTTCTAGTACTAATTCTAGCAACCATAGTATGGTTTTACAAATCACAAAGCTATATTTAAAGATTTGGTTCTATAGAGCTGGAAAAAGAACATTAGCACAAATAGGAGAGACAGACAGAAGAGAACATCAGAGGGGAAAAAGAAAATAGGAAAAGAAGATAGAGATGGAAAAATATAAGAAGTGTTTTCTTGTGGTTCCCTTTTATTGTAAGCAACTCATTCCTTTGAAAATGTGTTTTATGGGAGAGTCCCTGTTATGTAATTTACTAAGGAGATGATTTCACCTTGTTACATTTTCAGCCTTATGACTTAGGGTTGATTGAGAAACAGGTTGACAGTCTGTTATAACTCACAGGCATTGCTGTCTTATATCTAAGAATATATTTATTACAACTCTAGGTGCTCATTTTAAAATACAGAATGGGATGGCTAATCATCTAACATAATTAATCAAGAATAAGTAAAGTGCAGATGGGCAGAGAGAGAAAGGACAGAGAGAGTATTATTATTATTTGTATTACCAAAGAGTTTGAGTTATGGGACCAAGACCCTACTGAACAAACACAGAACAAAAAGATGGTCCTCCATGCCCCAAACAGCTTACAATGTAAGTATAAGACAATAAATAACAGATGGATATAGACAGATGGAGAAGTACAAGTAAACAATAAAACAATACTGGTCAGCATGACACGCTATAGTTTCTGCACACTATCAGCCTTACCAATATCAACTTTTGTGTAGGCATCATGGCAAGGGAGAGTTTTGAGAAAGGATTTGAAGGTAGCTTTGCGCATGTGCACAGGGAGCACCTCCCAAGTGTGTAGGGCAACATGGGAGAAAACACAAAGAAGCAGGCAGTGGTGGCTGGCATTTGGTGCCTAAAGCAGACATGTGGCTGTCGGCCTAAGGGGGAAGTCATTTATCAGGCTGTACAGAAGTCAGCTATTGCCTAGCAGACTAGGGTTTCTCCTAAAATGATTGGGACTGAGGAGCTTGGAATGAGTGAGAGACTCAGAGTACAAGACAGATGAGAAAGCATAATGAGGCATGGTATGCTTAACTCATTACATGGCAATTGACGTGTGCTTCAGGGAGGCTTCAATTTGACCTTCGGAGCTGAGCCCTAAAAAAGCCTTGTGGGAAGACATCTCATTATAGCACAGCCCCTACACTCTAACACATCACATGGGAGCTAGGAAATTGATTTGATGATGTTGAAATGCCAGGAAGGTAGCCTTGCATGATCCTCCACTCTTTGAGAATGAGTCCAAGAGATGGTGTGTGTTGAGTCAGAGTCCAAATGCATGTGTGCACAAATGCATGCACATGGATGGAGAAGTTTATGGCTTGCGTTTTACTGAGAGTGACCCAGTAGATTTTTCCTTCTGCACGTACATTTTCTTGACAATTTCAGAAGACTGTGATAATGGATTTATTAAGACAAAAAAGAGCTGAATTGGACTCCCAGTGGGCATGGTGCCCAAAGTTTCTTCCTCAAAGTTTCTATTCTGCTCTGAGAGAATCAAGTCAAAGCCTGTTATGCTTTCCCCAGGAGCTGAAAGTTCAAATAAGGCATCCCTGAGTGACTACTGCAGTCACATGCAACTTGGTTCACTTCAAGACAGCACAAACACTGAATGTGATTGTGCACAAAAGACGAATGCCATCTCTTGGACATACTTCAGACACTACTGAAAACCAATGGGATCCTTTGTGATATTTGTGAAAAAATAAACCTTGACACTAAACAGGTACAAGAAACTGAGAATTTCTCTCATGTTCCTCCCCTGCTCCTGAAAAATTTTTTTTAAAAGGTTATTCAATGTTTTTGAAAGAATAAAGCTTGAATGTTGCCAAAGGAAAGGCAACACAGATAAAAGCAAAAACTTAGCTGATCAGCCAAATACAAGGTTCAGAAATACAGAGACAAGAATAGCAAAAAGCCGTAACTACAGCCCCTCAAATGGCAGCACAGAACATGAACTCATGGCTGTTGGGTTGGTATATTATACTATAAGTGAGATCACAAGGAAGTGAGATCAGGAATTTGATCTATGGGGGTGCTATCAGAGTTACAGGCTGGGAGCAGCAATCCAGGAGTGGTAACACACTACTCGCATCTGAAGAATTTGAGCAAAAGCTCAAACAGCTGTACTCCCTTGGGTCAAGAGAATCAGAGCTTTAATGACCAGCAAGTGCAGTATAAGAGGATCCATTCAGAACTAATAAAAAAAGCAGACTTCTTCTCAGGCACCTAGTGAAATATTCAAATGACACAAGTTAGACTATTGGTATTTTCCAACTTAAATTCCCAGGCAGATGGTGGCAAAGTACATTGATATGGGTATATTTTTGCTGATTTGCAAAGTCTTTTATTACATGTATTCATAAAGGAAATGTTTTCTTTCTTTCTCTTCTGTTCTGCGAATTCTCACAAACCTAAGTCATGAATACTTAAAAACACAAGAGGGTTTTTTCATGCACACTAGGTTATTCTGGGAGGTGGCTTCCCAATCCCCCCCCCCCCATGATTATTTCTGAGAGCTTTGATTGTGCAGAAGTAAATTCATGGTTGAATAAGTCTGTACTTCTGAAAAGACAATGAAAATGCAGCAAGACAGAAAAGGAATTAGCCCATGTGCAAATTTAAGTGTCTGAACGTTGCACTATGTAACTACATAGAGAAAGAGCTGGTATTTAGTAATTGGACACAATTTACCTGGTGGTAATCATCAATTAGGTAGCTTGTTCCACCTGTCTAAACCAGAGTAATATTGGGGGAGCTTGTGTAAGGGTCTCATACTTTGCCTTTATAACTTTCTCTGCAATATGTTCTTTCTCTGGCATTGTCAGAAGCCACTTCAGTTTGTTTTAGACTTTGGAGACAGCTAACATACTACTTATAGCACCGCATGGAGGAAATGTATAATTTTGAAAACTGCTTAGAGAATTTAAAATATAATATGATAAAATAGGGTTTATTTTTAAGTAATTTAACTGGTGGGAAGACTCTTGAATGCACTAAATAGACAGCTAGATATATGTGCAGGAAAAAGCCAAGCCGGGGTGGGGGTGGGAGAAGAGGGACAGAAAGAAAAAGTTGAGATTTCTTTTCTTCTCTGATTTTTGGTCTTTGCGTTAATGATGTCCCAAATCAATAGTGCAATAAGCTGCACAGTACATAAGAGACCACAAACACTCATATTCAGCGGACAGGGCAGAGATTTTGTAATTTCATACATACTTTACAACTTCCTGCAGAGGTTCTATCCCATTATCAGTACATGTTCTTAATATAAAAGAGAAATAAATACGGCCAGTTAGCTGAATTTCCATCACAGTATCTGGGTGAAAACCATTAAGACTGAATTCAAGAGAAAATGCTATGATGCTTTATTAGTGAGTCATATTTTCCTAAACAAAGCAGTTAGGCACAGCAACATGTCACGAGATCTGAACAAAAAAAATATCAATAGGAGATCTTGCAGTAACTTCAAAATTAACTTATGTTGTCATTGTAGGATCGTTTTTGTTCCTCATCCATGGGCACTAGTTTTCAAAGACTGATCACACCTCCAGCTACACTCATTGCAGAGTAGTCAATCAGTAACACAAAGAAAAGAAGACAGAAAAAATGGATTTCTTAGCTGCCTGATTTTTTTTCTTTAGGATTCTGGATTCTTTACAAATTGATAAGGTTCTCTTTACTCACAGCTAGAGCAAAATGTTGAAGGGAGCTACCAATCAACTGCTTCTCCAGAATTTATACTTCCCACAGCAGGTGCTAAGATGTGTATTAGTTCAAGTTAACTTCCAAGCAAAACCATTTCAACATTCAGCAATAGAATATTAACATAATTAAAATTCTGCCTTAGGGATATGAGTAATAACTTTGAAACAAAATACTCCAGCCATTTACAGGAATATAGATGCTTCGATAAAGATGGGTTGGATCAGTGGCCTTGATTCTGAACTGCGCTTCTCAGGAGGTGCAGCCTAAATGGTGGACTCAGGAAGCAAAGCTGACTTTAAGACACCTTTGTGCCTCCCAATTTTTGGGCTTTCCTGCGGGTCTTCCCTAAGACCACCTTTCATACATTCAAGAATCTCTGATATCTTAAGGTATTAGGAAGATGTCTGGGTCCATATAAACTAGTGCCTGAATTAGTTCAGTGATCTGGATTATGATTTATACATGGATGGCTGTTTGAAAAAAATAAAATTGTTGACTAAAGTTTCTGACAGTTCTCCCTTTGTCTTAACTTCCTTTTAAGCAATCAGGCATCCATATTCAATGGCTGTGGGTGCTGGTGGTGCTGGACTATGGCTGAGATACTCTGGTTTCATCTGGAGGCGTCAATATGTTAACATCAGTATGGGTTTCAAAAAAACCTCCATAGTCTCTGTGTCCAGTATGGTGTAATAAGTATGGAATTTGACTCATTCTGACCTTCTATTATGTACTTCTCTGGGCTGAAGGGATACTGGATGAAAACATATACAGGACGTTGTGACCATAGTTGCAGCAGAAGAACGTTGACTGCAGAGTTCATTTATTGGGCTCCCTGAAAAGTACAACAGGCCTTTGAAATTTTTTATGGAGGCCTAGAGTGCCAAGTGATCTTGCAACCCATTCAAATGCTTTCTGGGTCAGAGATATTCCCAGGGCTGCAAGGTCCTTCTGCCTAGCCAGTCTGCCATTAGGTTGATGTTCTTTTTATATCGATGCACTTGACGGACACAATGTTCATTTTTTCTGTTAACTGTGTGGAGAGGCTTCCACTGAAGCTTTGGTCCCTTTGTTCCTTGTTGCCAGTTCAGTTGGGAGACAGGTTATATTGTCTGTCACTACTATTGCCTGTTGCTTCTTCCAATTTCTGCTTTTCTTGGTGTGCTCAGCTCCAGCAAATGTATACTGTTTTCTTTCTGTTCCTCTGAGCAATTTCTGTGGATGATGTCTCCCCTTCACTATGCCACATCCTCAAAGGATAGCATCTGAAGTCAGGACAGTTGTCCACTTGCCAAAACTTCTCTGTCCACCAGATCAAGGATTCCCATAATTTTTCCAGTTCCTTGGACAGAGAGATTCATTGAGGAATGTTGTCATTTGGTAAAGAACAGAACTCTGGGGGATCATCATTTTAAAGCACACATACAAAAAAAGGTTTACCATGCTGTTATGCAAACATCCATATTCTGTGAATGGAGCATTGGTCTAACAGTCTAACAGCACTTCGGCCAGCATTTCAGTCTTCTAGCTCTGCTTGCCCCCTCCAAGTCACCCACCAGTTGGAGACAGGTAACACTGTGCTTTAGAAAGAATCGAAAAAGAACTGTACTTCAGGCAGTGTACTATCGAGGTTGTGACAGCAATCTGTAGTGTGCTTTAAGGGGAGAGACAAGTCATCACATGGTACAATAGTACTTACTGAGTCCATGCAATAATGACCAGCAGCAAAAACACATACTGTGGTTTGTAGTTGCTACTCAATGGGCTTCCTAATATGATAGAAGTACTGTTAAAATAGATTAGGATTGGAAGGTAATCTATGTATATTTTACCAATTCTGTGAAGGCCAGAATAATTCTGATCCAATTGCTGGAAGAAAGGAGTGTATCAAATATCACTTAAATTAGGAGTTTCCAATTTACTGTATCTCTATATTCAAATAGCGATTTACCCTTTGAATATATAAAAATAGCTAATGGACACACTATGATAAAATTAATGGTGAATGTTAACATGGCTGCAGTATTTCAGGATCTTGATGTGATGTTAACATGGAAAAATCTTTAAGCTCCCCCCCATCTCTCTTCTCAAAATTTCTTTATCCAATTTTCATGAGTGAGATCCCTGAAACACAGTACAGGTGCTACAAACTGAAAGCTATTTCTATACTACCAGTGACAATGTAGTCACCATCAAAAACAGATGGGACACCTGGAACTCTCTGAAGCACAATTTCATGCAATCACAAGCCATAATTTGTATTTGATTTATGAAGAGAAATAAAGACATCCTTTCTTTGCTTTGACGAATTAAATGAGAAATTAACAAGATAGGTTGTTCAAAGATACCCTGTTCCACTAAGGAACCTTAAACTATGCTCTGAACCAGAAAGTGATTCCTAGCAGTTTTAGGCTACTGGGCAGAAAACTCTTTATGCTATCTGTGTTTGTAAAAAAGCATTGACTCCTTTGGGTAAATCTGCTGCAGGAAGAGCATGCAGACTGTGCAAGCTACCCTATAACACTGAATACTGCTCTCTCAAGTGTTGTCTATCTGAATAGACTATTATTTTTTTTCCTAATCTGCCCACAGTTTACTATGTACACAGTGCAGTGGTTGCCTTTACAATCTTGCCAATTTGTCCGTAAGGACCAAATATATACAAGAGCACAGGGACAATTTTTCAAGTACTCAGCACCTACAAACTGGGCCAGATTTTAAGAGTTCAGCCCCCTTTTATTTACTTTAATAAGCACCAGACTTTCAGAAGTGGTCAGCACTACAAATGTGACATTCACAGCGTGAGTAGAGCTCTTTTTAAAATCTCGTCCAATATAAAGATAGGTAATGGTAATCGTAGTGTTCTTTAGGATTACTGTAGGATGAGCCTAGGGAATACTGCAATGCATCCAATGAAGTGAGCTGTAGCTCGCAAAAGCTTATGCTCAAATAAATTTGTTAGTCTCGAAGGTGCCACAAGTACTCCTTTTCTTTTTGCGGATACAGACTAACACCGCTGCTACTCTGAAACCTGCACATACAGAGGTAATGTTATTTAGTTTCTAAGGCAATTGGCATTTTTTAGAGGCCATTTGTGTAACTTGATGATCTTTAGCTTCATCTACCCAGATAATACTTTTCATTAGTTACTGTGTTGCTCCTTAAATGCTCTGGATATGATTCTCATTTACACCAAGAACCCTTTACACCTCTGGCAGTGTAAAGGGGCTTTTAGAGTGGACATGTTACATTTACACTGATTTTAAGATCTCTTTTATATTACCAGGGGCCTTAGTGTAAATGAGAATCAGGTCCTCTATGTATCTTGGCCTGAAATAAATAAGATGAAATTCAATAAAGTTAGCTGCAAAGTGCTTCTCTTAGGAAGGAAAAATCAAATGCACAACTACAAAATTGTGAATAATGGGCTAGGTGGCATTAGGCCTGGAAAGGATCTGGGGATTATAGTGGATCACAAATAGAATTATGAATCAACAATGTGATGCAGTTGTGAAAATGGCTAATATCATTGTGGGGTGTATTAATAGGAATGTAGTATGTCAATCACAGGAGGTAATGGCCCGCTGTACTTGGCACTGGGGAGGCCTCAGCTACAGTACTATGTCCAGTTCTGGGCACCACACTTTAGGAAAGATGCAGAGAAATTGGCAAGAGTCCAGAGAAGAGCAAGAAAAATGATAAAAGGTTTAGAAAACCTGACCTATGAGGAATGGTTAAAAACACTGGGCATGTTTAGTCTTGAGAAAAGACGACTGAGGGGGGGACGTGACAACAGTGTTCAAATATGTTAAGGGCTGTTATAAAGAGGACAGTGATCAATTGTTCTCCATGCCCAGTGAAGGTAGGACAAGAAGTAATGGGCTAATCTGCAGCAAGGATGATTTAGGTTAGATAAGGAAAATCTTTCTAACTATAAGGATAGTTGAGTTGTGGAATCCTCATCACTGGAGGTTTTTAAGAACAGGTTGGACAAACACCTGCCAGGGATGGTCCTTCCTCAGTGCATGGAGCTGGACTTGATGACCTCTTGAAGTCCCTGACAGCCCTACATTTCTATGATTCTGTGATAATAAAGTACATGCAATTTTAGGGTTTACCGCTATGACAAAGACCCTTAAGCACCGTTCTCCTGGTTTTAGAATATCAACTTTTCATAGTAATTTCTTTCTAATTTATTATTTCCTATGTATGAAAATAGCCAAAGTATTTCAATACAGTGTGTGATTTGAATTCACTTCACTAACCAAATAGGATTCTTTCAAAAACCTGTATAAAATTTATCCTAGCAAACTGTTATTTGGTGCAGATTTTTCCACACTATCAAATCTAAATTTCCGCAACAAAATCCTATAAGAATGAGCATGTTACACTGGTGAGAAATTCATTCTTCAAGGAACAAAGCCACTGGCCACATGTTCAAGCACACTGTTCATTTATGAAATTTATGGGAAATGGCTTCAAATAAAAAAAGAAAATCTATTTTCATTCCCGGCAAACCAAACAAATAGTACGGTTTTAGCAACAGTAATCTGATCAAGCCTAAGTGAGAAGAAACACTGGGGGAAAATGAGAGCAGGAATGAAGTTATAAAAAAACCCCGGCATTTTGTACATAAAAATGAAAGTCCTTGATATACACCTACAGATATACACAAGCACCATATTTTGGGGACAGATTCACTTCTATACTCTAAGTGCTTTGTGCTGCTCTAATGATACAATACATCTGTCAGCTGGTGGAGCTGTGCTTATGCTGCTTTGCCACAACTGTGTGATGCAACCAGAACCCCGAATGTACTGGTGATTGTGGCCCATATCCACTGTTGCCGACTCTCATGATTTTATCAGGAGTCAAAGCCATCAATCATCATTAGTTACAGCACCAGCTTATAGCCTCTTTTTTAAAACACAAATTCGTAGCCCTCATCCTGGTATAGAGAAAAGCTTGAAAACATGACTCTAAAAGACTCAAAAAACAGAAGACAAATAAAATGAACCCAAGGTTTTTTTGGAGTACTGACATAATTTTTGAATGCTTAGCACTGGCAATACTCATCATCATCAAGGTCAATCCCAAAGGGACATAGCCTCCTTCCAGATGGAGTGCCATTGGCAATACTGTATAGCATTATTTATGGATTCATAAGAATGGCCATACTGGGTCAGATTCATGGTGTAACTAGCCCAGTATCCTGTTTTTCAGTAGCGGCCAAGGCCAGATGCTTCAGAAGGAATGAACAGAACAGGGCAATTATTGAGTGATCCATCCCCAGTTGTCCAGTTCCAGTTTCTGGCAGTCGGAGGTTACTAAAATGCAGAACATGGGATTGCGTCCATGACAATCTTAGCTAATAACCGTCGATGGACCTATCCTCCATGAATTTATCTAATTCTTTTTTTTTTCAACCCAGTTATACTTTTGGCCTTTTCAACGTCTCCTAGCAAGAAGTTCCACAGGTTGACTATGCACTGTGTAGAGAAGTACTTCCTTATATTTGTTTTAAACACAATATTTAGTCAGCCAAAGTTCATCACATTGTGTCTCTTCCTTAAAAAATGATCTGTTTCATCACCAGAACATGAGTATTGAAATGATTAATTCAGATTAAAATGTATATGGTCAGACTCAGCAGTCATTTAGTTTGAATTATGCAAAGTGGCATTTCAGTGCTGAATACAGTAAGGATTTTAATATACATCCTTACTTTAAGTTTTAATCTAATTAACGTTACCAATGCAAGAGCTAGTCAAAGCTCCCAACTATGCTACAATTTTCACCTGAATTAATTAAAAGAAAACCATGCCCATCAAATCTTGATCCTCCAAAAGTGAAATGAGATAAATGTTACAGTAATAGTTACATGAGAAGTTTTATTAAAAGAATATTGAGTTCAAACACAGATGACATACTCTCTGGGTTATTTAGCCTATGCTTCTAGTCTGCCAGAGTATTTCAGGTAATAAATAACAAAACTATATAAAAAATATAAAAAATAACAAAGTGCTTCTTAAGGTTATCTACAAAATACCTTCTCTTTTTAAGGCCAGATAAAGAAAAAAGAGATTCTGTATCTCTTTACTCAACTGGAAAAAATGTTTACATTATTTATTAAGGTTTCAGAGTAGTAGCCGTGTTAGTCTGTATTCGCAAAAAGCAAAGGAGTACTTGTGGCACCTTAGAGACTAACAAATTTATTTGAGCATAAGCTTTCATGAGCTACAGCTCACTTCATCGGATGCATTCAGTGTCTCAAACCCTTTTTCACAGGAAGTCAATGGACCTACTTGCATCAATAATGGTTTGCAGGAACAGGACTTTTGAAGAGGGGATTGTTTCCATTTTGCAGGGCTCTTGTACTTTTCACCCTTCCTTCAAAACCAGATTATACCTCAAACTTCACAGTGACATCCTTTCATCTGGAAGTGATTTCCTTAGGCTTCAACAGACATCAGGAAAAAAAAAATTGTCCTCCATTTCTTTCTCTAAAACCTCATTCAGTTTTACTGGATATATAACTAACTGGATATAGTTTTTCTTAAAAAAGTAAAGAATGAAAATTATAACTAAGTTGTACAAGAAAATCACCTGTAAGTAATAAAAGAAATCCAGAGGCTCTGAAATCGGATACTATTTCATTTTCAGCACATATTATGCTAATGTAGAAGTAGGTTCTATAATTTAGCAAGTAGGAAGAGCTTTACATCAATTTGACAGTCTTATTAGCCCTAGTAGAAGGTGAAAACACAGAAGAGGTAGTTATTGTTGTTGCAAACGAGTTTTTGGTATCTCTCTTCTTCTACCTTTTTAAATCTCACTTTATTTTCTAGAAGAGATGTTACTACTTTAAACAAATATTACATTTTTCTTACAGACTGTGATGTGTTATTCACATTTTTGTCTAATTCTTTACCTGCAGCCATTCTTAGGCTGATTTCATTAGTAAATTTCTTACCCCAATAGGTAGCACTGCACTGCTTCTAGCAAAAGTGAAAGTGCAGGAGTAGGCTTGACACAAAGGTTTTTCTAATGGTGTCACCTAATCTTGATCTTTCCTCCCAAAACATATCCATTTTGCATATTCTCTGACACTGTAGAATATACTGCTATCCTCCCTGGTCTGGGCATCCTATGGTTGGGGAGGGAATGGACAGAACATGGGCAGATCATGCTGCACTCCAACAATCCAAGTGAATCCCAGGCATGTGTCCTCCCCTCCCTAGCACACCTCCATTTCAAGGTCAGAAAGGAGAGAGGCACTCCACTACTTCAGCACCAAGTGCAGAACCCTTTTATGCCAGGGGAATTTCAGAGGTAAGTTCTGTCAGCCCCTTTACACCACTAGAGCAGCCTAAAGTGGTCCACTGGAATGGATAATTGGACCCCACAGCATATATTGTTGAAGCAGAGAATGAGGGAAAATCACATTTTTAAAAACTCAGATATATGGCAGCCTTGGAGCAGAGAGAAATCAAGAGTGAAGGCTGATAAAAATTCCTTGTAAATACATGGGATAGGCAAGCAGTTTTGGATATAGTAGGAACCAAACCAAATCCACCCTGAGCATTTTCTGAGCTTCATTCCCCCCCAAACATAAAACTTTATTTACACTTCTTTCTGTAACTTCTTAGTTTTACCTGTATGTGAGGCTACTGAAATATTATGCAAATACTTTTTTCTTGTATTATCTGAAGCATAACAAACAGGAATTAGTGGAAATCTTGACCTACCAAGAGTGGTCATGATAAGTTTGGACACTTTGGTTAAGCTGCTAATATTTTCATAGATACTAAGGTCAGAAGGGACCATTCTGATCATCTAGTCAGACCTCCTGCACAATGCAGACCACAGAATCTCACCCACCCACTCCTACAAAAAACCTCACCTATGTCTGAGCTATTGAAGTCCTCAAATTGTGGTTTAAAGACTTCAAGGAGCAGAGAATCCTCCCTCAAGTGACCCATGCCCCATGCTACAGAGGAAGGCAAAAAACCTCCAGGACCTCTTCCAATCTACCCTGGAGGAAAATTCCTTCCCGACCCCAAATATGGCGATCAGCTAAACCCTGAGCATATGGGCAAGATTCACCAGCCAGATACTACAGAAAATTCTTTCCTGGGTAACTCAGATCCCATCCATCTAATATCCCATCTCAGGGGATTAGGCCTATTTACCATGAATATTTAAAGATCAATTAATTACCAAAAATCACATTATCATACCATCTCCTCCATAAACTTATCGAGTAGAATCTTAAAGCCAGATAGATCTTTTGCCCCCTTCCCTTGGAAGGCTATTCCAAAACTTCACTCCTCTGATGGTTAGAAACCTTCGTCTAATTTCAAGTCTAAACTTCCTGGTGGCCAGTTTATACCCATTTGTTCTTGTGTCCACATTGGTGCTGAGCTTAAATAATTCCTCTCCCTCTCCTGCATTTATCTCTCTGATATATTTAGAGAGAGCAATCATATCTCCCCTCAACCTTCTTTTAGTTAGGCTAAACAAGCCAAGCTCCTTAAGTCTCTTTTCATAAGACAAGTTTTCCATTCCTCGGATCATCCTAGTAGCCCTTCTCTGTACCTGCTCCAGTTTGAATTCATCCTTTTTAAACATGGGAGACCAGAACTGCACACAGTATTCCAGGTGAGGTCTCACTAGTGCCTTGTATAATGGTACTAAAACCTCCTTATCCCTACTGGAAATACCTCTCCTGATGCATCCCAAAACCGCATTAGCTTTTTTCACAGCCATATCACATTGGCAGTTCATAGTCATCCTATGATCAACGAATACTCCAAGGTCCTTCTCCTCTTCCGTTACTTCTAATTGATGCGTCCCCAACTTATAACTAAAATTCTTGTTATTAATCCCTAAATGCATAACCTTACACTTCTCACTATTAAACTTCATCCTATTACTATTACTCCAGGTTACAAGGTCATCCAGATCCTCCTGTATAATATCCCGATCCTTCTCTGAATTGGCAATACCTCCCAGCTTTGTATCATCTGCAAACTTTATTAGCACACTTCCACTTTTTGTGCCAAGGTCAGTAATAAAAAGATCAAATAAGATTGATCCCAAAACTGATCCCTGAGGAACTCCACTGGTGACCTCCCTCCAGCCTGACAGTTCGCCTTTCAATAGGACCCGTTGTAGTCTCCCCGTTAACCAATTCCTTATCCACCTTTTGATGTTCATATTGATCCCCATCTTTTCCAATTTAACTAATAATTCCCCATGTGGCACGGTATCAAATGCCTTACTGAAATCTAGGTAAATTAGATCCACTGCGTTTCCTTTGTCTAAAAAATCTGTTACTTTCTCAAAGAAGGAAATCAGGTTGGTTTGGTACAATCTACCTTTTGTTAAACCATGTTGTATTTTGTCCCATTTACCATTGACTTAAATGTCCTGAACTAATTTCTCCTTCAAAATTTTTTCCAGGACCTTGCATACTACAGATGTCAAACTAACTGGCCTTCAAATCTGCTTTGTTTTCAAATGTAATTGTAAGTGTGATGCTTTGCCAAATTCTGAACTCTTTCTTTCTCCTTACCAACGTGAAATGCATCATCTGAAAGAAACACCTAGCTAGAAGACCAAAAATGGCCTTTCGTAATACATCAAATACACATCCTATAGACAAGGAGTACTTGTGGCACCTTAGAGACTAAAAAAAAAGACTGAGGCAAAGTATTTGTTTAGATATTGGGCCATGCCTAGATTATCTTTAAACTCCACTCCATCCTCAGTGTTTAGCGGCCCTACTTCTTCTTTCTTAATTTTCTTCTTATTTATATGGCTATAGAACCTTTTACTATTGGTTTTAATTCCCTTTGCAAGGTCCAACTCTACTCGACTTTTAACCTGTCTCACTTTATCCCTACATGTTCTGACCTCAATAAGGTAGCTTTCCTTGCTGATCCCTCCCATCTTCCACTCCCTGTATGCTTTCTGCTTCTTCTTAATCATCTCTCTAAGAGGCTTGCTCATCCAGCTCGGTCTACAACTCCTGCCTATGAATTTTTTCCCCTTTCTTGGGATACAGGCTTCCAATAGCTTCTGCAGCTTTGATTTAAAGTAATCCCAGGCCTCCTCTACCTTTAGATCCATAAGTTCTTCAGTCCAATCCACTTCCCTAACTAATTTTCTTAATTTTTGAAAGTCAGTCCTTTTGAAATCAAAAACCCTAGCTGCAGATTTATTTTTGTTAATCCTTCCATTCAGTTTGAACTGAATTAGCTCATGATCACTTGAACCAAGATTATCCCCTGCAACCATTTCTTCTATGAAGTCCTCGCTGCTCACCAAAACCAAATCTAAAGTGGCATTCCCTCTAGTCGGTTCAGCAACTACTTGATGAAAGAATCCATCAGCTATCGCATCTAGGAAAATCTGAGCCCTATTATTATTACTAGCATTGGTCCTCCAGTCTATATCTGGGAAGTTAAAGACTCCCATGATCACGCAGTTTCCATTAGTATTTACTTTATTAAAGACATTAAAAAGGGCTCTATCCATATCCAAATTAGATCCCGGAGGTCTATAGCACACCCCAAGCACTATCGTAGGAGAGGCTCTACTAGTTATCTTCCCCAATGTAATTTTTGCCCAGACGGACTCTGTCTTATCCATTGCATCGCTTCTTATTTCTTTACATTCTACCTCATTGATATACAATGCAACTCCACCACCTTTACTTCTGTCTTTCCTAAACAGCACATACCCTTCAATACCTATAGTCCAGTCATGACTACTATTCCACCATGTTTCTGTTATCCCTATAACATCTGGTTTCACTTCCAGTAGCTCTAATTCCTCCATTTTGTTACCTAGGCTCCTCGCATTGGTGTACAAACATCTTCATTTTTGTTGTTTAGCCTCATTCACATTTTGTACCCTATAGGCACAGTCATTCTACAGCCAGTATAACCTATTAGACTGGTATCCACACTGCCCTCGCTCCTTATATACATTCTCCTACCCACGGCTGTATCCTTTCTTACTTCATCTTCTTCCCTCTCAGTGCTAAAATCTGGCGTGGAGATTATCTGGACATCTCCCAACCATTTCCCCCAAATTCCTAGTTTAAAAGCTCTCTTTATCAGTTGTGCCAGCCTCGATCCTAGAAGACTATTTCCTTCCCTACTCAGATGAAGTCCATCCCGAGAAAACTGTCCTCTGTCCATGAATGCCTCCCAGTGGCCATACATCCCAAAGCCCTCCTTATAGCACCACTGCCTAAGCCATCTGTTGACAGTCATAATCTTCTCACACCTTTGTTGCTCTTCTCTAGGAACAGGCAGAATCCCACTAAAGATCACCTGAGCCTTGATTTCCTTAAGCGTCTTCCCCAGCCTAGCAGTCTCCCTTAATACTTTCCAGCGAGAATCTAGCCGTATCATTTGTTTCCACATGAAGGATAATTAGGGGATTCTTTCCCGCTCCCTTTAGGATCCTTTTCAACCTCAGATCTACATCCCGTATCTTAGCACCTGGAAGACAGCACACCCTTCTATTCTCTGGATCAGCTCTAGTTACAGGCCTGTCTATTCTTCTCAATAAAGAGTCCCTGATCACATAGACCTGCCTTTTCCTGGTGACGGTGCTATTCTCCAGTCTCTCCCCTGTTCCCTCTGGCTGCAAGTTCTTTCCATTCCTATTTTCCCTTATAATCTTTTTCAACCCATCCTATATCCTCCTAGGGCTCATATTTGGTGTAGTCTCTCTTGACTCTTCCCCTTTTCCTATAGGACTAGCCTCTCTTCTCTTCTTCCTTGCCCTTCCACCTTCAGTGACTACCTGCTGAGCCCCTTCATTTTCCAACTCTGCAAACCCGTTCCTAAGCTCTATTTCTCCTTCACTAGCCCGTCTTTTCCTCTGCCTGGTTCTTTTAGTCACATGCTTCCACTGACCACTTTCCTCACCCAGTCTCCCCTCAAAATTCCCCAGCCCTGCTTCCATCTCTAAGTCTGAGCTTTTCCCTTCAGATACCTCATGTCTTTGCTCCATCATCTGCTCAAACCCCTTCCTAAACTCAACCAGACTTTCCACCTGCATCTCCAGACCTCGGATCTTTTCCTCCATCAGCGCTATCAGACGACATTTCATGCAGAAAAAACTCTTACCGGTTCCCCCCTCCAGGATCATATACATACCACAGCTTCCACATCCAGTCATCCTCATTGTGTCTTCCACTACAGGAGTCACTCCCACAGCTGCCTCCGTATCTGTCATCACCTTCCCACCTAAATCCTGTTAATCTGGGAAACACAAACCACACCAAAAGACCACCCCCCACAGCAAAAACAAACCCCAAACAAGCACCACAATACAAACTCCTCCAACAGAACTCCCACTCAAACTCCCCTGTTTGCAACTCTGTTTTCTAGCTCCTGTGCCACTGCCTCTGTCTGTGCCACTGCCTGACTGGCTGGCTTCCTTTATAGGACCCCTATATTTGAACCAAACCTCTGAATCTTTTGAGGTTTTCTCATCGCTATTATATCCTACAGATTAACACTTTGGCCATTAGGGAAGATAATTGAGGGCCCAGTTCCACAAAACTCTATTCACACAAATATTTCCCTTGACTACTAACATGAGCATCTGGCCCTAAAAGGAATATATGAAATAAAGTCATTCTAGTATGGGTACATCCTCCAGAAGATGAATATTGTATCTGCTAACACTAGCAGAAAAATTAATGTAGGAGATGAGCAAGGGAAACTTTCAATCATAGAGAGCTTAGAGTTTCTTTGTTCCTTCAAGAAAAAGAGACCTTGTCTGCCAAGTAGATTTTTGCAAGCACTCACAGCTCTAATACTGCATATTAATTTCCTCACTGGTATCTGCTGATATGGAAAGAATGGATCAGGAGAAAGCCTTCTTATTGCTGAATGAAGCCAAAAACTTGCTCTAAAGTCTGAAGTATGTAAAAGTTTAAATGGGAATCATAGACTAATTTCCCCACTTTCAGGATAACCAAACTTTCTGTCCAATAGGGAAATTAATCCTATTAACCCTGGCCAATTTTCTTTTAAATGGCAACATTTTCTTTGGAATTGGTGGAGTCCAATTAACTTTGTAATGTGAAACTTTATACAATTCTAATTTTTTAAGTGTCCTAATAATCTTTAAAAGGCTTGGCAGACTCTTATTTCCTCTAACAGGATCAAATTAATGGGACTTGTTAAAACTTTAAGGTGGAAACTATGATGGATTAGTAATTTATTTTCCCAGGCCCATCTTTGGAGTGATGAAAGAGTCTCTAAAGCATGACTTAAAGAGTTAAAATTTTGCTCGTTTGGGGGACATCCTCAGTTGCTATATATTGTCATAGCTCCGTTGAAGTTAATAGAGATCAGTGACTCCTTTATTCCCAGGGAAATCAATGGGACTGCTCCCATGAACAAGGCAAAGCACACTTGGCTCAATATACAGTAACCAATAAAGACCTAGACCATTGAAATCTTATGGAATATGTGCTGCCCAACATGAATAAATGTATCAGAATCTGGGACTTAAATCACTACTCAAATGTGGAAAAAGTCCAGGGACCAGAATATCAGCAACTGTAAATTGGTGTAGCTCCATTGACTTCAATAGATCTATGACAATTTATTCCCCCCTGAGAATCTGGTCCCAGAACTAGAATTTGAATTTCTGTTTTCCTTTGTTCCTCTGAATTTAAAGTAGTAGCACTGCTAACTCAAGTCTGTTATAGTTAATACAAATGTACTTTTACTTGTTCTGTTAAAAGTGACTATAGCTACTAGTACTGTCATTCAAATCTGCTTTGTTTTCAAATGTAATTGTAAGTGTGATGCTTTGCCAAATTCTGAACTCTTTCTTTCTCCTTACAAACGTGAAATGCATCATCTGAAAGAAACACCTAGCTAGAAGACCAAAAATGGCCTTTCGTAATACATCAAATACACATCCTATAGACAAGGAGTACTTGTGGCACCTTAGAGACTAAAAAATTTATTTGAGCATAAGCTTTCGTGAGCTACAGCTCACTTCATCGGATGCATTTTCTTTTTGCGAATACAGACTAATCCGGCTGCTACTCTGAAACCTGACATCCTACAGACAGTGGATTCTGAAAATAATTCCACAAAAATGATGAATCTTGAGCATAAGTTCGTTGTTACAAAGGGACTGAGATCATTTACCATGATATGAATATTCTGTCTGACAGAAAGGGTTCACGAGGATCAAAATTAATTTCCTTAATATGGTCTTGTGATTTAACAGAAATGTTAAAAAGCACAACAGCCTATAATGGATTGATAACAAAAATAGCTAGCTGATTATTGTTGCTTTACAAATTATAGCGGATGATTGTTATTGTGAAAGGTGATGCTGCCATTCTGGTCTGATAGTTGAAAGTAAAATCTATCTTCTACGTATTCACTATCGTGGCTTCTGTATGCAAAAGTAAATATCCTCGCCATGCTCCGAAGAGTGTCCAAGGAATACAATGTTAAGATGTTAAAATGAAACCAATTATTGATGATAACCCAGTTTACTCTAAAATTTTGGAATTAACCTAAAATGCCATTGCTCATAATCCCTAAATGTGTGAATATAGAACAACGTGTTCTTGTATGTTTTATATTATATTTGCTGGAGTCACCTGGAGGCTAACTTCCTCTTGGCTGGCAGTCTTAAAAGAGTTTACAAAAGAAATGATACCTGGATTCTCTTCAATGGGAGATATTTCCTGTTGCTAAATAACATATTGCTTTCTATACACAGATCACAGCTATTTTAATTGGTTGTTTAATTCTAGACAGTTTGAAGCAATAGTTTTTGTATCCTCATAACTATGCCGAAAACCCAGCAAAGCATATTTTGGGGGAGAAAACAACCATTTTGCCTTAGAATGCTACTAATGAGAGGATTATTACTGATATATCAGTAATGCATTAATGGTATACAGAGCTTCACGACAGGTGAAAAATAGCAAGTGAAAATTAAGCTGCTGGACAATGAGCATACAAAAAAAAAACAAGTACAGCACAGGTAACAAAACAAAGGGCTATGCATGGAAGCAACTGCAAGTAAGCCTCATGGAATAGGTGAGAATTAAGAAGTGAAATTTGAAGGAGTAGATGGAGAGTGATTGATACACATCAACGGAATGTGCCAGGGCCCAGGGCAACTTGAAGGGAGCATGGAGTAAGAAAAGCAGACAAAGGAAACAGTCAGGAGACCTTTGGATGACACTTAGGAGGAAATGGAGGCAGAGAACACTTCCTGCACAGCTTTGCAAATGAAGATATGCTTACATCGTTCATTGAAGCAGGTGGGAAACAAATGCAGAGATTCATGAAGGAAGGTGACATGAACTGTGTGTGCAAAATAAATATGATCTTGGCAGCAGCATTTAGGATGGATTAGTGCAAAGGGAATGAGAACAAGCAAGGGAAATTTGGAGGGGAGAAGATTGAAATAATGAAAAAGGTAAATTATGAGAGCATGAGCGAGCTAGCATTGTGGCAATATGGATGGATTTTAGAAATATTGTAGAAAACAGTAAAAATTTGAGAGCGCCTCAGTGGAGATAAAAATGAAAGAGTCAAAGATGAAATCAGGGTTGCAAATGTAGGTGACCGGAAGGGTGGTGGTGGTGTCAACAAAGCCAGAGAAAAGGGGATTTATGGTTGTATACTTTTAGACAGCACAAATATTAACTGACTGCAGAAAATATTGATGAGGGGAAGTGTAGAGGGTTTAAGGGGACAGATAAGGACCTCTGCTTTCTCTATGTTAAGTTGTCAGGAAGCCATTGAGGCAGAAATGTTGCAGAGACCGGCTGAAATGCATTTCTGGACAGAGGTAAGCAGGTCATGATTTGATAGGTTTTTGGACATCAGCATGGAGATAACACTTGAATGTGTATGAGAAGATGAGGTCACCCAGCGATGAGATGTAGAGGGAGGAAAAGGTAAGGCCAAGGAGACCTCAGGGGCTGCCATAAACAGCCAAAGATAAGAGGGGGAGGGATAGCTCAGTGGTTTGAGCATTGGCCTCCTAAACCCAGGGTTGTGAGTTCAATCCTTGAGGGGGCCATTTAGGGATCTGGGGCAAAAATTGGGGATTGGTCCTGCTTTGAGCAGAGAGTTGGACTAGACGAGGTCCCTTCCAACCCTAATATTCTATGATTGTATGATAAACCTTCAAAAGAGATGCTGAAAGAATGGCGGGAGAGGTGGCAGTAGAAGAATAAGAGGCCTGTGCCAAGGATTAAAGGACATCAAGGAGAACTGAATGAGCAGTGCTATTAAAAGCAGCAGAGAGGTCCAGGAAAATGAATGAGAAGTGAAGGCCCTCACCTTTGACAAAGAAAAGGTCACTGAAGGATAGTGGGAGCAGTTTAACTAGCTAGGAGAGGGCAGAAGCCAGACTAGAGTGCACCCAGGAGTGAATTCAAGGAGAGGAAGCCAAAGCAATGGTTTTAAACTGCAAAAATTAATTTGGAGATGAGAGAATAATTGGAGAGACAGCTGAGTTTGAGGGTCAGTGTTTTTCAGGAAGTGGGTTATTGTACTTAGAGGGGAAGGAGTCCGGAGAGGTGGAGTGGTTTAAGGTGGGGACCAAGAGTAGTCAGTATCCGGGAAGGGAGGCAGTGAAAGGGACATATGGAGGGCATGTAGGTGGAGTATAGATAAGATACCTCAGTTAATAACAAGAAAAAAGAAGGACATGGTGTTAGGAAGGGCCAGGAGGAAATCTCTTTGAAGAAGTCAGTGAGGTCCTAAGCGGTGGGCAGGAGAGAAAAAAGAGGGGAGAGGACTTGTAGGTGTTTGACTTGACAGATAGAGCTGGTTTGCAAGGAAGAAGGCAGCGGTGTGGAAGGAAAGAATAAATTAGCAGTGAAGGAAAGCTATGCAGTTCTTTAATTTTCACCAGAGATGTGCAGTGGCATGAGAACAAGAGTTCAGGAGGTGGGTGCACAGTTACATGGGGTTTAGTGGGATGGATGGTGCATTAGAGAGATACATCAATGATGGAGTTGATGTTGTTATCTGCAGAATCAATGGTGGTAAGAGTGGAAAGGGATGGTAGGAGGGAACGGCACAGAAGGAGGCTGGTGGGTTAGATGTTATGGAGAAGCTAGATAAAAGGGTGGGAGCTGGGTGAAAGTGTGCCGTGTTTAAGGAAACAGAGTTCTCTTTATCTAACCACAACTTTGTTTCCTTAAACACGGCACACTTTCATCCAGCTCCCACCCTTTTATCAATGGAGTGATACCAATTTACAATAGGCAGGAATCGGTTTCTGTATCTCCTGACTTCCTTTCCTGTGCTCTAACCATCTTTCCACATCCAGAGCAGAAAATCATCCTTCCTTCCCTGCTATCAGGCCCACTGTTAGTTACAAAAGTATTCTTCAAGAGACAAAGTTCCTTTGTTCCATACACAGTGGCTTTCCACATCCTGGAGTCTGTTTTCTTGTTGTTTAAACAAGATTTATTGTGGTAGCTCATCTAATGAACTTTTTAAAAGGAATGTAATACTGCAAACATAAAAGCCCCAATCTTACAGTCCTTTAACACATTCACTTGGATAACTTTTGTAAAAATCTTATTCAAAAACCCTTTCATCACATTAGGCCAGACTGTGCCACCCCGATTCAAGTTGAGCAGTGCCTTTACTCCATGAGTAGTCCTATAAAAATTTACAGGTCTACTTGTAGAATAAGGTATTACTCAATGTGACTAGGGGTTATCATAATCTGGCCCATTACTAGGCAGCTCAGTCCTTTCATAAATGCATTAATATAGAGAAGAAAGAAAGAAAGAAAGAAAGAAAGAAAGAAAGAAAGAAAGAAAGAAAGAAAGAAAGAAAGAAAGAAAGAAAGTTGATTTTCAGATGACTGATCACTCATGAGTATACAATAGAAAAATATACAGATCACTGTGTCCACTTAGGGGCAGTTCAATGAAAAAGTTGTATTTCTGCTTATCAAAAGAAAAAGATTCATACTAATACTTGAAGAGATAAAACTGTGCCACTATCCCTGCTTGCTGGGTGGCATTTTGACTCCTGTCATTGTCTTTTGAATAAGACATGAAACTGATAGCTTGCATGTCAGCTATCACAAGCAAGCTTCTACAACAATATTTATAAATCACTTATGCACTTGAGTCAATCAGATTGCATTGTCTGCTTACCGGCATATTAACTTGATCATATTGATGCTTACTGTATTCTGTTAGTTTTTAGTAAACATAGTAGTTCAGAGCTTGCTCAGAAATACTGCTGGATTTTTTTAAAGGCACTTTTCTGGATAAGTTGGTTTCTGACTGACTGTAGTTTAATTTGAATCCCTTTCTTTCAGTAACTAAACCTCAGCAATTCAAGAGCATGGCACTGATTTCATTTGGCAGAGTTTTATACCTGAGGTGCTCGGAGCTGCTGAGCTGTGTGTTGGATTAGTCTATGTTTCCCTGTGACTAAATGGGGACAATGATGTTCCACAGTATATTCATTCTAACTTAGGCCCACAAGTCTCAGTACTAGTAACACTATGGACCCCAGCGAGTCCCGAGCTATTGTAAATGACCAGGTCAGGCCAGTAGGGGGAAGTAGGGGCAGGACAATGTGGCAGGGAAAAGGAAAGGCCCGTGTCTGGGGATAGAAGCAGTTGAGTAAGGACTGCTCCAGCCTCATTCCACTTTCTCCTGTGTGGGAACTCCACATTGTCCCTCTGGTGTTCGGTCTTGCCCTATAGAAAGCAGGCAGAGGTGGTCAGCTGAGAGCAGCATCAGCAACCTGAACCAGGGCAAAACCAGCCTGGAGTGGAGCACAACCCAGTTTCATTCTAAAGGAGCCCCGACCTAAGTGAGACAGAAATAAACAACATGGGGTGCTTCACTCACTTCTGGGGAGCATTTTTAGTGCATCTTGAATAGTGGGAGGGAGGGGAAGGAGACGTTGCAGAGAGGTAAAGCTCTTTCAGGAGCTGGGAAGGATACAAGAGAGGAAGGAAGAGTGAGGAGGGGAATGGGGCTATTGCAGAGGCAGAGACTGTGAGAAATCAGGCAAAGCACATGTCCCCTCAGCATCTTACTACTTAGGGATACAAGGGCTAAAGCTTTCACTCTTTGACAGACCATATCAATGAATGACAAGTATAACAGTTTGGCTGTTGGAGAGGGTGGATTTAGATAGCCATTGTTATCCTTTAACATTTCAATCCACAGACAGCTCACTCCTCCTTTATAATTGTAAAGCACATGCTCCCCATTGCACCCATCCAGCTCTGTTCTTCTCTGCTGGCCCTTCCCCTCCACCTTTCCATGCCCTCATTAGGCAGGCTAGTGCCACCACAGTCACTAATATAGAGCAGTGGCTTTCAATCAGCAACCGCAGAGCTAGCCTGTGGTTAGGGGTTACCTGCACCCTCATCCTCTCTTGTACACTCATGCACGTCTGGACTGTCTGACCCTTGGAGGTCTAGGGCCAGATTCTGATCTCTGTTCTACTGTTGTAAGTTTAGAGTAACTCTGGCTTCTGTGGAGCTACTCTGCATTTACACTGGTATAGCTGAATCTGGCCATTTGTTTTCTATAGCTTTGTCCAAATCATTTTGTTATGCAGTAGAATCTTGCTAATTGGCAGAAAAGAGTAGGAGAATAATTGAGTTTTTTGAATGAATGAATGAATGAATGAATGAATGAAATACACATCTAATACAGCAAGGATAATTCATCACAAAATCTACTGGGCCACCCATATGCCCTGGCTGCTTTGCTCTACTCCCATGACACAAAGCAGCCATAAAACTTAACTCCCACTGGCCATTTAAACTGGGTTTGCAGTTGTTTGCATTGCTGGAGCAACACAAAGCAACTGGAGCACAGTGGTGGATCTGGCCCGCCTTGTTCATTTAACAATTGTCATTTGCTTTACAAAAGTGCTGATACTGGATAATCCTCTAGTAAATGTAGTATAGTATAGGAAGATAATGATGAAATCAACAGGACTCTGAGACCGCAGTACAGCACCCTGCTGTTAATTTTTTGTTGAGCAAGAATAAGAGAGAATTACTTTTACTGTGTTATAGTTATAAAGTGGGACAGTTAGCAAGGGTCTGTTCTAACAAGTATACTAAGGCCAACATGTGGTGTACCTCCCTTGTATTCCTTTTTCTTGAAAAGTGTCCTTTCACAGCTATCATTCACTTCATATTCATAACCCAGTTTTCTATCCACTATCACTTTTCACAGGACTCTATCTCAATCAAAAAGCTGTTGAAAAAAAACTGTACTACATCAACTCCTTTTCCTTCATCTATTATGGAAGTAATGTCTTCAAAGAATTCCAGCAAGTTAGCTAAGCACAACCTGCCCTGCACGTATCCCAGCTGTCTTGCTTTAATTAAATTGCTTTTGCAGGTGTCCTATCTTTAGTACACTGCTAAGATTTGCCTCACAGTTATTATTAAACTCACTGCTGTATAGTTCATAATTAGTTTCATCATCATTTTTTAAAACAGTCAACTTTCTTAACATGAAAGAAAAAAAAATTTGCGATGACCAACAACTAGCCACTCAATAACTATGAGATCTTCCTACACTATCTTTTTAGGGCTGGCTCATGCAAGTACAGAGATACTTTTAAAAAACAGATTTTTACCCCATTTTGCATAAGACTTCAGAAAACTAGAACCTGTTTCTGAATCTGAATACTTCGAACTCACTTAAGTCTTTGTGGGATCAAGGTCCATGACTCTCTTAAACTTTTCACAGTTTGATTAGTCCTATTAACTTCAACTGGACTACCTCTAGCTAAAAGATTTCAGACTAAAGGTTTTTTTGGAAAAAAAAAATGCAGATTCAGTGAGTCAAAAATATTTTGAAAATTTGAATTGGCTTTGTCGAATTATTTTGTTTAAAAAAAATCCCTCCCCCATAATTCTGAAAACAAAATTGGTTTTTTGTTTTTTTTGGTCTGAAGTGATTTTGGATCAAAATATCTTTTAATTTTACTTTTAAAAAATCAAAAATATTTTAAAATCATCAAAATAAAAATTTAACATTTCAATTTTGTCAAAACAATTTTTTTCAACTTTTCGATTCACCAGAGATGTTGAAAAACTTTGTTTTCAGTTCAACTTGAAACAATATTTTATTTTTATTTTTTGGAATGGCCAGTAAACCAAAATCTGTTATGTGCTCATCTCTAAATGGGACTACTCACAGGCAAGGAGGTGTTGCCTTATTTATCAAAAAGTATACACTTGAACTGAGGTTGAGATGGAAATAGGAGACAGACTTGTTGAAAATCTCTGGATAAGGATAAAAGGGATAAAAAACAAGGGCGATATCATGCTAGGGAACAACTACAGACCTAACCAGGAAGAAGAGGTGGATGGGGCTTTTTTAAAACAACTAACAACATAATCCAAAGCACAGGATTTGGTGGTGATGGGAATTCAACTACTCAGACATCTGTTGGGAAAATAACACAGCAGGGCACAGATCATCCAATAAATTCTTGGAATGTATTGGAGACAATGTTTTATTTCAGAAGGTGGAGAAAGCTACTAGGAGAGAGATTGTTCTAGATTTGTTTTTGTCAAATAGGGAGGAACTGGTTGAGAATTTGAAAGTGGAAGGCAGCTTGAGTGAAAGTGATCATGAAATGATAGAGTTCATGATTCTAAGGAATCGTGGGAGGGAAAACAGCACAATAAAGATAATGGATTTCAAGGAGGCAGAATTGAGCAAACTCATGGAGTTAGTAGGTAAGATCCCATGGGAAGCAAGTCTAAAGGGAAAAACAATTAAAAACAGTTGGCAGTTTTTCAAAGAGACATTATTAAGGGCACAAGAGCAAACTATCCCACTGTATAGGAAAGATAGGAGGCATGGCAAGAGACCACCCTGGCTTAACCAGGAGATCTTCAATCATCTGAAACTCAAAAAAAGAGACCTAATAAAAGTGGAACTAGGTCAAATTACAAAAGATGAATATAAAAAAATAACAAGTATGTAGAGACAAATTTGGAAAGGCCCAGGTTCAAAACAAAATTAAATTAGCTAGAGACGTTAAGGATAATAAGAAAACAATCTAAAAATACATTAGAAGCAAGAGGAAGACCAAAGACACGGTAGACCTGTCTCAATGAGAGGTAAAAATAATAACAAAAAATATGGAAATGGCAGAAGTGCTAAATGACTTTTTGTTTCAGTTTACTTCAAAAGGTTTAGCAACAATTGGACATCTAACATAATGAACGCCAGTGAAAATGAGGTAGGATCAGAGGCTACAATAGGGAAAGAACAAGTTAAAAATTACATAGACAAGTAAGATGTCTTCAATTCAACAGGGCCTGATGAAATATATCCTAGAATACTCAAAGAGCTGACAGAGGAGATATCTGAGCCATTAGCGATTATCTTCGAAAAGTCATGGAAGACAAGAGAGATTACAGAGGACTGGAAAAGGGTAAATATAGTGACAATCTATAAAAAGGGAATAAGGACAACCCAGAGAATTACAGACCAGTCAATTTAACTTCAGTACCCAGGAAGATAATGGAGCAAATAATTAAGCACTCAATTTGCAAACACCTAGACAAAATAAGGTGATAGGTAACAGTCAGCATGGATTTATCAAGAACAAATCATGTAAAAAAAAACTAATAGCTTTCTTTGACTGGGTAACAAGTCTTGTGGGTGGGGGGAAGCGGTAGATGTAGTTATTTTGACTTTAATAAGGCTTTAGATTCTGTCTCGCATGACCATCTCATGACCGCCTAAAAAGAAGTACTGCAGAAAGGGATCCGGCGGGTCATGAATATGAATCAATAGTGTAACACTGTTGCAAAGAAAGCAAACATCATTCAAGGATGTATTAGCTGGAGTGTTGTAAGCAAGACACAAGAAGTAATTCTTCTGCTCTATTCCATGCTGACTAGGCCTCAGTGGAAGTATTATGTCCTGTTATGGGTGCCACATTTTAGGAAAGATGTGGACAAATTGGAGAAAGTCTAGAGAAGAGCAACAAAAATGATTAAATGACCTATGAGGGAAGATTGAAAAAAAAGGGTTTGTTTAGTCTGGAGAAGAGAAGACTGATGGGAGGCATGATAGCAGTTTTCAAGTACATAGAAGGTTGTTACAATGAGGAAGGAGAAAAATTGTTCTCATTAACCTCTGAGGATGGGACAAAGCAATGGGCTTAACGGCACTTTAGTTTAGACATTAAGAAAAACATATTGTCAGGATGGTTAAGCACTGGAATAAATTGCTTAGGGAGGCTGTCATTGGAGATTTTTTTAAGAGCAGTTTAGAAAAACACCCCTCAGGAATGGTCTAGTTAATACTTAGCCCTGCCTTGAGTGCAGGGGACTGGACTAAAAGACCTCTCCAGGTCCTTCCAGCCCTACGATTCTATGATGAAGTCATTTAATCATTTACTATTTCTTCATTTCAATTTGGAGTCACTCTACCTGCCCATCTGAGAGCTTTCATAAAAGTTAACTCCTAATTCTTAAAAAAAAACAAAAATAAAACAAAAAACCCAAGTAGCAACTGCAACATAAGTCACTGCCCCCACAGCTTTCACAAACACCAATCAATAATAACGTTGTAAAATGTCCCACAGTTCTATCTTCTCACAGTCCGCCTCCTCCCAAAATGCCCCCAAAAAACTATGGTCTTTGTGGCATGTCTAGAAGGTTAATAAATCCTGGCTTTGGCTGTGGATATGCAAAAAATATCAGTTCCGGAACTCAGAGAATCGACACAGCAGACATATTTAACAAGTTTTCCATTTTTGGTCACTAATAGTCCTTTGTTCCCTCCATCCTTGCCCCACCCCCTTCACTTTCCCATGCTCCCAAAGGAGGCTTTATGATGTTTGTATTTAGGCCAGAAAAGTGAAGTTAATTTGAGGAGACGTTCTATATAAAAGGCGTTTTGCCAATATATACAGATGTTGTTTACTAATGGTACTTTAAGAGCTGTTAAATTTCTAGTTCCTTACTGACGACCAAATCCCACAATGGTTCTGTCAGCACCAACCCCTACCGGCAGAGTCACAGATCTCAAGTGGAACTGTGTGCGGAAGCAAGGACAGAGCCCTTTGTGGGATCAAAGTGTATGGGTAAAACCCTCATCAGTTGCTCAAATCCTTTGTAAACAAGCTGTGCAAAGATGAATTCACTGAAGACAGGATGAAGGGGAAACCCACCAACTCAAACCCTTCAGTGTCCAGTCTGTAGTCTCTATTAGGGTTGCCAACTTTCTACTTGCACAAAACCAAACACCCTTGCCCTGCCCCTCCTCCGAGGTCCCACCCCTTCTCTGAAGCCCTGTCCCCCCACTCACTCCATCCCCCCCCGTCGCTCACTCTCCCCACCCTCACTCACTCGCTTATTTTCACAGGGCTGGCTCAGGGGTTGGGGTGTGGAGGGGGTAAGGACTCAATGTGGGGGTGCAGGCTCTGGTGTGGGGCTGGGGATGAGGGGTTTGGGGTATAGGAGGGGGCTCCAGGCTGGGACCGAGGGGTTCAAAGGCGGGAGGGGGATCAGGGCTGGGGCAGGAGGCTGGGGCTTGAGGAGGGGATCAGGGCTCTGGCAGGGGGGCAGGCTTTGGAGTGGGGTTAGGGATGAGGGGGTTTGGTTGCAGGAGAGTGCTTCGGTGCTGGGATTGAGGGGTTTGGAGGGTGGGAGAGGGATCAGGGCTGGGGCGGGGGTTGGGGAACAGGAGGGGGGCAGGGATGCAGGCTCCAAGAGGCACTTACCTCAGGCAGCTCCTGGAATCAGCAGCATGTCCCTCCTCTGGCTCCTATGCAGAGGTGTGGCCAGGTAGCTTTGCATGTTGCTCTGTCCACAGGTGCCACCCCCACAGCTCCCATTGGCCACAGTTCCCGGCCAATGGAAGCTGCAGAGATGGCACTTGGGGCAGGGGCAGTGCGGAGCCCCCTAGCTGCCCCTAAGCCTAGGAGCTGGAGGGGGGACATGCCGTTGCTTCCAGGAGCCACATGGAGCCACAGCAGGCAGGGAGCCTGCCTTAGCTCTGCTGTGCCACCGACCAGACTTTTAATGGCCCGGTCAGCAGTGCTGACCGGAGCCGCCAGGGTCCCTTTACAACCAGGCATTCCAGTTGAAAACCGGACACCTGGCAACTCTAGTCTCTATGGTCTCCTCATCCCCAGCTGGGTTTTTGGTCAATTACGTTTGCAAGACTCACTCTCCCTGTCCCCATCCCACCCACAAATCCCTCCTTTTTAGTGCCAGAGATGAATTTTAACATCACAAGTTTCTCCACAGCATAGAAGGGGGTGCACAGTGTCTCTGCACAGCCCCTTCGTGACCTGCAACCAGTGTGATAGAACTGTGTTATCTCCAGTGCAGTTTGAGCCTGCATGCTCATACAAGGGATGGCAGGATTCCCCACCTTTGATCATGATGTGCAAGGTGAAAAGCAAATATCTATTAACCACAAACACGGGCACAGACTGAAAGAGATCTCCCTATGGCCAGGCATGAAATTCTATTTTATTTTCCTTTAGGACAATTACTACCTCTTTCAAAAGTGACTGTGACTTCTTTACAACAGCCAGATAACAATATTAAATGCTGTAGCTTAACTCATTCCACAGAGAGGAAAATCAGCCGGTTTTATCATTCTATCACATTGCCCTTTGGCATCTGTTTTGTATTAGACATTGGTGGAGAATCTGTAAAGTAACTATGAGAAGGGATAATTCTGTCACTTCATTTCTGTTGTTTTTTAATTCTCTGTAGCAATTAAAAAGCTATATTGAATCAACTTATTTTCCTCCTTTAGGGAAAGATTATGGAATTTGATTTTATAAGCAACAGATCCATCCTCTTCCCACAAACATTATGGCATAGCAAACACATCTGATGGAATCACAAGGAGACAACAAAAGTAATAAAATCTAATACTTTACTAAAATTATACTAGTTTAAAATGATCACTTCTTTTATAAAAAGTCCTTTTCAATTCTATTAATTTCAATGATTTGGGAATAGTTTTGTTAAAAAAATCAAAGCTCCATTTAACAATAAGTTACTAAAACATTTAGGAACCACAGCTCATATTCTGCCAGTGATTTTTAAGCAGACTCCATTATTGATTTTAATGGAGAGTTCTGCTTAAAAATTGATGGCATGATGTGGCCCTGACACAGGGATAATTGCAAATAGATCTGTGCCTCTCTGGAGCCCCAATGACTTAAAAGGGAAGGGGGATCTGCCTGCATGGATCCAAATGGGGGGTCAGGGACTACTGATCCTTTATGACAGAGAGTTCTAACTTTTCTCATGTGCATGAATTTTATGGTAAATTTCCATTATTTACAGCTGGTACATCTTAATTACAGCATGCATTTCTATTCTTATCTCTTCCTTCTCCATTGTAAATCATTCACTGAGCTATCAGAATCCTATTGATTACTAAATTGCCTATTTCTTCACATGGCTAGCTGCATTACTAAAATGTAGGGCGGTGATGAATCCCTAAGTAGGACTCAAATTCTTGAGGATGTACTCTGGGATGGGTCCTCAAATTAGTAGAGCCACCACTCCTTTTCTTCCCACAATTTTTTGTTTCCCTCCAGTGTTATCTGTTTGATACAGTAGAAGTTGTTAACATTTTCTAACCATTAACAACCAGTTACTACGATATCTGCTTTAAGTATAAAGGCCAAGTACAGTTATGGTAAATTGTTGAGAAAGCTGACCATGTAATGCTGACCACTATATACGAAAAAGTTCTGGCAGCAAGTAATAGTTCTATGTAGGGCTGTCGATTAATCACAGTTAACTCACGCTATTAACTCAAAACAATGAATCATGATTAATCACACTGTTAAACAATAATATACCAACTGAAATTTATTAAATATTTTGGATGTTTTTTACATTTTCAAATATATTGATTTCAATTACAACACGGAATACAAAGTGTACAGTGCTCGCTTTATATTATTTTTATTACACATATTTGCACTGTAAAAATGATAAACAAAAGAAATAGTATTTTTCAATTCACCTCATACAAGTACTGCAGTGCACTCTCTTTATCAAGAAAGTGCAATTTACAAAGTAGGGGGTTTTTTACATAACTGCACTCAAAAACAAACCAATGTAAAACTTTAAAGCCTACAAGTCCACTCACTCCTACTTCTTGTTCAGCCAATTGCTAAAAGAAATAAGTTTGTTTACATTTATGGGAGATAATGCTGCTCACTTCTTAATTACAATGTCACCTGAAAGTGAGAACAGGCATTCACATGGTACTGTTGCACCCCATAAGGCTTATGTAAAGGTTATGTTATATATATATATATATATATATATATATATATATATATATATATATATATATATACACATTCATAAGCATATTTCCATAAAACCTTATGGGGTGCATCGTCACACTGGCATCACAAAATATTTATGTGCCAGATGTGCTAACGATTCATATGCCTCGTCATGCTTCAGCCATCATTCCAGAGGACATGCTTCCATGCTGATCACACTTGTTACAAAAATAATGTGTTAATTAAATTTGTGATCGAACTCCTTGGGAAAGAATTGTATGTCTCCTGCTCTGTTTTACCCGCATTCTGCCATATATTTCATGTTATGGCAGTCTCAGAGGACAATCCAGCACATGTTCATTTTAAGAACACTTTCACTGCAAATCTGACAAAATGCAAAGAAGATACCAATGTGAAATTTCTAAAGATAGCTACAGCACGCAATCCAAGGTTTAAGAATCTGAAGCGCTTTCCAAAATCTGAGAGGGATGAGGTGTGGAGCATGCTTTCAGAAGTCTTAAAAGAGCAACACTCTGACTCAGAAATTATAGAACCCAAACCACCAAAAAAGAAAATCAACTTTCTGCTGGTGGCATCTGACTCGTGATGATGAAAATTAACATGTGTCAGTCTATACTGCTTTGGATGATTATCAAGCAGAACCAATCATCAGCATGAACGCATGTCCCCTGGAATGGTGGTGGAAGCATGAAGTGAAATATGAATCTTTAGTGCATCTGACATGTAAATATTTTGCGACGTCGGCTACAACAGTGTCATACAAACTCCTGTTCTCACTTTCAGGTGACATTGTAAACAAGAAGCTGGCAGCATTATCTTCTGCAAATGTAAACAAACTTGTTTGTCTGAGAGATTGGCTGAACGAGAAGTAGGACTGATTGGACTTGTAGGCTCTAAAGTTTTACATTGTTTTATTTTTGAATGCAGGAGGATTTTTGTATATAATTCTACATTTGTAAGTTCAACTTTCATGATAAAGAGATTGCACTACAGTACTTGTATTAGGTGAATTGAAAAATACTATTTCTTTTTTTTTAATGCAAATATTTGCAATACAAAATAAAGTGAGCATTGTACACTTTATATTCTGTGTTGTAATTGAAATAAATATATTTGAAAATGTAGAAAACATCCAAAAATATTTAAATAAATTGTATTCTATTATTGTTTAACAGCACGATTAATCGCAATTACTTTTTTTAATCATGCGATTAATTTTTTTAATCACTTGACAGCCCTATGTCTATGAAACACAGCACAGTTCCCACAGCCATGGGGAAAATGAACAAGCACCATATAATCTTTTCTGGGACTAGCAGTGCATTGGACATACAAATTCACCAGAAGAACAGCTATGCTGCACTGAGAAGTTTTCAATAGCAGCTATCTCTGGAGCGGAGGGCAGCAACCAGCACTCTGGCAACGAGAGGGGGGGAAAGGAACTTTTTAACCCAGGGGCTATAGTAAAAACTCCTACAAATAGTGCCATGAGATATTTATGTGCATGCAGAGCAGACAGGACTTTGTCGCTCAAGGTCTTATCTGAACAATGTTAATGCAGATCTGTTCAGATATCAAAACAAGGGGAAATAGTGTCTTTGTCTCTCTGTAAAGGTATTACAAGGTCAAAATGAAATTCAGTTGTTGATATGAGCCCATGAAGACAATGATATCAAAGGGAAATAAAACAGATCATCTCTGAGTTCCACAACCCAAAGGATACAGTATGTTACCATTTGTTCCTTAATATTGGGAATGTCTGTTTTCAGAACACGTCCGAGCTATTTAATTTCACTTTTTAGAACACCCACCATCACCACCACCACCACCTACCCACAAGGGAGGCTCTGGCTAGAGACTGAGAAAGTGAAAATGAAATTGAAAACAGACTGTCTTCTTAAGGACCACCTCTTAAGTGCACATGCTTCTTAAGGACCACCTCTTACTAGGGTGTCACTGTTGTCATTCTGTCCCTAAAACATCTACCAGTGATTATCAGTCACATAGCACAACCCCTTTCCCTCATCAGTTGCCAGCACCTGCTTGTGCACACCTCTTAGATACCCCACAAAAATTTTCCTTTGCATTGATCCCAATCAACACGGTAGCTCCTGTCTTTCACTATGATAAATATCAAGACAATGGGCTAAGAATGACAATATGAATTTATGGAGGTGGCATTGCAATGTCAAATCAAGCTTATGGTATCAAGATGAAATACAATAGTGTCAGGATAAATCTACAGAGCTGACAGCATGAAGTCAAAATGGAGGCATGTCACTGTAGATCTACAGAAGTAACATTAAACTGTCAAAATAAAATCAGCTCATTGGAATTTTGCAAAGCTTAATGGTTGTGTGTTTATTTTTTTTCCAAGGTATTATATAATTTACATTCACGCACTCATCTCGGCAAGCAAGTTGTTTCCCTGTTCCCACCCAGAAAGTGTAGGTGAGTAAATGTTGTGCCTGGGTTAGAAAATTTTAATGCAATCTACAGTAAGGGAGAAATCCTGCATCTGCCTTTGTGACCATGGAGGATCTCCTACAACCCAAGCAGAACTAGAGTGGTTCTGCTGCACAAGGTGAAGGGTGGGATTAGAAGGTGCATATCTCTGCAATAGCTTCCTGCATAGCAGCATAGTGGGGGTGGTGCATGGGCAGGACAAAGGAGGAGCTGGGCTTGAGGATACAATTCTACAGGGATCCAGCTAACCTCTCCCTATGCAAAGCCCTGCAGAATCTATCGCAGCAAACCAGTCTATCTAGCAAACCTCTCTGCCATGCAAAGCCCCGCAGAAGCTACCATAGTCACTGAGCAGGAATAAACTCTGCAGAGTGGCTTTGTAGTCACTTCATGGCTTGGAAGAGAGGATTCCTTTCCCCACCACACATCTGCCCAGCACCCAGCCCAGGTATTGAAGTTGGGTGCTGGGCTGTAGCCTGGCACCTAAATGCTATAGATTTCTTCACTCAGTGTAAATTCCTCCTATGTTTCTTCTTCATGACTTGAGGTTGGCTGGTTGCTGATTCCTCTAAACCATCTCAGACTTTGGATAAATATAAATGTTTGGGATGCTCTTGTAACCCACACACCTCCTGTGTGAAGTGCTCTGTCCCATCTAGTGAGACTGAGACCACATATAGAGAGATTAATGATTAATGCTGTGTGCTATCTATTGGCACCGAGACCACTCAGAAAGATAGATTAATGAGTCTGCTCTACAGCCTTAGCTAACAGCCATAGGGCTTTTAGCTCATGCAATAGAGGCTTATGCACTAAGCTCCAGAGGCCCCAGGTTCAATCCCACCCACTGACAACCCGGGTCTGTCAGCGTTACACTCTGAACCTACTGAGACAGTGTGTGTGTGTGTGTGTGTGCTTAAGAGCTAACAAAAAGTAGTTTTACATAAAAACACTCTTATTTTTACCAATCATTTATCAGATGGAGGAGCTGTTTCCCCATTGATTTATTCCTGACAGCACCGGGAGAGAAACAGGTTACCACTGCCTTGATTCTGAAAACCTAGGGTAACAATGTGACTAAGAGGAAGTAGTTCTGTAGGGGGCTAGCTCAACTCACTCCCTCTGGCTGTATAGCACTGCTCCTAACTTTGTCCCACACACCGAGCTCAGGAACTATTTTCTTTGGAGCTCATGAGCTTCACCTGGGAGAAAACCTATCTCCCACGGCTAGAATTCAAGGGAGTGTAGGGACAAATTATTGCAAATTGGCTCCCTACATATCTTCCTCTGAGGTGGAAGCAAAATGGATTAGGATGAGGCATCTCAGAGGAGGAACACTTACTTTTGAGAGAGAAGCCTGAAAACTGGGGCTAATCATGCAATTTATTTTTGGAACAGACAGATCTAACAGAGATTTTCTTTTGTTCTTGATTTTGTGGGAAACCTGGTCTGAGTGACTGAGGGAAATGGACAACCTGGATAATGAGTTACCCTGAGTTAGCCTAAGGGTAGATTGTTAGATTTGTTTCAAATTTTCTGTTGAGAGGGGGGCTGGATACCTTCTTGAGTTGAGGAGGGTTCCTCAGACTTGTATTAGATCTCTTCCCTCTGTGGTGGTGCGTGCGTTGCTGGGCTCACTAAGAGGAAGCAGAGTTGGACACAGGATAGAAGAACCCAGAAGTTCAGAGAGGATCAGTTACAACCAGATAAATGATTGTATTTGTGACCCACGGAAAACAGATAGCTTAAATTTCCAGTATGAGAGTATGTTTGAAGAGAGAAGTTGAGAAAACAACTGCTCTGCAGAGGAGGTACAGAGCCTTCTTCAGCTGCTGTTGAGGCAGACCAAACTGTGTGGCTCTTCGGGTGTTGGGGGGAAAGGGGCAGAGCTCAGCAAGTGATACGCAAGGTCTGAATCCACCCTCAATGCTCCATGGAGACAAAGTCCATTGTGAGGCTCAGTGGAGCTGAAGATTAATTCTGGACTTTCTATTTATGTATTTTTTGTAACGGTTGTGTTCATGATGCATAGATGCATCAAATTAAAGACTAAATGGAACTGCACTAGCTAAAATGCTTTTGTACAATATATCTGTATATTTTTCCCCATTAACTGAACCTGCAGAGAGATCAGCAGGGTGTTTTGACAGCGAATATTTAAACCTCATCATCAGATATGAGAAGGTGTACAGATGAAACATCTTGCTAGCATAAATCTGTATAGTTTCAGTTGATTGAATCATGAACATAGATGAAACAGACAAAATGCTAGTCTTGTTCAGGGCACCATTTCATTTCTCCTACATATTTAGCTACTTTCCACCACAAAAACAGGGTGATGGAGAGCCTTTTTGATATGACTTTCATTATGAAAAATATGTATATTGTTTTGCATGAAATATTATGTGAATTTTTTGAGACAGTGCAAAAATACCTTCCTCCCCTACCCTACCCCCCGACCCCCAAACCAGAGACGATGTAAAAATTGTTGAAAGACAATGGGAATTTTTCCTATTTCTGCAGAACCCTATGTTAGTGC
This sequence comes from Dermochelys coriacea, assembly GCF_009764565.3. Lineage (NCBI taxonomy): Eukaryota > Metazoa > Chordata > Testudines > Dermochelyidae > Dermochelys > Dermochelys coriacea. The sequence goes on along the minus strand of NC_050078.2, from coordinate 68,809,364 downwards.
TTCCCATACAATGCAATTGATTTTCTAGTAAACTATATTCATTTTTGCTTCAAGTTTGCTAAATGACTAGAGGACCAACACAAATCTGCAGGAAAGTTTGCTAAATAAAGGGGAGATTTTTTTTTTCACCACAAAGTTGCAGAAAACTTTGTCATTCATGAGTGATATGGAATGTGTACTTTGGAAGCTATTGCTCTGGAATATACTGTATACTAGGGGTGGGCAAACTATGGCCCACGGGCCGCATCTGGCCCGTCAGACCTTTTAATCCATCCCTTGAGCTCCTGCTGGGGAGTGGAGTTTGGGGCTTGCCCCACTTCGCCCACCTGGTGCTCCCCAGCCCCCGACTAACAATTCCTTGATGAGCATCATCTTCCCGCATGCAGAGCCACACTGTGTAGGGGCGAATGGCACCACTTACCCAGACTTCACCGCACTGTTTCTGGGATCGGAGCCCTGCCCCTACGTAGCAGCACGAGCCCAATCCCCGAAGCGCCAGCCTCCTTGTGCCAGCCTCTGCCCAAACTAACCAATGATCAAGGCCAGCAGCATTGCAGGATACCGCCCCTAATCGAGTCCAATTAGGAACCGCGAGCTCCTTCATCGACAAATTGCTGAGGCACTGCTCCTCCGAGAGATTCGCTTCATTCCTCATCAGCCAATCACTACGGCCCAGACCCTTCCAGTCTTCTATGGCCCCCCCTCGAGACTCTCAAAACTGCCCAGGGGCCACACCCGTCTCAGCTAGGGTGCCTCCACCTGCGGTGGTGCCTGGTATGGCCGCATTGGTGTCACTGCCAGCAGGGCCCCTAGGAGTTCCTGGTACCACCCCTGTAGAGCCTTCCACCCCCACGCACCACACCCAGGAGTCCTCCCGCCCCACATTGGTAACATCCCTTACTATATACAAACTTTGAATGAACATGGATTTCCACAATGAGAATGACACCGGACTTTGATGCCATTGTAAAGAAGAGTGACCAGCTGCATTGTTCACATTAATCAAAGAGGGCGTGGAAAAGGGGTAAGTTTGGTTTAATTATTGTAATGTGTTGTTATGATGGTATATTTATAATAATAAGTAAGGTTTTATGTTTATTTCCACTAATACATATCTTTATTAAATAGACTTTATTTGAATATCTCTGAATTGTTAATTTAGTGAGCATTCATGGCCCACCATACAATTTCCATACCCAGATGTGGCCCTCAGGCCAAAACGTTTGCCCATCCCTGCTGTATACAGACTGTGAACATGTGACTTGCCCAGCCATATTAAAACACAGATCCTGTGTAAGCTCAAAATTCATGCCTTTATTTTGACTTTATTATCAAATGAACAAGACCATAAAGAATGATCAAAGCCTTACCTCCAGGCTTTGCTTCTCAACCCACCCTCTATGTCATCTCTGCTACATAACTAAAATCTTGCTTTTCCTGAGCAAGCCAGCTCTGAAGCCTGTTTCCTCTCTCTAAGCTTGTTATTGCAGATGGGAGTCATATAGTGAGGATAGCCTTAGTCCCTGCCTCTAGGACAGACTATTAACTCCTTCCTGCTCTTTCTAGGGCAGAGATCTGTCATTCCATCACAGATTAAAGAGTAAGACATTTTTTTCTGATATTTAAGGTTATGCATAAAAGCTTTTTTAAAATTTATTTGCATGACTATTCCCCAGAATTTCCAATATAAAACTTTCGGCACTATATACTTTGATAGTTTAATTGCCATTACTCGTTTATTTACTGTATCATGAAAATCCTGCCCTTACACCTAGGAACCACATTACAGAAGGAATTGATGGTTCTGGCTTTGCACAGGGTTCATGTCAAGATGATGCATGGCAGAGAGAGGCAGAGGAAACATGATGTGATCTTCACCTTATTGCCATTTCAAAAAGGAGCAGTGTGTACCCACCACCAATCAACCTACTAAGGCCTCATTGTGCAACAAAGACCCAGAGTGAGGGAATTTCACAAAGTTTGGTTCTCTTGCCTATCTTTAACTTCTTCATGAAGCCATTGGAGGAAGCTGAGAGCCATCATGGGCCCAAATGCCAGCAATATACAGATGGCACATTGCTTTGCATGTTCAAACTCAGTGTGTACTAAGACTAAAGAGCATATAGATGCAAAATATAATGTATTGAATAATAATGAAAGGTTGAAACAAAGATAGAAAAAAATTCCCACAAAGGTGTTTTTCACGTTGTCATATAAATGAGTATAAGTGATTTCAATTATATTTCACTTTTTTTCCATGTAATCAATAGAACATTTTAATATATGATTACACGTATCAATCCTATCTTATATGCTGAATATCACTCTCTCATTACTTGCAGTTTGCTTAAGCAAAGCAATCCATTCTGCCTCTGCTGGAGAAGAAACAAAACACTGTCACAACATCATTTGTCTTGCTCTTATTAATGCTACTCATCATAACAAATTGTTGTGATTTTGAGATACGTCCGTATTTGGAACATTTACTTAATAAACACAAGGTTGGAGAAGCGTTTACATCTTCTGGAGAATCTTGTGATTTGCACTAAATACCAGGGACTGGATCAATTAGTCACCAAGAGGAGTGTAGAGGGTTCATTCTGTGCAGGAAGAGAAGGGGAACAGCCACATCTACAGTATTGTCCTGCTCCCATTGAGTCGTCTCAATGCAAGAATCTAGCAAGAATCTGTTACTCGGGAGGCAGCTTTATGCAGAAGGGGGGAGGATGGGGTGGAGCTAGGACATGCACAATATTCCTCCCCCCATGCCCATCAGAAATCCCAATGGAAAATTAGTGTACCCTGGGGCTGCATTAACTCCTCTGCAATTCCTCCATATTCCTAGCAACAGCAAGGCATTTGGAGAAAATGCTCGGTGCCATAAAAAGACTAAAGAGTAGGAAACAATGTCAGTAGTGTCCTTTCATATTTCCAAGCCAAAAATCACTTCTAAATAGATTCATGCAGGCTTTCAGCCGCCTCTGGTCTTGGCATACTCAGAAAATCTCAAAAGAGCAATAAACAACATATTAAAATATTGACTCGAGTTTTTAACCTGTAAATAATATTTAAAGTGTCAGAAGTTTCCAGCACCATTGGTTCCATAAGCTAAAACTAGTGTATTTTTTGTGCTGGTGCAGGTATTGACAAACAAAATCACATTATAAACCATTATTTGTGGAGTTATCGGACCTGTCTATCTGTCAATAAGCTCAGTGTTATAATGGAAATAAATAAATTTTAGATTACTCAAGTTGTAGACTAACTTAGAGTCTTCTGTGATTTGATATGAGATGACATTTTGAAATGACAACATAACACTCAATCTAAGTTTCCTGTTGCCTATAATTTCCTTAACAGACAGAGAACAAAGAGTAAAAAGTAAAAGCCAAATTCTGCTACTCAGACAAATAATGCAACTTTCATTTATTTCTGCTCATACTGGAAGGCAAAATATTCAAGTTGCTACATTTGCTTTATTATTTATTACTTGTACTGTGGTAGCTCCTTTGAGACCCCAGTCAGTTTTCTAGGCATTACATTGTCCTAGGCATTATGTTAACGTGTAAATAAGAAAACCCTGCACCAGAGAGCTTACAGCCTAGAATTGTGACAGGACATAACAGATAGAATAACAGACAAAAGGAAGAGATAAGAGTAAAATGGCTATGCTATGCATAATAAGCAGTGGGCTCAGCTTGCGATCTGAATGGTCATTGTTTGCTTGGAATGCACTTGTGCCCATGAAGTGTTACACAGTTTAAAAAGAAGAAGAAAAAAATGAATTGTTTAAAAAGAATACAAATATTAGAGCTCGGTAGAGAAGTTCTGATGGAGCTTTTCGGGGCAAGGACAGAATTAGCTGATTTATTGAAATCACAATGTTCTGTGGGGATGTTAGGTGAAACGTTCTGTGGAAATTTCAATGCCAGGCAGATTTTGGTCAGCAATTTGCTTGGTTTTCTAGAGCTTTCCTATCTGGATCCTCAGAAGCCTGCTTGCCAGGCTACTGTCCCGTCCTAGAATCAGAGTCATAGAAAGTTTAATTTAAAGCCAGAATGGATCACCAGATCTTCTAAACTGACCGCATCTATAATATACCACCCAGCACTCACATACCAAACCCAACAATCAAAATTAGACTGAAGTATTACAACCCATGGGAGAGTAAACTATTCTGTGCCAATGGCAGAGAACAGGAAGGATCTAGTTGCACCAATGCCCGGGGCCTCTACAAGGGCAGGGAATTGATTAAGTGAGCTACTCAGATAATCCCAGCAAGTGACCCAAACACCATACTGCAGAGAAAGGTGAAAAAAAACCCAAGATCAATCTGACTTGTGGAGAATTCCTTTCTGACCCCACATATGAGGATCATAAGAACATAAGAATGATCATACTGAGTCAGACAAATGGTCCATCTAGCCCAGTATGGCCAATACCAGGTGCTTCAGAGGAATTAACAGAACAGGTAATCATCAAGTGATTCATGCAGTGTCGCCAGCTTCTGGCAAACAGAGGCTAGGATACTTCAGAGCATAGTTTTGCATCCCTGCCCATCCTGGCTAATAGCCATTGATGGATCTATCCTTCATGAACTTACCTAGTTCTTTTTTGAACTTTGTTATAGTCTTGGCTTTCAGAACATCCTCTGACAAAGAGTTCCACATGTAATAATTATTCCTCATGTAATAAAAACTGTCCTATCTTGTACTCAGTTTGCTCCCTACACTGTGTTTTCCCCCTCAAAAAATACTTGCTGCGGCATACTCACACACTACACCGACAGCTATTCTGAAGCCCATTAAACCCCAGTAGCTCTATTCCACACAACAAAATGCTTCTGCTAGAACAGTTACTACACAAGCAATATAATAATTAATAAATCACAAAATATTCTTCATAACTTACCCACACATCAAAAAGGTCTTGACTGAGGTATATATCATGAGACACAATCTGCAGTATATGTCACATTGCAAAATAATTGGCTGTAACTATTGATAATGAGGTTTATAAAAAATAAGATTTATACCACTGCAGAAGATTTCTCTCTTGTACTTGAGGCACAAATGAAAATAATTTGACTAACAAGCTCTTAATAAAAAATATAATATCTATACATTTTGTAGTCACCACTGACTGGGAAGGCACAGGGCTTGGCCAGGAAAGGAGTATATATTGCACATTGTCTCCTGAAACTCCCATTGGAGTGGTATAATTCTGCCCCCTCCCAACACTGCACAAAACCAATATTACTAGGAAGGACTAGATTTGTATTTGTAAATGTTGATTTCACTGTCACGTGCACACACCAATGGAAAAATATTTTCATTGGTAATAATCTATATTTACAGAAAGGCAAAGTAAGTAAAATGCTGTTTAAGAACTTATTGGAGTTTAATTTAAGAATATTTCTTTTGTATATTTTGGCATGTGGTGTTGACAATTTGTGCTTTAACATTTATAAAGCATTGCAACTTTTATATCTCAATGTCTACTCATTAAATAATGTCTGATTTGCCCCAGCATTTCCCCAAACTGTGAAAATGTAAACTGATAAAAAATAAAAATGCTTAAACTCATAATTTTGCACAACTGTGAAAATATAAATTGATAATAATGGGAAAATGCTTTAAAATAAACATCAATAGTATCCATCAAAATTATAAAAAAAAAATTGAATTCAGCCAAGTCTAGGCATAACTGAACCCAATAATGTGTTCTAAAATATATTTCACCATGTCACTTGAAGATATTGTGTGCACAGAATAGGCATTAGACATTACCAGAAAAAAACAGCTGGTAGAATTGTTTGAAGAAAAGGAACTGGGACAACGTGAACATACAATGAAAGGGTCTGATGCTTCAAGAGAAAATAATTCAGTGCCAATGACGAGGGAGTTCATTTGTAAGAATTGTCCCTCTTCTACCATCTCCCGTGCTTTCATTTCATAAAAACAAGTTACTAAATTTTGGGACACTATAAACCAATTGCAAACTTGATATTATAGAGATTATCAAGAAGCGTGCCAACTGTAGTTGATTTATTAAACAAGAGGCACCTATCTGAACACTCTGAGTGCCTTTGACAAATAATTAAAAATATAGTCTATAAAAACATCAACCCCATAATATATAATAAGGCAGCACAAAAAAAAACTAAATTCCACACTCTCTTTATGTAAAACTCCTATAGAACCACTTTTTTAGCAGATCTCCAAAAAAGATTTGCCTTGCTAGTCAGCAGATTTGGGCTATTTTGGTCCAAAGGAGTTTGATGTTATTTGTGATTTCAAGACTTGCCTACTAGGCTCTAGATAAGATACATTTTTTCCCCGCATAGGGCACTGAAAGGATATTAGAAGGTAACGACTTCAGGTCAATACTGAGTGGGGTCACCTTACAACCAATGATAAGTGAAAATCTCTGAAATCCATTACTAATCTCCTAGGCTATACTGTCTTTGCACAGATATTTTAAATATTTTGGAAATAATTAACCAAATTCTGGTGGGATTTATACCTTGTGCAGCCTCACTGAAGTCAATTAGGTTGCATAAAGAGTAAGTCAATGCAGAATTTTGTCAAGTATGTTTGCCAGGTAGACAATTGATCCATAATCTTATTGTGCAAAACTTGATTGTGAAATTTACTCCACTTGATGTATGTAATTTGTACAAAATGTTGATATTGTATTCTGGAACTTTTCAAACCATGAACAAAATGTTGTTATATATGTTTACATAGTGGTACACTATAAAAACATGTACAGGAGACAAAATTAATTTGAAGTAATGCAGTGTCTTGCACAACTTCTATCATTAGTTATGAGATATGAGCAGCACTGGTAAGATTCAATGGATCAATCTGCAAAAATTAATGACATGGTCTCTGATAACCTAGTTTCTACTTTGCACCTCAAAAAACTGAGGATCACAAAGTGCTTTAAAACATAGTTCAGGGACTCTTTCAACACCTCTGTAAGGTACATAACCATTATCTTAACTTTACTGATGTTGAACCCATTGTGGTAGCTATCCCACTGTGCAAGTGGCAGCAGGGTGCTTTGGGTTTGCAATGCCTCATGGGGCACGCACAGTGTCACATGATGCAGGTTTCCCAATCCCATTGTTCCATTCCATGGACATCCTATTACGTTGCCAGCTGCTTTTCAACTCGGGGGGGGGGGAGGGGGAAGAGTGTGTGACAGGGAGTGTGTGTGTGTGTATTGTGGGGGGTAGAGACAGTGTTCTTTTGTGGGACAGGGAGTGTGTCAGCATGCTGTCTTGTAAATTCAGACAGCGGCAGGAAGCAGCCAGTCGAGAGGCAGGAGAGAGAGAAACCCCGACATCAGCCCCTATCTCCCTCCCCAGCTCTCTCTCTCTCACACACATACACACACACACACACACCTGCCTCTGTGTTCAACCGCATGAGCATTCCGCATTAATGGTTTGCTTTGTGTCCCGGAGCAGATCAGCACAGCACCCAAGGGCTGTCAGAAACAGAGCTTTGAAAGGGGAGGGTTGCAGCCGAGTTCAAAACAATGAGCAGAGTGGGCACTTGAGGGATTATGGGACACTTGTGGAGGCCAATTGATTGCTTTCTGCGCTGTAATGTGTTTACACTGCCAACATAGTGTTGGAGTTTCTGCGCTTTAAGGGTTACGATTCTTGTCGAGGTGGTTTTTTTGCAACCCTGAGATTGAGGAGTTTCTGCGCACTAAGTGGCTTAGCAGCATGTATACCTTAGGAAAGCTGCTTTACTGCACAGTAACTTGCCAGTGTAGACAAGGCCTTTAATATATTAAGTAATGTCTCTGTCTGTGTTGATACTTTATTATTAAATAAGCAACTGAAATAGAGTGAGCTGATTGGCCAATAATCCCAAACATGACAGTAATCACCACAATTGACTGCTCAGAATGTGGAATTCTGAATGTTAAACTCACAGTTCGGAATTTATGCTAACGAGATTTAAACTTTTTATTAATACAGTAGGACTGGTGTGAGAACTGCCCCATTAATTTACACCTATTTGTCTTGACAGCACTTTGTTTTGTGGCCTTATGTCAAATAACACAACAGGCAAAGATAAATATAAGGTGATCTACACCCTGTCTTGTTTTTCTGCTTAACAAACAATAAAAATACTGACAGGCTAAATCCTGAGGACCTTAGTTTTTCTCACACCTGACCCAAGTTTATTCACATTGACTTTAACAGGAGTTTTGCCTAAGGAATGAGTAACAATGAGTAATGATGAAAGATCTCTGTATTTTATACATATTTAAGTTAATTTACACAACATGGATGTACTGGGTACCAAGGTAAAATTAAAATACAAGCCTGCAAAAAAAAAAAAGAATGACAGATTTTAAATACTGTGTCTTAAAAATGCAATATGTCTACAAATCACATTTAATAAATTGATTATCCTGATTTATGCTTACACATGTGTAAATGTTGGACCAGTTCTTTGCACCTTCCCTCCCCACCAGTCCATGTGCTTTACGCTGATCAGGCTGCTGGAAAGATGCCATAATGAGTCAGCTACATCCCTAGCATAGGGTGATTTTCTGGTGATGTAAAATCAGCTCTACACCTTCTTCTTCTGTCCTCCCAGGTGGGGCCTGCCTGACAGACTGTTATTGCCAACATAATATAGAGCCCTCCCTGTATTCTAAATTACAGCAAGATCTGAACCCTGGCCCCCAATTGGCCCCAAGATCAGGGGAGTGGAAACATGCACCTCAGAGGCTATTCCAAGTGCAGCAAAGCCAAACCAAGGGTCCTGGACCCTAAAGTACAAACAGTTATGATATTTGCAGTAATCATCTCTATTGACATTTGTTAATATTTTAATGTCTACTTAAATCTTTCTAAACATTAGCTCTGTGACATTTTCCCCCCACATAATTTTTGAGTTTATTTAATTTAATTGGTTACCAGATTATTATTTCAAGGGTTGTTACTTTAACCTCCTCAAACTCATGCCTAAACCTCACATGCTTGATTATCTCATTCTGCCTTTGGTCTATGGCAACAAGATACTATACAAGAGGAAACTGAGAATTTTTTTTTTTTTTACAAAGGAAAATATTTTGATACGCTCTTATTGTCATGGGGAAAGCCCTGTATTTTACTAGAATGGAAGTATATTCTAATTGAAGTAATGTGCTTCAAAGGATACCTTTTTGAGGGGACAAACTTTGTTAAGAAAGTTCAGCATGAATGACTGGTGATCTCTACAGGGAGAGTGTGTGGGAAAGGAAGGACTCCCGCTCCCTGGCCCCAGGAGGTGGAATTTCCATTCCATGCTTTTTCCCTGGACTGGCAGCATTTGAGGAGCTCCAACAGAGCTGGGCTCTGCATCACATACATGTGCACAGACCTTGCATATCCTTCCCAAATCCTGCCCCTCTGCAGAAGAACCACACTGGTACCACAACATGCGGTGCTTGCCTCACCTGCAGAGGAAGTGGCAAGATCTGATCTAAATGGGAAGTTCACTCTAACCAAGAATTAAGTTTGAATACCACACTACACTGAAACAAGATTTCCACCTGATTCACTATGAACTGATTTTTACTATATCAGAGCTCTGTACAAGGGATCCACTCTACTCAGTAATTCAGTAAAGCTGTGTCCAAATTTAAATGTTCATTGGGTGACATTAACTGTAACAATATTATTTCATTTTTTAAATTGTATATGGGTGAGGTAGGTGAGGTAATACATATTATTGAGACTACCTTCTCTTGGTAGGAGAGACAAGCTTTTGAGGTCCAATAAAAGCTATTACCTCACCCACTTTGTCTTTCTAATATCCTGGAACTAACACAGCTTTCTTGTTTTTGAAAGCTTCATCATACAGTAAACACTGTAAAAAGAAAAGGAGTACTTGTGGCACCTTAGAGACTAACAAATTTATTAGAGCATAAGCTTTCGTGAGCTACAGCTCACTTCATCGGAATGCATCCGATGAAGTGAGCTGTAGCTCACGAAAGCTTATGCTCTAATAAATTTGTTAGTCTCTAAGGTGCCACAAGTACTCCTTTTCTTTTTGCGAATACAGACTAACACGACTGCTACTCTGAAAAAAGTAAACACTGTATATTTCTTCTTAAACTTTGTATTTATTATTTTACACAAGCTAATGTTATTTTATTGGACATACTAAAGCTGCTTCTTACAAACTTCCTCTTTTGTATCTGGAAAAATAAGAGCACTCAGAATAATAAATTCAATCACCTCCAGGAGAGGGGGGGCAGGGAAGAAACCACAAGAAATCAAGGATGTCTAAATCCAATATAGAATCACTTTACTATATGCATTCTGTACCATTAGAAATGAGTAAATTAGGTTATTGCTGTGTAATACTGTTCTCTGAATATATTGCCTCCACTCCTGGAGCTTGTGTTGTCTCATAAGGACCTTTAAAGCATAGACTTTAGGGGTCCAGTACGTCAAAACAAGCCACTAGTGGGTTCCCAAACTTACTAATTAATCTGCCACAAAGTGATCCACAGACAAGTGTAGAAGAGTGTGGATCTGTGGAGGCAAATATGATTAGAGAACTCCAATTAAGGGAAGTAACCCAGTTTTTTTGTCACTACACATTCGCACTCTTGGAAACAGCAAGCAGGAAAGCCCCAGGAGTTGGGGAGTTGGGGAGTCTTCCTAAAAAGGAGAAGAGACTGAAGCAGTGCCCTACCCAACCATTTTTAAAGTTAACCTCCCAAACCATTGGAAGTCAACATAAAATTACAAAGAAGTTGTTGTATGGATCCTACCCACAAGGCTGGGGAAAATGTATTAAGACAGCTGTGGTAGGCTAAGTGCATGTGTACGTTAATGTGCAGCTATTGATAATGAAACAAAACACTCAATACAAAGATACATCCCTTAAAAAAGCATTGCTTGTAAAGAAGCTTTCCTATAAATCCACCTGTCAAAATTCAGAGTTGAAGTTTCTTTCAGTAACTATGTCTATTTCAAGATGCCGCTAATCATAGTGACATTTTCTGTACTATTCCATGCATGGAAAATATCCTTGAAACAAGGAAGAAAAGGATCAGGTAAAATATTTGAAGCTCCCTTGCCATCCTGCCAAGGGGAATTACTAGGAGGACTTCTTGAAAAGAAAAATGCATCATCCATGGAAGAAGGAAGAACAGCCTGCCATCCAAAGCATTATGGAGAACAATAAAGCTGTCTAATAAACTCTAAGGTAAGTGTAGTTCAGACCTGCATAACTAAGGACAAAGCTATTAAACAAGCAACAGGAAATAGGGACCTATTCTCATCACAAATGGACCCTTTCCTTTAACCCCATATGCACATGTAAGAGTTGTATGCTCCTGATGAAAATCGGCAAGGTGTACAAACACAGATCCCAGAACTAGTGTGCTAACTAGAGAAACTATGCAGGCTTACAGTGAAGAACTCTGTCTTTACTGGAAGGTGCTTATGCTTAATTTTTAGCAATTAAAATATTACCCCAGGAAACAGGGTCTCCTGTCTAACTGACAGTTTACAGCTCAGATCAAGCATGAATATGCTTGTCAAACAGGAGGCTGAATGGCCTTGAAGTTTGGCGGGGGGTGGGGGAGGAGTGGGACCTCAAGTTATTCACCTGCTCTGAGCCGTCATAGTTACTTCAAGGATATAAATGACAATGTGCAAGATATCGAGCCTGGTGTCTCATCACCATGTAGCAAGAGGAGTTGATGAATATGTCCTCTTTTTTTCATGAGAATCTAAGAAGCAATAATATTTGGCACTCACTTAGTGCTTTACATCTTCAAAGCGCTGTATGAACATTAATCTTTTCAATGCCTCTGTTAAGGAAAGGAAGTATTATCTTCATCTTAGAGATAAGGAACTAAAACAGAGATTATTATTGTTGTTTTAATTATTTGTTAAATTCTCATCATTTATTTGAGCCTGAGAATAACACAAAGCAGAAAATGGTCTCTGCCCCCAGGAGTTTCTAATCTAAATAGGAAAACTTGCCAAAGGCCATACATTGAGTAGCAGAGCTGGGATCAAAACTCAGCAGTTTCTGGCTTGCAGTCCTCAGCTTAAAATTGTGGTCTAAAATCAATGGTAATTTTTTTGGTGGAAAAATAATATTTTCAGCCAAGAATCAAACACTTGTAGGATGAAAATTTTATCTGAAACCAAAAAATTTTATTTGGAAATGCCATCCTGGTGCTGCATAGGAATTGTATTTCAGGTGCCTTATTCTCCCATGGCTCCCTGGCTCATCTCCTGGCCCAGTCTACATCTCCCTGGAAAATAAACCAATCTGAACAGAACAGCTAAATCAAACTAAATTAAATTACCGATGCACAGGTATGCAACTGGTAAACTACCTATCATCTGAATAACATATCAATCATTAAAAAAATCATAGATTTCTGATGGTTTCAGTTGCTCTCTGATGTGCTATGTCCTGATCTGAGGGGGTTTCAGATCAGGATACAGCACATAGGCAGACCTAGTACTAAAAGATTACCTCCTCCTGACTACAGGTAGGAAACACAAGTGTTACACTTGTACTGCTAAAAGAAAAGGAGTACTTGTGGCACCTTAGAGACTAACAAATTTATTAGAGCATAAGCTTTCGTGAGCTACAGCTCACTTCATCGGCTGCTAGATCTCTCTTCAGTGCGGTTCTGATGACACACATTATGTTAGATACCAAGTTTACTGATACCCTTAAAAACACCTGGGATAAATGGACAGCCCTCTCTTTTCTACCTCTCCCCAAAAATATGAGAACAAGGAAAGACAATGAAAGTGATAGTTGATAAAGATAAAATCAATTACAGAAAATAGTGCTTCCCATGATGGAGTCCTCCTGTCGCTATCTAATTATGTTGTTAGCTGCAATAATGTATTTGTGTCTGCTTTCTAAAAGTGTTGGATAATTTTATGACCATTAATATTTGTTAGTTATATAATGTGAGCTACAGCCAATGTAATCTAACACTTTGGGAATCAACTGACCTCCTTGGGGCTAACTCCATCGTAATGCAGAGAATTCTACATGATGAAGTGCATTATGGAGATTGAGCTTTTGTGTGCTTATGCAAATAAATGAAGCTAATGCTGGAGGCAGGCACTGAGCTTGCTGGACCACTGGTCTGATTTGGTGTGGCTAATCCTACGTTCTTGCTTTGTAAAAGCAAAGTTATCCTGGCTAATCCATGGCAGAAATTGCTTTATATCTCTTTTTGAGGATCTTTGTATTGTTCTAAATCACTGGGGGTTGCAACGAGATGCCAGAGGGTTCCAACAAACCTGCCTCTCTTATATTACTAAATGGGTGGAGGTCTCAGTATGGAAAAGGTTGAAAACCACTGTTCTATGCTTTAATAGTAATTTCTGCATACTATACAACTCACTCACATGAGGCATAGGCTTCTGAAAAATGCCAGGTTGTGGCTTCGCCAAATGGAAAAATTTTGCTCTCAACCCACCTTAGTTCTGAATTCTTCCACCCCATATCTAGTCATAGTGCATTCCACCTCTGAAAATGAATAACAGTTGTGACACATTTACTGCAGAGGTGGAGCCATGTGGGAGATGGAGGGATAGATGCATATTTATAGCCACACACATCTGCTCATAGAAAGGTCACAAAGCGGGCATTAGCAATGAAGAACTTCAAATGGACGTTCCCTGGAGGATATATCTCCCATCACCCCATAGATTCAGGTTGGCAACTTGTCAGAGTTACAGTCCACATCCCAACTGGCTTATGTTAAACCACAGAAAAATATGTATTTATGCTCCTCACATCAGCACACTGAAATGTCAAGAGATTCACCTCTCAATATGAGGACTCTCAGAAACACCAAAGAAAAGCATCTGACATGCCCCCTGGAAAATCCACACCTTGCTAAGGAACCAAAGAGGAAAAGTGATTAGATGGAAATAATAAGCTTGTGTTGATGAGGCAGCGCTATGTGTGTAGAGTGGATATTCTTATCATGCGCTTATGCTCCTATACAAATGGTGTATTTGCTTTTACTTTACTTTGCTTGTAAAAGCACTGATTTGCTTTTACTTAGTCTCAGACAGCGACCATTTAGTCCCATATTTCTCTCTCTCTCTCTCTCTCTCTCTCTCTCTCTCTTTTTCTTTTTTTTTTTTTTTTTGAGTTCTCCACAGTGGTGTCTCATCAGCCTAGGCAAATGAGGCACAGCCCAACCAAAGAATTGAGAAGCTAATTTCTAAAAGCTACATTTTTTGTATATATACAGATTTTTAAGAACTGTTAAGCGTGTACATTTAATCCTTGAGGGGGCCATTTAGGGATCTGGGGCAAAAATTGGGGATTGGTCCTGCTTTGAGCAGGGGGTTGGACGAGATGACCTCCTGAGCTCCCTTCCCACCCTCAGAAACAACTCTGACATCATAATCAAAAAGGCTGACAAAGGAGGTGCTGTCGTCATCATGAATAGGTCAGAGTATGAACAAGAGGCTACTAGGCAGCTCTCCAACACGACTTTCTACAAGCCATTACCCTCTGATCCCACTGAGAGTTACCAAAAGAAACTACAGCATTTGCTCAAGAAACTCCCTGAAAAAGCACAAGAACAAATCCGCAGAGACACACCCCTGGAGCCCCGACCTGGGGTATTCTATCTGCTACCCAAGATCCATAAACCTGGAAATCCTGGACGCCCCATCATCTCAGGCATTGGCACCCTGACAGCAGGATTGTCTGGCTATGTAGACTCCCTCCTCAGGCCCTTCGTTACCAGCACTCCCAGCTATCTTCGAGACACCACTGACTTCCTGAGGAAACTACAGTCCATTGGTGATCTTCCTAAAAACACCATCCTAGCCACTATGGATGTAGAAGCCTCTACACCAACATTCCACACAAAGATGGACTACAAGCCGTTAGGAACAGTATCCCCGATACTGTCACGGCTAACCTGGTGGCTGAACTTTGTGACTTTGTCCTGACCCATAACTATTTCACATTTGGTGACAATGTATACCTTCAAATCAGCGGCACTGCGATGGGTACCCGCATGGCCCCACAGTATGCCAACATTTTTATGGCTGACTTAGAACAACGCTTCCTCAGCTCTCGTCCCCTAATGCCCCTACTCTATTTGCGCTACATTGATGACATCTTCATCATCTGGACCCATGGAAAAGAAGCTCTTGAGGAATTCCACCATGATTTCAACAATTTCCATCCCACCATCAACCTCAGCCTGGACCAGTCCACACAAGAGATCCACTTCCTGGACACTATGGTGCTAATAAGCGATGGTCACATAAACACCACCCTATATCGGAAACCTACTGACCGCTATTCCTACCTACATGCCTCTAGCTTTCATCCAGATCATACCACTCGATCCATTGTCTACAGCCAAGCGCTACGATATAACCGCATTTGCTCCAACCCCTCAGACAGAGACAAACACCTACAAGATCTCTATCATGCATTCCTACAACTACAATACCCACCTGCTGAAGTGAAGAAACAGATTGACAGAGCCAGAAGAGTACCCAGAAGTCACCTACTACAGGACAGGCCCAACAAAGAAAACAACAGAACGCCACTAGCCATCACCTTCAGCCCCCAACTAAAACCTCTCCAACGCATCATCAAGGATCTACAACCTATCCTGAAGGACGACCCATCACTCTCACAGATCTTGGGAGACAGACCAGTCCTTGCTTACAGACAGCCCCCCAATCTGAAGCAAATACTCACCAGCAACCACACACCACACAACAGAACCACTAACCCAGGAACCTATCCTTGCAACAAAGCCCGTTGCCAACTCTGTCCACATATCTATTCAGGGGATACCATCATAGGGCCTAATCACATCAGCCACACTATCAGAGGCTCGTTCACCTGCGCATCTACCAATGTGATATATGCCATCATGTGCCAGCAATGCCCCTCTGCCATGTACATTGGCCAAACTGGACAGTCTCTACGTAAAAGAATGAATGGACACAAATCAGACGTCAAGAATTATAACATTCAAAAACCAGTTGGAGAACACTTCAATCTCTCTGGTCACTCGATCACAGACCTAAGAGTGGCTATACTTCAACAAAAAAGCTTCAAAAACAGACTCCAACGAGAGACTGCTGAATTGGAATTAATTTGCAAACTGGATACAATTAACTTAGGCTTGAATAGAGACTGGGAATGGATGAGTCATTACACAAAGTAAAACTATTTCCCCATGGTATTTCTCCCCCCCACCCCACCCCCCACTGTTCCTCTGATATTCTTGTTAACTGCTGGAATTAGCCTACCTGCTTGTCACCATGGAAGGTTTTCCTCCTTTCCCCCCCCGCTGCTGGTGATGGCTTATCTTAAGTGATCACTCTCCTTACAGTGTGTATGATAAACCCATTGTTTCATGTTCTCTGTGTGTGTGTATATAAATCTCTCCTCTGCTTTTTCCACCAAATGCATCCGATGAAGTGAGCTGTAGCTCACGAAAGCTTATGCTCTAATAAATTTGTTAGTCTCTAAGGTGCCACGGGTACTCCTTTTCTTTTTGCGAATACAGACTAACACGGCTGCTACTCTGAAACCTTCCCACCCTGGTATTCTATGATCCATGGATTTTTGAAATAAGTAATGTAAGTCCACCAGAAGTGCTTGTGGTTTGGTTAAAGTCTGTCACATTTCTCACTCTGTCTCTGTAGTGAAAGGCAATGCCAGAAAATGTAGTGATGTGGGTGAGGCTCAAATCTTGGTGTAGGTAAGAGTGCCTTACGAAGCTGCCTTGTTTCCATGGTAAGTTATCACCCCAGGAGTCATTTTAAGAGGGTGTTGTTGTGGCACCCAGGGCTTGGTGAGACCAAAGCAGGACTGCAGCAGTTAAGGGTGGTTCTGAGAGTGGGGCTGCAGGGGGCCACCTGCAAAGGGCCAAGACACCAGAGCACAAGATGGAGGGGAGTTTTCAATCATTCTGGCCTGGTGGAGCAGAGACCACTGGCCAAGACTGCAAGGAGGAGGACAAGCCCCCAGCTGCAAAGGAGGCCATCCCACTTCTTAAATGCCCGGGCACTGCTCTGACACTCCTGGGTGGTGAGTGAGGCAGCAGGGTTATGGCAGCAGAGCTGCAGAGGGCTCCCTGAACAGCCACAGGGCCAGTGACACTGAATCTTGGCAGGAGCAGAGTGAAGAAGGGAGGCTGTGACACTGGAGAGGCACAGCAGAGACTCCCAACCAAGACTGGAAAGAGGATGACGTATATTGGAATTTGTGACACTTCGTGATATGCGTCTCACCTGTCAAAAAGGTCACGAGCCACCACTCGTTCTCCAGGAGAACTTTATGTGCCAGATTTCCAAAGAGCTCAGCCACCAGCAACTCCCATTAATAAAGTTAGGAGCTGAGTGCTTATGAAAATCTGGCTCTCAGTGATTTGTTCTGTTCTCTTCGAGGCTTTCACTCAAATCTTGTGTGGTTTTACTCCTTAGCAGCTAGTGATGCAGAAAATGAACCAATGGAAGATGGTATATAATAATATGGCATATAGGAATGTGTGGCCAGGCAACTGGGAACTTCAACCATGGAATAACCAGCTATGCTGTCCATTTGTGCACCTCTATTTTTCACTGTCATTATTAGAATCACCATGATCAATTCTATGGTTATATAAAACCCATCCCTTAGCATCTATTGATAATTTACCCATGACGAGGTAGGAAGAATGTGGTGAATAGAGAGAGGGTGGTTTTGGTAGTGAGGTAAGGAGTAATACAGCAGATGAAAAGAAAAGGAAGGAATTTTGAAGAATAAATGGCAAGTGACAACACCCAAAATCGAGGGGTAAGCAATGGATGATCTTAAATGAAATGTACGAACATCCTGATGCTCAAAATCTGATAGCTATTGGAAGATCCTTGGGGTGATATTCCTGAAAGAAGTTTTACAGAAACTCTTTTTTCTCACTTACAGTCTCTTGAAAAATAACACATTCCTCCATAAAGAGGAGATATCTGAGCCATTAGTGATTATCTTTTAAAAGTCATGGAAGACGAGAGAGATTCCAAAAGATTGGAAAAGGGCAACTATAGTGCCCTCTATAAAAAGGTTAAATTCAAAATGATCTGGACATACTGGAGAAATAATCTCAAGTAAATAGGATGAAATTCAATAAGGAGAAATGGAAAGTATTCCACTTAGGAAAGAACAATCAGTTGCATACATACAAAATGGGAAATGACTGCTTAGGAAGGAGTATTGCAGAAAGGGATCTGGGGGGTCATAGTGGATCACAAAGCTAAATATGATTCAATAGTGTACCTCTGTTGCAATAAAAGCAAACAACACTCTGGGATGAATTAGCAGAAGTGTTGTAAGCAAGACACAAGAAGTAATTCCTCCACTCTACTCCATGCTGATTAGGCCTCAACTGGAGTATTGTGTCCAATTTTGGGTACCACATTTCAGGAGAGATGTGGACAAATTGGAGAAAGTCCAGAGAAGAACAACAAAAATGATTAAATGTCTAGAAAGCATGACCTATGAGGGAAGATTGAAAAAATTGGGTTTGTTTAGTCTGGAGAAGACTGATGGGGGACAAAATAACAGTACATAAAAGGTTGTTACAAGAAGGAGGAAAAATTGTTATATTTAATCTCTGAGGATAGGACAAGAAGCAATGGGCTTAAATTGCAGCAATGGAGGTTTAGGTTGGACATTAGGAAAAACTTCCTAACTCTCAGAGTAGTTAAGCACTGGAATAAATTGCCTAGGGAGGTTGTGAAATCTCTGTCATTGGAGATTTGTAAGAGCAGGTTAGACAAACACCTGTCAGGGATGGTCTACATAATACTTATTCCTGCCTTGAGTGCAGGGGACTGGACTAGAAGACCTCTTGAGGTCCCTTCCAGTCCTATGAGTCTATGAATTACAAAGAGTGACGTATGTGACTTAGGAGGAAACAAACATGTCATTTCAAAGAAAATAAATAACTTAAAAGCTAATACTGTAAATTTTAAAAATGAGTTACTGAGTATTTCCTAATGAAGTTATCAAGATTTGAAAGATTTGCTTTCACTTCTGTCTTCTTTATTCAAAAACACATAATGGAAACAAGACCATTTATCTTCTTAAATATTTTACTTTAAAAAAAGCAATTGTTTCCCTCCTTTGTATGATTTACTCACTTATATGAGAACCAAAGGACAGCTTTTCAAGGTAAAATAGCATTTAAGGAGATAGAGTGACAGCTCTCTTTTACAGAATGCAGTTGGATCTGAGTATGGACACCTTGTAGTTATTCAGGAGAAAATGGGCACAGTGCGATAAGCAGATTGAATGGTGTTCCTACTTTTCATTTTTATTTCATTTTGCAGATTGAACATGCTTCACTATTCAGAAAAAGGAAAGTAACTCTTTAGCATTAAACCTGCTTAACAGAAGAAAGCTTGGGATTGTCTGTATTGCATTATTTGGGAATGCAGTTAACAAAAATGTAATATAAAGGGATGCCAGTTCCCATATTAAACATGTTCATATTATTAGAAACAGAAGCATTCCAGTAGCGAACAGAACCCTTTAATATTTGTTTCACTCATTAAATCTCAAGTAGAACTGAAATTGGTATTCTTTCCTTATCGCTGTTTCATGTCATCTCAAAACTGAAAGAATAAAGGGTTCATGCAGACAGCATTTTCCCAAGGTCTGTTCTATTGGCAATACATAGTCACAGTGTTGCAATTCCTGTCTCTTATGCTACCCCCTACAACTTGTCAACACTTGAAATTTATACTCATTTGCAATCCCTTGCAGGCTGCCTGTTATGCTGACCACAGGGCTGAGGTAACATTTCCTTATTAAATTGTATGTTTACATCAGAAAGGCCTAGGCTTGGAGCAAAATCTTGCTTCCTTTGAAGCCAATAGTTTTGTAGTTGATTTCAGGGGAATTAGGATTTGGCCCCCTGATGTGGATAGCTGGTCTGTCAAACCTGGATCAGAGGGAGCCCTGTTCTCCTAGGATGCAAGGATGTCTCATGGGGCCAGTGGCCCTTCAGGGAGAATCAGGGACTAAATGGCCTCTGATGACCCCATAAACTACACCTGAGAGCAGGTTGGTGCTCCCGGTGGTGGTTCATCAGACAATTAGCATGGAAGCAGTGGGGTTCTATAAGAGGACTGCCTGAACAGTGTAAGTAGGAGGCTGCTCAGATAGGAAGGGAGATCCCAGGTGAGAGGAAGGAAGAGATTACAGTCCCTGGGGAAGACCTGTGACTACACTTTGGGGGATTCCACAGGAAGCAGTGCAGGCTCCTGTAGGGGAGGAGCCCTGAGCTAGGGCTTAAAGGTAACTGAGAGAGCTCCCAGGGAAGACAGTCAGATCCCTGGGGAAGGGAGGCAGTAGGGGACATCTGATTGTTAGCTCAGGGAAGAGAGCTGGTGGGTGCTTTTGGAGACTCCCAGCAGTTTGGGACAGGCTGCTGCTGGACAGCTGAGCCACAGGAGTAGAGCTAGGGGCAAGGTGTCCAGAGAGGCAGTCCTGGGGCCAGTGTTTCAAAAGGGAAATGGAATAGAAGAAACCCAAAGTGGCTCCTGTGGGGGAGCCCTGAAATACGGACTACAAGAAACAGGGAACAGAAGAAAAGCCCAGCAGGGGTGGAGCATGCTTTTATATTGTATTTGGACTTCTAGTAGAGAAAAAGCCTAGAGGAGTCAGCACTCTGGTAAGTGTGAGAGTGATAAGTTGAGCCCAGGAAGGGTGAAGGACCTTCTGTCTGTCAGCTTTGATTTGGAGTGTCCCAGAAGGGGGCTGAACTTTATGTGACTTGGCCAGAGAGCTGAGCCACAGAAGACCTGGTGAGAGGCAGACGGGCTGCAGGAAGTGCTAAAGCTGAGAATATCAGCGATGTTATGCACTAATACAAGGGATGTGCTAAGGGTGAGTGTGGATCATTAACAGACAGGTTGACCTTGGATGTGAGATGGGACTTGCAAACTCTGAGCGTGGCCCTACGTTCTAGCAGACAGATGTGCAACCATGCTTCTCATGTAGTCCACAGGCCCAGAGTCTGCAGACCATCAAGAGTCCATCACTATAGTTTAGGACAGGAGAGAACGTACAAAGGGCACTCTCCTTTGCAGACCATTTTCTTTCTGCCATGTTAGGAAGGAGAGTACTAGTTGATGTACACAGAGAAGCATGTCCTATTGATGTCTAGTGGGGAAATACACCAACCTTAACCAGCCCTGCTTGCATCAAAGGTCTAGTCTAGCATGCAGTATTATGAAGTTGCATGAAGACACATGCACAAGCAGAGCAAGACACATCCTCACTGTGGTACTTGGATTTGACTCTAGTTTGGCTATTAAGACAGACGTGTTCTCAAACCTGTCAGAGGTAGATAAACCATGAGCTTGGTGGAGCTCAGGGCAGCCCCTATAAACGTGAGCCTCTGAATGGGAGTCAGTATAGATTTTTGTAAGCTGCTTTGAGAATGAAGTCTTGGAACAGTTAAAGAATGTAAAAAATGGCAGCTGACACTTGATGAGGAGTCCTTTCCCAAACTAGCCACTCATCCAGGTAAGGGCAATGACCACTAGCACCTTGGTAAAATCCCTCAATCAACAGGCCAAAGGTAGAACTTGATACTGAAAATATTTGTGGCCTACATGAAACTTTGGTACTTCCTGTGCAATATGCATCTTGGAGGTTGAGAGATGTGAACCAGACCCCAGGATTCAGAGAGGGAATTACTGAACTCTGAGCCGAACTTCTCTAGATTTGTGGGTAATGCGAAGTAGAACTTGCAAACAGCACAATTTTTGGAGATGTGTGATTCTCCAAAACCAAGTAAATATTTTACATGTCATCATTAATGGGCATAGCCATGAGGAACAATACTTAAATGCAGCCAACTTAGAAGAAGCCATTCTAATACTAGAAAGATATCGTTTTTCTTAGGAATAAATTTATTTTTTCTTTTTTTACCAGGAACAGAAAACAAAATACCCACAGACAATAACTAACTATACCATTTTCACAAAGTTGAAAAAGAGCCAGCAATTTGTTGAATAGACAGCGAGCATGAAATGGGGAGAGGAAGTGAGTGACGGTTGGCCTCCTCTGCCCATTTATGGCCTGTGCGACTACAAAGAACACTTCTAGCCAAAAGATTTTCAACTTGTGCACATGCACAAGTGGAATATGCATAAGGATAATCACTCAAAGGAGAAATCAGACTTATTCTCAGTTGCTATCAATCAATGTAGTTTCACTGACTTCAATCTGTTCTATTAGCTTTAAGTATTTTTTTCCGATAGGGGGTTAACAGAATTAGTAGCTTGAAAGATTCAACCTTTCCCTCCATGAATAACACAGAGTTTAGCAGAAAATAATATAATGGTTTCCCTCCTGTTTTTTTCAAACGCCATTTTGAGGAGTGACAGGTTTCAGAGTAGCAGCCGTGTTAGTCTGTATTCGCAAAAAGAAAAGGAGTACTTGTGGCACCTTAGAGACTAACAAATTTATTTGAGCATAAGCTTTCGTGAGCATAAGCTACAGCTCACGAAAGCTTATGCTTAAATAAATTTGTTAGTCTCTAAGGTGCCACAAGTACTCCTTTTCTTATTTTGAGGAATGTAAACTTTGTGCCAAACTTTGTGCTGTTTTCGGTCACAAAACAATACAATGTTTTTGCCTTTGTAAGTGATATCTCCCATTGCTAAAGCTGCCTTCAGGATTCTCTACTTGTCACAAACATCAGATAGACAGGCTATACTGATGCTTCTTATATTGAGCCTTTCTCAAGGTACATGCATTGGAACCTCAAACATCTCCTCTAGTATATTAAGTTTAGTAGATCAGAGAGAAACTCTTCTATAATGTACAGCATCAAAATTACCCAGAAAATCTAGAATTCAAACATTTTAACCCTCATTTAGTTTTCTCAAGTTTTGTCTTTTTTTCTTATTATTTTTGAAGGGGGTAGATTCACAAATGTAGGCGTTTCTTCCACAAAGTCTTTTAAAGCCTTAATCTCAGCCTCTATATGGCTCACTGTTGAGCCAGTAACTTGAGTCCAAACCAGTGAACATTTCTGAGACCTTTACTTGCACAGAATACAGAGACTGGATATAAAACATTAAGTTTAACCTTACATTCAGAATCTTTCATTTTAAGGAGTTCCCTTCCCCTCTCCCTGCATTTTCTATACAACAAGATGGTGCTGGGGGCTAGGAGTCTGGGACTTGAAGGAGTCAGCCACCTCAGGATGTGTGTTGCTTTTCCTCATTTAACTGGTAAGGCACGTCGATCTTGTGGTTCCAAAAGGAAAAGAACAACTTTGGATTTTTGCAGGAAGTCAGGAGAGTTACGTTTCCTAAAGCTGGAATTTCTCTGCTATACATTGGCTCCAGTAGAGACTCGGGATCCCCTTTCCCCAAATCATGGTTAAAAATATATTCTAGCAGAACTAACAAGTCATGTACTTAACGACTAAGTAATCATGTAGTCCTATTATTGTATCCCTCATCCTCCCTTTTCCTGTCCCCGCTCCCACTGTTTGCTTCTCCGATTCATTGTATCATGACTAAAATGACATTGTAAACTCCTTTGGGCAGGGTGTATGCCTTGTACTTGATTTGTAAAGCACACAACACATTTTGGACACAGCATTAATAATAATATACACTTCATTTCTAGGCATGGACAAATGCTTAGATACAGTGACTAGAGGAATATATTGATCGCTCTAGGAGGCAGATTAATGAGCATGGCAGAATCAGATTTAATTAACAGCTGCTAAAATGTATTTATTGATAGGGCAAATAAAGCTTCTCAAAGTCTGTGTCTTGTGGTTTGGTAGTTGACACTTTGACAGGCAACACTGACAGAACTCTATTTTCAGCTGCCAGTCAAAGATTAGCAGTCTGACACCCAGGGAATTCCCTGTTAGTCATTAGATTACAAACTCAAACTTCTGCAGAGACAGGTTTTAGTTAGACATTCACATTTCCTCTACCTGGGTCTGAAGCTACCATTCCCCTGACATTTTTCCAATAGATAGCTATCAGTAATGTATAAATGGGAACAAGTAAAATGAGAGTGCACCTGGTTATTTGCCCAGATTGTAAAGGGAAATCTGATTGAAACTAATATTCTTTTCCTAAGCTACATTCACATTAGCTAAAAGCTACCATTAGCTGAAAGTTAACATTGCTGGTGCTTCTCACAGCCCCATACCCAGCGGCACTGAGCCCATGCTTGGTACAGCCAAGGGGCAAGAGACACAAAGGTGGCTAAGCTACTTTTGTACTTTCCCCCCCAATGCTCAAAGTTAGCCCGGTCACAGGCAAGCTCTAATTTATCCAAGCTAGGACAGTCTGCCAAGGACCATTCCAATGTGCCAGGATTGCCTGAGTGCAGCTATGCTCCCTTCTCACAGCCCATGCCAGAATGCCCCCTACATGGGTTGGTTGCAGGGGAAATGGGTGACTTAAAGCTGGCTTTATACCACCAGATAGTCATCTACATCAAAGGAATCCCCAGCTGCCCCTTTAGGAATGGTTCAAAGGGTACTTAGCCCTGGCCAAGGATTTTACTCATAAAATGCAGTTCAGGTAGTGACGAGCCAGCAGGAATGTAGGATAATAAAAATATTTATTGGCTACTGTGGATTAAAAAGGGCATTTAAAAATATATTTAGAGAAAAAGTAGTGAAAACATTAATCCAAGAAGATATAATGCCAAAAATAAAACATAAGTATAAAGGAATGAAAACAAAAAAAACAGAAAACATTGTTTGCATGGAGGGATAATACAGTAAACTAAATCAATGTTCAACCATTTTTTCAATACATTATTTCCCCTGTGAAACCTCAACATCTTATTTTCAGAAGGGTTTCAAGAGAAATAGGAAGTAATCTACTGAATACTGGACTAAGAAAACATATAATAAAATAAAGTTAAATGTGTATATGGATATCTTTTGTTAGGTGCTTTTTTGTTTTTTCTTTTGTTTTTTAGAAATGGTATTTTAAAGAGCATTTTCAGTCTTAAGACTACAGTCTGCAACAAAGGTGGCAATATGAACAGGTGTATATTAATAAATAGCAGGCTTACTGCACATATATGACAGCAGTCATGCACATGTATGCAGAAAGTGGTTGTAAAGCATCCATGGGAACAGTGGCAATTGAAATTTCGACAGATGCCACATGTGGAGCCAGTACTGTGTTGCGAGATGTGGCATAAATAGATGGTGATCCCAGAAATGACCCCTCTTCATGCACCTATCCACCTTTTCTAGATATATGTGTGTAGCAGGGTGGTCACCCTGCTCCGGCCCTGAAAGGGGTTAAAGCAGCCCTGGAGAGGGGTGCAGCTGGGGAAAAGGAGTTAAAACAGCCAAGCTAGGCTGATTGGTGTAGAAGCCACAGCTGTGGCCACCTCAATCAGGCCCCAGCTGGCCCTTATAAGAGGGCTGTGGGCCAGAAGCTAGAGGAGTCTCACTCTAGCCCTGGAGTGGGAAGGACTAGCTGCCTAGGAGTGAGGCAGCTCCAACCTGGTAAACCTGCAGGCCTTGGTAAAGGCCCAGAAAGGTACTGGGGCTGCAGAGGGGCAGCCTGGGGATAGGCAGAGGCAGCTGGTCCAACCCCCTTGCTGATGATGAGTGGTCATTACACTGCAGTCTGCCCTAGGGAGCGGGGGTTAGATGATGACTGGCAGTAGCAACTGAGGCAAGGTGGGTTTAGAGGGCTGGGGGTTCTGCAGGGAGAAGAGACCCAGAGTGTGGGGGTACTGCTCGGCAGAAGTCTAGGGTAAAGGGCACAGGGGTCTGGGAGGACATGGATGCCAGTGGCAGGCAAGACACTGGCCTGCAGAGGATGCTCTGAAGGTTGGAAAGAGCTAATTCCTGAGACAACCAGCAGGAAGTGCTGCACTGGTGACTCATCACCTTGCTACAAGACCACAGGTTAGATACGCAGTGTAGATCTGAGTGCATGGTATGTAACTAGGCTTGAAATAATTCAGTTTTTATGTATTGATTATTTTGATGGATAATATTGATGCTTATTTTAAAACTTAAAAAAATCATCAATTTAAATGTTCACATGTGAAAAATTATGAATTTTAAGCCTTTCTAAATTTTTTAATCAATTTACATTTTCACAATTGCTGGAAATTTGGGGGATAAGACACTATTTACTTAATGACAATAGATGTTGAGATTCAAAAAGCGAAAACTTTGCAACTGTTAAAATAAAAATTGTCAACATCACATCAATACATAATTTAAATATCCTTAAACTATAATAGCTTCTCAAGTATCAGTTCTCTTGCTTTGCCTATCTCTAAATTTTGATTATAGATGGAAATATGTTTTCGTGTGTGTATGGTGAAATCAACATTTACTACCATTTACTGATCACAATCTAATCTTTCTAACCCTATATATAACTATATGCAGGATTTTTAAAAAATGGTTTCCACACCTAACAGGGTATGCTTAAACACCACAGCTGGAGAATGTGCATGTGCATACACACACACATAACTTGTGTGTATGCAGGTGGCTAAACTATGTCTTACTAGTTATGTAAATTTGGGAACAGACTCAAAGCTTTTGATATTAGCATTCAATGGATTTCAAAAAATTAAATCTCTCTAAGCAGAATATATCTGTCTAAATCTTGTATACAATGCTGATATTTAATAACATAGCTATAGTTTTTCATTATACTATAATCAGATTTGGAATAAAAACTTTTGGTTGTTTTGCTCATGCATTAAAGCCAACAACAAAAATGAAAATGCCCTTGCCATTCAAGGTCACCTTAACCAATTCCTCATACACACTAAAAAGGCAAGTTCATAAATCACTGAAACAATGAAGTATTCTAAAATACATCTAGACTATACAGCTGAATTTTAGTTGTAGCACCATAACCTGTAGTGCATCATCTATGATCAATTAAAGATGACCTTAACTCAGCAAATCTAATACAGAAACTTATTAATTATTCTGATTAATAGCTTTTTGTATACCTAGAGCTCTTGTAACCATCACATGAATGTGTTAAATGAAGTGAGGAAATCGATTAATCACTTGTGGAGATAAGGCATAGTGTCTGCATGACTGTAGCACAAATGTCATAGAAATAGATATTGTGATTAGGGTGACCAGATGCCCTGATTTTATAGGGACAGTCTAGATATGTGGGGCTTTCTTACATAGTGACTATTGCCCCTCCCCCTTCCCCCGTTCTGATTTTTCACACTTGCTATCTGGTCACCCTAATTGTGATTGTCAGCTAGAATCCTGTACTCTTTCCCATGATTAAGACCCTGATTCAGCAAACCATATAAGCACGTGCTAAAACACTGAGTCAGGGCCTAAATGTTAATTTCAGTTAAAGCATTTTATTACAGTTTACAAAGAAAATGTATCTACAGTCAGGCACATTTACTCCCTGTTTACTATGGCGTCCACCATTGTATTCCATGGATATAGGAAAATCTGCCTTCGGGCAAGGTTACATCAGTGCAAGGCACTTAAAAGCCCTATTCACTCTATTGTGGGGCCTGAAGACAAGAAAGTGATGGGATTAGTCAGAAGACATGCTCATGCAAACATTATCAGCCCAATCCTCAGTTGGATTCGGTCTAAGGTACAACTGCCTCTGCTGGTTCAGGAAGGAATTTTCACCCACCTACACACACTTGCTTCTCTATGTACCAGCTGGGGGAAAAAGGTAGCCTACCATACACATGTCCTGAATCTTGGAGCCTACTAAAAATAAGTGAGTTCTGCATATGGTTGAACCCTGCTCTTGCAGAGCAATGAATTTCTTGTTAATATTCTAGGTAGAAAATACCATAATCTGTGAGATGTATTTTTTTCCCTTTGGTATGAATTCATTTGCTAAGGAAATAGGGATTTTGTAAAAAGTAAGACCACACACACACACACCTAAGACTTAAAATATTCTGACATCGTATTTCCAATGAAAAAAGAAAACTAAGGGTCTACCAAATTTACAAAATCAAAAATGAGAAAGGACTATACAAAGCAGGTACAGTATGCATAATCCATCATGACAAATGGCACTAATGATCTTTAAAAAAAGTTTAACTGATTTAAAGCATTGTATTAGCCTATATGCTTAACAAGTTATTGATACATTTCTTCTGGTTAATATTTTATTTTTCTTGGAAGATAGGGAAGGTTAGGAATTTTGATGTCACATAATCCTTTCATGGCAGGAAAGCATTTGTACCTACTCTTCAACCCCCTCTCTCATTTTATTTATATACACAAACTGAAGAGATAAAAAGCATTATCTTTTTTAGAACTAAATCTAAAGACTGAAAATCCTGACCCCATTGAAGCCAAGGGGGATTTTGCAATTGACTTCTATGGAGTCAGGATTTCACTCTATAGTGCAGAACCCTCTAGCCTGCCAGGTTGCAGCTGCTGCTGCTGCTTCTTGCATCCTGCTGTTGATTCCCCATTTTCTGCAAAATTTGAGTTTTCATTAAAATGAATGCATAAATAAATCTCTAGCTCATACATTAATGACAGAGAAAGGGAGGAGAGGGATCAGAATGTGAAGCCATATGATTTTGTCTACCTGCCCTAAGGTATGCCATTGATAGCAGCATCTGGAGTCTGTTATATAGCTGGGGTTTGCCCAACTACAACACACTAGCCATTCTTTTGCCATGCCCCCTCCTCGGTAGGGTAAGGAAGGAGTGGCACAGAGCCAAGGTTTTCCCAGCTGGCTCATTACACTGGCTTTCCAGCCTTTTTCTGAGGACAAGTATCTGATGGCAGAGAGACTGCTGAGCAGAAGGTGCAGGAAAAGACAATGACTCCAACCTCCCCTCCACCAGAGTAACTGTAGGCAGCCTGCATAGCCCTAAAGTGGGGATGCTATGCTGGCAGGGAAGGAGGCAAAGTGAAGATTTCAGAGGATTGCACTGGTTCAGTACATCACCACTTCACCCTTCACCAGCAGAGCACCTAGGCAGACATTGGAGGAATCGAAAGATACCCTCCCTCAGTGAAGTGTGTCATTGGAAATACAAGCTGCTTTCCCTGGAGGGTAGATTCCCCAGCTAGTTCTGGGAGGGACAGTTTGCACCTCTCTGAGCTTGCAGAAGTGAATGTAGTCTTCTGACTAGGTTAGTGGTTTTTTGATTTGTTTTTTTATTATGGTGGTGGTGTTTGCTCATTCAAAACACCACACACTGATCTCTCCAGGCACCTGAGACTCTAATGCACTGAACAGATAGAATGCCTCAGTGTCTGGGTCTGATTCAAGCTGCCACTCAAGTGCACACTACTGCACTTAATTCCTTGTGAACAGAGAACTCACAAGCAGGTCATATACCATGAGGCAGAGAGGTCAGCCTGAAGAATTGGTGGTGCCATTATCTAGGGGCACAGCTCAATCCCAATCACTGTGTTCCAACTGCTGGCCATCAGAGTTTGAAGCATTCATATGCAACAGGGCATAATGTGATGACTTCCCTCAGTGACCTCCACTGCAAAATCTCTGTTGTAGGGAAATTGCCTCTCCTGACTATCAATGGATCTCTGAAATGCAGAGTTCTGACAGGGCAAAATCCCTTGACTGGCTAACCTTTCATCCTGAAAAGAATTAGGTCAGAGGAATCAAAGAGAACACACACATTGTTATGTGAGGGGTATGGCCACGCACCAGCAATCTTGGGTTCTAACAAAGAATTTTTCATACGGAGTGAGATTGAATCTGAAGAACCAGGAAATAATGAAAACCCATAAAACAAATAAGAAGTAATAAGTAAAACCACAATAAGATGTTCTAAATACAGAGAAATGCAATTCACAATTCCTTCAACTAAAGGAGAAAGAGTTATGCAAGAGGTATCATTTTTCATGTAAGAGACTGGACAGAAAGCAAGTTAATCGAGAAAGAGGGATACAAGTGTCTCTAATGGCTAAGCCATTAGAGAGCTGTCTAGCCATATCCTTGCTTCTTGGAGGAAGAGAATAAGCTGAGCATAGAAAGCTGGGACACTGTAACGTCTGCCTTAGGTCACATAGCTGTGGCTCTGGAGAGGGTTTTCAATTCCTAGCTTGTTAGCCAGTTCTGATAAAAAGAGCATTTAATATGACTTTTGCCTTGGGAGGAAACTATTTATTTCTTAGAAATAATCCACCCTTCTTAGAAATTAAAGAAATTAAAATAAAAGAACCAAAATCCAACAGCCATTTTTTATGCAAGACCTTCCATGTTTTGATATAACAGCTATCCAATCAGAATGTGGCGTGTCAGTTAGCTATTAAAAGGAAGCTGCTCTGTCACAATCTCTGATCCTGGTACACGAGCACAGGATGTGAAAAGGGCTGGCACAACTTGCTTCCACATGGAGCAAAGGGAATCAGGGCCAAAATTGTGACTCTCTCTGGCAGCATTTGGACTCTGTCCAGCTTCTGGGGCAGTGCAGCCACAGGCTGTCCCTTACTCAGGTGGAATGACAATCAAACCCAATATAGATTAATGAGAGCAGTACAGTCATGGACCCCTAGTCAGCCAAGAATTTGAGCATGTGGTTATGTCTATTCCTATTCAGCAAAATGCTTAAGCACATGCTTAACTTGATTTCAATTAGACTTAAGCATGTGCTTAAAATTGAACACATGCTTAAGTACTTTGCTGAATAGGACTGCCAAATTGGGGCCTTAATCCTGTTTCTTGTACAGCATCATGAACATTTTTGGTGCTTAAGAAATATGAAATAGTCAGATGAAAAAAAGGAATGGCATATATGTGCCAAATAGAAAGTATAAAATTGGGTCAACTAGTGTAAGAAAACAGAAAATCTAAGGTGCTCTCTACAAATGGAGCTTCAAATCAAATTAGCAATGTAGCAAGATACTTCAAGAAATGTTGCACAGTAATTCACTTACTGATAACTATCATTCCCAGCACTTCTGTGATAAATCAGTTTCTGCTTTTTAAGTCATAGCATCACCAACAAAAAGATGCAATGTCAATTCCATCATGTTATTTGTAGATATTTGTGAACAGGCTACTTGCGCCACAAAGCAAAAAGTACATAACTGTGTCCTTCAGATACAATGTAACAGCATTTTTTCCCAAGCTTTGTTGTCATTACCCCTGCTGTTCTGTGCATTTATCTGTAAGATCTTCATATTTATTTAATTTTTAAAAACAAGTGGGAAGAATATTGTTGGGACCAAAATTAAAAATCAAAATAACTCAGATATTACTGGTTTCAGAGTAGCAGCTGTGTTAGTCTGTATTCGCAAAAAGAAAAGGAGTACTTGTGGCACCTTAGAGACTAACAAATTTATTTGAGCATAAGCTTTCGTGAGCTACAGCTCACTTCATCGGATGCATTTTTCCTTTTCAGATATTACTGTGACTGGAACCCTATAAACATCTAAGCAGACAAATATCTAGATTAAAAGAAATCTCATCTGGAGGCCCTGTAAAATGGTAAAAATGTTCATTAGCTTTTACTCAGGGTTGTGCCTTAAATTCACAATTGACCCTAAATCTTGATATTCAGGAGAATAGCAGCAGCATTTCAGGGATTCATCCAATGGATTAGAAATGAATGTTTTTGCTATGCTGATTAGGTCATCTTGATAGTGCTCACATTCTTAATATTACAAGCTGGGAAATCTTGTCATCTTTATTTCATACAAGGAAAGGGGAAAGCCTATACAAACTGTATGTGTAGTGTTTTTGTAGCTGGATTGGACAGAGGATATTAGAGAGACAATGTGGGTGAGATGATAGTATTTATTGGACCAACTTATGTTGGTGAAAGAGAGAAGCTTTTGAGCCACATAAGAGCTCTGTGTGGCTCGAAAGCTTGTTTCTCTCACTAACAGAAGTTGGTCCAATGAAAGGTATTACCTCACCCTCCTTGTCTCTTATACATATAAATATTAGTCACTAGTCTGCTATTAGTAAATAGCTGTATAATGAGTTAAGATGTTGTTGTTATAAATTGTCTATTGGTAAGGTTGCATCCCACTGAATTAGAAGATACTTTGGGTGAAATCCACCCCCCCATTGAAGTCAATGGCAAAATTCCCATTTACTTCCATAGAACCAGGATTTCATCCTTTGTAAGTAACTCATCGGTGGTACCATGAAATGAAGCTTAATGACTCAGTCCTACAGCAGAACCCGACATCACACTACTATGTGTGTAAACTGCAACTTGCTGTAGATAAAAAAAAAAATAAAGATTCAGACAAACATGACAGTAAAAATGTTTCAGAGTAGCAGCTGTGTTAGTCTGTATTCGCAAAAAATGCATCAGAATGCATCCGATGAAGTGAGCTCATGAACAGCTCATGAAAGCTTATGCTCAAATAAATTTGTTAGTCTCTAAGGTGCCACAAGTACTCCTTTTCTTTTTAGTAAAAATGTAGTGTACCCACTTCAGAAGTTAAGGGAAAGATGAAACCTGGGTTACACAGTATATTATATGTAAGCAGAGTCAGAATGGGCTCTACCCTGACATCTGGTGGTGCGCTGGGGACGAGGACTTCAGGGCTGATCTTGTTTGCATGGGCACACCCACCCTGCCTAGCATGATGGGACTGCTTGCCCAAATAGTCATTTTGGCTGCTGTGGGATCCCCAGTCTCTTTGTTATTGGGTCAGGAGTAATAAAGTGTTTTTATCCTAGTTATATGGATCAAGGACAGTAGAACTGTACTTGGCATTTTGTGACAGAGGGACTCACTCTCAACTAAGTAGGCAAGGGAACAGGATCAAAAACCCAGTGAATTTAGGTAGGTAGGTACTTAGGTACTTTACTTTACTTGGTAGTATTTCACACTCAATCCTCCTTTCTCCATGGTGTAATAACAGAGCTAATTTTGACTCCCTCTGGGGTCTTGTTACAAGTTGCAGAGCTGAAATTACTGTTTCCTAGGTCTAAGCATTAGGCCGACTCTGGGCTAGTGGTGCACCAGCACTGAGGCTCCCCTACTAAGAGCTGAAATCCCTGAGAGCTAAGTGTGGGGGCTGGTGGAGAGGAGCAGCTTGTGGTGAAGACTGCAGCTGAACTCTATGGAAAGGCATGGCAATTGGTTGTTGACATGAGCAGCGGAGCATGTAAGGTGCCCCATACCTCCCCCTCCACCCAGGCTGGGAGGTAAACTCTGCCGATGAACTTTTGAACTCTGGAGGGCCCACACTAACCCGGGAGAGAAACTGTGGGAGTGGTGACTTTTGGGTTGCTGGACTCAAGAACCAAAGGGAAAGGACACAGCCCTATCTGCTTGGAGGTGGGTCTTCTGGTTTGTGTTTATGAACCCTAGTTGTGGTGTTTTCCCAATTTAATGGTAGTTAAAGAAGTTATTAAAGATTTTTGCTATACCGAGACTCTGTGCTTGTAAGAGGGGAAGTATTGCCTCTTTGAGGCACCTGGGGGTGGGTGTGTAATTTTCCCAAGTCACTGGGTGGGGGCTTGAGCCAGTTTTGCATTGTATTGTTGAAAGGGAACCCCTATGTTCTGAACCCTTGCTGCTGTCAACTCGGCCTGGCAGAAGGGTTACATATAGAAACAATTTCCTCCAGTTTTACTGATGCAAGCACATTTTCTTGAACAAGTAATTAAGAAAGTAACTTGCAAGTATGTATCTATAGTCTACAAAAGTAAACAACAGGAATTTTTCAATCTTAAAGTACCATAATTGATTAGACTTACACAAAATAATTTCTTGGAATTTTCTTACTCTTCCTGGCAAAATATTAATAATGCAATGTACTATCAAAACAGCTATACTAATATTAATTACCTGAAAGTAAACGGAAAACTCACTATTCTAAAGACTTAATATAACCCAATCTGTAACTAAAATTATATTACTTTGCTTTAATTAAGACATTATACACTAGTTTTCCTTGGATGCTCACAATCATAATTACTGAACGTATGGGTGAACCCTTGAATTACTTTTAATAGAATTTAGCATTTGCGCTGGTGTCCCCAAAGGCAATAGCATATGAATAAAAACAATGTTTTCTATCAGCGGAAAAAAGGTGGAGACGTGAACATCTTCTGCATGAAATCTAAACCGAGAACATTAGCAAAGCAAAAGTTAGAGCCCCTTTCTCAAATCTTGTCAAGAATACTGCTGCCATAGGCATGCTGCAGCCTTTTCCATTTGATTGGTTATAGCAGTGCCTAAATTCTACTCTGAAGATGCTTCCTGTGTGAAGATAGCCTCAAGTCTCCATTGGTTCCAAATGTCTCGGAATATCATTCACCCATGTAATGTTTTCCAAAGAGGGAGTTCTAAAGGCATACTTGAGGACAGTTGCTTGTCAATTCATGCTACAGTTGAAGTATATTCTATGGTAGTTAATGAAAAAATTGTAAAAGCTAACATAGCACTATCTCACTCATGATAGCTTATGTTGTTACAAATGTTTGCGAGGAGCGGATTTACCATGAAACAAACTCTGCGGTGGCATGGGGCCCCCAACGACGGGGGGGCCCCAAAATGCAGGACAAATATCTGACAGCCTGCCCCAGAGTCCCAGCTGGCAGCGCTGCCGGGCTCAGGCAGGCAAGCTGCCTGAATTCCATGGCCGGTAGCCCCACACCACTCCCGGAAGTGTCCGGCTTCTGGCACGTCTCTGCGCGCCCCTGGAAGGAAGCTCCACATGCTGCCCCCCAGGAAGCACCTAGAGACCCGCAGCACCCTTCCCCCCAAAGAGTGCACATAGACATGTCAGCAGCAGGGCTAAGGCCGCTCCCTGCCTGCTCTGCCTCCCTCCTGCCACTCTGCTTCACTCCCAGAAGTTGCCAGCATATCCCAGCAATCCCAGGGTGGGGGGTGTTTCTCTGTGTGTGCTGATCCCGCCCTGAGCACTGACTCCACAGCTCCCATTGGCCAGGAACTGCAGCCCATGGGAGCTGTGCAGGTGGTACCTACGGACAGTGGCATGCAGAGACCCCCCCTGCCCCATCGCTTAGGAGCCCCTGGGCTTTGGGAGCTGTGCCACCCGAGGCATGCACCGCGCCCCAGCCCAGAGTCTGCACCCCACACACAAACTTCCTCCCAGAACCCACACCCCTCATCCCCTTCCACACCCCTGCCCCAGCCCAGAGCCCACACAGCACACAAACTCCCTCCCAAAGCCTGCCCCCTGCACCCCATCCTGCACTCCAACTCCCTGCCCCAATCAAGGTTCCTCACTACATCACTTTATTTTCATTTACCTCCCATTATTTATAATATAGGAGGAGGATGAAGAAAAAAAGAATGAATGAAAAACGGGGGTGGGAGAGGAGATAAGAGAGAATGTTCTTTTTCGTGGCTGGGTCCTGAAGGGGGCCCCCGAAAAAGAAGCTGCGCACAGGGCCCCACTAACTCTAAATCCGCCACTGCAGTGGAGCAATCTGTGGCTCATCTCATTCCTATTTTCATAAAGAATTTAGCACTAAGTGTTCAAAAATACAACTGATAATACTGGAAACTGAAGTCCTTAATTAGTGCATGGTATATACAGCATAAACACTATTAGTTCATGTTTCCTAACACTGTGATGTACTGATTTTACATAGGCCACTGCCTTCTACTGCATGGATTCATACTAGCGCATGTACTTGCCCTCCAGTGAAGCTGGCCTGAAGAGAGAGTATGAGAAATATGTTTGAAGACAACTGTGTTTGGTAGGCTCCTACCCCTTCGCCCGTTCTACAAAACAAGATTCCACACAAATATTTAAGTACCATCTACCAGGCAGTGGAAAGCAAAAAGACTGTCAAGAGCATGAGGTACGTACAGAGAAACAGCTGCTTTCTAAATAGGTGCAAGCACACACATGTAATTACATTATGTCAATTATGCTAAAAAGAACCTACATTAAAATAAAGTTTTATTTAGTCAAGAACTGAAAAGTCTGTAAATGCCACAATGAAGTTTGCCTATGCATTAGTTCTGTTCAGTTCTTGAGTTTTATTGTCCATGCATTTTAGATTAATGATAGAACTGTCCATGGCAACATGGTGTTACAACATACTGAGTGGCCATAATCAGTCAACTGGGGGCATCTCTCTTAAGATTGCCAAGTGATGCCCTATATTGTCCAATTCTGAAAACAAAATTTAAATATATCTGAATTTAAATAATATTTATTTTCTTTGAAAGTGCAATTTGATAGGATCTCTCACAAAGCCTGCTTATAGAATTAGTTTAATAGGAGTTTCATCTACAGTGAGGCTGAGACTGACCAAAGTATGAAAGATTACAGATGATTCTGGCATTCGTAAGAATTGGAACTTTCCAATCTGAACAATAGAGGGCAATGGTATAGTATATAAGTTCATTTGAGAATGCAAGCACCATCATGAGGTTGAAGACAGAATTACTGTAAAAATATGTCAAAATTAGGACTACCGACAATCTAAAACCTCACATACTTGAAATTTAACCACGGGGCTTCATATTAGAGAAAAGCTTAACATTAGATAATTTTTAATATAAACTATTCAAAATATAAATAGCTGGTTTTATGGTTGGTTGGTTGGGTTTTTGCCAGAACTCTTATTTTTCACTACACTCAAACACACAAGACCTTATCTCCAACCTCATATTCTTTCAGGAACAAACAACTCATTATAACAACTATAATAAACGTGTTCAGACAATGTGGCTTCATCTAATTGATGTTAGTTAAGGTCATGTATTTGATATCTGTATAGGGTGACCAGGTGTCCCAATATTATCGTAACTGTCCCAGTATTAGAGGCTTTGTCTTATATATACAACTATACCCTCCCACCACAAAAGAGTAGGTGACCAGGGGAGAGCGTACAATTTTTAGCCTCCAAGATTGGAGAAGAGGAACTATTTTTTTAAAATAAAGAAAGCACAAATTTGCAGTTTCTATAGATTTTTCTCTGCCTGGTGTATCTGACATTGAGAATAAATAAATTATTACCATGCTACTTGCATAACATATTGCTGCAGCATTAGGAAACAAACAAACAAAATGACAGCAACGATGAAGAAAACAAGTTCATATTGAAAAAATGGACAAAAACACAGATATCTTAAAAATAGAGTGAACAATTTCAATAGCAACACTGATATAGATAATGACCATTTCTGAAAGCTCTTTATTCTGCTTTGCAAATGTTGTTTACACTTCTCTCAGTGCAGATAGAGATTACTCCTATAAACACTCTAGTGCTAGCTCTAATTTTGACTGCCCATTGGAAATTAAATATATAATGTATATAATTGTCAAAATATGTCCTTTTTATATATCCCTCCTTAAACTGAAGATGGGGCAATGAGATGCTATTTGTGCATTAGCCTTTTACATAGCTTCCAGTAGGGTTAGAAATGAAAGTGAGTTCAGTGATCTCTTCCTAATCCATTACGCAGACATTTATTCTCCACACAAAAAACATGACAATACTTTGTGACTAGAAATCTGTATATAGCAGTGGCCCTTGGGAAGGGTAATAGGGAAGCTGCTTGTCAGGATTAAGGTGTTTTGGCAGAGTTTCATTAGGAATCTTTTCTGCCCTTTCTGTAATACACTGTGTAATCAGGAAGCTCAAACAATACACCTGGTCCAGACCATAAAATTAATCGTTCCCTAATATCATATGCACAAAAATTACCAAAAAACTCAATGAAGAAATGTTGAGATTCGGCAGATTTTTGAGTGGTATTATAAACAGCATCTGAATTATAAAACTCCTAAAAGCTAGAAGAATGAGAGAACAGCTACTTACCAATAACTGAGTTTCTTTATGTAGATTGTGGGTCCAACTGCAAGCATTATTTCTACTTGAGCACTTACATGAACAGGTCTACTGAAGTCAATGGGACTACTCACATAAGTGCTTGGTAACATAAGGATTGCACAACTGGGCCCTTTGTGAATAGATACACATCTCCAGTTTTCAGAGTAGCAGCCGTGTTAGTCTGTATTTGCAAAAAAAGAAAAGGAGTACTTGTGGCACCTTAGAGACTAACAAATTTATTTGAGCATAAGCTTTCGGGAGCTACAGCTCACTTCACTGGGTGCATCTCCAGTTTGTGCATGTATTCTCAGAATCCAGGTTGAGACCCTCTAAAAAGCAGTGATTTGGGTGGGATGCACAGATGCTCTCTCATGAAACCAAATATTCTGGGAAAGGTTATGAGCTAGATTGTGCTCACACAGGGATGGATAGGGTGACTGGCCCTTGTAAAGTCTATACAGAGAGGTGGGTTTCTTCTCATAGAATAGAATCATAGAATATAGGGTTGGAAGGGACCTCAGGAAGTCATCTAGTCCAACCCCCTGCTCAAAGAAGGACCAACCCCCAATTTTTGCCCCAGATCCCTAAATGGCCTCAAGGATTGAGTTCACAACTCTGGGTTTAGCAG
This sequence comes from Dermochelys coriacea, assembly GCF_009764565.3. Lineage (NCBI taxonomy): Eukaryota > Metazoa > Chordata > Testudines > Dermochelyidae > Dermochelys > Dermochelys coriacea. The sequence continues at coordinate 68,770,929 of NC_050078.2, read as the reverse complement.
GCTAATGCTCAAACCTCTGAGCTATCCCTTCCCTCTTCTGCCTTACCTCCACCCACCCCACTGCAAGGGCTAATAAAATTGACCCTTTATAAGAAGCTGGGGCCCCAAACTTCCTCCCCTTTCATCAAAATCCCTAATAAAGGCTCCAATTAATTAGAGATGGAGGGTAGGAGCATGGATGCATACAATCTACTTGAAGAACAGCAGTATTTCTGATAAATAATCTTTCTTTCTCCTCTGAGCATGAGCCTCACTTCTGAGTGATTAAATGGCAGCATTAACTGTCAAAGGATGTGGATGTGAGATGCATGTAGCTAAATAAAAATTGAGCACTGCTCTCCAAACTGGGCATCCTATTTAGCTGCTAAATTTAAAATGCATAAAGTTTTGACTGCTACTCAGGTAGCAGTTTTACTTATCAACAGTGATAGTAAGGCCCCACCGACACAGTGGGGAGGGCTGCTTTGGCCTTGTGGAATGTGTTCTCAGACCCTGGAACTATAACAAATGCAAAGTCATAACAACTTGCAAAGCTTGCTCATCTTAGACAATCAGAGCAGAAATTATCTGCTCCCTTGGATTTACCTCCATATGGTACAAATAATCTACACAATTTGCAAATGGCGTTACTTTTATTTAAATCATAGCCAAAGGCCCTTTTTATTCATCTAAATTATATAGCCTGTACTCCCAACATAAAGTATGCCATTTAGAGAAAAATAAAGGCAAGTTGATGGAGTAGTTCACCTGAAAATGAGTAATTGCTTTAGTATAAAATGGTGGCTGCGGGCACAAAGCCACATTACCTTTATGCAACACTCTAGGAATAAAGGAGGTTATCTTTTATATTTAGATCTCTATGACACACCTTCAAGAGGGTCTCCATAAGACTGATAAGAGCTAAGCTGTACTCCCAAGAAGGTGGTGGCCCATAAACAGCTAGCAAAGTAGGAATCAGTCCTTTGAGGAAATCACAAGAGGGGCCTATAGATATGACCCTATAGCGTGTAGGTCTTATTTGGCCCCGATTGTGACTTATCAAACCAAGTCAACTGAAACAAATCTGATGAAACATCAGTTTACAATATATTACCCAAGATAGCAGAAGTTTGTAATAGCATTCAGCTATGTGTTGCTGTTAGTGACTCTGTGTATGGTTTTCCTGGTGCAGGTTTAGACATGACCTCTGTCTTTTTCAGATTGATTGTCAGCCTGTGCCTTTCTGCAGTCTCTGCAAATCTGTCCATAATCAATTCTATCTCTTTTAGAGTAAGTGCCCCTAGAGCACAGTCATTGGCACACAGCAGCTAATGAACAATTGCTTTGAAGACCTCTGTAGAAGATCACAGCCTGTTCAGGTTAAATAATTTTCCAGAGAATCGGAAACGTATCTGTTGTAGCAGCATTGAGCATTGCTGCATAGAAGAGATTAAACAAGAATGAACCAATTACACAGCCCTGCTTAATATCATTAGTGATAGGAAATGGATCAGACAGAACACCATCTACACGGACTCATCAGAGCATTCTGTCATGCAATAGCCTCTGAATGTTGGTGAATTTACAGAACAACCAAACTTACATGATAATTGCCACAGTCCAGATCTACTTATGGTATCAAATGCTTTATCCAGGTAAATAAAGACCATATAGAGGTTCTGTTGCTGTTCTCTGCATTTCTCTTTCATCTGACAGGCTACAAATATCATGTCTCCCATTTCTCACGTTGGCCTAAAACCACATTGCAACCCCTTTGGCAATAAGTAGTGATGTTGTATAGCAGATGATCAAAGAGTACTCTTGGCCAGTACCATTCCAACAATGGAGAGTAATGAGATACTGAAGACTTTTCACCTTTCCTCTTGTACAAGGTGACAATGGTGGTGTCTCTGAAGTCTTGTGACGTCTTCAGTACTCCATATATAGAGAAATAGTCCATGAAGTCATCCTACCAGGATCTTGCCTCCATACTTGAATATTTCTCCAGGAATGCCATGAGATCGACGAACCTTGTAGTTCTTCATTGTACTGATTGCCATGCTGACTTTGTCAAGTAAAGGGGCTGTGTCCAGGTTGCCATTACATGTTGACTGATCCGCTACTCTTATTAGTGCCTTGTCTGTAATGTTGGACAGTGTGTTCAAAAGATCACTAAAATCTGTCATCAGCTCTGAAGGATTTCTCCTTTGTCAATAATCAGTGCTAGGGCATCCACACTCTTCAAAGGCACTATAGTGGTATGTGAAGGACTATAAACTGCTTTGAAAGTTGTATAGGTCTTTGGTCTCCTGACAGTTGGCCTAGCACTGGATTTAATTTACCTTTACATCCCACCACTGATCCCACATATCTCTAAGCTTAGATTGCATGTCATGACAGATGCCAGTATGTTATAACTGTGCGTACAAGGACATGAGATACAAGAATTAGATGATGCATCTCATGATTTTTAGTGAGTACCTGTTGAATTTCTGGATCATTTTCATAAAACCCATCTTGATAACATCATTTGCTGTACCCATGGTGGCATGAGCAGCTCAGTATACAATGTTGTGAAAAGTCACTGACCCACTCTTTACGTTAGCACTAGTAATCAAGCCAGCAGGGTCAGACAAAGCTGCTGCAATGTTATTACAGAGCTGCGCTTGTGTAGCTTTATCTTGTAAATCGCTTTATGTTGAGCCGTCTGACTGGGTTTAGATTTTGAGTTGTGATGTACTGGTCAAATTAATAAAATTAGCTTGAAATGGATCATGTGATGGTCTGACCAGCAGTCTGCCCCATACATGGCTGAAGTGATCTGTACATCCTGTCTATCTCCCCACCAGACAATGATGCAGTGGATAAAATGTCACAATTTGGATCTTGGATGCATCCATGACATTTTCTTTTTGTTTGGTAGATGGAAAAAGATATTTGTGATCATGAATTGCCCCTGGACACAGTCTCTAAGTAGCAGAGTTCCACTGCTTTTTCCTGGTCTCATATTGTGCAATGGCATGCAGCCAGATTACTGCATTACTTCCAACCCTTGCATTAAAGTCCCCCAAGATAAGCAGTTTATCTGATGCTGATGTAGACACCATGAGTTTGTCTAAGTCATTACTGAACTTTTCTTTACTATTGTTGGTATTTGTCATGGTAGGAGCATAAGCACTGATGATGGTAACATACCACTTATGTTTCAGTGGCAACCACAGAATCATAAAACGATCACTTATGCCTGTAGGTAGACTTTTGAGCTAGGAAGCTAATGGATTCACTAAAAGCAAAGCCAACACCTGATTTTCATGGCTCTGTGGATGGGTAACCTCACCAGAACAACATGTACCTCCTCCCGACCTCTGCAAGTTGCCCTTCATCAGCATGGCCCTGGTTTCACTGAGTGCAGCAGTGTCAACCCTATACCTGACCAGTTCTCTTGCAACAAGTGCTGTGCCTCTCTCAGGTCAGTTGCTGGCAGGGTTGTCACATAAAGTCCTACCATTCCACTAAGCTATGCTAATTGGTGTTGAGAGTCGCCTACATGCAGCGCTGCAACGACCATCAGGGTCACCATGCCTGTCGCTTTGCCACTTGCCTAGCACTGCAAGACTTTCTTCCATCATTCAGTATACTCATGAATTGTTTTTAGTGGTGATGGCTTGCATCACACCATTCACATATTCTCTCACCCATTTGCCTGTGCTCCAATGGCATGCATTCACAAGATGACTGATAGGGGTGAGGGGCAGTCTATGGTTGTCGATGTGAAATCATTCCATGTGTCCACTATTAAGTCCTCCCTCCTGGTACACAGTATCTCCACGGGCAAGACTCCTGAGTAGTACCAAGCAGTAACAAGTTCCTTGCACACCTAGTCAAATTCTGCCAGGGATCTCAGAGCAGTACAGGACCTCAGATGCGTAATGAACAGGCCTACCAGTGTGTGGAACATGACCTGGCACTCAGTAACCCATGCCCTTGGCTAGCAGGTCAGTAGTGAAAGCATTGTACATCCTACAACAGCGTAGAAAATAGAAACAGGCATAGCAGTTGTGGCAGAAGCGACAACAGCAATGAAGACAGAGCAGGCTAGCGAGCAGAGTGCATATATGCAGAGCCCTTGCTGGGCTTCTATTTTCCACGCTGAAGCCTGTGCTGTTCTGTCTTCACTGTTACTGAGATCCATGCTAGCTGGATTCAAGTGAGCTCAGGTAGGCTAACCTGTGCAGAGCTTTTGCTATGTAGACATACCCTTAATCTTGATCCAAGATAATCAGGTACTTACAAGTGAGATTTTTTTGTACTGGATAGTATAAAATTATTCAGCCTGTCTGATTCTAAAAGCAATCTAACAGTTTCGAAAAATGCAAAAAGAGTTCTTTGAAACCAGAACTATTCTTGGAACTCTGCATCTCCCTCAATGCTTTGATTAGCATAAAACTTTTGAATTTAAAAGAACTTCAATTTACTAGTTGAAAAGATTGATTGATTATAGACTAATTCTTGCCAGTGATGCTTCTAACTACCAAAATGATGCTGCTTTATTAAATGAATTTTAAATTAACAAGGCTTTTCGTAGGTGGTAATCATTATTATTACAGCACACAGGCACTCCTGTGTCTGAATACCACAAAAGCATTAAAAGTAAGGAACATGATTCTTAATATACTTATAAATTCAGACTAATAGACTTTAAGGCTAGAAGGGATCATTGTGATCCTCTAGCACGAATTCCAGCATGTTGCAGGCCACAGACGCAAACAGAAAACCATGCACCCACTCCTGTAACAGACCCATAACCTCTGGCTGATTTACTGAAGTCCTCAAATCATTATTTAAAGAAAGTTACAGAGAATCCAGCATTTACTCTAGTTTAAACCAGCAAGTGATCCAGGCCCCATGCTGCAGAGAAAGGTAAAACCCCCCAGGGTCTCTGCCAATCTAACCTGGCAGCAAATTCCTTCCCAACCCCAAGTATGGCAATCTGTTAGACCCTGAGCATGTCAGCAAAATCCACCAGCCAGACACCTCGGAAAGAATTAACTGTAGTAATGCAGAGCCCTCCCCATCTAGTGTCCCCTCTCCAGCAGGCACAGATGGGCCACATGCCATTGTAGATAATCTCATCATATTATCCCCTCTATAAACTTATCAAGCTCAGTCTTGAAGCCAGTTAGGTTTTTTGCTCCCACTGCTCCCCTTGGCAGGTGGTTCCAGAACTTCACTACTCTAATTGTTACTTAATTCCATATTTCTAAAACTACCTCCTTTTGTTTAAAAAAAATGCAGTTGAGGAGCTGGAATTCCTACTTTGAAGGAGAGGTATTGTATAGAAAAGTGTAACAATTACAGATAGTTCCATGTTAATTGCCCGTCAGGTCAGTTTCTTAGGGTGCAATGTGTGTGATTTAAACAGAAAGCCATACATTCACAAATCAGATATACTCATCATCTAAATAGCAACAACTTACCTTTATCTAACCTGCACTAAAATGACATCTTTTTTCCCTTTTTTAAAAAATTATTAATCTAAAAGAACAAGTTAGATGTCTGAAAGAAAAGCTAAATCTTGCTTTCAAAATAGAAAAAGTTCACTATATTTCAAAGACATGTTAGGGATTAATAGAGATCCCTGATAATACTGCTAGTTTCTCTCATGAAGTCATAGAAATGGATGTTGAAATATCTAAACATATAAATGATGTTTCTGCATACTTGATGGCCAATCAAAACATGGTAAGTATATATTTTTTGCACTGAAATTATTAAATTAGCACATTGGAAGGCTGTATCTTTTCACCATGTTCTGTTAAAAAGATCTTTATGGCAACATACATAGAGATTACTGTGCATTTTCTTTTGTTTAAAAATGGGTTTTGTCATGAATGGAGCACTGATGTCAGGTGAAGAGCCACTAATCAGTTTCAAATCTTCAGCATTCTGAAGTTCTCAGCATGAATTAGCCCTTCCACAATTTAGTGTCATATACAGCAGTCCTTTCTAAAGCAAAATTCATGTTGAATATGCACTGACCCTAATGGGAGTTTGACTAAGGAATGAAGAATTAATAGTTTTTAAAGATTCTGCTACTTAAAATGGGGAATATTATGGGAACTGGCAGCATTCTGAAAATGAGAATGAACTAAGTGCAACCACCATAAATGACTGAAGTGAGCCACAACCAACACTCCCATCTGTCCAAATATAGTCTGCCACCCTGATCTTCTAACACTTCTCTGATGGCACCAGTTCCTCTGTAGTGAAGACCTTCTCCCATTTTACCTATATGCTTAATGATGCAGGGCATCATGGAAAATTGTTCCCTTGAAAATTTTTTGACCAGCTGTACATATAAACTACCCCTGACAGGTGTTTGTCTAACCTGCTCTTAAAAAATCTCAAGTGATGGAGATTCCACAACCTCCCTAAGCAATTTATGTCTGTGGTTAACTACCCTGACCATTAGGAAGTTTTTCCTAATGTCAAACCTAAACAGCCCTTGCTGCAATTTAAGCCGATTGCCTCTTGTCCTATCAACAAAAGTTAATAAGAACACATTTTCTCCCTCCTCCTTGTAACAATTTTTTCTGTACTTGAAAACTGTTATCACGTCCCCTCTCTTCTCCAGACTAAACAAACCCAATTTTTTCAATCTTCCCTTACAGATCATGTTTTCTAGACCTTTAATCATTTTTGTTGCTGTTCTCTGAACTCTCTCCAATTAATCCACATTTTTCCCAAAATGTGGTGCCTAGAACTAGACACAATACTCCAGTTGAGGCCTAATCAGCATGGAGTAGAGTGGAATAATTACTTCTTGTGTCTTGCTTACAACCCTCCTGCTAATTCATCCCAGAATTATGTTTCCTTTTTTTTTTTTTGTAACAGTGTTACACTGTTGACTCATGTTTAGCTTGTGATCTGCTATGACCCTCAGATCCCTTTCTTCAGTACTCCTTCCTAGGCAGTCATTTCCCATTTTGCATGGGTACAACTGATTGTTTGTTTCTAAGAGAGTACTTTCCATTTCTCCTTATTGAATTTCATCCTGTTTACTTAAGATTATTTCTCCAGTTTGTCCAGATCATTTTGAATTTTAATCCTATCTTCCAAAGCACTTGCAACCCCTCCCACCTCAGTATCATACACAAACTTTATAGGTGTACTCTCTACGCCATTATCTAAATCACTGAGGAAGACAAGAAACAGAACTGGACCCAGAACTGATCCCTGCAGGACCCCACATGATATGCCCTTCCACTGATAACTCCTCTCTGAGAATGGTTTTCCAACTAGTTATGCACCCCTTATAGAAGCTCCATCTAGTCTGTATTTCCCTAGTTTGTTTATGAGATGGTCATACAAGAAAGTATCAAAAGTCATATTAAAAGTCAAAATATACCACACCTACTGCTTCCTTCCTATCCACAAGACTTGTTACCCTGTCAAGAAATGCTATAGGGTTGGTTTGACACGATTTGTTCTTGACAAATCCATGCTCACTGTTACTTCTCACCTTATTATCTTCTAGGTGTTTGCAAATTGATTGCTTAATTATTTGCCCCATTATATTTCCAGGTACTGAAGGTAAACTGATTGATTTGTAATTCCCCAGGTTGTCTTTATTCCCTTTTTCAAAGTTTGGCACTATATTTGCCCTTTTCCAGTCCTCTGGAATATCTTCCATGTCTTTTAAAAGATAATCACTAATGGCTCCGATATCTCCTCAGTCAGCTCCTTGAGTACACTTTATGGCTCTAGCTAATTTAATCTTGTTTTCTGCCAGGGGCTTTTAATTTTGTCCCTACATACTTGTGTTTTTTTTTTATATTCATCCTATTTTCCACTTTTTGTAGGACTCTTTTTGGAGTTTCAGATCATTGAAGACCTCCTGGTTAAGCCAGGTGGTCTCTCGCCATGCCTCCTATCTTTCCTACACAGTGGGATAGTTTGCTCTTGTGCCCTTAATAATGTCTCATTGAAAAACTGCCAACTGTCTTTAATTGTTTTTCCCCTTGGACTTGCTTCCCACAGAATCTTACTTACCACCTCCTTGAGTTTGCCAAAATCTGCCTTCTTGAAATCCATTATCTTTATTGTGCTGTTTCCCCTCCTTCCTTCCATTCCTTAGAATCATGAACTCTAACACTCTATCACATCACCTAGATAATCTAAAGATATCTAATCTACAAATCAATGTTTGGTCCAAGCCAAGAGAAAGCTCTCTGGGCACAGAGTGAAGGTGCCTTCATCTGCAGCTTGTCATGGAAAAGAAGGCACTGAAGCAGCTGGGCAGTGCATGACCTTTTATCTTCACCTCACTCATTTCAGAATGTTTGGTGCCACAAGAGGTTCTCACGCAGTTACTATAAGCTCTGCTTTTCTAGAAGACTCTTGATGCTCATCTGTTCCAAGATGCACATCTCACACATGGGAATATACAGGAGCCATGTAAGAGCCACCTTGAAGAAGATTACATATTATCAGCCACAAAACTCTGCTAATATATATATCTCAACCTGTTTTCCTTGGAAAAAACCATCAAAATGTCATTGTGGCCACATTTAGTATTAACTGTTAATGTTAACAGTCTAATAAAACAATGATCCTTAAAGAAAACTAAGTAATACATAAAATTCAATTTGAAAAGAATTATTGGTAATAGCATAAAATCTGACAGATTCATTAAGGTCTATTTTCTAAGCCTTGTTTTGGAGTGCAATTGTTCGTGTAGTCATGTCCATTTGATAAGGTCTCCTCTATGTAATGTTTCCTAAAAACATAAAGCACAAACAAGTGATCATTTCCATTGCTGGGTATCTTGGAACAATGAGAGGGTTATTAACTGTTCCTTCAGGTGGGGAAAATGTGAGTCATTGCTATGAATTAGAAAATAAAATTACTCTGAATTTATGAAAAAGTAATCTCCATTGCTGAAATGCCAAGGCTTGGTTTACAAAAGGATTTACCACCCTATAGTGATAGCAGCTTCAAAAACTACATAGTGTCTGCATGTTATGAACGCCTCTCATAAAATTTCTGAAATATATTTTCTCCTGATATTTATGCAACACTAAAACCACAAACCATTCCAATCCTTTTGAATAATACTTTGTATTATGTGCAGAAAACCATAGGTTCATTAAGCTTTGCTTCTTTTTGGATCCAAATAAAGCCACACCCTCTGTACATGAAGGCCATGGTGTCTTGCAAAATACATGAATATTTTGACATAATCTATTATGAAACATTTGGATCTTTCTCTTAGAAATGGGACAGCTGGGGGTAATTTGGGTTTTCAAAAACCCTGGTTATATTTTTCAAATGAAAAACCAAATCCATACCTGGTTTTGGTTTCAGATTAACGGTATACAGGAGTGGTGTCCACTGGCTGATTGCAAAGCAATTGTTGGTGTGCCTGGAGTCTGGAGATGGTGGATTGCATGATACTGACTCCTCCTTCTTATTTCCAGCTATTCCTACAAGTGTCCAGGCTCCGAGTCAGGGGACTGGTGAATGTGGCTACTTTGTGCTTCCCACCCCAGGTTATTTTCCTTGCAGTCCTCAGTGAAGATCTTCTGTTATACACTGTGTTTCTTCACCCCTCAATCAATATTGCCTCTCACTAATACTTTAAAGGCACTTGTACAACATCTATTTACCAGACCCCTCATAATTAAAAGACTTCCTCTCCTTGCACTATTGTCATCTTGGTCCACTGGTAGAATTAGCCAACAAGGAATCACAAAATAAACTCTTTGTAAACTTAGGTAAAGTGTTTGAAACTTGGGGGAGGAAAGTCCCACATCACACAAGGAAAGAATAAATGTTACAGGAGTCATAGAATCATAGAATATCAGGGTTGGAAGGGACCCCAGAAGGTCATCTAGTCCAACCCCTTGCTCAAAGCAGGACCAAGTCCCAGTTAAATCATCCCAGCTAGGGCTTTGTCAAGCCTGACCTTAAAAACCTCTAAGGAAGGAGATTCTACCACCTCCCTAGGTAACGCATTCCAGTGTTTCACCACCCTCTTAGTGAAAAAGTTTTTCCTAATATCCAATCTAAACCTCCCCCATTGCAACTTGAGACCATTACTCCTCGTTCTGTCATCTGCTACCATTGAGAACAGTCTAGAGCCATCCTCTTTGAAACCCCCTTTCAGGTAGTTGAAAGCAGCTATCAAATCCCCCCTCATTCTTCTCTTCTGCAGACTAAACAATCCCAGCTCCCTCAGCCTCTCCTCATAAGTCATGAGTCCTCCTTGCCCCTTCTATTGTCAGTCTGCTGTACAGTAATTACCAGAAACAGCAAGCTGTGGAAGAGCTCTGATGATACCGGAATTTTAAATGGTGATTTTAAATTGATTGTTGAATCAGCACCTGACAACAGCTTTGCATTGGAGGCAAAACCTACTTGTATCAAAAAGTCACTCATTAGTTATGACATATTAAAAATGATTTATGGAAACTGTGGGCTGGGCTGTGATTTCCATAGGGAGATTATGGATAGTAGTAAAGTTCCAAACATGACTCAGGGCATGTCTACCTATGGAGGCTATGGCAGCACAGCTGAGAGAATGGCAGAGCTGGAATTAGAACCAATCCTCTAATTCCCAACCCTGTGCTAAACTGCCTCATCTGCTTTTTTACATGCTAAACTGGATTCTGGAACCATTACAGAATCACAAATTAATTCCATTCCTGATAATTTCCCATCTGCATATGATTTTCAGGAAGAAGATGTGGCTGCTTGCTGCCTCATCATAACAAAAATCAACTATAAAACTACTATCCGAAATTTGCATCCCAAGCAAGAGGGAAATAACTTGCAGGGAGAGGCTTCAGACTCAGCTGGATGAATAAGCATCTCAAAAAGATTATTAAGAGCAAGCAGAAAGCCCATCAGGAAGAGAAAAAGGGGTTGATAAAAAAAGTGACATTGTGGAGGTCAGAAAATGTAGGAATACAGTGAGAATTGCTACAAATCAAGTTGCATTAGTTCTTGCCAAGGATATTAAAACAAACTACAAGAGGTTTTTTTAGTTATACAAATAAAAAGAGACTAAGAAAGGATGAGTTTGGGTCGGTATGCAGTGTGGATGGGAAGGAGATTAAAGTTAATCTAGCTATAGCGGAAAAACTAAATTAATACTTTCCCTTGGCTTTCAATGATGATGATAATATGAAAAATGTGCATGAAGTCATTAAGGTTGATGGAAGTGAATGTCTAGAAATAGAAACTACTACCCCTGAGATGGAAGAAAAACTTAAAGAGCTTAATTCACTTAAATTGGGGGAATCAGATAACTTCCATTCCAGAACACTGAAAGAAATGGCACATAAGATTACTAGTCTGGTAGCAAGGATTTTAACACATCTATTTGAGGGTAGTACCATATGACTGGAGAAAATAAAGGTATGACTTTATAGCTAACGTCATACCTATATTTAAGAAAGGGGAAAAAAGAAGGTAAATCATAAAAGGAGATGTAATGCAATATGGGTTTACTAAAGGTAGATCATGCCAGACTAACCTGTTTTCCTTCTTTGAGAAAATAACTGAGTAAGAGAAGTACAGTAGATCTAATATATTTGAACTTCAGTAAAGCATTTAACATGGTAGCACATAGGAAATTATTAGTTACACTAGGGAAGATGGAGATCAGTACACAAATTGTAAGATGGATAAGGAACTGGCTAAGTGGGACAACGCAATGATTTGTGCTGAAAGGTCAGTTAACAAAGTGGAGGGATGTTACCAGTGGAACTCCTCAAGGATCAGTCTTGGAACAAATCTTATTCAATATTTCTATTAAAAACCTTGGCAAAAAAAGAAGGTATATGTTAATGAAATTTGCTGAAGATACAGAGTTGGGAGGCATTGTCAATACAGAGGAGAATCAGAACATTTTATAGAAAGATCTGGAGGATCTTGAAGAATGGAATGACAGAAATAGGATGCAAAAAGAAAAGGAGTACTTGTGGCACCTTAGAGACTAACAAATTTATTAGAGCATAAGCTTTCGTGAGCTACAGCTCACTTCATCGGATGCATCTGATTAGCTGTAGCTCACGAAAGCTTATGCTCTAATAAATTTGTTAGTCTCTAAGGTGCCACAAGTATTCCTTTTCTTTTTGCGAATACAGACTAACACGGCTGCTACTCTGAAATCAGAAATAGGATGAAATTCAATAATACAAAGTGTAAAGTCACGTACTTAGGATCAAATAAAAAAAAATTTCTGCTACAAGGATCATTAGTTGGAAGTGACAGGGAGAAGAGAGAATTGGGTATGTAGGTTGATCACAGGATGATTATGAGCCACCTGTGTGATGCAGCTGTGAAAAAGGCAAATGCGATCATAAGATGTATAAGGAATCTCCATCCTTACAGGTTTTTAAGGCCTGGCTTGACAAAGCCCTGCCTGAAATGATTTAGTTGGGGTTGGTCCTGCTTTGAGCAGAGGGTTGGACTAGATGACTTCCTGAGGTCTCTTCCAATCCTAATCTTCTATGATTCTAAGGCATTTCCCAGTAGAGATAGATAAATATTAATGCAATTGTACAGGGCACTGTTACAACTTAATATGGAATCCTGTGTACAGTTCTGGTCACCCACATTCAAGAAAGATGAATTTAAACTGGAACAGGTGCAGAGAAGAGCTACTAAAATGATCAGGAAAATAGAGAGTCTATCTTATGAGAGGAAACTGGTTGAGCTTGGCTTGTTTAGTCTAGCAAAAAGAATGCTGACATATGATTGCTTTCTATAAATACATTTAGGGAAAATACCAGGGAGAGTAAAGAGCTATTTAAGCTAAAGAGCAATGTTGGCACAAGAACAACTGGGTATACACTAGCCATTAAAAAGAACAGGAGTACTTGTGACACCTTAGAGACTAACAAATTTATTTGAGCATAAGCTTTAGTGGGCTAAACACACTTCATCGGATGCATGTAGTGGAAAATACAGTAGGAAGATTTTATATAAACAGAGAACATGAAACAATGGGTGTTACCATACACACTATAACGAGAGTGATCAGTTAAGGTGAGCTATTACCAGGATGACTATGTCTGGAGATGGGATATTGGACCAAGAGGGCCATGGCTCTGAAGTGGCACCGAGCATTCTCTCTCTCAGGGCTTGGCTGGCTAGTTCTTGCTCACATGCTCACAGTCCAACTAATTGCCATATGTGGGGTTGGAAAGAAGTTTTCCTCCAGGTTTGACTGCCAGTGACCTTGGAGTTTTTTGCCTTCCTGTGCAGAATGTAGGTGCGGGCCACTTCCCAGAATTATCTGGGTATGTCTCACTTAATCATTTCCCTGCCATTGTGGGGTCCTTGGGCATTGTTGCATCTGGGTTCCTCCTAATTTGTGCCTGTGGCACATAACAGTCTATTCTCCTGTGGACTGTAATACTTCGGTCTAATTTCCGTAACTGGGTATTGTGTCGGTGTTTGTGGCCTGTGTCATACAGGAGGTGAGACTAGATGGCTGTAGGTCCCTTCTGGCTTTAAAATCTATGACTTTAAAACAGTGATGCAAGTAGATTTTAACTCTTACTGGTAAGGTATCGACCCCCCAATTCCGCCTCCTCACAAAAAATGTTCTGTGACTAGAGCCCTGAGTGGATACAAATTTATACCCACGGATGCGGATATCCGTGGATAGAAATCAATATCCATGGAACCACAGGGCTCTCCCAGGAACCGCAGTGGCAAAAGGAGCAGAATGTGGTGCCCGCACCAGCAGCTCTTCCAGCATGGTTTTACTGCCCCCAGCCTTTTAGAAGTCCTAAATTAGGCACCAGAATCATTAGTTACTTTTGAAAATTTAAGTCATGATCTTCTAAACCTTTACTGATTAGAAATGTCCTTGTGCATTTTCATTTCAGTCAGTATGTGCAACTGATCTTGTCTTACCTTAGAGACTAACAAATTTATTTGAGCATAAGCTTTCGTGAGCTACAGCTCACTTCATTGGATGCATCGAAATGCATCCGATGAAGTGAGCTGTAGCTCACGAAAGCTTATGCTCAAATAAATTTGTTAGTCTCTAAGGTGCCACAAGTACTCCTTTTCTTTTTGTGAATACAGACTAACATGGCTGCTACTCTGAAACCTGACCTTGTCTTGTAGAGGAGCTGTTCTTCTACTGCTCACAAATATTGCTCAATATGGTAAAAGAGCTGCTGAGAGAATCTTCTAGCTACTTGATTCTTTTATGTTTTCAAAGTTATGTCCCTATGGTATTGTATGTACTGATGTTTGAATGTGACAAGAAACTGGATGAAGACAGGCTGTGAACAAAAGAATATTTTCTTTGTCTCTGTTTTTTTATGTCTGAACAGCTTATTGTAGACCTGGGCAAATAACTGATGGTTTGGTTTGATGGCAGTTCTGAATTTTTTTAAAAAAAATTGGGTCCAACCTAATCTGAAAACTGCAAAAAAATTCAGCAAATAAAAAAAAATCAATTTGTGGCATTTGTAAAGGGATAGATTTGGGTGACAATGGTGGAGGCTTCCCTTATAAGCTTGAACCCAGTGGTTAGAGCAATGACAGGGAGTGTGGGAAACTTTGGTTCAATTCCCCCCTCTGCCTGATGAGCAGAAGGGATTTGAATTTGGGTCTCCCACATTCCTAGTGGCAATTCATAGTCACTCATAATGACAATGAATTGTAATTGAGCTAGGGAAAGAGATTTCAGAATGACCCTCTAACTTAGTAGCTAGGGCACTTACCTAGGCTGTGGGAAACCCAAATCCTGGCTCCAATGACTATTTAATTATTTACAAAAAGGAGAGACTGGTACTAAAATACTCCATACCCTAATGGTAAGGGCACTTTCCTGCAATGTGGAAATTTCTTCTCCACATCAAGCAGAGCAGGGAATTGAATCGGGGTCTCCCATCTTGCCAGTGAGTGCTCTAAACACTGTGTTATAATAGTCTAAACACTGTGTTATACACTCTCTTTAGTGGTGTGCAGCATGACACCAAATCCCCAAAATACGTATTTTAGATAAAACTATTCAGCAAATTAGTGTCAAACTCACAAATAATTTGCGGTTAATCAATATGGCAATAAATTCTGTTGTGACTTAGAATCTGACTTTAATGGGTAGGAAAGAGAAAAAGGCGGAGCATAAGAACCTGGATAAATAATATAAAAACCACTGAATTGGTATATTCTCACCGTAGTCATGCAACTCCAGTAACTAGTGGTGGGTGCTGAGCAAGCTGATGCCCCACACAAGAGAAGAATATACTCCTAAATGTATTTTCCACCTTTTCTATATTATTGTGAATTTAATACATTGACACACAATCTTTTCCTACAAAGGACCACACTGGATTTTGACAGGTTTCAGAGTAGCAGCCATGTTAGTCTGTATTCGCAAAAAGAAAAGGAGTACTTGTGGCACCTTAGACACTAACACATTTATTTGAGCATAAGCTTTCGTGACCTACAGCTCACTTCATCAGATGTGACTGAATGCATCCGAGGAAGTGAGCTGTAGCTCACGAAAGCTTATGCTCAAATAAATTTGTTAGTCTCTAAGGTGCCACAAGTACTCTTTCTTTTTACTGGATTTTGAATCAGCTTTCTAGAATGACCGTTGCTGGGGAAAGTTAAAGAGCTCTGTTCTTCACTGGATGTCCATTATTACCAAGGATTACAGTATGAGTATATGGCCAGAAAAAGTTACCCCTTTAAATCAAGTGTTAAGTGTATTAAATTCACAGCACTGAACTCAGTAACCAAAACACAGCTAGAACAGCTGCAGTTTGGTAGAGATTAACTCTGTAAACATCCCCCTCCCAAAGCTCCTAACGTCTGCCCTCAGGCAATACACTGAAGATGAGAACAAACTGATCCTCTGAGCTACCTCTGAAATGATTGTTTATGGCATGTTTATATTATATAGCAAAGGGATATAGGAAAGCACCAAATTCATTGCCTTTTGTGTGAATAAAGGCTTAGGAAAGAGCTCTCTAGAAGTCAACTAGTTAATTGCACCACTTCTTTACTAGATTACATTTTTTAACATGACTGTTTGTTTTGACTGCCGGCTGTGGGTGCTAGACAACCTGTGGCAAACATACAGAAAATGTTTTCAGAGTAGCAGCCGTGTTAGTCTGTATTCGCAAAAAGAAAAGGAGTACTTGTGGCACCTTAGAGACTAACAAATTTATTAGAGCATAAGCTTTCGTGAGCTACAGCTCACTTCATCGGATGCATTTGCTCTGCTATGGCATGTGATTTCACCACACTCCCATCCCTGTTTAAATGGAGGGAGCTGCTCGAACGGTGCTCGATGAAGTGAGCTGTAGCTCACGAAAGCTTATGCTCTAATAAATTTGTTAGTCTCTAAGGTGCCACAAGTATTCCTTTTCTTTTTGAGAAAATGTTTTGTAACAGGCACTTTGTGTGTGGCCCATACATAGTACACAAGATTGATGGATCTTTGCAAGAGGGTATATTGTTCTTTTACTTTTATAAGGATGATGAATAGCTCAAATTAGGCTTAAAGATGAATATTCCATATTTAATGGGGAAAATTAATATGTAATTCAATCAATTAGAAGACGCATTTCGATATGTTCATGTAAACTTGTCACCATCATCTTTTCTATGTTTATGGTCTCCTAGGCTTTGGGCAATAAAATGAGCATTCCAGTAAAATAAGCTAAAATTCTTGTGATTTAAAAAAGAATCTGTATGAAAATACTTCAAATTTTAAACAAAACCCTTAATTAAAACCCTCATCAGTGGGTCTAACAAAGTTCTTCCACCTCTCTTATCATATTTAAAACCTCTTCACATCCATGTATAGCAGTATTTCCCAAACATAGTACGCCGCCTGTACAGGGAAAGCCCCTGGCAGGCCGGGCCGGTTTGTTTACCTGCTGCGTCCGCAGGTTCGGCCCATCGCGGCTCCCACTGGCCGCGGTTCACTGTGCCTGGCCAATGGGGGATGCGGGAAGTGGCGCGGGCCAAGGGACATACTGGCCGCTGCTTCCTGCAGGGGTTGGATTAGATGATCTCCTAAGGTCCCTTCCAACCCCAAGATTCTATGAAACAGTATGTCTGTGCCATATGGACTCTGGAGGGCAAAGTTTCCAGGCAGAAGCAAGGGCTCCCCAGCTGCTTAGCTTGAGTTAGCTCAAAAGGACATATGGAGCTTGTTTATTATAGAAGCTTCTATTATCTTTTTGAAACTTTAGATTTGTGTATCTATGTTTACCTGCCTTGACCTTGTAAACAACTCTTATTTCCTTTTCCTATTTAATAAATCTGTATATGATTAATTAATATAGGATTGTCTACAAGTGTTGTCCTTGGTGTGAGATGTAAGGTGCAATTGACCTGGGGTAATGGGCTGGTCTTTTGGGACTGAGAGTATCCTGAATACTGCTGTGATTCTTGGTGTAAAGGCCTATCTATCACAAAGGTAGGCTCCCTTGGGTGACCAGACAGATCAGACTACACAAGGGGACTGTCTGTAACTCCACATTAAGGCTCTTACAGTGCCTGAGGAGTTTACACTTGATAATTGGTTGTGAAACTTAGGTATAGAACTCTCAACCAATCTGGGTTTGTGCCCTGTTTTTTAACAGTCTTCAATCAATGCAGGCAGCATGATGTCATAATAGCACGATAGAGAAAAGTTAATATCTAGTAACTATAGTTATTCAGGTTGATTTTTCATATAGATCCATAATGTAACCATGCATGAATTCTGAGTGCTCTCAACCCACAGGAAATCAGTAGCTGTTGGGCCATGTATATGCTTCCTGGTGGAGCCAAATATTCAGCAAAAAGTAGAATGAGTCACAGCATGAACCCCACACAATGTTTGCCCCATTAAAACAAAATGTGAAATAGTGGGCCTGAATCTGAATTAATTTTCTTTAATTCTACTAAAGAATTCTACTAAAGAGTTAATTCTGACCAAGGCTCTGATTCAGCAAAGCACTTAAGCACATTCACAAAGATGTAAGCAGTCCTGCTTAAAGTTAAGCAATTGCTAAGTGTGTCAATGAATAAAGATGGGATTATTCATGTGCTTAAATGCTTTGCTGAATCCGCACTTTAGACAATTGTGAAAGGAGAATCAGGCCAAAAGATTCTGAACAAGTGGGAATGGAAGCTGGGGGGCATGGATCTACACTAATAATCTAGTTAAACAACCAGTTATAAAGCCTTTCTTTCTCCCTTGAGTATTTGGCAGTACAGATTAGATTCCCATTTAGGGGAATTAAACAACAACCACCTACTAAAAGAGTTGGGTCTGAGAAGAAATTACCCAGTAAAATTGCTGTTCTGAAATGGGTATCAGACCTATTTGGTACGACAATGGCACAAGGCTTTATACAGTTACAAATGGAAATCAAGGTAGCAGGCTGGACTTTCTCTGCAATAGACATTTCTCAGAAATGTCACAGAGGCTACTATGGACCTTGTGGAATATTTTCTAAAAGTTTCTGATATTGAAACACCCACGAGATCATAACTAAGCTGCATACACAGTCTTATTTATTCAGATAATCTCTAGCCATTATTGCACATAACTCTAACAGAACTCTCTAGAGAGAAGTGTCTAATTTATACATCTGACTTTCTTTCAGCCACCAATCTAATTTGCATCAAATACAACCATTCCTACCTTAATTTACACAATTGACTGTTTGTTCACTCACTCTCTCCCCCGCTTTCCTGAAATTATTTAGTCATGATCTCCCTATGGTTTTTGTTGCCTCCTGCATTCTGGTTTATTCCGATGAAGTGAGCTGTAGCTCACGGAAGCTTCTGCTCAAATAAATTTGTTAGTCTCTAAGGTGCCACAAGTACTCCTTTTCTTTTTGCGAATACAGACTAACACGGCTGCTACTCTGAAACCTGGTTTATTCCTGGCTTCCTGACTCTGTATTCTTTCCATTTTTCCCAACCCAAGCTTCACCTGCTGCCACGGCAACTGTGGAAATGTGGATGTCAACCTTATTACCCTCAGAGAGTGTGGGAAATGCTGGTCTGAATGGCTGAACAGCTTTATTCAGCCAGCTGGACTCCTCTCCTTCCCTTGGGGGGCAATAGAATATGTTATGTTCTGGGGAGATGAGATCAGAAACCATTTCCCCTAAACTCAGGCTCCAGTTGTTCAGCTGAATAAGGAGTGGTGCCTAGGCCCTGGTCCATCTTATTCATCTCCTCACATTACAGCGGATGCAATACCATCAACAGGAGATGCAGTGATCTGAAGCTGTTACTTCCCTCAAATGTAAAGAGCACAGTCCTCTGTTCCACTGTGTGAGCTGTGCGCCTCAATTTATCTTTCTCTAAGTGGGTACAATAATACCTAATATACCTCACAGGAGCACTGCAACCTTCATGTATTGTAAACTATTCTGAAATCCTTGAATGATTGGAGCTATGTAAGTGTAACATTCTTCTTCTCACAGCACGTTAGTTTGAATTCTAACCAGACTGCTGATTGCTTCAACCATATACCAAGACACAGATGTATAGTGACAGGATTGTTTTTCAGACTCAGTTTATATGGTTTTCTGTCTGTCTTTTCTGTCTTTGGACTGGCATGAAGAGAGAAACCTGGGATTCAGGCAGGCCCACAAAATTTCAGTTTTCAATTTAATGACAATAGATGGGATAAGCTGGGGGTGGGGGATCCTGCTCGCTTGTCCATGGGTACCCAGGACTTCAAACATGGTCATCTGACAAGGAAACATGGTTGTGCCACTTTTCTACCTGTGATCATACTCTTTTCATTAAATTAAAAGGAAATGCTGTGGCTGCTGTGAAAGTGTTTCTCTGTGTTCTGATTGTTTAGCTTACGACTCTTATGCAGGTTCTCTCTTTTCTTTTTCCTTTGAGTGTGTCTGATGCTCATTTATTCTATTATGTTTAATTTTAGTGTTGACAAGACACAAATGTTTGTTGATAGTGATGTTTAACCCTAGGCTGCAACTGGGACACAAGCATTGGTATTATTTCTGTAATGAAATTTACAATCATGTTAATTAAGCCATGTTAAACCATGCTGAAAAATTCAAGTGTATATGTACCCTTAACATTAATTTCAATGCTACTACAGCCAGCACTAGCTTGTGACTGTCCATCAGAATTGAGAATTGTAATAACTATAAAATTCAAATAATTAAATAATATTAAGGATAATGTCTGTTTGGTCTCAAATCTACATCTGATCATATAAAAGAAGGTTTATATAGTCCTCCGCTACCCCTCTCTGCCTTTGTTATTGAGTGCCCACTTTGACTGTGTCCATGAATATATTTGTTCTTGATCTCTGTCAAGCCCAAAGAGAAGCAGCTAACAAAGCTGAAAGCATTTACACTTGGGCCATTCAGTTGTAATTTGCATCAAGTTTTGGATTATGCTTTGTGGCATATATGTGTGTGGGCTTACTTTAATGAAGTTCATTGTGAAAAAACTAATGTTCTGCCCGTACAGTGCAAGAGGACAATAAGAACATAATTCCCACCAAAAGCAATATATTCCATAAGGGGGGAAGCATCTTGATTGAAAGTCATAGTTTTAGGAGCAACCACTGACATAGGGCACTTCCCTTTCCCTTTTATGCCTGTATAAAGATTTACCATTTCCAGTAATATAACTACATTTCAAATGGAGACCACCACTAGAGCTGGTAATATTTCTAGAATTTGAATGAACTTTGCACTTGTAAATGGAAATTTACGGATAGCGATTAAATACAACTGGCCACTGAACATATATATTTGAGATGCAGAACAGCATGCCCGAGACTGTAATTCCTCTAAAGTTGTCCTGTACACTATTTGAATCACCTCCCTTCACTGATGTCATATCCAAATTCAGGCCAGTTTTGATTTGAGCTCTTTTGTCTTAATACCAACAACTACTCCTAACTGTTGTTACCTAGTAGCTCTGTGTTCTTGGGGAACCGGGGCGTAGTACCCAGCTTGTCTAACTCACAAAAGACCTTCCTCCCAAGCCTCTTCTTGAGCCAAAACTGATCAGAAGAAAGACTTGCAAAAGGCAATGAAAAGGCAATGGGAGACACCTAAACCCCTGGGATAAGAATGACAGGATTAAGGAAACGCCCCTAGCTTCATTTGCATCGAAGATGGAACAAGGAGGTGTCAGGGTTCCCTCCTCACTCTGAACTCTATGATACAGATGTGGGGACCCACATGACAGACCCCCTAAACTTATTTCTACCAGCTTAGATTAAAAACTCCCCAAGGCACAAATTATCCCTTGTACCTTGGATTAGGTAATGCTGCCATCACCAAGTGTTTTAGATAAACTCAGGGAAAGGACCACTTGGAGTTCCTACTCCCCCCCTAATATCCTCCCAAGCCCCCACACCCCCTTTCCTGGGGAGGCTTGAGAATAAACAAGATGAGCAAAGACCAACCTTGGAGTTTTTTTAGGACACTAAAAAAAACCCCAATTAGAGTCTAAAAAAACAGAACTTTATTAGAAAGAAAAAAGGTAAAAGAAGCACCTCTGTAAAATTAGAATGGAAGATAATCTTACAGGGCAATCAGATTCAAAAAAACAGAGGATTTCCCTCTGGGCCAAACTTTAAAGTTACAAAAAGAAAAACCAGGAATATACCTTCCTCTCAGCATAGAGAAAGTCACAAGCCAAAACAAAAATAAGCTAACAAATTCCCTTGCTAGTACTTACTAATTCTAATGGAGTTGGATTGCTTGCTTCCTTGATCTGTGTCTGGAAAGCACACAGAACAGACAGACCAAAACCTTTCCCCCAGACACCTCTAGATTTGAAAGTATCTTGTCCCCTTATTGGTCCTTTTGGTCAGGTGCCAGCCAGGTTACCTGAGCTTCTTAACCCTTTACAGGTAAAGGATTTTGTGCCTCTGGCCAGGAGGGATTTTATAGTACTGTATATAGGAAGGTAGTTACCCTTCCCTTTATATTTATGACAGGAGGCATATAGAATTAGCATATAGAATGGAGAACAGAGATTCCAAGGCAAGAATTGCACAGAACTCTGGGACCAGAAAAGCAGGGAAGCACTGCATGATGGTAGATCTCTGCTCCAGATGTTAATGAACTCATGCCTGCATACACCCAGCTCACTAGTTATCCGACCAATTCTAGTAATAAATCCTTTATTGGTATCCAAAATAGTGAAGCTCCCTAATTGCATTGTGAGCTCCCCCAAAAGAACACCGACCACAGCCAGGAAAGATTAGCTTCTATGGTCTAGCCTGAACAAAACAACTTTGGTATACTCCATTGTTTACACATAAACAAATCTAGTGTTCTCCCATGAACCATTGTTGTTTCTCTACAAAAAACCTACCTATGCTCAAGTAAGTGTTCTGGTGTCTGGATCCAAAATCTGCATCAGTTCCATTGGGATTTCATCTTCTCCTGACTGATCAT
The DNA here is from genome assembly GCF_009764565.3 of Dermochelys coriacea. Lineage (NCBI taxonomy): Eukaryota > Metazoa > Chordata > Testudines > Dermochelyidae > Dermochelys > Dermochelys coriacea. The sequence goes on along the minus strand of NC_050078.2, from coordinate 68,748,499 downwards.
GCTGGGAGCTCTGCCTGTCTCCAGCACTTCGGACCCTCAGCTACCACCACCACCTGGGACCCCCAATCAATTCAAGCTTCATGAAGTGGTGAGAACGCAGCTCTCTCTCTCTGTCTGTATAGCCTTCTAACCCTTACTTCTGTGATCAGTTATAGTTTTCTAAACCTGACTTTTATAATCAATTTTGTGAAGGGTTATTCAAAGATATTTTCATAGGTGCTGTGGTTAGCGTCTCTGTCTTGGGAGATGCTAATCCAAAATTCCCTGATATCCTCCAAGTGGACTCCAGAAGACGTGGCTTGGGAATACTGTCTATCAAGACCAAGATGAGAAACTACACATAATATGCAAGCAAAAGATTTTCAAAAGATGAAAGAAATTACCCTGCCCATAAAATGGAATTCTCTTAGCTTTTAAATGGACTCTTTTGTAATAGTTTCAAGACTATTGGTCTGATAGCCAATTTACTGTTTTTCCTGTATGTGCCTATCACTGCAAAACTAGATGCAGCTAGCTGTCTTATCAAATTTACACTTTCAGATCAATTATAGAGCAGGGAATATTAACCAGGATGCTGCTAGTCTTTCAGAACAACTCCAGGAGCCACCGTTTGAGCTCTAACATTATCAGTCAGACAGAGTTAGAATAGATTAAATTCTACTTAATGAAAAAGAAAAATATAATCTCATCAGTCAGATCCATTGTAATGCAAATGCTTACTACTACTCCTAAGCTGAGGGGGGTTGGAAGAAATAAAAAAAAACATTGAACTCAAAGATATATAAATTATGTTAACCTGATTTTTTTTCCTGGTGAGTAAATAGTAAATTATTTCTTACTTAAGCTAGGGAGTTAAACATTAACTAGAGAAACTAAACCAGCCAGTAACTTCTGAACATTATATGTGGTACTTATTATTAGTTTGTGTTAATTCCTGTGAAGGCTGAAGTAAAAAGAATTTACTGAAGAAAATATTTAGAGAAATAAATTTTTATGACTTGGATAAAAAAAATTAAGATAAAGAGTGAATATAGTATTTTTGAATAAAAGCTTAAATCATATTAATGAAGCTTAGAAACTTCTGTGCTGTGCATTTATTCCCATGCACAAGTTGCTACAGAAGTCAGCAATGAAGGGGAAAGGAAGATTTGTTGTAATGGAGTAACTGATGATAAATACCACATCATTATACTATACATGACTAGAAATGAGATTTAGTGGAACCTTAAATATGAATTGCTACCACGAGCTGCAAGGCACAGGTTGCTGTCTTGGTACCAGAAGAGGAGAAAGAGAAGAGAGAACCATCCACAAAAAGCTAGATCTCCTATTGTTTATACCCATTGTCTGCAGTGTTTCTTTCTGGGAGTTAATGGGCAGAGGCTAGACCCTACTGAACAGGGCTTCCCCCTTTTAGGGCTCGTCTTGCCTTCAGGACTGGCTGCCTGAGCCCAAAGCTGTTCTCTAACCTCTTTTTGCCTGGTGCATGGTTTGTACATTTTGCCACAGTACCTATTAATGTTTATATTGAAAACTGCAGTGTTGTAGCAGTGTTAATCTCAGGATATTAGAGAGAGAAGATGGGTGAGGTAATATCTCTCATTGGACCAACTTCTGTTAGTGAAAGAGACAAGCTTCGCAAATTTCATCTTCAGGTCACAAGAAGAAGAGCTCTTTGTAAGCTTGAAAACTTGCCTCTCACCAGCAGAAGTTGGTCCAATAAAAGATATTACCTCACCCACCTTCTCTGTCTAATACATTGAAAATAACGTTTAGCCTGGTCACATGTCCTGTCTATTCGTTCATTAATGTCAGTTCATTAGTTGCTGTTCTTAATTTGCTGCCACAGCGGCAAAGTGAGGAAGCAGTAAGGTAACCACATCCCCTCTGAGGATGACTGTTACAGAAAGATTGTAAACCTGGATCATGGGAAGCATGGCTGGGGGGAGAAGAGAAGTGTCTTAGAAGTGAATTCAGAAACCTGACTATAGGACTTATTGGTATGTCTCTTATAAGTCTGTAGACAGCTCTCTTATGCATCAGATTTGTGCAGTACAGGGGCCTTCTAGTCTCTTCTCTGACATACCCATGTGCATATGGTGTCATTGATGTTATTACAGTGTTACCAGCTTTGCCTGTTACTTTGGGGTATGCTCATTTATTAGGGTTACTCTTGCGGGAGAGGGGTTCCGGCTGGAATATCATCTAATAAAGTGGCTGTTCAGTGAATACAGAATTATCCTGCCCCTCCCCTAACTAAATGGGTTAGAGACCATTTCTTAGAGGTAAAAGAAACAACTTAGGCAGTGGTTCTCAAACAGGGGTATGTGTACACCTGGGGGGTACCCAGAGGTCTTCCGGGGGTACATCAACTCATCTAGTTATTTACCTAACTTTACAACAGGCTCCATGAAAAGCACTAGCGAAGTTAGTACAAACTAAAATTTCATACAATGTTTATACTGGTCCACATGTTATACACGGACATGTAAATACAATATTTATATTCCAATTGATTTATTTTATAATCATATGATAACCATAAGAAAGTCAGCAGTTTTTCAGTCATAGTGTGCTGTGACACTTCTGTATTTTATGTCTGATTTTGTCAGTAAGTAGTTTTTAATTAAAGTGAAACTCGGGGGTACACAAGACAAATCAGACACCTGAAAGGGGGACAGTCATCTGGAAAGGTTGAAAGCCACTGAACTTAGGAATCATCTTTAATGAGTGAAATCCTCTCATAGAAGTCTTTTGTTACATGAGTGATAATATAGTTTTGATCACAGAGGAAGGCCATTTTCAGATGGCAAGTTGTAAAGCATTTCAAATTATCTAAGACTGAGATCAAGATTAGTGATTGTGTAAGCAATGTTGATGCAGTTGGAAATCTTTTGGTTCTCTTAATGTTGCATTTGACAGAACAACCTAACAATAGGAGCATTTTATGGACAAACTGACTTTTCACTTGAGCAACAGGGCAGTCATGTACCCATAGGAAATCAGTTGTATCCAGTTACTAGAGAATTGCCTTATCTGGAATCTCCTCCTGATTTCTGTAACATAAGAATACAAGAACAGCCATACTGGGTCAGACCAAAGGTCCATCTAGCCCAGTATCCTGTCTTCGGACAGTAGCCAATGCCAGGTGCCCCAGAGGGAATGAACAGAACAGGTCATCATCAAGTGACCCATTCCCTGCCGCTCATTGCCAGCTTCTGGCAAACAGAGGTTAGGGACACAATCCCTGCTCATCCTGGCTAATAGCCATTGATGGACCTATCCTCCATGAATTTCTCCAGTTCTTTTTTTCACCCTGTTATAGTCTTGGCCTTCACAACATCCTTTGGCAAGGAGTTCCACAGGCTGACTGTGCACTGTGTGAAAAAATACTTCCTTTTGTTTGTTTTAAACCTGTTGCCTATTAATTTCATCTGGTGGCCCCTAGTTCTTGTGTTATGAGAAGGAGTAAATAACACTTCCTTATTTACTTTCTCCACACCAGTCATGATTTTATAAACCTCAATCATATCTCCCCTTAGCCATCTCTTTTCCAAGCTGAAAGGTCCCAGACATATTCATCTCTCTTCATACGGCAGCCGTTACATACCCCTAATAATTTTTGTTGTCCTTTTCTGAACCTTTTCCAAGTCCAATGTATTTTTTTTGAGATGGGGTGACCACATCTGCACACAGTATTCAAAAATTATATAGAGGCAATATGATATTTTCTGTTTTGTTATCTATCCTTTTCTTAATGATTCCCAACATTCTGTTCACTATTTGACTGGCACTGCACACTGAGTGGATGTTTTCAGAGAACTATCCACAGTGACTCCAAGCTCTCTTTCTTAAGTGGCAACAGCTAATTTAGACCCCATCATTTTATATGTATAGTTGGGACGATATTTTCCAATGTGCATTACTTTGCATTTATCAACATTGAATTTCATCTGCCATTTTGTTGCCCAGTCACCCACTTCTGAGAGATTCTTTTGTAGCTCTTTGCAGTCTGCTTGGGACTTAACTATCTTGAGTATTTTTGTATCATCTGCAAATTTTGCCAACTTACTGTTTACCCCTTTTTCAAGATAATTTATGAATATGTTAAAAAGGACTGGGCCTATTTGAAATTTGAAAATTACACAAATCTTAATTTTTTTCTACATAAAACCCCAGGACAGTTAGCTTTCCATAAATTTTGGAAATGGGGTTTATTTATGTCTAAGTGTTGCATATTCCTTATCTTTCTGTTTTGTGCCACCTAATTTATACTGCTTGGGCCAGGGCCTTCTGTATTATACTTTGCTGATTCAGGCTGATGGGGTTTATAACTTCTCCCTTACATGCTGCCTACACTTCATCTCACCACTCATATGCAACCTGAAAAGACAAGGTGATAGCTGAATAATTGTATACTGTGAGGTTTCCATATGATGTTACCACAATGCCTGCAAACCACCCTGGAACAGATTATCTCCTAGCAAAATCTATTTTTGGTAGCCTAGTTTGGCTCATGACACAATGTTGTTGAATGCATAGTACAATATGGGGGATCAAAGGTCCCTGTTAATGTTCCTGTCACTGTATCGTCCCATCCAAGTCAATGGGATCAAAGACTGGCAACAGATTCATTTTGACTTGCAGAAAAAGACATCTAACCTCTCTCCTAACTGCTGATGCCTATGCAAGGTGTCTAGCGGTAGCTTGAAATGGTACCACTTTTAGCAAAACCACTGAAGCTGAGGAAAATGGTTTGCTGAAAACAGATTCCAAAATAAGACTTATTAAACAATAGCTCTCAACTGAGAATTCAGGAATTTCAGACATTCTTAAATATTACAAAGCATACTAGCACTGTTATTCACTACCCTGAAACAAACAGGTTAGAAGAGAGCTTTTTTTTGAAACGTAAAAAAAAAAAAAGAGTTAAACATATAGGTATATCATTAAGTCATTTTGTAGCAAATATTTTATATTAAAGTGTCATTCCTCAAGGAACACTACAGAAAATTTCTGCTAATTATTTTTGAACACTGTCCTGGAACCAGATTTTCTTCCCATAGAATATAAGTGGCAAAGGAAAAAGGAAGTAAAATGCAAATAGAAAAATAATAAAATATGAAAGAAAAAGAGTAAATTCAGATTGAGCATTCAGTCTTATACAAGGAAGAGGAAAAAAAGAAAGGTATATAAAGGATATAATAAAAATGAAACTAAATCTTACAGCATAAGTGATTAAGAAACAAATCAGTACTGTGTTTTTATTGGTTAGAAAGTTTTTATTGATTATACTAGCGTTCTCTATTAAACACAAAGGAAATATTTCTCAAACGAGTAAAAACATTCTGACTAGTAGAACCATTTTAAGTGTGTGACAATAACTAAGACCTTGAAAACATTGTTGTTGACTACAAGTCATGAAGAAATAATTTCACCTTGCCTAGAGGATTTGCAACCTAATCCTCATGTTACACCGTCTTCTAGAGAGAATATGGACTCTGTTAGTGACAATTCCCAGTAGAGAGTTACTGAAATAAACAGCACACTGCCTAAGAGGCTTAACTGTAAAAACAAAAAGAAATGTGTCTCTTTCTTTCTTTTCTCAGTACAACTTGTTTATTTGGGCAGGGAATTAATATACGACATATGTTCTAACGTGCACTTGTCTGGATACAAAACTACAGAGATGATCAGGGAGTTGTTAAAGCAGTTTAAGGAAGCTGATGAGACAGGCTATTTAAATCTCTCTGCTTAGGCACAACAATGGAGTGGGGGAAACATAGTATAAAAAAAGTGACTCCTCTGCCACCTGAAGTCTTTAAATCAAGAGCACGTCTTTCTATAAAACACGCTTGAGATCATCCACAGATTATGGTCTGTATCATGCAGGAGGTCAGACCGGCTAACCTTAACAATTCCCTCTGGCCTTAAAATCTACGAGACAAAGTTGGATGAGGGGAATGACAATAATCCTGTTGATGTTCTGATGTATACATCAACAGGGGAAACATGTTCTCACTCCTGGTCTGCTCCAATAGCTTTTCAGGGAGCAGCAGCCCTGCTTTAAATGTCTTGGAATTTTCTTTCTATGCTTAAAGAAAAGTAAAGCATTTGGTTGCAAAAAGGTCTAAGAAAGTGCTATGTGGTTCTTCAATTCACAGAAAGTTCTTCTGTGGAAAAAACAAGCATCTTGTAACTGTAGTGCAACAGCCCATGTGCTTGACTATCCTATGGTCAGATTTGACATTCACATACTGCATCAAAGAACAAAATAACACAAATCTGTACTGTGTAGACCTATATCTCTTATATATCTCTCTCTCAGAGCTGTGCTGCTATTTCTTTGCTTTAAAGCTGCAGCTGCTCTTGTGATGTCTGAGCTGATAATTTCTGTTACATGAAACTTTAAATAAAAAAAGAAAGAGAGAATAAAATCCCTATATTAGGCAATCTAATAACTAATGCTAATGACTGATTTTTTTTAATTGTTCATGTCATTTATTGCAACATGATGACAAACATTTTTAAAATGTCTTCAATATTATAAAATGCAGCGTAGTGTTCAAAGGTATTCAAATGCTGTCCATTTGTCAATGGGTTTATAGGTTCAACCGAAACTAGGAGTGGATTTCAGAAAACTTGAACCTAGCAAATGGCTGTTGTACAGCTAAATATTACCATGCTGAAAATGTGAATGCTGAGAATTCCTCATTTTAGAATGTTCCAATTATAACATTGAAAGTCTCTTATGCAATTTAAGTTTTAAATTATTGTAAATAGTTTCTAGTTACTAAAGTAGTAATTCCTATATAAAGACCATCTATTTAGTAAATTGTATTCAGCAAAACTATGACTGAATTACTAAATAAATTTAGAAATTCATAAATGTTAAGCATCTTATAGTCATAAATGCGGCAAGTAACGGCATTTCATTGTGAAGTAATTTAAATACCACAGTTAGGACGGGGAAAGTTCAGTTTGGTCTCAGGTATTTTGAATGAGACAAAATATACCTCAAAGTGACAAGAATAGTATTCAGCTTGTCATTTAAATACTAGCTCAGCACAAATATAATAGTTGTCACATTGCGTTAGTCACTGCCTTTTGTGTTAGTTGATATTTCACTGACAGGATCAAAGATGTTAACAGTAGAACACACAGGATTGGTAATGGGATATGGAGCCTTTCACCTCTAGATCAAGGTTTCAGACCCAACTAGGACTGAAAGCGACTGAACATCCTTACCAACTGTGGTCTCGTTTATAGTCCACTGTATGTAACATGAAATGTCAATAGCTAGGCTGAGACTACCAGTCTCAACAACCAGGCTATAAACTAGCGGACATCAAGACTGAACATTTGTATCTTAAAAGGTAGTCTTTCCAGAACAGTATTGAAGCCATTGGAGGGGCACTCTGGGGAAGCTTGCACTGCCAGTGCCTGTCCTCCCTTTGTCTGTGGTAAGAGAACTTCAGGTCCCAGGGCAGCTAGCTCAGAAACTTTCACAAGCACTAAGGGCTTATCTACACTACAAAATTAAGTCAACCTAGTTTAGTCGATGTAAAGCCACTGCAGTAATTTTGCATATCTGAACTTTGCTCCTTGTGTCAGCGGTGCGCATCCTCACCAGGAGTGCTTGCATGGATTTACCTATCAGTGTGGGGCATTGTGGGAAGGCTTCTGAAAAATAGCAACAGTCAACGTAAGCTACACAGTGTCTATACTGACACTACGTCAACCTAACTAAACTGACCTAAGCACTACGCCTCTCACAGAGGTGGAGTTATTAAATCAGTGTAGTGGGCAACTTACATTGGTGGGAGCTACATTTTAGTGTAGACGCTTACAGAGTTAGGTTGATGTAAGCTGCCTTATGTTCTTAAGGCAACCTAACTCTGTAGTATAGGCCAGGGCTAATTTAACTACTTTACTTTGTAAGCTTGTTAATTTAATGCAGTTCTCACTGCAGGTTTGAGGCTTTAAATTATAAATGATAAATTAGTGACATTATAAAAATTTCCACGGACACAGACAATGGTGCCTAACTATAATAATAATAATAATACCTAGTCCTTATACAGTGCTTTATACCAGTAGATCTCAAAGCGATTTACAAAGGGAACTAAGTATATACGATAATGACTTCACTGCAGGAACAACCAAAAGGAAAAGATGAATTAGGAGGGAGAAAGATTTTAATAAGGAAACATTAACTTCAATAAATAGCAGAAAGGGGAAAGATAAATATGCTAAGTACTTTTTTGTGTGTAAATGTTCTTTTTTAGGTTTGCTCCTGTATGAAAATCCCTGGGTAACAGTTTCTTAATGTGGTGACCACTATAGTTTAAATTTGCAGAAACCATTACAATTATTCCTCTTTATTTCAGCTGATCATAATTTTCCCAAAAAATAAATTTTTGGGTTGAGCATCTGCATCCTTGATCTCTGCTCTAAGTTTATTTTTTACAGGGCTGAGAAAAAGCTATTTGGTTTACTAGAGAATGAAAAAAAAGAAGAAGAAGAAGAAGAAGAAGAAGAAGAAACTTCCCCACTATAAATACATCCACTCTTAAAAAAAAATGAAACTACAAAAAACAGCTAAACTCTGAATTTCAGCATACACACAGAGTCCTCAGTGAGGAGTGAGGGCTTTTTCCCTAACTATGATAAAAAAAAACCTGGTTTTGATTTTTGAGTGTGGGAAAATTGTCATTCTGGGCACGCATGGCTGAAAATTTTATGAAGTTGCTAGTTGTGCACAAAAATTTACACATTTTATATTACTATATTGTGTTCTCACACCTGTGTACCTTATTATGAAGAAATAACCACCCTGTAACCTGAAAATAAATGTTACCACTTTAACTTGCCAAAGAACAAGACTGCATCTCTTCATTTACAGTACTTGCATATGTTGCTACTTTTATTAAACAATGTAATATTATGATGTGCTTAAATGACAAAAGACAAAGGTTCCCCTATGAAAAAAGTTATTTCCACAAGGAAATTTACCCTTGATTTATGAAGCCTTCCTTGCTTACAAAATGTGACAGTTAATGGGGTAAGTGAAGTGCACAAAATGACAAGCATACTTTTTACCAGGATCTATCTTTAATCCACAGTTCTCTTCAGTTGGAAGGAACAAGAAAGAGTAGTGAAAGAACAAACATTGTCTTTTATGTGCAGCTAAACTATATCACAGGACACCAGTCTAAACCTCTACATTCTTTCAAAGACTCACAATTTCATTTTGCTATTGTTTTAAGGCATCGCTAGTTTGGTAATACTCCATTTAACAACTTAATGTATATGATTGTCTTCAAAAAGAAGAGCATGAAACTTTTGTTCTTCGTTCTTATTTACACGTCACAAAGTACAAATGCACCAGATATACCATAATCCCTAATGGCAAACACAAAGATAAATATACTTTGTCCCGGTTGTATTAATTTTGGTGGGATATATGGTCCAAAGGTATTAACATAATCCAGTTGTTTAACATAAAATAGTTTTAAACAAGGTTTGGGGTTAGATTTCTTAGTACCATGGCAAAAACACCATCTTTTTTTTTTTAAAAAAAGATGTTATTAAAGATACAGAAAAGAAAAGAAAATAGTTAAGGCATTTGAATTGTAAAGTATCAAATAAGTAATAGCTGGAGAGAGTTTTTAGAAGGAAAAAAAAACCTGTTTGACAGTCTTTTAGAGGTTAACTGTTTTTGAAGGGGGAGAGAGAAGAAGTTAGTAGAGATGGGCTAGAGCTGTTGCTGGCATTGCGAAAGTCCATTTTTGATTTTAAAAAGGCAAAACAAAATGAACACACACAAAGGGGGAAATAAGAGAACAGCAAAACCTGGGATGCTACTAACCATGTCACCAAAAATTGTGAATTATGTCAGATACGTGGGCAAGGGAACAGGGACGTGATGGTTCAAAAGAAATCAAAAACCCAATAGCTATGTAAGTTGAAGGATAAAATGTTGGAGAGGAAGGGGTAGGTAACCTTAACAATAAGCAAGAGAGAGTTCTATTGTTTTTTATGTTAGTAACCTACTAATGACCCCCTAGGACTAAGTTAAGTGTTTCTCAACAAGTTAGAGGTCACTCTTCCATGTTTTAATTTGTCTTAGCTAACTGTTATTTTTTTTCCCCTTTGATTACTTCTTTGAATTCATTGACTTTGAGAAAAAGGTGAAAGAAAAATTACAGGGAATGGAAAGTGAAACTACTCTAATAATTTTCATAAGAGGTTGGAGTCTTTTCAGATATTGTATTGAGATCAGAGAAAATGCTTCTATCAACAAACCAGGAGGCTTTGATAACCTGATGTAAAAGGGCACAAAACAAGCAGAGGTGGTAGAAGGACTTGCATCTTTGGAGGAGAAGTACAATAAAAATAATTTGCATATAGTATAGAGATACATTAGACATGTGGATTTCTCCTATATGGGTTAACATGTCAGTGTTTGTGATGGTTCATCCGGTCTCACTGCTGAAAACAGGCACAGCATAGTGGAAGCTGGAGGTAGGGAGAGGGGGACCACTGCTGGTTACTCCCTGATTCACATTGACCCAGCCCTGACACAAGATAAAGCTGCCTCCTGTGTAGCCCTAATTTATCGCTCTGGAGAATTGGGCATAGCAGAGCTCTTCTCTGCCATTCCATCTCCTCTTTCCACCCATATGCCCAGAATATCCCAGATATGTTCCTTCCTTTCTTGTAGGCAGGGAGTGGGGAGGTTGGCACAGTCTCCTCCACTAGTTTTTCTCCATTAGAGAGTTCACCTGTGCAGGAGAAATTCTCCAGCAGCTATCTCAGGATAATTTAAGGCCTCTTCACTTTTCAGGGGACTGGAGAATCCAGGGTGTGGCTTCCAGACTCGTTACTTGGACAATGCCCCCTGTCCAGCTACACTTCAGACTGCACTGGGGGAAAAAATGTGGCAGACTCAGAGATCCAAATGACTCTTGTAACAAGGTTCTCTCACCACTGGGAGCGTACCTCGTGGCTAGGTCTGGGGATCAGTTCTCATCCAGGCTAGCCCACCTTCCTCCATCACTTGCCCCACAATATCTGTTGCTCTCCCAGACTCCGGGTGCTCTCACTTCATGACTCAGACCTCCAGCTAGGTCACTACATAATCTTCCCCTTCTGAGGTATAAAAGTCCCTCTAGACCAGTTGTCCATATACTGACCTTGATAGTCCTCTGTAACAGTTCCCAGTCTGGTGTCACTTCCCCAGGGGCTGGTAGGGGAACCCAGGCCCACAAATTACTTCAGGTTCCAGCCTAGTGACCCTATCAGCAGCAGCCAAGGTCTACACAGTCTCAGCCCTTGCTGTTCTTTCTCTGAACTTCTTCCTATTTTTTCTTACACAGGCTTTCTTCCCTGCAACTCCTCTGGGTACACCCCTTCTGTCAGCAACAGGAGCCCAGGGCTTTTGCTGCCCCCCATGCTCCGGCTCCGGCTCCGGCTCCGGCTCCGGCTCCGGCTCCGGCTCCGGCTCCGGCTCCGGCTCCGGCTCCTTGCGCAGAGATCAACTGCAGACTTTCTCCCTGCAGCCCCACTGGTCTTCTAAACTACTGGCTTTATACAAGCCCAGCCTGCTGCTGCCCAGCTGGGCTTCATCTTCAGTTAGTGCTTATGAACCACGCCTGACTCTTCTCCACGTGCTGTTGTTATACCAATAAAATAAAAACCAGCAGGATCTTATTAAAGAAGTTCTGTATTAAAATCACAGATGAGTTTGATTCCCCATTGTTTAAATTCCAGGGTATTACTAATTAAGAGGTCTCTTGGTTTTTGGTATTGTTTCTCTCCCTCTCTGTGTGAAACTTGCAAGCTACTAATTGTGTTAGTACATTCTAAGACTGAGTCTGTTCTCAAAGCAATTCTTTGAAACAACAACTACTCACACAGAGAGGGATTCAAAGCAATACTCTGTAACAATAGAAACAGCACCCAGAGACTCCCCGCCTTTTTATTGTATTCATCTCGCTTTGTTAACAATTGTGATTAAAATAGAGATAGAGGATGTATGTGGATGGATGCTTGGTGTGCATAATAACTGAATGATCAAGAAGGGGCTGGCCTAAGAATCCAGTGTCCATCGGCTGAAGAAGGCGTCAAGTGGAAATAACCAGAGGACCCCCGGAGGGCAGACTGGAATCCACCCAACAGCCTCAAGAATGGGAAAACCAAAGAATAAGATAACATCTGGCAGCATGGAGCCATCAGGAATGTGCCATCTGCTGATTGATTCAGCAACAGCACGATGAAGCAATTCCCATAGACTGGCATAGGAAGAAATTCCTATAAAAATGGACTCTAGAAAGTGAGAACTTTGGGGTCTGATTCTGCAAACCAACTTCCAGGAGCATCAGATGTGCATCTGACGAGGCCCTGCTACCTCCTCATGTTCAGGCCACCTGGCCAGTGGCTTGGCATGAGCAACTCTAAGGCTGGTAACTATGATAACAACCTTGCAGAACGTACGTAGGTACGTGTGTATGTGTGTGTGTGTGAATGAATGTATGAATAAATATGAGATTGAATGGAATGTTATAGCTATAACTAACTGCTTACTATGATTCTTTCTGTATTCACAATAAATGTGGTATTTTGCCTTTTTACATTTAATAAGATCCTGCTGGTTTTTATTTTATTGGTATAACAGTGCAACCTATAAGATTAATTGGCCCCTGGGACGTTGAACTCCATATGATTTTATGGAAATATGCTAATGAGTGTGAATATAATGTAACTGGAATATGCTTCATGCAAAAAGTCTCTTGTAAGGTATCATTACAAAGCTTATACTCTACTGAGTGTGGTCATCCTATTTGTATAAATGTATTATCCTTGTATTTGAAACTAGAAATATGAAATATAACTCTGAGGTCTATTGTAATTATGCAAAGTCTGGGCCATTAATGGTGGTTTGGAACCTTGATGGCTCCCATCAACTAGGACAATTGGTTATAAATGGCTCTGTTTACTTGCAAACCTTCCTGTGAGTCAGGCCAGGAAGGATGAAGGCTTGGGGTCTCACAGGACATGTGACCATTTCACCTGGTACTGGAATCCATCTTAAACCTGGTGCTTTTCCATTTAGAAGGAGTGGTGGGGACCCAGAGAGACAAAAGATTCCCTCCTTGTGCCAAAGCTATATAAGGAGGTGGTGCAGAACAAAAGAGATTCCAGTCATGAGAAATCCCCTAGTTACCACTGGGCTGGAGCTAACAAGAACTGTACCGGGGAAAGGATTGGGCCCAGACTAGGAAGGAGTCCAATCTGTGAAAGAAGCTTATTGGAACATCTCTGAGGGTGAGATTTTATCTGTAATCAGTTTTTTAATGTATTAGGCTTAGACTTGCATGTTTTGTTTTATTTTGCTTGGTAACTTACTTTGGTCTGTCTGTTATTACTTGGAACCACTTAAATTCTACTTTTTATACTTCATAAAATCTCTTTTGCTTATTAATTAACCCAGAGTAAGTAAGTAATACCTGGGGAAGCAAACAGCTGTGCATATCTCTCTACCAATGTTATAGAGGGTGGACAATTTATGAGTTTACCCTGTATAAGCTTTATACAGAGTAAAATTTATGTATCTGGGGTTTAGGCTCCCAGAAAGACTGAATACTGGGTGCTGGGAAAGTCCCTGTTAACTGAGAAGCCCCTGAGCTGAATGGATCTTAGTTTCTGTGAACTGCAGCGGGGCGTGGCCCAACCTCTTGGTCTGTGCTGTAGCTGACTGGAGTGTCTAGCTCCGCAAGACCTGAGTGGAGGGAAGCCTTCTCTGGCGGGGGGGGGGGGCTATTCAGTGGTATTCTAGCACATCTAGTGACAGTCTTGAGAGAGTTTCTGTGACCCAACCCATTACTGCCCCCTCTGAGCCATCTTAACCCCTTCAGGACTGATGCAGGGTGAGCACCCCATCACACACATTTACCCACTTTTTTTTTTTTTTTACTTACAAGGGTGCAGACAGACCCTCAAAATCAAGAATCAAGGCGCATATCCCTGATTATCAGTCTCTTGCTTTAACAAAGAGACCACAGTCTCTATTTTACTTGAGTTATTTTCCTAACATGTTCAAAAGTTATTCTAGCCATGTTTTTTCTTTAGCATTTTATTTTCTTCTAAAAGGGTGTCTGCTGAAGTTCAAAAAAGAAAGTGTCTTTTGCAAAGAGGAAAAGATGTCTTTCTAGAGTGGAAAGAAGTTATTTTGCCTGCCTAGGAAGGTCAGGCAGATATAATATATCACAAATACTAAAGCCTTTTTAATTTCCCAGGAAAGACAAAGGAAGAAACCCAAAATATAAAAATATAAGCACAGCAATGTAGATGCATGCAACTTTCCTACCCTTTGAAAATAACGGACTTTGTCAAAATATACTCATTTATCATGCCTAGTCCTACCAAATGCTGAAAAGAGCCAAGGTCAAAACTTATTGTGCGAAGCCCACATGTATGTAATCCACATGCTTGCACTACAGCTATTGATTTTCTTTAGTCTAAAGAGGGGCGAGACGATCAGAGGGACATGTGGGAGTGTGCTCCTGCTAAGGTACACCTTTTCACAGATAAACATATGTAACAGCAATAAAGTTGGGAAATTTGTGTGGGAAAACATCAATGGAGTCATTGCATACTAGCTGTTTAAGAAAAGGTGTAATGAGTAGTCCAAATGCTCATTGCATATAAACTGTATGGCACTTTCAGCAGTTTAGTTCTGTGTAAAATTTTTCTTTACCCTTCTGACAAGACTGAGCTTTGGCCTGTGCTTCAGCACCACGGCAGGCTGAGATACAGGAAAAAGTGTTACACATAATATAGTCCTCTCTTAACCAGTTACAAATACATAAACACTGAGGAAATGACGGCGCTTCAGGGGCTGGTGTGCAGCCCTCTGCTAATGTACATCCTAGAGAAGAGGAGTTACTGTCTGAGTTTAAAAATTGGTTTACAACAGTGGAAGAAAAGGCAAAACATCACCCAACAACACACAAACATATGTCAACCATTCCACTCCTCTGGCAAAATGGAATTTTCTACCATAAAAATAATGCTCATGTGAGCAGGAGACAGAGCTTTCTTGCTCTAATAATTAAAGATCACGACAAACCTCATCACCTTCTGGTCAAAGAGAAATGCACACCTCTTCGACCTTGCTTTCTCCAGTATAAACACATAGCACCCTGTATGTTTTTAAAAAATCCTCAAAATCAAACCAAAACACTCCACTGTACACACACTTCTCTTATGGAGAGGATGAGAGAAAAAACAAATGACAGATGTTAGTCACATTGTTTAACACACTGTTGGAAGGTGCTCAGATACTACAGTGTTAAGGGCAGCTATGAAGATTATGGAAGATAACTGACCAGATTTTCTTGCTGAATAAACTTTTGGTATCTACTATCTTCAGAGAGATAAAATTCTGCCTCCTTTTCCAGAGATGAATGCAATACAGGAACAACTATCAGCTAGTCATACTCCATAAAGCTTTTCCAGTACTATTGCTGATTTACATATGCCTGAACAGAATGTGACCAGGACATGTGTATCATCCAAGAGGCCATTTTGTGCTGGCGGAGTGAATCAAATCTAGGAATAATGAAAATACAAATGTGAGATGGATATCACAGGAAAAGAAGCTGATTCTCTGAATCATATGTGAATTCCAAAGATCAACAATGGACATGAATTGATTAACAGAATTATGAGAAGTCAGAAGCTGCCCACAGAGCAATTAAATATCTTCACTCATTAACGTGAGCAAGTTTCCTCAATGTGGCCAGATCACAATCATGGAGGAACTTCTGGACATTAATTGTGGTGCTTAATAATGGTCAGAGATCAAGAGCTGTACTGAACCCAAAGCCCATGTCATAAACAGTGGGCTACTGGACCTTTCCTTCATTTTGCACAGAAAAATCAGCAGTGCAGGACCAGCGGGAAGTTAGATGTAAAATAGCTGTCTGCAACCTGAGCTCTCATGAAATAGTATAAGAATCCATCTCCATTGACTCCTTAAAAATCACTTAACACCACAATACACCAAAAAACAGAGCGCAAGTTGCTAATATTATAATTATTATTTATTTGTATTACTATAGTACCTAGAAGCTCTAGTCCTGAATTACGACCCCATTGTATACCCCAAGAAAATTACTAAATTAAAACATATTTTATCAAGAGGAGTGTATCAGGATTGCAGCAGGAGAGGACCTCTGTCTGCCAATGATGACATGGTACCCAAAACAAACAAAGCTGACAAGGCCAAAGATGAAAGTCAATTGTCTACAAAACCTGGTTTCAGTACATTAGTGTCAAGTACCTATGTCCCAAGATTCTGTCTGTGATGACAGAAGTTGCTGATCTTGGAGGACAGAGACATTGTGCTGGAAGCTAGAGTAGGAGAGACCACAGAGGGCATGACATAGCTGCAGCAATTGACAATATGGAAAACAGTTAGTAGAAACAACATCAGAATCAAGATGTACCTGCAAGATGGAACAAGAGGAAACCTAATTCATTATGAGCAACCCTTGATTAATGTTCCATTCCCTCAATGCAAGGCTGGTAAGAGACAAAGTCAGTTGCGCAGTTTCACAATTACCTCTAAAAAGACATGATTCTGGAAACTGTTAGGGACTAACCTGAACTTTTATTCCAAGTCCACAAGCTTCAGTTTTAATGAGACCCAAAAAACAAACTAAAAAAAAATGAACATTAAAAAAGGGAAAGAGTTGGGTGAGATTACATCAGGGCCTTGAAGGGCATAAAATCATTAGAGGTGAGGATTTGTATTGAAACTCACATTCTACTTTCAGAATCAATCGTATACAGTAAAAGACTCCTAAAAGGGGGGAGCCAAACAATGTTTACTTATATGAAAACATTCAAGAATATTCTTCAGTGACAGGAATGGAGTAAGAGCTGGTGAAATAATGGTAGCAGGTGGTGGAACTCAAGAAAAAAAGGGTAGAAAAAAAGAGAGAAGAAAAGGCTTAAAATAAGAAATGTCACTGACAGATGTAGAGTTGGAGATGTAGAGTTAGAGATGGAGGATTTAGATAACTAAAGATTAACCAGAAGAAGACCTGCTTGTTAGGAATAATAAAAAAAAAAACCAACAGTAGTTATGTTAGTAAGAAAAAGAAAAATATTATGTAGGTCAGATTGTTTAAATGCGGGTAATCCAAATTCTTTAATAGTAGCGCTGAAAACATTTTTAGCTACTTGAAATTGGTACCAAACATTAAATCATGCAAAAAGTCACTTAAACCACAGAAACACTAACAGATTTTATCTTCCAATGAAAACCAAGTCAGATTTCCATGTGGAGATACAAACCAATGAGAAAGATGTATAAGATGAGCCCCCAAGAATTGCTTATATAGGAAGTATCCGCTGTAACTCCATTGGTACAGATGAGTCTAGACTTGCATGTTAAGTCATATTTTCTACCATCCACTCACTTTCAGTTGGAATACATTATTTTCTCTGTGTGTTCCAAATGGGGTCTGAGAAGAGTTTGTGATTTATTTCCCTTGAGAACTTGGGAAGTGTAGGATTAAAGGTGTTTATATGTTACTTAATTGAAAATTCCATGTGCTTTAATGTCTCATGATAGTATCTGCCACCATGTTCTCAGCATTGTCTTCTTTTAGACAGTTCTCTATATTTCACACACACAGATAGTTCTATGTATACTCACACAGAGGTGTTCATCCACTCAAAGGGCATTTTTCAGGAAAAAAGATTTAGGAATCTTCACCTTCCTAAAGACTGAGACAAGGAAGTTGGGGAAAGATTAGAGAGATAAACCAAGAGGTAAATTATGGTAGCGGAAACAAGAGTGGGGAATATATATAATTATTAGGATCCTGAAGGGTAGGATAGCTAATATTCCCATAAAAACATTTATAAAACTCTGGGTTGGGAGTACACAGTACTGATAACTGTGCAGTAAAGCATTTGGTAATGTTGTTAACATATAACCTAGTGGTAACATGTTTTCATTTAATAGCTGCTTGGGGTACAATAAAATACAGTTAGAAAATGCAGGAATGAAAAAAAAACTGATAAAGTACCCTGTCTTCAGAGAAACAAAAACAATATAAGCTTTCTCGTTTTTCCTTTGCCAAAAAAAAAAAAAGATTTAATCAAGGGTTTCTGTCAGTCACAGAAAATTACAATTTTTAGTATGCAGAAATGAATTCAGATGGTGGATGTATCATACAGATTTACTGAGGTGAAGAGAAGTTCAGCAAAGCATATATAATCAATAGTATCCATGTATCTGTTATTACCCTGGATCACCAGCTACAATTATAGCAATTGCTCAAATAGTTCAGCACACATCTGAACCACCCACCACATCCTTCAATAACTTCAAAAACTAGTTATGTAGGAACTCTGAACTAATTCAGTTTAGTCACACAAACCAGGAATAGACAATTTTGCTTAAAAGCTTTTTCTCAAAAACGTTACTGTAAATATACAGACAGACACATACACCACTTGTCCTGCAGCAACAGTGCCATCTGGATATTCCACTTTGCAAATATGGTGCTTTTAGCATACAAGGGAAAGCTACTAGCCACACCACTACTGAAACTTTCCCATTGATTATTCTACTTACCCTTGGAATTTCAATTACCACTGGAATCAAACATCCACAGTATGCCAAATCAAATTGACATCAATAGAAGCTCTGTGAGTGTGTAGTGGGGTGGCTGCCCCACTCCTATCCTAGATGGGGCTTTAGCAGGCCAGGGAGGTGGTACAGATGGTGGCCAATCAGAGGCTGCATTAGAGACAGCCAATCAGAGCCAGACTCAGCCATATATAAAAGCTGCCCAGGAAGGGAGCAGGCAGTCTCTCCCTAGTAGTCAGGGGAGGAGGACTGGTGCCTCAGCTGGAAGGTAGCACCTTGGACAGAGCAGTGCTGGGGAAGGTAAGAAGGAGCTGGGGAGATCTGGCCAAGGAAAACCCCAGGCTGCTGGCCTAGGCCAGGCAGGTGTATAGGGCCGAAGGGGAAGTGGTCCAGGGAGAATAGCAGGGCAAGGGGAGAGAAGGAGGGTGGCGAGGTTGCTGCTAGAGGATCCCTGGGTTGGGACCCAGAGTAGTGGGTAGGCCTGGGTTCCCCCCTTCCCCTTCAGCTACACTGGGCTGAAAAGGAGCATGGCCTGATCTGGGCTGTGGCTGGGCCCTGTGATAAGGGGATAGACTTAGAGGCTGCAGCTGGCCACTATAACAGGTGCAGACTATGGACTGCTGATCACACTAAACCCCCGGAAGAGGGTGAGATTAGAGCAGTGGGCAATGCTGGAGGGCAGTGTCCTGAAGAGGATGCTGCTGAGTGGGAAGCAATGAGGGTCCCCAAAGCAGCAGAGCAGATGAGGGGTAAGGCACCATGTGAAATAGATGCTCCATGACTGGACAGAGCTAATTCCTGGAGCAACCAGTGGGAGATGCCAGCAGTGCTAAGTCCTAACCCTGTCACAGAGTGAAAGGAATATAGTGCACAATATAATTCTACAGCACAGAGTAAGAGCATTGCCCTTAAGCTGTATATTTGTATCAAGGATTTTTAGGGACATACTCAGATGCTTTAAATACTGATTTGCCATAACAGTATGGGCAGGGGTGAAGCTGTACTGGTACAATCCTAATTCATCACACTTGGCCATCCTGAACTATAGATTATGTGATGGGTCTTGGAGAAAATTGCTGTTTAGAGATTCCCCCACCTCCAGACACCAGTCTGAGAGTAAGTAACAGGAGGCAAAGTTTGCCTCTCTCTGTATCTGAAGCTGCAGATGAAACAATTCACAACTTTTCCTGCAGGCAGAGTAAGATCTCTGCAATAAGGAATCATGTTGTTGAATTAGATTAAATATTGCATATAGAGAGTTTAAGGGTTTTTTTTTTTAAAGTTTCCACTGTTGTAAATGTTTACTTCTGCTTACATTTACTTTAGGGCCAAGCTTTAGATCCCAAACAGCTATTCTTGCCATAGTTTTTGGCAGCAGAAAAGTCTTTCTAAACAATGCAGTCTTAATTTTTGTACTGGTTTTTTTATAGAAGTCTCACTAATCTTAATAAATCTGAAGAGCTAATGCTATACTCTGTTGCAGTATAGTAAATGAAATTCATTAGTAAAATATAGGGCTAGATTGTACCTATCAGCTCAGCATAAGATGGAGAGTGAAGAGAGCCACATGACAGTAAACATCCTCCAAGGAACTGTGGCTGACCACACTGGAATTCTTTGGGTGTTTTGGGGAATGTGAAGTACAACAGCTCTGCTACCCTTTTGCAGGTGCTTCTTGTGCTGCCCTCTGCATCGAGGCAGCTCTGGTGACTAGTTTAGAAGTAATGCTCCATCTAACACTTCATCATCTTTTGCACAGGGAGAGGTCACCACTAGAAAGAAAAGGGAGGAAAAGAGAGCCACCAAAAGCTAAATCTGTGCGCTTGACTGTATTGTCTGTAAAAGGGGGCAACTCCTGCATATACAACTCCCTGCTTCAGTGTGTTATACATGTATACATCATCCTCTAGTAGCTGGTCCAAAGAAAACAGCCTATTCTTGCACTGGCTAATGCATTATCATTCTTATTTGCAATAAATTAGCACCTGGGAGCCCTAGTCATGGACTAGGACTGCATTGTGCATGGTGCTGGACAAACAGAACAAAAAACCCTGACCCAAAGAATAGTTATTCCATTAGCTCAAGTGATAGAGGACTGTTCTGAAAGTCCATGGTTCAAACCCTGCTGATTTGAGGTTGAGGGGGAGGATTGTTATAGTTGTGTATGATAAAAAAAACTTGGGTTTATTCCCTTTAAAAAGAAATACAAAATTACATTAACACCACCGATCTTAAAAGAAGATTATTAAGGTTGCTAAGTCAAGCATTGCCAAGTTGGGAAATGACAGACCCATGCAACTTCTATGTATTCTTTTATGCATAAGCATTATCTATCATTTTCCTAAGTACTTGATCAAATACTATTTCTTCCACTGATGCATACACAAATCACATTTCCTTCTGGTAGTATACTGTATTGTAGTATGCTGTATTTTAAAGAGGCTATCATTATGGCTCACTATTTTTATTAATCACTGAGGTACTTGGGAGCAATATATAGTTCTTGTGACCTGCAAAACAAGAATCTGTTCATAATGGATGGCAAAAAGCAACTCCAAACAGAAAATGAATCCAGTGAGGTTGTGAGTAGATGTGTCCAGAATACAAGAATTCTATTTTGTGGCAAGTTTCAAGGTTTCAAAATTTGTTTTTTTTATTGGAATGAAAATGCAACCATTTGAATGATTTTGCCAAAATGTCCATTTTTACACTGAAACCTGAGTATTTTGAATCGGGAAGCTTTTGCGGGGTCCAGGGCTCTTTGGTCACAAAGAGGTACTCTGTAGATAGGTGGTTAGGGTACTCTTCTCAGATGTAGAAGAGCCATATTCAAGTCCCTGTTCTGCCTGATTCAAACAGTGCGTCTTCCCATAGACGGACATAATATGCCATGTTTTGTTATAGAAGTAGGCCTCAGGGAAGGATGAAAGATAGACTCTTCAGTATCTTCACTGAGAGCAAGGCTGGAAATGGCTCTCAAAGTTTTTGTTGACAGCAAGGTGATCTCACTAAAGGAAATAAAGTACCACACCTTCCATGTTCTCCCTTCTGTTTCGCAGCCCACCAGTTGGATGGGGGATTTTATTTCTGTTTTTTCCCTAGAAACAAAACGAGTGGATGAGGAAGAAAGAGAAAAATCCCCATGGTCCCAAGATGGAGGACACAAAGACAAACGGAGGGGGCAGACTGAAGCCTACAAAGGGAATTCTGACACTCAACTCCTTTGCTTCCTTGTGTCTTGCTAGGCAGAGCAATAATACCAACTGTTCCTGTCTGCCTCCCCAATAGGATGGGGCAGAGAGCCATATGCAATAAGTCCATTTTATTACAAGAGAAGAAATAGGGTATTTCTAATAATTAATGCAGCAGAGAAAAAGCATATTGGCTTTCTTCCAAACCCTTTGTTAGATGTCCTAACAGTCAGCATTTGGGGAAAGCACTTTTTCACAGACTGTAATTTAAAATCATCATCTAGATTGAGGTAAATAATATACCTAGCTCTATCTGATCCTACTTATAAATAATCCTGTACTTGTACTGTACAGACAGGCCTGTGCCCACTTTTGTTGAGACCCCTTCATTCCCAAAATGTGTTAATGGATTAATGTAATTTTCCTTCAATTGAAGGATTCCAATGAGTCAATTTCCTCTCCTCCTTCTACAGCCTTCTTTTCTAAGGGAAGACTCTGGATGTTTCTCCTACCGCCAAAATTCATTAGTACTGTTTCATTCCCTTAATAAACAATTATTTAAAAAGTGACAAAATATGCTTAGTCCCCACCAGCAGCAAACATGCTGCCTATAGGTTATCACTACATCTTGGTCCCTGCTTAAGAGAATCTCACTCCTTGAAGATAATAAAGTTATATTTTTTCCCAAAATTCTATGCCACAGTGTCTGTAAAATGTACTTTAAGTTATCCAAGCAAAAGAGTGCACTCAAAAGTCTCTTTTTTTAATCAACTCAAAAAAAAGGCCAAATGCTAATTCAGATGTTACAAAAAATATTTACTCCCAGACTCAGATCCTTCATGCCAAATTTCAGCACAATAAATTTAACTGTGCAAGCTATACATTTCTGAAATGAGGTAATAGACATACCAACAAGGCTTAGCTATAGCAATCTGAGTGATGACACTAATATATTTTCATATTATACACATTGCAGAAAATGGAATTGTCAACTGGTTAGCTTACAAGGAATCTAAACATCCCCAACAGCTGTAACAGCTTGTCAATAGCAGATGCATATGTACTTGATGTTAAAATGAATTGTCAAACACAGGAGAAAATACATTAAAGTAAAATAAAAATTAAAAGAACAATCCATAGTAGAGAATCATGTTACCTACATATATTTACATTTCAAATAAAAAGATATTAAGATAACATTTGTCAAAAAATAAACTAAGTCAATGCTGCTTTTTGCTTTGATCTAATACCATAGTCACTGTGCTATGAAATTTGAAGTCAGAATGAGATTATTAATCTAGAAGGCTAAAGCTTTTTTTAAAATAAAAAGGCAACTTTATTATCTATTACACATAGAATAACTACCTTCAAAAAACAATATTAAGGTTGCAAAATCCAGGAATCAAAATTAGTAAATGACAGAAATGTTGTTGCCTGTCCAATATCAGTTTGGCCCCCTTGTGTGCATGCATTATGATCAAGTAATTACATGATCACTATTTATTCTGGAGGACCCTGCCTCATTCAGTGCCCAAGATGGACTGTGCTCACAAGTGAGCAGCTTTTCAATGTTTTGTTTTATCCTTATGGTTCAGTGTGGCTCCAGGCCTTATTCGTTGCACACTACACTGCTCTGAAGAGAGGATTATTAACCTCCTCATGGGTTTTTCTATGGCATTCATCACTATAGTATCTGAGCGCTTCACAGACATTAAATTAATCTATCTTTAAGAACACCCCCTCCACCCCCAATGAGAAGAGGAGGGTAGTACCTCCATCTTACAGGGGGGAGCAGAAGCACAGTCAGTTTAAGGTTAGAAGGATCCATTTATTTTGGGTGCCTAATCTGAGATGTCTAGGACCCGAGTTCTAAGAGTACCTACATTATATAGCAGATTGAGGGAAGTGATTATTTCCCTCTACTCAGTACTGGTGAGGCCACACCTGGAGTATTGCGTTTAGTTTTGGTCCCCCACTACAGAAGGGATGTGGACAAATTGGAGCGAGTCCAGCGGAGGGCAACAAAATGATCAGGAGGCTGGGGGAACTGTGGTTATTTAGTCTACAGAAGAGAAGAGTGAGGGGAGATTTGATAGCAGCCTTCAACTACCTGAAGGGGGGTTCCAAAGGGGATGGAGCTCAGCTGTTCTCAGTGGTTGCAGATGATCAAACAAGAAGCAATGGTCTCAAGTTGCAGTGGGGGAGGTCTAGGTTGTATATTAGGAAACACTATTTCACTAGGAGGGTGGTGAAGCACTGGAATGGGTTACCTAGGGAATCTCCATCCTTAAAGGTTTTTAAGGCCTTCCTTGACAAAGCCCTTGCTAGGATGATTTAGTGGGACTTGGTCCTGCTTTGAGCAGGGGATTGGAGTAGATGACCTCCTGAGGTCTCTTCCAACCTTAATATTCTATGATTCTATATATTTAACCACAAGTCTGATTGACATCAGCTGCAGCTGTGAGAGCTCTGGTCTTCTACAAATTGGACCTCAGAGCCTCAGTTCAGGTGCCCAGAAATGAGGAACACACAATTAGCGACTACCTGTGAAAAATTTGGTTTAAGTGACTTGCCCAGCATCACATAGCTCTGTTGCAGAGGCAGGGATGGAATCCAGTTCTCCAGGACAACATTCAACTGCCTTACCCATAAGATGCTCTTTTCTCTTCTGTAAAATCTCTGCCAAATTTCAAGTCCCACCAACAAAGCATGCAGGCACTAGAACATTTCAAAGTGAAGATCTCAAGATTTTTTTTAACATAGGCAAAACAATACACTAAACTGTTGTGGCTGAAATTCCCTCTCCCACAAAAAAATATCAGCCAGTGGCAAACACCCAGTCTGGAAAATTTCAGCCCAAATGATTAAAGCTGGGCAAAGTTATAAGCAACTGAAAACTGGGTCTTACCATGGGAAAAGTCTGGCAACCTTAATAATATGTGGTGCTACCAGCCCCACTTATAATTAAAGTTTAAAATCACACACTCTATTCATTGTTATATTTAAATTTAAAGAGATGGAGTGTAAACGTTTAATGGAATGGCAGTGGGTCAATAAGGCCTACAACACCCAAATTACTAATTCAAGACATGGCACATTGGTGGGGTCAGAATTTAATGGGTAGTGCTAAATTTCCAGATATCAGTCTTGCTTGTGTTTGTTGCATTTGGCTTAAAGACCAGATGTGAAGAAGCAACCTGTAATTTTATACATGAGTTTAACAACAGGAAAGTGAACGCTTGATCTGTCCTGTCTCTCCTAAAGCCATAATATCCAACCCTACTGATTTAAGCACTGGTCTACTGTTTTGTACCATAATTGCTTACAGTGCCAATTTGAAAGACCTACTGGCTTTTCTTCTTATTGCCACTGTTACTATTAATTTGACGGCTCCACAGCAGGGAACTAACACTGAAGGCAGCAGCATCTCATGCCAATCCCTGACAGGGAGGCTAGTCTCCAACAGTGTTGATTCAGCACTGCTTGGGAACAGAAGAGCAGAGTGGAAGCAGTGGGGAGTGGCAGAGCCAGTGACTGTATTCACTCGAAAACCAAACCGTTCTTTAAAGATGACATTCAGGAAGCCCACAGAAAACAGACTCCAACGAGAGACTGCTTAATTGGAATTAATTTGCAAACTGGATACAATTAACTTAGGCTTGAATAAAGACTGGGAGTGGATGGGTCATTACAGAAAGTAAAACGATTTCCCCATGTTTATCCCCCCCCCCCCCCCCCCCCCCCCGCGCTGTTCCTCAGACATTCTTACCAACTGCTGGAAATGGCCCACCTTGATTATTGCTACAAAAGGTTCCCCCCCCCGCTCTCCTGCTGGTAATAGCTCACCATACCTGATCACTCTCCTTACAGTGTGTATGGTAACACCCATTGTTTCATGTTCTCTGTGTATATAAATCTCCCCACTGTATTTTCCACTGAATGCATCGGATGAAGTGAGCTGTAGCTCACGAAAGCTTATGCTCAAATAAATTTGTTAGTCTCTAAGGTGCCACAAGTCCTCCTTTTCTTTTTACATAAAAGCTGAATAATTGGGATTTATCAGAGCTTCCTGCAGAGGACTTGGAGGGAAAAGGAAACTCACTGCTAGACCTGAGGCAGGCTGCATGACTGCAGAGCACTAACCCATGCCCCAGCCTCCAACCCACAGCTATCATTTGTGGGGATTATCAGTCAGTGGCCACCCTCGATGCTTCACCTGTCCTTTTGGTGCTGGCAGAAAGCACAGCTTGCCAGTATGCAGGAATTGCAAAGATACCACTGCATGACTTCCACACCTCTGCTAGGCAGCCACTTTGCCTGCACTGTGGAAGCCATGTGGGTGTGTTTCATCCCAAATGCAGAAGTATGGAGCAAATAGAAGGTATGATGGTAACGGAAAGAAGATCAGAAGAGAAAGAGTAAAGAAAATGAACAGCGAAACAAAATATCAGCTATTTTGCCTGGTCAAGAATGAACAGTGAATGGCAACATCCCATAGGCTGAATCAAGGTAATTGCAATAATAGACAGAAATTTCCAACACATCAGTGGGGCTGTTACAGATCTTTAGTACTTTGAAAATACATCTGGAAGATGAAGAGATTAGCACTTAAAGAAAACAAAGGGCCAAATGCTCCTGCTTCTCACTTTCTAGGGATATTAATGTCTTCTAATTGTGTAAAAGGAGGGAAGATGTGGACAAACACCCTCCACAATCCCTCAACCCCACCCAAAAACGTTCCTGAGACAGTTGAAAGCCCACTGTGCAAACAATGCACAGCTGGGGTCTCCACAAACCCATGAGCAAACCCTGTAGGTAGAATACTCCTCTAGCAAGCTGACATATTACATACCTCAATCCACTTCAGATATTAACATTCCTTTTTTCATCTTTAGTGTCTAATCTTCAGCCTCCACATCTCAATGCAATCCATGTGCGCATGAGAGTGTGAGAGAGATACAATGGGCATATGGCCACTCAAAAAGCTGTGAAGTCAGGCAAAGTGTATCCTGTGAAGAATGCACAGGGAGCTGGTGCTCAATATAGTTATCCAATGGATGCCTCATGGTTCCTTTCATGCTACATGATTAAGAGACTAAGGCCCTTGTATGGTGCCACTAAGCTTTCCCACAGTGAGGATGCTATATCAGGTTGTGCAAATGGTGGACTTTTGAATGGACCATTTCCTGGTCTATGGGTTTGTGAAAGAACATTTGGGCCAAAGGATTTATGAACACATATTTTCATAGTAACTTTTTAAGTCTCGCTGGTGTAACTATTAAACAATCGTGCTTCATCTGGGACTTTTAGTCTTAATCAAGACCTTATGTTATGTGAATTTTCTATTAGGTCTTTTTCACAGAAAACAGAAGTTAAATATCACAAAAGGGACATGGTATGACAGCACTGTTAGAGTATAAGGGAAAGACAGAGAATTGAATTGGCAGTGAAATCATATTACTTTTCCCAAAAGAGAGAGTTCCCTCCAAGTCATAATTAAAACCACTGATGCAGCAGAAATTAGCAATGTTACCAACTCTCAATATTTGGTTTTGTGGCACCCAATTTTTGCTGTCCATAGTACACCATTACTCATGAAAACAATTATTTCACACTGCCACGGAGCTCATTTTCTGCTTCGAAATAGAACTGATTGAATAGTGTTGGTAGCAGGAAAGAATCACTTCTGTAGCAAAGAAACAGATTTTTTCTTGACTTGGCTTACAATTTGATAAGTGTGCTTCTTTCCGAGAATATGGTCTTGAATTTGAGAAAGCAGCATAAAAATTCCCATGTGTTTGTGTATGGTGGGGTATATTAGATCTAGCCTAAAGACGAAAAAAAATTTCCAAAGATTTTCCCAACAGCAAGGGTCATACAGAAGGAAAGCCAATAGGGTACAAAAGGACACAAATATTTAAAGACTAGATTATTCCTTTTAGACACAGTCCCAAGATGAAAAATCCTTCCCTGAGATCTCATGGTCCTAGCTTTAGTAGGGTCTTCCCCCACTGCACAAGACTCAGGTATAACTTGGCCCAAACATATGATACCTAAAAAGTAGACTAAAATACACAGGATAGGCATAGATGATGAAATCCCTCTAGTAATATTGATTCCTCTGCAATCGCAAGGCTTTCTAAATGCACAGCATGATGTTACAGTATCAAACAGCAAAGCTGCAGTCTGAGTGGGTTATGCACAACAGCAACAATATATTTGTTATTTTTTCTGACATTTTTTTTCTTAAATCATCCCAAGGAAATTGATTGTAAACACTGAAGAAATGAAACAGCAAACTGGCATTGCAACATTTTCATCTTCACTACTCCAAATTAGCACTATTCAGATGACATTCATTTTAAAGATTTAGCTTTTAAAATAAAAAAAAATCACAATCAAAGGGTACCGTGTTAAGTAGTCAATAATTTAGGGATATATTCCATATCTAATAAGAAACCAGAATATGGCCTTATTATTTTACAAAAATTGGTTAATGTTGAAATGATAAATTCAAAATGTGCTTCAACTTGTATGTACTGAGTGCAACATTCTATATATTAAAAAATTAATCCATGCCCAAACAAAAGCAAAAGCTTCCTACATTGTTCTGTTGGAATTGAAAAATTCTGCAGTCGCTATAATTGCATAAATAAACATAAGTAAAGGAAATTTATAAGAAACATCTTTGTCAAGTATGACTATAGTCTGGTGATTTGAGAGATCCTGAGTGACTCCATCTTGTATCCCTGACCTCCATTTTGAATAAGCAAGAGCCACTCCACCATTAGATGGAAGCTGCAGGTCACATAGTGCAAAATATAGAATTGGTGGGAAAAGATGGTAAACAACGATTCAGCCGATCATAACACTGTGAAATAAATAACAATCGCAAGTCTAAAAATAGAATTGACAGCAGAACGATGTAGAATGATGTCATGTGTCTAAAAATAGAATTGAAAAACAGTTTAAAGGTCTGTGGCTTTTATGGTGCTGTGTGATGGTGGTGCAGGGGTGGTGACAGACTCCAGCCAGAGAAACAGATTCATCCTACTGCAGCCAGTATGCCTCGCCAGACCACCCAGCAGGGAGTGAGATTTTACTTGCTGTAATTATAGCATAGGGTTATATATTTAGGTCCTATTGTAGTTTTCAATAAATTGTTAAAACCCGATCTCTCTCAAACTTGACTGAATTGCTCTGGAGGAAGGGCAGTTCATAACACTGGTGAGTTGTTCGACACCTGATCTTAGTTGTACACCTCTACAGGGTTCAAATTCTCATTTGTTTGGCATTCTTCCTAGTAAGTATCAATACAGAGCAGTCGGCATTTTATACTCCAGTGAAGCTGGCATGTGGCAGTCTCTTTTGCATCCTACCCAGTCCCATCCAACTTGACATGTTCATTAATGAAGATTAATTCTGTTACTTCAACATATTTGAAAACTATTCAGTTGTAAGAATAAAATATTGTTATTGTGTTTGCTACTCTGCCCTTTTGCAGTGATATTTGATTAAGATAATTTGCATAATTCTGAGTTAAGAATATCCTTCTGTTCAGAGATAATATAGTAACAGTTGTCAAAGTTGCACTGAGACAAGGATCTGTGTTTTTTAGTTATTCTACTTTTTGCTTAGTCCAGACACTGCTTTTGAAAGCAGATAAATTATTAGACAAGAGAAATGCTAATAAAAATAAAAATAAAATTTGGAATGAGTGCAATTGGCATTCGCTATCTGTATAAAACTTTATATGTGGATTAGTTATACTGATTTCATGCATTTTCTTGCCTACTGTACCTAAGTAAGGTATTAATTCTATCCAGGTGTACTGGCAATATTAAATTTAGATAGAGAATCCCTTTTCCTCAGGAGTACCAGAGGTCTGCTCAGTAGAGAGGAAGAAAGGGAAGGTAAAGGTATCTTTTTAAGCTATCTTTGCACACCCCTATCCCAAGTGCTAGCCAGTTTGTTGTGTAAATGAGAGTAGCCTCAGGACTGCTCTCATTTATGCCAGTTTGTAATATTCCCCAAGGATTTCCTGAGTGCAGCATACTATATCTATCCTGCATCTCTCCTTAACATACACCCAACATATCCCTACTAGGGTTGGGAGAAGGAGTTGATTAGAGCCAGCTACACCACTTGTATGCCAGCTGGGGACTCCTGCTGGCTGATTAGGGCAGTCTTTGCTACTCCTTTGTGACACTAAATCAACATCAAAGGGACAATATGGAGGCTAGGACTTGAATGTAAATGAAGAATTTGGACCATTTTTGTAGAGAAGGAACCAAATTGTGCTTTCACTTAAAACAATGTAAATCCAAAGCAATCCATTGACTTCAGTGGAGTCACTCTAGGTTTACATCACTTTAGCAGAGAGCAGAATTTGACCCACAGTTATTAATATGAAGAAATATATGCTTAGCTATCATGTCTTCTTTCTCAGCTCCTTTCCTGTGTATGGGTGTCCCTTCCCAACAAAATATTTTCCCTTTGGTTCATGCAGTAGCACTGCCTGGGCTTCTAACAGTGCTCAATGGGGAGCCCCCATTCCAATCTTGGATTCGCTCCCTCTCTTGTTGAGGAATTTAGTTTGAGGCCCTTCAGGGCATCGTGTAAGGGCCACCTTTTTGTTTTCTTCAAAGCTGAAAAATAATATGGTGTGAAAGAGAGGGAATGATTTATCTGGAGAATGCCCTTTCTTCCTTTGCCTTTAAAATAGGCTAATAGGTATTGGTTCATTTTTAGATTGTTTACATGGGCCACAAGATGTACAGAGAAACGCTATAGAAATCTAAATATAAATCAAATTAATTTATGCAGGATAGATCTGCAACTTTAAGCAGAAGTAAAAGAGCAATGATTCCTCCTGCTTTCCATGAACACAACTATATTAGCCAGCACACTGTAGCTGTCAATAAAGTGATTGCTACTTATGAGATTACAATACACATTTTTCACACGGGTATCATGTGACTTAATCAGTTTGCTATAATCAGAATGGAAGAATAAAGAAATGATGGGAATAGTTTACAGTCATTTTGTAATCTGGCAGGGAATGGCAAACCAATGTATCTTGTGAAGATTGACACCTGATGATCATTTACTTCCAGCCAATTACTAATTAATGAAGCACGAAAGCACATTGATGAAATACACAAGGGTGATTACAGAGCACATTTCAGTATCATATTACTGAATAATTAATGCTAGGATAACTTGAAGTGCAATTTCAGCATAGGGAAATAAGGATAGCCAGAACCTTTCAATAACAAAATGCCTACTTGCTGCATAATAATGAATAATTGTTTCTGTTTAGTGATTTAGGGCTTTATCCTGCATTCCTAGTCCACCAATAACTCATTCAGAAGCCTCATGGAGAATTTTGCATCAGCAAAGGATACATGATTAGGATATTGAGGGTGAATTTCTGGATTATATAATATTACAAAGGTGTGAAATTAAAAATCTTCTAAAGTTAGCATTATTTATTTCCAAGCTTTGTCATGGCTGTATTTTGCACAAAATTGATAGATCAAAAAGAAGAAAACTTTCTAATTTTTTCTAAATCTCTCACTGAAGATTAATACAGATGTCTGTTTTTCAGCTATTTATAACTTTATTGGGTTGCTATAAAGATATTTATCTTTATAACAAGAAATAAGCAGTGGCTCCCTGCTCTTAGCTCTTCCAACTATTGTCCTCTACAACTACTTTTTTTCTTACTATTAATCAAATTGTTGACAGTCCCCTCCACCCCAAAGTTTCTTAAGTAAACCTAAAAAGTGCAGAAAGTGTCAAGTTTGATGTATCTAAAAAGCAAGGCTGCATTTCTTCTTAAGTTAATTGACAGTAAACAGACTTGCCTGTCTATCTGTCTTTGTCTAACTTTTTCCAGCTGGATAAACCCAATTGCTATTAAACTTGACAAAAGACAATGATATTATTAATGAAAGCAGCTACATGATGTTAGATTTTTCATTACAATCTCCTAGTGAGCTTCAATTAATTGCAGGGTTGTTGTGCCTAAGAAGGCTGCAGATGGGAAGAAGGGTTATTAGAGACAGCACTGATGGATTTTTTTACCTCTCACTTTCAGTAGGATATCGTATCCATCATTTTCCTGCCTTGAAATTTTAACTAAATTATGTTTCTGAAGAGTTATCTGTAAATTACCCATATATTTTCCACTCTTCTGAATAACATATACGCTAGCATACACATTTACATATGCGGATCATTTAGACATACCTTGTTGCGATGAATGGCCACATCCTGGCTTTGGTAATGTGGTGTTTAATTAACAAACCTAATTTTAAAGAAAAACAATCTGAATGGGGCTAACAAACAATGATGCATGCATGTATTACAGGTTTGCTGAGCACAACAGCAGATTCATATAGTCACTGTTCTGCGTTAGAGTGGGATTGGAAATTATTTTCTGGGTCATCTAGCCTATCCTTGCAAACAAGCACATGAGTTACTCTATCCTACTAACATTAAATCAAATTTTCCCTTAATTAAAATAAAACAATGCTACTTCAATGACTTTTCTTAGCACATTATTTCATTGCCCAATTAACTTCATTTGTAGGCTTTCTAGTTCCTAAAACTTCACTTGAATTTTCCTTTCTCTGTATTCAGGATTTCACTCCTTATCTTGCTGCCTTAGACCCCACCAGATACTTCTCCTTTTTGTCATTACTTCAAGATTTTTGCATCATTATTACTATTGATTGAGTACTCTCAATGTTCATAAACCTGAACAAATATCAAAGAATCCCCCAAGGGCTTACAGTCTAACTATATTGCTTTATGTCCCTCTATATGTCTTTTTATGTCTCTTTTAACTAGCACTTATCCAGTTGCTTCAGTCTCTCCTACAGAACATTTATTTGTGTAGCCCTTTATTAGACTTTTGATTTTATCTGTGTCCTTTCCATTTCCAGGCGCTTGAAATAGAATTCTCAAAATTGACTCTGCTCTTTTCATCCTATGGTTCACCTGTTTATTTAACTTGGATTCCCCAATACTCCTCCCTTTCTTTTCTCTTCTTCACCTTCATTCTTCCTCCCCCTGTTATTGTGGGTAGGTATGAAGAATGTGAGAGTTTTCTGTGTTACTTTTATTCAAGTTATTATACAACTCTGTGGGCTTAGTGGTTATTGTATTGCTAGCTATGGGATAACTAAAAGTTAAATCAGTCTTAGTTAACATTGCAGGAACCAAAAATCAATGGCCATGGACAGCCCCAGTGGCTGGTACTAAAACAATAAAGATGATAATTCCTTTGAAATTTATGTGGAATTAGGATCTGCCTGGTCCTACAGGAAGGGAAGAGGAGAGATTCCAGCTTGAAGGGCTTTTAGGCAGGAACTCTGAAATAAAGATCTTGAAAGCAGCTAAAAAGCTGACCCTCTGAACATGCAGGAGATACAGAAGATCTGCAGAAAAGCACATTCTACGTCAGGAACACTACAGAACAGGAAGGTACGAAGGTTAATTCAGGCCTACCTACTTGCATGAAGTAAATGCTGAGTTTAGATAAGACAATATGCTTTTGTTGTTTTAACCCTTTTCTCTCTGCTTATCATATTCCTATGGATGAATAAATAATACTTTGTTGTGACAAGCTGCTCTCTATCACCACATTTTCAACTGATCACAGCTTCTAGGGAGAAATTAATAGCAGGGACCAAAGGGTAATATTTTTGGTAAACAGGGGTGGTGATCCACTCTAAAAGTGGAGTGAATTATGGGATTATACTACACGAGAAATGCAAATGTAGGCAAATGAAAGAGATGCCCACCAAGAGAGGTCAAAAGTAAAGCTGAACCTGAACCATAACAGTGGGCTTCTGTGACAAAGTGGGATTTGCATTAGGCTGTGACAATTATTGGATCAGGTTTGGCTATTATCTTTTCTGACAAGAGAGTTCCACAATAAACTATCAAGAGCCTACCTCCTGGTGCATAATGTTTAACCTTTGCAAGTGAAAGCTGCTCTATCCCCAATGAACCAAAATTGTTTTGATAGACTGTGGATAGAGAGACAGTCAGATAGTCTCGTGCCAAACCACCAAGGCCCTTGAAGATTAGTACAGGGAGCTGGAAATAGAATAGGATAGTGGAGAGGGCAGAGACCTTGTGTAATGTGCCTGTAGCAGCTATACCCACTCAAGAGATGACATTTTTAAATGACAAAGCCTGACAGGCCTAACAAAAGTGTCAGCTTTGGATCATTCAGTCTAGATGTGACCAATACATGGATTACGATTCCTAAATCTACAACAGACATCATTAACTAAGCTCCCTGATCATTTTTGTTGCACTTCTCTGAACATTCCCCAATTTGTCAATACTTTTCTGGTAATGAATTGCCCAAAAGTGAACTTAATATTCCAGGTGCAGTCTAACAAAATACATATATAAGGTGTATAGTGGGCCTCCTTTCAACCCTCCTCTGTCCCTTCTCTCTTCCACCTGGGCTGCGTGCTTCTGATGGTCCGTGTCTCGGTAGCAAAACTTGCAGTCCCCTAGTGCAGAGAAGGCCATTCTGGCCAGCCTTTAAACAGGAAAAGGAAAATGTGAGAAGCCCCCTGGTTCTCCTCCTCTCAGCCCCCAACTCCAGCCAAACAAAAGCTGGCCACAATTGAGCCATTAATCAGGACTCACTCATTCCACTCCTTTTCCTGATGCTCCTCTAGATGCAGCACCTTATGTCTCTGACTGACAAAAGATGCTCATTCTAGAGTTTTTCCACTACTTCCTTTATCCTTCTGTGTCCAACACTTCTTAATTTTGCCTCTTCCCCTGTTTTCTGTAAGGCCTCAATCTCTGACAGGGACTCAACTACTCTCCCCTTTCATGGAAAATATCTCCCTAGCATACAGATTCTATTCCCCAAACAGTATAGGAAGCTCTACAAATCAGGGACTTTCTATGCAAAAAGAGCTTCATGAATTATTAATAAACAATTTTCTTTCCCACAAGCAGCACGAGTCTGGACTCAAATATCTTGAGATGAACCAATGAAAGAATTGTGTTCCCATATTTCCAGATCCTGCAGCTACAAAGATGAGTGAAACCCCTTGGAACCCATGCCCTCCCATTCTCAGGATTGATTGACCTGCTGCAAGGCCTGTTAACACCACAGTCTAGGACTACCTCACCCTTTGCAACTCTGTAATATAGGGACCAGATTTGCCAATAAGAGAAATTTGTGCTTTTTCCTGGATTCTATTTTTGCCAGGGTTGAAACATAGGGGTATAAATAATGGATTTTCTTCTGAAAATACTCAGTGAATATTTAATAAAACCCTTTTCTCTCCCATCTGCAAAAGGACCAATTCATAAAGTCATCTATTCCTGGGTACAGGGACTTTGAAGTGATAATTGAGAGTATCATCTGGCAAAGTGCCAGAAAAGCAAAAGGAAAATATGTAGCATCTTCACAGGTGGGTCAAGCCCCTCTGACCATCCCTCAGTTTGGAAAATTAGCTTTAGAAATGGCGATATTAGACTTGTTCTGCAATTGATTCATCAAGCGCCCTTCCATGAGGAGATCCCTGAATCACCTTGCCAGTGTATCACACGTCTTCCTTTGAATATGTAATTTTCCCAAACAATCTCTATGCATACTTCACAACTAGCACTTTTCTTACTTGATTTTTCATTTCAGAAACTCTTAGAAAGAACCATAGGAACAACAAATAAATGATCTTATGGCTTCTGCATTAATCATCAAGTAAGTTTTCCAGGAGCTACTTATTGCTACATGGAGTATACATTGCGTTATATCAATACATGCGCAGAAGAAAACCTGTTACCATTCATGCCTCGGCATCAGGTAGGTAGGTCCCTCACAGAGAACACAGGCAGGCCCCTGCACTGAGAATGTAGACATGACATAGGAAAATATGAATGGGACATATAAAAATAAGGTGAAAAGTTTATAAGATCTTGCAAAGACTCAGTATAACACAGCACCATTTAATAATGAGAGGAAGGATGGTCTTATGACAAAGGCACTGGACTGGGACTTAGGAGATCTCGGTTCTATTTTACAGTGTGGGTCACAGAATTCCCATGTGAATTTGAGCAAGTCACTTAAATCTCTGTGCCTCAGTATCCATCTGTAAAATCGATACAATATATGTTCCTATCTCACAGGGGTGTAATATGAATACATTCAGTTATGTTAGTGTGATGCCACACAGATGAGAACTACAGAAATACCGAGATAAAATGAAGAGTAAAAGAGGCTAGCAGGATTGATTTTGAGGAAACTACTATACATCAGAGTCTATAATCTTTATAAAATGATACCCATTTGCCCAGTACTTCATACCTTTTTCCGTCTTTCTTTCAGGCATGGGAATTTCTCTATTACAGTGGTGTCCCACTTGTCCTTTGAACCAGTGTAAAGCGGATATATAAGCACTATGCTGGCCAGCTGGGATGCATTAATGAACTACAATTTGGAGGATTTTAACATGATGATCTATTTTTTCTTATTGGGTTCATTATTTACTCCTAGCACAGGGATGGACGTATGTAAGTTAATGAAAGCCACAGGAGTTTTTGCACGGTTTGGGACACCAGGTCTCAAAAATCTGTAAAATGGAATGATGACATCGCATGTGCACAACCCTCCGCTTGGAGGCATTGCTTAGACAGTATTTGTCAGATTAGTTTGTTATAACTGTGCTATGAAGTTCCCATTTGTTAATGTGGAACCTGATTCTGTATTCTTTGACATCCTGAACTCCTACTAAAGTTAATTACAGTTTTGCACTGAGCTTCATGTACCATATAAACAGTTCTTTGTAATATGGCATACACATCTGAAAACCCTGCCTTTATTACTCCAGCACTTTTTATTTCTAATTTTGTTATTGGTCTTAACATGAATTCTTTGAAGTTAGATCAATTTAAAATATGGGAAAAGCTAAATTACATCAATTAGTATATACTTTTTAAACTATGCTATTATGTTAATTAGTCTTTTTCATCAAGTAGTAGAACAAATGTGGGGTTCAATGTGCACAATGAAGTTTGTGACCCACTTGTGGAAATAAAGGATTGATGCAGAATAGGCTTAGTATAGTTAAGAACTATGGTAAAATGTACTATATACGCTTATATTATTACACACATTTAAAGTGCACTCATCGCCATAGTATCTGGGGCTCTTTACACAGGTCAAGTCTTAAGTACACCAATCATTTCCCCAAACTCAGGATCATACCCATCATGGGTGAAACACTGGCCATATTGAAGTCAATGAAAGTCTTGCCATTGACTTCTATGGGTCCAGGGTTTTTACCCAAGACTCTACTCCACAGCACCAAACTAACTTCTTCAATGACATCGGGAATGGGGAAACATCATAGGAGGGCTATAAGACAGAACTGCATTTAATGGGACGCCTGAACTAGAAGCTGAATCTTATAATATGCTATAAAGCTGCCCAGGCTCAGACTCTAAGGTAAGTCCAGCAGGAGCAAATTTCAAAAGCAGAAGTCTTATCACTAAGAACCACTTCTCCGGGCTCCTGAAATCTTCACCTGTGGGACAGCCAGCCAAAATGTTCTTGACAAAGCCATTGCTGATGTGGCAGGGACAGGGCGAGAGGTGACCCCTGAGATAAGTAGGACCTAGACACCTATGGGGGCTCTGTACATAACCATACCTTCACTTTCAGCCAGAAATGACTCGGCAGTCAGTGTATGGAGCAGAAGTACAACATGATCTCTTGGGTCAGCCCTATTCCGAAGACATTTACGTGCATTTTGTACTAGCTGAAGCGTCATAATAACTATTTTGAATGCAAAACTTAACAAAACCTTAACTGTGAAGCTGCAACTGGAGAGATCATAATAAAATGACCTCTTAGTGGCCTTTAAGGGCAGCCTTAAGGTAGAATGTATCAGAACAGTCCTGAGGTAACAGAGATATGGCTGATGGTGGCAAGGTCTACATCTGAAAGGAAAGGATGCAATTTCTTGACCAACCAAAAGGTGGCCAAAAGCATTTCTGGTCAGATATGGATCTTGCCATTATTATTCATTCATTCATTCACTATTTCTAAGGCACCTATTGTGGATCCCAACCACTAAACAACATTTACAGGCAGCAATGAGTGTGCTTCAAAGGGCAATATTCTCATTGCTCCCCAGTGTGAGGTGTTTTTATTAGTGTTTCCTTTTAAGTTTTTTTATTTGTTTATTTCCTTCTCCTCATCGGTAATTCTTCTGTCTGTCCACATTTTCACACAACTTTCTCACTGTAGGCTGGTACAAAAAGGAAATGTTGTTGCTTTGTGAGGCCCTAGGCAAAAGGATGCAGGAGTCTGGCGTTTAGATCTGAAAATGATGAGGCGTGGGCTTGTTCAGATCTCTCCTGGGAAGGTGTTCCACTGTTGAGGTTCCATTCCAATAGATCCTGTCTCCCAGACAGGTTTCAAAACCTGTCTGATTTTCAGCCAGCTTGCCCACCCATGTCCTTACCAGACTCCCACACAGGCTCCTGGATCTTCAGCAGCCTGGGTGCCCAGGGTCCTTGGTTCTGGGACAGCCTACCAAGCAGGCTGCCTCAGAGCTGGAGGTCCCAGAGTTTCCAGGCTTCCCAGCTCTGGGATGATCTGCCAGGCAGGCTGTTCCAGAGCTGGGACTCCCCGGACTTCCAATTCCTGGCTTCTCAGCAGCCTGGAGGCCCTGTGAGCCTCAGACTCCCTTGCTTCCAGGGCTCCAGGCAACAGGGAACCTCAGAAACTTGTAGGAAAGATGACAATGAGATGTCATTTTGACTTTTTCTAAATGAAATTTGGAATTCCTGTTCCCCCTTTCAAGAATGAAAACATTTTTGACATTTTGGAATTTCTCAGAATAGGAATCCTAGTTTCTGGTCAGTTCCATCTAACACCTTAATATCTGGGCACCAGCAAAATTAAATGCAGCCACATCCAGTCAGACTGTGCTAACCGAGCCTTACTTGTATTGCACTGTTAAGGCATGTGAGGGAGTTTCTGCATACAGTAATGGTGGCTGTTATAGGGAGGATGTAGCAAAGAGAGGAGTTATATAATTCATTTTGAACATGGCAAGGTCTAAGGATATCTTGATTTCTGGAGGAAGGGAAAACTACAACTGTGGGCCTCAAGCCCCTGTGAACTCTCCTGTGGGCTTCACTGTCAGGGAGGCCAATGGAGATTCTGTCCCTGAGACAGTAAAGGCCCAGCCTATTGCTGGTTTTGAACATTAAGACCAGAACCATGAAGTGGATCTGGTACATGACTTGGGAGACCGTGCAGGGAGTGAAGCACTGATATTATCTGCTCCCATTGACCTGTGCTGCTCAATAAATATGATGTTGTAGTTTGGATTAGCTGGGGCATCAGCATATCCCCTCCCTTCAACCTCCAGCAGCATACATGCATGGGACCCAGGTCCATTTGTAGGTCAACTGCTGGATTTCACAGGAGAAGGTATTTAGTACAAGAGTGCAGCTGGCAAACAGGTGCACACTGAGCCTTCCTGAAGCAAGTGCTGGGCATTACAATCTCTCTCTCTCTCTCTCTCTCTCTCTCTAAAGAATAATCAGTCTAATGTATACCTTCAGTTAATCCACAGAAGGTGTGGTTTTCTATCCCATCACACTGACTGAAATTTTGGGTGCAAGAATCCATTTTTATTTAAATCCACTTATATTTAGTTTGGAAACAAGGATGACATCATCCTGGCTTAGGCAAAGGCTGACTGATAGCAATACATGTATTTACTATATCAACTAGACTAAATGGCACATTATGAAAATTTCTTTCCTTCTCACACAGGTAGAAGTTATTTGACTAGATGTACATTTTGTTCTGTTTTTCATCATATTTGCTGGATTTTCTTGAAATAGTCAATCTAGCTAATGAGATAGAACATTATGGGTATCTCAAAATAAAGTATTTCATTCTTGTGATCAAGAACTACAGACTCTCATTAAGACACACTTTTACTAATTTTCACACTGGATAATTCACACTCAAATAAATAAATAAAAAAAATATATAAACCCTCCTTGTCTTCTCAACAAAGCTGGAATAAACAGGATGGCCTAGTAAGAGGTCATATTACAGGTCTAAAGCATCACCAGGTTTTCAGAATAATACATTATGAACTACTATAAATAATGTAAACTAAAATATCTATCTAAATAAAGGCTAGAGTATGAATAAGGTGCAGCTCATTGTTATGCTGTTCCTGGAGCATCTCAGGAGAATGTCAGAATCTCCTTTCTGGTTCCCCCTTTGTTCCAGAGCAGGAGCGCCGGAAGCTCCTTAAAAGTGTGGTGGGGGGACCAATGTGCAAACCATGACCCCACTCCCTACTCCACCTCTTCCCCGAAGGGTCGTGCCTCCCCCGCTCGCTCCTCTCTGCCCCTCCCCCATCACTTGTCCTTAAGGCAGGTAAAAAGTGATGGGGACATGGCCCATCCTGTTCAGGTGCCCCAGCTCCAGAGAGGGAGTAAACTGGGCTGGATCCACATCCAGTGCAGTCATTTGTCTGATGCTCTGCCATGACTATGTTGCCCAGTGCATTGAGGATGTGAAGCCAAGGCTCTGCCTTTTCCCCATCCTATTTGTACACATCCTTCCATCCACTTGCATGGCGTGGAGGAGGAATTATCAGTTCTTCAGAGGTTGCTTTCACTTGGGAAGGCCTGCCTTTCTACCTGTTATGTGTGTAGCCAGTCCAGAGGCATACAGGGGCCCCTTGTGCCCCATTACATTCTTGTGCTCCTGCATTAGCTGGGTCATAATCTGGCTCTAAATGAAGAACATGCATTTTGCTTTATTGTTGTGCTCATTCACATCCTTGTCAATTCTCCAAATTCAGTCATTTGAATGTATTGGGTTTTCTCAGTCAAGTGTGAATGAGTGGTGGTGTTCTCTTATACATCTACTATTCAGTCATATAACTTACATTTTATACTCACTTTTTCTTCCATAATAAAAGTATTTTTGACAGAGATTTGGTGACCAGTGAATCTGTATTCTTAGCCATTCAAATGAAATACAGGGGAAATGGATGTTAAGCATTACCACAATGCCATCTTTTCACAATTGTGAATTTTATTGTACAGCATTTTCATGAATGTTGGATGAGGGCAGCACAGCGCTGCAAAAATAACACTAAAAGCTTTCCAACTGTCCAAATAGCACAGTTAATAAATGTTAGCATAGGTCTTCATTTTGATGGGCTATATTCAATTTCCTGTTAAAAAAGCATTATATTTCTATGAGGAGGTCATCTTTTTGATAATAAGTAATGGAAGATACATCAAAGCTCTATTAAAATATAAAAAGGGAAATGAAATAAATGAAGGTCTTTTAAATCATTTGTGTGCCATTTTCATGATTTCAATGCGGTACTTACTTCAAAACACTTTATTTCATAAAGTGCACACAGTTTGCTATTTAAAACAAATGTCCAAGGAAACTATTTTGTTTCTTTATCTTTATGATCTTTTTTATGATTAAATGCAGCAAACTTGAAACATCATAAAAGGAAAGTGTTAGCTAAAACTTGTCACCTTTATGTATCCTTTAGGTTAAATAACTGACTTTGCTAGAAAAATCTCTAATATTCATACTCACAAATCCTACATACATATTGCTCAACTTTTTTAAGCACAAGGGGTAGGAGAGTGAAGGGGTTAAAAATATAAGACGGATAGGGTTGCCAACTTTCAAATTGCACAAAACTGAACACTCTAGCCCCACCCCTTCCCTGAGGACCTGCCCCCCACTCATTACATTCCCCCTCCCTCGGTGGCTTGTCTCCCCCACCTTCACTCATTTTCACTGAGGCAAGGAGTTGGAGTGCACAAAGGGGTGAGGGCTTTAGATGGGGGTGTGGGCTCCAGGGTGAGGCCAGAAATGAGGGTTCAGGGTGTAGGAGGGGGCTCCAGGCTGGGACAGGGAGTTGGGGTGTGGGAGAGAGTGAGGGCTCTGGTTGGGGGTGCGGGCTCTGGGGTGGGGCTGGGGATGAGAGGTTTGGAGTGTAGGAAGGGCTCCAGGCTGGGAGGTGGGGCCAAGGGTTTTAGGGAATGTGGAAGGGGGCTGCGGGTTGAAGCAGGGGGGTTGGGTGTGGGAGGGGTGAGGGCTCTGGGATGGGGGTGCTGGCTCTGGGGTGGGGCTGGGGGTATATGAGGGGGTGCCAGGCTGGGACCGAGAGATTCGGAATGTGGGAGAGGGCTGTGGGTTGAGGCAATGGGTTTGGGGTGTGGGAGGGGTGAGGGCTCTGGTGTGGGGCCAGGAATGAGTGGTTCAGGGTGTGTGTGGGGGGCTCTGGGCAGGAGCACAGTGGGGGTGAGGACTTTGGGCTGGGGGTGCAGGCTTTGGGGTGCAGTAGGGGACTCTGGGTTTGGGGGGCTCAGCACTGGGGGTTGGGGTGCATGAGGGGGTACAGGCTCTGGGCTGGGAGTGTGAGTTCTGAGGTGGGGCCAGGGATGAGGGGATTGGGGTGCAGGAGGGGGCTCTGGGTTTGGAAAGGCTCAGGGCTAGGAGTTGGGGCTCGGGGTTGGAGTGCAGACTTACCTCGGGCGGCTCCCAGTCAGCAGTGCTGTGGAGCTAAGGCAGCCCACCTGCCTGTCCTAGGGCACTGTGCTGCACCCCGGAAGAGACCAGCAGGTCCGGCTCCTAGGCGGGGGGAGGCAGAAGGCTCCATGGCACGCAGAGCCCCGTGGACCCCCCATCTAGGAACTGGACCTGCTGACCATTTCCGGGGCTCAGCGCAGTGTCCCAGGAGAAGTAGGGACTAGCCTCCCTTAGCTCCACAACACCGTTGACTTTTGACGGCCCAGTCAGCAGTGCTGACCGGAGCGACCAGGGTCCCTTTTCGACCGGGTGTTCCGGTCAAAAACTATACACCTGGTCACCCTAAAGTTGGATGAGGCCCAACAGAACTTAGTAATAAACAACTGTAATACATAATAATAATAATTAATAATAAACAGAATAATAATAATTAATAATAATACAATCACCAATTTGGACTGGTGAAGTGCTCTCATCTGATCTCAAAGCACTTTACAGAGAAATAATAAAGGTTCACAACATCTATTAAGGCAGGTAACTGTTATTATTCCCTTTTTACAGATGTGTGACTGAAACACAGCGAGAAGAAATTACAGCTGAAGACTGCATTGTAAGTTAGTGATGGAGCTTAAAACATAACATTTATCCCAAGTCACTCAGAAGTTCCCCCTTTTATATCAGCCACGGAATACACAGAATTTCAGTTGCTACTTAAATACTGACTATTCCTTATCTTCGCAATTCGAAAAACATATCTCAGTGGAAGTAATTACAGTGATGTAAGTTTAGGCCTTCATGCTGCAATCAGATTCATGTGGTTGACCTCTTGTGCCTTTGAAGGCCTCTAAGGTTACAGGACTGGCACCATAAGCTCTTTGGGGCAGGGACAGACGCTTTGTTCTGTGTTTGTACAGTGCCTAGTACAACAGGGTTCTGGTCCATGACTAGGACTGCTAGGCACTACTGCAATACATAAATCATAGTAATCATTTGCTGAACTCTTTCCCCTTTTCATTCCTGACTCTTTCACTTACCTCTGTCCCCACTATCAGAATTCTCCAGCTGCAAGTTTGTAGGTCCCTAGGTTGGCTCTACTACTACGAGTATTTTTCATGCAAGTTGTCTGTTACAGAGGTCACCCATAAAAAGTTTTCAGTTTCCTTTGTAACTAACTAAATAAATGCAGTATTCTTTATACAAATGCTAGGGCATACAGGAAATACCACAACAACATTACTAGTTGCCAAAACAAAGATGAGAAGGTTTTTAGGGTGACCAGTGTGTAATCTATTATATTACTGCATAGGTTTGAGTTAGAAGACTCAAGAGAAGATGAACAGCTTTGGAAATTCAAGTAAGCCAGTGATTGACTAGCTTAGCTGTTGAATCATTTGGAATGTAACTCCCAGGGTGGATTTAAATATTTAAATATTAATTACCCTTTTCTTTAAAAAGAATCTCTGAAGTAATTTGGCTAAGTGAGCCTATGGACTCAGAGCAGTGGGATACATGAGTAAAATGCACCTATTCTCTAAGTGATCTCTAAAATAATATAACATAACTGAACCGTAGATTTCAGTAAATTAATCATTCATAAAATACCATAATATGCTGTGGAGGTGATTAGCTAAACTGCTTATACTTGCACAAACATGCAGGCATACATTTGCCAAAAGCTGTCCCCTTTAATCTTGCTAGACGCTGTTTCATTGTCATGGACGACACCAACAACTCAACTCTGCTCTGACAGCTCTGGAACTTCAGAAGATGATTTGTGGAAGCCAAACTTATGCAAATAAGTATGCTTACAAATTAATTTATTGAATGGCCGGAGAACATATTTTTAACTCTCTTAGAACTGTAGCTTTCCTATTCCAAGTTGAATGAATATATTGCATAGTCTACTAGCCCAACAAAGCTATAGCATCTGTAATGATAAATCTGCAGATGGCTCCTCATTAAAAGAGTCCAGAGAAATCTTGTTACTACAGAAATTATTTCAGAGGGACTCCACACAGATGCAGGGATTATAGTAGTGGATCCTGATGGTGGGTCATAAATTAATGAAATAATTTAATGAAAGGAATAGTCTACTTATCTCATTGCATCTAGCCAATGTTTCCATTTTTAAAAAGAGCTGCTGTGGTGTTTTTTAGTCTACTGTAGAAACC
The DNA here is from genome assembly GCF_009764565.3 of Dermochelys coriacea. Taxonomy (NCBI): domain Eukaryota; kingdom Metazoa; phylum Chordata; order Testudines; family Dermochelyidae; genus Dermochelys; species Dermochelys coriacea. Next base: position 68,703,871 of record NC_050078.2, on the reverse strand, counting down.
AGTTCTTCATAGGTGGCACACTGTGAAACTTCTGAAATCCATTCATGTACAGTCAGGGCTCTTTCTGATTTCCTTTCTTGTATGACACAAGAAAAAAAAACAAGTGTGCAGAGATTTCTCTTTGTAAGTAGAAGCAGAAATGTCTTCAAGATTTTTTATTCTATTCCAGCAATTCACTGGTGGTTGTACATTTTTCTAGTATTTTTGAAGGATGGCACACTTCCATTGTATACGCATAAAGTTAGCATTTTCTGTATTTTACTCCTACATTTGTTTAGCTCAGCTACAGGGTTCTGTTTCAGTTTTTTTGGAACCCAAAAAGTTCATGAATAAAAAATATTTTTCAAATTTTGTATTTCTCATTTATGCTGCTAGACTTTGCTGCAAACTTTGCATAACTATCTTTCCTTTTGTGAAAAGTCTGTTTGAAAGGGAATATTTGAGTTAATAAAGTGTAAAAAAAGAGCATTGATTCCTCTGACGTAGGAGTTAAGCTGAGTCACAGAAAGGTTAAGTGATGTGTCCAAGGTCACACAGCAAATCAGCGCCAACGTTAGAAACAGAATTCCCAATTCCCAGTTCTATGTTTTAACTATTTAAGCCATGCTCACTCTCATAACATTAAAATATCATTCATGAACATTCACTATCATTTCATTACAAGCCCCTTGTTGCTGTATCATGATAAGATGCCCCAGAAATAAAGTAAAGATACAGTAATTAATTTTATATGGTAATTAATTACTGTATGTACATAAAAGCAAAGTGCATGCATCAGATGTTCCAAGAGACTTTTTTTTAAATCTAAAACTCTGAAGATATTACTTTAATTGAAAGGAAAGAATGAGGTGTTCTATTTCATTGGGAAGACCATGCTAGGTGAGAATAATATGACAAGCCCTGTACATAAAGCCTACCAGAAGCTTTCATTATACCTTTGAAATTATGTTAAGAGAATATGATCATATATTGATATGTAGTGAACCAAACACACCAGAGATTAATTATATGATTAATAAAACCATGACAGACATTCAATGATTTAAAAAAAATAGAAAAGGTTATTATACTATTTCTCAGTACTGATACAGAAGACATTTTTCATGCTAATCTATATAGCATGAAATAAACCTATAAGCCACACTCATTCTAAAAACTTGTTATTCAGCAATATCAGTATTCCTCTGACTTCACAGGAACTTTTTTATTCTCTGCTTATGAAACTTATACAAGAGCAAGCAACAGAGACTGCTGTTCCGTGGTGCTAAGGGAAAGGAAAAACAATAAATATTCAAACAAGTTACCAAGGTCTGGTGTTGCTGTAACTGTATTCAATTTCTACCTGCAACATCACAATTACTCCTTTTAAAACTGGGAAAATAGATACTGAACAGAGTAATGCTGGATAATGGTGACAGCATGACAATGAGATCCAGTTCTGGAAATAAAAGCAACTTCCAAAGATTCTCCAAAGCAAGCAAAAACTGAGTCTGTCTTCTTTGATCAGTTGATTTTTCCCTAGTGCTACAGCCCTCCTACATCAGGGCTTTGGATTTACTTTCAATATCTATCTATCTATCTATCTATCTATCGGTTCAAGTGTGGGTGTGGGTGTAAAAATACACACACACACACACGAACCTATCAATATATTGGCATCTACAACAGAAGAGCAAACAATTCTGTATTGACTTAGCAAGCTTCACTATATGCAGGGCCCCGTGTATTCTGCAATTCTTCAGCTGTAGAATTTGCTGTGGAATATAATCCTTATTGTGGAACTGTACTTCAGAATCAAAGTTTCCATTTTTTAATGTTTTCTTCTCAATATGCAATGGCATTGAGAAAAAAAGCAAACAAAATATTTGGAACCATAAGAAATAGGATGGGAAATAATAATGAAAATATTATAATGTCATTTTATATTTCATTGGTACACCAGTCTAAGGAGTAGTGTACTCATTGCTGGTTATCTCATCTCAAACACTGCATAATAGAAATAGAGGGGGTTCAGAGCAAGGTGAAGTAAAATTATAAGAGCCATGGAAAAACCTTACATTTGAAGCTTCTTGGAAGGAAAAAGCAAGTTGCACAGTCCTAAAAGGAGACAAACTGCACTATGCTGCCTCTTCCCAGTGAGAGAGCACAGAAAGGGAGCACATCTAGGCAAGATGAAGTCTTCCTAAAGGAGAACTTCTCTTTCATAGCTATCCTGCCTAATCTGCATTCGAGAAGGAGCTACTCATCTGTGTTGTGCCAGTGGAACTAGGTCCCAGAAAACCCAACTGTATAGTTGTAGTCAGTATAAGAATTATAATGAACTGAAAATTTAGGAACAGTGCAATTGAATTTAAGAGCAAAATAAACAACACAGGGGCTATTGTACAGACTGTATTACTTATTTTCATAATTAGAGGCCTTAACTGCAGTTTTAGCTTACTACTGAGCACATGGGAATCCGACTGTTACCCTCCTTCAACTGACATGCTAGTATTCAGAAATACAATTCTAGCAGGAGTTCCACATGCGAAGAGAAAAGTGATTGGACATGTTGTTTTTAATCATTTATAATAGAACAAGTGATCATCACTTCTCTTCTAACATTACAATATTACACTATGAAGTGAGACAAAACATATGGAGACAAATGCAAATTTTTGACCCCAGTTACATCTATGCATCTCCACTGCTGTAAGTGGAGTTTCATGGATGTGACTGAGGGGAGAATTTGATTCAACACTAAGCCAAATCCGGTTTGCCTGACTTATCCAAGTTCTCAGTGGGAAATGCTTGAAATTTGGCATTTCTCTTCTACCTGAAGACATATGGATATTGTTCAACCATCACCTCAGGCCATTTCCTTATTCTAGGTAGAAGCCAGGAGCCATCCTCAAAAATCTGAGAAATAATTAAATGATTTAATAAGAATTTTCAAATTCAGCTTCTTGTGACCATTATGTGATGAAGGATCAAATCATTGCCCTGTCTGCATTTTTCTAATAGTTTTCATTCAGATTTAGCTGTTAAAAGTAAAATAGGAATGACAGACAGTGACGCATCCTGTAAAACAATGAATGTCGGAGGCATTAAGTAGACTTAGGAATTGATTATACAAATTAATGGGAAATGTTCTCTAAGTATTTTATACATCTAATAATGTTCTGAAAAGCAACTTGTCACTTAGTGAATACTTAAGCTGTTTTCTGAAAAAATAATCACTATGGAGGCTTGTTTTACTAATGGCAAATGTGGAGGATACTTTATCTGAGTCAGACTGAATGACTTCTATTTTTATTATGATTAATACTGATCAAATAGGAAGTAATTAAAGAACAAAGGAGGAATAATTTAGGAATATCTTTAAAATTTACAAAAGTGACTGAAAGCTTTATATAGCTAAAGAAATTACACCATAATGAGAACTCTAGTAATTAACCATTTACTGCATCTATATCGGTATTTTGAAGGCCCCTTTCACCAATTGATTGAGTAAAACTTGTCATTAACTCGGCCAAGGTTTCTCAAACTTCATTGCATCACAACTCCCTTCTGACAACAAAAATTACTATGTGCCCCTGGGAAGGGGGATTGAAGCCTGGGTCCCGCTGCCTGGGGTCGGGGGGGGGGGGGAAGGGGAGGTGGACAAAGCCAGGAAGGGGACCAAAGCTGAAGCTTGAGGCTTCAGCCCAGGTCTGGGCGGGGGAAGGAGGAGTTGTAACCTGAGCCCCACTGCCCAAGGCTGAAGCTGAAGCCTGAGCCCTGCCCCAGCCCCAGCAAATCTAACACCAGCCCTGGCAACCCCATTAAAACGGGGTCACGGCCGACTTTGGAGTCCTGACCCACAGTTTGAGAACTGCTGAACTAGGCAAATAGACACCAAGAGTATGACATTGTAAACACAATAGTAAGTAGCCAAAATAATTTATTTTATTTTTTGCATCAGCGTTGTGAACTATGAAGAACATGCAGTAAAAGTTTGAGATCAGTTTCCTTTGTAGACTATATGCTCCTCCATATGCTGCCTTTAGAAATTAAATAGTACTTGAATTGAAAATTTTTATGATCTCTGCACACAATAAACATAGCATAACATCTACAAATTGATGACCTTTCTACAAGTGTAGATCAGCCTGTTCAGTAACCACACAGAATCTCACTTGTTAGATAAACATTTTGAGAGCATTGAGGTCGAGAATGTGTCTCAGGTCCCCTTTGGTTTTGGGGATCATAAAGCAGAAATAAAAAAACAACTTCAAAACTGTGTGGGAACCTCCTTAAAAGTCCCTAGGGTAAGCAGCAATGGTTGAATGTCCAGAGCTATTCCAGAATTGCATAACCACAATGCCATTCTCATTATAATTGCAAAGGCCTCAGCCCTACAAGAGGCATTTGCAACATCAAGTGCCGACTGGAGTGAAGTTTTCAGCAAATGTGACAAATGTGAACTTGCCCCTTGCATCCTCCAGGAGCTTGGCAGAGAACTTAACCATCGTCTATAATCAACTATAGAAATCATATTTTGCTAACAATGCTTGCTGGTTCACTGTCCTCATCTGGAGCAAGGCAGTCAAATACATTTTCTTTCTCAACAAATCCAGCCTTTTCAGCCCTTTCTTTCTGAGTTGCTTGGACCTCCGCTGCTGAGACCTCTCATTGACAGCTCTGACTATTAAAGAGTTAGGCAGGGGATGTGAATAAAAACGTTCAAACCCCTGAGCAGGTACATAATGCTTATCAATACATTTAGCTGTCAGGGTAAGTGAAAGAGGGATTAACCATAAAGCCTTTGCAGTTCATAATACAAAATTTATTGGGAGGACAACCCTTCTCAGAGTAAGGGTCCAATAAGTAAGGGTAGAATGTCCAGTAAGTTATGGGTATTTTCCTGGACTTGTTCAGATTGTATACCCAGAGCTGAAGCAATCCTTCAAAAAAGGTCCTTGTAAAATTTAAAATCCTCTGGGAGGGGAGATGAGGAATCTGGGACTCCTGGATCTTCCAGAGGTGGCAGGAAGAGAGATAGCATAGCCAAGGTTATCTCCCTAGTGAGAGGTTGCTGCTTGGGCTGGGGTTCTGGAGGATGGACATTTTTGAGCAGGGGCTCTCTGACAGCAGGGAGATATGCTTCCGGGCTGGGGTGGAGTCCTAGCTCTACATGAATGGGAAATCCCAGGAGGGCCACTGTGAAAAAAGGAATGACACAGGAGGCCAGTATATCGGAGGCCAAGATAGACTGTCCTTACTTTAACAGTGTGAAAACTCTTGATACTGATGTTGTTTCCTCACAGGGCACTTAGAGAATCTGTGACATATCTTCCACCATGATGGAGAAGCGCTAGAAAATTCCATGTCAAAATCTGATGAATCCTCTGTGGTTATGGTGGAGCCAACATAGATGGGGCTAAGTGCACCTGGCCTTATCCATAGCCCAGGAAGAAAAGGGAAAAGTTAGTCCCAAAAACAGGAGCATTGTCGGTACTAGCCATGTTGCCAAGAGGCCCAAATTGTATTTTTTTGCTTCCTGGCAGGATAAGGAATCAGTGCAGGCTCAGAGAGGAGTCTGGGTACTGAGATCCTCGGCACCAAGGTGAAAAATATAGACAGTGCCACAGAGGAAGAGTGCACTGATGCCGAATCCACAGACAGTGCTTTAAAGATGGTGCCCATTTTATCACCGGTACCAAGGATGTTGATGGCATTAACCTCAGCCCTGTTTCTGAAGAAGCTGAAGGACCTGGAATAGCAGGCGTTATTGATAGTCTCACTGACTCCTGAGGTAGTGACAAGGTTGACATGGATAAACAGAGCTACTCTGTTGCTAGCACACAGGCCTGTGGGGTCGAAGGGACCAAAAGCATTGGTGAAGCAACTATGGCCATAGATACCAGATTTGACAGTTGTCCTCAGACAGATCCGAAGTCAACAGTATGGTACCAGACATCTCCCTCCCCAGTACTGAGGAGACATGGATTGACTGCCTGACTCTAACCTTGGTACCAGTCCATCTTGTGGGTCTTCTTTCGAGGCAGTTCCTGAGATGTAGAGCAATCCCTTTGCCGCTACCGCCACTTCAGAGTTGGAAGAGGACAGTGTGATCAGACCCAAAGGCAGGCCCACCAACAGCAATTCTGGGCCCCAGGGCAGAACAGTCAATGGGCCCCCTAGAAAGCCCATGCAGGGCGGGCTGGAGCTGGGCCCCACGCTGCTGCTGGACTAGCATGGCGTTGCCACATGTGCGCGGAGCTGGCAGCTGATGCATGCATGCATAAGCCACGGACGTGACCCATCTGACATTTGGGTGGTGCTGTGCATGTGCTGGTTGGTACCCAGTGAGCTGCTGCCGACTGCGCTGCTGGTGCCCAGTGAGCTGCCAGCTGCGCTGCTGGGCCTGCTCTTCCGGCATGGCCAGGGTTTCCACATGCCTGCCCAGCTGCCTTCGCCACCACCAGTACCACCCCGCACGCGTCTAGGAGCCATGCAGCCCGCCTGGGTGATTTAAAAGGGCCGGGGGCCACTGGGTCCTTTTAAATCATCCGGGCCCCTGGGCAATTGCCCCTTTTGCCCCCATGCCCCATCAGTCGATCTGTCTGAAGGCTGTGGAGAGTCCCAGTGCAGACATGGGCCTCATAGCTTGCTCCAGAAAGTGCTGCTTTAGACACAGTTCTCTTGTGATCTGTTTTCTCTTTTTAAAAAAACAGCAGATGCTACACCTTTCTTTAATGCGACCCTTTCCTAAGCAGAGAAAGCAGTGATTCTGTGAGTCACTGCTTTGGATGGAAACCCACACGGCACACAATGTTTGAAGCCTGGAGAACACTCCATAACCCCCAGTGCCGGGCATAACATTACAAGACTAATTATTAAAACTACACTAAAAACTAAACTTGACTAGGGAGACTACTACTAGCAACTATTAAAATTATTTACAAAGAGAAAAACTTAGCAAAACCAGCATGACTCAGAGAGGAAAAAACTGTAAGGAGAAGTCTCACACAAGGCGAGCTTGAACTAAATTGTCTGGCAGTAAATTGGAACGGGGGGGGCAGGGAAGTACCACCCTTATAGTGCTGTTGCGAGGGTCATAAGGAGGCATAAAACATGTGCACTTCTCCAATGGGTACTGCTAAGGGCAAAATCTCTGATGTCGGTGCACTGGGTGCTAACACACTTGAATATATGTCTGCAACCCCATGCAGAAGAATAAATAAGCCAGATCGATGCACTTTGGTTATTCTATATATAAGTACCACACTATACTCCCACCACAAGGAGCCAAGGATATGACCCAGAATTCCAAATTTCCAATATTCCACTACAGACTCTCAATTAGTTGTGTAACCCATGGGCAAACTGCGTGTCAAATCCCCTTCTAGTGTACTAACAATACTTCTTGTAGCTGAAGTGATTGGGTTGTGTGCTGAAGGTCCGAGGTTCGAGTCCTGCCATCAAGGTAAGAAGGATGTCCATGTATGGATGAGACCTAGGGAGTGGTGGAATCTCCTTCCTTAGAAGTTTTTAAGGTCAGGCTTGACAAAGCCCTGGATGGGATTATTTAGTTGGGGATTGGTCCTGCTTTGAACAGGGGGTGGGACTAGATGACCTCCTGAGGTCCCGTCCAACCCTGATATTCTATGATTCTATGAGACCGAAATTGTTTTTCCAGTTTTGTTTTTAAAATCTAGTTTATTTCATTCAGACAATGAGATGACATCCTTTAAATAGGTTTTTTTTAAATTGTAATCTATCAATTATGTCCCCACGCTCTGTCCCGATTTTTCATACTTGCTATCTGGGAACCTTAGTGAAACGTAATCAAATATAGGCTTTCTACACTTATTTGTCAGCCATTTTGGGTATGTCTACACTGCAATTAAATACCTGCAGCTGCCCCATGTCAGCTGACGTGTAGTTGCTGGCTCAAACTACAGGGGTGTTAAATTGAGGTGGATATGTTTGGGCTCAGGGCCCTAAAGCCCAGGCTCCAACCCAGCCGTTAATGTCTATCCCACAGTTAAACAGCCCTATAGACCAAGACCAAGTCAGCTGACATGGACTAGTCATGGGTGTTTTTATTTGCAGTGCAGACATACCCTTTGATTAGTGGTGTCACATGTTGGTAGGTTTGAAGATTGAGTGACAATTTGATGACAATTTGTGGAACACTTATATTTGTACATAAAGGACAGTGCCCAAATAAATACTTCAGAAAAGTATTTCTGGATGGATTTTCCTGAATAATTTTTAACAAATATTTACTTGCTTTTAATGATAGTACTGATTCCAGTGCTATTACCTACTTTAAGTATAGGCAAAAAGAAAAGGAGTACTTGTGGCACCTTAGAGACTAACAAATTTATTAGAGCATAAGCTTTCGTGAGCTACAGCTCACTTCATCGGATGCATTTCTGTAGCTCACGAAAGCTTATGCTCTAATAAATTTGTTAGTCTCTAAGGTGCCACAAGTACTCCTTTTCTTTTTGCGAATACAGACTAACACGGCTGCTACTCTGAAACCTGTGTTTAAGTATAGGGAATCTCTCAAGTACAGGGAACCAGTAAAAGTTCATTTCATTTTGAAAGATATATAAAATGTGATTTTTATACGCTAGTTTAATATTAACAAGACAGAATAATAGGGTGTATATAGAGTTGTAACAGACTTCGATTGCTATATTCCCAATGACTATCTATCTCCCTTTCAGGCAGAAACTAGGACCAGTCCCTGGTAAAAGTTAGAACCCAGAGGGTCATACCAGAGATCACTGTGGGGTACTGTGGCAGGGCAGGGGTAAACCCCTTGAATGCCCTGCTAAAATGCTGGCTAAGCCCTAATTTCTTGTAGGGAGGCTGGTGTGGGGGGGCACAGGCGGTCAGCAGAGAGCCCAGCTGCAAGCCCAGCTGGCTCACTGCTATGAGTTGAGTTAAGTAGCGACAGCTGGGCTGAAGAGGAGAGGGCTATAAAAGCCCTGGGGAAAGCTCAGTCGAGAGGCTAGCCTGCGAGGGGATAGGAGGGTTACATCTCTGTTTCCTCACCCAAGGAAAGGAGCCTCATGGGCCAGCAGACCCTGGGAAGGGTCTGGCTGGGGATAGCTGTAAGGGGGATAACACTGTTGCACTGTAAATAAAGATACAAGGGTGAAGCACCGAAGAAGGCGTGGGGTCTCTTTATTTAACCAGCCAACACGGGGCATAGGCACGAGAGAGTGGAAACCTGAGCAGACCCTGTGACAGGTACCCATCCCCTAGCCACATCACCTACACTAGAAGCCAGTAGGACAGGTATATCAGAGTTGCTACAGCCATTCCGTGTCACCTAAGGATTTCCCTAGATAGGAGTTCTTTAAGGATATGAATGTAGTGGTTTCACAGTTGCATTGCACCCCTTAGGATATTTTTCAAACATGGAGCAAGCTTTTCCAACATTCATACACATAAATCCATCCAACTCTAATAACATGTTTGTCATTGCTATGAAGGTATCATTGTACTCTACTGGATGAAAGACCATTTAATTTTGTTCCACAGATCATTATTCAGATGTTGCACAAAAATAATTAAAGATTCTAATTGATTTTCAGTCAACAGAGGCTAGACCAGATGTTCTGTACTGAGTTGAGGTCATTATCCTTTTGTCAAAAATTACTAAGAATGGTAATTTGCTCATAATTATAATAAAAAAGCTATGAAATTTAATTTAGTGCATGGCCTGCTTAGCACATGGTTGAATACTTTTTGTACAATTTCTATTCACTCAACAAGCCCTCTCCTCTAATCAGACATGCCTGCTCCTGCTTAAAATTGGTAACATGAACTGCAATCAACTTAATAAAAGTAGAAATAAGAGCAATTCATTTCAGTCAAGATCTCCAGCTATCTATTTTATAAAACTAAATAGAAATAATGTTGGTGTCCCTGCCTGGTTTTGGCAATACTGATTATGATGATACCTGCTCATGCCAAAGCAGAATCGGATTCTGAAAATCCTGATTTACACTTAGGCAGCTGAGATCAGAATTTGACCCACAGGGTGGTATCTCAGTGTATAGAAAAGAACAGCATGGGAGTTATTTACAATGATTGAAACTGTTATTGGTATAGTGCTATACCAGCAAATAAGGATAAAGTATAGCAAAACTAAGAAATAAAACCACGGACCAGAATATTATACAAAGGTACCTGTGGAAGAAGACTTCTGACTAGAAGCTGCTGGGCTTGTTTTGTTTTTTTGTTTTGTTTTGAAACAAAATTCCAATGGAGCCTTGCCAGATTTCAACAATTATTGGGTAAAGCATTGTGAATTATTGGATTTTGTGAAAAATAGGCATTACAACACTCTCCCAGTAGGGAGCAACTGTAGGCTAACAGACACTTAACTGGGAGTCAGGATAAATGGATTCTAACCTTACAATCTAGTCTGACTTCAGAAAAAGACACTTGGGGACTGATCCAAACCCCACTGAAGTCAATCAGTTCCTTGGAAGGGAATTTTAAAGGTGGTGAGATTGGCACGCAGTGCAGAGAAAGGTTTCAGAGTTGCAGCCGTGTTAGTCTGTATCCGCAAAAAGAAAAGGAGGACTTGTGGCACCTTAGAGACTAACAAATTTATTTGAGCATAAGCTTTCGTGAGTTACAGCTCACTTTATTGGATGCATTATGCTCATGAAAGCTTATGCTCAAATATATTTGTTAGTCTTTAAGGTGCCACAAGTCCTCCTTTTCTTAGTGCAGAGAAAGGTGGTCTCTTTGGGCCACGGTAAGTACAATACAATATTAATTTTTGGAAGACAGCTCTGAAATTTAGCCATAACACTGCCCCTTTGCTACAAATTATTTTCCCTCTGTCCAGAGGAGAACACAGGCCTTGGGATTTTCAGAAACATCCAAGTGGCATCCAAGTGTGCACAAGGAATGCTACTGGATGTAGCAAACTTATTATTGTGTGGTGAAATGTAGTAAATGAAGCTTTGTAAGGCAAAATACACACACTAGACAGAATGTAAAAATGGCATACCTATGCATAAAAACCACATATGAACAAATAGAGTGGGCCAGCACTTTCGTACAACAATCACGAACTTAGCTCATGTGCACTTTCATTCCAGAATGCAGGAAGTAAAGCACACATCTCTCCTCTCTAACCATTAACAGGCACAACTTTATAAACAAAGTAACACAGACGGACCTTGGCATTGTGCAGCAGCAGCAACGTCATGAAGGACAGGGCAGTTGCTCTGAGTTATGCACAATTCATCACTGGCAGATTCTGTACCTCACGGTTACAGTGAAAAGGTGGCTCATGTGTCACTGGTGAAGCTACATTGCTATACTGTGTTCTGTGCCTCCCACATTATTACCAGCGTACACTACAGACAGCACAAGGCAGGGTATCTAGGATGCAAATGGACTGCAGTGGGCCAACCAGGCACAGAATATTCAGCATTTCCACAAGCTATGCTAATTATTCTATGGATGACTCCAGCCCAATCCTGCCTTTAATCTCCTCACGACAATATTAATGGCAGTCATTTAAATATGTTCATTATCAATTTGCACACACATTTTGAAAACCTATATCATTGCATCATATCTATTTCAGTGATGTCAGAAAGCACAGTCAACCAATGAAATTACTCTTTATTCACTCTATTCAGTGAAACTGATAAGTAACACTTTAGAACCAAATTTCCAAAGACGTCTATGTAACTGTCCCAAAACTTTGCACTTATATAATAGCTTTCAGCTGATGACATTAGGGCATTTTACAAGCCATTCCTCATACTCACTTTAGGTAATGATAAACTGAGGCAGAGAGAGTTTACTTGACTCGCAGAAGGTCAAACATGTAATCACTAGTAAAGTCCTTTCTCCCAGTCCCCTGCAGTAGCCACTATTCTGAACTGTACTGGCAAGTAAACAAGAGCACTACGACACAGACTTAGGCAAAACTCCTAGTAACTTCAATAGTTTTGCTTGAATATGGACTGTGTGATTGGGCCATAGAAGTGACTCTGATTTTCGAATCTACTTTTAAACTTTAGATATATTTGCAATTTTTAAGTCTGCATATAATAATTGTGGGATAATGTTTTATTTATATCCGAGTTCCTTAAAGAGTATGATCTAAAAGCAAGAATGCAGGAAATCTAAACATTTTCTGTTACTTGCAAAATAATTAATAATAATACTAACGATAATTGAGACTGTGTGTGAAAATAAAAGGCTCTCTTAACAGGCTTTAAAAAAAAACTTTTGTATTATCCATGAAGTTTCCCCTCTTGCATAGTAATCATAGACAGAAAAATTAGACAAACTAAGGCTTTCAAAATGGTTCACACTCACTTAGGAATAGAATTCATTGTGTATTGTATTCACATAGTTTTCCTGATTTCATTTGGAATGTATGTACTGAGATGAGATTTGTGCTGGGATGGTCTTAAAGACTATCCTGTAACGCTATACAAGTAGTAGTGGTGACTATTGTGGCATTTCTGGGTTATTACTAATAAAGCACTTTCCTGTACCATAACTGCATCGGCCTCCTTGCTCCTGCCTACACCAGAACACAAAATTCAAGCACCCAAAAGTTAACTATGAAAATTATAAATAAAAACCTGACATTAATGCAATACTTAATTGAACTGATTTTCTAAGTATTTTCTGATGTAGCGTTTATAAGGAAGAAGATAACCTAAAACCCAGTCTGGAAATAATGTAAATTTTTGATATTTGATGTAACTGGTACATAAGTCACTTGTCAGGACACACCTCTCAATTCATCCTTAGGGTTTACATTAGACAGATATAGATACAGATTAATAGTTCCTAACTGGATAATATATTTTTCTAGAGGGTTGCAATACATTCTGCTGACTTCTTGCCTTCCATTCTTCATGTTTCTCTTACCGTTTTCTCTACCATGGAAACAATAATAGAACACATTTCCACTAAGCATGCTGATGTACTCAACAATAATTCTGTTTCTGGTCGAGAGAATCCGCATTAAATTATGTTACCATTACAGTACTAGGAGTTCATTCACTTGCTGACCTTACAAATGGAGATGAGATGAATCTGTGCTTGGAAAATTTCACTTGGAAAACTTGTAGATTATAATTCAGAAGTGATCCCTGCAGTCCCAAAGCTGTTATATTGCTTGAGAAATAGAAATAGAAATAAACTTGTAGATTATAATTCAAAAGTGATCCCTGCAGTCCCAAAGCTGTTATATTGCTTTGGAAATAGAAATAAATTGCTTTAGAAATTTCTGTGACTAAAGAGTACCACATATTTTGTTAAAGCTAAGTAACCCAAAGTAATTGTATCCTTTTCTGAGGCAATATTTAGATTTTGATTCATACATTTTACAAAATCCTACATTAACCCCACAATAAAACTCTTTCTTCAAAAATGTTGTCACTTTTCCTTGTGTAATCCATCATAAAAATACAAAGCAAGAAACCAGGATAAGGAAATACATTCAACTTGATAACAATAAGATATCATCAGAACAATTCAATGCTTGTTTAGAGTCTAAAAACTCAGTTACCTATCTAAAAAATTGGAGAAAATGCTAGTGCCACCTCTTGGTGAAAACATTAAATTGTCAATAATTCTTCCTAATATGAATAAGGTAAAATAATGTACCATGAGGGAAAATAGCCAATAGGTGGGTTTTTGTTTGTTTTTACAGTTTTCAATGTATATTTCAGGTTAATAGCTATTATATTTAGTGTATGCTTTCAATAAATTAGTCACCATAACACTGAAAGCAATGGAAAAGGGTAAGACTATGAATGTCAGAAAGAAAGAGATGCACATATTGATAGCAGAAGTATAAGAACACAAATATCACAGAAAAAAAGCAAATTCAATACCAATAGAAGGTAATACTGCTCTACAGAAGTCTTTCAAGTATGAATAAATAGTGGTTGCATTTTAACCTAAGGCTTAATACATTTGAGGGACATTTGGAAGAGCATCTGGCTCTGCAAAGTAAACAATTTATTATCCCTTGGATTGTTCAATAAATATCTCGAAGAAAAAATGTTTCTATCTGAAACTGCTATCAGAGAATGCTCATAGGGATAGTTCAGATCTTTTGCATCTTCTTTGTGTACTATAAAAGTGCAAACTATGATAACCTTAAATTTACATTCAGAATTACATTATAATCCTAATTTTCCTGTGTTTACCACTTTACAAAAAGTTTCCCTTCTGTCTCAAACATTCTACGATTTGGCTCATTTCAGATATGAATTGTTTGGAAAACCTGAAGAAAATCCCTTCAAACAGATTGAGTTATAAAAAAGATTGAAAAAAAATTTTGTGTTTTAAATCACATTCCACAATATACCGCTATAATATTTTCAAATTTCAGTCACAAAAAGAATAAAGGTTTAAGCATTTTCCATTACTAATGCTATGTCTACACTACCACAGTAAGTCGACCTAAGATACGCAACTCCAGCTACATGAATAACGTAGCTAGAGTTGACGTAGCTTAGGTTGATTTACTGCAGTGTCTGCACTGTGCTGGGTCTACAGGAGACACTCTCTCATTACCTTACCCTTCTCATTTCTGGTGGAGTACTGGGGTCGACCACTGATTTAGCTGGTCTTCACTAGACCACTAAATCAATCCCCGGGGCATCGATTGATGAAGCATCAGTCCGGCTGTAGCCTAGACAAGAGGTTAGATACCGCCACCAAAACCTAAATGGATGAGCTCCTGTCCTTTTAATCTAGCCATACAGGAAGCATAATTTTAGTATTACTTTGTAAAGCTGTCCTCTATGAACAAACTAACAATCTGAAATTGGGATGTGTTACTCCTTAGGTAATTCTGCCCTGAATTGTTGCTAGTATTTTCCATATCTAGCTTTCCGTTCCACCTCAGCAGCCCATCTTCTCCCCATTCAAAACTTCCTCAGCATCTAGTACAAATAATAGTGAAATTCTGAATAAAATGCTAACCTTTCTGTAACTGTTGTGCTTCAAGATGGGTTGCACATGTCCATTCCACTGTAGGACTGTGTGCAGTCCAGTGCACAGTTGTTGGAGACTTTTTACCCTTAGCAGTACCCATTGGGTTGATCTGTGTGTACTTTGCTGTTATGTGCACACTGCACAGATATAAAGGGCGAAGCTGCATCAGACCCACTCAGTACCTTCCTAGAATGATGATTCCGATAGAGAGGGAAAGGAGGGTCAGTTGTGGAATGGGCATATGCAACTCATCTTGAAGAACAACTATTTTTTCTTCTTCCAGTGATTGCACATGTCCGTTTCATTGTAGGTAACTCATAAGCCATCCCATCTGCAGGTAGGTTTGAAGACTGTATGAACAGGGACAGGAGGAACCTCTCGTCTAAATTTAGCATTTTCTCTAGATTGCTAGGAAATTGCTTAGTAGGAGGAAAATTTGTGACATGATAACCAGGTTTCCACTTTGCAAATGTCTAACATGGGCACATGAGCCAGAAATGATGCAAAGGCCACTTGGGATACAGTCAAATGACCCAATACTTTATTCAGCATCTTCACGTTAGCCAACTAGTAACAAAGGCAAATACAATCAGATATTCATGATGAAATCCTTTGCATGGAAAACGAGGTGCCCTTCATTCTGTCCACAAATGCAACAAACAATTGCGATGAAGACCTGGAAGGTTTAGTCCATTCCAGATAAAATGCTAGCACTCTTAACATCTGGAGCGTGCAGTGACTCCTCTCCCTTATTACTGTGAGGCTTTGGGAAGAAAGTCAGTAAGAATATTGCTTGGTTCACATGAAAACAGAAGACCACTTTCATAAGAAAACTTGGATGAGAATAAAGGTAGACTTTATAAAAAATGTAAATGGACGATGAGATACT
Source organism: Dermochelys coriacea (assembly GCF_009764565.3). Lineage (NCBI taxonomy): Eukaryota > Metazoa > Chordata > Testudines > Dermochelyidae > Dermochelys > Dermochelys coriacea. The sequence continues at coordinate 68,687,997 of NC_050078.2, read as the reverse complement.
TTTGAGGAAGTTTACTTTTGTTGCTGGTTTGGTACATCTCGTGAAAGAAAAACCACCAGTTTTGGGGTGTGTCTTCCCTTTTTCTAAGCAGCTTGTCCTGAATTTGGTATTCTCAGTTGTGACCCACAGAGGCACAGTGAATTAGGATTTTAGGCCCTGACCTAGCAGAGTACATTAAGCAATGAGCAGTCTCACTGATGTCACTGGGACCTTAGTGTAATGCTAAAATGGTGCATTAGTGTCGGTGTGGGCCCCCTGTATGGGGTCAATGAATGTCTGCTCCATCAATGTATAAAGCCCAACTTAAACAACTTCCATTCTAAATGAAGGTGTTTTTCCTTGCACTTTTATGCTGCTTCTATTATCTTCACAAAATGAGAAAAAACACAGAAGTTCAGAGTTTGATAAAAAATGTTTTGGAAAAAAAATCCACTGTTTATATCCATGAAAATTATTCTCGTTTCATTAAAAATGCTAAACATGAAAGGTAAACTTCAAAACATCCAGAAGGTTCTAAATCAGAAGCTAATTGTAACAGTTCATGGGATATAGAGGAATAACACTTCTAATTCAGCTCCCAGATAAATGTCAGCACAGCAACCATGTAACTCAGTGTTTTCAGTAGGTTCATGTATTCAATGACACAAACTAAGGACCAAATCCTGAGAGATGCTGAGCACCCGCATCTGCCATTTGAAAGCAATAAAAGTTGCAGAAATGATACGTGCCAAATCTGATTTGACTTTCAACAAGACACACAAAGAAAACAGAACTCCCTACAAAAACAGTGTCTTCATTTTTAAATGGTGCATTGGGCAATAGGCAGGCAACTTCCACTAAAGTCTATGGGATCATACAGATAAGGGGAGGGATAATTCAATGGTTTGAGCATTGGCCTGCTAAACCCAGGGTTGTGTGTTCAATCCTTGAGGGGGCCATTTAGGGATCTGGAGCAAAAATTGGGGATTGCTCCTGCTTTGAGCAGGGGGTTGGACTAGATGACCTCCTGAGGTCCCTTCTAATCCTCATATTCTATGATTGCTTCTATGATAAAACCCTTCCCACACTGCTTAGGAAGCTGAGGAGTAAATGGCTTCTGAACATTTTAACCAAAAGTCATTTCACTCTTTACAACTGCACAAAAATTTTATGATGATATACAGTATGTTTTTCCAGTGAAAGTTTTAATTCACATGTGTGGTGGACATACAATTGAGCAATATAAACTAGGGTGTGCCACATTAGCAGATAATTTATTATACAAGCATTATAACACCAAGTGATTATTTAATAAAATTTATACAGTAATATTCAGATATTACCATTTATAAAAATGTAAGCTTACATCACACTGCACAAAAGCTGATTTGCAAATAAATATTTATAAATATTACAAATAAATAAAGGGTTCCTGCCTAGAAAATAAATTTACAGTCTCTGTTCATCATCAGGTACAGTACAATACAGATAAACACAGAATCATGTGTGGTGATTAAAACAGGAACGTTTCATGTAAAAACCAATCTAATTTCCTTCTTTGACAGGATTATTGGCCTCGTAAATCGGGCAGGGGGGAGCAGTAGATATTATATACCTTGATTTTAGTAAGGCTTTTGACACAGTCTCACATGACATTCTCGGAAGCAAACTAGAGAAATGAGGTCTAGATGAAATTACTATTAGGTGAATACAGAGCTGGTTGATAAAACAAACCCCCAGTGGTTTGCTGTCAAACTGGAATCCCACAGGGATCTGTCCTGGGTCCAGTACTACTGAATATTTTCATTAATGACTTGGATGAGGGAATGGAAAGAAGGCTTATAAAATTTGCAGATGGCACCCAAAGGGGCTGCAAAGCACTTTGGAGGACAGGATTAGAATTCAGAATTATCTGGACAAATTGCAGAGTTGGTCTGAAATCAATATGATGAAATTCAAAAAAGACAAGTTCAAAGTACTAAACTTAGGAAGGAAAAATCAAATCTCAAATATGAAATGGGAAGTAACTGGCTAGGCAGCAGTATTGCAGAGAAAGATCAGGGATTATAGTGGATCACATATTGAATATAAATCAATAGTGGAATGCTGTGGCAAAAAAAGGCAATGTAATTTGGGATGTATTAAAAGGAGTATTACATGTAAATCACAGGCGGTAATTGTTCTCATCTATTCAACATATGTGATGGCTCAGCTGGAGTAGTATGCCCAGTTTGAAGAACCACACTTTAAGAAAGATATGAACATCTTGGAGGTAGTCCAGTGGAGAGAAACAAAAATGATAAGGGGTTTAGAAAAAAACATGACCTATGAGGAAAGGTTAGAAGAATTGGGCGTGTTTAGTTGAGAGAAGAGGAGGCTTGGGGGGACATGATAACAGTCTTTGAACATGTAAAAGGTTATTATAAAGAAGATGGTGATCAATTGTTCTCCATGTCCACTGAGGGTAGGACAAGAAGTAATTGGCTTAGTTTGTAGCAAGGAAGATTTAAGTTGGGCATTAGGGAAAACTTTCTAACTATAAGGATAGTTAAGCACTGGAACAGGTTATCAAGGGAGATTGTGGAATGTCTTTCCTGGGAGGTTTTTAAGAACAGGTTGGACAAACACTTGAAATTTCTTCCAGACCTACAGCATGAGATAAAAATTGGGTGCTTTTTTATTGCCCCCAATATCAAACTCTAACCTAACGTCACATGAACAAAACCAATCTTAACAAACCAGAAACGATTTTGTTAACATTCTGTTCATAACAATATTATTCCTAGTAGTAATCATAGTGTGCAGTTGACCTTGCTCTTGCTCAGCGATCTTGAGACACTTTACTAGTGACATAGTTCCTTCTCTCACAGTAACGACCTTTACAGAGTTATTAGTGATTAATATGCCTATTTCAGAAGCATGTTTCATTCTAGAAGCATGTGCTCTTCTTTATTCCTTAATTACAACCTTTTTAGTCAGAACATTTATTCCCTAGGACTTTCAAATTACTGTATATGGCTTTATCATTTACTGTATATAATTACAGTCAGTGCATTTTTTATAACGTAAAATGTTCAAAAACCAAATTTCATCCTCTATGTGACCTTAGCAGATGGAGCTTGGTTATTACTCCCTGAAGCTTTCGAATGTATAGGACAGATTGGATCACTTTCATCATTCACCTTTTGCGTTAGCCAAAGTTTTGGTCAGCTAATTTTGACCCACAAAAGGCCAATTTTTATGGCTTTTATGTATTCCCATCTCTACCAATGAACATATAAGAGACATTTCATGGAAGGAATGGGCCTACTGTGTCCACAATGCACCTTTTCTCTTCAGTTTAACATTCATCAAGCCATTGCTAAAATCATTAGTAGTTGTGAAAAGGAGGAAGGCTGCATGATATGACAGGCAAACTTTTAGTACGTGTTCACTAAGCACAGCTCTTCACTTTGCCTCATTTACAGTGAACAAATCTCTCTTCCCTGGCTCATTGCTACCAGCAGACTGTCAAAGGTTGGCAGCTTGAAGAATGAGTTAGCTATGGTGCACTACATTTATTAAAACTATCGTCAAGAAAGAATTTGAGCTACCTAACTCAGGTGAAAAAAAGAATATTGCACTGACCAAATACTAGAACAGAAAATATTCTGAGAGAATTACATGCAGGATTACTAAGTGAAATGTTGTAATACGTAGTGTATCTTGTTTTGTTTCATACCAGATTTACATAATGTAGACAAAATGATGCCACATTTTTCATTATGAATATTTGTACTCTGTAGATTGCTCCTGCTAGTTTTGGGGATTATTATATGACACATGTAGTAAGGAAGTCAGATAGTCACACACACACAAAAACCCCCCTATCCTTATGCAAGTAATTGTTGAGATTTTAAATTCAAAGTTATGATTCCTGCAGCAACTTGAAGTTCAACCCTTTTGAACATGTGTAGAATATTGCATTACTGAACATGTTAACGTTAGTGCCTCCCTACTTGGGTGCAACGTGTCCAAGTTATTGTTTCAGTCATGCTAGGGCTCAATAAATACACCCCAAAAATGCAGTAGATCACTGTATTATAGAACCCAGCTTCAGTCCCTTTTGGTAATTCTAGTTTCCCCATACAAGGTACTGGAGTGAACCCTTAAACTGGCAAATTGTTTCCAATGTTTGTGAAGGCATTGCCAATAATCAGTTTTTGACAGTAGAACAGAGTTTTAGTACATATATAACACAGGAAGCAAAACACAATCAGGCAAATGTTCAAGAAATTTCTGAATACAAGTCGACCTGGCTTCTTACGGGTCTCATCACAAATCTAATGGCACAACAGCCATAGTGACATACTTTTCTGGTAAAAAAAAAAAAAAAAAAAAAGTATGGAGTTAATGAGCACAGGTAAGGAATTGTTATTGGTGCTTGTTAGTGTCCTATACTTTCTGAATCTGACAAAAAGAATTTTTGTTTTACTTTAAAAATTTTGGTGAAAAACAAAGTATATTAATTCTGGAATACATGTGGTAAGTAAAATGAATTCTATGAATTAGGAGTATGGATAACTATAAATTCTCCACAGAAACACACCATCCTTAATACATACCCTTTCATTTTGCTTTTTAACGCTGCTGTGAGTTAAGGAAAGAAATCCAGCCCAGATTCTGAACCACAAAGCTCGTTGATTTTCTCAGTTGAAGATTAAATAAAATAATGTAGGGCTAAATGCCTCATGTTGCATGGGTGTGATGCAGAACAGAGAAGGATGCTGTCATCAAGTGCACCCATACAGCAACAAGATGTGATACCATCGTGTACTCTTAAGCACTTGGGGTGGGAGGGAAGAGCCCAAGCTAGCATAGCCGTACATTCTCCAGAGCCCCACAAATATGCGGTCTGTCATTTTGAGAACATAGTCAGCCCCCATTTTCAGCATGTCTGTACTGTAGGAGGCAGAACCCCCAGCATAGGGCCCTTTGTGCCTCTTTCAGGAGCAGCAGTAAGTTGTATCTTAATGTGCTTTTTTCCCATGCCCTTCTGTACTGCTTTGGTAAGATGGCTCAGTGTGTGGCCAGTATCACTTCACTCCTCTGCTGCAAAGCATAACACTAGGATTTTACCCTCAGTGCAGTTTTTTGTATTAAAATATACCAACTAGCCTACAGTATTACAATTATAAAGAACTAATCCAAGGTAATGCCACATTGCCAAGTGCTGTGAGACCTCCTACTCAAGTTCCATATAGATCCCATTGCCTAGGAACAACAGAAATAAAGTATTGGTAGCCTTGTACATCAAAATAACAAGGACATTGCCAATTTAGAGAACTGCAACATTATTTTCATGCCCCTTTTTTAAAAAAAAATATCCCTAAATCACGATTGCTCTGGGGTTTAGGCTTGCAATTCCATTAATTATTCTTATTTCATACAGTTCATAGTGTATTGACCTGTACTGTGATAATGGGAAAGCTGTAATAATTTACTGTGTGTATTTGCTGCTGTCTAAGGTAAACATGACATGCAAGAAATGTCAGAGTGTAAAAATAAAAGGCAGATAATGGGAGGGGAAAAATAAGAAGAGAATGACAATTCCATAATTCTTCTTAGAATGTTTGCTTTTAGGGTGAATTAAATTAAATTAAATGGTTAGTCAGAAGTATGACACTTTTGAAATCTTATCTTCATTTATTTTCAACAAGGATTTGATGACTTTTACATTAATATTTTATTCCAATTCCCTTTTAATGTACTTAACTATGATAGGCATCCAGCCAACTTTCTATATTTTAATGTGCCATATCCAGCAACAACTGTTTGATATGCTCATTATAATTTTTTTTTAAATTGGATGCATGAGGTTAGTGAAACATTTATGGGATAGATGAAAAATTAAATGGCTTTTCATAGGCATCTAAAAATAGGTTATATCATTTTACTATTTACTAGTCAATTGTTTTGGCAAGCCTTTCAGTAAGAAAATAAATGGGAAACATGAAAGTTAAAAATTAGAAGCTTTCATGTATCCAATAAATCCATTTGGCTACACTTGCCTAAATAGCATGATATGCAGTCCTTTCTCAGGTAAAACTCCCATTTAAGCCAGGGAAAACCCTGACTGACATTTGTGTCTTGTAATCACTGGATTGTCTTTTGGCAATAAATCAAGGCACTCAGAAAAGTACAGTTCCAGCCGTTACTCTAAACTACAACTAGACTAATCTCTAGTAGTGCTATGGCCCTCAGGTTTCAATACAGTGGCCTTTAAGGGACACATCGATATATGGACCAAATCCTGCAATCTCCAAAACAAAATGCAACTAAAATGGCTAACAAAAATTGAAATAAAAATATATATATAAAAATGTAGTTATACAGAAAGTTTCCAAGAAGCACCAAAGGGCAGATTTACTCATGGGAAAAGATGAAAGGCAAAACTTGTGAAGGAATCAATAGTTCAGAAAAATAAAAGCTGAGAAATGTCACTGAAATGTGAGAGATTACTAAATTTAGTCAAGTTGAATTCTGAATCTAGTGGAGAGCCGTCAATCAGGAGAAAGAAACAGTTGGTCAACAATATGGGCAATTTCAAGCATTCAAAAATCATGATTTTTTTAAAAAAACCAATACATTGAGTTCTTTTTATTTGCCTTCTCGTCATGGAGCCTTTCTCTGCAACCCCAAGGGCTAGAAACTTAGAGTTTTGATTCATATAAGTCAAAGAGCTGGGGTTTTAAGAAAGACAGCAAATATCATGAGATTTCTCATAAAATCCCAAGTGATGGCAACACTTGGAAGGTAACATTTTTAAGACAGCTGGCCAAAAACTTTCAGATAAATAGTTTATTCACTGAAAAAAGCAATTTAGGTTGACAAACTATTTGTGAATGCAGGTGGAATATGGCAAATTATTTTAGCCAACCAAAAAAAAAAAATGAAAAAGTCATAACATCTTGAGTTGACATTTTCTAAATAAAACATTTTGACATTTGCCTTCAAAATGTTTTGTTCCAAAATCTAGCTAGATTTATTTTTAAAATGGGGTAAAATACCCCCTGAATCAGAAGCAAAAGAAAATTGGTTTCTCATTTCAGCAATGAAAGCCACAAAATTCCATTTGGGGTAAACCCAAAACAATTTTTGGGCGCTTTTTTGGTTCAGCCATGTCATAAATGAAGTGTGTGTGTGTGGGGGGGGGGGGAATAATTCCATTTTATGGACACCCAGCCAACCAGTAGTTATAAAATCCCTGTTAGTAGCTGTTCTCTACTTGCTTTACCTGTAAAGGGTTTAAAAAGCCCATAGGTAAAAGGAAGGGAGTGGGCATCTGATCAAAAGAGCCAATGGGAGGGCTAGAACTTTTTAAAATTGTGAAAAAAACTTTCCCTTTGTCTGTCTGTTGTTTTCCGGGGAGAGGAGACACAGCAGCGACAGAGCTGGGACTATGCTGTAAGAGCTTTGAGCCAGGTATGGAAACCATCAGATCATACCTAGAACTATTCATTGAAACCCCAGATGTATAAAGAACAGGAGTACTTGTGGCATCTTAGAGACTAACAAATTTATTAGAGCATAAGCTTTCGTGGGCTACAGCCCACTTCATTGGATGCATAGAATGGAACATATAGTAAAAAGAGATCTCTCTCTCTCTCTAGATATATATACATATAGAGAAGGTGGAAGTTGCCACACAAACTGTAAGAGACTAATTAATTAAGATGAGCTATTATCAGCAGGAGAAAAAAACTTTTGTAGTGATAATCAAGATGGCTCATTTAGACAGTTGACAAGAAGGTGTGAGGATACTTAACATGGGAAAATAGATTCAATATGTGTAATGACCCAGCCACTCCCAGTCTCTATTCAAACCCAAGTTAATGGTATCTAGTTTCCATATTAATTCAAACTCAGCAGTTTCTCATTGGGGTCTGTTTTTGAAGCTTTTCTGTTGCAAAATTGCCACCCTTAAATCTTTTACTGTGTGGCCAGAGAGGTTGAAGTGTTCTCCTTCTGGTTTTTGAATGTTATGATTCCTGATGTCAGTTTTATGTCCCTTTATTCCTTTGCATTGAGACTGTGTGAGGGGCATTGCTGGCACATGATGGTATATATCACATTGGTAGATGTGCAGGTGAACGAGCCCCTGATGGCGTGGCTAATGTGATTAGGTCCTATGATGGTGTCACTTGAATAAATATGTGGACAGAGTTGGCATCGAGCTTTGTTGCAAGAACAGGTTCCTGAGTTAGTCTCTCACAGATCTTGGGAGACAGACCAGTCCTTGCTTACAGACAGCCCCCCAACCTGAAGCAAATACTCTCCAGCAACAACACACCACACAACAAAAACACTAACCCAAAACAAAAATTCAGCTATTCACTCAGCTCTAATTGATAGCCACAGTTACTCAGCAGTATTTCCCTCTAGTGGTAAGGAAGTTTTAAGTTTTTTTTAAATAAAGGAACATACTTAATCTGATATTGCTGGTGCTGCATGTCCTAGCTGTATTTTTGGTACCAAAGAAACCGGCTATACTGCCTCTGAGGGGCCTTTTACAGTCCCTAAAAAGCATCCTGCTCTTGTAGAGCATTCCAGTCACCCAAAATAATGAGGAGGGCCCTAGAGATTGAGAGTATGTTACGCAGCAATCAGAGGTGTGATTCCAGCATGTGTACCCATCTGTGAGGAAGGTTTTCCTAACCACCTCAGGTAGTGAAGCTGAGTGAACTGCCACTCAAGTCCCCAAGGTCCCCAAGTGGGTTTGTACTGCCAGTGATGAAACCCATGCTGCTATGTGTTTTGGTACCTGCGCTAACTAAATTAAAGATGGTTCAGTCCTGCCAATATATACTGCATTCACACACACACAATCTAGAGAAATCCTTAGCGAGAGGCCCAAAAGGGCCTCCATTTTTTGACCAAATCAAACGCTACATAGAGTTTTCTGTTATGGGTACTTCAATCATAGAATCATAGAAGATTAGGGTTAGAAGAGAACTAGGGAGGTCATCTAGTCCAACCCCCTACTCAAAGCAGGACCAACCCCAACTAAATCATCCCAACCAGGGCTTTGTCAAGTTGGGCCTTAAAAACATCTAAGGATGGAGAGTCCACCACATCCCTAGGTAACCCATTCCAGTGCTTCACCACCCTCCTAGTGAAATAGTTTTTCCTAAAATCCAACCTAGACCTCACCCACTGCAACTTGAGACCATTGCTCCTTGTTCTGCCATCTGCCACCACTGAGAACAGCCTAGCTCCATCCTCTTTGGAACCTCCCTTCAGGTAGTTGAAGTATGCTATCAAATCCCTTCTCACTCTTCTCTTCTGCAGACTATATAAGCCCAAGTCCCTTAGCCTCTTCTCATAAGTCATGTGCCCCAGCCCCCTAATCAATTTCATTGCCCTCCACTATCCAATTTGTCCACATCCTTTCTGTAGTCGGGGGCCCAAAACTGGATGCATTATTCCAGATGTGGCCTCACCAGTACCGAATAAAGGGGAATAATCACTTCTCTCGGATCTGCTGGCAATGCTCCTACCAATGCAGCCCAATATGCCATTAATCTTCTTGGCAATAAGGACACACTGTTGACTCATATCCAGCTTCTCATACACTGTAATCCCCAAGTCCTTTTCTGCAAGAAGTGCCACTTAGCCAGTCAGTCCCCAGCCTGTAGCGGTACATGGGGTTCTTCCATCCTAAGTGCAAGACTCTGCACTTGTCCTTGTTCAACCTCATCAGATTCTTTTGGCCCAATCCTCCAATTTGTCTAGGTCACTCTGGACCCTATCCCTACCCTCCAGCTTATCTACCTCTCCCCCCAGCTTAGTGTCATCTATGAACTTGCTGAGGGTGCAATCCATCCCATCATCCAGATCATTAATGAAGATGTTGAACAAAACCGGCCCCAGGACTGACCCCTGGGGCACTCCGCTTGATACGGGCTGCCAACTAAACATGGAGCCATTCATCACTTCCCGTTGAGCCCGATGATCTAGCCAGCTTTCTATCCACCTTATAGTCCATTAATCCAATCCATACTTTTTTAAACTTGCTGGCAAGAATACTGTGGGAGATCATATCAAAAGCTTTGCTAAAGTCAGGATATATTACATCCACGACTTTCCCCCTATGCACAGAGTCACTTATCTCATCATAGAAGGCAATCAGGTTGGAATGATTTGCCCTTGGTGAATCCATGTTGACTGTCCCTGATCACCTTCCTCTCCTCCAAGTGCTTCAAAATGGATTCCTTGAGGACCTGCTCCATGATTTTTCCAGGGACTAAGGTGAGGTAGTTCCCTGGATTCTCCTTCTTCCCTTTTTTAAAAATGGGCACTATATTTGCCTTTTTCCAATCATCCAGAACCTCCCCCCGATCACCATGAGTTTTCAAAGATAATGGCCAATAGCTCTGCAATCACATCAGCCAACTCCATCAGCACTCTTGGATGCATTAGACATGGCCCCATGGACTTGTGCATGTCCAGCTTTTCTAAATAGTCCTTAACCTGTTCTTTCACCACTGAGGACTGCTCACCTCCTCCCCATACTGTGCTGCCCAGTGCAGCAATCTGAAAGTTGACCATGTCTGTTAAGACCAAGGCAAAAAAAGCATTGAGTACTTCAGCTTTTTCCACATCATCTGTCACTAGGTTGCCTCCCCCATTCAGTAAGGCTCCCACACTTTCCCTGATCACCTTCTTGTTGCTAACATACCTGTAGAAACCCTTCTTGTTGCCCTTCACATCCCTTGCTAGCTGCAATTCTTCCCTGTAGCAATTCAATCTCTAATAACAAGCAGGAGAACAGACCCTATTGTGAAGCCTTCCCCTGAGAGAGTATTTACATACAAATAACAGGTTTCAGAGTAGCAGCCGTTTTAGTCTGTATGCGCAAACAAGAAAAGGAGTACTTGTGGCACCTTAGAGACTAACAAATTTATTTGAGCATTAGCTTTCGTGAGCTACAGCTCACTTCATCGGATGCATTCGGTGGAAAATATGATAAAACCCATTGTTTCATGTTCTCTGTGTGTGTATATAAATCTCCCCACTGTATTTTCCACCAAATGCATCTGATGAAGTGAGCTGTAGCTCACGAAAGCTTATGCTCAAATAAATTTGTTAGTCTCTAAGGTGCCACGAGTACTCCTTTTCTTTTTTACATACAAATAGTGAAGGGTAAAAGTAAGAAACGTGTTTAACTCATCTAACTTGTTAAATTTATCACACAAGTTCTCTCTTCTTTTTCTTTTTTCAGGATTGGAAACTGATGGTTTCTCCACTCTTAACACCTTTTGTGCCATTTAATTCAAAAAAGATCTCAAATGCCTTGAATACACAGTTCTAAATAACAAAAGAGCTTTCATTTCTCAGCCAATGAGCTCCAATAACACTACTCTATTACTTGCAAATGCAATAAAAATGAGTAAAATACTTGATGGGGTTCATAATAGAGTGGAATAAGAACAGTATTACAGCTGATACTCTCGACCCAGGAAAAGCCCTCACTGATTGCTGGTAGATAAGTGTGTCTATCTTGTAGGCTGAAAGCGTCGGTCAGTCTAGTCAGTAAGAGAATCCATAGCTCAGGACCTGAGAATGTTGAGAAGAGTTGCAGGCGCCTCGAGAAGGTTGAGAAGCATGTATGAAAACAAAATGTAAATCTAACTTTTAGAGGTAAGGCTGCTCAACAGCTTTACTTTTTTTTTTTAACAGATTTAATAATTTTATTAAGATAATGTTGAAGTAAAAAGAAAACGGTACAGAGTTTAGGCATAGAAGTTTCTGGTTATCAGGGAATAAGGTAAAGATTATCAAGGGGTGCAAAATTCAGTTTAGGAGCGGGTGGCATAAGGAATACATAATCTGCAATCTCCCCGATTGGGAGTAAAAGTTTAACGTGACTACATAATCACTAAAACAAGGATTTTCCCAGCTCAGCCAACATCAGAAGTATTATTTATTTGTACTAATGTAATGTCAAGGAGCCCTACTCATGATACAAGGCTCTGTACCGGGGCGGGCAAACTTTTTGGCCTGAGGACCACATCGGGTTTCCAGAATTGTATGGAGGGCCAGTTAGGGGAGACTGTGTCTCTGCAAACAGCCAAGCGTGGCCCTGCCCCAGCCCCCTATCCGATCCCCACCCCATCCCCTGACGGCATCCCTGGGACTCCTGCCCCATCCACCCCTGACTGCCCCCCACCGCCCCATCCAACCCCTCCTTTCAGTCCTGATGCCCCCCAGGGACCCCTGCCCCCATTCAACCCCCCTGTTCCCCACCCTCTGACTTCTTTGACCCCTATCCACACTCCCACCTCCTGACCACCACCCTGAACTCCCCTGCCCTCTATCCAACCCCCCGGCTTCCTGTCCCCTTCCCGCGCTGCCTGGAGCACCGGCAGCTGGTGGCGCTACAGCCGTGCCGCCCAGAGCACCCGGACAGGCAGCTGTACGCCTGGCTGGAGCCAGCCACGCCACCATGCAGCACAGAGCCGGCAGCGCAGTGAGCTGAGGGTGCTGGGGAGGGGGAACAGCAGGGGAGGAGTCGGGGGCTAGCCTCCAGGACCAGGAGCTAAAGGGCTGGGCCGGATGGTCCCGCAAGCTGGATGTGGCCCACGGGTCGTAGTTTGCCCACCTCTGCTCTGTACAAACACAGAACAAAAGACAGTCCCTGTCCCAAAGAGCCTGTAATCTAACAGCCAAATCAGCTCCAACTCAGAGACTCCTCAGACATGATCCTCAGCAACACAACAATTCACTATCCATTCTAACACAGAACTATACACAGTACACAGATCACCGTTCAACACAATCAGACTCAAATACAAAACAATGGTTTTGATCTCAGATGGATTAAGATATTTTACTGATAGACTCATCTGATGTTATTTGACTAAGTAATATGTTTGTTTATTGGTTTATTTTTAGATCAGGAAGGAAGACAGTGTGAAATGTATGACTCATCTGTGATTTGATAAAAATAGATTGTGCTCTCCTTTGTTTCTTGAGCTTCAAAGTCCTCCTTTCCCCATAAAGCTTGCCAGGGGAATTGATGACAGCCCCTTCGGGGCTCTATAGGGGATAAAGAAGTGGAGCTGTCACAGCACTAACTCCCTGCAGCATCCCAGCTAAAATGGCTTGCCCCACTGCAGAGATGACCATCAGCCAGCTATGAATCAAGAATGTCACTGTAATTTGCCAGCCATAGGCCCTGATCCTGCTGTTCTGCTCAGGTGAATCCCTGCATCTGCTAGCAGCTCCATTAACACGGCCTCCAAGTGAGTGCAGGAGTCTGCTCTTGTGGAATGGGCTTGCAGGATTGTGGTGATCATATGTTGGCAGGGGGGTGGGGGGAATGTTGTTTCTGCTTCTATGGGTGCAATTCTAACCCTTCACGCTATTTGAAATTAAATAAGTGTTTTGCTTAATTATTTTTTCTTATGTCTAAAAATCTGTGTTGGTTTGAAGTAAACTTTCCCCAAACCAACAAATTTGATCTGCCCTTTTGTTTATTTAGTTTCAAAAATAAGAAAGAGCGATGAGAGAGCTTGGTGGCCATGCAGGTTTTCCCACACTTGACTTCTTCTACCCATCAGTCACCAGACTGATAGGGCATAATTACCCTTCATTGTAAATCATTATACCAGTCATCCAGTTTTTGAATTCCAAGCTGAATCCAGCTTTCCCCTATTTATAGTATTTAGCTCTTTATTTCCCCAATTTCTAAACTCTCCCTCAAAGCCCCATAAAAACATTAACAGGTACACAGAGGAGCCATGAAGGTAATTAGCCCTCAAATTTTTGAGCTCTGATATCCTATTACTCTAAACCATTTGAAAAGCTATGATTGTGACATAATTATAAATTGCAGAGAGCTGAAGAAGCAAACTATGTAATAGATCAACTGTGCAATTATGGCAAACAGTGTAAGTATAGTATGGCAAACAGCATACCACCAATTCTTCTACTACAAATCTGTCTTCCATCAGCTGGGGAAGTATAACCGTAATCTTTCAAAAGGCACAATGCCAATCTACTCATGCTGTTATACTGATAATCAAAAAAATGCCAAATAATTCATAAGTAGGATACCATCTTAAATTATCTCCAAATAGATTACCATTTGATAACTCATAAAAACCCCTTTAATTTGCTTTATATCATATTCTTAGATCTAGGTTTGCAACAGTGATTAAAATTTCCAACTAAATATCATTGTTACTCAAAAGGCCATTAGTGGCTCACCGCTCTGTCAGCAACTTATCAGACCTAACATACTCAGTACACCTAACATGCTGTTGTCATAATACTATAACCAAAGAGTGGCATTTAATATATCACTGGAAAACTAATAATTCACTCATCATTAATATTCTTGCATGGTATATGTACCAGGTGTGTCCAAAGAGTTATAAGCATGTGATAGAATTATGTTCTTGAAACGTGTTTGGCAAGCAATGTGTAAACTCAATCTGCCTTAGACAAAGAAATTTGATTGTCTGACCAGCCTGGTTGTCAGAGACAATGAAGGTACATTTCCAAATATGGCATACAAAGCTATCACGCTAACAAGCAGGGGTGGGGGGAAGCATGGTGTCTACATCCCTGAAGGAGAGAGAAAATTTATCAGAGAATACATTTCCAAGGTTTACTGATCTGTAAAGACAGGCCGTCTGAACTTCAAGTGATAAGGAATTGAATCAACTGATTGTATACACTATTATTTTATTATAGAAGTGTATCAAAAAAGTATTTTATGAAAGCCTGTGATACTCTGGTGATTAATATCATTGTGAAAGGTATGCATTAATACTATGTGAGGAGTTATTAATACTGCATGAGGAATTATGGCTACTCACTGATAATGTGATTTAAAATCTGTGACCAACACAGGGAGAAACAGTTTTCTTCCAGACTGGAGGGAAGGCAGCTATCTACCCATCTTCCCTGTAAATTAAGCATTGTGGAATCAAAACAATGGAATCCCCATTTACAGATAAACATCAGGGTGATGGGAAGTCAACAAGGAGGGAAAAACAGCAGGAAAGCTTCCTGCCTCTTGTAACCAAGTCAATGAACTTTGGGAGATATAAACATTTTGGTATCCATCACTTGTGGGATTAAAGGGCCCAGAGCTCCTGAAATCACAGAACACCAGATCCTTCAGCCAAGGCGGTTGATGTCTTTTGCGAACTGAGTTTAGGTAAGAAACCTGATTAGGCAAAGATTGTAATTTGTTGAAATTAAATATTAGTCTTAGAAGCACATTTTTACTTTTGTTTGCTTGTAACCCTTTCTATCTGTATTCTTTATATTTGGGATCACTTAATCTTATGGCCTTTTGTTAAATAAACTTGTTTTACATTAATTTAATGCTGCAATTGAAATAAGAGTGTTTGTCAAAACCCCAGTTAAGCTGCTGTTACTATCTCTTTAAAGGAGCAGCGAACTCAACTTCTGTGAGTGTTCCAGGAGAAAGCTGGACACTGCCTGGAGCAGTCTCTGGGGAGCTTAGGAGTTGGGGTTAACTGTTTAGACTAGCAGACTTCTCAAGAGTTTGCTAGCAACACAAACAAGTTGGTGTGTCAGGGAATTGTCACACAGCTTAGCCATAGCAAATCTCTCACTTGCTGAGGCTGAGACAGGGCAACACAAACTCAGGACTGGGACTCTGCAAAAGTAACTGGGCGGTGGAGGCCAGGGTGTGACTTGCATACTTGTAAGGCTGCTTCCTGGTGTCAGAGCTGTAAATAACAGCTGCATAGCATTTAAGGCACCCAGAGTTGCAGGGCAGGGGAGTGACACAATCCCTCATGGTCTGAGTTGAACCCCAAAACATCACAATAATCAAGCAATTTGTGTTAGATGTCGCCGCAGTAGGCACTGAATAAATATGTAGTTATATATTTAATCTAAGAAATCTTTTGGGGTTTCAGTTGTTGAATATCCGTTTGCTTTTTTGGATAATAGAGCTGCTACTATGGTCCATGAACATACAGAGATGTGCAAAGGGCATTGGGCATTGTTCTAACACAAGAACCAATTCACATCTTCATCAACACTCAATATTTTTTAGACTAGGCCCAATGCCACTTCACTTATTTTAGGTTAAGTTCCTTTTCAGGAGTAACGGCCACGGAATTTCACCTTGGAATGGGAATGTCCCCCAATGGGCTTTCCCTCTATAGCAGTCATTGCAGGGCATGACTCAACCGCTTTCCCAGTGGTCTCCACTGCTGTATCCCTCTGCAATTGTAGCTACATGTAAAGGTATCCCTAATCCTGATGACCTGAAATGGACCAAACACTTCTATCCTGTCCTGCTATGCTGGCTCTTCAGGACTCACAACCACAACAAAACTGAGGCAAAAGTAGCCTGTTCAGGAGAATTCCACCGTTGTCTGGTTGAGCTAACACTTCATGGTTCTGGAGGCTGTTTAGACACACTGGGCCATAAACATAGGTTTGACAACTTTCTAACCATACAAAACTGAACACCCTTGCCCCACCCCATCCCTGAGGCCCCAACCCTTCTCCAAGAACCTGCCCCACTCACTCACTCCATCTCCCCTCCCTCTCCCCCACCCTCACTCAGTTTCACCGGGCTGATGCTGGGGATTAGGGTGTGGGAGGGGGTGTGGGTTTGGGGGTGGGGCCAGGAATGAGGGGTTTGGGATGCAGGACGGGGCTCCACGCTTGTACCAAGGGGTTCAGAGTGCGGGAGGGCCTAAGGGATGGGGTGGGGGTTGGGGCATAAGGGATGGGGTGAGGGCTCTGGGGTAGGGCCAGGGATGAGGGGTTTGGAGTGCAGTAGGGGGCTCAGAGTTGGAGCAGGCTGTTGGGGTGTAGGAGGGGGTGTGGGTTTCGGTAGGGAGTTTGGGTATGGGAGGGGCTCAGGGCTGGGGCAGGGGGTTGGGTGCGGGCTCTGGGAGGGAGTTAGGGTGCAGGCGGGGATTCCAACCTGGGGCAGGGAGTTGGGGTGTGGGCTCCAGCCTGGCTGCATGCTACCCATGCCCACAGGTGCCTCCCAGCTCCCATTGGCCACCGTTCCTGGCCAATGGGAGCAGCAGAGCCAGCACTCAGGCTGGGGGCAGCGCGTGGAACCCCCGTGGCTGCCCATGCGCCTAGGAGCCAGACATGCTGGCCATTTCCAGGAGCCACACAGAGCCAGGGCAGGCAGGGAGCCTGCCTTAGCCCTGCTGCATTGCCAGCTGGACTTTTAGTGGCTCAGTCAGCGATGCCGACTGGAGCTGCCAGGTCCCTTTTCGACCGGGTGTTCCAGAGTGGCATAATCAAAACCCTCAAATATTTAGTCTCAATCTGCTCGCAGGAAGGAATATGAGTAATGCATATAAACTGGTGGAGGACAACAAAGACGGAACTGACTGTAAGAGTCACTAAGGGGACTACACAGTCAACTTCAGAAGTTTAGCTCTGGGAATTCCTGAAAATAACACACTAGGAACAAGGACCCAGGAAGTGGGAACCCATTATTATGCATCTTTGAAGAAACTATTGAAGTGCTACAAAGGCATGTTTAAATTGAAAATAAGGCAAAATATATTTCACGCTGACACCAATCTTTGTAACAGACCATGTTTTTTTGGAAAAAATGCATATGAAAGAACTTTTATGACCATCACAAAAATTTCCTCTCTTACTAGGGAGACACATGTTCTATAGTGACTTTTTTTTAATCCACTGCAATCTAATACACCAGCAGTTCTCCATCATTCTTGCTTTTGTTTTTTTGCATAAACTGTAATATAATAATGAAAAATCTCTCATGCCCACAAACAATCTAAACTCATCTTGTTTTAAAACAAGTATTTTTCAGTGATTCCCTTCTCTGCCCTATCCCCACCCACACAAAATCCTAGTAAACAGAGTAAACCTTAGTTATACAGAGGAAATAGTCAGAAATAGGTGGGGAAGAGAATCTCATCCCTGCCATAGTTCTGGGATTAGCTGCACCTTTGTTCCCCTTCTGGTCTCTCCGAGTGCATCCAACTCAGGTGTTTGGCCTCTTCCCCTTACCTGTCTCAGAGTATAATCTCATAATTATTTCATTCTTATCCCAGGATCTCTTGTGAACCAACTACTTTTCATCCTATAGGTGTGACTTGATTTCAGAAGCCTGTGTTTCTTCCCTTTGGGAGCCTGTGACTAGTGAGATTGACCGATAGCCCTCTTAAAACAAAGTATTTTTTATTTAGTAGCTGAAAAAAAGCATTAGAGAAAAGGATTCTAAAACAAAAAGCACCCTACACACACATTTAGTCTCATTTAATTGTATGCATCACTCCAAGCTACATTAGATTGGCTTTCCTCTTCAGTTACATGAACAGAACCAACCTACATTCTCTTAGCAAGGCCAGATCTTCCTGACCAGTACATACCAGTACCTATCTGAGTGGAGTGTTTTGAGGATTAGTTCCTGTTTGTATGGTCTGTTTCAAAATGCAAGTCACTATGTAAACACTAAGTATTTTATTTTATTACTATTACTGTCCCTGGCCAAATCCTGAGATCCTTCATCAAAGCTTCTTTTTCCCTTATTCAGGTATAATAAGTGCAGTGGAATGTTTTAAATTCACAGAATTTCTTGCTCATATTACTATGGGGCATGGGAAGCGTGGTTTCCAACCTGCATGGAGTTCAGATTGCACCCCCTTAATCCATGGTCTTTCTGGTTCTTTAAAAACCAAAGTAGACAAGAAACTTCTGTGCAGATGTTTCTGACCTCTGGCTGTGCCTGCTGTTCCCACTGGCTCCTGTTGATCATAGAAGAAGACATTCCTTCATGGTTATCCTCAGATGTCCCAATAAAACAGAGAGGGGACAAAAGCTCAACTTAAAATATGATCCAGCATCTCTCTCTCTCCTGGGCCTGAAAAGGAAAGAATCCATAGTAGCCCAGACAGCTCCTGCATCAACTTCCAACAACTCCACACAGCTGGAACACCAAAGTGGGACTTCCATTAGGTCAGAGGATGGGGTGTGGCACAAGCATGCATTTCTTTCCCTAATGGGGGCACAGATTCACCTGCATTCAGATAAAGAGACTATGTGACCCTATTTTTACGCAGGGAAATTCACATTGAAGTCAATGAGGAGGAAATAAAATCTGAGTAAAGGCATCGGAAACTGATTCCATGAACATCAGGAATATACAAACTGATTTGGGCAAATAATGAGCTAATATATCTCCATTTCTCTGACGTAACCCTAACCCTGAATTAAGAGAGATGGAGCCAGCAGCAGAGCTAGTCAAAAATCAAATTTTCCCATGGGAAATGTCAGTGAAATTTTGGTGAGAAAAAAATTGAAACAAAACGTTTAGATTGGGACAGAATGTTTCAATTTTTCATTTTGAAATTTATTTTCAATTGTAAATTATTATATCAAATAAAAAGGCAAAATCAGAACATTTTGATTGCACTGAAATTAATTGTTTTCAAAACCTCTCTTTTGGAAATCATTTTTGTTTTTGTCCCAATTTCAAAATATCAGAACTTCCCGCAGAACAGAAATCCAAAGTTACACCAGCTCGAGTCAGCAGGATGTTGTTGCTTTAAGACAAAGAGGAGAGTAATCTATCTGGAGTTTTCCTGTTGGCACTATATGTTTATCTAGCTCAAAGGTCAAGTAATATGTGTGGTTTAGCAGACAATCAATCAATTCTAGATTCAATGATAAAGATTAAGGTGAAGTGAAATGGGTGAGGGTTCTCTCCCCAGAATTCCATACTGGACCCAAGGAAAGTTAGCCAAAACTCATGCAAACCAAAATGCCAAACATTTAATCAAAAAATTCCCCACCAGCATTTAGGCACCCAATGGTGACTTTCAATGGAAGTGGGCCTTCTAAAATGCCCTTTGTGTCTTTGGAGACCCTTTGTGACAGCATTCAAACTCAAGATCAACATTGTTCCAACTCAGATAGCATGCCCAGCTTAATAAAGATCATCCGTCAAGATGCGCTGAAAGCCATAGAACAGAGATATTTTCAATATCACAATGGACAGTTAGTAGGGCTGGCCAGAAAACAAGAGTTTGGTTTAGAAAAAAAAAAATCTGAGGTTTAGAAATGTTTCATGCTGGTGTGGGACAAAAATGAGACCTTTCGAAATTTTTAATGAAAACACACACCAGAGGGGGAACCAATCCAGTCAGAATAGCCAATAGCCCAGTGGATAAGGTACTCGAGTGGCATGTGGGAAAGCCAGGGTCAAGTCCTTTCTTTGAATCAAGCAGAGCAGGGACCTGAATTGAGGTCTCTCCCCCTTCCCAACTTACCTCCAGGCTACTGGCTATTCTGAGGTGAGGGTTCTCTCCCCAGAATTCCATCCTGGACCCAAGGAAAGTTAGCCAAAACTCATGCAAACCAGCCTTTTCTAACAAAACATTTAATCAAAAAATTCTCCGCCAGCATTTAGGCACCCAATGGTGACTTTCAATGGAAGTGGGGCTTCTAAAATGCCCTTTGTGGTCTTTGAAAATCTCCCTCTAAAAAGTGAGTACTGCAGCATTAACAAAACCACAACTCAGGTGGCTATCACAGTCACTAATAGAACACTTTGCCTCTTGCTACCATGCACATCTACGTTGCTTGCTCCTGTCTTCAGCATAGCATGACATGATGTCAGAACTAGCCTGAACCCACCAACAGTGAGGAAAAGGAATAGGGATGAAGGAAGGGCAAGTAAGTGAAACTTCTCTGCAATGAACTTTTTTTGCTTTTCCCCAAGCACTGGATCATCCCCCCACAACAGGGCACTGAAAGAGAAAGAGGAGAGACAGCAGAAAGGCAAACAGAAAAATCAGATGGCACAGAGAAAGTAAAGTCTATTAAGAGGAGGATCTACAAACTGGCTGCAGGCCACAAACAGATCACCTGCAGCAAAAGGGCCCATTCCCACAGCAGCAGTTAGGGAGGAGGCCTTCTTGAAAGGAGCAGTAAGAGCTCTCTTAAAGGCACATGATCTTTAGGAAAAATCTTATAAAGAGTTTGTAATGGAATGTAAGTTCTTTTTCGGGAGTAATGGAGCTAATGTGTCCTATAGTTTCTCCAGAGATCTTCATTTTGCTGTTAAATCAGCACTGTCATAATGAATAGGCCATTGGAATAGTGATATTCTACACCAGGACTTGTTCATGAGGGTACTGAACAAATTAATGTTTTCATCTGCATGATTGGGAGATGATGCAGATGATCTGCTGTTGACATTGGACTTAACTCAAGATCAGAAGAGTGTGTATGAAACTGTGACATACACTCCATTGGGAAACTTGAGCTATCCTCACTGAATAACAAAGAGATGCAAATGAGGATGCAAATTTCAATGCAATGAGATTCTGCCAAAAAGCTCAAAATGAGGCACAAAGCAGAGGCTGTGGGAAACTGAGAAAGAAGATTATGGGGATAAATAAGAAAGTAGTGAAAATGATCCGATGAAGTGAGCTGTAGCTCACGAAAGCTTATGCTCAAATAAATTTGTTAGTCTCTAAGGTGCTACAAGTCCTCCTTTTCTTTTTGCAAATACAGACTAACACGGCTGCTACTCTGAAACCAACACTCCTTGTAAATGTGCCCAGCCTGAGAAGCTGAATTCTATACATGTCAGAAAAAATGACACTGTATAGGTAATGTACAGTGAAAGAGAGCAGCAAAAAGAATCAGAGAAAGAGGAGTTTTCCACAACAATCACAGTTACGGAGCTTGTCAGTATTTCACCCTAAAAGTGATAACAGCGAAAAATAACCACAGAAGAAACAACGTTCCTTGGTTAATTTGCACAATACACATGGAGACGGAGCTGCTAATGTTTGATTATGGGCATGCTGAGAATGAAGTTTCAGCATTGTCACCACACCCTACTGAGGAGTAGTTACCAAATGTTATAACTGTAGCTCAGTAGTGGATTCAGCAGTAAATTAAGAAGATTTCTACATTGAAAACGTACGTGAAAAAACCACACCTCTCAGAGACATTGCTATGCTGACCTAACCCCCAGTTTAGATAGCGCTAGGTTGACAGAATAATTCTTCCATCAACGTAGCTACTGCCTCTCGGGGAGGTGGATACCTATAGCGCTGGGAGAGCCCCTGCCATTGCAGTGTTTACACTGAAGCACTACCGCAGTGCAGCTGCAGCTGTGCCACTAAAGCATTTTAAGTATAGACATATCCAGAGGTCCGGTTTACACTGAAAATTTATATCAGCATAGCTACGTCTCTCAGAGGCATGGAAAATCCATGCTCCTGAGATGTAGTTATGCCAACCTAACCCCCACATAGACAGCTCTTGGTCAAAGGAAGAATTATTCTGTTGACTTAACTACTGCCTGTTGGGGAGGTGAATTAAGTACAGCGATGGGAGAACTCCTCCAGTCGATATAGTGAGTGTCTATACCAGGGGTCTCAAAGTCCCGGCCCATGGGCCAGCGGTAGCCCGAGAACCTCCTCACTGCGGCTGCGGAGGAGAGACGAATGTAGCCACGCCGCCAGCTCTGTCTGCAGCAGGCACTGCCTCCCCTCCTCCTCCTGCAGCTCCCATTGTCTGGGGGAGAGGGACAGAGATACCATCACTAGTCGCCAGGCAGAGTCAGCTATGGAGGCAGCGTCACTTTTTTCCACAATGACTATAAACAAGTCAAAATACCGAACACAGCTATCTGTTGCCCACCTTGCTGCAATCCTGAAGGTTTCAATTGCTCAGTCACTGAGGCTAAACATCAACAAATTAACATAACTGAAGCATTGCCAGGTGTCTGGCAAACACTAAAAACTCTCTGGCAGGCGAAGAATTGTATAATGTTCTATGACAGTTTTATTATTTCTAAGAAATTCGAAATAAACAATACAATATAAACATTTTCTTTTCTGAACACCATTTTCAGTGACATTATTGGCCCACTGGGAGGATTTGAGGACTGGCACTGGCCCTAAGGTAAATTGAGTTTGAGACCCCTGATTACAATGAAGTGCTGTGGTGTTTTAAGTGTAGACATAGCCTAAGACTTCTGAACTTGTGGCAGAAAACAGCAAAACTAGCTTATTGAATGGATGAGAACCAGAGTTTCCTTGCAAAGATTTTGGTCTGTTCTGGGCTCCGAAGAGGCCAGGCCAATGAAGACCTCACAAACTGCTGCTGGTGAAGGCAGGAAGAAAAGGTTTATGAAAATACTTGGGCATCTAGAAGCCCCCTCTTAGGCTGGCCTCCAATGCCACCCATTCTGTCAGCCAATCTGATGTCAATGTGGCATCCCCCCACCACTACACATAGTGTGCAGATGTTCTCCCTTTGCATTTGGGTGAATTTTCCCCTTAAAGTTTTACTTTGAATTGTTTCTCTTTCATTTTGTTGTTCCTAAATCTTTGTGTTACCAAAACATTCTTTGATTTAAAATATATTTTATCTAGATGGGGAACACAGGAATTAATATGGGTGCATGTGCATTATCTTTACTACATCTCCTGTGAGTTTTTATCTTTCCTCCATCAACTGATAATGTTTAGTTTAGTAAAATTTGGGATAAATTAGAAGAACATTAGTCTCAAAAGGGTTGAAAACTTGCAACATTTTTGGCTGTTTATCTTTGAGGAACACAAGTAATATTCACACAAGGAGCTCTCAAAGGGCTATGTTAATTAATAGATTCAAGTAATTTACAAAAACTAAAACACTGCTCATACCATTTTGTAAGTACACTCACCTCATTAACAAAAAACGATTCAACTTTCAAGAATTCCTATAGGACTTCTAAGAAAGATTATACAAATATTGCTAAGGTACTAACACAAAAAATGTATGGTAATTTATCATCAGAGCAGTGTCTTCTGAGCCTTAGCTTGTACTTCTAAAATAAATGGCAAAATGTATAACAAACAATGGCTATTTACCCTACATTAAGTGTGGTTCATCAAGAGGTGTTGTGTACATGGATTCCACTTCTAGCGTGCATGCGTTCAGATTCTTTTGGCCAGCAATGTACACTGGGGTCAAGTCTGCATCCTGGATGCCCCGTATGCCCCCTCCCCCACCCCATTAAGGACAGAACAGGCCAAACTGTCGCTCATTTCCTTTGCCCATACAGAATCCAGATGGCATAGGACTCTGTAGTAGTGGGAAAATAAGGCAGGTCATGGAACCCACATGGGCAGCATGATTCATAGATTGTAAGGCCAAAGGAATTATTGTCATTGTCTAATCTTACCTGCCAGGCCATAGGACTTAAATGTAATAATTCCCCCTTCAAGTCTATTAGCTGTGCTTTAACTAGAGCATATCTTTTAGAATACCTTTCAGACTTGGGCAGTTGCAGAAGCACCTTCCAGGGCTGCTGTTGGGCATGTACATTCAGAGAGACTGCTGTTTTTCACAAATACAGAGCAGCCCAACCCCTCTGTTAGCAGGGCAACCAATCCCAGCACCAACTAAAAACCGGGACATGCACCCCTGATGCCCCAGGCTTGGCAGTGGCCTTGCACCTTGCATCAGTGCTGCATGAATTTTACTAGCACCCCGTTTGCTTCCCATTCCTTTGGAATGGGAATTTATTATTTTTAAATCTCAAAAATTCTCAGTGGATAGAAAAAATATTTCCTACCCAGCTCTATTTGAAATGAAGCAGCATGCTGGGACTTCGTCAACAACTATGTCATAAGCCTTGTCTACATTAGGTAAGGTCTACAAAAATATCCCTGCCATTGCTAGCACTAATTCAGTTGCTCTGATATTAGCAACACGGAAAATCCTCGCACAGAAGACAACTTTTCATCATCATGTCAATCATTTATCCCTGGGTACGTAAGCAAATTATTTTCAGATTGGGCAGTTTGAAAAGTGAAACAAATAATATTGTTACTTTACAATAAAGAGTACTGATCTCTTTCATACAAAAACAGTACACTTACCATATAAAAATTCTGATACCACATTTGCAAATACACAATGAATTGTGTATTTGCAACCCTGAGGGACTTTATTGTAAAAGCCATTTCTAATTCACTACTAATGTATCCTCTTGAGATGCTGTTCAATTCCATCAAGCTCCCAAATACTTTATACCTAAATTCTATGATCTATGATTATAAAGGCTATCTGTAAAAATTATTTTTCCAGGGGAACACAGAGTAAAGATTATATACATATATAAATATTTTATATAGATATGTAAATGGTTAATTATATCAATATATAGATATATAAATGGTGAATGGAGGAAAGCTATGAAAAACATGCATGAAATATCATTATGCAATAAACACACAAATGTAATATTTAAAACGCATGGTCCTCAGATAGCATATAGAATATTCAATGGCCTATCTGTTATAATACAAGGCTATAATGCAATGTTACTTTCACTCACTGTTGTGGGAGTGCCACTATTTAACTTGTCTGGACACAGGTTATGATTTTTTTTCTCTGTTTAACAGGATAAGGGACCTCATGAATTCACTGCTGTATCTCTTGGAGGGATATAAAGTCAAAGCAGTACTTTTGTTTCAATAACAAGTGACAAGATTTTGATCCCTTTACTCCTCCCGGGCAGCATCTTACTACACAAGGAGCCCCATCGACTACTGATGATGTTGTTACACTGCAGGTCTAGCAGCTCTGCTCCCAGTAACTTCCTTGGGCAGGCTACAGCAGCACCTGCCACAGCTGCTGCAACAAGGGATGTACCGTGAGAGACTGTGCAGTTCTTCACAGACACAGAGCAGCACAGTCCCACTCTGTTTGAAGGGCAACCAATCCCATTTGCTCCCCAAAGCCAGGTCATTTGCTCCAGATGCTCCATATTTGGCAGTGGCCTTGCATATCACTGTGTATGATGGGGTAGCATCAGTGCAAGAAAGCATCGAATTTAGCCCTAAACACTTAGAATTACAAAATGTCAGATTACCGTTCCCTCAAAACATGATAGGGTGGATTTCTCAAATTGTCAAGGTATAGACAGAAAGTAAAGACAAAAATATCAATCACATTCTGTTATTAAGCAAGTGCCCTTGCATTTGTTGTAAATTTCACCAGAGATTTAAAATAAAAACACAGATGTATAATATTTACAATTTTGACAATGCTATAAACTCAATAAATTTGTATTCAGTAATTTAGCTATATGGTGAGTTTGAAATATGTTGACATTTGCAGCATTTCAGACAGTAATCCATAATTCCTAATAATACTTCAGAGATTCTGCGAATCAGTGCCATATTTTCCTTTAAACATGAATTGAGATAATTTCTTAAAAAGTTTAATATCACCAAAGTTACAAACTATATAGAGTCATAGAAATGGAGGGCTGGAAGAGACCTTGAGAGGTCATCTAGTCCAGCCCCCTGAACTGAGGCAGGACCAGCTTAATCCCTGCCAGGTGTTTGTGTACTCTGTTTTGAAAAACTTCCAGTGATTTGCCCATATCTTTCATAAAGTATGGCATCCAGAACTGGACACAGTATTCAAGCTGAGGCCTCATGGGTATGGAATAGAGTGGGATAATTACCTCCCCATGTATTACATATCACTCCTGCTAATACACCCCAGAATGATACTAGCCTTTTTTCACAACTGTATCCCCCTGTTGACTCATAGTCTATTCGTGATCTACTCTAACCCCCATATCCTTTTCAGCAGTACTACCACATACCCAGTTATTTCTCATTTTGTATTTGTGCTTTTGAGTCTTCCTTCCTAAGTGTAGTACTTTGCACTAGTCTTTATTGAATTTCATCTTGTCAATTTCAGACCATCAAGGGTTGATTTGAATTCTAATCCTGTCCTCCAAAGTGCTTGCAACCTCTCCCAGCATGGTGTCATCTGCAAATTTTATAAGTATACTCTACTCCATTATCCACATCAATGAAAATATTGAACAGTCCCTGGCACCTGAAGGACCCCACTTGAGACACCCTCCCAGTTTGACAATGAACCATTGATGACTAGTCTGAGTTCAATACTCTCAGTTGTACACCGACCTTAACATAATTTCATCTAGACCACATTTCCCTAATTTGCTCATGAGAATTTCACGTGGAACTATATAAAAACCATTACTAAAATCAGCTATATTGCGTCTACTGGTTCCCTCCTACTGACTAAGCCAGTAACCCTGTCAAAGAAGGAAATTAGGTTGGTTTGGTATGATTTGTTCTTGACAATTCTGTGCTGGCTGTTCCTTTTAACCCTATTATCCTATAGGTGCTTACAAATTGATTGTTTAAAATTTGTGCCTGTATCTTTCCAGGTATTGAAGTTAGGCTGACTGGTTTATAATTCTCCAGCTTCTCTTTGTTCCACTTTTTAAAGATATGTACTGTCTGCCCTTTTCTACTCAACAGGAACCTCACCCCTCCTCCATGAGTTCTCAAAGAAAATCGCTAGCTCTTCTGACAATGCTTCACCTAGTCCCTTAAGTACCCTAGAATGAATTTCATTAGGTCCTGCTGACTTGAATACATCTAACTTATTGAAATATTCTTGAACCTTTTATCTTTTCTTGTTTTGGCCTGCATTCCTTCACTCTTGTTAATATTAATTGTGTTCAGTAACGGGTCACCATTAACCTTTTTAGTGAAGACTGAAGCAAAATAGGCATTAAACACCGCAGCTGTCTTGATGTTATCAGCTCTCCTTCTTCACTAAGTAAAGGACCTACACTTTATTTTGTTTTTTCCTTGCTCTTAACACATTTAAAGAATCTCTTCTTATTGTCTTTTATGTCCCTGGCTAGCTATAACTCATTTTGTCCCTACATGCTTGTGCTGTTCTTTTGTATTTCTCCCTAGCAATTTGTCCAAGTTTCCACTTTGTGTATAATTGTATGATTACTTTCTGATTTTCTCCAGATGGAGCTATAATGGCCTTTTATTATTCTTCCTATCTTTCCTTTGTTTTGGACTAGTTTGCAGTTTTGCCTTTATGTATAGCTTTAAAATCTTATGTACATTTTAAGTTGATTAATCATTTCTTGTTCTTTACATACAAAGATTTCAGTGCAGAGTTTTTGTTTCCCTTACAACAGTTGATCAGATCACTAAATTGACACTGTCGAGCACATACTGCTCAATGTTTTTGAGCTGTTTTTTTTTGTTTTGTTTCCAAAAGGCTGATTACTCTGTCTTTGTTAGTCTCCTCTCTTACCTAGATTCCATAATTCTACCCTGTCCTGGTTCTTTTCCTCTTACCTTGCTGACCACAGTATCATTTTTGAGCAAATCTAAGTTCAGATTTGAAATACCTGTACTATCTGAAACCACAGTACTTAGTTTAACTCAGAGAACAAAGGTCTGAGTTCCATGCAGGTTTACTGTCTGCAGACACTTTTGTAGAAATGCTTATGAATATATTACAACATCAAATGTCGTCAGAAAGAAAAAGATGTGCCAATGGCAGCGTTTAGGAAAGACCTTAAATGGTTAGCACTCATTAATTCTTGTAAAATTTTACTGACAACCTTAAAATTGTAGTGATGGGTTAATTTACAGATGTTTAGACAGCTTGTATTATGATGTTTGTTTTTCTGTTACTTTCCCACCATAATTTGTGAATGTGATATTATCAAAAAATATTTCAAAAAATGTAACAGTGAGCATAGCCATTGATTGCAAGCAGCAAAATTTTTAATTAAAAAGAAATGCAGGGTGAAAAACGAAAACCATATAAATGAGATTTACAATTCAATTCAAATGAGTCAATGCAATGAGTCCCTACCGGGGATACTGTGCTGAAACATTAACTAATTTAAATGAGCTGAAAAGCATCTGACTAAATAACTCTTATCTGTGTTCCCCTGAAACAGTATTAATTAGTTTTCTTCATAACTCACTACACTACACCCTTAATGGGTCGTTAGCATTATTTGTTATGTATACTATCCTTAAAGCTGATGCTCATCTGTGCTTTGTAAATTTTCCCTTTTGAAAATAAATAATTTCTATAGCTGCTTTCACTGAGAGCTATGTGAAACCATAAAAAGATAAGGCTGGAACAGATCCACTAGACCATTTAATCCACCCTCATTCATTATTGTACTGTACACTATCTACTCTTGAACATTGGTAGTGATGTTGTCCCTCACACCCTACCATGCAACGTTATTCAGTCGTCTAGCTCACCTTGTTATCAGATGCTTTTCTCCAGATCTAGAATATCCCCCTTTTGATTACCTCTTGTTATGGAAGCCCAGACTCATTTAGACTAGACGGGACCTCTAACCTGACATCTAATTCCTCCAACACAAGACTGAAAGGACTGACTTAATTATTTCTAAACCATCAGAAAGGATCCAAAATGTTTTCGTAAATGTGCCAAATCACAGGTTTTCTCTTTTAAGTACCACAAATAAGTGGAAAGGATTTTACTGTCCCTATGTTTAGATTCAGTTTTAAAACAACAAAGCAAAATAGTGAAAGTAGGACAGAGCAAGCTGGCTGCAGATGTTTGGCTAACTATGAGTCATAAACTTGCATAAGGGAAATATGTTCGGTTAGTCCCTGGCTCAAACATGTCATTTTATACAGGGGCAAACAAAACAAACAAACAAACAAAAAAATTATTGATACCTAAATAAAGCCTGATGCCTTATATATAGTTCTGAATTCACAAAACTTCATCACTGAAGCAGCTCAGACTGTAAATAGGTTGGAGATGCTGTGACCAAATGCATCTCTGTATTTGCATCCTACACACTACTATAATCTTAGTACAAAATATGCTTTGTGAGGTATCATTTGAAAACTGATAACTCACTGATCAATAATATCAGGGTGAAATGTATGTAGCAACATTATACATAAATTATGAATTACCCATGACTGATGTTAGTAGCACATGTTTAAACCCACAGAGCTCTGATTAGGCAAGAGTTGTTATAAAGGTCTATCTTAAACAAAGGAATGTGTGTTTACTTCAATTTACATATAAATATTAAAAAATAAAGGTCCTTGACACAATGAGAAAGACAAGGCAAATCTGCATTTCAGCATACACAGGGGAGAAGAAAGAGCATGGGTGGACCTTCACCCCCAGACTATGTTGCCTTCTTTACCATTTGCGTAAACTTTGCTTTAGGGGTAATCCTCAGAAAAATCAACTTCATAGGGTAATTGGACTATAAAAGTGAGGGGCAAAACACCCATGTATTCTCTCTCTTTCACCTAAGACAAGGGAACCAGCCATTTTGACTTTGGGAGAGATCCTTATCTGAAATTTGGTCAGCCCTGTTGGTGGGAGCCTGTGGTAAGGCTTTTACCTTGACCTAAGTCAAGTTTGTTAAGTTTTAGTACAAGAAAATATTTTATCTTTATTTCTCTGGTAACTATTTCTGACTTCAATGCCCTTTACTTGTACTCACTTAAAATCTCTCTTTGTAGTTAAATAAACTTGTATTATAATCAAACTAATCCAGTGTTATGTTTAAACTGAAATGTTGGGTAACTCCACTTAGAGCAGCAAACTGTTGTATACTGACCCTTTACCAGGGCAACAGACTCATAATACCCGAACTGTCCAGGAGAGGGCTGAATTGTGCAGAACACACATTTTGGGGGACGATTCAGGACTGAGAGCATGTTGGGGTCTCTCTGCAGGTAGTAACCCAGGCTGGTGGGGTCAGTATTGGTATCAGGCTGCAGCTATATACAGACACTCAAACTATGATGTGCATGCTGTTTGTAAGACACCCACATTGGGATCTACAGCAGCAAAGCATTGTGATACACCCCAGGTTACAGAGCAGGTGGTGACAACACCTCACTGGTTTAAATTGCACCCCACCATGTGACAGATACATAGAAAACTTTAATTTTCAGTATTGCAGTCTATTAACTTTCATGAGTATGAATGCTTACAACCAGCCAACCCACCCATGATCGTAACTTTGCACAGGCTCTGGTCAGAGTGACTTTTTCCTTTTGCAAACTCAAGTGCCGACACATGTATAAATGGGACAGATTAGGACAAGAGCGTGCATCTATTTTGATTTGATTAAAAGTTTAATTTATAGATCTCATTTGTTTTGAAACAAACAAAAACAGAGATGATAATTTTGCAAATACTACTGTAGTCTTTGGTTAGTATCAATTAGCTTAAAATGCAAATGAAGATGATCTTTTATCTGGTTTGACAGGATCAGTTTGTTACTTGTTCATCTTGGTAAATTGCTTCATTCTTCATTGTTGATTTTTAAAAAACCTAAACTATGTCATTAGTTTCAAATATAAAGCTAATAAAAAAGATCAAGAGTACTCAGCATTCTCAACTGGGGGCAGATTGTCAGAAGAGCTGGGCTCTCAATAAAGCACCTAAGTGAAATGGAAAGATTTTCAAAAGTGCTCAGCGTCCAGTAGCTCCCATTGTTTTGTTGGGTATTGAACATTTTTTAAAACTCTGGCCATTTTATTTAAGTGCCTACATGGGAACTGAGCTCTTTTGAAAATGTGGACATTATTTGGCTGCCTAAATGGGAGCTGTTTTGAAAATCCGACCCTAATATTAACCTTGGATATGAATGAAAAACAATGCAAGTTGGATACCTGTCTTAGGCATTTTTGAAAAATCTCACTCTTTGTAAAAGGAATCAAACAGATGAAAACATTTCTTATAAGATAAGATTATGTCTACCACATGGCTATTTCATTTTCTTCCCAAGATACACATTTTCTTCCCAAGCCAGTTAATTTCCTAATGTAGGCCACAGAATGGAAATATAGAAAACAAGAGCATGATTGCCAATGTGTTTTTAAAATATTTCAAAATAATTTGTTTCAAAAATCCTAATAAAACAATCACAAACCAAAATGTAAAACTTTTAGCAATTGATTAAATATCCTGTGAGATATCCAAATTAGTTAGATTTAATAAGTTAGGAACAGAATCTTCAGGAATAGATACAAGAACAAGAGGGTTGTCAGTATAAGAGCATGACCATGTGCTCCATTTGGCCTATCCCGATGTGATGCATATATTGATTTGTACAGATAACAATAGCTAAACCATAGCTAGGAGTAGGTCAAACAGCAAAGGCAAGAGGAGGCACACCTTGCAAAACATTAAAAAGACCTCTACTGTTGACCTATGATTAAGGCTGATTCAGCAGAAAATTATATTTCTGGCACACTGGTCCCAGCATAGGTTACAATGCATAGGCCTTGAAAAAACTGACTATTGATGGAGATGCTGATCTCCCAGAGAAACACTGGCTCATATGTGTTGGGACTGTCCCGGGATGCAATCCTTTTGGCTAGAAGTAGGCAGGAAGATTAATATAATGCATACACCTCCTTAAAAATTACTTCCCAGAACTGTGTTTTGGGAAATAACACATCATCTTGGAAACCCTATAATTCAGATAGTTAGGTTCCCTGGAGCAGTGATTATAGTGAAATGAGACATACAGCTTATCAGCAAGGGCAGGCTGCCTCCAGGGATAGAAACCTGGCACAGCAACTTGGCTGCCCTGGCAGCTACAGAGTGGGTGACAAATCAGACAAGAGGTTAACCACAGACACATTTGAAAAGATTTGGTCTGATTTTTTAGAAATCGTTAATTAATTCCTAGTGGATGGAAAGAGATGTCACTCTCCTTTCCCCCACCTGTCCTTCTTCCTTCCTTTCCTTCCTACTCCTTCACTTTTTGTTTTGTTTTGTTTTTTATCCCCTCCCCAGCTTACTTATTGGGAAAAATAAAAATAAACTAGTCACACAACCACGTGCTCTATTATGAAATACATGCTGCTTTCTGAAAACTTAAACTGGTCCCTCTATAATTTTAGAATATATAAATCAGAGATGTAATCTGGATCAAATAGTGCCATGTGTCATTTAACAGCATTTTCAAAGGTTTATCAAATTGTCAACCACATTGTAACCACTGCGTACAATATGTGCTTCATAATAAGGCTGCTTGTAGGAACAGTTTCAAAAAATTCTGATACTCCCTTTAAGACAAAATTAGTCCCTGGCAATCTGATATTTTATAAAAAGAATAAATATAATAATATGAGTCAAATGGCATTGAATAGACTTCCCTTTTACATTTGAGATAACAACAACTAAGGAAACAATGTAAAAGAAAAGTAATGGAAGGGAGCTCCAACTTGATTTTGCAACTCTCATACAACACCCATTTATTCTGCTATCAATCTTTAAAGGGGCACATTCCACATGAATCTTTAAAAAACAAAAAACAACAAAAAAAGTTGCCTTATGAGGTGGGCCTGTCATAGTGCTGCTATACTCAAGTGTTCAAAAATGATGAGTCAAGGCCCCAAATATTGCAAGATTGGCTTAAAAATAAGTAATATATTTAGGGAGGTTTTTTTATTTGCTTTCTGCTCCCTGAGCCTTTGTCGTAATAGTGTAGGCCAAATTCCCAGATCAGTAAATACTAAGAAACAAAACATTTCTGGGAAAAAGTTACTAAAATTATTTTCTTTTATTTATTATTCAATTATAAAAATTATTCAATTAATTTGAATGTGCTGAATCTGAAAATGATGCTTATCAAGCTAAGTTTTGAACTTTAAGGTAAGTAAAAACAAAAGAAAATGGCTACCATTTGTAACTTAAAAAAATAAATAGAAAGTAATGGAGAGGGACTAAATATGGAATCCATTTCTAATTTGGAATACTGTGCTATCAGAAAATATAGGGAGAGATCTCAGTTGAAGATTGTACTCTGCTTCCTCTGGTCAAGTGATGATATTCACTTTGAAGAGAGCCATAGCTCACGAAAGCTTATGCTCCAATAAATTTGTTAGTCCCTAAGGTTCCACAAGTACTCCTTTTCTTTTTGCGGATACAGACTTACACGGCTGCTACTCTGAAACTTTAATTTTTGTTGCTTTTGCAGTAAGGACAATTTAAGATTAAGTAAACTAACCACTTTTCAGGTATTTTGGATATATGAAAGCATTAAATGCACTGCTGTACATTATACAAAGTCTCATACACAACATAACAGGTATCATTAAACAATTATAACCCGTACTCGATGGGGACTATATCCTGAAAGAAATCTTTCCCAACCCCCCCTCTTCTGGCCTTCAAACAATCCCCCAGCCTCACCAAATTCCTCATCAGAAGCAAGCTCCCCACAGACCAGGACCCATCAACTCAAAGCAGCATCAAAACCTGCCATAACAGATGCAAAATCCATAGACACATCACCATTGCTACAATGATCAGTACCCCGCAATGCATATTTCAAGATCTATGGATCCTACACATGCCTATCACAACATGTGGTGTACCTAATCCAGAACTCTATGTGCCCCAGTAACAACTAGGTGGGTGGAACCTGACAGTCACTACAGCTCTCGAATGACCTCATGCAAAAAAAGTAATAATGCCATATTGACTGTGGACGAACACTTCTCACAAAACAATCACTCCATATGTAACCTCATCTTCAAAGGAAACCTGCACAACACCTTCAAAAGATGAGCCAGGGAGCTTAAAATCATAACTTTGCTAGATACTAAAAATCATGGTCTTAATAAAGACACTGGATTTATGGCTTATTACAACTATCTAACCCCTCCCCCCACCTTTTCTGTCTTCTGACTGCAGTGGTGTTAATGGACCACTTCACTTTGAATGGTCCCTTAGAATGTGTGTTAACTACTCATGCTAAGCAATCTATTCTACCTTGAATTTAGCAGTGACACTCTTGAGTACCTTTCCCAGACCTCATGAAGAGCTCTGTGTTGCTTGAAAGATTGCTTCTTTCACCAACAGAAGTTGGTCCAATAAAAGAATACATCACCCACCTTTTTCTCTAATAAACTACATCATACTATGCATTTCCATAATTTCTCCTCTATTAGCCCTAACTACTAACTTAACCTAAAGCTTACTTTTGGTTACAGTGTAAGGGGGTTGAGTATTGATTTAGATACCTGTCACATAAGCTACATCGCTTTGATCAATCAAATCTTCAGCCCTCATTTGGTTGTGCTGATCACAACACGTCTTCCATTCTTCTCTTATCCTGGCCTTCCTCCTCCATGTGCGGCCATGCATTTTCACAATAAAATCTTCCCATCTCTTTGGAGGTCAGTAGAATGGTTGTTTCAGTTCCCATGGGTACCACTCGGTGACAGCTGTAGTCCACTGATTGTCAGTGAGTCTAGCTATATGCCCAGCCCATCGCATTTTACTATACCCGCTTTCAATAATGTCCTGCACTCCACTCTGCTGTCTGATCATTTCACTGGGGAGTCGGTCGCGGATTGAAATCCCCAGAATTCTTCTTTCCATCGCCCTCTCCGTGACAGACAGTTGTTGCTCCTCTATCTTCGTCAACACCCATGTTTCAATGCCATACAACATTGCCGGCAGTACTGTTGAGTTGAAGAAGTTGGCACGTGTTGCCTTGTTGATTTTTCCTTGGAGAACATCCCTGATAGAACTGAATGTGCGCCAGCCAGCTTTCTTTCTTTGCGAGGCTTTGCCATCCTGATCGTGGCGCACATTAATTTCTTGGCACAAATAGACATATTTGCTCAACTTCTTCTATTTGCTCTCCCTTGACTATTATTTGGGCTTTTGGCAAGGCATAAGACAGCATACATTTCATTTTAGAGCAGTTCACTTTCAGTCCATCTTGGCTGCTTTTTTGTTGAATTCTCACAGCATTTTCTGTAGTTTGATAGTGTTTTCGGCAATCAATGTGATATCATCCGTGAATTTGAGGCGGTTTAACTGCTCTCCATTGACACTGATTCCACCCTTCCAATTCATCTGCCTCATTACCATTTCAAGGCAGACTGTGACGAGTTTCGGTGAAACCATGTCTCCTTGCTTCACACCTTTTTTGACTGGAATAAGAAGGGGAGTGTATAACAGAGTTATATCCACAGTGCAGTCAGAGTTTACTTCCTTTAGTAGTTTGATATAATTTGTGTTGATGCCCTGTTCCACAAGAGCTTTCAGCACTGCATTGAGCGCTATGCTGTCACACGTGTTTTCGTTGTCAGCACAGGCAATGCATAAAGGGAACACACAAATAAGCTACATACTGGTAAATATGTATAATTTATTAGTTTTAAAACAATATTCATGTAGTAGTAGTTATATTTCTCATCAGGTATTCCATAGATGAAATATGAAGGTAGTCTTGAACCTGAACATCATTCAACAGGATCTTAGTGAAAAAGGGCACTGTTTTTGCTTTAGTGAACAGGAAGTGTCTACAAGAGGCAAACAGTACAAGATAAATTTGGATTTCCAAAATAGGGATGCAACTGATTGAAGACCTGTTAAAATTCTGTCTGAATGCAAGCAGTCATTACCTTGCTGCAAAAACCTGTTATACAATATTTACAAGAGGGTAAAAGTAGCAGACTTTGTAAATCTTTTCATTTCAGCTCTCATACATGAGGCTTCATGATAAGATGGCAACTCCCATGAGTGGAGTACCAGAACTGAGGGAAATAACTTGTTCTGGAAGGATATATAGGGGGAAAAGGAGGAGGTGTTGTACTGTATGTCAAGAACATATACACTTGCTCCGAGGTCCAACAGGAAGTGAGCAGTCGACATACTAAAAGTCTCTGGGTGAAGATAAAAATGTAAAAGAATAGTAGCAATGTGATGGTGGGGGTCTATTATAGACCACCAAATCAAGAGGAAGTGAATGAGGCATTCTACAAGCAGGTAACGAGATTAGCTAGTATATATGAACTAGTATTAATGGGGGATTTTAACTTCCCTGATATCTATTGGAAGACAATTACCACAAAACATATGTCCTACAAGTTCCTGGCATGTGTAGGGGACAACTTTCTGATTCAAAAAGTTGAGGAAACAATTAAGGGGTCATCCATTTTTGATCTGTCATTGACCAGGTTTCAGAGTAGCAGCCATGTTAGTCTGTATTCGCAAAAAGAAAAGGAGTACTTGTGGCACCTTAGACACAAACACATTTATTTGAGCATAAGCTTTCGTGACCTACAGCTCACTTCATCAGATGTGACTGAATGTATCCGATGAAGTGAGCTGTAGCTCACAAAAGCTTATGCTCAAATAAATTTGTTAGTCTCTAAGGTGCCACAAGTACTCCTTTTCTTTTTGCTGGTACTGGTATACTTGCTGGTATACTGCAAACACAATTCACCATTTAAAGAAGTACAAGTCATGCCAATTTTTTTTCCCCCAGTTTGGCATCAGCTATGGTTCCCTGAAACTCATCTGTACTGCAGGACAAAATTACTTTTTCATTAAAAAGAATAACAGCCGCAAACAGAGACTTCATATTACTGTTGACATCAGTGCTTTCTTCTGCTTTTGATCGTGCCATGTCTTCTGCTGCTTTTAACTGTATGTGCGATGATTCATTCCTACAAATAGGATTGCTAAAAAGGACATCCATATCCCTCAGTTAATGAACTAGGCTAAATATATCTATAATATTATATAGATGCGATAGCTGATGGATTCCTTCATCAAGTAGTTGCTGAACCGACTAGAGGGGATGCCATTTTAGATTTAATTTTGGTGAGTAGCGAGGACCTCATAGAAGAAATGGTTGTAGGGGACAATCTTGGCTCAAGTGATCATGAGCTAATTCAGTTCAAACTAAATGGAAGGATTAACAAAAATAAATCTGCAACTAGGGTTTTTGATTTCAAAAGGGCTGACTTTCAAAAATTAAGGAAATTAGTTAGGGAAGTGGATTGGACTGAAGAACTTATGGATCTAAAGGTAGAGGCGGCCTGGGATTACTTTAAATCAAAACTGCAGAAGCTATCAGAAGCCTGTATCCCAAGAAAGGGGAAAAAATTCATAGGAAGGAGTTGTAGACCAAGCTGGATGAGCAAGCATCTTAGAGAGGTGATTAAGAAGAAGCAGAAAGCATACAGGGAGTGGAAGATGGGAGGGATCAGCAAGGAAAGCTACCTAATTGAGGTCAGAACATGTAGGGATAAAGTGAGACAGGCTAAAAAGTCGAGTAGAGTTGGACCTTGCAAAGGGAATTAAAACCAATAGGAAAAGGTTCTATAGCCATATAAATAAGAAGAAAACTAAGAAGGAAGAAGTGGGGCCGCTTAACACTGAGGATGGAGTGGAAGTTAAAGATAATCTAGGCATGGCCCAATATCTAAACAAATACTTTGCCTCAGTCTTTAATAAGGCTAAAGAGGATCTTGGGGATAATGGTAGCATGACAAATGGGAAGGAAGATATAGAGGTAGATATTACCATATCGGAGGTAGAAGCAAAACTGAAACAGCTTAATGGGACTAAATCGGGGGGCCCAGATAATCTTCATCCAAGAATATTAAAGGAATTGGCACCTGAAATTGCAAGCCCGTTAGCAAGAATTTTTAATGAATCTGTAAACTCAGGAATAGTACCGAATGATTGGAGAATTGCTAATATAGTTCCTATTTTTAAGAAAGGGAAAAAAAGTGATCCGGGTAACTACAGGCCAGTTAGTTTGACATCTGTAGTATGCAAGGTCCTGGAAAAAATTTTGAAGGAGAAATTAGTTAAGGACATTGAAGTCAATGGTAAATGGGACAAAATACAACATGGTTTTACAAAAGGTAGATCGTGCCAAACCAACCTAATCTCCTTTTTTGAAAAAGTAACAGATCTTTTAGATAAAGGAAATGCAGTGGATCTAATTTACCTAGATTTCAGTAAGGCATTTGATACCGTGCCACATGGGGAATTATTAGTTAAATTGGAGAAGATGGGGATCAATATGAACATCAAAAGGTGGATAAGGAATTGGTTAAAGGGGAGACTGCAACGGGTCCTACTGAAAGGCGAACTGTCAGGTTGGAGGGAGGTTACCAGTGGAGTTCCTCAGGGATCGGTTTTGGGACCAATCTTATTCAATCTTTTTATTACTGACCTTGGCACAAAAAGTGGGAGTGTGCTAATAAAGTTTGCAGATGATACAAAGCTGGGAGGTATTGCCAATTTGGAAAAGGATCGGGCTATTATACAGGAGGATCTGGATGACCTTGTAAACTGGAGTAATAGTAATAGGATGAAATTTAATAGTGAGAAGTGTAAGGTTATGCATTTAGGGATTAATAACAAGAATTTTAGTTATAAATTGGGGACGCATCAATTAGAAGTAACGGAAGAGGAGAAGGACCTTGGAGTATTGGTTGATCATAGGATGACTATGAACTGCCAATGTGATATGGCTGTGAAAAAAGCTAATGCGGTTTTGGGATGCATCAGGAGAGGCATTTCCAGTAGGGATAAGGAGGTTTTAGTACCGTTATACAAGGCACTGGTGAGACCTCACCTAGAATACTGTGTGCAGTTCTGGTCTCCCATGTTTAAAAAGGATGAATTCAAACTGGAGCAGGTACAGAGAAGGGCTACTAGGATGATCCGAGGAATGGAAAACTTGTCTTATGAAAGGAGACTTAAGGAGCTTGGCTTGTTTAGCCTAACTAAAAGAAGGTTGAGGGGAGATATGATTGCTCTCTCTAAATATATCAGAGGGATAAATACAGGAGAGGGAGAGGAATTATTTAACCTCAGCACCAATGTGGACACAAGAACAAATGGGTACAAACTGGCCACCAGGAAGTTTAGACTTGAAATCAGACGAAGGTTTTTAACCATCAGAGGAGTGAAGTTTTGGAATAACCTTCCAAGGGAAGCAGTGGGGGCAAAAGATCTATCTGGTTTTAAGATTCTACTTGATACGTTTATGGAGGAGATGGTATGATGGGATAATGGGATTTTGGTAAGTAATTGATCTTTAAATATTCAGGGTAAATAGGCCAAATCCCCTGAGATGGGATATTAGATGGATGGGATCTGAGTTACTATAGAAAATTCTTTCCTGGGTATCTGGCTGGTGAATCTTGCCCATATGCTCAGGGTTTAGCTGATTGCCATATTTGGGGTCGGGAAGGAATTTTCCTCCAGGGCAGATTGGAGAGGCCCTGGAGGTTTTTCGCCTTCCTCTGTAGCATGGGGCATGGTTGACTTGAGGGACGCTTCTCTGCTCCTTGAAGTCTTTGAACCATGATTTAAGGACTTCAATAGCTCAGACATGGGTGAGGTTTTTCATAGGAGTGGGTGGGTGAGATTCTGTGGCCTGCGCTGTACAGGAAGTCGGACTAGATGATCAGAATGGTCCCTTCTGACCTTAGTATCTATGAATCTATGAATCTATGATAAACCATGCTGAAGAAAAATCTAGAGTGTTCTGTTTCACTTACTTTCCTGATGGGTGTATTTGGACAGTTAAAACTATAATGCTAGAAGATCTCCAGAGAGATATATTTTTCGAAAGACTAAGAAGGCAATTCACTGACAGAGAAACTGGCAGAGAATTGTGCTGGGAATAGTCCAACAGTGAATTTCACCTGTTGGACTATTTCAGCATTATAGCAGTTTCAACATTCCAAGTCAAACTCCAAGGAATT
This sequence comes from Dermochelys coriacea, assembly GCF_009764565.3. Classification (NCBI taxonomy): domain Eukaryota; kingdom Metazoa; phylum Chordata; order Testudines; family Dermochelyidae; genus Dermochelys; species Dermochelys coriacea. The sequence goes on along the minus strand of NC_050078.2, from coordinate 68,647,594 downwards.
TACTTAGAGTATTTGCTTCAGGTTGGGGGGCTGTCTGTAAGCAAGGACTGGTCTGTCTCCCAGCATCTGTGAGAGTGATGGGTCGTCCTTCAGGATAGGTTGTAGATCCTTGATGATGCATTGGAGAGGTTTTAGTTGGGGGCTGAAGGTGATGGCTAGTGGCGTTCTGTTGTTTTCTTTGTTGGGCCTGTCCTGTAGTAGGTGACTTCTGGGTACTCTTCTGGCTCTGTCAATCTTTTTATTCACTTCAGCAGGTGGGTATTGTAGTTATAAGAATGCATGATAGTGGTCTTGTAGGTGTTTGTCTCTGTCTGAGGGGTTGGAGGAAATGCGGTTATATTGTAGAGCTTGGCTGTAGACAATGGATTGTGTGGTGTGATCTGGATGAAAGCTAGAGGCATGTAGGTAGGAATAGCAGTCAGTAAGTTTCTGGTATAGGGTGGTGTTTATGTGACCATCGCTTATTAACACTGTAGTGTCCAGGAAGTGGATCTCTTGGGTGGACTGGTCCAGGCTGAGGTTGATGGTGAGATGGAAATTGTTGAAATCATGGTGGAATACCTCAAGGGCTTCTTTTCCATGGGTCTAGATGATGAAGATATCATCAATGTAGGGCAAGAGGAGTAGGGGCATTAGGAGACGAGAGCTGAGGAAGCGTTGTTCTAAGTCAGCCATAAAATGTTGGCATACTGTGGGGCCATGCGGGTACCCATCGCAGTGCTGCTGATTTGAAGGTATACATTGTCCCCAAATGTGAAATAGTTATGGGTGAGGACAAAGTCACAAAGTTCAGCCACCAGGTTAGCCGTGACATTATTGGGGATACTGTTCCTGACGGCTTGTAGTCCATCTTTGTGTGGAATGTTGGTGTAGAGGGCTTCTACATCCATAGATAGATAGATAGATAGATAGAGAGATAGAGAGATAGAGATAAGTTGGAAGTTACCATATAAACTGTGAGAGGCTAATTAGTTAAGATGAGCTATTATCAACAGGAGAAAAAAAAACTTTTGTAGTGATAATCAAGATGGCCCGTTTAAACAGTTGAAAAGAAGGTGTGAGGATACTTAACTTAAGGAAATAGATTCAATATGTGTAATGACGCAGCCACTCCCAGTCTCTGTTCAAACCCAAGTTAATGGTATCTAGTTTGCATATTAATTCAAGCACAGCAGTTTGTCCTTGGAGTCTGTTTTTGAAGCCAAGCTCTAAGATACAACCGCATTTGCTCCAAGCCCTCAGACAGAGACAAACACCTACAAGATCTCTATCAAGCATTCTTAAAACTACAATACCCATCTGCTGAAGTGAAGAAACAGATTGACAGAGCCAGAAGAGTACCCAGAAGTCACCTACTGCAGGACAGGCCCAACAAAGAAAATAACAGAACGCCACTAGCCATCACCTTCAGCCCCCAACTAAAACCTCTCCAGCACATCATCAAAGATTTACAACCTATCCTGAAAAATGATCCCGCACTCTCACAGATCTTGGGAGACAGACCAGTCCTTGCTTACAGACAGCCCCCCAACCTGAAGCAAATATTCTCCAGCAACCACACACCACACAACAAAAACACTAACCCAGGAACCTATCCTTGCAACAAAGCCCGATGCCAACTCTGTCCACATATTTATTCAAGTGACACCATCACAGGACCTAATCACATTAGCCACGCCATCAGGGGCTCGTTCACCTGCACATCTACCAATGTGATATATGCCATCACGTGCCAGCAATGCCCCTCTGCCATGTACATTGGCCAAACCGGACAGTCTCTACGCAAAAGAATAAATGGACACAAATCTGACATCAGGAATCATAACATTCAAAAACCGGGAGGAGAACACTTCAACCTCTCTGGCCACTCAGTAAAAGATCTACGGGTGGCAATTTTGCAACAGAAAAGCTTCAAAAACAGACTCCAAGGAGAAACTGCTGAGCTTGAATTAATATGCAAACTAGATACCATTAACTTGGGTTTGAATAGAGACTGGGAGTTGCTGGCTCATTACACATATTGAATCTATTTCCCCATTTCTTCATGTCAGCTGTCTAAATGGGCCATCCTGATTATCACTACAAAAGTTTTTTTCTCCTGCTGATAATAGCTCATCTTAACTAATTAGCCTCTCACAGTTTGTCTGGTAACTTCCAACTTATCTGTATGTATATATATATCTTACTATATGTTCCATTCTGTGCATCCGATGAAGTGAGCTGTAGCTCATGAAAGCTTATGCTCTAATAAATTTGTTAGTCTCTAAGGTGCCACAAGTACTCCTGTTCTTTTTGCAGATACAGACTAACACGGCTGCTACTCTGAAACCTGTCTATTATGTAAGTCACTTATTTATCTTAAGTATGATTTATTTATTTTAATTTAGTGTCCTCTTTAGTTTCCCATTTTCTCTAGTTTTACTATATCATATCTAGAAAATTTTTGGGTTCTGATGAAATTTCATTCAAGAATACTTTAGACTTCCCCAAAGAACAACCTTCCTACATTATTGGCAAGCTGTATGTATGCTGATTCAGATACACATTTAATCATCACTGTTCTCTCTTTGCCCTTTCCGAAGAAATATCTCATTTTCTTATGAATCTCAACATCCAGAAATTTGCTGCCAAGTAGCAGACAACTTAAGTGATGGCAACTGAAATCAAAGCAAATCCTCTTGGATATAAATTCCACTTTGTGCATGTCTAATGAAATGGATAGCGTTAAATAGATACAGTGAAACTATTCCATTGTTGTTCAATCTGGGACTTCGCTGGGTAGACGTTCAGATGCAGATTTGATGACATTGGTTGTGCCATACCACATAACAGGGCAGAGCACAAGAAGGTGCTTTTGAAAGCAAGCACACCAGAACAACAACAACAACGAGACCTACCCCTCATTTGATATACATAATGAAAGAAGTGACTTGCAATCACTACTGACCTTGATTCAAACAGTCAACTTAGAGGTCTTCATTATGTCACTTAGAGGGAAATCACTAGTGTCAGAAGTTGTCTACACAGGCATGAAGAGAAGGTATTCCAAGACTTACAGGCCTATGATAACCAGAAATCTTCTAGAGCAGAGGTTCACAAATTGTGTTCCACATAGCACTTGTTGATGATGCATGGATTGCTGGCTCTTGTCCTTATTAAAATGACAGCTAACATATATTTGGCACTTTCCTAATACTACTTTTCCATGTAAGCAGTTGTCACAGGTAGAGCTGGGTGATTATTTTTTTGGCAAAGAGAAAGCCCACATAAAAATGTGGGGATTTTGGGGGGTGGGAAGGAAATCCTTTCAGGAGTGAGGCACCATTCACAAAACAGCTGGAGGAGGTGATGGCGCTGCTGTCTCCCTTTTAAGCTTTAGTCCAATGGTTAGGGCAGTCATCTGCCACATGGGGAAGACTGGTTCAGTCCCCCCTCAGCCTGATATAGAGAAGGGACTGAGTCTCCCACATTGCAGGACAGTGCCCTAGTCTCACCCCAGACGTTATACTGGGTCTCTCTCAGTCTCTCCTGTGGAAGTTGTTCCACTGTGTATAAATAATTAAATAGTAACTGGAGCAGAAACATGAACTTGTATCTCCCACTTCCCAGACAAGCTCCCTAACTACCAGGCTAGAGAGTCATTCTCACCATCTCCTTCTGGCCCAGTGACCTTCTTCAGAAAGATATAAGGGATAAATCAATCTTCTATTATGTTTGGGATTTCTGAGTTGTTTAAAATGGTGGTGGTAGGAGAATGAAAATTCCACTTCTTTAAAGAAAATCACATTTGACAGTTCTTCATCAAGGGCAGAAAAAAAAAATGACAGCCCAGATGGGGAATAAACAGCATTTATAAAGGCATGGTCATTGTATTTCTTAAATTGCAAAAACTGACACTTTAAATTATTTTAACCATTAAAAAAGTAACTGAACAGGACAGATAAGAGCACAAAATTAATAGGGTGAATAAACAAAGAAAACTTGCTGAAAGCACAATGACTAATCAGCCTTTCCCGGCATTAACTCCTCAAAATGGTTTCACAGATGATTTAAAATAGAGTGACTGTGAAAAGGGTAAGATCAAGGCAGAATTTAAATATTTCTTCTCTATTTTCCCATTTGAATCAAGTTTTGTTTTTGGAATAGAAGAAACTATTCAAAATACAGAACTGTAGCTCAAGAAGATACTATATAACAGATTTTATTATGCTCTACCTTTCAAATCTGGAAACAGTATTTTCTCCAAAACTTGCCTCACGAGTTGTATTAGACTTTTCTTTCATATTTGTAAAGATGGCATTTGAGATTCATTTCGGGGGGCGGGGAATCAATCCTCAATTTAAACAGTCTATTTTTGTTCAGCTGACATTAAAGTGATCACCATATTAAAAAAGTTATTTCTGAACGATGGGGGTGAGCCTCTGCATGCACCATTGAATACCAAGCACAAAACTTTGTATGAAAAAAGATTGAAAATGCAAAGAGAGAACAATGCTCAACTAAAACAGTTTAGGAGAGTTGGGATGACCCCATAGTGAATTGACATTACTTTTTGCTGGAGAACATTTTGGAGCTAAGTCCCTCCTGACCCCTGAAGGGATTAAGACTATAGGAGAGTCCCAGTGGACATAGGGGACAGAGACTTTCTTGCACCCCTCTCTTCCCATGGAGATCTGCAGCCATGTCAAGGTCCTCAAGGGGGCTCTAAGGTACAGCCAAGAAGGTCCATAAGGGGACTCTATTTCAGCCATTACAAGAGTAAACTGTAAAAAGGATTAAAGGTGGGGGAGCCCCTGAACCCATCAATGTGGGGAAGCTGAGTCAGTGCAGCAAACTTCTCCTGCACTAGAAGACACCTCAAATAAGCAGAAGGTGGTGGGACTTTAGGAGGTTAGGAGATGCTGGCCAGGATATGAGGGGTAGAGAATGGGAGTACTTACTTTAAAGAGTAGCATTTCCACCTTAAAATTCAGCCGCAGTTAGTGCTGCTAGTGTTAACCTTTTCTCCATGCAGTCTGCTCACAGAGGGAGTAGGGTAAAGGCACCGTCAGCATATGGTGGCATGACTCCTAAAAAATACTTGTGCTACTGATGAGAGAGAGAACCTGGAGAGCCAAATAGACATCTGTGCAGCTGCAAATTATTTCCTGCAGATGTGTAAGGCTGGGAGGCCACCATCTCTGACTCTTCCATTTCCCCCAAACTTCTCTCCTCTGAAGGGAGCGTGGGAAGGAAATTCCATGAGGCGAACTGCGTCTTGAGCCCTTCATCTCCTAGCTTTTACCACAGGAGAGTACAATAAGATTCTATGTTCCTAAATCGCTGCAGGCAGGTACACACATTTGAAATGTCTCCTGAAACTAAAATATTGATCTATTCATACAATTATAAGGATCAGGCTTGAGTCTAAATCTCACAATGAAATTTTTAAATCCCTTTCATGCTGCTAGATGCAGAAAGACTTAGTGAGTTGGAGGACTGTCTAATCTGTAAACAGGTTAAAAAAATATATATCTCATATTGTTGTCTTGGACCCCAGGATACGACAATTACTTTCTACAGCATCCAACTTTGACATTTACTCATTGTGGAAAAACATGTACTACTTTTTGAAATAGGTTTTTCTCACTCTGATCTCACCACAAAGGCACTTAAGAGTCTGAAGGTAGTAGTGAAGATAAAATAGAACAACGCTGAATAGACAGTCAAGTATCAAAAAACTCTTGCTAAATTTGAACATGTGTGTGCACATGTGAGTGCGAAGGCATATATGAGCTAATATTTGTATATAATCCAGCCATCTCTGTATCAAGATGTTAAATCCTAGGCCAAAAAAAAAAAGTGTTTCTGAGTCTCCAAAGGCAAGAAATACAATGCAAATGGCACAGGCATGAAAGTGTATTAAACCTTACCAAGACTCTTCAGAAGTAGACTACAGAAAATTGCATCATCAGTGTAATGTTATGTGGAGCTGGCTTGTTATGCAAAGCAAAAATATTTCTCTTTCACTTCACTTAATATTTGTTTGAAAAGGAAATAAAGTAAGCTTTAAAATTCTCACACTGCAGGCATTATATGCCCCTGACATATTGTAAGGAGAGAACATTAGGGTCAAAACAGTCTCTTTCTTTGGTCAGACTAAGGCTAGCTGGAAAACCTGTATTCGATTTTCAAAAATATTGAGATATTGAAGTTTGTTTGTGTTCTGATGTGAAATGAAAATGAGACTTTTCTGGGTTTTTTATTTTTTGTTTGTTTTTTGGTGGAAAAACAGAGACCCACAGACCCACCCTACAGCTGTCCAGTGGTTAGGGCAGGCCCTCGCCGGGCATATGGGAAAAGGAGCTTCTGATTCAGGCAGAGCAGGGACTCAAAACTGGTCTCTCACATAACAGGCAAGTGCCCGAACCACCAGGTTATAAAGTTAATCTCTCCTGTTGGAGCTGTTCCACTTTATATAAATAATTAAATATTCAGTCAGCCAGAGTGTGAGAGAGTGACTCCACAGCCTGGTAGTTACAACACTCAGCTTGGATATGGGAGACCCATATTCAAGTTCTTGCTCCAAAATCAGGCAGAGCAGAGAGAAACCAGGTCTCCCGCATCCCAGATGAGTGCCCTAATTACTGGGCTTTTGGTTATTCTGGGATCACTCTAGTTTTGAGAAGAAATTCCATCCTGGACCAGAGAAATATTCCAATGAAAGTTTTGTCAAAACCAATGAATTTCCATTAACATTTTCAGTTTTGACATATCCTTATTTTCCAATCAAAAAGCCCCACAACCCATGCCAAAAAATTCCCAGTCAGCTCTAGATGTGACCTGAGGGACAGCACTTCCCTTTGCTTCATGCAAGGGAAAGACCCCACACATCCTCCACCAGGAAGGTGGATTATCCAGGAAGACTGGATAAGAGCGGTGACTCACAGATTCTGTGACTGGACCCACTGCCACTTCCACTGGAGCTGGAAGAAAACTGCATTCCCCCAAAAGGAGAATTAGAAGGAAAGTAAGTAAATGAGCATTCACAAAGTTTTCATTCCCCTAAGCCAGTTGTTCCCACGCTAAAGACCATTGGGCCCTTTTGTAGTTCTTACACATATTTTTCAGTAAAGATTCAACAAGTCATATTGCATCAAAGAAATTTTCTGGGGACTAGAGGGGTTTTGCTGATTAGATAATACTTTATGAATATAATGTACACACACTATTTCTACTTAGGTGACAGTCCTTAATCATCTGACAGAATCTTAACTCATTTCTCAAACAGCTGTATAAACTCACAAGATTTGGGAACTTTAAAAATGAGTTTCTGTATATTAAAGAGACTGACTATTGGGTAGATGGCTCATATATCAAATGGTTGTCTGGTGCCATGGAATGTACAATTCTGCAAAGTGTTAGCTAAATTATTCTCTCTCATTCATGAGAACAATGTCAAAGGCCTTCAGTAGAAGCCCTGAAAGAATGTCTGAAGGGAAAGTTTAAGTTCAATACCATTTTAAGTTTACAGCAAATGGAAGACCCTTAGGTACTTCTAAGGTACTTATTTAAGTGTGGAACTTGCGTATTATACTGATTGGATTATCTAATTTGTAGTTGCTCAAATACCATTTACTCAGTTTTGAACTCTGTAAACAGGAATAGCATGTTAGGTGATAAAGACCCTGAAAAATCCATGTTAGAAGTCTGGGTTTCCCTATATACCCAGAAGGTGTCCTCACTGCTCCACAGAGGTTTTGTAAACAGCATTTACTGTTACCTAGAAGCTAAAATGCTTGGCTCTTAAAGGAAGAGGCTTACAACTGACAATGAGCAACACTGTCTTCACATCCTAAACACTCAAGGAGTCTGAAGTAGATTCCATTTAAAATAAGAAAACCACATGTAAATTGGATGATGACCAGACTATAGCATTGACCTTTTAATTCTTCAAAACTAGAGCTGAAGACAAGTATAAAGCACAGCAGACCACTGACCCTTTGCAGATCTCAATGCAGGATTGGAGCCTTAAGGTGTAATTTTAGAACGAGGGGATGTTATAATACTGTCTGCATTTTCAAGGAGATTTTAAAAATATCATCTCTGGAAGCCACTCATAATAAATGGGGAAACCTAGTATAATTAAATATAATGATGAGCTAATCCTTGGAGGAAAAAATATCTTTGACTGATCCCATCAGGAAAACCTTGATAATCTCACTAAATCCTTTATATTTGCTTTCCTTTATTATCTCTAAAGTCATATGGCAACAGTGGTAGGCATAGCTGTTTAAACCTATTATTTACACTACAGAGTATAATGTAGGGCTAAAAGGATGTAGGAGCACCCACTTACATGTAAACAGGAATATATGTTTTTAAAGAGTGTATGTAGCTATAGTTAGGGTGATCGGTTGTCTCCCCAACCCAGGTGGTATTAATGCTAAGCCCAGAGTCTGTTCAGGCCCTTTCTTCAGGGTACCATTTATTGGTTGCACTGACCACCTTTAGTAACCCCCAAAATAAAACAGTTCAACATAAGCCCAACAGCTACTTTCCCCCTGACTCAAAGGCTCCCTTCTCAGAGCCTCCCTGCCCCATGGCCTACCACAGGAGTCAACCAGTTTCCTGTAAATCCCACTACCCACCCTTCCAGCCTCCATAGGAAACAAATGCTCATCAGTCAGTCACCTCATTCCTTTCTAGCAGGATCTGATAATCCCCTCTAGAAGGTCCAAACACCAATTTGTGAAGTGGCTCTGCTTCTGAACAGAACTGGCTGGCCTTTGAGGGGAAGACTAGCCTGCTACAACAAACAAATGTATGTTTTACATAATATTGGGCAATACACCTTCTAAATACTTTTGCAAATGGATCACTTTCCCTTCCACTATTCACAGAGGGGCATGAGGTAGGATCAATGTCCTCCTAAAATCCTGGCTGTACACTTCTGGGCAAGGAATATTAGTAACTCTCCTATGCAGACTGCAGAAAGAAGTGACACACAGTCATGCCCAGCTATTTTCCCTCACTGGAACAGAGACCCCATGCAGTATGCAGCTGTACCAGAGAAAATGAGTCAAAATGTTGACATTAGAACTTAAGAATATAAGAACATAAGAACAGTCATATTGGGTCAGACCAAAGGTCCATCTAACCCAGTATCCCATCTTCCGACAGTGGCCAATGCCAGGTGCTTCAAAGGGAATTAACAGAACAGGTAATCATCAAGTGATTGATGACCTACCCTATGGGGTAGATTCAGCAAATCATTCATATGACTAAACCAAGCCCATCAAAAGCCAGGCAGAAATTTAAAGAACTACTGTGAAAATTTGTCAAAATGGTTTAGCAGTCTTTCTACTAAAAGCAAATAAGATTTTCATGGATATTCATGAAACATATTCAGATTTTTGAAAAACTGTTTCCAGTTTCACAAACAAGAACATTTTCGTACAGGGAGATCTTGGCAGACCAGTAAAGTGCCTGAAACACAACTGCTTATTCCTAAAAGTAGGCAAGCTAGCAGGCTATAAGTGGGCCTACGTAGCAGCCTTAGCATGACCGAGTCAGGAGAGGAGGGGGTTTGTGTGCCACAGAAAGGGCAGCTTGACCCCCGTGTCCTTCCTGATGAGATCTCTGTTGAAATTGCTGAGATATGCATTTTAGGAAAACAGGAAGCTTGTCTATATATGTCCTCAGGGATATGTCTGTCAGGGCCTCAAGGCATGCAAACTCTGAAAAAACACATCTGGCTCATTGATGATCAGAAGGAAACCTCTTGCTTGACCTTTGAAATTGCTTGCTTAACAAGTTTTCTTTGAGTGACATGTTATTGTAATACTAATGAATAAATAAGGGAAGAAAGTTTGGGGTAGTTGGACTCTTCGGGGACTCTCCCTGTGGACACATCTTGTGGTGCCCACTGGCAGATGGAAGATTGGCCATTGGAAGACTGCCGCTGTGCCACTCGAGAGGCACACCCAACTTTGGTAATTATTGAGGGTTGGGGATGTTTTACTAACCTGTTGTGGACATGTGTAAGTGCTTGTGACTAAGTAAAGTATAGCTTTAAGTGAGAGCATTTTTGTGTTGCCCTGTTTGTGCCAACCATCTATTGGTCAGACGGCCATGTCTCCCTTGATTTATTTCCTGACACCACCATGCACAGCGTAAAGTTAACAAGAGTTTTGGGTTGAAAGAACCGCAGATAACAATTTTGACCAACACAAACCTCCTTTTGTTACCAACATTGAAACCAGCTCTACTTGTTGTGTATTGCATATATGACAGATCTTCGTAAAACTATATTGGGTGTTTCCCCAATTTTTCAAACACTGATTTTTGGGAAGGCCTTCAACTGACATTTGAGAATCCACATTACTCAAAATACAAGACCTAAGAAAAAATGTACTTTGGAGAAAACTCCATGGAGTTAACAAGAACTTTGTGAAATTAAATGAGGAAAGACAATGTGTCTTTAGGCTGATAACTTTAGTAGCCTCGAACCTGTAATCTGGCTGCAATGTGCACAGTACAAAACTGTTCCAAAAGATCTATAAATAGCAAAAGAAATGCATCTGGGTGGGTTTCAACCATGTATTTTCAAAGAAACACACCTAGATAATTTGTCAGAAATTTCTGAACTTTGCTACTAGCTGTAACCTATTTTCAAAGATGACTTTCATGTTTACTCTTCCTCAGCCCAATAGCTAGCAAGCACTTTAAGTGTGCAAATTTAAAACTTGATATTTTGACCCAAGGAAATGGGCTGCAAACAACTGCAAAAACATTCATTTTTTATCATTCAGCCTACTAGAACCTGAGTTTACAATCATCTCCACATAAAAGATTGTCATTACAAAATATTATTAAATACAAACCTGCCAACCAAAAGGAAACCATTTTTGTCCACAATGGAGAACGTTTAGCTTCCCCCAACACTTCCTTTAAAGTCCTGTTATGGTGGTAAAAGGATGTGACTTTAGGAGTCCACCCACAACACCCCAGCCAGAGTGCTTTTTGCAGAACAGTGCTACCAAATTTGTCAACTTACACCAGCTGAGGACCTGGCTCTTAGGTTAAAAACATAGCTTAGCTCACAAGTGGACATGAATTTTAGCACATTTATCCTTGCTCATTTACACAAAACTCACAAAATCACTACAAATTTGATCCAAATTACAGGTCTTTCCTCAAGAGTAGATGAAGAATGGAGCAAAAAAAGATGATGCAAACTCAGATGAACATTATCACCATACTGATCTATTATTCCTTGGCAATCCAGTTCTGTTAGTTTTATTTCTCATGAAGACCAATTTACACACTTTTTAAATGTCTATAAAGAATGGCTGTTAACGTTAGAGGTACATACTGTTAGACTCAACTACCATACAGATTCTGTTTGCCAAACTTCCAGCTATCTTTAATGGATATATTGAGAATGTTGGCCCATCACATATGCTTTTCAGCTGGTTTGAAAATCCACTATGACAAAATGGACTATAGAGGGGGATAGGACACAGACACCAGAATTTAATATTTTCTAATGGCCGGATTCTGTTCTCAGTTACATCAATTACTAAAAGCGTCTATCTGGAGAAACTCATTGGATTCAACAAATTTATTCTAGATTTACACCAGAGTAATAGAGATCAGAGTATGGCAGTAAATATATTACATGGGAATCTCAGAGCAACTGTTCTGTACATTTTATAGACGAGGGTAGGTCTCTTAGCAAGGACTCTGCATAGTCCACTTGGCCTGCACAGTGCTTTTGACAATTGTTTCAGAAGCTTAACAAGAACAGTTCCTTCACCACTTTCAGCAAATTGTTCTCTATGACCTTTTGAAAGATAAAACTCAATGATATACAATGATAAACTGAAAAAATTGTTAAGGTTCCTACCAGCTGACTGCTAGATCATGGACTTTTAAAGTGCTGCTCAGCTTGTATATTCCAGATTTCAATGGGCGGGTGCATTCCTTGGCACGAGAAAGATAAGGGTTCACTTGAGTATCTATGGGAAATTCTGAATCCTAGGAAAAAAGAAAAGTATTAATTCTTGGGATTACGGCACAAGTTTGTGTAACAAATTATTTATCAATTTAATTTTGCATGTATACAGTTTTGTCTGTTTTTTCCATTGCTTATTATTGGTTCTTCACCATTGCTTCTCGTAAACTGCAGTCAGCCTCCAATCCTGCAAACACTAATGCATGTACTTAAAGCTATGCACAAGTATGTTTACAGCATTGGTGTCTATAAATGATTACCCTGAGTATACTCAAAGATCTAATTATTTGTTTCTTTAAACGCGTGTTCCACGGAGTATGTTTCTGAAGCAATGTTAGTTGTTAAAAGGAGCCCAAACCCCACCCTTCTCTAAATCTGAAGCCTGCATCTACGCTGCTCAACACAGCAGTACATTTTCAAAGTACGATGCAAACGTACACTGTAAATACTGTGAAATATAATGGAAAATGATGACTGATTTCTGCTGTCATTTATACCCATCCAACATTACTGAAGTTTATGCAGGTGTATGGATGTAAATAAAAGAAAGAAATGGGTCTCATGCTTTAATTCGAATTGCCATTTATGAACCTGCTGGGGGCAGCATATATGTTGCTGAAAAGTGAAATTTGTTAAGCCAGCAGTACAGCAACACAATAGAAAATTTAACCAAAATTCTATATGCCACAAATAATAGTTTCATAAAGCACAGGGTGAACTTCAGCGTACAACTTGTTATGCAACATGTTATTATTTAACCAGTAGAAATCTTTTTAGATTGTTTGGCCAGCACTAGAGGAAGAAGTTTAAGGACATTGCTAATTTAAAAACCCTGGATTCAGTCTAGGGTTGCCAACTTTCTAATCGCATAAAACCATACACCTCGCCTCACCCCCCCCGGCCCTGTCCCTTCTCCGAGGGCCCACCCCCCACTCGCTCCATCCATCCTCCCTCCTTCGCTTGCTCTACCCCATCCTCACTCACTTTCACCGGGCTGGGGCAGGGGGTTGGGATGCGGGAGGGGAGTGAGGGCTTTGGGCTGGGGGTGTGGACTCAGGAGGGGGATGAGGGGTTTGGGGTGCAAGAGGGGGCTCCAAGCTGGGGATGTGAGCTCTGGGGTGGGGCTGGGGATGAGGGGCTTGAGGTGCAGGCAGGGGCTCAGGGCTGGAGTGTTGGAGGCCTGTGAGGTACAAGCTCTGGAAGGGAGTTTGTGCATGGGAGGGGACTCCGGGCTGGGGCAGGGGTTGAGGTGCGGGGTCTCAGTGGTGCTTACTGTAGCTCCCAGGAAGTGGCCGTGAGGTCTCTGCGGCCCCTAAGCTCATGGGTGGCCAGGGAGACTCTGTGCAGGGCCCCCACTCTCGCAGGCACCATCTCTGCAGCTCCCATTGGTCGCGGTTCCCAGCCAATGGGAGCTGCAGAGCCGGCACTCAGTGTGGGGGCATCACGCAGAGCCTCCTTGACTGCCCATGTGCCATGGGTCCACAGGGACCTCGCGGCTGCTTCCGGGAGCTGCATGGAGCCAGGGCAGGCAGGGAACCTGCTTTAGCCCCAGGCCCCACTGCACTGTCAACTGGACTTTTAATGGCCCAGTCAGCAATGTCAGCTGGAGCCCCCAGGGTCCCTTTTCAAAAACCGGACACCTGGCAACCCTAATTCAGTCCTGCTCTGTAGCAAACTCATTTTCAGACCAATGTGGCTTTAAACCACCTTTACACCTTCCCCAATCTTCAACCAATATCGTCTCCAGTGTAATTTAGAGCTGCATATGCACTATAATTTGCATGCTGGCTAAAGCAGTCCTACTTATGCTGTTCACTTTTTACTTACTCCTGTTCATTTATTTTTGGGGAAAATTAGGTCATTTATTTTTTAGGCACCAAGAGCCAGATTTACAAAGATCTGTTGGTGCCTAAAGATGCAGATAGCTTCTTTTGAAAATCCCACAAGGAGTCTAAGTGGGTTAGGTGCCTAAATCCACTGAAATCAATGGAATTCCAGACACCTAATCTACTCAGGCACTTCTATAATTCCCACTAGGCACCTATCTGCTTCTTTAGGCACCTAAATAACTTTAAAAAATCTGGCCCTAAGGTCCTGATCTAAAGCCCATTGAAATCAATGGAAAGAATCCAACATCGATTTTAATGGGCTTTCAATCAGATCCTTAAATATAGTGTTATATATACCTATCTTTCAGCATCCAAGACCGAACTTTTTGGCAGACTTTTAGATTGTATGTGCAATTTGTTATAAAGCAAAGATACCACAGGGATGATAAAAACTTAGATTAGACTAGTCTGCATTGTATTAGACAACCAGTACAGAATTGTAGTATAGAGATGGGCTCAAATGCAAAACCAGGACTGGATTTCAAATGCCCAAATGTTCCACAGTGTTGAGATTAAGGATTTAGGTCTGATCATCATAAGGATGGGACCAGTAGCAAAATTTTAACCTGACACAGATTTCAAACATTCCAAGGGTTAGGATGTGTTGAGCCAGGGATTTTCTCTAAGCCCATCTTTAGTAATAAATTTGTTTTTTTAAACAACTACCAGAAAAATAAAAAAGGATTACTATTTACTCTTCAGAAAAGCGTATTTTTTTCTTTATCCAGGACAATCCTACTAAACAGTTGATATGTCTCTATATCCATATGGTTTTACAACCTCACTTATCTGATCAATGTAGACTCTTAAATGTTTTCTAAAGATTAATCAACCAGCTAGAAGATTCATTACCTGTTCTAATTAGCCTGGCTACATGGGCTTTATTAAAAACAGATTGTCAATTAAGAAGTTCAGGAGAGTACTAATCTTATTCAATATACATTAAGGACTTAAAAAAAGGTCCTTGTATCCTTAAAGGAATTCTAAAGATTTAGCTGACCGTACATGTTTGCAACGTTCATAGAATCATAGAATATCAGGGTTGGAAGGGACCTCAGGAGGTCATCTGGTCCAACCCCCTATTCAAAGCAGGATCAATCCCCAATTTTTGCCCCAGATCCCTAAATGGCCCCCTCCGAGATTGAACTCACAACCCTAGGTTTAGCAGGCCAATGCTCAAACCACTGAGCTATCCCTCCCCAAAGAAAGTAGTTTTTCACCCAGGACTTGAACTCACAATCTCTGGTTTAGGAAGCCAATGCCTTATACATTAGGCCACGGGGGCCCTGAACATTCCCAAAATACACTGGTGAAAAGAAGCATCATACAGAAGAATAATGTATAGTGTTCTTTAAAATTCCCATCACCCAATAAGATTAAGAATGGAATAGGATCCACAGGTTATTATCTGAGTATGCACCTATAGCAGGGATATGGACATTCTTTTTAGTGTTTGCACTAGTTCTTGAACTCAGTCAGGATTAAATCGAAGGAATAAGCATCGGGCAATTAAATTCCAAAACTGCAGAATATTAAGAGGGCATCATTTTAATTCACATTTTAAAACCTTTTTATAATTCATGTTTCTTGTTACAAGTTCTCTCATCACTTGCTATCCCCTCATGGTCAAGAATGACATAGCTGCTCCTCACTGTACTTGTGCCCACTGTTGACAGTCACTCAGATGCTGTGGCAGGTTCTCTACATCGGGGTCTCAAACACATGGCCCGCGGGCCACAAGTTATTTGCTGCGGCCTGCCAAGCTCCCCGCTCCCCCCCCGCGAGTTATTTCCAGTGGCCGCCAAGCTCCCCTCACCTGCCGCTCTCCCTCCCCCACAGTGCGCTGCATCCCCACTCCTCTGCCTACCTCCAGGTGCTTCCTGCCACCAAACAGCTGTTTGGCAGTGCTTAGAGCTTTCCAGGAGGGAGTGGGGATGAGTGGGGAGCCACGCGCTCAGGGGAGGAGGCAGAGAAGAGGCAGGGCAGGGGCGGGGATTTGGGGAAGGGGTTGGAATAGGGGCAGGGAGGGGGCATAGTTGGGGTGGGGACTTTGGGGAAGAGATTGGAATGGGGGCGGGGAAGGGGTGGGAAGAGGCGGGGCAGGAGTGGGGCCTCATGGAAGGGGTGGAGTGGGGCGGGGCTGGGGGCAGAGGAGGGGGGCTTTTGTATCTTTATATGAAAAGGTGTCAGTGATATGGCCCTCGGGCCAATGTACTAGTCCTCATGTGGCCCTTGTGGTGATTTGAGTTTGAGATCCCTGCTCTACATGGTAATGTACTGAGCCAGCCAACTAGCCAGATCACAGCCTTTAGTCCACCCCTTTCAGGGTCCCCATTTTCCACACCAAAATCCAAAACTGTCTTTAACAGAAACAAAAAGCCTTCTACCATCTCTGGGGCTCTTCTTCAACCCATCTTCAGTTCAATCTGCTGCCCCTTTGCTGGGTTCAACTACCCTTGTGAAGGGCTTGTCCACTCCTCTTTGGGGCTGGTAGGGGAACACAATCCCACCCTTGACTCTTGTTTCCAGCCCAGGGTCCTGAATTAGATTGGATACTTTACTGACAATGCAGTTTTCCCTGGGCCACTTCCTACCTCTTTACTCCCTCTTGAGTCTCCCAGTCTCTTTCCTGGTTAGTCAGCATCTCTCCTAGGCCTCTCTGCTTGGAGAGATTTTGACTTTTTCTCCTGTTTTAGTCAACATATCTCCCAGGCCTCCCTGCTCTTCGCTTCCTTTTTCTGCTCCGGCTGACCTCTACTGAATCAGGGCCCTGATGACTATTCCTTCCAGCTCTTTCCCCCACCTGGACCCCATCACCACTTAAACTTGGCTATTTATAGTCCTCACAGGTGCGGCTCATCCTGTAATATGGGTTGGCTTAGCCTGCTGGGTGATTTGGGGCAAATAATTTCACCTCTGTGTGCCTCAGTTTTCCTACTGATAAAATGACCTCCTTTGTAAAGTGCTTTGAGATCTACAGCTCAAAAGTTCATAATAATAATAGCTAGCTCTGATAATTATTTATAAAACAGATCTTACAAAGGGATGCAACTGACTGTGGGGAAAGTACAGTGACCAAGCTGCTTCAGGAACTGAATATGCACAAAGAGGAGGACATTTTCAACTCACAAGAGAGGCACTTGACAAGCTCTACAAATTGATCTAAAGTGTCTATCAACTCATACCTTGCAGGAAGCTCCTAAACAACAGAAGTCCATTTAATACCACCAGAGACAGTATAACACCTTAATCACTATCTGAAATATTATATGTAATTGATTTTATTACTAATGCTTTAATAACAAAAGCTGTGACTGCTCTCCCGGCTAGACATGGCCAGGAGATGTTATTGGGCCAAGCAGAGATTTAGGGGTGGGGAATGGGATTGGCAGCACACAGCTCACTGAGACAAGAGCAAAACCTCACCCTTAAAGTTTTGCCCTTGACTGTAATCAAGGCAGGACTGGGACCAATGAAAGGTGCAGATCGTCAGAATCTCTTACAATTTTGCCCTTAAACATTTATAAATTCTCTTCCTTCTACAGTCTGTGTTTTTATAAAATTTCTCAGCATCCATGTACTACACATTTCAATAGTTTTATTTTTCTTTTGCAGATGCACTTCTGAAAAAACAATTACTCACCTTCTCATAACTGTTGTTCTTTGAGATGTATTGTTCACGTCCATTCCAATCAGGTGTGTGTGCACTGCGTGCATGGTCGTTGGAAACTTTTCCCCTTAGCAGCTCCTATTGGGTCAGCTCGCAAGCCCCCTGGAGTGGCACCTTCATGGTGCTCAATATATGACCCTGCTGACCTGACTCCCCTTCAATTCCTTCTTGCCAGCTACTCCAACAGAGGGGAAGGAGGGTGGGTATTGGAATGGACGTGAACAACACATCTCGAAGAACAACAGTTACAAGAAGTAACTACGAGAAGTGAGTAACTGTTTTTTCTTCAAATGCTTGTTCACATTGATTCCAATCAGGTGACTCCCAAGCTCTCCCCCAGAGGTGGGGTCGGAATTAAGGAATCACTGATTGGAGAACCACTCTGCTGAAAGCTACATCCTCTCTGGCATGCTGGGTGATGGCATAGTGAGTAGTAAACGTGTGCATGGAAGATGAGGTTGCTGCTCTGCAGATCTTCTGGATAGACACCTGGGCCAGGAAGGCAGCTGACGAGGTTTGTGCTCTTGTCAAGTGGGCCGTAATAGCTGAGGCTGGGAACTTGGCCACCTCGTACCCGGTACGGATGCGTCCTTGACCCAGGAAGAAATGCATTGTGAAGAGAGCAGAAGCCCTTTCATCCAGTCTGCCACCACCACAAACAGTTGGTTCGATTTCCTGAAAGGCTTCATGCGCTCTATATAGAATGTTAGCATGCATCGGACATCCAGTGTGTGAAACCTCTGCTCCTGTGCACTAGCATTAGGCTTAGGATAGAAGACTGGCAGAAAGAATATGGAAGACCATGTAAGGGGAGTTGGAGATTAGCGCCTTTAATTCGGACACCCTCCTGGCTGATGTGATGGCAACCAGGAATGCCACCTTTCACGAGAGATACAGAAGGGAGCATAAAGAAAAGGAGTACTTGTGGCACCTTAGACACTAACAAATTTATTTGAGCATAAGCTTTCATGAGCTACAGCTCACTTCATTGGATGTTGCCAGTGGTTCGAATGGGGGTCTCATTAGTATGGAGAGGACCAGATTGAAATGCCAAGCAGGTACAGGTGGTCATGAATGTGGATATAGTCTTTCCAAGCCCTTCAGGAAACACCCTACCATGGGGTTGGCGAATACAGAGTGCCCAAACTCTCCTGGGTGGAGTGCTGAGATGGCAGCAAGGTGTACCCTGATGGATGATCCTACCAATCCCTGCTGCTTTAAATGCAGCAGATACTCCAGGATGAGCGGTATAGATGCCTGAAATGGAGGAGCGTTACGCTGCTCACACTAGCATGAGAACTTTTTCCACTTAGTTAGGTAAGTGGCCCTGGTGGAAGGTTTCCTGCTACCAAACAGCACCTCCCTCACCGATTCCGAGCATTGGAGCTCCATTGGGTCTAATCATGAAGCTTCCAAGCCATGAGATGGAAGGACTGGAGGTCTGGTAGAAGGAGGTGACCATGGTCCTGTGTGATCAGATTGGGGTAGAGAGGCAGTGCGATCGGGGTGTCCACTGACAGCTCCAGAAGTGTGGTGTACCAATGTTGGTGTGGCTACACTGGGGCCAGCAGAATTGCCTCTGCAGAGCTTGAGCAGTACCTTGTGGACAAGTGGGACCGGTGGGAAGGCATACATGAGGTGGTCTCCCCAGGTTAGCATGAACGCATCCAAGATGGAGTCCGGACTGTTTTTGGAAAGAGCAGAATGTTGGACACTTCCTGTTGCTCCTGGTGGCAAATAGATCTATCTGGGGAAACCCAGACCGTAGGAAGATGGAATGTATGATATCCGGATGGATGGACCACTCGTGGTTGTGAAACGACCTGCTGAGGTGGTCTGCAAGCTTGTGCTGTACTCCTGGGAGATAGCCCACTCCATTCACCTGGAGGTGATCTATAAAAAAATCCCAAAGTCGGAGGGCTTCCCAACAAAGAGGGGAGGAGTGGGCTCTTCCCTGCTTGTTTATGTAAAACATGGGCGGTGGTATTGTTGGTCATCACCGCTACGCATTGGCCCTGCATTCTGGACTGCAAGATCTGACAGGCTAGTTGCACAGTTCTGAGCTCCTTGATATTGATGTGGAGTGAGAGCTCAGTCTGCAACCACAGACCCTGTGTCTGCAGATCTCCTAGGTGGGCCCCCCAACCCAGAGCTGACACGTCCACTATTAGGGTCATGGAGTGTTGAGGGGTGTTGAACGAGACTCCTTCGCACACCGTGCAAGGGTCTAGCCACCAACGGAGGGATTCTAGAACTCTGTGCTCTGGCACTATCACTACCGAGTCCAAGCTGTCTCATCCTGGGTGACAGGTTGACACGAGCCATGCTTGGAGTGGTCTGAACCTCAGTCAGGCATGCCTGACCACATAGGTACAGGCTGCCATGTGGCCGAGGAGACTCAGGCATCCCCTTGAAGTTGTGGTGGGGTATCGCCTGAGAGTCTGGATGATATCTATCATTGCTTGGAATCGGGACTCCAGCAGAATTGCTCTCACCTGTACCAAGTCCAGGACCACCCCGATGAATTCTATTCTTTGCGTCAGTGACAGCATCAACTTGTTCATGTTGAGAAAAAGTCCTAGTTTCTCAAAGGTAGCCTTGACGAACCAGACTTGAGACTCCACCAGCTCCCTGGAGTGCCCCCACAGCAGACATTTGTTAAGGTAGGGATACACCTGTACCTGCCTCTTGCAGAGAAAGGCTGCAACCACAGACATGCCCTTGGTGAACACTCAGGAGGCCGTCAATAGATGGAATGGGAGCACCATGTTTGTGGTCAACCACAAACTTCAGGAAATGTCTGTGAGCTGGACTAATGGCTATCTGAAAGCACACATCTTTCCTGTCGAGGGTGGCGTACCAGTCTCCCGGATCCAGGGAAGGTATGATCTTGCTCAGGGAGACCATGCAGAATTTCAACTCTACCATGAACTGGTTGAGTCCTCGCAGATCTAGAATGGGTCTGAGACCTCCCTTTGCCTTGGGGATAAGGAAGTATCAGGAGTAGAATCCCTTGCCTCTTAGCTCCTGAGGAACCTCCTCCACTGCCCTTACGGCAAGGAGCGATTGAACCTCCTGGATAAGTAGTTGCTCATGAGAAGGGTCTGTGAAAAGGGACGGGGAAGGTAGGGTGGGAGAGAGAGGAGGAGCAGAACTCGAGAGAATATCCCTTTTCTATTGTGCAGAACACCCAGCGGTCTGACGTTATTTGCGACCAAGCATGGTAGAAGTGGGACAGACTATTCATGAAGCATTGGGAAGGATCCAGAATCACAGCAGATACACCATCCTCGGGCCCTTCAGAAGCCTTGTTTGGAGCCCAATGATGGCTTGGTCAGGCCCTGTCCCTGCCCTGAAGGTGGGTTTGAAGGCTTGCGCCTGTTATTTCTGCCCCTATCGTGGCAGAAGTCCTGCCTTGGGTGGGGCTGAAACTGCCACCGCTACTGCTGCAGCTGTGGCTTGAAATGCTTGCACTCGGTAGCTGGCGAGTGCATCCCCAATGATTTCATTGTTGACCTACAGTCTTTCAGGCTGTGCATCTTTGAGTCAATCTGGTCCAAGAACAGCCCTGCACCCTCAAACGGAAAGTCCTGCAAGGTGTGTTGAACTTCCGGAGGTAACCCGGATGCTTGGAGCCAGGAAATTCATCTCATCACCACCCCCAAGGAGAGGGTACAGCCAGCTGAATCAGACAAGTCAAGAGAGGCCTGTAAGGAAGTCCCGATACTGCCTTCCCCTCCTCGACTATGGCGGAAAATTCTGCCCTTGACTCTGCCGGAAGCAACTCTTTATACTTAGACATATTTCAGAGTAGCATCTGTGTTAGTCTGTATTCACAAAAAAGAAAAGTAGTACTTGTGGCACCTTAGAGACTAACACATTTATTTGAGCATAAGCTTTCGTGAGCTACAGCTCACTTCATCGGATGCATTGGGTATTTTCCACCAAATGCATCCGATGAAGTGAGCTGTAGCTCACGAAAGCTTATGCTCTAATAAATTTGTTAGTCTCTAAGGTGCCACAAGTACTCCTTTTCTTTTTTACTTATACATAGGAGTCCAAGAACTAAAGTTGTACCTGCTGAGGATAGCCTGCTGGTTGGCTATCCTCAGCTGGAGGCCCTCTGTGGCATAGACCTTCCTGACGAAGAGGTCCGTGCATTTAGCCGCCTTAGACTTGGGGGCTGGTGCCTGTTGCCCGACGCTCATTTTTATTTACTGCTGAGACCACCAGGGAGCAAGGGTGTGGGTGCAAGAAGAGATACTCGTAGCCCTTTGAAGGAACAAAGTACTTCCTCTCTACACCCCAGGTAGTGGGCAGAATGGAGTCTGGAGTCTGCCACAGGGTCTTATTGGTGTTTTGAATGGTCTTTATTAGCAGTTGCACCACCCGGGAAGGACCTTCTGGGGCAAAAATGTCTACCATAGGATCTTCTGCCTCGACCACTTCCTCCGCCTACAGGCCCATGTTGCAGGCAATGCAATGGAGCAGGTCTTGGTGTGCCCTGTGGTCAATAGGTGGGGGCCCTGAAGCTGACACCCCTGCTACCACCTCATTGGGTGAGGAAGATGAGGTGGCCAGTGGTAGTACAGGGTCCTCCTAGCTCTCAAGCTGCCTGGGTTGCTCCTGGACTGTACCAGGCTCCGCCACTGGCTCAGCAGGGGTGGCTGTCTCGTGTACTAGTGACAGGTCCTGAGCTGCTTCTGGCCCCACCTCTTCAGTCTGAGAGGGAGGCCTGGAGAGGGCAGCTTCAGTTCCCCAAGGGGTAGGTCTATCTCTAGGTGACTGGGAGCGGTGGCATCGTGAGGTCACAGATCTAGAGTCCCTGGAAGGGGTACCCTGGGCCTGATGGTAAGCCCAGGGGGTCTAAAAGGGCCCTTGCACAGGGGGTTGCCATTGTGGCTGCCAGGCCACACACGCATCACTTTGGCGCCTGCCCGACCTGCGCTGACTGCACCTCAAATAATACAAGTCGACATCAGACTCTGAAGCGCCAGAGAGCAATGACCACAGCGGTGCCAAAGCCCCATGTGCCGGCCACCAGTGTCGTGTGGGAGAGGCAGGGGACCAGTGTTGCAACAAATTCACCAAGGATTGGTGCCGGCAATCTGGTGACAGGAACTGGTGCTGTGGGTCCGGTGCTAGTGATCAGCTGCTGGGCTCCCGTGCTGCTTGTCAGTGACAGTCTTGCAAGGGTGTTGTGGACCAGTGCCAATCCATCCTCAGTGCCGGAGAGATAGATCGTCATGTCCCTGGTGCCAGGCATGTTCCCGCTGGACTCGGTGCCAGGGGATGATGTCAGAGCGATAGGGATCGGAATGGTGCCGGACACGGTGCCGGTCCGGTGACTGGAAGCACTGCATCATGGCAGGTTTGCTTCTGGATGGCACCGGTCTCGATGATACCAGAGGCTTGTCCCTGATAACTGGGGGCTGAGCCGCAGTCATCTCTATGAGATCTCTTAAGGCTTCAAAAGGGTCCGGGGCAGAGGGTGGCTCCAACACCTCCACCTGGCACTTTCCTGCTGGAGAGTCGCTGTGTGCCGGACTTGACTGTGCCTTCTGCGGCGCCGGAGTTGACGGCACCGACTCTTGCTGTCTGGGAGCTGGGTCCTTCCTCGGGTACAGTGAAGCGTCCCCTGGCAGTCCTGCAGCTCTCTGAGGAGAGTGCCCTCTCTCAGACTTTTTATGTCACCTGTGAGGCACCGGGGAATTAGAGTGGTGCTGAGCTGCTGCTCCCTGTTCAGTGCTGGGGAACGCCGGTGCCGAGGGTCTCTCGTCCCAGAATCCTTCCTCAGTCCTGAGTCGCAAACCGATGTCAGAGCACGCCACACCGACGCGCTCAGCCCGAGCCTTGGCGGTCTGAAGCCGCTGGACAAAATGCGGGTTCCATGAGCAACTGCTTCAAAGGGAAATCCCACCACTTTTTTGTCCTAGCTTCAAAAGCCCTGCAGATTTTGCAGCGCTTGGTCTCATGCTCCTCCCCAAGACACCTCAGGCAAGAGTCGTGGGGGTCACTATTTGGCATGGGCTTGTGGCATGTGCTGCAAGACTTAAAGCCTTGGGCTCATGGCATGCCCCGGAGCCCAAGAAGGGGTGAGGGGACATGGAAATATCTCGCTCAGAAACACCTATACTAACAACTATAACCATAACCATACTAACTACTAACAACTACAAAACAAGAAAAGAAGAAGAAGAATTAGACTAGGTAACTACACTAGGGGAACACTTGCAAAGCAAGCGAGTCACTGTTCTAATGGCTGCCACGGACGGTAAGAAGGAACTGAAGAGGGGTCGGGTTGGCAGGGTTATATATTGTGCGCCATGAAGGCGCCACTCCAGGGGGTTCCCCAGCTGACCCGACAGGTGGTGCCAAGGGAAAAAAGCTTCCAATGACCGTGCACGTGGCGCATGCACACCTGATTGGAATCGACGTGAGCAAACACTTGAAGAAGAACAGTCATTTATCAGTATCTCTTAAGCTGTTTTTCCAGAGAAATACATGGACAAAACTTTAACAACATAGTTTATTTTCAGGATTTCCTCTTTGATTCAGGCGATGTCTATATGGTCCCACAGTGCAGACTATGGAGGTGTGAACTGCAGAGCACATCAGAGTTCCTTTCTAACTACCCCATGTGTATATGGTACCTAGCTCACATTAGCATAGTCCTGTCTGAAAGGGGACTGTGTTAACAGCAACTAGGTACCAGTTTGCACCAGCAACATCCATATGGGGCACTTATAGTGCAACTCTTTGGGGCACTTTACAATTCACAGCCCCACAGTCCACACCCATAGACAAGTCCAAAGTCTGTTATACAGTTTTTCATGTGACATATCTTCAGACTTTTTAAAGAAACTTTAGATACTACTTTCACAGAGTATTGTATTTTACTCTCTTTAATACATTTTTAAACTGTTTCTTTAAAGAGTGAGAATTTGTCCCCTTCTATGCAAGCTCTGTTCGCTTATTGGCCTTCACTGTCCCCTTTCTTATCTCATAAGAGATATTGTAGCTGCCATTGCAGTTAAGCATCACTGCACTGTTTCCGTCCTGAGATTCTGCTATGGCTTAGGCCAGCATCAACTGGCACAAACTCTTCAGTCAGAGTACATTACTGTGATTAATTTAACTCTTTAAATGCTTCACTTCTTAAGAGTGTGAATCCTGCGTTATTCTGGAACATGAGATTCATCCTTAACTATGAAGATCCCATCGCACCCCAAGGCTCAGGTGGTGTAAATAGTTGTAGCTCACTGATGTCCAATTGAAATACAATTTCAGTGGGGCTACCCCAATTTACATCAGCTGAAAATCTGGCCCTCTAATATAATCAATCAGATTTACTACTGAGGTGATTACTTTGCATGGAGTTCAGAACTGGAACCAGTTTTGGGTTCTGCCTAGTGCAGTAAACATTTAGTACTGAGCTTTTTGTTTTGTTTATTAACTTACACAGAATAATACTTAGCTCTTAAATAGGGTCCAACATCAGTAGATATCAAAGCACTTCATAATCTTTAACATATTTATCCTCACAACATCTCTGTGCGGTAGGGAAGTATGATTACTCCCGTTTTATAGATGGGGTACTGAGGGACAGAAAGGCTATAAAGAATTGCTGAAGGTGACATCGGAAGTCCATGGCAAAGAAGGAAATTGAACCCAGGTCTCCCCAGTCCTAGGCTAGTGCCCTAACCACTGATCCATCCTTCCTCATGTTTCTTCTCCTCTTCAGTTCACATGATGGGCTAGCTCAGTGTGGAGCTTCTGAGTCCTGGTTCTGCAAAAGAACCCAAACTTGCTCCCTTTGAAGTCATAGGAGTCAACTGAGATCAGGATTGTACCCCAAGGTCATTATAGTTATTTAACATTGTGAAATAAATACACAATCCTTATACGGAGAGTATCATTCAACAAAAATGTGACAGTTGAACTGTGCTCCCTGATTGGAAGGTGCTTGCCAACAAGTTTTGGCAGAGACAGGAGCTCTTCATTGTCTAATCCTCATTCTGTGTTCAAACACTAACTCTCAGAGCAGGAAGAAATCCTCAATGCAGCACAGCTGAGATGTAGCACACAGGATTTCTTGCAAATGCAAACATTAAGTGCAAAAATGTACACTATTTCAACATCAACGATAAGAATTTATATTCACAAAAGTCAAAGAAATGGAAATGTTAAGATTCCAAAGCAATGTGTACTTATTATTATGTATTATTTTTGTTTGCTCTAGCATCCAGTGTGCTAGACATTTGTATTACATTGCACATTAAAGGCCTTATGCTTCTCTCTCCACACTATCTACAAGACAGAATAATGCATTTCCTGCCTGTAAACATCCTATTACTTTATCATCAAAGGCGAAGAACACTGACTTCCAAATAGTGACCATGAGAGAATCTCCATGACCTTGGCCATTCTGAGCACAATGGCCTTAGTCTCTGCTGATACTGAAAACAAATGACCCATCTATATGCCCAAAGTGTCATTTACAAATCACAGTATCTTTGTTATTTAAAATTACACAGTGAAATGGATTGTGTCAGCCAATCGCAATACCAGGATGATGTCAGATATTACTAGTACTAAGCTCTTATATAGTGGTACCATAGATCTCTAAACGTCTTACAAAGGGGAGTAAGTATCATTATCTCCATTTGACAGATAGGGAAATTGAGGCATGAGGAAGTGAAGTAAAATGTCCAAGGTGTCTCAGCAGGTCTATGAGAGTGCCGGAATATAATCCAGGTCACCCAACTTCCAGTTCAGTGCTCTACCCACTGTTCAATATTGATTATTATTTATTTGTATTACATAAGCACTTAGAAACCCCAACTGTGATTGGGAACCTATTGTGGTAGGCACCGTACACACGGAAAGAGAAAATCCCAGCCCCAAAGATCTTTCAGTCTAATAGACAAAACAAAGAGTGGCAGAAAAAATATTTTCAGTTTCCCATCTAATTTTACAAATGGGAAACTGAGGCATAAGAGGCTAAGTAATTTGCCCAAGGTCACCCAGGAAAGGTATAGCAGAGCTAAAAATTGGACTCACATCTCCTGAGTCCTAGTACAGTGCCTTACCCATAGGACCATCCTTCCTACCAAGATATTAAGATACTTATCTGCTTATTAACCCAATTTACAAATCTGCTGAGGTACCTAAAGGGGTTCTTCCTTCTCTGTCCTGCATCTTTACTGTGGGGAGACATTCCCACCTCCAACAGCAGCACTCTTCAGGACAACTTTGTGGTCCTCAGTCAGGATTTTTCTGAGAAAAAAATTATGGGGCCCTCCCTTACACTAACAGAATTTTCAGGAGTGAGACTCCAGAGTAATTTTAGATAGGAAGTTTGAGTACCATCCCAGTAAGATTAGCTGCAGCTGCCTGAATGCAAAGTCCACCAATTTTTCTGCTGTGTCTTGCTGCTGCCTGGTTTGAATTAATACTTATCATAAATATAAAGGGAAGGGTAACCACCTTTCCGTCTACAGTGCTATGAAATCCCTCCTGGCCAGAGGCAAAACCCTTTCACCTGTAAAGGGTTAAGAAGCTAAAAGAACCTCGCTGACACCTGACAAAAATGACCAGTGAGGAGACAAGATACTTTCAAATCGAGATGGGGGGGACAAAGGGTTCGTCTGTCTGTGTGATGCTTTTGCTGGAAATGATCAGGAATGCAGTCTCAGAACTTCTGTTAGTTAGTAAGTAATCTAGCTAGAAATGCGTTAGATTTCCTTTTGTTTAATGGCTGGTAAAATAAGCTGTGCTGGATGGAATGTATATTCCGGTTTTTGTGTCTTTTTATAACTTAAGGTTTTGCCTAGAGGGATTCTCTATGTTTGAATCTGATTACCCTGTAAGGTATTTACCATCCTGATTTTACAGAGCTGATTCTTTTACCTTTTCTTTAATTAAAATTCTTCTTTTAAGAACCTGATTGCTTTTTCATTGTTCTTAAGATGCAAGGGTTTGGGTCTGTGTTCACCTGTACAAATTGGTGAGGATTTTTATCAAGCCTTCCCCAGGAAAGGGGGTGTAGGGCTTGGGGGGATATTTTGGGGAAAGATGTCTCCAGATGGGCTCTTTCCCGGTCTTTGTTTAACACGCTTGGAGGTGGCAGCATACAGTTCAAGGACAAGCCAAAGTTTGTACCTTGGGGAAGTTTTTAACCTAAGCTGGTAAAAATAAGCTTAGGGGGTCTTTCACGCAGGTCCCCACATCTGTACCCTAGAGTTCAGAGTGGGGAAGGAACCTTGACACTTGTTCTAGGGCTTCCACTTAAGATCAGTAATAACCCAGAGTGCACAATATGACTCAGAAGTTCCAAAGCACATAAGCACAGGGATTTCAAAATACACTGTGTACTCTGGGGATCTACTATGTGGGGAACACCAGAGTACACAGTGGAAATAGGGGAGAGCAGATAGGCTGGCAAACACCACTGCCAAAACTTACAGAAGATAAATGGTGTGTGAGCGGAATTTATCTAAATCAGTCCCAACATTCAAGAAAGGTTTGACATGATGTAAGAGCTATGTGAAGTATTAGAAAGTATTGTGCATCTAAATCAGTGCATTCATGTCTAATCTCAGCCTTGTCTATATCTATGAGGCTAAAATGCTAGGATTCTGCTTTGCCAACTAATTTAGATGGAAGTCTAGGCAGTCAACTTCACTACGCAAATGTCAGCAGTCAAACTTGTTACCTTGCTTGCAAAACGTGAGAGCATTATTAAGAGGGAGATAGCCAGAAAGTAACTCAGTGACACAAAGATCCCTGTGGTGAGGAGCAGGAATCTATTTCTATTTCAAAAAATCATTTTGACAGCTCTGCAACATCAGTTTGTAGCTCTGCTTTGAAAATTACATCTTTCTACATCTGCAATGATGTTAGTCACTGACTTGCCAATTCCAAACTTTTAAACACGGATCAGTCATTGAATCATAGAAACATAGGGCTGGAAGGGACCTCGGGAGATCACTAAGGCCAGCTCCCTGCGCTGAGGCAGGACCAAGAAATAGACCATCTATGACAAGGATTTGTCCAACCTATGCTTAAAAATCTCCACTGATGGGGATTCCACAACCCCCCTTGGAAGCCTATTTCAGTACTTAACTATCCTTAGGCCACGTCTACACTACCCACCGGATCGGCAGGTAGTGATCGATCTATCGGGGGATCGATTTATCATGTCTAGTGTAGACGTGACAAATCGATCATTCTGCAGTCGACTCCGGAACTCCACCAGGGCAAGAGGCAGAAGCAGAGTCGACAGAGGAGCGGCAGCCGTTGATCACGGGCCGCGAGGACAAGTGATTCTAAGTCAATCTAAGATTCGTCAACTTCAGCTACGCTATTCTTGTAGCTGAAGTTGCGTATCTTAGATCGATTCTCCCCCCCCCCGCCCCAAGTGTAGACCAGGCCTTAGTTAGAAAGCTTTTCCTAATAACTAGCCTAAATCTCTCTTGCTGCAGATTAAGCCCATTACTTCTTGTCCTACCTTCAGAGGACATGGAGAACAATTGATCACCATCCTTTTCATAACCATCCTTAACATAGCTGAAGACTGTTATCAGGTCCTCCCCTCAGTCTTCTTTTCTGATGACTAAACCTGCCCAGTTTTTTTTAACCTTCCTCATGCTTCCGGTTTTCTGAACCTTTTGTCATTTTTGTTGCTCTCCTCTGAACTCTCTCTAATTTATCCACTTCTTTCTTAAACTGTGGCACCCAGAATTGGACACAATACTCCCGCTGAGGCCTCACCAGTGCTGAGCAGAGAGGGACAACTACCTCCCATGTCTTATGTACAATTCTCCTGTTAATATATGAATGATATATTTTTCATAACTGGAACACATTATTGACTCATATTCAATTTGTGATCCACTCTGACCCCCAGATCCTTTTCTGCAGTTCTACCACCTAGTCAGTTATTCCCCATTTTGTAGTCATGCTTTTGATTTCGCCTTACTAAGGATAGTATTTTGCACTTATCTTTACTG
Organism: Dermochelys coriacea; assembly: GCF_009764565.3. NCBI lineage: Eukaryota > Metazoa > Chordata > Testudines > Dermochelyidae > Dermochelys > Dermochelys coriacea. Next base: position 68,618,023 of record NC_050078.2, on the reverse strand, counting down.
AATTTCATCTTATTGATTTCAGACCAATTCTCTAATTTTTCCAGGTCATTCTGAAATAGAATGATGTCCTCCAAAGTGCTTGCAACCCTTCCCAGTTTGATGCCAGCTACATATTTTATAAGCATATTCTCCATTCCATTATTCAAGTTATTAATGAAAATATTGACTATTACTGAACCCAGGACTGATCCCCGTGCAACTCCATTAAATACACCCTCCCAGTTTGATAGAAAGCCATTGATACCTACTCTTTGAGCAAGATCTTTCATCCAGTTGTGCACCTACCTTATAGTAATTTCATCTAGACCAAATTTCCCTGGTTATTTTATGAGAATATCATATGGGACTGTGTCAAAAACCTTCCTAACATCTAGATATACCACATCTACTTCTTCCTCCCTATTCACAAGCCAGTAACCCTGTCAAAGGGAGAAATTAGGTTAGTTTGGCATGATTTGTTTTTGACAAATTAATGTTCCTTATAACCCTATTGTCCTCTAGGTGATTACAAACTGTTTAATAATTTGTTCAAGTATATTTCTAGGTATCAAAGTTAGGCTATAATTCCCCAGGTCCTCTTTGTTTCCCTTTTTAAAAATAGGTACTATGTTTGCCCTTCTCCAGTCCTCTAGAACCTCACCTGTCCACCATGAGTTCTGGAAGATAATTGCTAACAGTTCCAAGATTGCTTCAGCTAGTTTTTTAAGTACCCCAAGATGAATTTCATCAAGCCCCGCTGACTTGAATACATTTAACTTATCTAAATATTCTTAAATGTGTTCTTTCCCTATTTTGGCTTGCGTTTCTTCCTCTTTGTTCTTAATATTAATTGTGTTAAATATCTAATCACCATTAATCTTTTTAGTCAAAACTGAAGCAAAAAAAAAAAAACCCAAGAGGCATATCATGTGAAAGGCAATGATTGCTCCTCTGTATGCATCAGTTTATTCATTTTAAAAGGAAATAATGAGACACGTTAACAAATGAATGGGGGGGAAGAAAGGGAGAATTGTGAAGCTTAGTTCTTATTATTTATCTACCATATATGTCCAAATACCCTCACAAAGTGCTTACTTGTCTGGCTGCCTGTTTTCACTGTACAAAATATTCTTCTCTTGGCTGTCACCCAAAATGAAAAATCACTATGTATTTTTCCAATTGGAAAAGCACCATTTAGATCAGCTATTTTAACCTTACATTCATTCCATTAAAATCAGTTTTTACTTCTTGCAGGAAAAAGAGAGAGAGAGAGAGAGAGAGAGAGAGACACACACACAAGTGCATCTTCTTTTAAAAAGCGTTCTTCATATCACTGTTTTAGGAAGGTGTTTATATGTTTTGTAAGTGCATTTATATTTTGGAGAACACAATTTCCTTTAAAATAAAAGTTATCTATATACAAGCAACCCTAGTTGAAAGTATCAGTACTGACTACGGTAACATTGTGACATCTTCACCAGAAAAACTGTTTTTGCAGCAAAGACGCCTCACTGAAGACAGGAGCTTCTAGCAATTTGGAAAGTAGGTTAGATAGTCCCTGTATTTGATCCACTCACACGAGTGGAGTTTGGAGATTCCTAGATCTTTACAAACCAGTGCAGCCCTTCTCTAGTATGAATTTAGTGAAGTAAATATGTAATCTTTAGCAGTGTCAATTTGATGCAACATGTTAAAAATGTATTTTCTATTCATGGAATTATATTTCATTTTCTATTACGGGAATTGTAATATTTCATTTTCTATTTCTAAATGCCACATAAAAATGACAGAGACAAGGTAGACGAGGTAATATTTTATTGGACCAACTTTTATTGGTGGAAGAGAAATTTCAAGCTTCACAAAGCTGTTCTTCAGCTGTGGAAAAAGTATTCAGTGCCACAGCTAAATACAAGCTGGGACAGATGTGTTAACCTCTTATGTTTAACAATGTCACAGGAGACCACTTAATTGCCCACTTCATTTTAACAATTCTGCAGTCATAGGACAAAGGAGGGTTAGTAGGTTACAAATTGTTGTAATGAGCCATAAAACCAGCATCTCTGAGTCCATGATTTTTAGTGTCTAGATTTTTAGCAGAGTTATGAATTTAAGTTCCCAGGCTTGGCTTTTGAAGGTGTGGTGCAGGTTTCTTTTGAGGATGAGAACAGAGGTTATTCCCTTTCCCACTTTTCACAATTCGTAACCTACTAACCCTCCTTTGTCCTACAACCGCAGAGGTGTTAATTGCCCACTTCATTTTAAGTGGTCTCCTGAAACATTAATCAACCCTTTATGTTTAACAATCTGTCCCACCTTGTATTTGGCTGTGACTAAACCTACAAATCTGTCACAGATTCGGGCCAGATTGCTAGATTAGGGCCACAAAGGTCACAGATTTTGTGATTTTCCATGACCTCCAGGACTTTAAGGCTTGGGCTGTCAGTCCTGTCCCCCCGCCAGTAGCAGGAATCAGGCTTCCGTGTTTATTGCCTGCAACCTGTCTGTGACTTTTACTAAAAATAACCAAAATAAAATCTTAACCCTAACTGTGACACATTGATTACTTGCCTCTCTCATATCCTGGGACCAATATGGCTACAATAACGCTACAAATATAAAAATGATTACTTATGTTTTCAAAAGGGACTGGTGAGTCCCTTTTATGAAGCACACAGTTACTTATGTATGTTTATTAGGGCTGCCAAGTGATTAAAAAAATTAATCGCAATTAATTGCACAATTAATGATGCTGTTAAACAATAATAGTCATTTATTTTAAATATTTTTGGATATTTACTACATTTTCAAATTATTCATTTAAATTACAACACAGAATATGAAGTGTACAGTGCTCACTTTATTTTATTACAAATATTTGCACTGTAAAAAAATTGTATTTTTCAATTCACCTCATACAAGTACTGTAGTGCAATCTCTTTATCATGAAAGTTGAACTTACAAATGTAGAATTATGTAAAAAACCTGCATTAAAAAAATAAAACAAGGTAAAACTTTAGAGCCTACAAGTCCATTCAGTCCTACTTCTTGGTCAGCCAATCACTCAGACAAACAAGGCTGGTTACAATTTGCAGGAAGAGATAATACTATCTGCTTCTTGTTTACAATGTCACCTGAAAATGAGAACATGTGTTCGCATGTCACTGTTGTAGCTGGTGTTGCAAGATATATACATGCCAAATATGCTAAAGATTCATATATCTCTTCATGCTTCAATATCCATGTTTCCATGCTGATGATTAGTTCTGCTTGATAAAAATCCAAAGCAGTGCGGACTGATGCATGTTCATTTTCATCATCTGAGTCAGATGACACCAGCAGAAGGATGATTTTTTTTTTGGTGGTTTGGGTTCCGTAGTTTTGCATCAGAGTGTTGTTCCTTTAAGACTTCTAAAAGCATGCTCTACACCTCATCGCTGGACTTTACTTTTTTTTTTTTGGACGGTACTTCAGATTCTTAAACCTTGGGTCAAGTGCTGTAGTTATTTTTAGAAATCTGACATCGGTACCTTCTTTGAGTTTTGTCAAATCTGCTGTGAAAGTGTTCTTAAAACCAACATGTGCTGGGTCATCATCTGAGATGGCTATAACATGAAATATATGCAGAATGTGGGTAAAACAGAGCAGAAGACATACAAGTCTCCCCCAAAAGAGTACAGTCACAAATTTAATTGACACATTTTTTTAATGAGCATCATCAGCATGGAAGCATGTCCTCTGGAATGGTGGCCGAACCATGAAAGGGCATACAAATGGTTGGCATATCTGGCATGTAAATACCTTGCAATGCCGGCTACAAAAGTGCCAGGCGAAAACCTGTTCTCATTTTCAGGTGACGTTGTAAATAAGCAGCATGCAGCAGTATCTCCCGTCAATGTAAACAAACTTGTTTGTCTTAGCGATTGGCAGAAAAAGAAATAGGACTGAGAGGACTTGTAGGCTCTAAAGTTTTACACTGTTTTGTTTTTGAGTGCAGTTATGTAACCAAAAAAAATCTGCATTTGTAAGTTACACTTTCACAATAAAGAGATTTCAGATCAGTACTTGTATGAGATGAATTAAAAAATACTATTTCTTTCTTATTTTTATAATGCATATATTTGTAATAAAAAATAATATGAAGTGAGCACTGTGCACTTTGTGTTGTGTTGTAGTTGAAATCAATATTGAAAATGTAAAAAAAATATCCAAAAATATTTAATACATTTCAAATGGTATTCTAGTGATATAAGTGTGATTAATCATGATTAATTTTTTTTTTGAGTTAATCACATGAGTTAACTGCAATTAACAGCCCTAATATTTATTCAAAACAGATGGTTATTTTCGGGTGTTTATAACACCTGCCAGGCTGAAATTTGACAAATTTTAACTCTGCTTGAAAACATTCTTTTTAATGTTTCAAAATGGCCTCATTCTCAAAAATAACTCAATTGTTTCTGAGACTGAGAAGAGCGAAAAAACCCACATTTGTCATTATAAAAAATAGTTACTTAAAAAAAAATAGTTGCTGCATGTCAACTGGAAGAAGAAACTTACAATTTCTTTCAAATTCAAAGTTGGCCCTTACTTTGCATATATATGCCTTCCAATGGTCCCGTAGAAACAGATTTTCTTTATGTTGAGAGACAATGATTTTTAAAAAAAACATACATTGTGGGTATGCCCTGAATTTTGTTCTAAGATTAATAATCTGCCACTACAGTCCATATACGTCACATTTGCATGATTATAAATGGATTTGCTATGTCCATTGAGTAGGTGATCTCACAGCAGTCTACTCAAGTTATACATAAACAAATAAAAAAATTGAATTAAAATTTCATTTTTAGGCCCCCAACTGTGCAAACAGCTCCAGACAGATCAACCCCTGTATATATGCGGAGCTCCATTCTTTTCAGTGGGACTCTGCGTGGACACATAAACCCACCTGCATAGAGCTCATTGGGGCCTTAATACATAAAAGAATGTGGAATACAATCTGTGATGATACCTATGAAAAGGAGAATATAAAAGGATGCAGAGCATCTGATCCCAGCCTCATTTTACATGATATGTTAAAACGTGCATGGAAGGCATACAAAATAGCAAAATATCCTGTCTTTTTGCAAATTCGCCCCAAAATAAAGGAAGCAAAGAAGTCAATGATATAAAGCTAGATAAAAGACAAAGTAACTAAGAAAAAAAAATGTTATATAAATACATGCATACATTTAAAAGAGAAAAATTAGTGGGCAAGATAAAAGTAGCACAAATACAGACCCCAAGTCCATCAAAGCTCTTACACACATGCTTATTTTTAAGGAGGAGAGCTGTCCCTCTGAAGTCAGTGGGACTACTCACAAGCATGCTTAACTTTAAGCATAAGGGTTTTGCTAGATTAGGGCCTTAGTGTCTCAGCAGAACTATGTTGTAGAGGTCAGTATTGCATCTAAGCCCCAACTGCTTTCAAGATTATTCTAAGCTCACTAAGAACCCACTCAGTCCAATAGTGGGGATATACATAAAGAAATTCTTTGAAAATCCAAATGTGTGCATCAAAGAAAGGGTGAAAATCATCTTAATTACATCTCTGTTTATGATGGGTGATCTCAAGTCAGTTCAGTACCTCAACATTTGAAAGCTTTTTATAAAGTTACTGATACTTCATAAGTGGGCAAAATAAATAAATAAATAAATAAATAAATAAATAATGAAAGGAACAAGCTCTCTCAAGAGATTTCCAACCTCTCTCTTATTACTCCTGCACCTCCACTTCTTGTCTTCACAAAAACCAGAAGGTGCAGGTTCTGAAGCACATAAATAATGAAACACTGACTAACTAACTAAGATAGATTTAAATTGGCTTGAGATTTGAAGAAAGGTTCAGGTCAGTTCATATTATCCCCACGTCCTTCAAATTCTGTCCCCACCCTCTTGACCCACACAAAGTCAGGTGGCTTAGCTTTGGTGCTGAGGAGATGGTTTGATTCTAAATGTACCAACTATTAAGCAGGAAACCATTGAATTATTGTATGTCTAAGCATTATATTGCAAGCACTACATTATATGAGTGTAAAATATGACAACCCACTACTGTTCCATTTTGTTATTTGTCCTTTCCACCCAGACCAATTTTCCATTCTTCTCTGTTAGCCATGTGTGCAAGAAACTACAATCTGAGCAATTCAGAAATATATATATGTAAAATAAATGGAATGTCATTAATACATTCCCAATCTGTAGTAATCTTGTATGATCCCTAATATTCAAGAAACTTGCTTTTCAAAATGTCACTGGGTTCATCGGTATATTATAGTACGACACGTTACAAGTTTATTTTAATCATAAGTACAATTATTTTATAAATATCTGAAATATCAGGAAAAAAGTTGAAAGCAATACCAGGAGAGCTCAGTTTTATTGCACACTACATCTTGCTTAGCTTGTTAATAAAACTCATAAAAATCACCCGCAACGGTTGTGGCTACATAAATCTCCCTTATTCCGCTTTATAACCCTGATTTTTCTTTTTTTTTTTAAAAAAACCCCAAAGATAATATGCAATAGATAGTAAAAGTTAGATTAATTTAAAAAGCCATTGTAAAACTGCTCTTACTTCATCTACAGGACTACTGTGTTCATCAAACTGTTCAGACACAATTTAAGTACTGGTGCCAAGAGTAAATTTAAATCTGAAATTGCTCCTTACAAGGTTAGTTTTAAGGTTCTGCCAAGGCAACTTCTTACAGCAGTTGCCTATGCAGTGAAGAAGACAGGTATTGTGTTTACAGCTGTTTCTCAGGTGCTTAATGATACTTTCCTGGCTGGAAAATGAACTTACTGTTCACTATAAAGAAAGGAGCATAAGGTTTGAGAAGAAATGCTGCTGGTTTTAACTAGTAGTGTATTTATTTTATTACAGTAGTTAAAATTATATTTAGCATTGTTTAGTATATCAGTGGACTTAGGGAATAAGAACAAAATTGGATACCATCATATATATCAAAAAGATTACATTTCTGATACTAATAAGTGAACAATTCAACAATGTGCATAATGGTGTTTAGTACTCTTTTTTCAGATCATTACCATTATTTGACTACCCTTTAGTGCCCTTAATACAGACAAAGTAAATATCAAACTAAGGAATGTTTGAGCATATTTGATATGATTCATACTGTACAATCCTACAGAAACAGAGGCAACTCTTGCACAGTTCATGCAGCTGTTAAACTCTGCAAACATGCTGGCCAATATCTGTGTCAATCACATCTCAATTAATTATGCACATTCAAAACAAATGAACTATATATGTAAAGGATCTAACGCAAAATCATATACCATCAAGGTAACATGTTTATAATGACTCAAGGACAGATTCTGTTAGTCACCAAGGGGCTCGGCATTAAGGGTAATGGAAAGTGGCACCCAACCAGGTGGAGCTCTGAGACAGATTATGCTTCCCCAATCTCCCTGGCACCACACGAATGTACAGGCTGCATCATCCATCATTTGTGCCACTCTGAATTCATTTATATGCCACGACTCACTGCAGGCACACAGACAAATTTATCCAAAATATCCATTATGTAAGCCCTATAAAAGAACCAAGTGGGGCTTCCACTGGGAGAACAGCTACACCAGGGTGCCTGTGTATGTGCTGCCCAAACTGGAGCCACATAGGCATTTGCAGAATACCACAATGGGAGTGGTCACAGACACACATCTATGTGCAATGCTGACAGACCCCTGTCATCAGGATCGAACCTGGGACCTCTGAAGCTAAATGCATGAGCCTCTCCTGCATGAGCTAAAAGCTATACAGCTAAGGCTGTAGAGCAAACTCATTAATCTCTCTCTCTAAGTGGTCTCCGTGCCACTAGATGGGACAGACCACCACATCCAGGAGGTGTGGGTGTTACACATGCAAGTACAATAGCTCAAAACCCCACACTCCACATGTATGGAGGGACGGTAACCACTACTGCAGCTCATTGGTTGGTATAGGTGCTTGGACGGTGAGGGCTGGGACCAGCACAGAAGCCATGAACCCAAATCCTTACTTGAGAAATGGATTTAATTTCCCCAACTGCTCTGCATTCACACAAGTGGTATGGTTTTCACCCAGACGGAATACCCTTCACACTATGCTCAGCGTAGGGTCTGCTATCTGTCCTTCTCCCTGTTCCTTCTGTGGGATGTACAAGGTGGGGGGGGGGACTCCTGCATCCTCTTCCATTCATGCACTAGAGTAAGGAAAAATTTGGTTCTCAGACTTCACGTTCTGTGTAGTCTTTGTTCAGGTGTGAAGGACAGTAATGCAGCAGAGAAAATTATTCCTGGAATAGCCTACATAGTGGACATATTCACAGCTCTTTTGGAGCTAACTGTCATCCCACTTGCACACGTAGTTCTACTGAAATCAACGGGACTACTCACCTAAGTTAGGCCAGCAGGACTTGCTTTTTAATTTCTACAGTATCAAAGTTGTGAACGAGTCAGTAAAAGTCAAGTACTTTCCTGAACCTCAGTCCAAATGTTCAATAATTCTTTAGGAAGAGTTAGATCGGTTTGGATGAGAAACACCTTGCCCGATCAAAGGTATTTTTTGCCCATACCTTTTTCCCCATCTTTGTGAAAATCATGCCATATCATTGTGCAATATAGCACATCTCGCAATCTCCTCTAGGTCAATACATTGAGTAGCTGTGAGCTCAGAGACAGGATGCTGTCAGAGACAGGATGCTGTCAATAATTCAGGTTTCAGAGTAGCAGCCGTGTTAGTCTGTATTCACAAAAAAAAGGAGTACTTGTGGCACCTTAGAGACTAACAAATTTATTAGAGCATAAGCTTTTGTGAGCTACAGTGAGCTGTAGCTCACGAAAGCTTATGCTCTAATAAATTTGTTAGTCTCTAAGGTGCCACAAGTACTCCTTTTCTTTTTGTCAATAATTCAGTTCACTATATTCAGGTACAATCTCCACACTGCATAATGATTACCCAATTGTTTTATTACTCCTTGGTATTAGAAATAAGGATATTGTTGTGACTCTTGGATCTCAAATGTGGGCCCACAGGGTTCATGGAAGCAGCCATGCTCCAACCCTCCCCCTGGCAGCCTATTGACAACTGCTTACCTGGGACCAGCAAAGACCAGGCCCAGCATGAAGGAGTCCTAGCTGTTTGTCCTGCTGGCCCTATTTAAAAGCCAACAGCAGGAACAAGAAGCTGTCTGAACAACTGGGCTCCGTCCTGCTCCAGATTGTGTGCCTATTGCCCCCTGGCCTGATTTCCTGGCATTCAGACCTGGCTTGTCTCCTGGCATCTGATCCGTGATTCCTGACCTTCAGTGGGCTCTTCTGGTATCCTGACCCAGCCTGACTCTGGTTCCCAACTCATGGTCCTGATCTCCAGTTTATCTCCTGCTTCTGTCCTCCCACTATCCTAGCCCAGCAGACTCGACTCCTGTCTCATGACTGGAGACTCTGGCTCTGACTATGGGGTCTGGCTGCCCATAACCTGGCCATGACAGATAAGTAAATATGCACATTTAATTCTCATCCCTTGAATAGCAAAATTGTTTCATTCCATATTATAAATATAGGGTGCACAGAGTCTATTCTTCTACTAAAAAGAAAAGGAGTACTTGTGGCACCTTAGAGACTAAAATTTATTAGAGCATAAGCTTTCGTGAGCTACAGCTCACTTCATCGGATGCATTTTTCCACCAAATGCATCCGATGAAGTGAGCTGTAGCTCACGAAAGCTTATGCTCTAATAAATTTGTTAGTCTCTAAGGTGCCACAAGTACTCCTTTTCTTTTTGTGAATACAGACTAACATGGCTGCTACTCTGAAACCTATTTTTCTACTGATGCCCTTCGATTTTGGATTTTATACACCTAGCTTCCATTAACATTAATAGGAGTTAGGTATATAAATCCCCACCAGAGATGGGAAAATAAACACTCTAATATTTTATAACTTGTAATCTTCAGTGTGTTGATACTGATTCTTGTTGCCATGACATCACTGTTATTATGGTAGAATATGCTCCAGCATATTCGTCAAATATATAATTACCCTGAATATAGCAAATCACTCCCTTTTGAGATGCAAAACTGTATCCATTTTCCCCCCACTATGTAAATATACACTAGAGCTACACAGTTGCGGAAACGTCAATGATTTCTCAGAAAAGACATTCTGAGAATATGGTTGCAAATTAAATCCGACTTCCGAAATTCCACTTCCAAAGGCAAGTAAATAGTATTAATAAAAATACTATCACCAGTCATTTTGGTAAAACAGATGCAAGTACATTTTATACTTTGACTTCTAAATTTTCAAGACAATTTTGGCACGTCTCAATGAAAGGTATGTTACTCCTGAGGACATTACCTGTCTCATCCTCAAAAAAGGCCTACATTTGAGAAAGCGACTATATTTATGATTGATTATAAAATAAACATTGGTGTAAAAATATGCAAACTTGTGCAAAATAATTTAATTTTGTAGATTTAAATTTTGCTTAGGGTTCTACCAGACTTCAGTGATAGTTTAAATGACTGCAACACACGGTGCATAGCCCATACAATTCAATTAGGCATATTAAAATAGGCAATTTTGATTATACAATAGACTTCTAGTTCAGCTTTGTAGAGCACTTTATAAATGTTACAGTTATGAGCCAGACATTTCATCATTTTTAACATATATTAAATGAGAGATTATTATGAATTTTCTTTACTGTGCAGACATCTGCTTAGACCTAATTTTAAAGCCAAACCTGAACTGACTACACCATAACAACCCAAACCTGACCCAATCCTGAATGTGTCAAGACATTTTCAGACCCAGCCCAAATCTTTGTCAGCATCACTACCACCTCATTCTTGGGGCTCAGCCTGGTTGGGGATTTCTGGTCCCCATGCCCACAATCCATCTCTGGCTGCTTCCTGCTTGAGGGGTTGGTGCCCCACTCCTGCCAGCCACCACCACCTTGCTGCCCTGTATATGCTGCAGATTGAGTATGCTGACAAGTCACAGAGACTCTCACTCTGCAGCATATGCAGTACGAGGCAGTCGCAGCTGGCAGGAGTGGGTCATGCAGCCACTGCGCCAACCCGACTGCTAGGAGGAGGTGAACAGGTACTACCCAAACCGAGCCCAAGAATCATAGAATCATAGAAGATTAGGGTTGAAAGAGACCTAAGGAGGTCATCTAGTCCAATCCCCTACTCAAAGCAGGACCAACCCCAACTAAATCATCCCAACCAGGGCTTTGGGTTGGGTTGTTTTCAGACCAGATCCAACCTGACCCCAACCCTTGCAGTTATGTTCCATCAGGTTCTTGTTGAGTTGCAAGGGTCTAATTCTTTGAATATACAACTCTGTATCCTTGAACAACTTATTAGCCCTATTTACTTCATTTCCTTGGGATAGCCACATATGTCAACTGACTAGGCAATTTAGGCCCACATTTTCAAACCTGGGTACCTAAAATGAGGGTCCTAGATCCCTAAGGTGGACATAGGAACTTTATTTCCATTGATTCACTGGCTATTTCAATCCTTAAAAAGCAGGGTGCCTATCACTCAATAGATTTGTGCGCCTTCAGCAGCATTAGAAACTCCTGTATGCTCCTGCAGCTACAAGCTTTAATTTTTCCCCTGAAGTAGAGGGTCTGAGTCCATGCAGACACCACAGCTGGCACTAATTAGCACCCTTGTTGATTCTCTCAGCTGAAATACCAAGTAGTGAGATATAAAGACAACTAGCTCGTCACATTTGTAAGCTTGGGAAACAATTGAATTGGTCTGAAATCAAAAGGATGAAATTAAATAAAGACAAGTACAAAATATAACACTTAGGAAGGAAAAGACAAATATGAAAAAGGGGAATAACTGGCTAGGTGGTAGTACTGCTGAAAAGGATCTGGGGGTTAGAATGGATCACAAACTGAATATGAGTCACCAATGTGATGCAGTTGTAAAAAAAGCGAATATCATTCTGGGATAGATTAACAAGAGAGCTGTATGTAAGACATGGGAGGTAGTTGTCCCACTCTACTCAATGCTGGAGTACTGTGTCCAATTCTGGATGCCATACTCTAGAAAAGATGTGGATAAACTGGAGAGAGTTCAGAAGAGAGCAACAAAAATGATAAAAGGTTTAGAAAACCAGCCCTGTGAGGGAAAGTTAAAAAAAACTGAACGTTTTGTCTTGAGAAAAGAACACTAAGGGGGGGACCTGATAATCTTCAAATACATTAAGGGCTGTTGTTAAAAGGCTGATCAATTGCTCTCCATATCCACGCAATGGGCTTAATCTGCAGCAAGGGAGATTTAGGTTAGATATCAGAAAAAACTTTCTGCCTAAGAATAGTCTCCCCGCCCTGTCCTCGCCATGGCGCCGCGGAGCTCCCGTCCCACGGGCTCGCACAAGGCGTGCTCCCTGGCCCGCCAGTGGAAAGCGAAGTGGCGGTGCTGGGACCTGGACCAGATCCACGGGGACCTACAGCCGGACAACACGGCCAGGCTGCTGCACCAGGAGCCGGACCCCGACATGCCTGGGAGTGCGCAGCCCTACTGCGCGCGATACTTTGTAGATTTGAATAGCATGAAGGAACATTTCAAATTTAAAGTTCACAAAAGAAGACTGAAGCAGCTGAGTGAGGAGCCTTATACCCCGCAGGAGGCAGAGAGAGCAGCTGGGATGGGATCCTACATTCCTCAAGAGAAGATAGAAGTACAGACTCAACCGCTTGAGATGGAGGAATCTGGCTGAATAGGGAGGACCAGAGATTGTTCTCTGATCCCATTTTGTGGCAGCTTCAAAAAAAAAGGTAAGTACTGGACTAGGCTTCCAAGGGAGATTGTTGAATCCCCATCACTGGAACTTTAAGATCCAGTTAGACAAACCTCTGTCTAGCTATACTTGGCCCTACCTCAGCATGAGTGGGCTGGGCTAGATCAGAGATGGATTAAGGTTTCCTGGGGCCCTGGGCCACAGCTTCTGCCAGGGACGGGGGCGGGGGGGTGCAGACTTCTGCTGGGGATGGGTGCAGAGAAGGTGGGGGGCCTTCCCGTATCCCTCAGCTTCTGATGAAGACGGGGGGCTTCCCCCATCCTGCAGCTTCTGCAAGGGGACTTCTCCCGCCCGGTCGGCAGCTGGGGCTCTGGGCTTCCGCCACCCAGCAGCAGAGTTTTTCCCAGGGCCCCCCAGTTGGCTGGGGCTCTTGGGCACAGGCCCTGTCGGGACAGTGGCTAATCCGCCCCTGGGCTAGAAGCCCTCTCAAGCTCCTTTCCAGCCCTACATTGCTATGATTCTGTGAACAAGGGTGCGTGTGAATAAAAGAGGTTACCTTTTAAAATTTGACCCACAAAGACTGTAATAACTAAAACTACATTGCATTCAAGTGTTTGACAAGTTCACTTTTGTCTCCCATTCTGGTGTACTGTGTTTTGTTGCCGTTTTCCCACAAAGGTATGTAATTGTCAAAGTCTACCACTGTACTTACCACACAGTAGAACCTCAAAGATACAAACACCAAAGTTATGGACTTATTGGTCAACTGGACACCCTGTGGAAATGGAAGTAATCAGGCAGCAGCGGACACACACACACACACACACACACAGCGCAAATACTTTACTGCCTCAGGGCATTAGCCCTGGGGCTCAGGGCCTCAGCCGGGGGAGGGAGGAGCTGAGGCTCAACTTGCAGAGTGAGGAGGGTCAGAGTTCCCGGCAGAATACTACACTTAGGAAGGAATAATCAATTGCACAAATATAAAATCGGAAATGATTGCCTAGGAAGGAGTCATGAAGAAATGGATCTGAGGGTCCTAGTGGATCACAAGCTAAATATGGAGTCAACAGTGTAACACTGTTGCAAAATAAATAAATAAATAAATAAATAAAATAAAATTAAAAATAAAAGCAAAACCTCATTCTGGGATGCATTACCAGGAATGTTGTAAGCAAGACACAAAAAGCAATTCTTCTACTCTACTGAGCACTAATGAGGTCTCAACTGTCTCCAGTTCTGGGTGCCACATTTTAGGCAAGATGTAGACAAATTGGAGAAAGTCCAAGGGGGAAAGGGGGAGAAGATTAAAGGTCTAGAAAACGACCTATGAGAAAAGATTGCAAAAACTAGGTTTGTTTCGTCCAGAGAAGAGAAGATTGAGCGGGGACATTATAACAGGCTTCAAGTATCTAAAAGGTTATTATAAAGAGAAGGATGATAAATTGTTCTGCTATCACTGAGGAAAGGACAAGAAGCAAGAGACAGTTAGACATTAGGAAAAATTTCCTAACTGTAAGGGCAGTTAACACTGGAACAAACTACCTAGGAAGGGGTTGTGGAATCTCTGTCAATGGAGGTTTTTAACAACAGATTCGACAAACAGCTGCCAGGGTGGTTTAGATAATATTTAGTCCTGCCTCAGTGCAGGGAAGTGGACTAGATGTCCTATTAAGGTACCTTCCAATACTGCATTTCTATGATTATTTGATTCTATGTATCACTTTACATGTGCCTGTATTAAAATGCATACTGTTTGCTTGCCCCCAGTTTACTATGCGATCCAGATAGCTCTGTATCAGTGAGCTGTTCTCTTCATCATTTGCCTCTCCACAATCTTTGGTTTCAGAGTAGCAGCCGTGTTAGTCTGTATTCGCAAAAAGAAAAGGAGTACTTGTGGCACCTTAGAGACTAACAAATTTATTAGAGCATAAGCTTTCGTGAGCTACAGCTCACTTCATCGGATGCATTTGGTGGAAAAAACAGAGGAGAGATTTATATACACACACAGAGAACATGAAACAATGGGTTTATCATACACACTGTAAGGAGAGTGATCACTTAAAATAAGCCATCACCAGCAGCAGGGGGGGAAAAGGAGGAAAACCTTTCATGGTGACAAGCAAGGTAGGCTAATTCCAGCAGTTAACAAGAATATCAGAGGAACAGTGGGGGGTGGGGTGGGAGGGAGAAATACCATGGGGAAATAGTTTTACTTTGTGTAATGACTCATCCATTCCCAGTCTCTATTCAAGCCTAAGTTAATTGTATCCAGTTTGCAAATTAATTCCAATTCAGCAGTCTCTCGTTGGAGTCTGTTTTTGAAGCTTTTTTGTTGAAGGATAGCCACTCTTAGGTCTGTGATCGAGTGACCAGAGAGACTGAAGTGTTCTCCAACTGGTTTTTGAATGTTATAATTCTTGATGTCTGATTTGTGTCCATTCATTCTTTTACGTAGAGACTGTCCAGTTTGGCCAATGTACATGGCAGAGGGGCATTGCTGGCACATGATGGCATATATCACATTGGTAGATGCGCAGGTGAACAAGCCTCTGATAGTGTGGCTGATGTGATTAGGCCCTATGATCCACAATCTTTGTGTCATCTGCAAATTTTGTCAGGAATGATTTTCTGTTGGTCTTCCAAGTCATTGATAAACATTTTAAATAGAGCAGAGCTGATAACCAATCTCTGCAGGGCCCACTCCATGTTGAAATGAACTCAATGATGAGTCCACATTTGTAGTTCCATTTTGAACCCAATCAGTTTGCCAGCTTTTCATCCCTTCATGTGTGCCGTGTTGATTTTGTATCATTTTAGTTTCTTAATCAAAATATTGTGCGGCACCAAGTCAAATGCCTTACACAGGTCTAAGTACATTACATTAATACTATTACCTTTATCATCCAAATTTGTAATCTCATTCAAAATGTATAAAGTTAGTTTAGTAAAATCTATTTCCAATAAACTCATGTTGATTGGCATTAATTATATTGCCCATCTCTGATCCTTTATCAATCAATTCCTGGCTCATTTCCTTAGGTGCTTACGTGTAAAATTCAACTTTCAGTCCCACTTGCAGTCGGTCAACTTCAAGTATACAATGCTGAAGAATGGAATTATTTAGGAGCAAGCTGGCAAAAATTAAAACAATTGCAATACCATGTGTTTTTGTAAGATATCCTAACTGCAAGTTATTATTCAATTTCTGATCCCATTCTAAGATCTCTAGACAGGAAGATAATTTATTTATGGGGGTTAGAACAGATGGCATGGTGAGTTAATATAAGTTTTACTCTGAAAAGTGGCACTGACTTAACTCAATAGATCTGTTTGTGTGTATTCAGAATCATGCCTCCTGAAATGGGTTAAAGTTTTTATGGCTTTGTATGACTCTTCACCCTTCAAAACCAACATAGTTCTGAGAGGAAGCTCGATTCTAGTTGATCTTCTACAGTCACTTTTTAAAGTAGAACTACTCTTTAATACACACTAGCTTTTTCCTCTGCCGATTTTTATTTTTCAAATCCTAACTAAATCACAAGGGTTACCCGAACCTAATCTGCCATGGCTGTTCATCCATATATAAAACACACAAATTGGCACAAACCTCACACTTTCACTACAAATATACAGTAGTTTCATGGTGACCCTAAACACTGGTGAATGCCTAGGTGCTCAGCTCATAGGTTACAAAGGGGTGCCTGTCTGGCAGCAGAACTAGCTGGTGCAGTATTTGATTGGTGTGTCAAGCATGATTATGTTAGGGGTGTAAGGAATGCAGCCAGGACACCCCTTGTGCCCCAGCTATTCCCTGGGCCATATAGGGTATGTCTATACTGCACATTAAGCCTAAGTCCGTGGGACCCAGGCATATGGACTTAGTGTTTCCAAGCCTGCACTTAAATGTCCTCACTGCATCGTAAACCTTGGTTTACAACTCCTGGACCCATGTCCCACAGACATGCTAACATGTTCATACTGCACTGTGCAGACATTCTGACTCAGATCTGCAGCTTCACCTGCGTCCACACTGCAAAATGACAGGGCTTGGACCCAAGTCATAGAGGGAGTCGTGCTCTAACTGACCCCCCCAAAACAGGGTCCTAGGACCTGGGTCCTGAGTGCTTGCTGACGAAGTTAGACTGATTTGTGTGTGGGCGGAAGCAGGCTTGGGCTCAAACATGAATCAGAACCTAGACTTAGTGTGCAGTGTGTAGACATACCCACCAGTTCCTTAGATGCAATAGCAGCTGGAGTACAAGTTAAGGCAGCCCTCAAAACCGCTCTAATCAGCGCCTAGGGCTGAACAAGCCCTGACATCACAAGGGTTGGACAGGTGTAAACCACCCCACCTCTGACCATCTCAGAGCTAGGTACCACACCTTTTAAAAAGTTTGTTCCATTACAGCATTTGGCTGCTCTTTATGTTTAAAAGAAGATAGCTTGCTCTAGATTTTAAGACCAGAAAAGACCATGATGATGATCTAACCTGACCTCCTGCATAACACAAAACATTTCACCCTCATACAAGATATAGGTTTGAAGGGAATTCAGACATAATGTGTAAAAAAATCAGCAGCGACTGAATCATAGGACTATGTTATTAAATTATAACGAAACACAAAGAGAAGCCCTACCCTTTTCATTGTGCACCTAAGCAGATGCACATGTTCAGTGTGAAGCCAAAGTAGCTATGTAAACAACCTTTTCTTAAACCATTGATGAAAAATGTAAAACCAAACCATTCCCAAAATCATGGAATCATAGGCTTGTAGGACTAGAAGGGACCTCGAGAGGTCTTCTAGTCCAGTCCCCTGCACTCAAGGCAGGACTAAGTATTATCTAAATCATTTCTGACACGTGGTTGTCTAACCTGCTCTTAAAAATCTCCAGTGTCAGAGATTCTACAACCTCCCCATGCAACTTATTCCAGTGCTTAATTACCCTGATTATGAAGTTTTTCTTAATGTCCAACCTAAACTGTTCTTGCTGCAATTTAAGCCCATTGTCCTATCCTCAGAGATTAACAAGAACAATTTTTCTCCCTCCTCCTAACACCTCTAAGTATTTGAAAACTGCTATGTCCCCTCTCAGTCTTCTCTTCTCCAGACTAAACAAACCAATTTTTTTTCCAATCTTCCCTCATAGGTTGTGTTTTCTAGATTAATCATTTTTTGCTCTAATCTGGACTCTCTCCAATTCAAATCACATCTTTCCTGAAATGTGGTAACCAGAACTAGACAATACTCTGGTTGAGGCCTACTCGGTGCGGAATAGAGCAGAAGAATGCGTCTTGTGTCTTGCTGACAATACTTCTGCTAATTCATCCCAGAATTGTTTGGTTTTTTTGCAACAGTGTTACACTGTAGACTCATATTTGGCTTGTAATCCACTATGACCCCCAGATCCCTTTCTGCAGTACTCCTTCTTAGGCAGTCATTTCCCATATTGTGTGTGCGCAATTGATTGTTCCTTCCTAAGAGGAGTACTTTGCATTTGTCCTCATTGAATTTCATCCTATTTACTTCAGACCATTTTTCCAGTTTATCTGGATCATTTTAATCCTATCTTCCAAAGCATTTGCAACCCCTCCAAGCTTGGTATCATCCACAAACTTTATAAGTATACTCTCTATCCCATTATCTAAATAACTGATGAAGATATTGAACAGAACTAGACCCAGAACTGACCTCTGCAGCACCGTACTTGATATGCCCTTCCAGCTTGACCGTGAATCACTGATAACTACTCTCTGGGAACAGTTTTCCAACCAGTAATACACCCACCTAATAGTAGCCCTGTTTAGACTGTATTTCCCTAGTTTGTTTACAAGAAGGTCATATCAGACAGTATCAAAAGTCTTAAAGTCAAAATATAGCACATTACCGCTTTCCCCCATCCACAAGACTTGTTACCCTGTCAAAGAATGTTATGTCAAATTTGACATAATTTGTTCTCAAAAAATCCACACTGACTGTTACTTATCACTTTATAATCTTATAGGTGTTTGCAAATTGATTGCTTAAATATTTGCTCCATTATCTTTCGGGTACTGAAGTTAAACTGACTTGTCTGTAATTCCCCGGATTGTCCTCATTTCCCTTTTTATTGATTGGCACTACATTTGCCCTTTTCCAGTCCTCTGGATTCTTTTCAGTTTTCCGTGACTTTTGGAAGATAATCTGCTCTGTCAACTCCTTGAGTACTAGGATGTATTTCATCAGGTCCTGGTGACTTCAAGACATCTAACTTGGCTAATCAATTTTTAACTTGTTCTGTCTCTATTTTAGCCTCTGATCCTCCCTCATATTCACTGGCATTTACTATGTTAGACATTGAGACACTGCTAATCTTTCTGATGAAAATTGAAACAAAAAAGTCATTTAGCACTTCTGCCATTTCCACATTTTTTTTATTGCTTTCCCCCCCTCATTGAGTAAGAGGCCTATACTGTTCTTGGTCTTCTTCTTGCTTCTAATGTATTTGCAAAATGTTTTCTTGCTACCCTTTATCTCTCTAGCTAGTTTAATCTCATTTTGTGTCTTGGCCTAATTTTTCCCTCCATACTTGTTTACATTCATCCTTTCTAATTTGACCTAGTTTCCAATTTTTTGTAGGACTCGTTTGAGTTTCAGATCATTGAAGATTTCCTGGTTAAGCGAGGGTGGTCTCTTGCCATACTTTGTCTTTCCTATGCAGTGAAATAGTTTGCTCTTGTGCTCTTAATAATGTCTCTTTGAAAAATTGCCAACTCTCTTGAACGGTTTTTCCCCTTACACTTGCTTCTCATGGGATCTTACCTACCAACTCCCCGAGTTTGCAAAAGTCTGTCTTCTTGAAATCCATTATCTTTATTGTGCTGTTTTCCCTCCTACGATTTCTTAGCATCATAAACTCTACCATTTCATGATCACTTTTATCCAAGCTGCCTTTCACTTTCAAATTCTCAATCAGTTGCTCCCTATTTGTAAAAATCAAATCTAGAACCTCTCCCCTAGTAGCTTTCTCCACCTTCTGAAACAAAAAAATTGTCACTAATACATCCCAGGAAATTGTTGGTTAATCTGTGCCCTGCTGCGTTATCTTTCCTAAAAGATGTTTGAGTAGTTGAAGTCTTTTATCACCATCAAGTCCTATGCTTTGGATGATTTTGTTAGTTGTTTAAAAAATAGCTTCATCCACCTCTTCTTCCTGGTTAAGTGATCTGTAGTAGACACCTACAAGGTTGTATCACAGAAACCCGCTGGGAGCTGCTACCTGATGTGCCAAGACTACTTCTGCTCCCACTTTCTTGCCCAGTCAGCTTAGGACTTCAGTGCCCTGCCTTGTTTGAGCAAGACCCACTAGCCTGCTGCAAACCCAGACCCAGGTCTGAACCACGTCCCCTAACAGCTGTAGGCTTAACTGAAAGCAGCTTACAGAAGTGTTCCTGTCCTTGACACTCAGATGTCCAACTCCCAATGGGGCCCAAACCCCAAATAAATCCATTTTACCCTATATAAAGTTTATACCGGGTAAACTCAAATTGTTCACCCTCTATAACACTGATAGAGAGATATGCACAGCTGTTCCTCCCCCCCTCCAAAGTATTAATACATACTCTGGGTTAATTAATAAGTTAAAAGTGATTTTATTAAATACAGAAAGTAGGATTTGAGTGGTTTCAAATAGTAACAGACAGAACAAAGTGAATTACCAAGCAAAATAAAATAAAACCCACAAGTCTATGTCTAATAAAACTGAATACAGACAAAACCTCACCAGTTCCAGTAACGTTCCTTTTACAGACTAATCTCCTTTTAGTTCAGGTCCAGCAATCACTCACACCCCCTGTAGTTACTGTCTTTTGTTCCAGTTTCTTTTAGGTATCCTTGGGGGGTGGAGAGGCTATCTCCTTAGCCAGCTGAAGACAAAATGGAGGGGTCTAAATAGACTCTCTCTTGCGGGTGGAGACCCGCTCCTCTCTCCTATGCAAAGTCCAGCTACAAAATGGAGTTTCGGAGTCACATAGGCAAGTCACATGTTCCTGCAAGACTGAGTTCTTTACTAGTCAAGCCACATTCCTGGGACAACTCAGATGTGGATTGGGGTCTTCAAGTTCTATCGTCTGTTAAGTGCTTCTTGATTGGGCACTTAACTTGGACATTCCTTGCTCAAGAAGCTGACCAAATGCTTCTTACTAAGGCTATCTAGAAATCAAGCAAATATACAGCCAATATTCATAACTTCAACTACAAAAATGATACAAGCATACAAATAGGAGGAACAGATTCAGTAGATTATAACCTTTACAGAGATATGTTACATGGCATATGTAGCGTAAAACATATTCCAGTTCATTAGAGCATAAGCTTTCGTGAGCTACAGCTCACTTCATCGGATGCATTTGGTGGAAAAAGCAGAGGAGAGATTTACACACACACACACACACACACACACACACACACACAGAACATAAAACAATGGGTTTATCATACACACTAAAGGAGAGTGATCACTTAAGATAAGCCATCAGCAGCAGCAGGGGGGGGAAAGGAGGAAAACCTTTCATGGTGACAAGCAAAGTAGGCTAATTCCAGCAGTTAACAAGAATATCAGAGGAACAGTGGGGGGTGGGGTGGGAGGGAGAAATACCATGGGGAAATAGTTTTACTTTGTGTAATGACTCATCCATTCCCAGTCTCTATTCAAGCCTAAGTTAATTGTATCCTGTTTGCAAATTAATTCCAATTCAGCAGTCTCTCGTTGGAGTCTGTTTTTGAAGCTTTTTTGTTGAAGTATAGCCACTCTTAGGTCTGTGATCGAGTGACCAGAGAGATTGAAGTGTTCTCCAACTGGTTTTTGAATGTTATAATTCTTGACGTCTGATTTGTGTCCATTCATTCTTTTACGTAGAGACTGTCCAGTTTGGCCAATGTACATGGCAGAGGGGCATTGCTGGCACATGATGGCATATATCACATTGGTAGATGCGCAGGTGAACGAGCCTCTGATAGTGTGGCTGATGTGATTAGGCCCTATGATGATATCCCCTGAATAGATATGTGGACAGAGTTGGCAACGGGCTTTGTTGCAAGGATAGGTTCCTGGGTTAGTGGTTCTGTTGTGTGGTGTGTGGTTGCTGGTGAGTATTTGCTTCAGATTGGGGGGCTGTCTGTAAGCAAGGACTGGCCTGTCTCCCAAGATCTGTGAGAGTGATGGGTCGTCCTTCAGGATAGGTTGTAGATCCTTGATGATGCGTTGGAGAGGTTTTAGTTGGGGGCTGAAGGTGATGGCTAGTGGCATTCTGTTATTTTCTTTATTGGGCCTATCCTGTAGTAGGTGACTTCTGGGTACTCTTCTGGCTCTGTCAATCTGTTTCTTCACTTCAGCAGGTGGGTATTGTAGTTGTAGGAATGCATGATAGAGATCTTGTAGGTGTTTGTCTCTGTCTGAGGGGTTGGAGCAAATGCGGTTATATCGTAGCGCTTGGCTGTAGACAATGGATCGTGTGGTGTGATCTGGATGAAAGCTAGAGGCATGTAGGTAGGAATAGCGGTCAGTAGGTTTCCGATATAGGGTGGTGTTTATGTGACCATCGCTTATTAGCACCGTAGTGTCCAGAAAGTGGATCTCTTGTGTGGACTGGTCCAGGCTGAGGTTGATGGTGGGATGGAAATTGTTGAAATCATGGTGGAATTTCTCAAGAGCTTCTTTTCCATGGGTCCAGATGATGAAGATGTCATCAATGTAGCGCAAGTAGAGTAGGGGCATTAGGGGACGAGAGCTGAGGAAGCGTTGTTCTAAGTCAGCCATAAAAATGTTGGCATACTGTGGGGCCATGCGGGTACCCATCGCAGTGCCGCTGATTTGAAGGTATACATTGTCCCCAAATGTGAAATAGTTATGGGTCAGGACAAAGTCACAAAGTTCAGCCACCAGGTTAGCCGTGACAGTATCGTGGATACTGTTCCTGACGGCTTGTAGTCCATCTTTGTGTGGAATGTTGGTGTATAGGGCTTCTACATCCATAGTGGCTAGGATGGTGTTTTTAGGAAGATCACCAATGGACTGTCGTTTCCTCAGGAAGTCAGTGATGTCTCGAAGATAGCTGGGATGCTGGTAACGAAGGGCCTGAGGAGGGAGTCTACATAGCCAGACAATCCTGCTGTCAGGGTGCCAATGCCTGAGATGATGGGGCGTCCAGGATTTCCAGGTTTATGGATCTTGGGTAGCAGATAGAATACCCCAGGTCGGGGCTCCAGGGGTGTGTCTGAGACGTCGAAAATAGGATTTTAGCCACAACAATGGTTCCCGTAACCCACCCAGCAATATTGTTAATCTATCCAACTATACTCTTAGCCCAGCAGAAGAATCTGTCCTATCTCGGGGCCTCTCCTTTTGCCCCTCCACCCCCACGAACATGATACAGTTCTGTGGTGACCTAGAATCCTATTTGCGACGTCTCAGACTCAAGGAATATTTCCAACACACCTCTGACCAACATATTAACCCACAGAGACCTTCCTGCCAACACTACAAAAAGAAGGATTCTGGGTGGACTCCTCCTGAGGGTGGAAACAGCAGCCTGGATTTCTACATAGACTGCTTCCGCCGACGTGCAGGATCTGAAATAGTGGAAAAGCAGCATCGCTTACCCCATAACCTCAGCCATGTAGAACACAGTGACATCCACAGCCTCAGAAACAACTCTGACATCATAATCAAAAAGGCTGACAAAGGAGGTGCTGTCGTCATCATGAATAGGTCGGAGTATGAAGAAGAGGCTACTAGGCAGCTCTCCAACACCACTTTCTACAAGCCATTACCCTCTGATGCCACTGAGAGTTACCAAAAGAAACTACAGCATTTGCTCAAGAAACTCCCTGAAAAAGCACAAGAACAAATCCCCACAGACACACCCCTGGAGCCCCGACCTGGGGTATTCTATCTGCTACCCAAGATCCATAAACCTGGAAATCCTGGACGCCCCATCATCTCAGGCATTGGCACCCTGACAGCAGGATTGTCTGGCTATGTAGACTCCCTCCTCAGGCCCTTCGTTACCAGCACTCCCAGCTATCTTCGAGACACCACTGACTTCCTGAGGAAACGACAGTCCATTGGTGATCTTCCTAAAAACACCATCCTAGCCACTATGGATGTAGAAGCCCTCTACACCAACATTCCACACAAAGATGGACTACAAGCCGTCAGGAACAGTATCCCCGATACTGTCACGGCTAACCTGGTGGCTGAACTTTGTGACTTTGTCCTGACCCATAACTATTTCACATTTGGGGACAATGTATACCTTCAAATCAGCGGCACTGCGATGGGTACCCGCATGGCCCCACAGTATGCCAACATTTTTATGGCTGACTTAGAACAACGCTTCCTCAGCTCTCGTCCCGTAATGCCCCTACTCTATTTGCGCTACATTGATGACATCTTCATCATCTGGACCCATGGAAAAGAAGCTCTTGAGGAATTCCACCATGATTTCAACAATTTCCATCCCACCATCAACCTCAGCCTGGACCAGTCCACACAAGAGATCCACTTCCTGGACACTACGGTGCTAGTAAGTGATGGTCACAAACACCACCCTATATCGGAAACCTACTGACCGCTATTCCTACCTACATGCCTCTAGCTTTCATCCAGATCATACCACTCGATCCATTGTCTACAGCCAAGCGCTACGATATAACCGCATTTGCTCCAACCCCTCAGACAGAGACAAACACCTACAAGATCTCTATCATGCATTCCTACAACTACAATACCCACCTGCTGAAGTGAAGAAACAGATTGACTGAGCCAGAAGAGTACCCAGAAGTCACCTACTACAGGACAGGCCCAACAAAGAAAACAACAGAACGCCACTAGCCATCACCTTCAGCCCCCAACTAAAACCTCTCCAACACATCATCAAGGATCTACAACCTATCCTGAAGGACGACCCATCCCTCTCACAGATCTTGGGAAACAGACCAGTCCTTGCTTACAGACAGCCCCCCAATCTGAAGCAAATACTCACCAGCAACCACACACCACACAACAGAACCACTAACCCAGGAACCTATCCTTGCAACAAAGCCCGTTGCCAACTCTGTCCACATATCTATTCAGGGGATACCATCATAGGGCCTAATCACATCAGCCACACCATCAGAGGCTCGTTCACCTGTGCATCTACCAATGTGATATATGCCATCATGTGCCAGCAATGCCCCTCTGCCATGTACATTGGCCAAACTGGACAGTCTCTACGTAAAAGAATGAATGGACACAAATCAGACGTCAAGAATTATAACATTCAAAAACCAGTTGGAGAACACTTCAATCTCTCTGGTCACTCGATCACAGACCTAAGAGTGGCTATACTTCAACAAAAAAGCTTCAAAAACAGACTCCAACGAGAGACTGCTGAATTGGAATTAATTTGCAAACTGGATACAATTAACTTAGGCTTGAATAGAGACTGGGAATGGATGAGTCATTACACAAAGTAAAACTATTTCCCCATGATATTTCTCCCTCCCACCCCACCCCCCACTGTTCCTCTGATATTCTTGTTAACTGCTGGAATTAGCCTACCTTGCTTGTCACCATGAAAGGTTTTCCTCCTTTCCCCCCCCCACTGCTGATGGCTTATCTTAAGTGATCACTCTCCTTTACAGTGTGTATGATAAACCCATTGTTTCATGTTCTCTCTGTGTGTGTGTGTGTGTGTGTGTATGTGTATGTATATATATAAATCTCTCCTCTGCTTTTTCCACCAAATGCATCCGATGAAGTGAGCTGTAGCTCACGAAAGCTTATGCTCTAATAAATGTGTTTGTCTCTAAGGTGCCACAAGTACTCCTTTTCTTTTTGCGAATACAGACTAACACGGCTGCTACTCTGAAACCTGTCATATTCCAGTTATGTCACATATATAAGAAAGGAAAAAAAAGTGATCCAGGTAACTACAGACCAGTTAGTTTGACATCTGTAGTATGCAAGGTCCTGGAAAAAATTTTGAAGGAGAAATTAGTTAAGGGCATTGAAGTCAATGGTAAATGGGACAAAATACAACATGGTTTTACAAAAGGTAGATCGTGCCAAACCAACCTAATCTCCTTTTTTGAAAAAGTAACAGATTTTTTAGATAAAGGAAATGCAGTGGATCTAATTTACCTAGATTTCAGTAAGGCATTTGATACCGTGCCACATGGGGAATTATTAGTTAAATTGGAGAAGATGGGGATCAATATGAACATCAAAAGGTGGATAAGGAATTGGTTAAAGGGGAGACTGCAACGGGTCCTACTGAAAGGCGAACTGTCAGGTTGGAGGGAGGTTACCAGTGGAGTTCCTCAGGGATCGGTTTTGGGACCAATCTTATTCAATCTTTTTATTACTGACCTTGGCACAAAAAGTGGGAGTGTGCTAATAAAGTTTGCAGATGATACAAAGCTGGGAGGTATTGCCAATTCGGAGAAGGATCGGGATATTATACAGGAGGATCTGGATGACCTTGTAAACTGGAGTAATAGTAATAGGATGAAATTTAATAGTGAGAAGTGTAAGGTTATGCATTTAGGGATTAATAACAAGAATTTTAGTTATAAGTTGGGGACGCATCAGTTAGAAGTAACGGAAGAGGAGAAGGACCTTGGAGTATTGGTTGATCATAGGATGACTATGAGCTGCCAATGTGATATGGCTGTGAAAAAAGCTAATGCGGTTTTGGGATGCATCAGGAGAGGCATTTCCAGTAGGGATAAGGAGGTTTTAGTACCGTTATACAAGGCACTGGTGAGACCTCACCTGGAATACTGTGTGCAGTTCTGGTCTCCCATGTTTAAAAAGGATGAATTCAAACTGGAGCAGGTACAGAGAAGGGCTACTAGGATGATCCGAGGAATGGAAAACTTGTCTTATGAAAGGAGACTTAAGGAGCTTGGCTTGTTTAGCCTAACTAAAAGAAGGCTGAGGGAAGATATGATTGCTCTCTATAAATATATCAGAGGGATAATACAGGAGAGGGAGAGGAATTATTTCAGCTCAGCACCAATGTGGACACAAGAACAAATGGGTATAAACTGGCCACCAGGAAGTTTAGACTTGAAATCAGACGAAGGTTTTTAACCATCAGAGGAGTGAAGTTTTGGAATAACCTTCCAAGGGAAGCAGTGGGGGCAAAAGATCTATCTGGTTTTAAGATTCTACTTGATAAGTTTATGGAGGAGATGGTATGATGGGATAATGGGATTTTGGTAAGTAATTGATCTTTAAATATTCAGGGTAAATAGGCCAAATCCCCTGAGATGGGATATTAGATGGATGGGATCTGAGTTACTATAGAAAATTCTTTCCTGGGTATCTGGCTGGTGAATCTTGCCCATGTGCTCAGGGTTTGGCTGATTGCCATATTTGGGGTCGGGAGGGAGTTTTCCTCCAGGGCAGATTGGAGAGGCCCTGGAGGTTTTTTTGCCTTCCTCTGTAGCATGGGGCATGGTTGACTGGAGGGAGGCTTCTCTGCTCCTTGAAGTTTTGAACCATGATTTGAGGACTTCAATAGCTCAGACATGGGTGAGGTTTTTCATATGAGTGGTGGGTGACATTCTGTGGCCTGCGCTGTGCAGGAGGTCGGACTAGATGATCAGAGTGGTCCCTTCTGACCTTCGTATCTATGAATCTATATACATTCATAAGCATATTTCCATAGAGCTTTATGGGGTGCACCATCACACCTACCATGACATCACTCTTGTTTAACCCCTTTATCCTTACCCAGAGACTTTCAACATGTCTGTCTCCTATTTCCATCTCAACCTCAATCCAAGTGTATACATGTTGGATACAAGGCAACACCTCCTCTCTTTTTTCCCCTGTGCATGTTCAAAGTACAGTTTTCACAACCCCATAGTCAGTCAAATCAAAAGAAGTTTTCCCTGGCGTTGTCAAAGGAACTTTTCTTCATTATGGGACTATTAACCTGCCTAATTTAAAGTTTGTCTAGTTAAATAGCTAGTGCTATTTAAATTTATGCCATGCATAGATCAAATGTTACACATACACACTCAGAGTATATATTACATATAAAACATTTAATCTTTCAGGTCTTATCTGTTTTGTAAAGTTTGAGCAAAAACTATTCTGCCATTTTGAAATGGAGACTGAAAAAACACTTTCCCATTATTTTTAAAAGGGTTAGATTTTGGCCCCTCCATTGAAATGATTGTCACCTATCATCTGATAGCAGCCATACAATATGAACACTGACGAATGTGGGAATTATCTCTATTAATTTTTGTGGGTGTAATCTATATGTATAGATATCTCTCTGGGTTTGTGTGGTTATTGTATGACTGGCTAAAAGGTAGTCAATATTAAAATCCTCAGAAACCCACGAACTCTGGTTGTAGGCAAAATTAAATTTCCTGGAGCTCAAAGGGACAATACCGACAATCTATGTGGGAAGAATAACTCCAATACCTCTGGAGAAACATATGAACTTGTTTGTTCAGGTTCAGATGCTCTGCTCCAAATCCCAGGAGATCTTCAGACAGAAGTCTGAATAAAATGACTTTAGAATGAAGTCCGGGGGAAGGAGACCAAAGCCCTGAGTTAAGTGGGAAAGCGGGATACCGGGAGGAAGCACAGGCAGGAATGTCTGAGAGGGGAGGGCTCCTGCCTCATACTGGGAATGAGGGGCGATCAACAGGTTATCTCAAGTGCTTATATACAAATGCACAAAGCCTTGGAAACAAGCAGGGAGAACTGGAGGTCCTGGTGATGTCAAGGAATTATGACGTGATTGGAATAACAGAGACTTGGGATAACTCACATGACTGGAGTACAGTCATGGATGGTTATAAACTGTTCAGGAAGGACAGGCAGGGCAGAAAAGGTGGGGGAGTAGCACTGTATGTAAGGGAGCAGTATGACTGCTCAGAGCTCCGGTACGAAACTGTGGAAAAACCTGAGTGTCTCTGGATTAAGTTTAGAAGTGTGTGCAACAAGAGTGATGTCATGGTGGGAGTCTGCTATAGACCACCGGACCAGGGGGATGAGGTGGATGAGGCTTTCTTCCGGCAACTCACGGAAGCTACTAGATCGCATGCCCTGATTCTCATGGGTGACTTTAATTTTCCTGATATCTGCTGGGAGAGCAATACAGCGGTGCATAGACAATCCAGGAAGTTTTTGGAAAGCGTAGGGGACAATTTCCTGGTGCAAGTGCTAGGGGAGCCAACTAGGGGGAGCGCTTTTCTTGACCTGCTGCTCACAAACCGGGTAGAATTAGTGGGGGAAGCAAAAGTGGATGGGAATCTGGGAGGCAGTGACCATGAGTTGGTTGAGTTCAGGATCCTGACGCAGGGAAGAAAGGTAAGCAGCAGGATACGGACCCTGGACTTCAGGAAAGCAGACTGACTCCCTCAGGGAACAGATGGCCAGGATCCCCTGGGGGACTAACATGAAAGGGAAGGGAGTCCAGGAGTGCTGGCTGTATTTCAAGGAATCCCTGTTGAGGTTACAGGGACAAACCATCCCGATGAGTCGAAAGAATAGTAAATATGGCAGGCGACCAGCTTGGCTTAATGGTGAAATCCTAGCGGATCTTAAACATAAAAAAGAAGCTTACAAGAAGTGGAAGGTTGGACATATGACCAGGGAAGAGTATAAAAATATTGCTCGGGCATGTAGGAAAGATATCAGGAGGGCCAAATCGCACCTGGAGCTGCAGCTAGCAAGAGATGTCAAGAGTAACAAGAAGGGTTTCTTCAGGTATGTTGGCAACAAGAAGAAAGCCAAGGAAAGTGTGGGCCCCTTACTGAATGAGGGAGGCAAGCTAGTGACAGAGGATGTGGAAAAAGCTAATGTACTCAATGCTTTTTTTGCTTCTGTTTTCACTAACAAGGTCAGCTCCCAGACTGCTGTGCTGGGCATCACAAAATGGGGAAGAGATGGCCAGCCCTCTGTAGAGATAGAGGTGGTTAGGGACTATTTAGAAAAGCTGGACGTGCACAAGTCCATGGGGCCGGACGAATTGCATCCGAGAGTGCTGAAGGAATTGGCGGCTGTGATTGCAGAGCCCTTGGCCATTATCTTTGAAAACTCGTGGCGAACGGGGGAAGTCCCGGATGACTGGAAAAAGGCTAATGTAGTGCCCATCTTTAAAAAAGGGAAGAAGGAGGATCCTGGGAACTACAGGCCGGTCAGCCTCACCTCAGTCCCTGGAAAAATCATGGAGCAGGTCCTCAAAGAATCAATCCTGAAGCACTTAGAGGAGAGGAAAGTGATCAGGAACAGTCAGCATGGATTCACCAAGGGAAGGTCATGCCTGACTAATCTAATCGCCTTTTATGATGAGATTACTGGTTCTGTGG
Organism: Dermochelys coriacea; assembly: GCF_009764565.3. Classification (NCBI taxonomy): domain Eukaryota; kingdom Metazoa; phylum Chordata; order Testudines; family Dermochelyidae; genus Dermochelys; species Dermochelys coriacea. The sequence goes on along the minus strand of NC_050078.2, from coordinate 68,587,868 downwards.
ATGAAGGGAAAGCAGTGGATGTATTGTTTCTTGACTTTAGCAAAGCTTTTGACACGGTCTCCCACAGCATTCTTGTCAGCAAGTTAAGGAAGTATGGGCTGGATGAATGCACTATAAGGTGGGTAGAACGCTGGCTAGATTGTCGGGCTCAACGGGTAGTGATCAATGGCTCCATGTCTAGTTGGCAGCCGGTGTCAAGTGGAGTGCCCCAGGGGTCGGTCCTGGGGCCCGTTTTGTTCAATATCTTCATAAATGATCTGGAGGATGGTGTGGATTGCACTCTCAGCAAATTTGCGGATACTAAACTGGGAGGAGTGGTAGATACGCTGGAGGGGAGGGATAGGATACAGAAGGACCTAGACAAATTGGAGGATTGGGCCAAAAGAAATCTAATGAGGTTCAATAAGGATAAGTGCAGGGTCCTGCACTTAGGATGGAAGAATCCAATGCACCGCTACAGACTAGGGACCGAATGGCTCGGCAGCAGTTCTGCGGAAAAGGACCTAGGGGTGACAGTGGACGAGAAGGTGGATATGAGTCAGCAGTGTGCCCTTGTTGCCAAGAAGGCCAATGGCATTTTGGGATGTATAAGTAGGGGCATAGCGAGCAGATCGAGGGACGTGATCGTTCCCCTCTATTCGACACTGGTGAGGCCTCATCTGGAGTACTGTGTCCAGTTTTGGGCCCCACACTACAGGAAGGATGTGGATAAATTGGAAAGAGTACAACGAAGGGCAACGAAAATGATTAGGGGTCTAGAGCACATGACTTATGAGGAGAGGCTGAGGGAGCTGGGATTGTTTAGTCTGCAGAAGAGAAGAATGAGGGGGGATTTGATAGCTGCTTTCAACTACCTGAAAGGGGGTTTCAAAGAGGATGGCTCTAGACTGTTCTCAATGGTAGCAGATGACAGAACGAGGAGTAATGGTCTCAAGTTGCAATGGGGGAGGTTTAGATTGGATATTAGGAAAAACTTTTTCACTAAGAGGGTGGTGAAACACTGGAATGCGTTACCTAGGGAGGTGGTAGAATCTCCTTCCTTAGAGGTTTTTAAGGTCAGGCTTGACAAAGCCCTGGCTGGGATGATTTAACTGGGACTTGGTCCTGCTTTGAGCAGGGGGTTGGACTAGATGACCTTCTGGGGTCCCTTCCAACCCTGATATTCTATGATTCTATGATTCTATGATTCACAAGACAATCTGTGACTTTAAGGGGAGAGAGACACTGACTGATAGAGTGCACTCCTGCAGCCTTTATCTCGCCCATCCCAATGCTGTGACTATCTAAAATTTTCCCAGAAAAATCATAGTTTAGGTAAGATAGTACGTGTTTCAGGTTTTGTTATTTTAACCCTTGTCAATCAATAAATCAATCATACTTGTTTTGGAAAGCGGTCCTAAGTCACTGCAATTCCATACTCATCATAAGCTCCCAGACAGAATTCTGCAGCAGGGTCCAAATTCAGTTGGGCCTGAAGAGGTAATATGCTTCTGGGAATAGAAGTGCTGTAACCTGGTGAACCAGTCTAAAAATGGGCTACACTGGAAGTTCTGCCTGGAGAGAAGGACAGGCACAGACTGGTGGCTTGTAAAAGGCGCTCATGGGAGTGAATGAAAGGGGGGCCAAAATACAATGCACACTGGGAACAACTACTACGTATGAAGTTTCATAGACATAATGGGTTGAATCCTGGCCCCGTTGAAGTCAATGTCAAAACTCCCATTGACTTTAACAGGACCAAGATGTCAACCAATTTGTGGGATACATAAACACACAGATATGGCAGCACTTGATTCTGAGGCAGCTTTTATCAACAAGCAATTACAAGTTTAGAACAAATGTCTCAAGAGACATTAAAAAGCATTTATCTGTATATATGATCCAATGACATCCTCTGAGTAGGTTAATTGAGTTTTACATTATTTATCATTAATATACCATGGGAATCTGTCCAGGCACATGAAACTGATTTTGAGAAGGAGAGAAACTTGCTTGTTGGACTTACAGAAGATGAACATACTGCAAAGAGGAGATAAAGGCACTCCTGGGGCTGAGTTCTAATTTCTGATGCATGGCAAACATTTAAAATAGTTCAGAAATTCTGCTTCTAAACCTATGCACTCAGGGCTGCACAGTGCCATCATCAGATCTGCACTGTAGAGCCTGAAATCTGATCTGACATTCAAGAGGCTGACAGCAGCTGCAGCACTTAGTTGAGGACCACACTGCATGCTACCACCCAGCAAAATGAGTGGTCATCTCTGTAACTCTATGGTGCGTCTTGCCAAAAGACATGCAAGCAGCACAAAACACTACACGACTGATCTAAAGCCACTGAAGTTGGTTCAAAGACTCACATTGGACTTTGCATCAGGCCCTAAAATATATGCCATCAGAAAAAAAAAAGAAGAGGGGAAAAGCTGAGTATAAATCTATCACATTATTGGGCTTTTCAGCACTAAAGGAGTGTGGCTATTTATTGGCAGTCTAGTTACAAGGTATTCTATTTATGTTATTTTTATCCATTTTTTAAAAGAACAGTTGTATTTTGACTAATAGGATAATAATTTATTTTAAGACACTGAATGAATGTAGATTTGTGTGTCTTACAGTTATTTGTATGTTGCAATAGTGCCCCAAAAATGCCAGATGGTATCTAAAAAGGTCCCTTCTCCAAAGAGTACATAGGTAAAGCACATTTATGTTTGTGAGACGGGGATTTTTTTTTTTTTTTAAAAAGAGGGTCAAAGGGTCAGACAAAAGCTTCACAGTTTACAAAAGGAGGAGGTATCAGAAGCTGCAGGAATTTTCATAGATCAAAATGATCCCAGTGATTTATAAGCCCAATATTCATCTTCTGTAGCTAAGTGCAACTCTGATCTACATGGGCTGGTGGAAGATCACCACTTTCCTAGGGAAGAGTTCGATCCGTGGGAGGCAACAGGACTACCAGTGGCATCTTCAGGCCCAGGACCCTGCTGACACCCTAACCTCTTTTGCCTAATTGAACTTCAGACTTTCTGATGTAAAGACCTTTCCACTGTTCAACTGGGATCCTCCTTGACCCCATGGGCACCATCAAAGAGCATGGGGAACCCCTGAGCCACAGTGGTTCTATAGCATCAGATAGACTAGGTGCCTTGATGGGAAAGAAGAGGACCAATCATCTGGTGGTAACAACTATGAACTGCTTCTTAATGTTCAATTAAAATATGCTAATTTGAGAGTCCAGGTCACCATCTTAAAATCTGATCATTCAAAATATAATATTGGAGGTAACTTCCTTTAAATGGATTGAGTCTTCTTCAGCGTGTATATATGCCAATCAATTTTCATATCCTTATCACAAAAAGAAATGCTATTCTAACTCCTTGACTGTCTGTTTTAAAGACATAGCACTAAAAATGATAAAAAACATACTGAATTCACAGAGCCTCCTGTTTTTTCTAGCAAACATGTATACAGATAGGCAGTGCTAAATATACATCAAGAAGGAAAGATGATCTTGAGCTTAAGGCATTGCTCTGGAACTCAGGGGAGTTGGATTAAATTCCAGATTTTCCAATCAACTCTGTGTCCCTGGGCAAGTAATTCAGCCTCCCTGCGTCTCAGTTCCCCATCTGTAAAATGGGGATATTACTGCTTTTCTCCCACCCTTTGTCTGTCTTGTCTATTTATAGTTTAAGTTATTAAGGGACTCTCTTAAAATATATCTACAGTACCTTGCACATGTGCCCTGATCTTGGTTTGGGGTGCTATGTATTATCATAATATTGCTACCAATAATAGAAACTGAAACAATCCATAAAAACACAATAAATATGAAAGCACAGTATATTTTGTACTTAACAGTCAGGACATCATGTTCCAATGACTTATCAAGAAAATTTTGCTGAGAAGAGAAATTCAAAGATACACTTAGATGCCCCATTTGTAAAATGAATGCACTGGGAAAATCAGCTATTAGAAAAAAACTTGAAAGTCTGTGCTTATTTGATTACAATCCTAAAACAGCACAGTTCCATCAGGGGAATAAAATTGCACATACAAAGAATGCAAGTTCAGTCACCTCGTTCATTCTTCATCCGCTGAGACTGCCAAGTCACTGTTCCCTGCAGATACCCACTTTAATTCTGCACTCAGAATTCTTTGCACATACCCTATGAGAAATGAAGCATGCATGCACTGGTGGAAACAATGTAACTTTCCAAATTCAGTCTGTAAAACTTGAGACATTTCACAGAAGTAAACTGAAAATCTTTGTCATTTAATAGCGGGAAAATCATCCTAGATTGGTTACCATAACCAAACAGAATTTCACCGGAAAGTAATGAGAACTCTGCTAACGCAAATAATCTGACCAATATTAATCCCTTTTGCTGCAAGGAATGTTTTTTTTCTTTCAGATCGGATATTTAAAGTAGCATGTGAACATGGACACCAACACTAGCAGAAATAACCCTGCAAATTCAGTGGACTAAGCATATTTTAACTGTCAGTGTTCTAGCTCCAATGAAGTACTTAAAAGCTCCTGAGGAGTATGTGGGAAACTCCTATGCTTTCTGCTGCAAGCCATGAATGGATAGAAGTGCTTCCACCTGGTCCTCTCTGGTGAGAACTGGGCCTCCAACTATCACCCGTTAAAACCTGGAAGTTTGTTGCAGGCTAGAGAGCTGCAGAGTGACTACTGTTGAAAATAGAGAGCTTAGCCAACCAGATGCAAAAGTGAGGCTGGAGAAAGGTATCCAGAGAAAGTCTCTTTTTGTTCCTTCAACCTATGCAACACAAAGCTGTACTTGAAACTTGGTATTATGAAAGAAGAAAGAAACTAATAGAAGTGGCATAAGAAAAAGAAATGAGAAAATTATTAATATTGTTTAGAAACAACTAAGTACACATTTTCTCCAGTCAGGATTTGGCAGAAGCTGGGTCAGATATTTGATCTTTCCTGGGCTTTTAAATTTTGTTCTGCACATACCAAAGTCTATCTAGAAAACCAGGGAAATGAACAAATTCCCAGACTTGGCCAATTCTAGAATATTCAAGTCCCCCAACTGTGACATAACAGAATTCCAGGATATTTCAAACCAATAATGTAGCTCTTACTTCTCGCAGGCTAAACAAAACTGCTCACATAACGTGTACTTTTAGCCAATCTACTGTGTGTTCTGTATCTCAGGTTCTTCTTAGTATTTAAATTTCAAACCAGCTACAGCCCCTCGAGTGCATAAGCTGGTGCCTGAAAAAACAATGCTGTGTGTCCCCAGCCAGACCTGGAAATCTCATCAGATTCTGAACAAATATATCTTTCTATGTCCACAAAGGACCTGATAATCCTTGTTCCTGCTCCCATCCATTAACATTCTTCTCTACCTCCCAGCTCAGCCTTTCTCCAGCCAGCTGAAAAGGGTTGTGCTTCCTTATTGCTATCTACTGTAGAACTCTTAATTCATAAGCACATCACCCACTCTGCAACACCTCACACCAATCGCTATTTATAGTTTATAAACTTCCTCTCTTCCCCAATCAGTTTTTTCTCCCATTCATTTGCAACTCCTCACATCCTGCCAACATTATCCAAGGTCTTAAGAAAATAACCCCTCCTCTCTTGATTTCTTTACTTCTGCTGTCATTCGTTGTTGTACCCTTGTTCTTGCTTCCTCCATTTTCATGCATGGCAATAACTTTCTCCAATAGCTTTCCCATCTCTTTAAAATCTGTCATGGTTCATCCTCTTCTCCAGAATCCTCCTTTAACTAGGACACTCTAGCCACAAATCTATTTCTAACCGTCTTTCAGCAGTACTTGGGAAGGTATCTTTCTCTCTTATCTTCCATAACGACCCACACAGCAATATCCATGACCAATTTAAAATTGGGGTTTCTCTACCCCTTTATTATGGAAAACGTTTTTCTTTTTGTAAGCAATGACCACCTACTCTCTACTCCTGATAGCACCCCCTCCTTGACTTTAGTAGAGGCTTTAATGCTGTGAACCACTCTATGGTATCTTGCCTTGTCACACACCTAGCTATACAGGATGTAGACATTTTTAGTTCTGTCATGTTTCTGTACTTACCTAACTGTTCTACCTCTGGTGGTGATTCCAGGTTGCAATAATACCCTCATGCATCTCCAAGCGCAAAGTCAATGTTGATTTTGGGGGATGGTGGTGGTCTGCTCCTTTTGTCATTCAAAAAGCCAATTCTAAAATCATAACACTCTCTCCTTACACTTTCCCATACACAATACATGCTGCCTTCCTCCCTCCCTCCAACTGCAAGTTCCTAATGGTTCTGTCACACTTTACTTCATCACTCATAATCCCTGTAGTCTCTGCCCCTCTCTTCCTCCCTTTGTGTTCTCACCCACCTATAGCACATCTGCCAGTGACTGGGAAAAGATCACCACTGTCATTTGCTACTGCCCTGTTTCTGTGTAGATGTTGCTTCCCATGTATGATTATTCCAGGGTTGAACATAGTGGGAACAGCAAGCAGGGAGATCAATCGGTAGGCACCTTCAAAGGGCCTGCTAGCATTATTTGTTCCATCCCCAACAACAAAGGGAGCTTCCTGGAGTGATGGTGGGAGTGGTTTTGGACCTTTCCCCTCCTTCCTGTGGATCTTCTACTCAACCCTGTTACAGCTCCTGGTGCTTTTCCCTGCCCCATTGGTCCCAGCAAGTGAATCAAACAGCTGAAGGGAGGACCATGGAGAGTCACTCTTCTGCTTGAGAAATGGCACCTCTGGGAAATCCCTTTTGGATTTGGTGGTTGGATCTATGCCTATGGTTTCTCCTCCACTCCAACACCTCTAATCAAAGGAGTCAAACAGGACCGAGTGCTGGCAAGTTCTTGCGTTCTCTGCTATTCTTTATTCTGATCTTTAAACTACCTCTAACCTTAGCTAACACATTTACACAGAGGACACAGCTGTATGTGTCTTTCAATATTTTTGAGGCACACAGATACCGCAGTTATGGGCAGGATCTAAGAAATGACATGGATAGTCAGATTTAATGACTCCTCTGTCTTAAGGCAGAAAGCTTGATGCGTCTTCTCCCTCAACTAAATATCTCCAATGCAGCAGCTCTTGCGCAACCCTCAAACACAGCTCACCTCTTCTTCTTGGCCCAGGTCTCCTTTTTCCTCCCACTATCCGCTAACCTTGGGCACCGTCAGGAAGTTACCTTCTGGACCCACCCCTACCGATTTGCTGAAATGAGCATCATGATTTCATTTCTTCTGACTTTGATTATTTCAGTTCCTTTATCTAGGGCCACTCAAAGTCCCAGCTCTCCTTACTCCAGCAGGTGTAGAACTTGTAATTGCTCACTTTTATTCACACAAAATAAAATCCACAACCCCCCCTATTCTCAGACTGGCTCCCCATTCCTTTCTAAATCAAGTTATCAATTGCCCTCCATTTATTTAGAACTTCCTAAAGGCTTTCTCCTCTCACTTGCAGACCTCCCCGGTTTTTACCCTCCTCTTTTTCCCTTTCATTCATCTAGCACTGGCCTCTTCTCAGTCGCTTTACAACCACATATCATGACAGATGCAATACTTTGCACCTCCTGCCATGCAGAACAGAAGTCATCCTACTCTCCAGCTTTTCACACACTCCATTTTATAATCAAATCTCAACTGAAATTCTTTCTTCCTATCGTTTCCTCTCACTTTCTTTCTCCTTTCATTATTACTCTATAACTAATTGTGTAATACATTAAACCAAGAAAAGCTGCATTGCATTTTTGTATTAAGACCATTTGCATATCATCCTATTTCATATTGGTTGTATTTATGAGTTTTTGTCTTCTTTCGTGTCAGGATTTCTCATTCTAATTAATTGTGTGGGTGCCACAAATGTGCTTGCCTATTCTTCATTTTACTATTACTATCAAAGGTGTTTTACATTTTGCTGTGGAGAGCCTGAAGTACCCATGATATTTTGTTTAGAAGCATTAGGAATCAATCTTCCCTGCACTGGGGAGAAGAATATTTCCAGAATTGCTGTTAAACCATGTGCGTTTTCCCCCCACAATATTCACAATCAAATGCATGTTTGTCCTTTTCCTACTGCTGAAAAAGTCTGACAGGAGTTTTATAGTGCTGATGAGTTTCAATCAAGAGAAAATCATTAGCCCAGATTTAGATTTTCTCTCGTTTCTTTTTCTATGGCTATGGAACCATTATTTCAGCTGATTAAACTATATTATAATGCAATGGTACCTATACAGTATGTATTATTGTGGATGCTCAGTTGGATTTTTGAGGGGATATATTCTATTCTGGGTAGGTGGCATGCCAGAATCATAAAATACCTAGGAGACTCCCTCCAAAGAGTGTGTGCATCTTGGCTGGGGAACACTCATACATATAAATAAGAAAAGAGTGGGGAGAAAGAATGAGTGATGGAGTCTCCTGAATGGTAAATGCACTCATGTTAAACAGACCAGTTTACAAGTTGGATACAACTTCCCATTTTCAATGGTTACTTCCATTAATCTGTAGAAATCTCAAATATAGGGAGATTACATTAAAAATGAGTATTTACTACACAGTGGAACTGGAAATAACCCTTTTTTCTTATTCAAAATAAATGTACAGCTATGTTAAACCATTGCTAAGAGGTAGACTTTTTAATGGCAATCAATGTAACAAGCAGTAAGGAAGGGTATAACCAATACCATCCTCCAAGGTTTAGCATACAAACTTAGCAATGGAAACATGTATATATGAAACATTGTTATGTACCACACAATTTCAATATTCTGCATGCAAAGGGAAGATGTGCGTTCTGCCAGTGCATAGTTTGAGTGTCTCATTTGAAATGTATTATCTTAACTCTGTAGTTCCTAGATTTCTACCATTAGTATTTTGGATTTTTTTCAAATCTAACATTCTTGACCGGTAATATGCACTCACATAATGCTATGTGCTTGTGATCTTGCCACCACTTTAATGTTTTTTGTATGAAGAGATCTCCCTCCTTTTATCCTCTGAAATAGGATCTGAGAACGAAAATGAGAGAGACAAGGATAATTCTCCTTCTATATAGGAAGTCTCAATAGATTTAGATTTTTTTTTTTTTAAGGATTTAATTTTTATTGTTTAACTTAGAGCAGGGGTTCTCAAACTTCATTGCACCATGACCCCCTTCTGACAACAAAAATTACTAAACAACCCCAGGAGGCGGGGTGGGGGGATGCAAAGCCCAAGCCCAAAGGGTTCAGCATCAGGCAAGTTGGGGGCCCTGTAGCCTGAGCCCCTCTACCCAGGACTGAAGCCTGAGCCCCAGGCAGCGGGGCTTGAGCTTTGGCCCCAGGTGGTGGGGCTTGGCCTTCAGCAGGTCTCACGCCAGCCCTGGCAACTCCATTAAAATGGAGCCCCCACACACAGAATCACTGACTTACAGTATATTCACACAGGAGCTAGGAGCGAGCTTCCCAGCACAGGTACACAGACATGCTATCTCTGCTTGAGCTGGCATGATAAAAAAAATAGCGTGGATCATAGAAGATTAGATGTTAGAAGAGATCTCAGGAGGTCATCTAGTCCAACTCCCTACTCAAAGCAGAACCAACCCCAACTAAATCATCCCAGCCAGGGCTTTGTCAAGCCTGGCCTTAAAAACATCTAAGGATGGAGAGTCCACCACCACCTCCCTAGGTAACCCATTCCAGTGCTTCACCACCCTCCTACTGAAATAGTTTTTCCTAATATTCAACCCAGACCTCCCCCACTGCAACTTGAGAACATTGCTCCTCATTCTGTCATCTGCCACCACTGAGAACAGCTTAGCTCTATCCTCTTTGGAACTCCCCGATTCAGGTAGTTAAAGGCTTCTATCAAACCCCCCCTCACTCTTCTCTTCTGCAGACTAAGTAAGCCCAGTTCCCTCAGCCTCTCCTCCTAAGTCATGTGCCCCAGCCCCCTAATCATTTTTGTTGCCCTCCGCTGGACTCTTTCCAATTTTTCCACATCCTTCTTGTAGTGTAGGACCCAAAACTGGACACAATACTCCAGATGGGGCCTCACCAGTGCCAAATAGAGGGGAATAATCACTTCCCTCAGTCTGCTGGCAATACTCCTACTAATGCAGCCCAAGATGACGTTTACCTTCTTGGCAACAAAGGTACACTGTTGACTCATATCCAGCTTCTTTTCCACTGTAATCCCAGGTTCTTTTCTGCAGAACTGCTGCTAAGCCAATCTGTCCACAACCAGTAGCAGTGTGGGATTCTTCCATCCTAAGTGCAAGACTCTGCACTTGTCCTTGTTCAACCTCATCAGATTTTTTTTTTTTAGCCCAATCCTCCAATTTGTCTCGGTCACTCTGGACCCTATCCCTATCCTCCAGTGTATCTACCTTCCACCCAGCTCAGTGTCATCTGCAAACTTGCTGAGGGCGCAATCCATCCCATCATCCAGATTATTAATGAAAATGTTGAACAAAACCATCTCCAGGACAGACCCCCGGGGCACTCCGCTTGATACCGGCTTCCAACTAGACATCAAACCATTGATCGCTACCTGTTGAACCCAATAATCTAGCCAGCTTTCTATTCACTTTATAGTCCATTCATCCAATCCGTACTTTTTTAAACTTGCTGGCAAGAATACTGTGGGAGACCATATCAAAAGCTTTGCTAAAGTCAAGATATATCACATCCACCACTTTCCCCATATCCACAGAGCCAGTTATCTTGTCATAGGAGGCAAATCAGGTTGGTCAGGCATGACTTGCCGTTGGTGAATCCATGTTGACTGTTCCTGATCACCTTCCTCTCCAACTGCTTCAAAATGGTGGCACAGGTACCAGCTTAGGCTAGAGCTCCTTGAGGTTGGACCAAGGGGATCAGGTGTGCTTGGACTCAGGTGGCTACCCCATGCCATTGCCAGTGCTGCAGTGTCCTCACTGTGAGTTAGCACCAGTCTGTCTTCATGGGCTGGGAGCTGCAGCGTAAACATTCTAGATGGGTCTACAAGGTATTTAGTTAGAACATTTGTATTATGAAGGACAGGGAAAAACAGGATATAAACATCTGGGTGTGTTTTAAGAAGGAAAATCTGAACTATCAAAATGGTAAAAAGTGGTTGCAAACCAGTTTTCATAATGAGAGTAACATCCCTAGAAATTATATTAGGGACTATATTAGGGACATCAAATGGTCAGACCTAGAAAGAGGGCTAAAGGGAGCTGCATGGACTTAATGGACAGAAGAACTTGAGTGAGAGGCGCAAAAGTTTCATTACAAATGTTTATATGGTATCCTTCTTTGTAAGATCCGAGTGCACTTTTCATAGCTTTGATTCAAGCAAGAATACTCCCTAATGGAAAAAAAGTAAAATACAGTGATCTACACAGCAACACAGTTAGTTCCTCCTGGGGGAATTCTGAACCACTGCGCATGCACAGAATTCATATTCCCCTGCAGAGTTTTTTTTCTCTGCAGCATATAGATTCTGTTGGAGAAACACTGAAATTATACCTTTTGCCCTACAGAGGCTGCTGTGGCACCAGAAGAGAGGGCAATCATTCAGAGAGGCTGTGTTCCTCATAGCAGGGCCAGGTGAGGTAGCACTAGAGAGACAGTGTGGGGCATGCAGGGCTGCTGGGGGGTTACAGACTGTGGTTCAGAAGGACTAGTGTGGGGGGACAAACTGGGGCATGGGCTCAGGAGCTACTGGGGTGACAGCATTGAGCCAGGGGCTAAATAGGAGAGGGGTTGTAGGGCCACATGGGGATGGGGTTCAGGGACACACAGGGATGGGGGCAGTTGTGCCTGACTGAATGGGAGAGCCAAGGGCCAGCCGTGATCTGGCATAGGGGATGCTCACCAACTCCCTAACACTCCCTCCCCCTGCAAAAAACCCATTCCATACTTCTCACACCCACACCCAACAAGCCTCCAGGTTCACTCCCAAGCTCCTTCTCTCTCCCTCAGCTCCTCTGTTACCCCCAAGCCTTTGCACTGCGTCTGAGAAGTGCAGGAAATAAGTTTCTGTATTGTAGTTTAAATGAATTACTCAACTTTCTGTATTAATATGCCTAGTAAGGAGTCAAACAAACATTTCCTAAATCTTTTCTTTTTGTCTGTATTGTTATAGACTGACATACTTGTTGACAGGAATTTTAAAATAAATTACCAAAATAATTTAAACTGGCATGATTATATCTTGTTATTCTGACAAATAAAATTTGCAGAATTTTCAAGTATTGTGCTAAGAATTTAATTTTTTGGCACAGAATTCCTCCAGGAGTTAGTTTAGAGGACAGAGACTAAGGAAAAAAAGCTTGGAGTTGGCAAAATATATTTATTTTTTGTACTCATGTCCAGGCTCCTAGGCACCACAAAGAGATTTTCTGATGAAAACTGCTATATAAGAGCAATTGCTATATGAGATGTCTTCATTGCCATATAACTAGCTCCTACATAAAAGACTTCCTGATGAAAATTGCTAACTATTTATTGCCAGACATGTTAATTTAGGGGGGGGAGGGAGGGGAAGCAAGGGGGAAGAAGTGTTAAAGATGCACATTTGAAAAGCAATATTGAATGGATAACAGTTGGACTCCACTGAAACATGTTTAATCTTCAGTCTTGTTAACAAGGAGTACTTGTGGCACCTTAGAGACTAACAAATTTATTTGAGCATAAGCTTTTGTGAGCTACAGCTCACTTCATCACCAAATCATCCACCAAATGCATCTGATGAAGTGAGCTGTAGCTCACGAAAGCTTATGCTCAAATAAATTTGTTAGTCTCTAAGGTGCCACGAGTACTCCTTTTCTTTTTGCGAATACAGACTAACACGGCTGCTACTCTGAAACCAGTCTTGTTAATGACATTTTTGAATGTCAATTCAAGGTTTTGAATTAAAAACAGTTTAAAAACTGTTTCTGTATAAAGTCCACAATCTCTCTTCTGAGGTCTATAAGAGCAGGGCTCCCCTCTAACATCCATTAGCAAGTCTATAGGAACAGATAGGAAGTCAGGAGATATACACCTGGTGTGAGATGAGGATTGTGAACAGTGGAAGGGAATGGAAAGGGAGAAGGTAAATCCACAGTGAAAACTTTGAACCCTTCTCCTATCAACATAGCCAGTTCATCTGGCTTATATGGTTAACAAGCTTAAGATCATGACTTTGAGTCTCGCACACTCTTACACTGAAAAGCCACCACCAGTTCACCCAGCTGCAAAATGGGTACATGAGCCATTAGATTAGGATGCTCAAAGACAGCTGGATGTAATGCTGCCACATCATTCTCCTATGTACCACTGGCTATGAATCTGAAGTGCATTCTCTTTTGCCAACGTTTAAAATGAGGGAGAGTTTGTCTTACTGTGTCCTTCGATAGACATAACGTCTGCAAAGTGCCTAGGACAATGGGGCCCTGATCTTTGATGAGAGTTACTAGGTACTACATTACCGTGAATTAAAAGATAACACTAATTAACATTTACCACACCCAGTCCCCTGCACCTCCTTTATGTGTCTCTGCTCCTTAGCAGTTTCTTCCCCCAGCCATCTATTCCCTCAATCTCTCCCCCAAAACCCCACATGCCAAGAACAGGTATCACAGTTCCATGCCATGCAACCATGCTTGCCCATCCCTGTGTTAACTGTATTTGCAACTGGAAAAGAAAAGGAAAAAAAAACAGTTTGGCTACTGTTCCATAATTGTCGTTTGAATTTTAACACAACACAGATATACCATTTTAAGTCTCCACTGAGTCCTTTATAAATGTGTTTATGTGCGGTCTCCAAGCTGGTGTATCCATATTATACAACATTACTTTTTTTTTAAAATGAGAACCATCAAGAATCAAGCCTGGAAATCTCTTATGTAAGATCACTCTGCTGTGTATTCTTATAGCACGAGAACTACGAAGAAAAGCTAAGCCCCTCTCTTATGCTAAGGGCATGCAAGGACACACCTTAAATAGCTGACACATAAAGAGGTGTTGCAGCTATGTGCTTTATTGCTAACTGATAGTTACATTACTTAGTATCAGTACATGCTATTTACGTCTCCCAGTATGTAAGTGGGATGGATTTAGTCCTATTATGAAGGGTGTCACACACATGAAGAGAGAAAACAAGTAAGGAATGGTGCTCTGACAATATTTTTAAAAATCCAGTAGGTCTGGGATTCCCCCCCCACCTTTTTTTTTGTTTATTTGTTCTTTTGCTTGTTAACCTGTGAAAATTCCTTACAACTGATTTTAAATCACAGCAGACAGACAGTCTCAATTTTTGCCCTATTACTTCAAGAGTAAGATTTGTATAAGAGTCCTGCAGAAACATTTTGTGGGATTTGTAATGCTTGTTTGCCTTCTATTGTTTGAGTGAGGCATTCCTTCAAAAATACAAGATCCTTGTATGCACAATAAATCACAATTTTGATTGGCTTATCTCCTTTAGATGACTTACAATATGCAGTACATTATCTGCACTGCACAGACATTGGTATTACATGATAAAAAGGAAAATTTTAAAAACAAAGAAATGACAAACTATACACAAAAAAACATTTTAAATTGAATCTGTCGTACATGAAATATCACCCCTTCCTGAAGCAGCATTATATTTTTAGCTAGCATTTTTTATAAACAAAATGCTATACCAAGAGACTTTCAAAGCTTGAGGTTCTTTTTTAATGCAATGCACGAGTAGAAAGGCCTTACTGTTTTATGGAAGAAGGGGGGAATAAAAAGCTAGAGCATGCAAGACGGGCATAAAACTGAATGAAAGAGGAAAATTGCTAAAGCAGCAGCAGGAGGATTTTTTTTAGATGAGATATGAAAACACTAGTGAGTATTAAAAATCCCATGGCACTTTCTGCTTAAAAAAAATCCCATTAACTTCACTGGGACTACTTGTGACATACAATGATTTCACTGGAGTAAAGCTACCACCATCTGGCCCCGTGTAAATAAGATCATCTGCTGATGGAGTAGGTGATGCATTTTGCAGGTGATTTAAAGACAGTGATGGGGTTTATAAACCTCAAACTATAGAGGAAGGGGTTAAGGATCTGCTTTGGGCCACCATACCTCCCATGCATGCACAGACTGGAGGAGGGGCTTAAAGGGGAGCAAAGTGGCTACTTGCTGAAGCTCTGAAAAAAGGAGCATGGGGGAGGTCCTGCTGCTGGAGCCCCTAACTACTGGTGGTCTTCCTGACCTTCTGAATGAAAAGCATTCTGGACATTTGCAAGGTTGAAGATTTCTTTTTTGATTTTTTTTTTGTTTACAAGCCTTTGCTCTTCTCTCTTGCATAGGGAGACCAGTAGGAAGTGATCCACAGAAGCAGCTGCATAGCACTCCAGGGCTGAAGACTCATAGACCTACCTTTTGTGCCCTGGATTGGACTCCAGTAGAGAAGGTTGGCCCAGGCTCCCCTGCATAGTGGCTGGGGGCAAAATGACTCTCTCTGATACCAAATATTCAGGACTAGAGACCCCATATCCTAGAGAGTCCCAAGTCCAGGCTTCATCTGGCCAAAGTCCTAAAGCCCCTTGCTGGACAGCAGAACTAAACTTTCGCTGGACCCTCTACGTACCCCTGAAGGGGTGGACACAACTTGTAGCCCAGCTGGAGGGCTAAGCCACAGAAGGGCACAGACTGCTATAGGGCCTGAGGGGCTATCAACTGGAGGCGCCAAGATAGAAGACCACCTGTCATGCCCTCGCCCAACTACTAGGCAGTGTCTGGGGGAGCAAACCTCTTCCGAGACACCATCAATTATTTTGGTTCTGTATTTGGGAAAAAGCCAGATGATGCATTGGTATCATACAATGATATTTTCTACTCCCACAGTGACTAAGAAGGATGTTAAAAAAACTAATAAAAATAGACATTTTAAAATCAGTACATCAAGACAACTTGCATCCAAGTATTTTTAAAAAACTGGCTGAGCCAAGGAGCTCTCTAAATTATTAATATTGATTTTCAATAAGTTTTCGAACACTGGTGGAATTCCAGAGAATAGGAAGAAGGTTAATGTTGTGCCAATATTTTAAAAGGATCAAGAGGACACCCCAAGTCAGTATAGTCCTGCCATTCAAATAATGGAACAGCTGATACAGGCTCAATTAATATAGAATGCTAAACAACACGGGTATGTCAACCTAACTGATTTTTTGGGGGCGGATGTCATGTTTGGCTGATAAAGATAGTAGTGTTCATGTAATACATTTAGACTTCTGTAAGGCACTGACTAGGTATCACATGACATTTTGATTAAGGAACTAGAATACAGAATCAACATGGCACACATTGAATGGATTAAAAACTGGCTAACTGAAAGGTCTCAAAATGGAAGTGTAAACAAGCTTCTGTGCCTAAATCAACCCCATGGTACAGAGATTGGCACACTCCTCCCCTTATTCAGGGGTTCAGGCAAACTGCAGTTTATTTTAGTTGGGCTTCCAGCTCACCCCTAGAGAAGCTGGTCTGTTCTTTTCCCCTTCCTCCTCCCAATCACTAAGCTTCCTCCTTTTTTCAAATCCTACACCCAGCCCTAACAGTCAATACAGATGCACCTTGAGAAGGGCTAATTGAGACTCTGACTGCAAGTTAACTGCTTCCAGATAAAAATGGGGATTATATACAATCACAACCATATCCAATAGTGTGTGTATACATTTATACAGACACTTAAAACTGCTTAAGCAAAAACTACTTGTTTTTAAAAGATATAGCCAACATCTCAATGGATCATAGCTGCAATGGTTAGGGGAATAATCTGGTTATTAATTCATAAGCTATTTGGAGTGTAACCTTAACATTTTTTCATTTAACACCTCCAGTATATTCTATCCAAAACAATTAAGACTTTACTTTTTACTCCCAGAAGTCAAGTATACAGTGTAAACAAGACAGAATAGGATGAATAGCAGAGCTAATACCATGTTTACGTCCAGGATGCTTGTGATATATTAGAGAGATTCAACATTTACATTTAGGCTTCATGAAAAATGAATTTCTTTTTTCTTAAGAAGATGTTTGCATATGCAAAAGCTTTGTTTAAATATTGAGGGAAAAGATTTAAGAGTGAAAAAATCTATGATTCAACACAGAATTGCTAATTTCAAATATAAATACTATACTAAATGAGCACCTGAGCCCCTTCCTCCAGACTTTAGGCTTTTGAGTGCTTATTTTATATTTCAATCACATTTCTGTAAATTGAAAGGGATCCAGTATTATGCATGAATAATTAAAACTGAACTACATTAAAATGGAAAAATAGAAAAACAATTAGTATTGCTAACTATGGTCTCATTCAATTTACATTAATTTTTCATTTTGGTAAGTATACAGTACTGTAACATGCATCCTTTCCTTTTAACCATATCCCTGAACACTAATGTAGAACAGCTACAGAATCTGTATTAAGAATGGTTTCAGAGTAGCAGCCGTGTTAGTCTGCATCAGCAAAAAGAACAGGAGTACTTGTGGCACCTTAGAGACTAAAATTTATTTGAGCATAAGCTTTCGTGGGCTACAGCCCACTTCATCGCATGCATAGAATAGAACATATAGTAAGAAGATATTTATACTTACAGAGAACATAAAAAGGTGGAAGTACCCATACCAACTGTAAGAGGCTAATTAATTAAGAGGAGCTAATATCAGCAGGGGAAAAAAAAATTTTCAAGTGATAATCAAGATGGCCCATTTCTGACAGTTGACACAAAGGTATTAAGAATGTTCATTTTGGAAGAATATTATTTTAAAAATATATCATGGTGATTATTCTTCCTATTCAAATACATTTTTCCTTTTCAACATTTCGATATAATTGTGTATGAATCCCAAAGTCAGGCATTATTTGTATTATAGTGGCACTTAGATACACCAGCCAAGATCAGGACCCATTGTGCTATCCAACTGTTTATATAACACACCTGAATTGTGATGAAATTCATCACTGTAGATTAAAATTTATTCTGCAAAAATCTTAAATAAGAAAAGAACTTAAGGTTGACATTATGTTTCATTGGAATTCATGTAACGCCTCTGAAAATTAATTTTCTTTCCAAAATTCTATACCTTTCAAAATAATGCAGCCATTAACAGGTCTGGAAATGAGCAGTGAATAGATTTGGAAAATTTTCCTCTGCCATATAATTTTTCATCATTGACTTACACCAACCTCAAATATATAATCAAAGATCAAGACATGCATACAAACATCAGTGCATATATTGTGCCACAAAGTGAATGAGGCAAACCTTTGTCAGATTTTTTTTTTGTGGCTCCTAAGGGTCCCAGGAAGGGGGCTCTCTCCTCCAAACCTTGCGTGGTGCACTAAATAGTACATTCCTGCAATTTTTAGTCTTTTTGCTTTCCTTTAAAGATGACAAGAACTGGCTACACATTGGAGCCCTCCCCCTTAAACTTCATTCTTGACTATATTCATGATACATGGAAGTTACCCGGTAACAAGGCAGCATGGTTCCAATGTGCAGCTTTGGTTACTAAAAAAATTGATCCTGAAAAAATAGAAAAGTCGATCTCCACCAAATATTGATGCCTGGCTCAATGTTGACCTTGCAACTAGCGAATGACTGGCATTCCACAGAAGGAGAATGTCCAAAAAATTCAAAGCAATTTTTGCTGACTTTTTAGAGGTCCAAGCTTAAAGTAGTTAACCATAAAGATAGATATGTCACTTTCCCTCCCCTCCATTTATCCTAATCCTCTTTATTTACTTTGTGTACCATGATGAATCTGGTATTTTGATATATTTGTTGTATTTGGCAAAATTAATAAAAAATTATAAATATGAAGAAACAAAAACCTTAGAAAAATCTCAGGAAACTGTGTTAAAAGAACATTCAAACTGGAAAAAATTTGTGCTGACATTATCTCCTTTGCTGCTTTTTCATGTTAGTATGTAAATATTATCAGTAGAAAGTTTATTTAGCTAATTATTTTAAAACATAGAATTCTGCCAAGCCTGCTTATGAGGCTGTATGTGAATGACAGAGCGAAAGAGAGAGCGCACGCCTGTATATAACTGGACCCCATGAAGGGGGTTGGACTCACCACTTGAGCACCTACTTGTGGTTAGACATATGTAGTAGCGCTCTCCTCATCTGGTGCCCCCAGCCAATGACTACCCTTCACATGATCAAGTGGCCTGCCTCTTCACATGACTTGGCCTTCAGACCAGGGCACAATTTAATCCACACCTTCTGGGATAACGAAGTCCAACATAAAACGGTAATGTCCTTAGAAAATGGTCTTCGGCCCCATCTCTGGGACTCATGGTCCTCACACCCTTTTCTCAGTGCCTTCGCCCCCTTCCCAAGGACCAGGATTCTCAAGTCGTCTACACTAACTGGGAGCAAGCCTCCCAGCCCAAATAGACAGATTTGCACTAGTTCTGCTTGAGCTAATGCACGAAAAACAACAGTGTGGACAGCTCAGGATCTCAAGTCCACCCAGCCCCGTGGGCCTTAACTCAGCTGGCTAGCCTGAGTCTCCACCAGAGCCACAATGTCCACACTGCTATTTTTAACATGCTCGCATGTGTAAAGCTAGAGCAAGTGTGTCTACCCAGTCTGGGAGGCTCACTCCTAGACATACCCTTCAAGCTGTCCTCTGAATCCTCTAACAAAAAACCTAAACTAAAGGTATACAAAAACTTAAACCTCCTATCCCTTCTGCTGCTCTATTCCTCCACTGAGCACCTCTCAGAGCTCTCACCTCGCAAGTTCAAATCCAGCCCTTTTCTGGAGGCTTGCCAATAGAGCCCGCTCCACACCCAGTGGCTGCGGTCTCTCTCTCTCTCTCGGCCTCTTGCCAGACTCCCCGGGACTTTTGCCACACTCTCTCTCCCTAACCTTGGGAGAGGATCTCAGGACAAATTCTCCATGGGTTCTCTCCTCACAACCTAGTCCCAGACAGTGACTGCAGAGTTCTTTACTTTCTACCTGCAGCTCCCTTTTTCTACTCAACTTTCATCACTATTCAGCTCCTCCCCTGAGGGGCTTCCTCTCTAATTAAGATTAGCACTCTTCTCCTCCTCCTTCCCCACCCCACCACATAATGAAATTGGCCTCTCAGGCCCTCATTAACCCTTTCAGGGCCTGTATGGGATCCACACTCCATCACAGAGCCCAGTAACAATATGCATGATACAAATGATTTTGTAGGGATTTTTTAAAAAGGCATTAGCCACTTCAATTAAAAACAAATTAAGACAGCACATTTAAGTCCTCAAAAGACAGGCAATGCTGAAATGAATTATAGTTATGCAATTCGAGCTCTGCCATCCTCATATGTGCATTCCAATACAGCTTCTCATTCCCTTAGCATATATTATTTCTTAGACAATAGGCTACTAAATCATAGGCCTTTGCCTAATTAGTTGTTTATCGTTAGGGTGTACATTGAATGAAGCAGAGTGCTATAGGTGCCAAAGCAAAGGACTTACCCTTTCCATGTGGCTCACCCACAACAGAAGGATTCCTGCTTTTCCCTGTGCAAGGGAGTCTCCCCTGGTTTGACAGAGAGGGCACCAGTGGCCACCTTTTATCTTTTTGAGACAGAAGTGTTCTTGCTGTGGCAGAGAGTAGACAAGTAGAGCTGCTCAGCGATCGCATAATGTTCTGCGCAAGTGTAGGCAGAGGCCCAAGTTGCTGCTCTGTAGATTTCTGACATCAGTCACATTCCTTAAATATGTCCCTAAGTAGAAATTGACCTCATGGAGTGCGTATAGACTCTGGATGGAGGCAGCAGGTTGTGTCCTTAATAACAGTGATTAATGCAAGAGAGATCCCTTTGGATAGTGTTTGAGCTGATATTGCACAGCGTTTGGATCTCAACGCTGTGCAATATCAGCTCAAACACTATCCAAAGGGATCTCTCTTGCATTAATCACTGTTATTAAGGACACAACCTGCTGTTTGGAAGAGTTTAGGGGACTTCCTTAAGTCCTTAGTCCTGTCCAAGTAGAATGCTAGTGCTCTTCTAACATCTAGCTTATGGAAAATTGCCTCACTGATATCACAATGTCGTTTTGGGTGTGTGTGGGGGGGAGGAAACAGGAAGATAGATCTGTTAATGCATATGTAAAGCAGAGGCAACTTTAGGGAGAAACTTGGATGCGTCCTCAGTTACTTTGTCTTTAAAAAAAGACCGTACTTGGTGGGTGTGCCATCAGGATTGCTATTTCTCCGATACAGCTAGCTCAGCTAATGGCAATTAGAAATGCTGTCGTCATGGACAGGTGTGAGAGAGCAAGTTGCCATGGACTCAAATGGAGGTCTAGTCAAAGCCCTGAGAATTAGGTTAAGATCCCAGGCTGAAACAGGTGGTCTCAAACATGGGAAGAGAGATTCCCAATGCCCTCAAGAAATCTATGCATCCACAGGTGAGCAAACACAGTCTCTCTCTACCTGGCGGTGGAAAGCCGTTTTGTCCACGATATGTACCCTAAGGGAGCTGAGAGAGTTTTGACCTCTTGAGGTCTAAAATGTAATATAAAGTCAGAAGGAGGGAAGATGAGGTTGGGTTATGTGTTTAGAATGACAACAAACTTGGAATCATTTCCATTTTGTAGGTAATTGTGTCGAGTGATCAACTTCTGACTGTGGGCCAACACGTCTTTCAGCTCAGAGTATTCTGCCTCTAAGCCTTGGAACTAAGAAGGAGCCAAGCCTGAAGGTGGAGGACCCACAGGTTGGGGTGAAGGATCAGCCCGTTTTGAGAGAGCAGGGAAATTGGCTGAAGAGGAACCGGATGACATATTGCCATCTGTGTCAGATAAGGGAACTAGACTTGTCTTGGCCAGAAAGGACAATCAGAATAACTCTCGCTTTGTCTTGTTGAATTTTCAACGGGACCTTGGAAAAAAGAGGAAACTAGAAAAAAGGCATACAAGTCGTCGCTGTCCCATGGGAGGACGAGGACATCTCCCAGTGAATGTTTCCCAAGACCAGCCCTGGAGCAACAACAAGGACATTTCTTGTTCCGATAAGCAGCAGAGAGATCTGTAGTCAAGGTCCCCCAAAGAGCGAATCTCTCTCAAAGCACCTCTGACTGAGTTTCCATTCGTGGTCATGAGAAAAATGACGACTTAGATGGTCAGCTGTCACATTCTGTATCCCTGGTAGAGAGACAGCTGAGATGAGCACATTGTGATAATGCACCAATTCAAAAGTTTGAGAGTTTCTGTGCAGAGGGAGGGAGATACGGCACCCCCTTGGTAATTTATGTAAAACATACAGAGCATTTTGTCCATCGTGACCTTCGTGTGGGTTTCTTGATGAAAGGCAGAAAGCGTGCACAGGCATTCCTGACAGCCCTTGGCTCCAAAAGAGTGATATGGAGAGTCACTTCTGTGGAAGACCACTTGCCCTGAACCTTGTGGTTATGTAGATGAGCTCTCCAGCCTATTAGGGAGGCATCTGTCCCAGGGCAGTGAGTCTGTGTAGAGGGAGGAACGCTCTTGCTTGTACTGCATTGAGGTTGGGGCTCAAACTCCAGGAACTGGAGGTTAGTGCGCCACTACAATGGAGAGAACCTTGTAGAATACCCTGGATGGAGCATTCTGTAGTGATAATGGTCCTGCCCAAACCATAGGAATCTCCTGTACGATGATTCTGTCGAGATATGGAAGTAGACATTTTATAGGCCGGAAATTAAATCTCCTTGCTAGAGCTGGAATAATGGCCGCTAATGTGATCATCTTGGATGTCTACACCTTTGCTTATTTGTTTAATGCCCTTAGATCTAGAATGGACCTCCAACCTCCCTTCGCCTTGGGGATCAGGAAATGAGTAAAATCCCTTGCTCCTGAGATGCACCGGGACTGCTTCTATGGCCCCGAGGCATAACAAGTGATATATTTCCTGATGAAATAGGTTCTCATGAGAAGGGTCCCTGAAGGGGGATGGGGAAGGAGGGTTGGAATGGGGGAGGGTCATGAATTGAATGGCATAACCCTTTTAAATAATCTCCAGGACCCATCCATCAGAGGTGATATTCTCCCAACTGCTGTGAAAGAGGGCCAGGCGACTTCTGATGGGGCATGGCAGGTGTCTAGATGGCAGCTGATGTTGCAAGGTATAACTGTTCGGGCCCTCAACCAACCTGTCAAATGTGCTTAGAAGAGGTGGTCAGAGGTCATGGATTAAGGTGTGGACTGCTTCCATTTCTGAGCGCTGGTCCTCTTACTCTGCGACTTGTAACAGCACTGAGATGGTGGATATTGAGGAGGCTGTGACCTGTGCTGTAACAGAGAGGGCTACATCTTCTCTTCTGTCCCGCAGTGTCGATTTCTAGGGAGTGTAATGTGGCCTGGGAATCCTTCAGGGTGTGGAGAGAAGAATCTATCTTCTCCATGAAGAGTTTGGGCCCTTCAAACTGGAAGTCTTCTGCAGCTCTTCGGGCAACCCAGAAAGGTGTAGCCAAGAAGCCCACCACATTACCACGGTCATGGAGACCGGGCAGACCACTGTATTGGCTATGTCCAGTGCTGTCTCTAGCACCAGTCTAGCTACTAACTGACTCTCTGAGAATGGCTTGAAACTGCTCCTTTTGTGCTTCCAGTAAATGTTCCAGAAACGCATTGAGTTTCCCATAATTAATAAAATCATATTTGGCCATGACAGCTTGATAATTTGCTACTCTAAACTGTAATGTTGCCAACAAATATGCCATCCTGCCAAGCCCGATCGTATGGGGTCGACTTGACATTATGTTGCTTGCTTCTTGCATTAACTGCATCCACTATGATGGAGTTGGGTTGTGGATGTTGAAACAGGAAGTCTGCCTCTTTGGAAGAAATGTTTTGGGGGTTTTTTTGCTCTCTTGCTGGTTGGTGCAATGAAGGCTTGTATCTTCCAGATGACTTTGGTAGGATCTAGAATCGCCTCATTAATTGGAAGGGCAATTCTGGGTGAGGAGATGGTGTGCAGAATATCCACCAACTTGGAATGTGTATCTGCCACCTCCTGTAGGAGAACCTGCAGCTCATCTGACAACCTCTTGGTAAGATCCAGAAAGTTCTTAAAATCATCACGTAGTGATGAGGGAAGGGGAGGCATTACAGTCTCATCATCTGGTGGAGATGAGAAGTTTGCTGGAGGGGTAGCTTCCTCTTCGAGCCCTTCTTCCTGTTCTGAAAAAGCTTCCTTCTCCCCTGGCTCAGGGCTCTCGACTGCCAGGCTGAAGGAGACCACCTGGTGGACTCTCTGAGAGACACTGGACGGTTGCAATGTGTGGGATGTGTACATCACCCAAGGATTGTAATACAGCCATTGGGGGTGGCATGGGTGGTGGGGTTTCCTCGGGGGGCCTGTACCCTGATCAGGACCCTTGATTTGTGATCACGATGAGCAGCCAGGGGAAATGACCTTCTCCTGGCCCCCGTCAGACTCATCACTGAGTAGGGTGGTGCGGACTGGGTATTGGTGGTACATGGCCCGGAGCCGAGAGTGATTCTAGGTGCTGGGATGTGCTTGGTACTGGGGCCCCAGTGCCAAGTAATGTGTATTGCAGTTCCCCAACTATCAGGTCTCCACAGAGCTCATACAGTGGGCTCATTTGGTACTGTAGAGGAGCTACATTGGTACCAACGGTTGAGGAAGTGCAGAGCACTCCCTAGATGGGAGTTTTCTTGCACCTGTTACCAAAAGTTGTATGCGCTACTCTTTTAGAGACGGTACGGTAATTGTCTCTCTCCTTAGGGGGTGGTATCATTGCCTTAGAGCCCGAGTCCCTGGCTTCTCCAGGCGCTGTGGCAGAGCTCATAGCAGAGGCCCGCTTCTGGGTACAGTGCTTCAGAGCTGTCAGTACCAAGGTGGCCGCACTGGGGAGCCCCTCTGGCTGGCCAATGACTTGAAGCCCATGTTTTTTGGTGCCGAGGTGGCAATACTGGGGAACGCTCCTGGCTGGCCAATGATTTGGAGCCCTTTTTACCAGCCTTTACAGGGAGAGTCTGCTCGTTTTTCCACAACTCTATCCCCTTTGAAGTTAAAGGCTCCGTGGTCAGCACCAGAGTCCCCTGCAGACTGAAGTGCCTTCTCCAAAAGGAGCTCCCAGTTCCTGCGAGACTGCAGTTTTAGCTGTGGCAGGGGAACACTTCTGTGGGACTCTCCCAGGCACCAGACACAGGGAGAGTGTCTGGCCATTACAGGAATCGACTACTTGCAGGAGAGGCACCTCCTGGAGCCAGGCATGCCCCTGGGCAGGGGGCTAATATCCTCTAGCAGTGAGGAATGCAGAAGCAATGTCTTCTTTCCTCTTCCTCCTCCTCTTTTCCTTTAAGTTTTTTAAGTTAAAAAACAAAGTCTTCTAGATGCCTGGGGGGGGAGGGGGAATCCCCCTCCCCCTCCCCCCCCCCCCCCCCACACACACACACACACGGCAGGTAATGTAAATTGAAGTTCTCTTTTCCTTTTCTTTAATCCCAATGGAGTAAAAAGGAAATGATAACTATTAAGGAGAACAAAAGAAACAAGAACTACCACCACTTATGCTAAATGACACAGAAAAGGAAGGGACAACTGCTCGCTCTCAAGGCCAAAGGCAATTGAGAAAGAACGGGGTGGGGGGTCCACTTGCGCAGTGCTAGATAGCCTCGAAGCCAATCATGAGGGAGGGAGAACACACGTGTGGGCTCAGACACTGCTACCAAAAATCTCCGATTAGAGGCACTCGGGCGCACATACACCTACAGTGGAGCACCCAGAGGGACACTACTCAAAGAATAATCTTATTTATATTTTTGTTTTTAATTTCTCACATGGAAAAGGCCCACTGTATATCCTAAGAATGAGGCCACCAGCAGCCACTACAAACAGAATATTGCATGCATTCATTCCAAGGAAAATGCAGGGGAACCTCCTACAAGGTAAGTTTCTCCCCTACCCCTCCAAATCACTATAATTGGAGTTGTAAAAGAGAGGGTTTACCTCACAAAGGATCTCCTCCTCCTAACCCCAAGATGGTGACAGACTCTTGAGTCCAGCTTCAAAGCCCATTAAAATCAATGGAAAGACATCTATTGACTTCAGTGGGTGGTAGAACAGGCTCTCGATGCCTACATTTGCAGAAACGCAATAGCAGCTTGACATTATTGAGGAGAGAGATGCGAGTGGCATGAACATCCCCTGGTGGGAAGCAGGAGTAAGAAGGGAGATACGAATTCTTCTTAAGCCCACTAAATGGTATCTCAGAGCAGAGACGAAGGGGAACATGATATAGTTGAAATACAATTCTTGTATACAAGAACACCACAGGTGCTGTGTAAATTCCTTTGGAAAAACTTTTTATTTTGCAATAAAGAAAGGTTTTTTCTTGCTCCACTGATTTATTATGCCTTAAATATTTCAGTAAAGGTAAGAATTATAAGGTTACTATGTAGCAATACCTACATGAGTCACAAACAGTTTTAAAAGTCTGATGTCCCACTCCTGCAAATACACATGCATATTGGTAACTACAGGCATGTGAATTGAACCCAAGGGGCCAGATCCTAAGCTGGTTGAAACTGGCATAACTCCACTGAAGTCAGTGGAGCTGTACTAATTTACATCAGCTAAAGATCTAGGCCTAGAGAGTTATTTATTTACATAAATGTTTGCAGGATCAGGGTCTTCTTTTTTTCCCCCACTCTATTTTTTGTACCTTTTCCAAAGAGCTTTTCAGTTCTAAGGAGCAACTCAGACTTCTTACATACATTCACGCACATATGATCTTATCAAGAGACATATACCTAATAATTACAAAAGCTGTTATTACTATCAGTATTGCATTTTTTAAATGTCATTTGCCATCATTTTCAACTTCTATTCCACAGTGGTAGAAAATCTCAGCCCCAGATCTTTACAATGCATCTTTCAATAAAGTTTTGCACCTAATAAAAACTTTAGAAAATGAAATTACATCTTACGATAAATTACTGTCAGAATACATACAAGAATACAAGCTGAAACTGCTTGGCTAATAAAAAAAAACACAAAAAATCTTCAACTATGAAGTGCACTATCTGAAATCAGACAAATAAGAAAAAAAGAAAAATCAATAAATAAAATCTACTCCAAATATATATAGACAATCATACTCTCAAAGGTTGTCTGAGCTGTAAGAGTTTTTTCATTAAAGTAAATGTCTTATGGAGAATTAGATTCAAATACTTAACCTATGAGGTATTGATGCAATTGATATAGGAAAACTACAGAGTAGAGATTTTGATATTGTTTCCTCACCTGTTATTTTATGACCCAATTAAGTCTTAAACAAAGCTTTTGGAACCAGGAAAATCCATTCCCTGCACAGAAATCCTTTGCTGCATTTTCACTGTTATTGTAGGTTTCATAACAAAGACACCTTGGGTTTTAAATTAAACATCAGTTTTTATAAGACATTGGGATACTGAAGTGTTTGACTGTCCTTGGAGAAAACTTGATAACTCAGCTACTGGCCATATTTGCAGCTAGTTGACACTGAGCAAATCAAACCAAGAGATCACTGTTTAGCAGATGGTTGGACTGCAATGTTCTCAAAAGATTTAAACACACTTTAATTGTGAGAGCTCATTCATGTTTGAACAGTAAATTTAATACAATATTTTCTAATTTTTGTACCAAAGACACTTCCTGAGTGGTGTTTTTTTCCATTTTTAACTGGTAATAATGTAATCCAGGTGGCTATCCTTGAAAGTATAAGATGTCTTACTAATTGTAAATGAACAGTTCACTGTCTCTGACATCTGCTAAGCTTTAAACACTGAGCCCTCCTGAAAAGCTCTGGAAAACATTCTTTTTACAGTCAATTCTATTTATATTTCACATGGTTTCTTTTATGTCTTTCCCTATTTCATTATAAAGGACAGGATTATTAATTTGTATTGATCCCTGTTGCTTACTCCTCTCTTGAATTTATGAAACCTGATTTGTATTTACACTAAGACCCCTTTACACATCCAGAGTAGTAAAGGGGCTTTACAGTGAGTGTAACTTTAATTTACCTCCACTTAAATTCCCTATATACCACCAGAGCACTTAAAGGGGTCTTAATGTAAATAAGTATCAGACCCATCACATTGTCTGTGACATTATCTTCAGCATAAATTGCAATGTCACAAACAGACCATGACGAAGTGAGGGACCAATCTGTTTAAGATCTGGCATGTTTTACCAGGCTATTCTGCTGCAAACAATGCAACTGAGACAACCTCCACTGGTCTGATCCTTATTATAGTGGCGATCTAACAGGGATAAAGCAGTCAATCATAGTCTAATCTTTCCCACTTGGAGGAGGCATCTAAGGAATTTAGTAAAAGTATAATTATTAGAATCACTTCTCAAAGTAGAGCTGTACTTCAGTAGATATGGGGGAGGAGAATTACAGGACAAATTATTATGGAGAGACGGTAGTCTGATATAAATGGCTCTCCGATATCACCACCTTTTTGTTTTAAAGCAGATTTTGGCTTTCCCCCACCATCTCCAACTTGGCCAAAAATAAACCAATGCACTTATAGTTTCTCATGCATGCTTTTCCACCAAAGGAAACGTTTTGGAACAATATATTCATAAGATGAGATTTTTTAAAAATCAGATTTTTCACTCTTGGGAAAAAATATCTAACTTTCTTTCCTAAAATGCCAAATTTGGCTTATTTTGTCACTTCAACAAGGAGTAGTACACTTGACTATTCCTAGAATATTTAGTAGGCTATTTTTGGACTTATTCTCTAGTTTTCTAAACTAGCTCCAGGAGCCAAAAAAGACTTCAGGGTACCTGGATAGGACTCACCTTATAAAATCCATTGCAACAGAGAAGCCTAACAGATCCAGTCAATTAGCATTGTAATGTAATAGAAGAAGAGACCTTATAAATTTCCAAGGGTGAAATGTTGGCCCCACTGAAGTCAATAGTAAAAGTCCCTTTCACTTAAGTAGGGCCAGGATTTAAATCTTTACCCCAGTGCTCTGTGGAGTTCATGCATCTCTGACCTGCCAGGCTGAGAAAAATAGAGTTGCCCAGCAGCCAGAGATAAATACAAGTGCTTTCCTGTAAGTCAAAGGATTACAT
Source organism: Dermochelys coriacea (assembly GCF_009764565.3). Classification (NCBI taxonomy): domain Eukaryota; kingdom Metazoa; phylum Chordata; order Testudines; family Dermochelyidae; genus Dermochelys; species Dermochelys coriacea. Next base: position 68,558,795 of record NC_050078.2, on the reverse strand, counting down.
TTCCTGACCACTGGAAAGGTTCATCAAAGGAGACGGGGCCTGGGCTGAGTGTGGCATGAGGCACAGCAGTATTCAGATAACAGGAAGGGAAACAGGCCAGAACTGACCTGCCTCAGATATACAGTGAGGAAAAGGATTGAATAGATTGATAGAACTGGGCTGTTACCCAGAGGAAAGGGTAGAAAGAGGAGGGAAGGAACGGAAAATTAAACTAAGCACTAGTCAGAGTGGAGGGACCTCGCTGATGTCAACCACAGAAGCAACGTCTATGCAGACTAAGATGGAACCATGTAAGGAATTCACTGCTATGCAAGCTTAATCAGAAGTCTGCGGAGATAGGGAGGGGCAAGACTGGGGCTGGACTTTCCAGCTACATTCAGGTAGTCAAAAGCTTCTCTCTCCCAAAAAGGTTCCAACAGTTGCTGCCAGCCAAGCAAGAGTAGGCTGCTGTAGCAATTTTAGAGCCTTACATAGTTTTAGGTATTGGAATTTTTACTTTAATTTGGGGAAATCATTATATGGTCCCCCAGCTATGACTCAGTCTCAGACTGGTGGTGACCATAGTATTTTAGTTAATATTAAAGTGAGGACAAAAAACTCTCCACATAAAATTAAAACACATTAAAAATCAAGAGACTAAAAATGACAAACCCCAGCACAATAATCCAAGCAAAACGAGGAAAACCTGAAGAAATCCTCTTAGACAAGCATAGCAAAATAAGCAACAAAATTTTGTTTTAAATTATTTGGGAGGAGACCACAGCCTGCAAACTCGGGCAACTGCATATCTTGTTGGACACCAACTTGGACATCTTAGCTGACCAGAAACAAGCAATCAGATTTTTCCACTCCCCACCCGGTCCTGTCCCCTCTCTGTAGGTCGATACCTGGAACAACTCTGGTGTTTCTGACCCCTGAAGGCACAAAATGAACAGAGCTGAAACTCTTGCAAAGTTTATAAGCCCTACAGCATGGGCCAAGATCCCTACTAAGAGCATGTGATACACAGAAGTAAGACTGCAGTCAGAACTTCTGCTTAGAGTTTTGAACTGCAGTATAGTTTCCAGTGCAGCTTCTGTGCACTCCCCATCCTAGTGCACTCACTCACCGTCACCCACCCAGTGATTGGGCTCCCGAAGCAGGACTTCTGATCCAACCTCACTAGTCCTGTATATTCTTACAACTCCATTCAATTATCTGAACTATTCTGTTCAGATAATCAAGCTAGAAAGATACAAACTCAAGAGCTCTTTAATGGTTAGATGATGTTTACCCAACATACATTATCTGAACAATATAGAGAGCCAGACTCTGCTCTCAGTTACATTGACTTACTATCTTTCCACTAACTTAGTAAAACACAGAAGATTAGTTTAGATTCAATGAGCATTTCATACCTTTGAATACTTCTTGGCCTTCTGCTTTGTTGGATCTTTGGCAGGATCATATGGAGCAACACCAGCATACAGATATTTTTGCTCCCTGTTTTCTTGAACAGCTTTCTGGGTAGGACCCTGTCTTCCATCCTCCCTTTCACACCTATGACCGGCTATAAAAAAAACCAAACACAAAAACACACTATTTCATCCTCTTAGAATTTATTTCTCTTGTTCTTAAAAAAAGAAAGTTGCATTCACCTAGCAGTAATCTCAATCTGAAAAACTAATCAGAACTGAAAGCTGAAATTCATGCAAAATAGGTCTTTGAAATAAAGTGATATCCAAGTAACTAAGGTTGCACGCATCAATAACTCTAAAATTATGCATATGACTCTTCCACTCCGTTCAGCCCCTTTAATACAAGTTCTGTGTGTGAATCCACTTAACTTTTATTACAATGCCCCAGAATTTCAGTGTGCTGCAGATTCTGGTATTGAAGATATGAAAAACAACACTAGTAGTCAAAGAAAAGCTGCAGGGTTTTGGTAACTAGATAGGGGAGAATTGTAATTTTTGGCATCCAAGAAGGTGGGGGAATTATTTTGGAACCCAGGAAATAGCTGAGGAGGAAGGAATGCACCTCCTCTTTCCTTTCCCCCAAATGTAGAGGTAACTTAAAACGTATAGAGCGGGCGTTTGAATTTTCACTCCAGCACAAGCGTCCCCATTGTATTCCATCCCAGTGTCTGCCATTGCTCCCCAAACCTGACACACAAACACATTTGCTTGATGTTTTGCTAAAATAATCAGCAGTAAAATAGTTAATGTTGACATTTAAATTATCAGATTTCACAGTTACTGCTTCACTGAGATGAATGGGAAAGTTCATAGTCTTTCAGGTTGTCCACAGACTAAGGCAGATAGGATTACATTGGTTTACATCCGCTTCATATTTAGAAAGTTTGCATTGCAATCATATGGGATACTGTGCATGTTGGTATTGCATTGGGATGGATCCTGCACCCCTGAAGGAGTAAGAATCGAACACTGAATTTCCATGGGATTTGGGCTCTTAAGTCTCTTTTGAAAATCCCAACCTTAAAACATCACATGTAGAACTGGGCAACATTTTTTAGCTGAATTTTTTTGGGGGGGTGGGGAGGAAGAGGAGAGCAAAAAAAATGGCAGATATGACACTGAAATGTTTTGCCAAATTCTTTGTGAAAAACAAAACCCACAAAAGTTAAAATGTCAAAACAAAAAACATTCAGAAATTCCATTTCAAAATTTCCTTCATTTTTTGTCAATGTAAAAGATTAAAAGGCTCAAAATCAATACGAAACATTTCATTTGGGATCTAAAAAAATGTTTTGTTCAACCCTATTTTTCCCGCCCCCAGGACTGCTTGTGAACCAAAACATTTTATTTGTACGGCACTAAACACATAAAATAACTAGGCTGAAACAAAATTAAACACACACATTAATAAAATCTGCTCTTTGTAAGTAAAGTTCAATTCAGTCGTGAAATTCTAACTAAAAAAAACCCAGGATGCATAAATCTGATTAAATGAGGATCATTCTGTATGATCAACTCCAATAAAAGCTACAAAAAGGTGAAAAGAACTGTCTTACAAAACAGACTAGCACTATTAATTCTTTAAAAGTGAAGACTACTGCAATAAATGCTATGAATAACATTTCCTGAAGTACTATATAATGCAGAATTGTTTCATTCATGTGGAATATTTCCCCCTCACTCAATAACTATCACCCACTCGCAATTGTGATGCTCATGGGACATTGGGTTTGTTTGCGCTTGTGAAATATACATATTATAAACCACCACAGAACCATGAAAGTTAAAGAGCTTAAAAAGTCAGTAACTGCTTGAAAGAATGACCAAAATCTAAAGGATTGTGATTACACTCTATAAAATGGTAACAGCTCATGTTTCCCATTCTGACTGCCTTGTGCTTGGAAAAGGTATAAGTATTATAACTAGTGCCTTTGAAATTTCCTTTTCCATGACATCCCGAGAGCAGTTACATCAGATCAAGGAAGGAGGAAACATGGTAATAGGCTTAGAAGGGAGTTAATTCAACCACGAAGAAAGTCATTGAGTTAGACTTCATAATTGGGTAATAAACAGCTGCAGATTCCAGAAAATAAAAGAAATATACTGAGCTGGTAACAATTTCATTGCATGGTTTTCTGAACCAATTCTAATAGCAGTGCTGGGTTCAAATATATACGTAATGATTACTTAGAACTTTGGGGTCAGGAACTGTCTTTTTGTTCTGTGTACAACACCTACCACAATGGGATCCTCGTCCATGACTACAGCAATACAAGCAAATAATTCAGTGAACAAATAGCCCTTCTCTGCGTAGGCTCCTAGTTCAAATTTTGGACAGGGCAGGTTAAAAAAGTTCATATTGAGCATAGGAACATTTTTAATTAAAATGTTCACAAAATAGCCATCCCTCTTCTCAATTTTTTTTTTTTTAACTGGCTCTAATATTGTATCCTTTTGGGCCCTGGTCCCAGTACAGCCAAACTCTAGCATATGAGGAGTCTTAAAAGGAAGCATGTGAGTAGGGACTCCAGTTGGCATGCACACACTTGAAGTTAGTTGAGTGCTAAAGTGCTTTGCTCAACTGGCCCTTTAAGAGGATTTCCAGTTACTAACTTGTACTTATTTATTTAGGAAACCGGAGGAGGGAATCATAGTTATACCTAATAGTTAAAAAAAAGAGCAAACATCTGATGGAGTTACAGGCAGAGTGTTAAATAACTAACAGCTGCAAATTCCAGGGCAACCGAGGGACGCTGTCTTGGTATCCACGTTGGACCTTTCTCCACCATCCTTCTAGTCTGTTACTTGCGTGGGTGCTGTGGTAATTCCAGACAGAACACAAATCAGTTCTGCAGTTTTATTTTAATTCTCTCTTGCAGTAGGTGCTGGATTCCACTGCCCTGCCAGTAGCTAGAGGACACAGAACACAGAGGACTCTCTGGAAGGTGGGGACTAGTCCCTCAGCAGCTATCCATCAGCTCTGATTCTGTCCCCTCCAGTTACAGACAGATGCGGACAACACTGAAGCTATTTCTATGCTACAAACACTACAGCAGCACAGCTTCAGCTACACTGCTATAGCACTGTAACACAGACACTTGCTATAGCAAGAGAAGGTGTTTTTCTGTTAATGTAGCAAATCCACCCTCTCAAGAGGCAGTAGCTGGCCTAGCAGTGTCTATAGTTTTTCACACTCCTGAATGATGTGAATAGATTGACCCAAGTTTTTAGATATAGATCAGGTTGGATGATCTGTGGAGCTAGTTCTGAAAGAGAAAGGCCAAATTCTGAACTTTCTTATGTTGCATGTTAGGGCCAAAGCTAAGAGAACCTCAGCATTCTTGCTGCACCGGTGGCCAAAACAATAGGGAGTTCATACAGAGAAATGCTGTATGTCCATTCCATACTGTAGATGAGTGCTCCACATGGCATCAGAGAAGGGGAAAATGTGTATATGTTTGGAGCATGCATAACACAAATCCACAATATGCAAAATTAGTATAGGAGTGAAGGACCGACCTTGTTGGCTACTTCCCAAAACCCAGTAGCCGCACATAGCAAATCTGCATGTATGTTCTGAGTTAGAAAGATGTGTGGAGGTTGAGAATGCTGTTTCCAACCTCTGCTGTGTTTCAGAGAGTCTCACACAAGCAACATTTTGTTTCCCAGCGCTTGACTCCCCAAAAGAGCAACTGTACATACACTATCGCTTTAAAAAAATTGAAAGGCAAGTAACTCAGCAAAATGAATATGACTGAACTAAATAATCAGAGAGATCACTGATCACTCAGATTTTTGATGGAAGTCTGGGGAACACATTTTTATCATGATGTGCAAAGGGGTATATCTACAACTCCTTTATAACATCTTGCTGATCATGGAGTACATGTCCGACAGCATTAAGTAGGATGTGTGAGCGCGATATTGATTTGCAATGGACACTGGGTAAAATAGACTTGATGCAGTAACTAAACATCACTACATCTACTGTATCTGGACTTCAAGTGGTTGTTGAAAGAATGAGATCGAAAGCAGACTTCACCCTATTATTCCCCCCACCAGACAAAATAGCAGCTCTGTGCTCAGGGCATGCAGGACATGTTCTATCTGTGTGCCCCTGTAAGGCAGGAAGGGGTCTTGCTCCGTCCATCCCACTTTCACCTGGAATTGGCTAAGCACACATGAGGTTGGGGCAGGCTGCACCATTCAAAGGGATGTGCACTCCTCCTGCTCACTAGAGACCTGAGAGATTATGCCTCCCCATCCCGAGGCACACCACCCAAGTTTCCCAGGGATGATGAAGCTCAGCACTGCCAACAATGTGGAGCCACCCCATATTGGCACAATCTGGTCTCTAATTTATGATACTCATTTTAAATCCATGCAACTCAAAATTTAAATATATAATTGACTTGATATGTCAGAGAATGACAATTTCAAAATGTATAAGTATTTTAGGAGTTTGGATGCAGATGGTAGAATATAACTATCACTCCCTCAAAATGTGTAAAAAATTGCTTACATGCTATATTCTATCAACTCTTGCATGCCCATAAATGGAGAGAATGACATTTACATATCAAGTGTGAAACAGGCAAAGGGCAAACAGCTCTTCCCCCACATTTAGAAAGTTCAGTTGAAGCACATGGTTGCTAAGGTTAGTCACACACAATTTTACATTTAAGTTCTCTTCACTATATTTATTTTATGTTGTTCAGTTACAACCAGAAAATAATGTGCAAGGTTGAGATGCTAGGTCATGCAGCCAAAGACAATTGTACAAAGTATTACAATACAAACCCATATAGTTATTTAGATTTAAAATTCACAAAAATGGCTCTAAGTACCTTTGGCATCAACTAAAAACAATCACATAGGAGACTGATCAGCAGATGTTTCTCACCCCAAAGTAGAGAAAATAGACCAAAGATTAAATCAACCTCAACCCAACCCTGTAAAGCATTTGAGCGACTAAATTTTACCTTGCACAAGTACCAATCCTTATAATGGCCATTCATCTGCAGAAATCAAGGTAAAAACCATGGGCTTTGTAGCATGCCCTGAAGATAGCACAGATTTGTAGAGAAAATGACCATTTGTACGACCCTTAAGCAAAATAGAAGAGGACAGAAAAGGAAGGCCCAAACAAAGAAGTGTTACTTACCAGTAATTGGGGTGTAGGATGATTTTCTGTATAGATTCAACCTTGGGGAAATATGCAGATACCTTGGGCCTGATCCAGTGTCCATTGAAATCAGTGGGAAGACTTCTATTTGCTTCAATAGGCATTAGATTAGGCCCCATAAGCGCCAAGTCAGAACACTATAGAAGAGCACAGATTGTTGGGACCATACATGAATGCAGACACACTTGCAAGAGATTAAACAGTAACAACCACGACAGGAGGTAGGTCTGTGAGGAACTAGTTCCTTAGAGCAGGAATCATCCTTTTAAAGTATTTGGAAAGCACTTAAAACATAGTGGGAGTTACTGCCAATAAATAGATAAATAGTAAGTCTCAGACAATTTTCCTGAATTGGGCATCAGATCTCGCTGCCAAATTCAGAAAATAGTTCTGTAATCTACTATGCGTGTTCCATATTTGAAGAAGACAGAGGAGGTATGCAGTAGTCTGACCAACAATGAAGAACCCCTTGCACTGAGCTACCTACATCCAGTATGTCATAGAGAAGCTAGTAAAGCCACTTTCTAGTTCATCTAGCCAAAGCCAATCTGGTCAGGTCAGGATATGGAATGGAAACCGCATTAGTGGCACTGAAGGACAATTTCCTTCTATCAATGGCTAGAGGGCCGAGAACCATTCTCTCTCTTGAGCCTTTCTGCAACATACCACACAGTTGATCATGAGATACTACTGTCCTTGCTAAGAGATGCAGCAGCAGTCCAGGGAAATGTACAAAAAAAGAGGTTTGAGATCTAACTGTACGGGCACACACAGAGGAAAGTGATGGGAAACTGTACTATGCATCCGATGAAGTGAGCTGTAGCTCACGAAAGCTTATGCTCTAATAAATTTGTTAGTCTAAGGTGCCACAAGTACTCCTTTTCTTTTTGTACTATACCAGTTCAGTTTATAGAGGCATGAAGCTATCAGCCCTGGAGTAACTACAGCTAGTACAAAGTGCAGCAATTGACATCCTCAGCTCCACAGGCTACTCTGAGCACATCACACATATGTCCTCCACTCAGTATGCTGGCTCCCTATAAGCGATCATCTAATTCAGAAAAAAACTGCCACCAACATTTGTCCTGTTTACATCTGTGCATAGGTCCACCTCTCAAGGTTTCAAATACATCATGGCCAGAAAAAGCTTTTGATGACATGCTGCAGGGTATGCTACCATCTTTCAGTATGCAGTGCAGACTGACTGAATAAAAACACACTGCCCATTGAGACATGAGTGAGACCAACACAGCAATAAAAAGCATGAGAGCCAATGGCGCTAGAAGGGAGTGAAATGAAGTAGCATTTGCAATGTGAAGCAGTTGGATGAGGTAAATCAGAGCTTGTGCGGGCGTGTGGATGACTGATGAGTTTAATAATTTGTACTGGATATGTAAAGTGATTTAATTTATTTATAAGTACTCCCCTGCTTGTCACTTTTTTGGTATTATCAAATGCTCAAGATTTTGGGGCAATAAATAAGTGCGATGTGAATAGCAGGACAGTGGTTCTTTGAATCACCTAACAAATGAAAGCTTTGTATAATATGAAAGAGACAGATGGAGCACTCATAATATAAAGCGTAGCACAGAAGAGGAACCCATGCTCCAGGCCTTCAGGCAACAGCACCTACCCCCCCCAAACTGGCATACAACAAGCCTATACTCCATTTCCTAGCCTGAAATGTGACAAAGATGAACAAGAACCCCGCCACTGGCAGAAAGGTTGACACATTTATTTCTAACTTAAGATCTCCTTGTTATTTGTAACTTAAGATCTCCACAAGTACTCCTTGTTCTTTAAGCTTTAAAGTGGACTTAAAGAGGAATAAGGTACTATTGCATGTGAGTAAAGGTATCAGAATCTAGCCCTAAGAAAATATTTCACACAATTAAAAATAAAGAATGGTTACTTATTTGTAACCAGAGTTCTTCAAAATGGTTCTGCATAGTCACACTTGTGTAGTGTGCTGTCTTGTGATGCCTTATGGTAAAACCTTTTCCCAGCAGTATTCATTAGAGCACTCTCTCACCACCAGCCCCATCCCCTTCAGGATTTCTGAATGTCCTGAGAACGAGGCTATATAAGGAGTGGAGTGCCTTTTACCACCTCAGTTCCGTCCATTGCAATCTCGGGGAACAAAAAGCAATTAGACTCTGACAAAGACAGGATGGTGAGTGGGGAGTAGGACTATGCAAAGCCATTTTGAAGAACTTGAGTTACAAGTAACCTTTTCCTGTTCACCCTAAGTGGGAATATGTAGAGCCACTTGAAGACTCAGACAGTGTTGAAAATAACTTGGAGGTGGGGACAGAGTCCTAACTCAATAGAAAGACTGAGGTGCCACTCTACCAAAAGCAGCATCTGCCCTAGAGGCCAAGTCCAAAGCACAATGCTTACTGAAAATGTGAACAGAATTCCAGGTAACAGCTCTTCCAATATCGACAGCAGGGACTTAAGTCAAGCAAGAGAGGTTGCCGCAGCTTTAATGAAATGTGGACATATTGTCCCTGGAAGAGGAGTCTCTGCCAAAGAATAAAACATTCAACAATACATTATTTAGTGCACCTAGAAATGGTCTGGGAAGAAACCATATATTCCCTGCAATTTTTAGCATAAAAACAAAAACAATCTGGATGATTTATAAAACCCTTCAGTTCTGTGCAACAACAAGCAAGGATTCTTCTTTCATCCAAAGTAAAGCAAAGCTGAATCACTCTTATTAGAATGGTTTCAGAGTAGCAGCGGTGTTAGTCTGTATTCGCAAAAAGAAAAGGAGTACTTGTGGCACCTTAAAGACTAACAAATTTATTTGAGCATAAGCTTTCGTGAGCAAGTGAGCTGTAGCTCACGAAAGCTTATGCTCTAATAAATTTGTTAGTCTCTAAGGTGCCACAAGTACTCCTTTCCTTATTAGAATGTGGTTTTGAAAAACAAAACCCACCAAATCAATGAACTGATTGACATGAAAATCAGCAGCCCACCTTTGGCAAAAACCTGAGGTCAGGCTAAAGAACCACTTAAGTTTATGAAAAATGATGAATGGTGGATCAGTCACAAGAGCATTTAGCACACTTACCTTTCTGGTAGATGGCATATCAATAAAAGCCATTTTAATAGATAAATAACGCAAGGAACACTCAGCAAAAGATTCAAAGGGTAGTTTCATCAGCATGGCTAGAGCCAAACTGAGATCCCAAGAGGGACAGGATCACTCAAATGACTATACATATTAAATAAGCCCTTCATAAACCTCTTAATTGTATTAAGCACAATGATACCAGAAATTAAGGTATGATAAGCAGAAATGGTTCCCAGATGAATCCTTAACCACTTCATATTTTAAAAAGATTGAATATTCTCTAGAGCATAAGGCGTGGATGCTGAAGCAGAAAAGATGCCCTTCCCAGTCATCCAAGTCACAAATCTGGTCCATTTTGATTTGTAATGTTGTCTGGTAGACTGATTCAGATTAGATACAGTAAATCACCCAAGCCATCAGATGCAGTGTGGGAGGTCTAGGTTGGGATGAAGAAACCTCTCTTCCTGTTCAGACAACAGATCTAGTGACAGAGGAAGACACACAGAGACTCTGCCAGACTGTCAGAGGACACAGTATACCATCGTTGGCGTGACCAGACTGGGACAATGATAATCATCCTCACCATGTCCTTACGTACCGTCCTTGCCACTTTCTGGATCAATGGAAAGGGGATAAAAGTCATACTGCAGGCTCCTTCCCCACTGCAGTAGAAAAGCATCTGACAAAGACTTGCTGTCCCTGCTGGCTCTGGAGTAGACGAGGCAACACTTCTTGTTGCACATTATTGCCAACAGGTCCAAGTCTGGTCGACTCCTTCTGGCAAGTATGTGGTAAACCAATTAATCCTTCAAGGACCACTCATGTTTCTGAGACATGTCTCTGCTGAGACAGTCTGCAGTCACACTGCTCTCCCCCAGCAAAGAGGGTCATTGAAAACACATAGTGGAGGATGCACCAATCCCATAACCTTATGCTTCTGCATAAAGAGGAGGAAAGTGAATACACCCTGCTTGATGATAGTACATTGAAGTAGTATTGTCCATTACTACTTACACCATCCTTCCATGCATGTGAGGAGAGAACGATTGAGGACTAAACAAATGGCTCTCAACTGCAACACACTGATGTGCAGAATCTTTTCCTGATGAAACCAATGTCCTCGAAGTGCCCGATGATTCAGATGTGCATCCCCCAAACCACTGTTTGGTGCATCTGAAGTTATCACCAATGCTGCCGGAGCATCAAACTGGACACCTCTGAAGACATTTTTTCTCATTAATTACCACTCCAGTGAAAGAAAGATGTTTGGAGGTATGGTGACCCATAAGTGCAAATTGTTCTGGATTTGGACAGCAAACCTGAGACATCCAGTGCTGCAGAGGTCTCACTGGGCTAAAGGAGTTACATAGGTAGTGGCCACCATGAGAGCAAGGAAAAAAAAAAAAAGATTACTATTCAAGTCAGACACTCCTCAGCATTGAGAATAAGCTGCCTCAACATCAGAAATCTGTCCTCCAGCAGAAAGGCTCTTTCTTCCACTGAGTCCCAGTGTGGAACCTATGAACACAATTCTGTGAGTTAAGCATTGATTTGATTTTGCTTGATTGATTTGATTGTTGAGAAGACCGAGGTCCAAGAATAGATGGATTGTAACTGCAATATGGCTTAACAGGTATTCAGGCACAGCAACCTTCATTAGCCAATCATCTAAACAAAAATACCTTGCCTTCTCAGATGAGCCACTACCACAAAGAGGCATTTTGTAGAAACACTGGGTGGTGTTGAGAGGCCAAATAGCAGCACCTCTTATAGGCAATGGCATCCCGCCACCACTAAATGAACGTATGTGATGAAAGCAACTGTCATTCTGGGGTGCAATCCTGAGCAGTGACTGGTTGTCACCGTCTCCCCTGTAGCCCTGGATGCCTCACATGCTTTGCTGGTTTAGGTCCTAACCTGGACCACTCACAGACTACCAGCATGCAGGTCACACCCCGAGTGTCTGTGTAGAGCTGCAGCCCTTGCCCAGCAGCTCTGACCCAAGCAGCCCGTCAGAAAAAGCACCAGTCACACTCTGGCTTCCACCAACCTTTGTTATGACTTGCAAGGTGACTCCAACACACTCCCAGTCCCAGATTTTCCCAAAACATGTGTTCTGCACTGTCCAGGCCTCTAGGGGACAGTTCAGATATTAAGATCTGTTGCCCCCTGTAAGGAGTCAACAGTTTGCAACTTTAACCGGTGTTACCAAACAGTTCCATTTAAAACACAATACTGGATTGGTTTAGATTAAAGATAACAAAACAAAAAAGACAGGATTTTAAATAAATTCAAGTATAAGTTAGAAATGGTTACAAGCAAATGCAAGTGAAAACATGCATCTAAAAGTCTAAAATGTAATGTAACAAATTCTGGTTCAAGGCTTTGTTCAAGATGGCCTCTCTCACCCACAGTCTTCTAGCAAGACAGTGAATGACCTTGGTCAGGATCTCTCCAAGAGGTCTAAAAATGTTGGTATGTTTGTCGTCTTAGGTGAAAGAGAGAACATGGGGTTCTTTGCCCCTTTCTTTAATAGTCCAGTGTACCTTTGAAGTGGATTCTTCTGAGGGTTACCCTTCAAGGTAAAGCTCATTCAAGCAGTAAAGGTTGCAACATGGAGTCTAATGGTGAAGAAAGCTCCAGGAGCTTTTCTCCCCCACCTTTGTGTTTGCTGAAATCCAAAAATTGTTCTCTTCCTGCTATCTCTTCCCCCACTGCCTTTAGTATCCTGTTTACTACTTGCATGTAAATTGAGGTAAATGCACCCCCCTATGTTTATAATAGACCTGTTTAAAAACTTTTACCTCGGAAGGGCTGTGTGGTTTTGAGTGTGTGCTAGTATCTTGCAGGGAAATTCATAACTTCACTTATAATATTGCTACATACATTTCACCACAATATTAACCAGTAAGTTATTATTTTCTAATGATACCTCACACAGCATATTTTTACAAAGATTATTACAATGGTGTGTAGGGTGTGGATACAGGGGTGTTCAGTGTCACAGCGACAAACTGAAATGTGAAAATATGCATCCTTTAAATCAAGAGTCACAAACCAAACCATGACCAAAAGAGAAGGGATTTAGGGCAGTGAAGAAGATGACTGCTGTAATATCTGCATTAAGAGTTAAATAAGTCATCTCAATAGTTTAGGGAAATACTTGCTGTCCCCTTCACTCAAATACAGGAATTCAAAAAACCAAAAAGTTGAAGATTTGGCTATTAGTTTCCAGACCTTGTTTCCCCTGAAGTAATTTAAAAAAAGCACAGCATGGGATATAAAGCACATAAAAGGACATTTTTCACACAGGATGCTACAAAAAAAAAATCACTGAATATTTACACTAATTTCTTCTTTTTCAAAATGTCAGGATAAGTACTTCTTTTAGATACAGATATAGGTATTATATACCCTATGTTATTAAAGACATCCGCCAAAGATCAATATGCTAAAATGAGTTGAGCTCTACAATACCAGAATTTTTAAAAGCTCTCAAAAAATCAAATTCTGCCAACCTTACACTGAGTTAGAGGAGACTGCTCTCCTGGTTATGTGCTACATAACGAACCAGAAAGCAGAATCAGATCTAAATTAGGTTTCTAGGTCATGATCCCACCACGCTTACTCATGCAAAGTAATCCTTACTGATGTGTAATTTCATAGTCCTCAATAGAACTAAATGTGAGAATAAGTATTCATGATAAAACTATCAAACTGAATCCTTAGTTTGTAGCTGTCACTAAAACTAGTAACACATTTTAAATGCAAGTACAGTAGAACCACTATTTTATGAACTAATTGGGGATTGAGGAGTTCATAAAACTAAACTGAGCTTCTTAAAATTACAGTTGGTATCATGAGTAAGTTGCAATATGATGCATTGCATCACTTTCTTCTTGTCCTTCAAATCACTGCAAGGCAATTTTCAATGCCTTGAAAGCACTGGAATGTGAAGGGATGTTGACTTGTTCTTCAATGACATCCTTTTATTATGTGATTATCTTTTTCCCCACCTGGACAAATGGTTTGTATAACTTGTTGTTCACAAGATAGGTGTTTGTAAAAATCAAGGTTCCACTGTATTACAAACTTTGTATTATATAAGGTTCTGAATTACACTAGATGCCTTCCTCATAGAGCATGTGCACATTTAACAGAACGTTTTACCTCTAGTCACAGGGATCTCAACAGCACGCCCAGATTCTAAATTTTGTAATGTAGCTTGTAAACCTGTAACCTAAAGAGTAAAAATAAAGAACAGTTATGAGGACATTGCTTTTGTGCCTTACAACTACCAGTACAGAAGACAGAACACACATGCATAAATAAGCAGTAAATACCATGTGCAATTACTGATTTATCTAACTTGCGATCTCTGTTTTAACTATATAAAGATGTTAAATTACTCATCTCACTCCATTCCTTTTCAAGAAATAGCTTGAATATAACTCTTTTTAAAATATTTAATCCATAATATTAAATATATAAAATAATCTATCCAGAATTTCAATGGGAATTTTGCATATTTATTAAAACAAATATAGACAATGTTACGGGCCATACTGTGACATCAACTTGTAATCATAATTTCTCATTGAATTAAAAGTTAGTTAACCTGATGACAATATGGCCCATAGTATTGTCACAATAAAATTGATCACAATCACAGCAATGCCTGTCATTCTAGTAGCCTAGTAGGTGGTAAACTGATCGGTCATGTATAAGATCTTTCATTTTCATTGCACCAGAGGATGATTTTGCAAGATAAATCTTTTATTATGCATTTAAACGATTGATCCCTTCCTCTGGGTGTCAATGTACTGGCCGAAACCCTTCTTTTCCTCTAGGATATTTTCCTTCATGTAGACATTTGTCCTCAACCCATCCCTGTGCTAAAGGGGCAAGATATCATCTACACCAATCTATAGATCAGATGAAACTAAAAGGGCCAGGGATGGGCAAAACACAAGCTTTTTCTCTCCATTTGGAAGACAAAGATATCTGTCTCTTGTACCTACTACTTCAAAAAAGCAGGAGTTTTAAGATCATTCCCAAGTAGAAAAATGCACTGTGTAATTCTCTAGGGTCTGAGCTAAATTATTTGGAGGTTCGCAATGATCTTAGAAGGCTTAGATCTTAGAAGCTTATGGATACTGTATGTCTACAGGTATGTTTTGAAGTACCTGAAATTATTGGAGATAAACTGAAAAGTCTTTAAGGACTGACAATATTTTGACTAACAATATTTAATTAAAACTATTGGGGCAGCTAATAACCTTTAAGGATGGTTTCCTGTGCAGTATCCATAAGGATTACGAGAGCCCTGCGTGGATACAATACTTGTATCCATATCTGATCCACAATCCACAAGCATGATCCACAGATGTCTGCAGATATAAAGCAGATATCCACAGATTTGCAGGGCTCTAAGGATTAATATATCATCAAAATTATAGTACTTTGATAAAGTTTCAGTGCAAGTCATCTGACTAGGTCATAGTTCCTCTGATGTTTCATTCACAGATATGAAAGCTGAAAGAATGATTAAAAAGAAGATTCCAGTACGCCCATTCCTGTTGATAATTTGTTTAACACCGTCCTTCGCCCAAGTAAAGGCCCTGTTCAACTTAAGGTTGGCCTAATAGAGAGGACAAATTCCAGTCTATATTAGTGATTTTGTCTCACTGATACTGAGCTGATTGTAAGTACTTCCAGTTTAAACCACTTATGAAATGTTGTCTCTTCAGCTACACAACATCAGCAGGGCACTTGAAGGCAGATATAACTTTAATATTCTGTCTGGGTACGTTAAACTAAAGCATCAAGATTCCTATAAAAACTTCAAAAGAACAAAGTATTTGTAAGTAAGTCACATGAAACTCAGAAATAATCTAGCCTACTCTTATTTAAACAAAAAGATATGAATCAGCTGCCCATGTTTCTCCTAGTGTAGTTGACCATGTTTTTACCTGACCAACTGCTCTGTCTCTCTCCAAGCTGGTTAGCATTTTCTGTCTCAGTATAGTCTGGTATTTTTCAGTCAACTGCTTCAGCATTGGCTCATATGATGCATAATGTGCCTTCAGCCTATGAACAATAAAAGCCAAAATGTATTTTAAAGGATGACTGAGTTAAATCAGCAATTTCCATCTAAACAGCTTTTCCCCCATGTATTATAGAGAAGAATAAAATGTAGAAAGGTCAAAACACAAGACACAGCTAATGTTACTTAGCATGCAACCACCCCGTTGGACTGCCAAGGAAAAAAAATATGTATGTATCAGTTTTTCAGTAATAGGATCTGTATATCCTGCCACCAAAGCCTTTTGAAGTAATCTATCCAGTTTTGTTTTCTGTTTTCAGCAACTCCCCTAATCTTCAAAATACATTAATAAAGGTTAATGTATGTAACGAATTTAATCTTTGCTTCCTTCTTGTAGATGGGTGTTATTTCATTAGGAACAGAAAAATGCAGATAGGATTTGACAACCAAGTAGGCTACTAATTTAGAGAAATCAGCTACAATATAAAATTTTGTAGCATTAATTACGGTAGAAACTATACTTGGATCCCTTCATCAAATTAGCAAGAAGCTAAGTCACCCATATCAACTCATGAATCAAAGTATGAGAATGCTTTATTTTTCAGGAGAAATTGTTCAGCTCAATACACAACAATTAACTTCAAGTATATTGTGTTTTGCCAGAATGCTGGCAAAAAGAGACAAAACCGGGATTTTTCTTACAGTAAGATAGACTATAAAGTTAAAATGCATATAATGTGAGCCAGCCAAAACCATGAAGGGTATTGAGAGGTACTTAACTAACATCTGCAATTCCCAGGATTTGGCCCAAAGCTTGTTTTAAAATTGATCCACTCAAGGAAGAGATTCTAAAGAATTATCACTGTTGATTGATACATCTACAACGCAAAAAAAAAAAAAAAAAACCCAAACAAAAAACCCCAGATCCCTGCAGCAGCGGATCTCAGAGCCCTGATTAACTGACTTGGGCTCCTGGGACTCACACTACAAGCCTAAAAATAGCAGTGTAGACATTTCCATTTGGGCTTCCCCTGGACTCTGAAACCCATCCAAAGGTGGAGGAGTCTCAGAGTCCAGGCTCCAGCCCAAGGGGCAACATTTACACTGAAATATTTAGTCCCATAACGTGAGCCCAACAAGCCTGAGTCAGTGGACCTGGGCTCTGAGATTTGCTGGCACGTTTTTTGCTTTTTTTTGGTTTTGCGGTATAGATGCATTGGTCAGTAACCTAACCTTGGACAGCAAAGAATAGCAGGTAATACTAGCAAAGGCAGAGGAGCACAAAATTTCCAGGGAGCAGCAGCTATTATGTAATGATGAAATTATAGAAATTAATATTAAAGAACTCCTAGGGAATATTCATATAACAGTTTGGGTTTATTTGCACCTAAAGCAATTCAAATCCCAAGTAGAAAGCTGAAGTTTCAGGAGACTTAACAAGGATAGAAAAAGACTAATGAAAAGACCACCTCAAAGGGCCTGATTCCCAAGGTACAACAACTTGTTATAGACTGATCTAGAAGATAAGACTACCTTGGTAGAAAAACTGATCTAAAAAACCAGATATCACTTTATAACAATGGGAAAATATCCAGAGGAAAGCCAATAGAGCTCATCTGTTTGTTTAACCATTAAGGAAAATTACTTCAAAATACTTACCAATAATACTTCACTCCATTTAAAATAAGGAAAATATACAAAGAAGGAAATCATAAATCCTGCAGAAGATGATGTGGAGGAATTAGGGACCTTTCTCTGTTTACACTTCGGGTGGTGCATAGGGTTCACATAGCTACATACTGCAATCAAAGGCAGGCAGCATCCATACTCACTGCAGTGTGTAGCTACATGCAACTGGGAAAGGCTCCAGAGGGGGAGGAAGCATGGAAAGGCTCCAGTAGTGGGGCATGACCAGAACCTTTCCCTGCTGCTGGAGTCTTTCACTACAGCAGAGAAAGGCTCCAGCAAGTGGGAGGCAGCAGGACACGACATTGCTAAAGACAGCAGTGGAGACATGGCAGGCACTGTTTGGGCAAGTAGACAGCCATGTAGGGGATATACCCTAGGGTTCAGGTGGGTAGGGCACTATCACCTAAGCAGTGTCTCACCATCTATATTGCTATTTATACCCATGCTAGCTGGGCATGCAGCATCAGTATGCTACAGACTACCGTAAGTGCAAACATACCTTAAAAAGATAGTGTCTGCGAGGAAAATGGTACATAGAATTTACAAGGTAACTAAAATTTAGACCACCCAGAGAACCTATTCTATTAGGTCACAGCCCAAAGGAGGTTATTGCTTCTGAAAAGGACACATTAACACCACAATTATCACTAGCAGCCAGATGCTCATTTTTGGAAAATAATGGATCCCCAGGATTAGAGGCATGGAGAAGTAAAGTATTAGAAATCTTTTGAATGGATACAGTGACAGACAGCCTTACATCAACATCAAGTAGATTTTATAATTTTTTTTTTTTTTATATATATATATATTATATATATATATATATATATATATATATATATATATATATATATATATATATATATATAGTTACCATTCGTTTAGACTTTGAACAGAATTAACACACAGAAAACGATAAGAGATTGACCAAACACTAATGGGTCTTTTGAAGGTAACAAATACAGATAATGAATAGGATTAAATACTTCTATGGAAAGTTCATATATGGTAATAATGATAAAATAAATTTAAAAAAATCTAGGGCCAAGACTTCAACCCATGAACTTTATTCACACAGTGGTAAGATATCATAGATCACTCCAAGGCACTTCACACGGAACTCAATGGGACAAACTTAGTCAGCTGTAATACAGCACCTGCAAGAAGGTATGCAATGTGATGCTCACAGATCTCTTCAACAAATTCTTTGACAATATTGAAGCTCCACCAAAGTATGTGTTTCCCACTCATATCTTAAAACTACTTTTAAAAACATCTTTCTGCTTTATCAGATATTTTGTTGTCTATCGGTTAGAGCACAGGGCTATGAGCCACAAGACCAGTGTGAAATTTCCAAATCTGCCACTGACACATTGTTTGGTCTTGAATTACTCACTCAACCCATTCTGTGCCTCAGCTTCTCCATATGTAAAATGGGGATAATATTGTGACCAAAATACTACCCTGTATTCACTCCCTTCACACTACTGCAATGATACTTGCAGAAAATATGCCTTGTGAGGTATCATTTGAAAACTAATAACTCACTGGTCAATAATATCATGGTGAAATGTTTGTAGCAACATTATATGTAAAGTTATTAACATCATCTGAAATTATGACTGAAATGTGGTTACCAGACAAATCTGGGGAGTGGATAAACCTGTTTCTTAAAGGGGAGCAAAAAAAAACCCACCAAGCTGGTGCCCCTAGTCAGATGTCCAAGTTGATGGGCAATCACCTGCTAAGTGGACATTTTTTGGCAAAGAAAGGGATCAGTAACACATCGATCTACACTTAAACAGCATGGATCCTTTTTCACCATGAGACTCCTAGTCTCCATCCTCACAGCAGGAAGGAATTTTATCTAGGGGTAACCCACAGGAAAATGCATTTCATAGGGGGAATTGACTATAAAAAGTGAGGGGCAAGAACACCCTAAAGCTTCTCTCCCTACCTATCTCTTTTTCACCTAAGATGAAGGAAGCAGCCATTTGACTTTGGAAGAGATCCTGCCCTGCAATTTGGTCAGCCCTGTTGCTGAGAGTATGTAGTAAGAATTTTACCTTGAACCAAGTCTGGTTTATTAAATTTAGTTAATAAGAAAGCATTTTCTCTTAATTGCTTGTCACCAATTCCGACTTTAATGCCTTGTAATTGTACTCATTTAAATACCTCTCTTTGTAGTTACATAAATTTGTTTTATTCTTTAATCAAAACCAATCCAGTGTTGTGAATTATTTGGGTAACTCCAATTAAAGTAGCAAATTGTTATATATTGTTCCCTTTCAGAGGCAATGGATTAAAATATTTGAATTGTCCTGGAGAGAGCTGGACAGCACAGAACACATGTTCTGGGGGGAAATTCCGGACTAGGAGCGTGTGTTGGGGGTCATCCTGCAAGTAGCAGCCAAGGCTGCTGGAAGCCAAAGGGTGGCTGGCGTGCTGCTGACAAGCTAAGAGTTGCTGGACCAAGTTGGAAGCCACAACAGCAAAGCACAGTGAGGCACCTACATTTTCAGAGGTGACCCAGCCCCTCACTGATCACGATTGCAGTCCAGACTATCATAAATATCACCTGCCTTAGGGAAACATTTTGAGCTGTTCACATTAATGATGCTGTTTAGGTGCAAAGTGTTATTTGCTTTTATATATTTCCAATCCTTCTCCTTCATTCTACCTATCAAGAGGGCCTACTGATCCTGCTCTAAAATACAAATGCAGCTTAAAAAAAAAAAAAAAAAAAAAACACATGCTAGTCAAAATGAAGTCCTTTCTTTCAAAGTAAGGAAGGCAACATGGAAAGCAGAGATGATAAAAGTTACAACTATGCAGTTTTTTGTATACATTAGTATAGCAAAAATGCCCAAAAGAAACAAAGAAGTAAATTATGACATTCTACAGATTAGCTCAACAACTGTCAAGAACAAGAACTAATGACATTTAAAAAAAAAAAAGAAGAGATCGATTTAGTTGCATCTAGCTCAAGTTGAAACAAATACATGAGCTTGTTCAATCACCATGAAAAAAAGGAATTGACCGTCAAGGAACGTTACATGCTTTATGTACCAAAAATAGTCTATGTAGGTATGTATGTCTCCTTTCTCTGCATCCCAGGAAGTTCCCTCCAATTTCTGAAACGCTGGAGACATTTGAATTTTAGAGGCCTAGGTTATCATTTCTCTGCTTTCAAGGCTGGGCAGAACTACCAATTACCAGAACTGCTTTGGTCTAACAATTTAAAATTCAGCCATGACATAACATTGCCAAGTAACAACTCAAAGTCACTTAGCTTTCTGTTAAATGACAATAAAACAGATCAGTTTGCTTACCTTTTAATATCACTAATAAGCCTGTTTTTTTCCTGGGCCACTCGCTTATGATGCATTCGATGGAAATCACGTTCTTTCTGTATTTTTTGCAGAGCCTCCTTAGCTTTGCTGCGTGAAACCACAATGTGAAACTATTATAGACCTAAAAATGGCAACATTACAATGAAAAAAACTTCAAAACGGACTCCAACGAGAGACTGCTGAATTGGAATTAATTTGCAAACTGGACACCATTAAATTAGGGTTGGTAATAGTTCACCTTAACTGATCACTCTCATTATAGTGTATATGATAACACCCATTGTTTCATGTTCTCTGTGTACATATATCTTCCTACTGTATTTTCCACTGCATGCATCCAATTAAGTGGGTTTTAGCCCATGAAAGCTTATGCTCAAATCAATTTGTTAGTCTAAGGTGCCACAAGTACTCCTGTTCTTTTTGCGGATACAGACTAACACCGCTGCTATTCTGAAATGTGAAACTTGTAATTCAATCTCTTGAAGACAGGAACTTGGGAGACTGATCTAAGAGATAGATGGATAATGGGATACAGAATTTTTAACTCTGAGTCTATGTCTACATTGTCCAGTAGTTGAGACTACAGTTGTGTGAATAGCAGTGTGTGCTACATTGCAACTCCTCCATGTGGATGCTGCAGGTGCAAACTATGAGGTTCCTCATTCACATTAGTGTAGTCCTGTTTGAAGAGGAATATGTTAAGTAGAAACCTTTTAGTTTCCCCTTGTGGATCCTGCAGGTGTGGTTACAGTGCAGCACTTCAGTACCCACTGCTATTTACATCCCCGTAGTCCTAATCACAGGGCAGTGTAGACAAGCCCTAAATCACTGATTCATCCCAAACTGCTAGTGACTGAAATGAGGAGAAAAAGTTGGTGGCCTCAGTCTACTTTCTCCTGACCTGTGTCTGCTCAAAAAAGAACACCATCACAATGCTATTCAGATGAGAGACTGAAGACTTAGCTGTCAAAGACCATTTTTGTGAAAATGGTCCTTCCAGGTCAAAGTACATAGGTGGTTTAGATCCCACGCTCTCTGGGGCATTGCCAATTCTATCCCTTTTGGTGGGCAAGTATGTCAGAGATTTTAGTGTAAGGGCTGTTAGTCTTGCTCCCTTCACAAGCAGTTAGCTAAACAAAATTAGAGAAAAAAAAGGAGCCTAATCGAGTTAGTCACCCAGTTCCCACTGAATTACAATCGAATTTAGCACCTAACTAAATCCCAGCCCTAAACTCTGAGTCATTTGTAATATAAAGAGGAACCTTTCATAAACCATGCATTCTCACTTACACCAACATCTTGCCTTTACCTACACACTGTATGCAGCACGCATCATTGTATGAAGTGCTGCACATAAAACAAAAATTAAAAAAGGTGTTTTTCTCTCTGGCAAAGGCAAGCAAATGTGTATGGGCTTTTGGTGCAGTGGGAAGGAAGTCAAGCAAGGGTTCTCTTTTTAAAATGATCATCATCAATTCTGAGGAAGGTTTTACACTTTGACAGTCTGACTTCAGCTGCAAACAGGGTATATAATTGTATGCAGTTTTGAAAGTCAGGACCCTAATCTCTTGTGCCACAAGTAGATTAGATTCCGATCTGTCAAAGAAGAATAATAGATTTCCTCACATGGACACCATAAGGCTGGTTTAACTGACTTTTGTAAACCATGTAAACAATCAGACTTAAAGCTCTGGTATTCACTGGTAAGTATTACTATTATTATTACTACAATGCATATACAGATCAAAGATCTACACATCCAGCAATCACAGCTACTGAATGCATTCCCACCACATGAGGTGCTAGAAATTTTATAACTCTTTGCAATACATATAGTGGTTGGGGTTTTCTGTGGTGAAGGGCACATTAATTGTGATTACTGTTAGAGATATGCACACACAGTCCATAGCCTCTGTTTAAACAGTAGGGCAAATGGTTTAAAATATCTACAGCTGCAGGTAAACACAGGATTATAAGACTGGAAGGTACCTCTGAAATCAAAGGCCAAAGCCTAAATTGATTTGAGGCACCTGAGATCACCAGGATAACCAAGATTTAATATTCCAACTGGCTTCGAAACCATGATATACGACTTGATTGAATAGTAACTAATATACAAAGAAGGTAATACCTTCAGCAAGGATAAATCAACATTGAAAACAACGGAATTATGCTGCTTTACCCTAGCTGAGATCAAACCCTCCATGTATGTGTTAGTTAAATAGATGGATTTTAATCAACAAATAAATCTCAATGTATTCAAATACATTGTTACAGACTTCATGTTTTCAACATTTCCTTATTTGTCCACTATACAGCTAGAGACTATATCCTTGCTATAGCAAAAGAAGTGTTACAGCAGAAGACAAAGCAACTGCCTTGCCAACCAATCAGAACTTGACTTCAATGGAACTATACTCATTTATACAAGCCTAGGATTGTATCTGGAAAATACAAGGGATAGAAGAGGAGAATGAAGATAGTTTGGGTTTTTTTATCTCTACGTTTCTACAGTCTTCAAAATAAACGCAATTTTAAGTTTGATTTCCATGACTCAAATATTTACATTTTAGAACTAGAACACTTCATTTAAAAAAAAATCCCTAAAATTATTAATAAGCCTAAATTTCAATTTAACAAAGTTTTTGCATGTTAATTAATGTTTGCGGAGGTATTGTTGGAGTGGAAGGGGCATTTCTGCACACGTGCTGCATTTCTTTTAATGTTTTTCCTAGTTATTTCAGTAGGCAGATAAAGGCTTTCAGACACTGGACAGCCTATTAAAAATGTATCATTTATTGTGCACAGGAATTGAAACTGATCAAGAATTTCTTTTTAAATGTTGAAAATCCATGGTGAAATGTGTCTGAGTAACAGGTAGGAATCTAATAAGTGTGTCTACAGTTGCCGTACAATCATTTTCATACTGTATTAAAACAACAAAATTACATTTAGTTTTAGACACTAACAGTCTTCCTATGATAGTTAAACAACATTAAAGCAGGAGAAAATTGGTTTGCAGTCTCTTACACTAGGCCCCCATACTGGTGGTGTCACAAATAATGTCCCTTTTCAGCAAGATGATTGTCAACAGCAGCAAGCTCAGAAGCAACTAATTTAATTAGAAGCTATTTCACAGCGATGCATCTCACCATGAAAACTTTCTGTCTGATGCACTGAGTATAATGAGTATTATCGTCTAATCAGCACTCACCGAGTATGCTCAGCTGGAAGCATTGAAAAATAAAGCTTTGTATCACCAATGGGAAAAAAGGCTGATCATAGAAATCTTCCAAGTGAAATATATGGTATAGTATATTTCACCCAGCACTGGGACTTGGGATGTAAGGGATAGATCCTCAACTGGTGTACAGTGTCAGTAATCCATTGAAGTCAATGGACCTGACAATTTATACCAGCTGAAGATCTACCCTGATGAGTCAGAAGTTCATTATTATACTGTGCAAATGAGGAGCATGCTCTCTTCTACAGAGAAAAATCTTTAGAAGATACCATCAAACAGACAAAAATTTCAGAGGGCTAAGTTTTTGCTTTTCTTTCTTTGACTGCAGCTTGTCATTCCTCTCCTACCTACTTAAATTGGAGTAGCTGGTTGCCTGGTTCCCTCCCCCCCCCACACACACACAAGGTTCAGGGAGTCTGCACAGAAGAATAAAGGGATGGTTTTACTCACAGTTCATCTCCCAATAAAGCCCATTAGAGGTCAGTGCAAATCAACATTGAACACAAATGCAGGAAAGAGTTATCAAAAAAAGGCCGCAATGTAGTTCACTGCTGCATCTCTCCATTACACAGTCTGAATGTAAATTACGAGTATCTTGTAAAATCAACTACTGTGGATCCATATGCACAGATACAGTCAATAAAATGTAAACATATATTTACACACATACCTACTAAACAAAACCCTAAAAACAATAGAAGTTTTACATTTGAAAGGACTACAGGATCAGGCGTTTAATAAGAAATTATTCTTCTCCTTTACATGCCAACTTGTTGCAATATGACAATTTGTAGTATTTTGATGCATAGCATTATATGGTAATTTTTCATCTATCCCTACATATTACATTTTCATAATCCTGTGGAGTATTTTGTTGAGACTATTGGATTTTAAATATCAACTAAAGCCAAACAAACTGACACAAAAGAAATTTAGACTCAGCTCTCTAGACAGAGCTGAGAGATATTTGGCAATTTCCTTCAGTGCCTCATCCATAAGTGAGAATGTGCAGAGGCACAGAGAAAATAGAAATGTATTAATTCCATTAAGAGTTTGATTTTATTTTATCTGAAGCATTTGCTGTTTAAAAAAGAAGGGGCAGCATGCCATTAAAACTAACATACCTGGCAGCCAGTTTATAGTTTTCCAACTCCTTCTTTAATCTTCGGTTCTCCATCTCCAAATGCTGATTGTAGGTGTACACATCTGGGACAAATCCAATATCTTTACGTTCAATTGCACCTTTCTGCATCAGTTCATACCTAGAATAATATAAATGGGTAGACATTTTACTTTAAGTTCCTTTATCCCCCCCCCGTCTGTTTTCTTTCCCATGTTCATGTTTACATTAACTATAATCACTAACACACAAAGCAGCCTTGTTAAAAAATTCTCATTTATACTCAGACATAGTGATATTACCACTCATTATGTTATGCCCTATTTTGGCCCCCTTCATTTTAGCATTTTTTCCATAACATTTAAAACACATCTTACTTGTGGCATACTGCCTTAACCTCAACAGTTGTTCTTTTCCTTCCTTTCTTCTGGTCTATGCTTTCAAAAGAAAACTTAAAGAAAAAATATTCACCTCAAATTGTACCACTTTAAAAGTAGCAGTTTCCAAAGATACACACAGTCTTTTTAGTTCATGTAGTCTCTAACACACGCTTGTTTTTCTGAAGGCCTCTATGACTCAAACAAAGCTATGGAACATGTGGATGAATGACCCTATCAATTGTCCCAAGCATGGAACTCAGTTTACCTGGAAAAATGTTCCCATAACATCTTGTCCTTCATTTTACTAATAGCACTCTTTCATATCAGTATTACATTATTCTCCTTCATTATTTTGGAATCAGCTAATCACAAACATATTTCCCATTGCTCAATGTAATATTTATACATTTTTGTTATTAGCAGGCCAAATCTTGAGCCTACGAGCTTATGTGATGTAGAACTCTATAGCCTGTTCTGTGCTCCACAATTGCAGACCAAGCAATACCTTGGGCAGTGAACAGTGCTTCTTAGATAGCCACGTACATTTGCATAGTACTCATGCAGCCTCTCAGTCATTCTTGCAACAGTGTCTGTAACTTTACCCAACCTAAGCCTCAAACTCTTTCTAGCATTTCAGCCCATGGGTATGTTGTTACCGGAAATATAGAATCACTCAGCAGAAGGGCAAGTTCCACTTTGGCTTGCTGACACTATGAAAAGATAGATGATGCTATCCATGAGAACAGTATCTCATACGTGTCTGCTTCTGTCAGAGTTCTACTTGAGCTACAAGTGAGTATGAACTTCAAGATTTGCCAAGACGTTTAAAAAACAACACCTCCATACACAAACTCAAGATCCTATGGGCCCCAGTTAACCCAAGGTGTCTCTGTACCAGTAGAGGTTGTAAAGAAGTTTCTCAGGTTCCACAGCCAGAGACTCCTCCCTAGTGCATAGAAGTATGGTACATTGCTTTCTTGGTTATGACTGGGTAATCTGGCACCATTCTCAGGGACAGCGGAGCAGATCCTCAGCTGGTGTAAGTTGCCATAGTTCTTTTGAGGTCAGTGAAACTATGCTCCAAGGAGCTGTGCCAAATTACAACAGCTCAGCATCAGCTCAATGGAGCTGTATCAATTTACACAAGTTGAGGATCTATCCTAGAATCCTCGGGTCCACCAAACCTGATTGCCATACAAAGATGTGTTGGGGCTGAACTTGCTAGTGGAAATCATATCAGCATGTTTTGCCTCACGAAAAAGGCAAATATACTTTTTATGAATCTGTTTTATGCAATTACTATGCCTGGCAACAGCAGCAGAAATTAAAACTAGGTAGGATACACTGTACACTAGTACCTGAACTGGACCCAAACAGCAGTTTTCAAATGAATAATTGCAACATTGCTATGGTTTTCAGATCAATAAAACACATTTGAGAAAGCTAGAAGTTCTGCAGACCATCCTACAAGGGGCGTAAACCATCTAGATCAGCTATCTCAGCAATTGTAAAAAATATGTATGTTTACTCCCATTGGAAAGTTTCAAAGGATGAAGGTGAATATTAGAAATTGTTTCCATGTGTATGTGCTCTGCCAAGGTCAATTGCTTACCCGTGACTTCTGGGTTACCCATGGTTCCTCAGGGGAGTAGGCACTGCCATGCATAGCTAGGAATGAGACGGTCACTCGTGCATCTTTTTACCATCAGAAGAGCGATGGGATTTGTGTTATAGTATTTAACCAAAGCTAAATTAACACTAGCATCACTTTTAGGTTTCATATCCAAAATAAGCTTTTGATATCAGGTAGGCTCACCACACTACCCAAGTTATCCTACAAAGGAACTATGACCATATCATGTCATTGTTTTTTAACAGGTTTCAGAGTAGCAGCCGTGTTAGTCTGTATTCGCAAAAAGAAAAGGATTACTTGTGGCACCTTAGAGACTAACAAATTTATTAGAGCATAAGCTTTCGTGAGCTACAGCTCACTTCATCGGATGCATCCGATGAAGTGAGCTGTAGCTCACGAAAGCTTATGCTCTAATAAATTTGTTAGTCTCTAAGGTGCCACAAGTAATCCTTTTCTTATTGTTTTTTAAGTAAAGCTCATTAAAATCAAGGGCTCTTTTTGCCAAAAGCAATCTCAGACCATGTATGGCTTTGTCATTTGATGCTAATAAAACATTGGATACTCTAGTTTGGTAATACTTGCATTTTATGTTGTGAAAACCATGTTTCAGGAAGAACTTTAAGATGGCACTAAACAGCTTCTTTTAGCTCTCAAACCTCCATTTTGTCCTGGTCTTAAGTTTGCCATGCAGCACAAGGCAATGCTTCCTTTTCCTCATTATTTTTTCATTTAGCACTAGAAATCTTGGCAATAACCACACAGAGTAACTTTCTAATCCAGTGGGGGAGGGAGTCAGAGTACCAAAGGAAAGAATGTTTAATATGAACCTCTCTCTTCCTTCAGTTAATAAGCAGTGTAATATCAGATTACTCCACACACTGGTCTTTTTCCTCAATGCACTTTCTATCTAGTTGTATTAACTTTTCATTCTCATGGCCCGAGGAAGAGTTGAAATATTTAGAAATCATTCTAAGAAACCCAAATTAGTTGGGTTAATTTTTCCCTGCTTTTTGGTAAGGTAAAAATGAATCTCAGAGCTCCCTTTTTCAGTTTGAGTAGAGGTAGAGGAAGAGAACAATTAAAATTGGTCTCATTATCTTGGTTGCATCTAAATTATCTATGACGTGTATATTTTCTCAACATTCTCTAACAAGAGTGATATTTTCAAATGTATCTAAGTGATTTAATAGAACTTGTGTTCTTAAGACATTTACACGCTATTGAAAATTCCCACCCAAAATCAATCAGGACCATACTGTACTTTCATTTTTAATCACAACTCTCATTGGATTTCAAGGAACATTATGTCCATTTTAAACAAGGAAAGAGTGATGTATACAGAGATTATGGTCTAATGGCCTCATTTTCAAGAGGTGCTGCTACTGGAGTCATGGCTCATCAGTGCATCTAAAAAATTCAGGCCCTCGATGTCTCAGGATGGGCACCCAAAGTTAATAGTAGCTTTTGAAATTGTAGATCTAAGTCACAAAGGAAGTGTCTGGCAAAACCATGAATTAAATACCAGATCTCCTGAGCCACAGTCCAGCACCTTAGACACAAGTCCATTCTTTGTGTTTCACAACTTCATGTTTCATATTCAAACAAACTCACTCAAAATCTCAAATGAAACTAAGCTGCATACCACCAAAGTACAGACCTTGTTTAATCTAATAGCTGGTAAAGTTAAATGTACGAGTAGGGCACACTATGAACAGTCATTATTAAATCTGGGCCCAGTGTGGTAAGCCCTTCACATGAGTTGCCCCCAAGTCAAAGTCAAGGTGCACCATGCTACCCTTTGATGCCCAGTTAGATTTTCCGGCAGGTACACGGTGCGAGTAGTACAGCCATGGCCTCTCCCTTTTCTGCCCTCTTGATCATGATGGGAAAGTATTAGGTGCCCTTCCCCCTCTGAACCTAGAACTGCAATCTGTTCAGCACCACCACCACCAGACACAGGAGGAGAATCTTTACCCTTCTGTACTGCTCTGCAAGGCTGTGTGTTAGGGATAGACTTGATAAAAGAAATCCTATATATCTCAGATCATTGCATAACTGCTGGCTACACAGCTAGAAACCTATGAATGTCATGGGGTAAAACCATCAATACCACCAGTTGGAGATTAAATTATATATATATATATATATATATATATATATATATATATATATATATATATATATATATATATATACACACACACACACACACACACACACACACACACACACACACACACACTTATTTTCATTCCTTTTGTCAGACAAATTTTTTCAACAGAATGCCCTAGCATGAAAGCCATCAACTTTCTATATGAAGATACATAGGACATGGATAATTGCTGAAGTTAGCTTCTAGCAGAGCTAAGAACCCTGAAAGAGATTTTTCAGAATTAATTGTATTTCATTAAAATTAACATGCTCTTCCCCAAGACAACCATTAAAAACCCATATCTCATTACTTTTTCAGTGAAAAGGGGGGAAAAGCATGCTGCCAGAGCAGAAAGTGTGGTTAGCCACTTGTTAAATTTGGCTGGTGAAAATTCAGAGTATTTATAGCTAGATCGTTCTCGCTCTTTTCTTTTAAAATTTGGAAAGGAATTGTGAAACAAATTAAAGTGTGGTTAGAACCAAGCATACATAGTACAGGAGGGCATTATTCAAGCTCTTCACCATAGTTTAACTCAAAATAACCCAACTACTTATGACATGAGATTCTCAAGAAGAGAGACCACCAACTGTGAGGTTATGATTTAAAGCCCACTGGTGTCTACCCTGAAATCATGAAATTCAATAAGCTTGCAATACAAGCCATAAACAGATTCAGGTCCCCACAAATGTTTTGAAGGAATTGGGTGGTGTGATGATTCTGCAGTTGTTAGCTAATGGATGTGGGGATTGATTGATTAGCATGATACGTTTTCTTTGGATATCAGACAAAATGTTCAACACTTTGAATATTTAAGATGACATGCTGTGTCACTACCATTCTTATTGGAAATTTCAGCAGCAAGGCCAAGAAAGAACGGAGCATAGAAGTTCAATTACCTCTTTATCCTCAGAGAAGCCACTCCAACCTATCACTAAGGCAAATTAGTGGAGACTTGCAGTGCCATGCTGTGCCTGTCTCTTACACACAGAGCTTCAGTACAACTGGATAAGACATATATCCATTAACTGCAGCGCACCTTAGCAGCCTTACATTAAACACTCAGTAGCATGAGTTTATATTTACAATACAGTGAAAATGTAATATGTACTGACTACTATATACTCACTACTAGGGAAAGATTGTTTACTTCTGATTTAATATATGTAAAGTGCACTCTGACATTAAAGTTATAGGTGCTCTACAAATGCATAGGGTTACAAACACAGATATTTAGATAAAATACATAGCCTTAAAGACTAGAATGGGTTCCCCTCTGAATGCCCCGCAATGAAGCAAGCAAATCTTTGTCCTTTGTTGTCCTTCAAGAGGGCTAGATTTTTAATGTATAGTCTGGCCAGCATAAAGGGCAACACATGGTTGCACTGCCCCTTGAATAGCCGGGGTGGGGGATTGTGACTCAGTCGTAATCTGCCTCCAGGGTTCTCTGCTGCTCTAGGAAGGAATGATGCTGCACTAGTTCGATACTCAGTGTAGCGAATTTTCCCCCAGTGTGCTGGTACCATTGCACAAAAGAGGATATTACAACCCTACCGAGTCCGCTTTCCACTCACACTGCTACTCCATAATACCTGTAGCCTACGCAAAAGAGGGCATGCTCTGCAGGCCCCCTCCCCTACAGTCTGGCATGGCCACACAAACCAGTCTTTGCTTTTGTCCATACTAAGTAAAGACGATTGGCCAATTATTTACCTGTCCCACAAAGTACTTGGAGACAGCCCATCTTTCACCCAAAGGCTGAAACACAACAGAGTCTTTGTAAACTGAGGAGTGCTTTAAAATAAAAAACAAACAAACAAACAAAT
This sequence comes from Dermochelys coriacea, assembly GCF_009764565.3. Classification (NCBI taxonomy): domain Eukaryota; kingdom Metazoa; phylum Chordata; order Testudines; family Dermochelyidae; genus Dermochelys; species Dermochelys coriacea. The sequence goes on along the minus strand of NC_050078.2, from coordinate 68,527,631 downwards.
AAAAATCAATGATTGCCAGTTATGAGTTTTCTGACCACAGGTAGTCAAAGCTAGATGAGAACTGATCAGTAGCTGGCAATAAACTCTTTGGGACTGTGCAGCCCATATCAATGGATGCAAAGATCTGTCCTTGTGCTTCATTCTCCAGACCAGTCAATCCAATACCATCAGTAAGTAAAAAAGGCATTACAAAAAGTTTGGGGAGTCAGAAGAATACAGAACACACAAGAAGTTTAGGATATTTTTCAATATTCCGTAAGTATTTTCAACCATGGTTTTAAATTCCCAGGAGTATCGTTAGATTAGACATGTTACGGTGTACATGGAGATTCGCACAAATAACGTACAATACGATATAGCACCATTCATTACAATGAAGAAAAATAGTACTTATTTATCATTTTAAAATAAATCAATATGAACACAACATTTTTATATATTTAGACAGAAAGATATTTTAAAAGTACTCTATTGTCTCAAGTTGCAATATAAACACTAATAATTTTGTCTAGTTTAATACAGCATTAGATCTTAGGCAGACAATTACATTTAAGTGGATCATTTGATAAATTAGTCAAGCTCTTTTGGTGTAAATGGGAGAAGTTCTCAACTCATTATTTTCTCATTTTAAATCCCATTAGGACTTGATCACAGCATGGATCAGCTGTACATTAGCAAGAGGTAGGTACCAGTTCAAAGAAGAACTTGATAACATTAATCTGCTCTCACCTCATTAACAGTGTAAATCAGCAATTTAAAACCAGTTTAAAAACCACTTGCTAGTATCATAAAAATGTATTACAAAGGAAGTGTCTTAATTCCCTAGGACTTGAACCTGAAAATCCTTACTTATACAAGTAGTATCAATGAAGTTAAAGGTCTTGTCCATGTGAGGAAGAACTATTCATGTGAGCAAAGGTTTGAAAGATCAAGCCCATAAACTAGGATCTGATCCTCTTCTGGAACTCCTATACAATTCCTCTGCTTGCAAATTGTGGAACAAAAAAAAAAAAAAACCTCTATGAGACACTTAAAAATACAAAGAAACCAGAGATAAGTAATCACAAGGTCACTCTTCTGAGCATTATTTGACTTAAACTAAAAAGACAAAACATACAAGGGTAGCCATCACAATTTTCTAACCAGTTAAAATGATAAAAGTTGTGATCATTCTGCCTCAAGAAATGAAGTAGCTATTCAATAGAACATGCTCCAAATATTTAAACAAGGAAACTGCTATATGCTAGGAGTCCTGTGGCACCTTATAGACTAACAGGCGTATTGGAGCATAAGCTTTCGTGGGTGAATACCCACTTAGTCGGATGCATGCATGCTGCTTTTACAGATTCAGACTAACAAAGCTACCCCTCTCATGCTTGCTATATGCTAGGTTTTCAGAAGTGCCCAGATTTTGAAAAGTGAGAACAATGGAAGCTTATGGGTTCTGAGAACTTGTGGTCACTTCATTTAGATGTCTAAGGGAGCTGCTGGGGGTCAGCTCTTGAAAAATCTGGCCCTAAAATGATTGTTTCCATTCTCATCCTAAGTAGGTTTCTTCAAGTAAAATTTGACTTTTGAAGCACAAAGAGGCTGGATTGTCTACATTTATTCCAGAGTCCTCACAGTTAGATGGACATTTTAAAAAAGTTTTACCATTCAGTTTGGAAGCAGTCAAGGGTTCTAGCCATCCCCATTCTGACCAGGAAATTGCAAAGAAAGTCATCCACAACTTCAGGTGTTTCAGACACTGAATGCTTAGAAGTCAGAGCAGATCGCTGAGCCTGAAATTAAAAAAGATTTAGTATTTGTTATTGTAAATATGTACAATCCCTGAAAAAGATACAAGAACCCATTACTTCCTAGCCCAGTGGGTCCCAAACTTGTTCTGCCACTTGTGTAGGGAAAGCCCCTGCCGGGCAAGGCTTGTTTGTTTACCTGCCGCATCCACAGGTTCGGCCGATCGTGGCTCCCAGTGGCTGCGGTTCGCTGCTCCAGGCCAATGGGAGCTGCTGGAAGCAGTGACCAGTACGTCCCTCGGCCCATGCCGCTTCCAGCGGCTCCCATTGGCCTGGAGCAGCGAACTGTGGCCACTGGGAGCAGCGATCAGCTGAACCTGTGGACGTGGCAGGTAAACAAACTGGCCCGGCCCGGCCTGCCCCGCCCAAGGCTTTCCCTGCACAAGCGGCAGAACAAGTTTGGGAACCATAGTCCTAGCCTATAATCCAATCCCAGGGCCACCCCTCCATGCAATAGTCATTGGAATAAAACAATGCAAGACATCTCAACTATTTGCGTGAAAGTGTGATGCTGTGTATAAGAAAGGTGACCATTTATATCACTGTTACACTTTATATAAGATTTATGGAAATTGTGCATCATGTAAGGCATCAATGGAAAACTTACAATCAAGTATAATTATCCTGATTAAATCCACATATCATGTTTGTATTTGAAGTTATGAATGTTAGTTGTGTTGTATTCTTAATGATTGATATCCACCAGAAGGATTTACATCAAGGCTAGAAAGCTATGTATTGATGGCCCATCAAAGACACTCAGCTCTCACAAGAAGCCATTGAAGAAACTCATCACTAGTAGCTCTTCCTATAGAGGCCTCAGACAGCACGATACCAATGACCTACCCCTGTGATTCAGCAAACCATGTAAGAACATGTGATATGCTCAGGTGACCCTGGACTCCATCTTGGGCCAGTAATTTTCCACATGCAGGGACTATGGGCTGGGCTTTGTTTGGGATAGTATCACCACCACCACCACCACACTGGGTCAGACCAAAGGTCCATCTAGCCCCATATCCTGTCCTCCGACAGTGGCCAATGCGAGATACTTTAGAGGGAACGAACAGAACAGGTACTCATCAAGTGATCCATCCCCTGTCATCCATTCCCAGCTTCTGGCAAACAAGGCTAGGGACACCATACCTCCCCATCCTGGCTAACAGCCATTGATGGGCTTATCCCTCATGAATTTATCTAGTTATTTTTTGACCCGTTATAGTCTTGGCCTTCACAACAGCTTCTGGCAAAGAGTTCCACAGGTTGACTGAGCATTGTGTGAAGAAATACTTTGTTTGTTTTAAACCTGCTGCCTATTAATTTCATTTGGTGACCCCTAGTTTGTGTGTTATGAGAAGTAGCAAACAACATTTTTTACTTTCTCCACACCAGTCATGATTTTATAGACCTCTATCATATCCCCCCTTCGTCACCTCTTTTTCCAAGCTGAATATTCCCCATATTATTAATTGCTCCTCACAGGGAAGTAGTTCCATACCCTTAATCATTTTTGTTGCCCTTTTCTGAACCTTTTCCAATTCCAATATATCTTCTTTGAGATGGGGTGACCACATCTGCACACAGTATTCAAGATGTAGGCATACCATGGATTTATATAGAGGCAATATTTTTTGTCTTATTATCTACCCCTTTCCTAATTATTCCCAACATTGTTAGCTTTTTTGACTGCTACTGCACATTGAGCAGATGGTTTCAGAGAACTATCCACAATGACTCCAAGCTCTCTTTCTTGAGTGGTAACAGCAAATTTAGATCCCATCATTTTATATGTATAGTTGGGATTGTTTTCCAATGTGCATTACTTTACATTTATCAACATTGAATTTCATCTGCCATTTTGTTGCCCAGTCACCCAGTAAGTTTCCAGGCACATGGCAGAGGATATAGAAGACCCCCAAGAGATCTTTATTTTGCCTCTTTCCTGCTCAAAATCTCGAGTCTGGGGATTTACAACTAAAAGGAGCATCCTGAACTATAGACTGAAGGCCTTCTAATCTTTTGGAAATTACCAGAGAGACTTTACAAGCCAACAATCTATTCCATCACTTCTACAAACCTTATAGGGACTTTGCAATCATTTGTATGTATATGCTCTATTAACCATTTATAACTCTTCATTTATTAATAAATCTTTAGTAGTTTACTATGGATTGCCTGGATTGTGATATTTGGATAAGATCTGAAATATATATATTGACCTGAAGGCATGTGTCTGATTCTCAAGGATTAGTAAGAATCTCACATATGGTGAATTAGGTTTTCATTAACACCTCACCACATTTGCTCCCATCCAGATAAACAGGTCTAAGGGGAATGCCTACAGGGAACTATTTGGCTTCTAGTTAATCAGTGGGGTACTGCAGAAGCTCTTTTGTTACTGGCTTGATGAATCTAGTTATAGAATAAACCACCAGTTTTTGGTGACTGCCTTCTCTATTTCTTGCAGTGCAGTGCACACGGAGAGTGCAGTGCGGCACTCTCAGTGTGGCCCATTCCAAGAACCCAGTCACAGAAGGGTACTACTAAAAAGCAGTTTCATTGTTGTTTGGGGCAGAGGTTATTCATATAGATATGAAGTAGAATGTCAAAATGGCCTCTTTTCTGGATACAAACAAAGAAATATGTACATGGCAAGTAACTAGAGACTTAGCTTTGCCATTTGCACTTTGGAGTGAAAATTTTAGCCTTAGAAGGTGTAGATCTTTTTTTAAATAAAGTAACCCCACAAGATTATAATTGTGATGCAAAGGATCCCGTAGAATATTTTATGAGTTTTACAACAAAATTGCAGTACAGCTGCCCATTTGGGCTATTTTCAGAAACAGAGAGAAGTTTGAAACAGGCAGGATTTTAAACTGAGATTGCTCTATTCCACAGGTACCGTAAAGTAATACTCATACCTGTACCTGTCCCTCCCAATCTTTTATCAATTAGTACTGCAATTAATAGTCTAAAGTAGTGGTGAGCAACCTGCAGCCAGTTAGGGTAATGCGCTAGTGAGCCAGGAAACAGTTTATATTGACCATCCACAGGCATGGCCGCCCACAGCTCCCAGTGGTTGCGGTTCAGCATTCCTGGACAATGGGAGCTGCAGCCAGCACGTGCTGCTTCCTGCAGCTCTCATTGGCCGTGAACGGTGAACCGCAGCAACTAGGAGCTGCAGGTGGCTGTGCCTGCAGACGGTCAACGTAAACGAACTGTCTCGCGGCCCACTAGCAGATTACCCTGACGGGCTGCAAATTGCCCACCACTGGTCCACAGCCTGGATAGAAATAGGAGGAAAATCCCCATACAACCTCCCCTAAATCTCATATGATACAAACTGCATCTTTATATTCAATTAATACTACCCATTTAAATTAAGTATATGCTTAGGGTCAACACACACACACACACACTCCAGAATAGTAGTATTTTGACTTACTAGAGATGTATCCCAAACAGATCACTCTAGTTGTGAGAATGCCATGGCTTTATAGAATAAGTCTGCTGTCATATAATGGTCTCCTTTCTATGCTCCTGCCGTTCTTTTGGCTCAGTTCAAGCAAATGCCCAACTGTGACACATCCAAAGGCTACTTAGGAGGGCGAGGCACCTCACCACCACCTGCTCTTAGCTGTGCAGGCAGAGCATGCTGAAGAACCAAAGAGTGCAGAACGGGGAAGAAAATTGGCAGCATGTGACCGACAGAAGGAAGAGGAGAACCCACGTACCCCCAATGCAGATAGAGGTAAGAAACCATTTTCAGGCTCTCTACACAGATACTACAGCAGAGAATGGTTTGGAAGAGTTATTGGAGGGAAGGGATCAGGAGACCCCATTGATCAGGAGGTATGGGATGCATTGTCCTAAGGATGGCGATTCCATGACCACCACTCCCAAGAGGAGGAAATGGGTGATGATGGTCGGAGACTCCCTCCTAAGGGGAACAGAGTCATCCATCTGCCAGGAAGCTCAAGAAGTGTGCTGCTTGCCTGGAGCTAGAATTCAGGATGCAACAGTGTCTGAAGACTGATCAAGCCCTCGGACTGCTCCCCCTTCCTACTTCTCCATGTGGAGATCAATGATACTGCCAAGAATTACCTTGAGTGGGTCTTTGCAGAGTACGTGGCTCTGGGAGGAAGGATAAAGAAGTTTGAGGCGCAAGTCGTGTTTTCATCCATCCTCCCTATTGAAGGAAAAGGCCCAGGTAGGGACCATCGAATTGTGGAGGTAAATGCATGGTTGCACAGATAGTGTCAGAGGGCTATGGATTCTTCAACCATGGGCTGTTGCAGGAAGAAGGATTTCTAGGAAGATATGGAATCCACCTAACAAAGAGAGAGAAGAGCATCTTCACAGGCAAGCTTACTAACCTAGTGAGGAGGGCTTTAAACTAGGTCACCAGCTGCCGGCAAACCTAAGCCCGGAGGTAAGTGGGATACCGGGAGGAAACAAGGAGGAGAGTGCAACAGGGGTGGCCTCCTGATTCATACTGAGAAAGTAGGGCAATCAGCTAGTTATCTCAGGTGCCTGTACATGAACGCAAGAAGCCTGGGAAACAAACAGGCAAGATTGGAAGGCCTGGCACAGTCCAGAAACTATGATGTGATTGGAACAACAGAGGGGTAACTCACATGACTGGAGCACTGTCATTGATGGGTATAAGCTGTTAAGAAAGGACAGGCAGGGGAGAAAAGGTGGAGGAGTTGCACTGAATGCAAGAGAACAGTATGATTGCTCAGAGCTGCAGTATGAAACTGGAGAAAAGCCTGTTGAGAGTCTTTGGGTTAAGTTTAGAGGTAAGAACAACAAGGGTGATGTCGTGGTGGGTGTCTGCTATAGACCACCAGACCAGGGGGAAGAGGTAGACAAGGCTTTCTTCAGACAACTAACAGAAATTTCCAGTTCACAGACTCTGGTTTTGATGGGGAACTTCAATCACCCTGACATCTGCTGGGAGAGCAATAAAGCAGTGCACAGTAAATCCAGGAAGTTTTTGGAGAGTGTTGGGGACAATTTCCTGGTGCAAGTGCTGGAGGAACCAACTAGGAGCTGAGCTCCTCTTGACCTGCTGCTCACAAACAGGGAAGAATTGGTAGGGGAAGTAAAAGTGGGTGGCAACCTGAGCAGCAGTGACCATGAGATGGTAGAGTTCAGGATCCTGAAAAGAGGAAGAAAGGAGAGCAGCAGAATACAGACCCTGGACTACAGAAAAGCAGACTGACTCCCTCAGAGGACTGCTAGACAGGATCACCTGGGAGGCTAATATGAAGGGGGAAAGGAGTCCAGGAGAGCTGGCTGTATTTTAAAGAAGCCTTATTGAGGGCACAGGAGCAAGTCATCCAAATGTGCAGAAAGAATAGTAAATATGGCAAGCGACCAGCTTGGCTTAACATAGAAATCTACGGTGAGCTTAAACACAAAAAGAAAGCTTACAATAAGTGGAAACTCGAACAGATGACTAAGGAGGAGTATAAAAATACTGCTTGAGCATGCAGGGGCATAATCAGGAATGCCAAAGCACAACTGGAGTTGCAGCTAGCAAGGGATGTGAAGGATAACAAGAAAGGTTTCTACAGGTATGTTAGCAACAAGAAGAAGGTTAGGGAATGTGTGGGACCTTTAATGAATGAGAAAGGCAACCTAGATTATGTGGAAAAAGCTGAAGTACTCAATGCTTTTTTTGCCTTGGTCTTCACAGACAAGGTCAGCTCCCAGACTGCTGCACTGGGCAGCCTAGCATAGGGAGGCGGTGAGCAGCCCTCAGTTGTGAAAGAACAGGTTAAGGACTACTTAGAAAAGCTGGACATGCACAAGTCCATGGGGCCATGTCTAATGCATCCAAGAATGCTGAGGGAGTTGGCTGATATGATTGCAGAGCCATTGGCCTTTATCTCTGAAAACTTATGGCAAGTGGGGGAGGTCCCAGGCGACTAGAAATAGGCAAATATAGTGCCCATCTTTAAAAAAACGGAAAAAGGAGAATCTGAGAAACTACAGACCAATCAGCCTCACAGCAGTCCTTGGAAAAATCATGGAGCAGGTCTTCAACAAATCCATTTTGAAGCACTTGGAGGAGAGGAAGATGATCAAGATCAGGCTTGACAAAGCCCTGGCTGGGATGATTTAGTTGGGTTTGGTCCTGCTTTGAGCAAGGGGTTGAATTAGATGACCTCCTGAGGTCTCTTCCAACCCTAATCTTCTATGATTCTTCACTGTGGATCAGCTCCCTGGAACCATTAGTCTCCAGCAACACAAACACTACCTTCCAGTCCTTACTCTCTGTATAGGTTAGCAACAAGCACATACCAATCCCCAAGTCTTGCATGCATTCCCTGTCATGTCCAACCCCTGTTCCGCTGAACACTCACATAATTACCAAGCCTGCTGTTCACAAACAGTACCCAGGCCCGCCAACAGCAATTCCGGGCCCCAGGGCAGAATAGTCAATGAGTGCTCTTCCAGGGCAGAGCAGTCCATGAGCACTCCTTCACCACCACTCTTACCATTCCCATGTGCGCCTAGGAACCCTGTGGCCTACATGGGTGACTTAAATTGGCTTCTGTGCCCTTTTAAATCACTCAGAGCCCTGGACAATTGCCCCCACCCATCAGCAGGCTTAATTACATGACAGCTTACAAGGTAGAGCTGTGTTCTAAGGTATGCATGTGTAGATTAAAAAATATATATATATATATATATATGCATCAAAGAAGAGAGATTCAAGTGATAGAGAGTAAGAATAATTTATTATTCCAGAGGGCATTCTGCACCAAAAAGACAAATTCTGTGCACAATATTTTAAAATGCTGCAAAGTTTGTCAAATAAATGTGGAGGCTCCAGAATGGCATTGGGGAGCACAGAACACGGGCTGCATAGAGGTGGGAGATCACTGTGCAGCTCCTCCCAGGACATGGACTCAGCAGAGAGGCTGCACCTAACCCTGAAACAGCACAAGGACTGGGTGTGCCCCAAAAACACCCCAAAGCCATGCCCCTATGTGCCAGGTGCACCAGGTGTGGTCAGGACGGCTCAGGAAAGCAAGATCCAAGTGTGGAGGGGCTTAGTGTGGGGGGATCCAGGTGTGGGTTGAGAGGGTTCAGTGTGAGGCAATCTGGGTTGGGCAGCTCAGTGTGGGAGGAAATCTGGATGCACAGGGGCTTGTTGGGGGGTTGGGTACAACAGTAATAGGACTCTGCAAGAGGGGCCAGGTGAAGGTAGTTGGGGTTCAGCAGTGAAGGAGTGGGTGTAGGGGAGATGGAGCTCAGCAGGGGGTCCAGATGCAGCTGGTGGAGGCTCAGTAGGATGGGGATCCAGGAGTGGGTGGATCATGAGGGTGGTCCAGATGCAAGGGGAGTGGGGCTCATTGGGAGAAGGAGAAAAAGGGTACTGTGGCTCAGAAGGAGGGTCTGGGTATGAGGGGGTCTGGATGCACCGGGAGTGGAGGAGCAGCTCCCTATACAGGGATCCCTCACGCTGCAGTGGAGGAGCCATCATTGCAGGAAACAGAGGGGAAATGGAGTTTGCAGGGGGAGAAAACTGGGGTGGGTTGGGCCTGGCCTGCCCCAGATACTGTGCAGGGGAAAAGGAAGTCTTGTCCTTGCCCACCCAGCTGGGACTAGCAGCTGAGCCTAGTACAGGGTACGAGGCACCTGCCGGGTCTTCCCCAGGCCCACCTCCTACCCCACAGTGATTTACCTCTTCACTAGCTGCCCTGGAGCCCCAAAACATACTGTGGGGGAGGGCTTTATGACTGCTCTTGGGGCTTCCCTGTCAGAAAGTCATTTTTCTGCAGGGAGACAAAGAAATCTACAGGGGACAAATTGGGCACATGTGCAGTGGCATATTTTGTTTTGAGAGACTAAAATAAGACATTTTCTCATCTCTTACAAGAAAGCTTACTCCAAGTTCTTCCCCCAGCATTTTCACCCACTTTCATGGAGACCCCTTCTCACAGGATCAAGCCCACTGGCAGTTTTTCCATACAAACTGACAGAATACTTAGAGGGTCATCAGTACCCAAATATAGTTTCAAAAGTTCATTAACAAGCTAATGCCTGAAGTTGTCATCTTCAAAGATTCCACAATCTTTCATTAGCATTCATCTCAGACTAGTGAGTGGGGGTTCACTGTGAAAAGACCATTACCTTTTCCCGTAACGGGAGTTCTTTGAGATGTGTTGCACACGTCCATTCCATATTAGGAGTGTGTGCTCACCACATGCACCCATGCCGCAAGTTTTTCCCCTCTGCAGTATCTGTAGCGGACCAGCTCTGGCGCCCTCTGGAGTGGTGCCCTCATGGCACTGCATAAGGGGCACTGCCAGCTCCCCCCAACCCTCAGTTCCTTCTTGCCAGAACCTGCGACCATGGGGAAGGAGGGCAGGTCATGGAATGGACATGAGCAACACATGGACGAACACCAGTTACAGAAAAGGGTAACTGTCTTTTCTTCTTTGATTACTTGCTCATGTCCATTCCATATTAGGTGACTCCAGTACCTGTGGAAGGGGTTAGGAGTTCAAGGACATGTGGACTGCAACACAGCTCCGCCTAACCCAGTGTAGTCCCTGGCCTGCTGAGTGATGGCATAATGAGAGGTAAACATGTGCATAGAGGACCACCTTGAGGCTCTACAGATGTCCTGGGTAGGGATGTGCGCCAGGAAGGCCGCTGAAGATGCCTGCACTCTTGTCAAGTGGCCTCTGAAAATTGGCAGAACCCACACCAGGTTGTAACAGGTCGTTATGCATGAGGTGATCAAAATATCAGGGTTGGAAGGGACTTCAGGAGGTCATTTAGTCCAACCTCCTGCTCAAAGCAGGGCCAATCCCCAACTAAATCATCCCAGCCAGGGCTTTGTCAAGCCTGACCTTAAAAAGTTCTAAGGAAGGAGATACCATCTTGCTAGGTAACCCATTCCAGTGCTTCACCACCCTCCTTGTGAAAGTGAGGACACCGGGTGACCCTTGATCCTATCCACTACAGCGATGGAGAGTTGAATTGATTTACAGAAAGCCCTGCCCAATAAAAACCATTCGGACTTCTTCACACCTAGGGTCCGTCACGGTACCATCTGCTGGTACTCAGGAATTTTCTGTCCAAGGAATGCTAAGAGAGACTCCAAACAAGATGGGAGGTGGTAGAACAGAGACTGTCAAGATAATGCATTAGAAGAGATTCCTTCTAAATTTATTCAGCTGGAAGCAAGGAAGGAAGAAAAACAGGGAAGTGCTGAAGATCCCTTTTTCCATATGGAAAAAGCCTCAGTTACTTTTGACAGCCATTATATTCTGGGATCAGCCACCACATTACTTTATACTGTCTAAGACACTGTTCAAGGCAAGGACAACAGCAAACGTAATAAAGTGTAACGAACAGGACAAATTAGGACTGAAACAAGGATGGCAGCTAAGGAATCCCCCTTGGGCAGGGGAGCTCTGCATGCAAACCACCAAACCACTCCCAAAATAGAGGTGAAGCAGCATGATAGAGCAGAGCTCCACTATGCCCTATCTTCTATTGGCATCAGGTCCTGAGAGCTTACACCAGTGGTATAAGTTGAGCTACATGGAGCAGCTCAAGCATGCACTGGGACTGTGCAGGTTAGGATCCACACCTAGCTCCCTAATTGGCCCCTATTTCCCCTGTACTCAAGCAGAAATCTCAAAAAGAGGAGAATCTGCCCCATTATCTCTAGCAGGAACATACCTTTAATCACATCCCTAGTATTTTCCTTCCCCCAAGATGGTGGATGCTAACACATACTAGCTGTTTGGCACATAGTACTCTTGGTTTACTGAAAGTGCTAGTTATTCAAATTAAAGACAATTTCTTCTCTTCTTGAGTTTTACAGCCCACGTTCTCAGAGAAAATGAAAGCCATGGACACTAACTCTAAATAACCATGATTTCAAAATTCAGGGTGTGGGCTGTATAATGCTTACTGTACTTTTGAATACCTACTTGATCTATGCACCACAATTGCATAAATACTGCATTTCCTTAAAGTCTGCATTTAAATAGTGGATGAAATTCTTTTATTATGGAACTGGGTGTAAAATATACAACAATTGAACTGAAGCTACAGGGGAAGTGTAGGTGTGCCAGGACATTAGTTTATGGTGGAATTCAGCCAAGACAGAGGAACTACCACTTGCAAAATGTGCCAGGGAATCTCATGGCTACCAATATTCATTGCCTCAGTTTTGCTTCACATGAAGATGTGGTTTTTAGCACAGTGTGGGGATATTGATTCAGTAGGCAATCAGAGAAGACTAGTACTTGCTGAGTAATCAAAACCACTTGCTTCAACACCTGGATTATCAGTAAATGAGCACTGAACAACCTAGCAGATACTCCTCATAAAATATGCAGCAATCATTATGAAATCATTAAGGCAAACAAGTGTGATTAAAAGTACGTTTGCTTTACCCTACAGACCCTACCATCTAATGAAAATGATTGACATACTGTTGCCAAAAAACTATTAAATATCTCAATACCAAGTCCAGAAGCAAAGAGAAGCCTTTTAGCTAGAATACAAGAAATCATATTGAACTTGAGACTAACTATGAGCGTTTTGCTATCAATGCTGCAGGAAGCTTCAGCTCGCACACACCCTCAAGTGTATCATATATCAAGTGTTCCTGTGTAGCAGTCTTACAATTCAATAAAGACTTATAACAGCTGAAAGATCAGGCAGTTGTACTCTGTCAAAAGATTAGACTAGTAAGATTTTCCTAGTCCCGCCTAAAGGTGGATAGCTGGCTGGTTTTGTAGGGAAACATGAACTGGTCCTAGCAGCAGGATAAGTTTTGCTAAGAGCCAGCCTACAATAGAGAGGGATGAGGTGGGCTTCTCTTTTAAGTGAGCCCCCTGCTTTGTGTCTCAGCATTTTGGGGTTCTTGGTGTTATTCTGAATTCTAAGAAAAAAGTAGTGTCACATTCTAGCCTTCCAACAAGAGTATTTATGTTTTTAAAATTAATTTGTGGGTGTATGCTGTGAACATAACACTTACAATCCCACCACACCACTACATGGTAGTCTATTGCGGTTTTAAAAATCAAATTCTAAAAAGGTAAAAGTGTCTAAAATACTAGTTGTTAAATGAGTGATAATTTGACCACAGCTCTCATTTGACCAAGCAGCTAGGTATATACTTTTGTTTTTTAATAAAAAGCATGTGAGTAAGTCTATTCCTATTTAGCAAACCATTTAAGTGCATGTTACATAGTGATTAAAGCACATGCTTCAGTAGAACTTAAAGATATGGGTAAATGGCTTGGTTTAATCAGGGCATAAATATTTTCTTTAACTCATTCCATTTAGAGAAAAGGATCCTTAATTCATTAAAATGTGGTGTAAGTCTACTATTTTCCTTAAAATATTGAGAAATGCATGAAATATATAACAAGACAAGTAAACACTAAATAGAGGAATATCAGGGTGGATGGAAATGAATTCATTTAAGCATTGTTCTCACAGTGACATCATATATAAAATGTTCTAGAGATTTATGCCATGAGAAATATAAAATGCTCTATCTATACTTGTATTCAATAATTAAGAGTGTTCAATGTCTAAACTTTAAGCCAATAGAAATCAGTTTTTATTACTGATGGATTCTTAACAGTATTTTGAAAACTCTTACTATAATTTGTGCATCTTCAGCCTGCTCCTGTATTGTCTGCAGAGCCTTTACCAGATCTTCATCACCTTCTAGGAGACTAAAATCATCATCATCTGCTGGAACCTAAACCCAAATATAAATGGGGTCAGATCAATGTCTATTTTAAATGTATTATACTTTCTTCCAGAAGATAATTAAGTCCTAACAGCACACAGTTAAAAATAATAAGTCTTATGCTAGTAGCCCTATTAGGAGTTTGGTGTTATAATTACACAACTGATTATTGTTCTACTTGGTGCTGAAGCATACAATTTAATAAAAATAAAAATAAAAAAAAGACACCACACACTCAGTGGTATCCTTGCCCTATTTAAATCAGTGACAAAACTCCCATTGATTTCTTTGGGGATCAGGGTTGAAAGTCTCTCTCTTGGCACTTGATTCAAGGCTCAGTGGAAAAATTTTCATGGATTTCACCAGGCTTAGGGTGAGAGCCTGCTGTCTGACAGGGTAGATTTTTGGGGGAAAAAGTAGACTCACTGCTGGCACAGCCCAGGGTAAGAGTCTCTCCTCATTAGCACCTTCTGCTAACCACTGCTTCAGTCCTACAGTAGTGTCATCTCCTTACAACTTGATCCTCCAGGCAGGTCCCTTAGAAGTCTCACCCTTTCAGAAGTATCACTGTCTCACATAAACAACATCCCACACATTTTAATTACCACCATAGCATTTTCTGCTCAAATTAGATTCCTTTACAGTCCCACTTCCCTCAGAGAAAGGAATTCCCAGGTTTCCCTCAGCCTTCACCAACAAAGCACAGAAAATCCCAGAGAAACCAAACCTAAATAAAGCAGCTTCTGTTCCTCCAGATTTGATCTTTTAATTCCACTAGATTCTCCCCAGCATCCTGGTATAGAACACCAACCCTACTTTTCCTATCCTAAGCACAAAAATAGTTCTTCTCCTATAGCTACCCTATGATTCCTTTACCAGATAAAGCAAACTTTAACCCTCGCACATGCACCCCCTCTTGTAGTTTTCACTTCCCTGCTTTATGGGAAGACACAGCTCCTGCTCAGCTGTGTCTGATAACAAATCAACCCTGACACACCCTCCAGGAAGATGGGCCAATTGAGCTCTCCAGCTCCTACTAACACTTTGTTCACCAGTGTGGGGTTTACAGTCCTTCACACAACTGCTATTCAGAAAGAGATTGAGCACAGGCTCTAGTTAGAGGATTTTGTTTATATCAAAGACAAAGACATTAATATACTGAAAACAATATCCAAGAAAGCAAAGATATATATTATATTATATAATAATATAAACATATTTAAATAATGAATAAGCTGAAATTAGTTCACTATGAATAAACTGAAATCAGCTAAACTGAGTTACTGTTACCTTTTAAAAATTATTTAAATGGAAATAAGACATAAATCAAATGTTACTAGTTCTTTTTATTAAATGAAAATATATGCTTAATATCATGCATATTTTAAAGTATGATTCATAAAATAGGATTTACTTCTTTGGTGCTAAGATATAGTGACTGGTGCATTTAAATAAAAGAAGAGATGGTTACTACAATACAGATCTTTCTTAAGACTATCTCCTAAGTTTTGAGATCTACTTTTGAAAGGCACTATAAAAGAAAAAGGTATTCTTAATATTATTGGCAATATTATTAAGTAAATTACCTCTTCATATTGATAATCATCTTCTGAGTCTTCTGTAATGGTAACTTCTGTATGTTTTGTCAAGTCTAAAACAGCTGACATATGTGGTGCTTTCCAATGAGAATTAAAACAATTGTATATGATCATGAAAAAAAACAGTTATTCATAAATCAGTCCTTATCAGCCTCTCCCCTCATCTATGTAAGGCCAAATTTCATATATTTAGGGCTAATTTTGGCTCTTGGATGCCCAGCGAAAGGCATGTCTCTGCATTAAAGAACAGAATTTAGTACTCAAACTTTTCATTGCAGGACTGCACAACATTAAAATACCACCTATTTGCTCTGCTATAGCTAGACACCAGTTGCTGTGCTTAATATAAACAATAAGCCAAACTCTACTCTCAGGTACACAGTTACAGTGGCTATATTACACCAGGGGACTTTCACTGTCATTATGCCTCTGGGTGAATTTCATCCTTTTAGAAAACTAACCATTTTTTATCAGGTTTAGAGATCCGATGTGGCAAATGCACATCTGTGGAGCCACGCTTTGGGGGAAAATAACAGTAAATTGAGCATTGAAGCTTCTGTTATGTTGGTTTAACAGTACTACATCTCCTTTAGTTACATTAGGGAAAAAATGGATTAACTGATTTTAATGGGAGGATTGAGAGGTGTGTGTTTCAATGAATGCTTTACAATCTCCTTCTGGCAAAGTGTTCCAGTAACAGCCCATGTGCCCATTGAGTTGGACAGGGAGAACATAGCTGAGAACAGTTGCACTTTGCAGAGGACTTTGAAGAGCTGTCCTGAAGAACTGAAGCCCTGACCACCCTTCCAAGACTTTAGCAGCTGTCTGGCTCCTGAGTCTCAGCTCCCCACTCCCAAAGGCAAATGCTGGAGGCCTTACATCATCAGCTACCTTTGCTCTTTTCATGCTCTTAAGAAACTACTAGTGGTGCCTGGATTCTCTGATCCTTTAACTGGAGGGGGGCAGGGGAGAAGTGGACAGCAAAGTGGTCCAGGGACCACTGACTGTTTGCTAGAGGGGCAGAAAGAGCTAAGTGGCTGCAGCTGCTCTAGTATTCACAAGATGAGACAGGGAGGGAGAAGAGTTACTGCTAACCTATTGAGCAAGGACTGGGAGCAAAATGTACAACAGGGAAACCACTGGATTTTTTTTTAAATGGCTCTGGGGATTGGTAGGGAGCAGTAAAAGCAGGAGAAGTCTGGTAGTAGAAGAATTGATTTTAGAGGTCAGGAGTTTTGGTTGATTGAGTTTGGTAAGTAGTCTAAGAATCATTTTTTTTAAAGCTAGACACTCTATGATCAATTCACTCTTCATCCTTTCATTGAACCTAAAGTGACCATGATGATACTTTATGTCTGGGGCAGATATCTTGTGAATGAGACTTTAAAAAGTGAGGTACTATTTGCACAGCATGGATACTAAGACCCAACTTTTTATAAAGGAGGGGCCAACGTATGTGTTCTACTTCTGTATTTGTACTTACTCTGTGATTATGTGCTTGAATCAGGTATTTGTATATCTGATAGTGCCTCCTAAAGTCCATGGTTTATTTGGAAAATAATCCTTGGCTATATTAAATTTTATCCATATATGTGTCTATATATTTAGAGAGAGGCAAGCAAAGAGGAAAAAGTTAACTGTGTTATTGCCAAAGGACAAGGCGTCATTAGCTGAAGCTACAAAAATCTTTTGCTGATTTAAAATGAGCATTTAAGAAGAGGGGTTATTTTAAATTTCTTATAGCATTAATTTTTAAATTTGTCTCACTTATATACACCGCAAAGTATGTAGTAATTTACATGTGAGGTTTAGAGGGCTTGCCCCACAAATGCTTTTGAGCTATTGGTAAGTCAAAAAAGTCTTAATATGCTGAGAACACTTTTCTCCCCTCTCTCCAGTAACTCAAGATCATGAAGGGATTTTGTTCCAGTTTTAAAACAAACAAATAAACAACAGAGCTGAGACTAGTTTCAGCCACAAAGGACTCTTCAGAAAGCTACACAGGTGCATGAATAAAAGTTTATAATACAAATCACAATGCAACTGTTTAATTATAGCAAAAGGTATAATAAAAGTAACATTCGAGGCATGTATGATCTAGTCATCTGGACTGGGACTTACAAATGTTTGAGTTCTAGTCCTGGCCCTGCTATTATCGTGTTGTGGGGCCTTGCGCAAATCAGATTAAATGTATGTCCCTTAAAGTCCCTTATCCATTGAATGGGGATGATAAATTACCTACCTTGTTGAGTATATAACAATTATGATTATGAAATCATTAATTAATTAGCACCATAACTGAATGGTACTTTATTTAAAGTTTGCAAAGCATTCAGAAGCTGAAAAATGTACTAAGTACCATTTTATATAATATCTAATAATAAAAGGCAGGATAATGTCACTGCAATTAATTAAGCAGCCTTTTCATACTGTCATATTGTAGTAATAAATAGAGGTTTGAATGTTTATATGGTAAAATTTAAATACAATATTGTGTATCCAGCAATTTGCCTAAAAACATTTCTCTCACTGGAAGCTTAATTGTATGAGAGAGACAGATTTTGTCAAACTGTTTTACATATGTGCAACACTTCATTCCTTTTTTCTCCATATTGACTGTTCTATTCTACAGTTGTAGAATATTTTACAATGTGGATAGAAATGTCACAATGTCCTATCCACCAGTCATTCCAAACTAATGCAAATGATCTTGATGATTTAGGTGCTTCCAAGAAGGTAAGTTTGCTGTTTGTTTTTTAAAGTGTTTTACTGACTCAATGGGCCTTATGTGCCATTATGGTCTAGACTAGTGTGTTGTTGCAGGTGCTATGCATGTGGAATAAAACCTCATGTTAAAAATCTTGAAATGATTTTTGAAAAATCATATTTCAGATGCACAATCTTTTTTAAAGACAAAATTCCTCATTCATTCAAACATTGTCTATGCATTTTATTTTCAATGTCTTTTATAATATAGACACTATTCTGTACTGTCTTATCAGCCACAGAGCCCTGAAGAATTTTTGTTTTAAGGAAACAGAAACTGAATCACAGAGAAGTGGCTTACATAGGGTCACAAAGCGAGTCAGTCAATACCAAGGTTGAGAACAGAATTCAGACCTCCTGACTGCCAGCCTCTAAATAAATATACACTACAGAAAAACAAAAAACCTGCAACCACTAATTTATAGTTTGTCTTTGCTCTTTTTAAAACTGAAAAGGATTCAAACAGATTGTTTCTAAATGTCATAACTCAGAAATAAACCTTCTAAATTGCTGCACTGCAATCTAAAATTCCTATTTTACTTGTATAAACTATTCAATTTAAAAAGAGATTTTTAGGGAATGATTGGATAATTCAGGCACTTGATGACAGAATTAGAGCCTTTCACTCTAGGTCAGTGGTTCAAATATTGCTAAGTGGAGGAACAAGGAAATGTGGATTACCTTCTGATACGTATTTAGCGCCTTAAGGAAAAGGCTTGGAAAAACTTACCAGACGCTTTCTAGAGAGAGACATGTACAAAAAGGAGTAAGAGGCAACAGCTCTAGGACTTCAGTTGTTGCTCACAGCTTTCCCAAGTAGCAACAGAAAAGTGAAATTGTTAGTTTCATCCAGGGATTCTAAACAACAACAGTGGATCTTGACAGCACACTGAAATGAACAAGACTCTGGACAGTCCCACTGTTACTATTCAGAACCCCTAGGTGAAACTAACAAGAATCAGGACAATTTCACTTTTCTGTTTTCTTACCAGAGGCACTGGAGTCATCTGGTTGTAGATGCAGCAAGATGGCACTGCATCAAGCTACACTCAGTTCACACTGAGAAGGTATTCTTCTTAATCATGAGGCCTGGAGACTTAGCTGTCTTCGTTCAAATAAAAAAATTAAATTCTGCACTAACCTATCGTTTATTCCGCCGTGGTTCCCAGGGAAGTTTGCTATTAACCAGCTGCAAGTAGGAGAGTGTTGGTAAAATAAATTGGTAATCTCAACTTTTCCCCACCATAATTACGTGATTTTTGGCCTGGCTCCCACTGGGCAGGTCTGTACCTGGCAAATACAACTATACGGGCATCAAATGAAGCCTTTATTGCAAGTGCCACTGAGCAGCCTGGCTGAATGAACCAGAGCGAAGGTCCTTCCTCAATCCTGGACAGAGCTCAGGTGACAGCAGTGGCAGGGAGTGGCACTGACCCATGCAGAGAACTAGGAGACCCCAGTACTCCCCACCCCTCCCCATTGCTTGAACTTGCCCGTGACTCAAAACCAGGGTGGGGGATACCTGGTATTCATGGAGACTTGTTCTCAGTTGAGTCAAATGCTGAAAAAAACCCGCAGAGGCTAGAGCCCAACAGCCCTCCCCGCAGAGTGAGACACCTCCCCCCAGCTGAAACCCTTGCGTGAAGCCCCCCAGAGGGAAGATCCCCGGCTCCCCCTCCCAGGGTGAACCCCCAGATGCCCCCCAGAGGGAAGATCCCCAGCTCCCCTTCCCGGGGTGAACCCACAGAAGCCCCCCAGAGGGAAGATCCCCAGCTCCCCATCCTGGGGTGAACCCCCAGAAACCCCTCTGCCCTGGGTGAAGCCCCCCAGAGGGAAGATCCCCGGCTCCCCTTCCCAGGGTGAACCCCCAGAAGCCCCCGAGAGGGAAGATCCCTGGCTCCCCCTCCCAGGGTGAACCCCCAGAAGCCCCCGAGAGGGAAGATCCCCAGCTCCCCCTCCCGGGGTGAACCCCCAGAAACCCCCCTGCCCTGGGTGAAGCCCCCCAGAGGGAAGATCCCCGGCTCCCCCTCCCGGGGTGAACCCCCAGAAACCCCCCTGCCCTGGGTGAAGCCCCCCAGAGGGAAGATCCCCAGCTCCCCTTCCCGGGGTGAACCCACAGAAGCCCCCCAGAGGGAAGATCCCCAGCTCCCCATCCTGGGGTGAACCCCCAGAAACCCCTCTGCCCTGGGTGAAGCCCCCCAGAGGGAAGATCCCCGGCTCCCCTTCCCAGGGTGAACCCCCAGAAGCCCCCGAGAGGGAAGATCCCTGGCTCCCCCTCCCAGGGTGAACCCCCAGAAGCCCCCGAGAGGGAAGATCCCCAGCTCCCCCTCCCGGGGTGAACCCCCAGAAACCCCCCTGCCCTGGGTGAAGCCCCCCAGAGGGAAGATCCCCGGCTCCCCCTCCCGGGGTGAACCCCCAGAAACCCCCCTGCCCTGGGTGAAGCCCCCCAGAGGGAAGATCCCCGGCTCCCCCTCCCGGGGTGAACCCGCAGAATCTCCCCCCTCTCGCCCCCCCCCCGAAGGAGGAGCCCCCGGAATGAACCCTCAGCAAATCACCCCCTGAGCGTCCCCCCCCCCCATCCCCGGCGCTGCTCAGCCAGGGGGGAGAGGATACGCTGCAGGCAGAAGGGCCCCTCGGCTCCGGCCCCCGCCGCCTCCCCCTCCATCGCCGCCTCTCCGGGTCGGTTGTTTACACTCCGCTCTCGCCGTTGCTAGGGTCCCGCGGAGAACCTCTCGCGAGAGCAGCTCGCCCCTTCTCTCCGCCTGGCTCTATCCGGGCTTCACGGGGGAGCGCGCGGGGGGGGGGGGGGGGGGAAGGCGTCCCGGTCGCCATAGCAATCGCCCCTTCTCGGGGACGGAAAGGGGAAGGTCCAATGGCGCTTCAGTAGGGCGGTACCGAGGGACTAACTGGCCAATCGGTGTAAAGCGGGGGCAAAGTCCCGCCTTCTGGCCCAGGCTTCCCCCCCACGGGACAGAGAAGGCGGCTCCGATATGGCGGCAGGGAGAAGCGGCGGAACGGCCCCTCCCGTGAGCCCCCCCCCCCCCACGCGGGGCTGGGCCTGCGGCACAGATGCGGCCCTCAAGTCCCCCTCTCTGGGGGCGGGGCATAAGGCAGGACCCCCAGCCCCGCAGGGCACCGGGCTTGCCCTGGGACCCGAGCTGCTGGGGAGAGCAGCGCTAAGCCACTTGCAGCCTGCCCGCTGGCCTGCCCTGGAAACGCCAGGAGCCACGGTGCACGCTGTCGAGCACCATCTGCTGTCCCCTTCTCTGCTAACCACCCAGATGTCTATCTACTGGGGCTGTCGAGCGATTAAACTAATGAATCGCGCTGTTAAACAATAATGGACGACCGTTTGTTTCAATATGTGGGGATGTTTACCATATTTTCGAACATACTGAGTTCCATTTCAACACAGAATACAAAAGGCACCGTGCTCACTTTTGTATTTTTTATTCTAAATATTTGCACGGTAAGAACAAAAGAAACAGTATTTTTCAGTTCACTTAATACACGTGCTGTTGGGCAGCCTCTGCATCGTGAAAGTTGAACTTATGAATGAATCTTGTCTGGCACATAAATATCTTGCAATGCCAGCTACAACAGGGCCCTGCGAACACCTGTTCTCGCATTCAGATGACATGGTAAACAAGAAGCAGGCAGCACTGTCTCCTGCACATGTAAACAAATTTTGTTTGTCTGAGCAATTGGCTGAACAAGAAGTAGGAGTGAGTGGACTTGTCGGCTCTAAAGTTTTACGTTGGTTTGTTTTTGAGTGAAGTTATGTAATAAAAAAACCTACATTGGTAAGTTGCACTTTCACCATACAGAGATTGCACTACGGTACTTGTATGAGGTGAATTGAAAAACACTGTTTGAAATGCATCCGATGAAGTGAGCTGTAGCTCACGAAAGCTTATGCTCTAATAAATTTGTTAGTCTCTAAGGTGCCACAAGTACTCCTTTTCTTTTTGCGAATACAGACTAACACGGCTGCTACTCTGAAAACTGTTTCTTTTGTTTATCATTTATATTTTTAGTCAAGAGGAAATACAATGTTGCTAACTCATCTAAAATCTAGATTTTTTTTCTTAAAATCCCAGCTCAGTGAAGTGATGTGATTACATGAGACTCTCCGCTTTCATTTTAAAAACTAGTTTTTTAGTCCTGATGGTTTCAGAGCAAAGTCTGATAATATGTATCCTAATGGCTCAAGAACCAGAAGGCAAAAAGAACCCTGAATGTATTTAAAAAAAAAAAACAGAACATTTTTAAAAAGAAAAGGAGTACTTGTGGCACCTTAGAGACTAGCTAATTTACTAGCTCACAAAAGCTTATGCTGAAATAAATTTGTTAGTCTCTAAGGTGCCACAAATACTCCTTTTCTTTTTGCGGATACAGACTAACATGGCTGCTACTCTGAAACCCATGATTTTTAAGTGAACCTAAGATTTTTAGTGTTGACTCTAGGGTGACCAGATGTCCTGATTTTATAGGGACAGTCCAGATATTTGGGGCTTTTTCTTACATAGGTGCCTATTACCCACTACCCTCTGTCCCAATTTTTCACACTTGCTGTCTGGTCACCCTAGTTGACTCATGGTTTTTGAATGCTTGTGGTTGTCACTACTCAAATAGTTCATGGTAAGATTATGTGCAATAAATAATATTTTGAATTTTTATAGCACTTTTCATCTCAAGGACTTTATAGATGTGCAATAATTGTTACTTTGTGATAGGTACAGTATTATACCCATTTTAAGTAAACTGAGCCACGTTGCCACAGACTTTCTGTGTAACTTTTGGCAAGTTATGTAACTTGTATAAGGTCTCACAGTGAGTCACTGACAGACCCAAAAATAGGGCCCATGAGTTGCTCTGAATTCTAAATATGTTTTATACTAACTTGAGATATTTTTGATGGCCTTTCTATGCAGGTAATATGACGATGTGTGTGAAAGAATAAAATGAGTAGAAAGGAAAGTAAACTATCCATGTGTAAGCCTTTTAGACTGGTGTTAATTATCCCTTTAGAGAATGTAAGATCTTTTTGAAGCAGAAACAGATGTCCTGGAGCTGATGTTGCACCATGGCATATCCTTGAAGGAATTAGTTGTTCAAATTATGTTTCTGTGGTATGCTTTTTCTCTGTAGTTTAATTAAAAATATGGGCAAAGATTTTGAGGTCATAGTATATTATGTACTACATTCTTAAGGTTATAGCATATTATATATTAATGCTCTTAAGATGCCTTAGCTCAGGTTCTTTGGAATCAGTGGAAGACTTTCCATTGACCTCGGTGGGTTTTGGAATAGCCCATATGGGCCCTAAATTCTCATATTCTCACAATAGGGAGCTCAGGGCTGGTTGAACAAGAAAGGTTATTTGCATTTGTGCACAACAACTGGAAAATAAATTCTTAATTTTTCTTTGAAAGGATTCAGGAAGGAGACCTGCCAGCAGTCAGACTCAAAGGAGATGTACTGATTGTGCTGGCCAGATGTGAGAGTATCTCAGGCAGTTAAGCGTACAAAGAGAGGCTCACACGAGTTAGAGATGGAAAACACGCATTAGATCATCAAATCCAGTCCTGCAAATGCAGGATCTAATCAGAGTGAGGACATATTGCATGGGAGCCATAAGATGCTGCAAGCAGAATGCTCACAGTGGTTGGCTGTCCTTTTCATTTGTAGAGGCAGAAGTTTGAGGAAACTGATCAGATTTGCAGTGCCAGTGTCTCCAAATTGTAGTGAGACAGCAGTTGAGAGATTTGACAGGAAGTGTGAGACGCATGACGTTCTGTGTAGTGGAAGTGTGTGTTATGGTGCTATATTTTCTTTAACTGTAGTGAGAGTAAAAAGAAAAGGAGTACTTGTGGCACCTTAGAGACTAACAAATTTATTGAGCATAAGCTTTCGTGAGCTACAGCTCACTTCATCTGATGAAGTGAGCTGTAGCTCACGAAAGCTTATGCTCAAATAAATTTGTTAGTCTCTAAGGTGCCACAAGTACTCCTTTTCTTTTTGCGAATACAGACTAACACGGCTGCTACTCTGAAACCTGTAGTGAGAGTGTGTTTGTAATGCCTTACTAATTCTCTGTGTCATGGCCTCTTGGTTAAGAAGACTTCTCTATAAGTAAGGGTTGGAAATTGCAGGGTGTGAAGTGTGTGAATTCAGACTGTGTTGTTGCTTTCTTCTTGTGTTGCAGCAGGAAAAAATTTTTTTTATTTCTTCCTTGAAGAGGAAATGATCTGCCTAGAATATGGATGAGGATGCAATCCTGGGCTGGTGGAGTGAAGCAGCACCTGAAGGAATAAAAGGTACACAGTGTTGCCAAATGGAAGAATTCAAAAATCATGAGCCAGAACCCCCAAAATCATGATTGGCTTAAGATATTTTTTAAGTAATAAATGTGAGGTTCTTTTTATTTGCCTTTTGGTTTCCGAGGTTTTTAGGGTGTACTTGCTTTCTAGCTTTTCTTCATGACCAGGAGGGTTAACAACTTTTTTTTTTTAAATGAAAGCTGCAATTCTCCTAGAAATTCTTGATTCCAGCAATTGGGACATTCAAAAAAACACTATAAATCATAGACCCGGTGGGTGAGGTAATATCCTTTATTGGACCAAGCTCTGTGTAAGCTTGTCTCTCTCACCAAGAAAAGTTGGTTCAGTAAAAGATATTCCCTCACCCACCATGTCTCTAATATTCTGGGACAACACTGTATACTATAAATCCTGACAGCTGGCAACAGTGAGTAAATATGCACATTTTTAAAGGTCATAGAGATGCAGCTACTTTTGCTCACATAAATTAATATTGCTTTTTTTTTTGGTCCCAGAAGGTCTCTTTATGTGCTGCTGCTGTAGTGCTTTCAATGCTTAGAATACTGAAGACTAGTTTACTAATTCTTAGTGATCTTTTACTGATAAACTGACGTTGAACAAATCCAGTTCCCATCCATATCCTTCTCTCGCTCTTCCACTCTAGCTGGAGCTCCATCTACCTCCTCATTCCTGCCAATTCCCTCTCCTCCACTTTCACCACCCTCGCCTCTCATAAGACCCACTCTCCCCAGTGAGCATCAGAAGAATTCCACTGCATATGAGAGGAAAGCTTCTTGCTTTCTGCCTACCTTCATCCCCTTCACAGTTGATCCTGTCTTCCTCCCCAGGGCATTAGGTTCTACTCCAGGCTCTCTCCTACACGGTCACCAGTGTAATCTCCCTCTACTCATTCTTATTTTAGGGGTTGGGTCAGGAATTGACAGCCATCTGGAAGAGACTGTCATTTTGAGGAGGAAACTGTGTAGGAGGTAGATTATGGTAGGAGAGAATCCAAGTGGGTTAAGATTGACCTCCCAGGAGTTCTAACCTGTTCTTTAGCCAATAGCTAGAATATGTCTGACAGAGGTGGAGCAGCTTTGTGATCATCTCAGTATTTTTAGATTTAATACTCTTCTGAACACTGTATGTGATCTGGTCAGGGAGGTGAATTTACTACTGTATATTGGATTATAAAACTTTCCTGTAGAACATACTGATCTAGCTCAGGGCTCTCAAACTATGGGGTGGGCCTCCCAAGTCTGACACGTGGGAATGTGTCGAGGGAGGCACGAGCTGTGTGTGGATGTGTTTTGTTTTTGTTTGTTTGTTTTTTCAAGAGCTCTGGCTGTCAGCCCTGAGTGGCTGGGGCTCATGCAGAAGGTCCATGCACACCTGTGAGGCAGGGATAAAGGAGACAGCTGCAGCCCCGCTGCTCGGGCTCTCCTTTCCCCCACTCCTAATCCCTCACCTGGAGTTGGCCGGGCTCTGGCTGTCAGTCCCAAAATGGCGGCAGCAGCGATGAAGTAAGGGTGGTAATTGGGAGCTAGGTCTGCTGTGAAAAGTGATATTGATGATCACTTTTCATATTGTCACCCTCACTTCTGTGCTGGTGAGGGGCTGCCTTCAGAGCCGGCTGGCCAGCAGCCACTGCTCTCCGCCCTGGTGGTGGTATATATACTTGGTGGGTGAGGAGGAGGATGTAAATGACTACAGATGCAAAGAAGGGAGGCCTGATCAAATAAATTTGAGAACCACTGATCTAGCCTAATAGGGGTTTGTGGGAAAGACCAGCAAGAAAGAAACACAATAGCTGTACACAAGCAAACCTCCCAAGAAACCATGTGAAGGGGCACTGACAGGACAATAGCCTACTTCTCGGCTCCAAGCCAAAGTGAGACAGCCAGGCTGGGAACCCTCTTAGGACAGGAAGAGATAAGTAGGTAGGATGTGTCTGCGTGCCTGAGCCTGTCCAGGGAACTCTGGGAAGAGAGTTTAAAGAAGCTGTGTTTTCT
This sequence comes from Dermochelys coriacea, assembly GCF_009764565.3. NCBI lineage: Eukaryota > Metazoa > Chordata > Testudines > Dermochelyidae > Dermochelys > Dermochelys coriacea. Next base: position 68,501,387 of record NC_050078.2, on the reverse strand, counting down.
CCAGTATCTAGAGTATGGTAGCCTTAGGGAGAGACAAACATGCATATATACTAGTGTTTTATTTAAAGATCTATTTTCCCTTAAATGCTGTCGTTCTAAACAAGTGTTTTAAGAAGGCTGTCTGATCACCGGTTACCACGGTCATTGCTCCCCCAGGGAACAAAACCACAGGCCCTGAAGATAAATCAGGCCTGCTGAAGTGATCACAGTTGACCCCAAGAGTATGACAGTGGGAGAATTGTGTGACTCCATGCCTACGGAGAGGGGATGGCCCAGACCTGAACAAGTGCACTCGAAGAAACCAGGAGGGGTCAGAGGTACAGTTAGCCTGTTAACTGTAACAGCCGCTCACCTGAAAATCACAGCAAAACTCATTCCAACAGTGGCCATTTCCAACCCCCCCCGGAAACTTTCCAGTCCCCAAAGTATTGAAGAAATGGTGCCCGAGTCCCTTCTCACTTCCACTAGTATGCATCAGGAGTAACTCCACTGCAGCCAGTGGAGTTGTACTTGTGTAGCTAGCTGGCATTTTACATCCCTGGACACAGAAGAAGATGGGTAAATTGAGAACCAGGAGGAATTTCACAGTGCTAGAAGTATCCAGACCTTCTGTTCTCAGCACTGAAAATGATCACGACGACATCACATTGTGTGTGCAAACAGAAAAATCCAATCCAGTAATATATGTGGTGGTCTAAGAGCTAGTTTCACAAAGCCAAATCACCTGGAACAAACAATTTAAATAGAAAATCTTTATGATAATTAAGAACACGTTACTAGATGCCCCGAAAGCCACAATCAAGAAAGAAGGCTACACTGGTTAAACAAACAACCTGGCTTAGAGGGGAAATGAAGGCAGCTATAAAATAAGAAAACTGTATAAAATGGGTAAAGGGGAAAGTTGACAGCAATTAATATATATTAGAAGCTATGAATTGTAGAAAATTGATAAGGGAAGCAAAATGACACAAGGACAAATTTATGATCAACAGAATTAAGAATAATCAGAAGGAGGTTTTTAGTATACTAGTAACAAATGGAATGCTAACAATGATATTGGTTCGTTACGAGATGGAAATGGTAGAATTCTCCATAATAACACAGAGAAGGCAAAAGTTTGAAAAATATTTGTTCCATATTTAGGAAAAAAGGATTGTGATGCATTTGACTAAGTACCTTGCATGACAATAGTAACGGAGAATGTTAAACAGTAGATACAAAAGTTAGACCTTTTTAAAATCAGCAGGTGCAGATAACTTGTATTCAAATGTTTTGAAAAAGCTGACCAAAGATTGGGGAAGTGATATATAATGAACAGGACCAGTCATTAATACAGAGCGATCTGGATCACTTGGTAAGCTAGATGCGAGCAAACAATATGCATTTTAATACAGCCAGATGTAAGGTCATCAATCTACAAACAAAGAATGCAGACCATGCTTACAAGATGGTGGACTTCATCCTGGGAAGCAGTGATTCTGAAAAAGACCTCGGAGTCATGGTGGATAATTAACTCAGTTCCCAGCATGACACTGTGGTCAAGGGTTAATGTGATCCTTGAAGGTACAAAGAGCAGAATCATAAGTGGGAGTAGAGAGCTTATTTTACCTTTTTATTTGTCATGACATGATCACTACTGGATGCAGTTTTGGTGTCCATAATTCAAGAAGGAAGTTGAAAAATTGGAGAGTTCAGAGAAAAGCCACAAGAGTGAGTAAAGTATTAGAAAACATGAATAGCTCATCTTAAGTGATCACTCTCCTTACATTGTGTATGATAAAACCCATTGTTTCATGTTCTCTGTGTTTGTATATAAATCTCCCCACTGTATTTTCCACCGAGTGCATCCGATGAAGTGAGCTGTAGCTCACGAAAGCTTATGCTCAAATAAATTTGTTAGTCTCTAAGGTGCCACAAGTATTCCTTTTCTTTCATGCCTTATAGTGAAAATCTTGAATAGCCCACTTTGTTTAGCTTAACAAAGAGAAGGTTAAGGAGGAATTTGATCAGAGTTCATAAGTACCTACATTGGGATCAGACATTTGATAAATAAAGGACTCTTCAATCTAGCAAACAAAGGTAAAACAAGATCCAAGGGCTGGAAGTTAAAGCTGGACAAATTCAGACAAGAAAAAAGGTGCAGGGTTTTTTTTTATTATTTTATTTATTTTAAACAGTCAAGACAACTCACTAAGAGTTTTGGTGGATACTCCATCAATGCATCCGATGAAGTGAGCTGTAGCTCACGAAAGCTTATGCTCTAATAAATTTGTTAGTCTCTAAGGTGCCACAAGTACTCCTTTTCTTTTTACTCCATCAATGGAAACCTTTTTTTTTTTAAATCAAGATTGGATGTGTCACAGTTTCAGGGTAGCTGCATCTGTGTCCCCTTCCCTCTGTGGTCTACTCCAGGAGTTCCCAATTAGATGTCAGGTCTCCTCTTGACACCTGTCTCTTGCCCTCCTCCCTCCTGACTAGGGTTCTGAGGCTCCACTGCTCCCTGCTTTACAGTGTGATATTCCCAGCAAGTCAGTCTAAAGGCCAGCATCTTTGTTTTGGTTTCTCTCCAAGGACAATGAATAGTGTGTTACAAGCAGTTACAAGTTACCGTACAGCTTTCTAAGCAACCACATTTATTCTTAAGTTAAAAGCATTACAGAGGAAAACCTATAAAAACAATAAATGGATATAAACACTAAACTTACCAGGAGTCACACATCAGTCTTATGGGGCCCTAATGGACCAAAGTCTTTCCAACCCTGCCCCAAGGTGGGGGCTCACTTTGGACAGAAGGTCACATCTGTTTGATGGATCATAATGAAGACCATGAGTATGTTCAAGTTCATCTTTTTATACCAACAGCCCTTTCTTTGTTTTTTAGTCTCTGGAAAACCCAGCCTAACCCAATATATGCAAACCACCCTGTCAAGGCTGAATCCCCACTCTGGCACTTCAAATACAGAAGTTGGGCTGGGGGGCTGCCAGGATTTTAAAAATTAATACTTGCCACTCCAGGCTTGTATTACACTCCCAAGTTTACAGCTTTAAAACCCCCCTAGAGCCCAGGAAGGAACACTTGGGAATTCCTCCCTGTGGGGTACCCTCAAGCCCTTTCAGCCCCCTCCAGAGAAGAGCTGAGAAAGAAACAAAGGAAATTAGCTGTTGCCACCAGCTAATTAAACAACATATGCACAAACCTCTTAGGACACCAAAAATCCAATTCTGTTCTTAAGGTAAATTTTATTTAAAAACAAAAGGGAAGAAAATAATCTGGAATTTAGGCTTTTGCTAGATTTTTAGAGGAGCAATTCCAAAAATTAAGCACCCAAAATAGCTTTCTTGGGGGTTCAGCTTAAAGGTTACAAGCAAACAAAAGCATCTGGGGTTTATAGATTCATAGATACCAAGAAGGGACCATTCTGATCATCTAGTCCGACCTCCTGCACAGCGCAGGCCACAGAATCTCACCCACCCTCTCCTACGAAAAACCTCACCTATGTCTGAACTATTGAAGTCCTCAAATCATGGTTTAAAGACTTCAAGGAGCAGAGAAGCCTCCCTCAAGTCACCCATGCCCCATGCTACAGAGGAAGGCGAAAAACCTCCAGGGCCTCTTCAATCTGCCCTGGAGGAAAATTCCTTCCCGACCCCAAATATGGCGATCAGCTAAACCCTGAGCATATGGGTTAACACAGAAGAGTCCACAAACCAAGAAATAAACAGAAATACACCTAATTGAGTCTTTCTAAACATTCCTAATCTATTTACACATTTCTGAGTTCCAAATAAGTTATTCTAAGTATGATCTGATGATTTTTTTGATCATATCTGGCTTTCCCGGAGAACATGACAGAGAAGTTTTCCCCCATTTTAAAAAGTTCTAGCCCTCCCATTGGCTCTTTTGGTTAGGTGTCCACTCTTTTTTTTAAAAAAAAACCTGGGGGAATTTTTAACTCTTTACAGGTAAAGCAAGCAGCTACCAAGAGGGACTTCATAGCTAACTGGCTGGCTGGGTCCATAAAACGGAGCTCCCCTCTTCATTTATCACCCCCCCCCCGGAGGTGGAACTTCTGGAGTAATTTACAATCTCAGGGGTAATCACCCCTGCTGTTTTTAGTTCCTGTAGAAGCTGTGGTGACTCTCTCCTATGGAGTAGGACATAGTCCAACATAAACCATTCAAAATTTAATGTAATGGCCCCCCAAAATAATACATCACATTGCAATATTTGTCACAAAATGCTCTTCTAAAATATATACTTTAGTTCAAACAGGAATTAGTTCAGGAAAGTCTTGTGATCTCTTCTCTGCAAGAGGTCAGACTAGATCACAGTGGTCCCCTCAGGACTTGCAATCTATTTAGAAAAAAAGATAATTGAGAGGATAATCAGGCCCACTGTATGCAGATTAACTGATATTCTAAAGGTTAATTTAAAAAAAAATTCAATATTTATTTTAAAGTTTGTTCAGTGTCTGTCTGTTTGTTATTCTTTAACATATTGCCTCTATATAAATCCATGGTATGCCCACACCTTGAATACTGCATGCAGATGTGGTTGCCCCATGTCAAAAAAGATGTATTGGAATTGAAAAAGGTTCAGAAAAGGGCAACGAAAATGATTGGGGTATGGAACAGCTTCCATATGAGGAGAGATTAATAAGTCTGGGACTTTTCAGTTTGGAAAAGAGATGACTAAGGGGGGATATGATTGAGGTCTATAAAATCATGACTGGTGTGGAGAAAGTAAATAGGGAAGTGTTATTTACTCTCTCATAACACAAGAACTAGGGGTCACCATGAAATTAATAGGCAGCAGGCTTAAAACAAACACAAGGAAGTATTTCTTCACACAACACACAGTCAACCTGTGGAACTCTTTGCCTGAGGATGTTGTGAAGGCTAAGACGACAACAGGGTTCAAAAAAGGAACTAAATACATTAATGGAGGATAGGTCCATCAGTGGCTATTAGCCACGATGGGCAGGGATGGTGTCCCTAGCCTCTGTTTGCCAGAAGCTGGGGATGAGGGTCAGGGAATGGATCACATGATGATTACCTATTTGTTCCCTCTGGGGCACCTGGCATTGGCCACTGTCGTAAGACAGGATACTGGACTAGATGGACCTTTGGTTTGACCCAGTATGGCCATTCTTATGTTGCTAGCAACCGGTGTTAATCTTTGTTTGGAAATAGCTAGGAGACTTTGCTTGGCAGTTTTGTGATGTGAGCTGATTAGGACATCGAACTCCTGTTACATGAATGACTTGATATCACAATAATCTTTCATCAACACACATCACAAACCATCATGCCTTTTCTGTACCAATCTGAGAACTCCCCATGCACATACTACATTTGATTATTGCAATACTGAATTCCAAACATTAATGATGGAATTTAGAATAAATTAGGAGACCAATTCACCCTGGTTTACAACAGCATAACCGTTATAGCTGAATTATCAGTGATTACTTTGTCCCTGAGTAAAATCACACATGTTGTTGCTCTATCCTGTTAGCACTCTTGAGAAATGGAAGCTTCATAGCTTCAGCAAAAAGAAAAGGAGTACTTGTGGCACCTTAGAGACTAACAAATTTATTAGAGCATAAGCTTTCATGAGCTACAGCTCACTTCATCGGATGAAGTGAGCTGTAGCTCATGAAAGCTTATGCTCTAATAAATTTGTTAGTCTCTAAGGTGCCACAAGTACTCCTTTTCTTTTTCGAATACAGACTAACACAGTTGCTACTCTGAAACATAGCTTCAGCAGTCAGTTAAACAGCCTGACATAGTATTTGCCCTCTGGGAGGGGAAACTAAATACTACAGCCGTTCAGTATGCTCACCAGAGGAACATGGGACTTTGCTTCCACTCTCAGAAAAGGGCCCAATCCCATTTCCAATGAAATCAATGAGAATCTTAACATTGATTTCCCTGGGTACAGAAACAAGTCCAAAGCATCCACCCATACTACTTTCATAGACTGTCACTCCACCTCGGGTAAATTCCTAGAAGGCACATCCTGTGCGTTCCATTGCAACAGACATGCAGCCAATATAGCATTCTCTGCCTCATTAACTTAAAAACATGTTTCCTAAACATCGGGACACATTCAGAAAGTCACACTGCTTTCTTTTTGAACAAGCACAAAAGCATGGATGGTACAGTATACAGAGAGCATCATGGGTCTGGAAGAGCTATCATCTACATAGCCGTGGCTGGAGTGTAGAACCATGACTGGAAGTGAGGATGAGTTGGCAGCTATCTTAGATCAAGCAACTGACACCAATTGTATTTTCTGTGCATCACCATCGGGCACCTGCTTGTACGACAACAGGATAGCATGTTGAATTTGGTTAACAGTTATTCACTGAAGCATATCAAGAGAACGTGCAAGATCCAGATTCTGAAGCATTAAGAGCTTTACAAGATGAAGAGCTTTACTGTCTAGCTCATGGTACTTATGCATAGAGATGATATGGAAAAACAATTCTCTACAGGGAGAAATCAAAAGTGAGCGGTGTACAAATATTACATCATCATGTAAGTATAATCCACAGACAGAGTGTGATACCTGTCCACCCTGGATGAATTTGGTCCTTCATATTTTGGAACATCACAGAGGATACAAAACTTTTAAGACAGCTAAACAAGGCATCTAATGAAGTCATCAGTTTTTTTCCTTACATATGTGAATATTGCAAACAATACAACTTTTGTTCATGAAAAGTAATATTTTTGGCATGATTTGGGAAGCCTGAGTAGTTCCATTTCTGCACCTAATAAGAATAGCAGCTTCCAATACACTTTCTATCCAGTTATGCAAGGAGGGAGGGAACATTCAACCAATGCAAATACAGAAAAAAGAGTTAGAGTGATCATTTGTCTAGCTGGATAATTAATACAAATCACAAACCTGAGCAATAATTTCATTTTGACAAAAATATAATATAAAATACAGAAATATGAGCAATTCATTAATCATTTCCAGAACTGATGCAACAACAATACTGATGGAGATGCAATCAATGTACTTTACTTGCTCCCTTTATCTGGTTACTTAGTGATTTGCCACATGAAGATTCCAGCACAGATTATTAAACATAACCCATGTTGTCTTTTCTTTACCCTCAGTAGAGCATAAAACATTTGGTCTTAATTCCATTTTCATACCTTTTTATGGCTGTTGCCCTTATGACTGTGTTATGTATGTAAAATCTCTTCTTGAAATGAAGATAGGGTTCCCGACTGAATCTTACAAAAAAAAAACCCTTGTTTCCACATGAATCAGTACACCTGCCAATTTTTATTTCTGTAGACAGCATTTTACTGAATGCATTAACAGGGTGCCTTGAACACCAGCCATAATTAAGTCAGTTAGTGCCAGACCCATGTGTGGGTGGGTTTTTTTTATTATTATTATTTCATTTTATTTTAATGAAGGTTTTTATCTTGGCTCTTTTGACTAGAAAGCACTGAATGTGTGTATATGAATGTAAATCTTTCCAGTGACAAGGACAGGTGCACCTAATAACCAATATTCTGTTCAAGGACATCCATGCTGTGTGTCTATACATTGGACTGTGAGAGAGATTTGGCCCCATATGTGTACACATTTTAAATCTGGGCATGAGAATTCAAAATATTTCAATCATAACCGTAGAATGGATTAGTTATGGTGTGACTCCACAGTGTTGAACTTTTTGGCCTTCTACAAGAATGAGTTGTTTTCCAGTTGTAGGTGGCACACAAATGCTATTCTGATGCATGATAGACTCTGACATGGTCATATCTCTCTTTTATCTATGCCGTTGCTGCTATTTCTGATGCTCCAAAACCTGCAGCCTCCACATCTTCTGCTGTTGCAAATTCAAGGGGAATTAGACAGATGATGTAGTCCGTATCTCCTCATGCCAAACTGTGGGAAGCTTTACATGGTAGGCAAGAATTAATGAGGGTGGGAGAGAGAAGAGTTTTGACTTAGAGTCACTTTTGCTTACACAAGTGTCAGAGACCCATGCCCTGTACAAAACTAGTTTTGTAAACATCATTATATTTTACAGAGCTAGCAACCAGTAGAGATTGTTTCTGATTAGAGGCTAGTCTCCTACATCTTTGTTTTTCCTCCTTATGCTATTAAATTTCTTTAAGACAGATCATAGTGTCATGAGAAACCTACTAAAGAAAAAATAGCTAAACCAACACTCTTATTAGAAGTGAAAGAAAATATTTATTTATAAATATGTTCACAGGTTACAAAAAGGTAAACCACACTTTCATAATGCTAAAAAACACAAAGAAGGGGCAATGCTGCATTTTAATATATATCCTTATTGCTGCTTAAATAACACACAAACACAAGAATTAAGATTCTTTCAGATGACACAGAGGGAAAAGACAGTTAACAGAAATGTGGGTTAGTTCTTATTTACCTCACATTAACGCCTCCATGCATCTACCAGCCGGATGAAGTACCTTCACTTTTGTTAGAGCATAAGCTTTCGTGAGCTACAGCTCACTTCATAAGGTGCCACAAGTACTCCTTTTCTTTTTGTGAATAACAGGGCTGCTACTCTGAAACCTACCTTCACTTTGGAACTCCCATCCACACACTGACCACCGCATTCTAGAATAATTTGGACTGGTTTCCTGTTTTTCTGCCACTTTTTAGATATTTACAGCCCAATCCCTGTGTTCCCCATTCTCGGCAATTTTAAGAGGCATATAACTATAGATGCAAAGGCCAAAAAAAAAAAAAAAGTGGCTGCTTAGCTAAACCATTTGAAGTTAACTTCTCTCTGCACCCACTCCTTCTCTCTCCATAATCCATATCCCATCTAGATCCTCTCTTCTTTTTTTTTTCCCCTCTCCCAACCCACATCCTGTTTTGCTTGCTGATCACCTTGACTGGAATGAACACTTTTCCCCCATACTTTCCAACCTGACTAGGATGGATTTAAAAAAAAATCCATGTTTTTTAAAAAAAAATCTGTTTCAATTAAACACAGGTTTATTTTTTTAACTTTAAAATAGGTTGTCAATGTTAAGGCCTACACTTATTATAATCTACTACACTCTTTGAATTTAAATACAAGTAGAACATAGTTGTTGCCAGTGTTTAAAGAAAGTCAAACCACGGAACTGATGGAAGTCACTGGCTAAATACCTGGGACCAGAGTCGACTGAAGTGCTAAAACTGCTTTTGACGGCAGGAGCCTTCTCTGTAGGTGCAGAGAATATTTTCTTCATTTCAATTTATTCAATTAGTTGAGTTCAATGACTATCTCATTCATAGTTAAAAATCAACTGGGGATTGAAAAAGCAGGATAATTGATGTTTAAGGATAATTAAAAAGCTATTGATAATAGTTTGTTTTCCTCTTACAAAACTAGGTGTGAGAGGATGAGAGCTACTAGTTCTAAAATGATAAGTAACAGTCAGCATGGATTTGTTGCTCATCTCTGGACTTTCTACAAAATGGGAAATGACTGCCTAGGAAGAAGTACTGTGGAAAGGGATCTGGGGGTCATAGTGGACTACAAGCTAAATATGAATCAACAGCGTAACACTGTTGCAATAAATAAATAAATAAATTAAATAAAAGCAAACATCATTCTGGATGTATTAGCAGGAGTTTTGTAAGCAAGACATGAGAAGTAATTCTTCCTGTCTACTCCACGCTGATGAGGCTTCAACTGGAGTATTGTGTCCTGTTCTAGGTGCCACATTTCAGGAAAGATGTGGAGAAATTGGGGAAAGTTCAGCGAAGAGCAACAAAAATTATTAAAGGTATAGAAAACATGATCTGGGAAGGGAAGATTGGAAAAAATTGGGTTTGTTTAGTCTGGAAAAGAGAAGACTGAGAGGGGACTGATAACAGTGTTCAAGTACATAAAAGGTTGTTACAAGGAGGAGGGAGAAAAATTGTTCTTCCTAACCTCTGAGGATAGGACAAGAAGCAATGGGCTTAAATTGCAGCAAGGGCAGTTTAGGTTGGACATTAGGAAAAGCTTCCTAACTGTCGGAGTGGTTAAGCACTGGAATAAATTGCCTAGAGAGGTTGTGGAATCTCCATTGTTGGAGACTTTTAAAAACAGGTTAGAAAAACATCTGTCAGGGATGGTCTGGATAATACTTGGTCCTGCAATGAGTGCAGGAGACTGGATGAGATGATCTCTCAAAGTCCCTTCTAGTACTATGATTCTAAAATCCTGAAAGTCAGAGTGACCAGAAATAATCAGTTCAGTTCACTAGCTACAGATAATACTTAATTTGTTTAATTAATCAGTTGGTTTTAAATGCAAAATATGTTATGATCATTTTTAATAAACTTTTCTTATATTTCCAGCACATAAAGTAGTTATTATTAAATGAAAAAAATGCTATTTTTGTACAGTTTAACTGAATTTGAATTTCCATTCAAATGGAGCTTGACACCAATAAAAAAATGTATCATTCACCATTTCCTGGAATAATAAATACATTTGTTCAGATTCTTTCTTACATTTTATCTGTTAAACTCTGTATTTGTTTAAATGTGTATAGACATAAATGAAAGCACCACATTTAGTGTAAAGACTATTATTTAGTTGGAAATCAACATGTTTTAATGGTTACCATCCAATGAGAATCAACATTTCTTTAGGAAAATAACTAAACGACACAAATGCAACGCACAATTACAATCAAGCTTTCCTGCTTGCTGCTTTCAATCAGTGAGTTATATTACTTTGATTTAAATCAATTCCTCTTGATCCTGACACACGTATTCTTAGATCCCACTAGTTCCTCCACAGGGTCTTAGCAGGTCTGGCAACACCTGATGGAATGGACACTTCTTCAAAGTTTATCTGTTCTGAGGCACACCTAGAAGCACCCCAGAATGTATGGTGTCTCCCTGATGCCAGGAAAATAGATGAAAGAGTGGACCAATCCAAAAGACACCGCTGAGCCTGCAGGAAACCAGTGGTGAGGTTTTGTGGCTTATTGATTAAGGCAGGAGGGCCAGTTGGGAGCACAAGTGATTTTTATTAAGTATTTATTTGAGTACTTAGAAAGATTCAGGATTATTGTTCTGATAGAGGTTCAGGTTGGAATTTCTTTTGTCTATTCTTAGTGCAGTGCCAGTTTGTCAGATAAGTTATGCTAAAAATATAAATGATATGGGACTGGATCCTCAATTTATGTAAATCCATCTTAACTCAATTGATGTCACTAAGAGCTACAAAAATTTACGCCAGCTGAGCATCTGGCCAATTGTGTATAAAGGAAGTCAGACTACAGAGTGCAAAGTACATATAGCAGTCTTCCTGCTTCTTGTTGTTAATACATTGTAGCTTATAGAGCAGTGATTCTGAAAAATTCTACATTTTGTATCATGCATAACCATTTTAAAAAGCCTTTTTCATGTAACCCTTTGATGCATCCTATTGATTATAGTTTGTGTGGGTGGATGAAACACTGTGTTTTTTGTTTTCATGTATCTCTGATGACAGCTGCAATACAATATATTGCTATTGTATGCTTAAATGTCAAACCTCTGCTTTGTGGCTTCATTTTATTTTCTGTTTAAATATCAAAGTGACACAGACAGTGGAAATCTGAAAATGTTAAAGTTTAAGCTCCTCTGCTTTGGTTTCCTATCCTTTGCAATTTACAGTGTGGTCATCATTTTGGACTATGAAGCTATTCTATTCAGTGCCACAGTTTGGTATAGTAAATGTTAGAGATTCAGCTTTTCTTAATCATATCTAAATCTTAGTAACTTGCTCTTGCTCTTTAACTGCACTCTACTTCAGTGGGTGTTAAACATGTTAAAAGGCTGTGCAATCAAGCCCCAAATGTTTAGATAGCAGCATATATTTTTAAACAAAAATCAAGCTGTGCAAAAGATAGTTTTCCCCTGACGTTTTAGAAGTGTGTGCAATTTATCATTGCTCTGTAGAAAGAATTAGTTTACTGAATTAAGTTAAATTCTTCTTTAATATATTTTGAACAAGATTTCTGTTTGTATATTGACATAAGTCCTGTATTGCCACTGACCAGAAATTTCTGCCATAACTGCTGTCTATCCCTCCTCTAATCTACAGAGGATCTCAAAGTCTCCTGAGCTATGTAATTATGGAGGCTGATTCCTATTTGAAGGGGATTCTTCCATTCAGAAGTGATCGCTTATGCCAATTTTGACCATAGATGGCTGCATAAACCTCTGTGTTTCCAAAGGGCAGAATCATATGCTCCACAGTGGCTCTAGATTTATATCCTTACAGTGCATTCTCTGGTTCCAGGGAATCCAAACCCTAGAGGTTCCACTGGTGGGGGCATACTAGGTTGGACAAAAAGGGGAAGAAGGCCGTGCAGTCAATATACACCCCTTTCACTCTTCCCCAAGCCAGATCTGCTTTTTTTCCCTCTCCTCTCCTTGTTTCTCATGGCAAAGAGCATTTGGGCCTTTATCAGCTGGAGCTTCAGACAAAACATCTGACAAAGGATGGTCATAGACCCTACTTGCACAGAAAGTCAAATTTATTATCTTTAAAACTATATGCACAGAATTGCTTGCAGACAACAATGTCTTTGCTTATGAAGGTTGGGTTCTATTCAGCACATAAAAGGTGGGGTTGGTGGAAAGGTGGGTAAGTGTCCTTCAGACTGAGATATTATTGGCTGGGGGGGAAATAGATGGAGTTTCTGTCATGGGTCAGTGATGTGGTCCCCATACCTCCATTGCTGTTATAGAGGGACTCAGGGGATCTCTTACCATCCTTTTTCCCCCCGTCTTCCCAACCTCCCAGTTACCATTGCAAGCATTACATCAAACCCTCTGGCTAAATAAACCCCAATTCCTCTATCTGGCAGAGTTCAATTTCAGAACTGTCATTCAGGGAGATTTGCTCTAGGCCATGCAGCACCTTTAAATATTTTTCCTTTTTGATTGACTGCCCATCATCCAGGGGAGATGCTGTTTGTCAGGAGAGGCTCTGAGTATGATCAGTGCACTTGCTGGTGTCTTTACTTGCAGCCTAATTACCATCCATATTCTTCTAAGTTAGGATGTTTAGGCTACGAACCAGCAATATTCCTTCATCTTTAAATAACGAACAAGAAAAAAAGTTAGATATGGCTCGAATGTGCTACATGCCAAATATAGTATCACCTTGATCGATGATCGGTCCTTCAGCCCTCGTATAGATTGTGCCAATCACAACACATCTTCCATTCTTTTCATATCCTCTCCTTCCTTCTCCATGTGTGGCCATGTCTTTTCACAATAAAATCTTCCCATCTCTTTGGAGTGGTCTGAGTGGTCGTTTCAGTTCCGTTGGGTACCTCTCAGTGACAGCTGCAGTCCATCAATTGTCAATGAGCCTCACTATATGCCCGGCCCATCACACTTTACTATGCCTGCTCTCAACAACGACGTCCTGTACTCCACTCTGCTGTCTGAGTAGAATATAATATACTAGGCTGTATATATTATAGTATATGACTGCAGGAAACCAAAGGATTTAAATATCATCCTCTGCCCACTGTCGAATGATTTCAGATTCTAATTAAATGCTCAGTTGAGAAAAAATCATTACCAGAAAAATAAATGGAGCACCTTGTGGGGAAAAGTATACCTTTTAAAAATCGCTATTGCATCCATACTGTAAAGTATGAGAAGAGTACAGACATTGGTTGTGTTGTAATTAATGCCAAGCAAACTCTCTGTAGCCAAGAGTTTAGCCAATGAATTTACCTTGTAAAGTATGTACATACTTTTCAGGCCCAATTAAGTACGACTGAAGTTAATGGGAGTTTTATCATTGACTTCAATGGGAGCAGGATCATCCCTACAGGCTCAGTCCAATTCTCATAGATCCAGCTGGAAGTCAATTATCCATAACAGTTGAATGGAAACAACCTGAAACCCCCTCAGTGACTAATTGGAGTGTGACGCCAGTGGAGAAAATGAGACTAAAGAATTACTCTTTGAATAAATATACAGGATCAGATCACCACACATTCCCTTTGTGGCATGGTGCCGAGCACCCTAATCCTACAGGGGAGGAGATGGTTGGGGATAGAGTATGCAGAAAGGTACCTATGCAAGATGTGCTCTGTAGCCATTACTGTCCCCTCTGCGACATTCCTGCAGAGCTGGTGGACTGAAGAGCCATGTGGTTATGGACCGTACTTTCTGCATATTCTGAGCCTTTGCACACTTGGGAGATAATGGTCCTTCATGCCCCACCTCCCTCCCCCAAACACAAACTGCCAGAGTTCCCATGGGGTAAGGAAGAGAAGGAGGAGGAGGATAGATCCAAGGGATGGCTTTCTGATTAATTCATTCCTTTCTATGGCTTTTAAGACCGAAGGGGAACATAAAGATTTTCATTTCCTTTCTCTCTCAGAAAACGTTTTTTCTTTTTATTATTAAAAGTACAACTCCGCTAATTTTTATTCCCTGACTGACCAAGTACAACTCATGGGCCACTAACCGACACTCTTAGTGATTGGCTAAGTACCTCATCAAGTGTTATTACTGCTGTAATATAATCTCTACCTTTTTAATACCAATATAGACCTATGTGCTGTCCTTTAAAATATATATTGACTTGCATAACCAAACTGATATTTAATTATGCATATATATATTACTTGTGAAACCAGAGATACCAATTAAGAGACCTTAAACTTTTCACATTAATGTTGTACACATTCTGTCATTTCTTTTATTTTCTTTTTTTTTTTAAATCCCTGGAAACCAAATAAATATTTGAATAAGACCTAGCATGAGTAGCCAGTCACAGCAGGAGGAGGACAGTCACCTTTGTTCAGCTAAAGTTTAGCTGAACATAATAGCAGTCCTAAGTAAAACATACCTATATTTATTACAGACCAATTGAGATATTTGTAAATAAGCACTGAGTACAAAGGAAATAAGTTCAGTTTCTTCAGGAACTTCATGGCTGCACTTCTTATTATGTATGCAGCCCCTAATGCTGGAAAGTTAAACCACAGCTTTCCATCACTGCAGATTACAGAAAAAAAAACAGTTTGTTTGCCATCCTCAAGGTAAATATGGTGCAATACTGCAATTGAACTCAACACACAAAAGAGAATAGAAGTAAAGTAGAAATATAACAGTAAATACTCTCAAATGTATATAATGGAAGATATTTTAAAGTTTCCCCCAAATGAATGTGTATGAGAGTGGATGCCAGTACATAGAATCATAGAATCATAGAATATCAGGGTTGGAAGGGACCCCAGAAGGTCATCTAGTCCAACCCCCTGCTCAAAGCAGGACCAAGTCCCAGTTAAATCATCCCAGCCAGGGCTTTGTCAAGCCTGACCTTAAAAACCTCTAAGGAAGGAGATTCTACCACCTCCCTAGGTAACGCATTCCAGTGTTTCACCACCCTCTTAGTGAAAAAGTTTTTCCTAATATCCAATCTAAACCTCCCCCATTGCAACTTGAGACCATTACTCCTCGTTCTGTCATCTGCTACCATTGAGAACAGTCTAGAGCCATCCTCTTTGAAACCCCCTTTCAGGTAGTTGAAAGCAGCTATCAAATCCCCCCTCATTCTTCTCTTCTGCAGACTAAACAATCCCAGCTCCCTCAGCCTCTCCTCATAAGTCATGTGCTCTAGACCCCTAATCATTTTTGTTGCCCTTCGCTGTACTCTTTCCAATTTATCCACATCCTTCTTGTAGTGTGGGGCCCAAAACTGGACACAGTACTCCAGATGAGGCCTCACCAGTGTCGAATAGAGGGGAACGATCACGTCCCTCGATCTGCTCGCTATGCCCCTACTTATACATCCCAAAATGCCATTGGCCTTCTTGGCAACAAGGGCACACTGCTGACTCATATCCAGCTTCTCGTCCACTGTCACCCCTAGGTCCTTTTCCGCAGAACTGCTGCCGAGCCATTCGGTCCCTAGTCTGTAGCGGTGCATTGGATTCTTCCATCCTAAGTGCAGGACCCTGCACTTATCCTTATTGAACCTCATTAGATTTCTTTTGGCCCAATCTTCCAATTTGTCTAGGTCCTTCTGTATCCTATCCCTCCCCTCCAGCGTATCTACCACTCCTCCCAGTTTAGTATCATCCGCAAATTTGCTGAGAGTGCAATCCACACCATCCTCCAGATCATTTATGAAGATATTGAACAAAACGGGCCCCAGGACCGACCCCTGGGGCACTCCACTTGACACCGGCTGCCAACTAGACATGGAGCCATTGATCACTACCCGTTGAGCCCGACAATCTAGCCAGCTTTCTACCCACCTTATAGTGCATTCATCCAGCCCATACTTCCTTAACTTGCTGACAAGAATGCTGTGGGAGACCGTGTCAAAAGCTTTGCTAAAGTCAAGAAACAATACATCCACTGCTTTCCCTTCATCCACAGAACCAGTAATCTCATCATAAAAGGCGATTAGATTAGTCAGGCATGACCTTCCCTTGGTGAATCCATGCTGACTGTTCCTGATCACTTTCCTCTCCTCTAAGTGCTTCAGGATTGATTCTTTGAGGACCTGCTCCATGATTTTTCCAGGGACTGAGGTGAGGCTGACCGGCCTGTAGTTCCCAGGATCCTCCTTCTTCCCTTTTTTAAAGATGGGCACTACATTAGCCTTTTTCCAGTCATCCGGGACTTCCCCCGTTCGCCACGAGTTTTCAAAGATAATGGCCAAGGGCTCTGCAATCACAGCCGCCAATTCCCTCAGCACTCTCGGATGCAATTCGTCCGGCCCCATGGACTTGTGCACGTCCAGCATACATGGATACATACATACATGACACTAGGATACAACCATTTGAGTTGTTATTTTTAGTGTTTTATTAAGGTGTACTTTGTATGTCAGAGTGATCATGTGATTTTCAAACTACACTTTGGACCCCTTCATCCCCTCTCAAGCATATCCCTTAAGTGACAGGCCTGGCTTCCCTGCACCTCATGTGGTTCAGCCACTCTGGGGTGGGTATCTGGGCACCAGCCTCCCTCTGTTTCCCAGCAGGCACTGTTGTAAGGAGATGCAGGTGACAATGCAGGACAGCTCCATCCTCTGATAAATGGGATGTTTTTCTTCTCCCTTGCCTGCTTCGTGTAGTCCAAGTCCTTCCCGCTAAAGGGAACAATTGCCTGACAGATTGGCGGGGTAAACATGTTACATGCTAAGATGCCTGTGTGTCTGCAGAATTCCTGGTGTCACGCCAAGCCTGCAACCTTGGTCCTTCCTGACCCCCTTTCTTCAGTTCCAGTCACTGTACTAGAGAACTTTGCTGAGTTTTTGTTCATGCTTTGGCCCCCACCTGCAGGTTTTTCAGTGATCTGGCCAAGTGTAATCACTCAAGCGGGTATTTGGTCAGGTCATGTATGTCGAACATGCTTTACTCATTTACCAGTGGAAGATTCTCTCATGAATAATTCAGAAAGGAACAAACTTGTTCATTGAATCAATTTTTTTCCCCAAACACCGAATGAGCCTCAGGAGACATGCTGACCACCGAATTAACAATTTAAAAACATATTGTGTATCATGCGGGCACACCCTCTTCTGTCACTGTTAGAAGAAGGAAAACAGACGTTTGGGTCCAAACCTGCTCCCTTGGAAATTAATGGGAATTTTGACTTTCGATCCAGTGCTGCTGCCACTAATCACCTGCCTGTTATAATTCTCTTCCCATTAATTCTCAGTCACTGAGCACACATTATTTTACTAGAGTTCAGAAAATATCAGCATTTTTTTTTAAGCAGCCACAGGGCATTGTATGAAATTAATATATTTATAAGTAGATAAATTACAAACTTCTTGAGAAATCTGGACACAAACAGGCTTTCTAACTGGTTGCTAATGATGTTATTTTTACCCATGTCAATAACGCCTAGTAAATGCATGAATCAGTCTGTTTTCGCATTACATATGCATGAAATTCTGTTTTATAGCAATTCTAGACAATTCAGGGGATCCATTCCATTACATATGTATCATGTTCCAAAAGTACTCCTGGTTGAATTAAATAAATAGTTCTAGTTCCAATTTCAGCAATTAAGTTACACAGAACAACACAATTTATATTAAAACTTGATTTAGAATGTTGAAGCTGTCCAGAAATCTTAATAGCTGACTATTCTTAAGATCCAGTCCTTCATTTCTTGCTGTTCCAATATGCCATGGAAGAAATGCATAGGGTGAGCCCTAAATGTTGTATGCTAAAAGATTATTTCAATTATTAGGTAATTTTAAATAATTTGGCTTTAGGGGAAGTGACATCTACAATAGAGCACAGTATATGGTGTTGGGATATCTGGTTTTTATGCCCACCTCTGCCACTAGCTTGTTGTGGTTATTTGGGCAAGTCACTTAGAGCCACATTTTCAAAAATGTCTATCCATATTGTTAGGGGCCTATTCCTTCACCCGCTTACTTCCCTGGTCCTTCTCGCATGAACAGAGAGCAACAATATCCGAAGTCCAAAAGGCCAAACAATTCGATGTTTGTTGCGGTGAACTTCCAGCATGATTCCAGTTTCCTTCCGTAGTGTCCCCCTTCCCAGCTCTGACACCACAAAGCCTTACCTGTGTCCCTGTTCCCATTCCGCCCCCTTAGCAAAACATGATTCCAATTTCCCCCACTCCCATTTCCTCCCCTCACTTTCTGATTCACTGCAGACTATATAGTAAAACTTGAGTTCTCCTTAGCTATACCTTAACCTATCATTTTACTGAAATTTAGCTAATCAATCCTAACATATTGTAACACGATGATTAAACCAATTATATCCCATCACCTTAATTAGTTTACACCCAGCAAAATTAATTATATAGCAGATAGAAACAATCGCAGAACCAGACAGAGATTACACAGACAAACAACACGGAATGGGGACTCCAATGATAGAACAACACAGACATGAGGATTTCACATCCCAGCTATCGATAAGTGAGTTCTTGCCAGACAGGATGCTATAAACCTAAGTTTCCTTTTACATCTTCTAGGCACTTCCCTTTCTCTGGAGGTGATAGGCATTATAAGGACAGGACTGTATTCCTAACAGCACAATAGCACCTTCTTTCAGTGTGACTAGTTCGGGATGTGAGGAGGTGACCGTTTGCTTCCCAGCTTATGGCTGCCTCTGCTGCTTAGCCCAAGGCCTTAGCTTAAGAACAGGGCCTCAGACTGTCACAGTAAGAGAAGGCCCTTACACCGGCAGACAGTGATTTTGATTCTTTCTTTTATACCTCTTTAACTAGCTAAGTGATAAGAATACACCTACATTCTTAGAGTATAGGCCTTTACAGACAGGCCTGAATATCTATATCCTAACACATATGTGCTCCTGTTTTTGGAAACCCAGCCTAAGACATCTACTTTTTTTTTTTTAAGTTGGGCACCCAAAAATAGAGACAACCAGAATTAATGGACACTTTTTTGAGAATAACCTCTGTGAACCATAACCTCACAGTATTTACACCTCCCCATTTGTAAAATGGAGACAGCAATGCTTCTCCAACTTTGTAAGCACTATGAGATCTTCAAATCAAAGTATTTGAAGTAAGTGAAGCATTCTAGGTATTATGCGCTATAAAACCACTTCATCTGCTCCATAACTACACAGGATACGTTACCTGTTTGTTATTGCTTAATTGGTATTGTTAACTTTGAACTTTGGTTATTACTGACTCTAAAAATCAAGAAGTGACCAATAAAGCTGGCCTTACTACTGGGGGATGACAGTAGCATGGACGGTCCGGAACCAAACTTAGTTTTGAACACTCCTAACTTTGGAGTGTAATCTTGAAACTAGAGGTGGATCCAAATTTTTCAGTCATAGTCTATAAACCAAACCAACCTCTGCCCAGGTCTGAACCTTTGTGTGCACATCTGTAAATCCAGAATGTATAGCTTTGTAACTTCACAGCTTTGCAGCTCGGGCCCACCTTTAGGTTATTAACCGTGACCACATTTCCTTGGAAATGTGATTTCTTCTCCACAGTCGCGAGATATTATGCTACTGTTTTGTTCACCACAATTTAACCACCTCAGTTAATCATGTACCTACTACATCATAAATGTGTTAGTACATATAAAATGTACACCATTCTTGACTATTTGGTTAAATATTTTAATAACATCCCTTCTACTCCCTGTACCTATTCTAGTGTACATCTCCTGTGCTGCATCACCCTATCTCTCTCTCTCATCAGTGTCCAGAGTTGGATGGAATGATCCACTATATTAAGAGTCTTGCATAATGACAGGTTTCAGAGTAGCAGCTGTGTTAGTCTGTATTCGCAAAAAGAAAAGGAGTACTTGTGGCACCTTAGGGACTAACAAATTTATTAGAGCATAAGCTTTCGTGAGCTACAGCTCACTTCATCGGATGCATTTAGTGGAAAATACAGAGGGGAGATTGATATACACACACACAGAGAACATGAAACAATGGGTTTTATCATACACAATGTAAGGAGAGTGATCACTTAAGATAAGCCATCACCAGCAGCGGGGGGGGGGAGGAGGAGGAAAACCTTTCATGGTGACAAGCAAGGTAGGCTATTTCCAGCAGTTAACAAGAATATCTGAGGAACAGTAGGGGGTGGGGTGGGGGGGAGAAATAACATGGGGAAATAGTTTTACTTTGTGTAATGACTCATCCATTCCCAGTCTCTATTCAAGCCTAAGTTAATTGTATCCAGTTTGCAAATTAATTCCAATTCAGCAGTCTCTCGTTGGAGTCTGTTTCTGAAGCTTTTTTGTTGAAGGATAGCCACTCTTAGGTCTGTAATCGGGTGACCAGAGAGATTGAAGTGTTCTCCAACTGGTTTTTGAATGTTATAATTCTTGACGTCTGATTTGTGTCCATTCATTCTTTTACGTAGAGACTGTCCAGTTTGACCACTGTACATGGCAGAGGGGCATTGCTGACACATGATGGCATATATCACATTGGTAGATGCGCAGGTGAACGAGCCTGCAAATACCTTCAAATCAGCGGCACTGCGATGGGTACCTGCATGGCCCCACAGTATGCCAACATTTTTATGGCTGACTTAGAACAACGCTTCCTCAGCTCTCGTCTCCTAATGCCCCTACTATACTTGCGCTACATTGATGACATCTTCATCATCTGGACCCATGGAAAAGAAGCCCTTGAGGAATTCCACCATGATTTCAACAATTTCCATCCCACCATCAACCTCAGCCTGGACCAGTCCACACAAGAGATCCACTTCCTGGACACTACGGTGCTAATAAGCGATGGTCACATAAACACCACCCTATATCGGAAACCTACTGACCGCTATTCCTACCTACATGCCTCTAGCTTTCATCCAGATCATACCACACGATCCATTGTCTACAGCCAAGCTCTACAATATAACCGCATTTGCTCCAACCGCTCAGACAGAGACAAACACCTACAAGATCTCTATCATGTATTCCTACAACTACAATACCCACCTGCTGAAGTGAAGAAACAGATTGACAGAGCCAGAAGAGTACCCAGAAGTCACCTATTACAGGACAGGCCCAACAAAGAAAATAACAGAACGCCACTAGCCATCACCTTCAGCCCCCAACTAAAACCTCTCCAACACATCATCAAGGATCTACAACCTATCCTGAAGGACGACCCATCATTCTCACAGATCTTGGGAGACAGGCCAGTCCTTGCTTACAGACAGACCCCCAACCTGAAGCAAATACTCACCAGCAACCACACACCACACAACAGAACCACTAACCCAGGAACCTATCCTTGCAACAAAGCCCGTTGCCAACTGTGTCCACATATCTATTCAGGGGACACCATCATAGGGCCTAGTCACATCAGCCACACTATCAGAGGCTCGTTCACCTGCGCATCTATCAATGTGATATATGCCATCATGTGCCAGCAATGCCCCTCTGCCATGTACATTGGTCAAACTGGACAGTCTCTACGTAAAAGAATGAATGGACACAAATCAGACGTCAAGAATTATAACATTCAAAAACCAGTTGGAGAACACTTCAATCTCTCTGGTCACTCATTACAGACCTAAGAGTGGCTATCTTTCAACAAAAAAAGCTTCAAAAACAGACTCCAACGAGAGACTGCTGAATTGGAATTAATTTGCAAACTGGATACAATTAACTTAGGCTTGAATAGAGACTGGGAATGGATGAGTCAGTCATTACACAAAGTAAAACTATTTCCCCATGTTATTTCTCCCCCCACCCTACCCCCCACTGTTCCTCAGATATTCTTGTTAACTGCTGGAAATAGCCTACCTTGCTTGTCACCATGAAAGGTTTTCCTCCTTCCCCCCCCCCCTGCTGCTGGTGATGGCTTATCTTAAGTGATCACTCTCCTTACAGTATGTATGATAAAACCCATTGTTTCATGTTCTCTGTGTGTGTATATCAATCTCCCCTCTGTATTTTCCACCAAATGCATCCGATGAAGTGAGCTGTAGCTCACGAAAGCTTATGCTCTAATAAATTTGTTAGTCTCTAAGGTGCCACAAGTACTCCCTTTCCTTATATTAAGAGTGAAATTCTGCAGTACTCAGGACCAGCTTCTGGCAATCCCTGCATGTGCATACAAGTGGGAAGGACAGAAGGCACCTGTGATTGATACTGCAACCCCACACTGCATCTTGAGGACCGCTGTATTAAGTTTCTGAATAGTTTATGTATGACTATGTTCTACTCCATTGGGAAGTGTTACCACAGATCCTATAGGGACTAAAAACAGTGAGCAATAATTAAAGCAAGTCACTCAACTCCAGAGAGGTGCACCCCTTGGAGTGGCTTGCATATGCTGATTCAAACTGTGTTTTCCAGAGAACAAGGGACAAAGAAAGGCTTTTGGTATAAAAGTCTGAGTTTAAAAAGCTCAGGACTTTCCTTTTCATTCAGCAAACAGGCAGGACCCTTTGTTCCAAAGGATACCCCAACCCATGCTGAACGGTTGGAAGGGATGTTGGCTACCACATTCCCCATGTGGAAAATGGGTGATTTCTGGTATGGTTAGTAAGTGTGTAGGAACTTTTATCATTTTTTGTTTTCTCTGTATTTTTTTTAATCCTGAATAAATGTACTCTGCTGAGAAACAACTGTGTGGTAACTTGTAACTGATGATGAACACATTGTATTTGTCCTCGGAAAGAAAGCAAAGACCAGCTGTTGGCCTGAAAGCAAACTTACTTGTTGGGGATATTGCTGTAGGTGGCAAGGGGGGGGTGCAACCTTAAAACCATGTGGTTGGAAGGGAGTGGGATAGAGGTCCCTGCCCAAAAACAGGTGGTGGCTTCAGATCTCACTGGACACTCCTGGAGTGGTCCATAATTGGGGGACACAGCTACCTTGACACTTCTGCACTTCTGGGTAGTTGCTGTTGCAGTCCATGTGTTCTCCTGACCATAGGAACTACTCCCTGCTAGAGCCTTGTGGCGTGCACACCACCTCAAAAGGGTCAGGGGAAGGGGAAAAGGAAGAAGCTGAGGTCAGGCACAAACTTACCTCCATACTAGCATGTGAGCCTGGCCAGTAATGGAAGGGAAAACAATGAGGAGTCCTTGTGGCACCATAGAGACTAACAAATTTATTTGGGCATAAGCTTTCATGGGCTATAAGCCACTTCATCAGATGCATGGAGTGAAAAATACAGTAGGCAGGTATAAATATACAGCACTTGAAAAGATGGGAATTGCCTTACCAAGTGGGGGGTCAGTGCTAACGAGGCCAATTCAATCAGGGTGGATGTGGCCCATTCCCACAGATGACAAGAAGGGGTAAATATCAACAGAGGGAAAATTACTTTTTGTAGTGACCCAGGCACTCCTGGTCTTTATTCAGGCATAATTTGATGGTGTCAAGTTTTCAAATTAATTTCGGCTCTGCAGTTTCTTGTTGAAATCTGTTTTTTTTTGTTTTGTTTTGTTGAATAGCCACTTTTAAGTCTGTTATTGAGTGTCCAGGGAGATTGAAGTGTTCTCCTACTGGTTTTTGAATGTTACAGTTCTTGATGTCTGATTTGTGTCCATTTATTCTTTTGCACAGAGACTGTCTGGTTTGGCCAATGTACATGGCAGAGGGGCATTGCACAGTCTCCTTGTTTTTGCTGATACAGACTAACACAGCTACCCCTCTGAAACCTGTCGCCATGCAAGGTAATGAAAGGGAGTATATCCAGCACCCTCTTAAGGAATGGAACAGGCATGATGGCTTTGAACCTCCAGCCCTACTCAAGCTAAACAGGATAGGTTGGCTCACAGTCCTTGTTCAGTTACAGTCTCATCCTCAATGGTTGTTTTGCTTATATGTAGACTGCATGATTTAGCTATATGAGTCCCTTCTAACCTTAAGTTTCCTATGATTCCACGATTATCTTTTAAGTAGCAAGGGCCATAAATGGGACACTTTTATTATCTTGTCCAAACTGTCCTTTGTTAATTAGGCATTATTTTTAAAAATCCTCATTTGCATAAGGAATCTGTACTGCAGCTGTGTTGATTTATAAATAGCATATCAGCAATTCCTCCATCAGGGGCATGCACATAGGCACAGTGAAATCAACGGAAAGATTCCTGTTGATTTCAATGGTCTTAGGATCAGTCCTCTGTTGAATCTAGCTGCTTCTGCCCAAGTAGAGAACATTTACAAGGACCAGACATCATTGTAGCAATTTGTTAAAGGAGGGAGTCAAACATTTCCGGTTCTTCTTCTTTTTGATTTTTGTCTTCCTTGCTGTGTCATTTTAGCATGTCTTTCCATCTTCTAGCAATATCAACATTTCCTTAAAAATGATCTGCAAAAGACTTTTTTAAAAATGGGATTTCCCCCTCCCCCTGTTTTAATATAAAATGACTTTTGAATTATTGGGTTTTTGTTTTGTTTTTTTTCTGGGATGTATTTTATCCTTAGAAAAGTCAAATTAATGTTTTCAAAAGGACCTCTGTATGTACCTATTTTCTGAACAATGGGACTGAGTATGATCAAAGAAAAGCAAGTGGACATGATTCTTAGGAGTGTCAGCATGTTCAAAAGGGGATGCTAAGCATTAGCAAGAGCACTCATGACACAGGACATAAAAATGGCCATGGTGTGTCAGACCAATGGTCCATCTTCCGATAGTGGCCAGTGCTAGATGTTTCTGAGAAAATGAACAGAACAGAGCAATTACTGAGGGATCTAGCCCTTGTCATCCAGTCCTAGCTTCTGGCACTCAGAGGTTTAGGGACACCTGGAGCATGGGGCTGTATCCCTGACCATCTTAGCTAATGGCCATTGATACTATCCTCCATGAATGTATCTAATTCTCTTTTTTGTTGGAAAGAATTTTTATGCTAAGGACGGGCATATGGTGGAGAATGACTAATGTATTACCAGGTGTGACAGTGCTGGGAATCAACAGCTGGACCAGGACTCTGGTCACTTAAATGCCAATTCATTCCCTCCAGGATGGACCTGCTGGAGCCTAATTAGTGCATTATAATAGGCTGGGGGTGGACTAATGAGCAAATTGGCTCAGTAACACAGTAGGTAGAAGAAGGCCTAGAAAGGAAGTGCTGTAAAGAGAGAAGCAGGCTAGCAAAGCCAGAACCATGAAGGACTGCTGGATAGAGAGCTTTTTTCTCTCCTCTCCTCTCCTCTCCTCTCCAGGGAACTGAGGAGAAACTGAAACTGTGAGTAATATGGTGTATGAATCAGTAGTTTGGTGGGAAGAGGAAAACTAAATCAACACTGGTACAGTTTAACAATGGAAAGTGTTTGAGTCTGCATAGACAGAGCAGATGACAGGAGCACCCTGTCGCATCAGGATACTGCCAGAACAGTAGTTTTTGTTTATTATGAAAAAAGAAACACAGGAAAAAAAAGGTCAACTTTCTACAACATTTCATCCAATCTACCCAAACCGAAGAGTCACGCATATCTATTTCACCCCTCAGAGTGCTGTAGTTTCTGTGGAAAAAAGAGTAGGAAAGAAATGTCAGACATTAGAAAAATGTTAGTCACACGGTCCTTTTAAAGACACTCATAGCAAACCTCAGATGTTCTCCCTCTTTCCCCACCCCCAACTTCTATGGAAAAAATAAGTAATGCATAAACTACAATACACATTTAAAACTGATACTCTAACACAAAAGACTATTTTTGTTGGCCATTCTTGCCTCTGTAAACATGGAAATCCTGATATAACTTTATATGTGGTATCTCTATTCCCACCACCACCAATACTGCAGTGCCACAAGAGGTCTAAGCGTTGAGTTAGTGGTACAAGTTGGGGTCATGTGGTCTAGGGGTTCTTCAGGCAGAGTTCTCCAATGATTTTAATAATCAAAGTGCCCAAGTGCATAATGCAATATTCTTGAAAATTGGTACTCTGCAACAGGGGCTGTGATATACTTTAGGAGAGTGGGAGGAGAACATCCACTGAGTTGAATGGGTCAGTTCACACCTCTGAGATATTGTGTCAGGGGTATTCCATGGGATAGGACCTCCATGAGAGACTCGTCTGAGAGCATCCCATTGTACTGACTAGGCCACTTCACTCCTCTGAAATCCTCCTGCATCCCTTTCACTACCACCCCTTCCTCCAAAACCAAGGGAAATGCGCTGCCCAAAAAATTTTGCCCTGAAGCCGTCTCTTTGCCCTCTTTGACTGATGCCCCTGACAGACATCATAGCACTCTATTCTGCCAGGTGATAGGAGCGCTATGGGGACGCAGCACATAGAAATAGCAGAAAACTCTCCAGCTGGGTCCTCCCTAAAACAAAAGTTATATTTAGGGTGGACTTAAACTCGACCACTTCATCAGCTGTGCACCAGCTAACTTAGGGCATATCTACGGCTATAGTGGCACACCTGTGCCACTGTAACATCATAATGTAGATGCTTCCTACATTGACAGAAGGGGTTTTTCCATTGATGTAGTTAATCCACCTCTCCAAGAGGCAGTAGCTAGGTTGATGGAAAAATCCTTCTGTCAACCCCAGTTTAGATCTGGATAGGTCAGGTTGACCTAACTACAGCACTCGGGGCATGCAATTTTTCACACCCCTTAGCAACATAACTAGGTCAACCTAAATTTTAGGTGCAACCTAAATTTTCATGGAGCTCCTACCCCATGTCTGCACTCTCCCCAGCCCTGTCAGGAGTGCTACCAGACAGCTATACATCCCCACAGCTACAATAGACTATTGCCCTCTTCTACTTGCACAACAGACATAACTCAACACAGAACTGAGGGGTTCCTGATTCTTTTGGGTGCAGACACACCTCTTCTCTTATTGCAGCATGAGCTCTGGCAACCTCCTACAATTAATTTTTACCCCAACCGATAGAGCTGTCCCTAACATAGTGAAGGGCATTTGTATCTGGCTGGTGAATCTTGCCCATATGCTCAGGGTTTAGCTGATTGCCATATTTGGGGTCGGGAAGGAATTTTCCTCCAGGGCAGATTGGAGAGGCCCTGGAGGTTTTTCGCCTTCCTCTGTAGCATGGGGCATGGTTGACTTGAGGGAGGCTTCTCTGCTCCTTGAAGTCTTTAAACCATGATTTAAGGACTTCAGTAGCTCAGACATAGGTGAGGTTTTATGTAGGAGTGGGTGGGTGAGATTCTGTGGCCTGCGCTGTGCAGGAGGTCGGACTAGATGATCAGAATGGTCCCTTCTGACCTTAGTATCTATGAATCTATGGATTGTGTGGAGACAAATTCTTACACCCCCATGCCCCCCCCGGGGGTTCCCTGGGAAGGCAGATCAGCACTGCATATTGCTAACGCTGTTGCAAGCATTGCAAAGAATTTTGGGGAGGGTCAAAGAATTTTGGGGAGTGGAAGATTCCTTTGCAGGCTTCAAGAGGCCAAAGGAGGAAGTGAGCAAAGAATGGGTTAACTCAACACTGCAGCTAGCAAGCTCAGTCCGACAATAAGATGCTGGCCCCAGTTCAAGGTCACGGCGCTAGACCAAACGTCTGTAGATGCATTTATCTCTCACCCAGCCACAGCCACCCACGAGAAAAGAAAAAGTACACTGAACCAGGGCTGCAGAGATGGAAAACACAGGCAAGACGCTGAGGAGGGGAGCAAAGCTTTACGTCCATGGAGCCGGTGTGTTTTTAAAAAAGCGAAGGAGACCACAATAAGCCGGTTTAGACCAGTACAAAGAACACCAAAAACAAAGGTGGTGGAATGGAACACCTCGAAAGGAACCCAGGACTTAAAACCCTCCTGAGAGCTGGAGCAATTTGGAGATCAACAGCGGACCCTGAATGACCTATGCGCACAGGACAGAACTCTCATCCACCCTTCCCCCTCTTTTTCTTACATTACACCCAGGCCTGGTCAGCCTCGGGTAGTGAGTGTATGAGTATGAAAGTGGGTTAGGCCATGGGGCACTATCACTTTCTTCCTTCCTCTAAGTAACCTGGGGAGCACTCATCACTCTCCGCTGTTACTTTATAATTTTATCAATAAAGCTTTAAAACTCAGTTACATGATGTGCTCTGTCATCTCCTCCCTAAAGATCCTGTGGCCTCAGCCTGATCACCAGAGGCCCCAGGCAGATTGGTAACATAAATCTGTCACAAAATGACAGAACACAATTCTATGGAATATATCACTCCCCATAAAATGGTTCATTTACATAATGATTCTTCATGGCTGTCTTATCATAGGGCAGCCCTGCTTGATACAGACCTAAAATATATTCCCAGTGACTCTTGCCAGCTATACTGGGCAGAGTTAAGATTGCAACCTGGTAGGGCTGGTGTGTACCCTAACTCTGTGTTGTTAAAGCTTTTGGATAGAGAATTAATTATATACAGTGATAGTTAAAGAAGAATAGGAAGAGAGAACATCAGTTTTAGTATTGAAAAACAGATCAGGAGAAGAAACAATGATTTCTTATTATTCTTTTCAAAGGCAAATGGCATTTGAAAAGTCATGAAAGGGGAACCTTAAGGATATTTTGACAGCATATAATTAACTGTAAAGGATTTCACAGGGCCATCTCTACAGATTGTAAATGTTCTAGGTAACATTTCTAATGGCTTTTTTTGTATTCATGTGCTGTAGATGAAATAAAATGCTATAGCAGATTATTTAAACTACTTTTCTGTGTCCCCTCTATCTCTGAATAGGTTCCAAGATTTTTGTTTCTTGAACTAAAATTTCTCACACAACATACTTTGCAAGAGGTTTTTAAACAGTTTTCCTCCTCCTGTTAGGAAAATGACAATGGTGACATCTACTGTTCAAAGAAAAAGAACTACTTAAGTAAGTACTAACCTCAAATGACTTATCCTTTGTACTTGTTAAGTTATTAACAATTTTATGCACTATAACAATCTGAAAACAAACGTGGCATAATAATAAACTAAAGGATTTAAGTAATGCTGTGATATTTTAGCCCTAGTGAATTTTAGGTGCAAACACATTTATGGAAGGTTATACTCGGCTAATCTAATATGTTACAATAACAAAGGTACATTCAAATTGTACACATTCATTACAGGTGAACATTTTCTTTCTCTTGGGAGACCTCTAAGGACACTTAAACACTAATTTCCTTCTAGATTTTAGGGTTTTTTTTTTCCTGATTAGGTTTTAAACTGCTCCTTTCATCCAATTAATACTGAAATCTTGCTTCTCATGCTGAGAGACTTGATGTGCAGATAGGAAATATGTTTTATTTCCTGAAGCAGAAAAAGGAAGAAACTGGTGCAACTCACCCCACCCAAAAAAAAGATTGCAAATGAAGATTATAAATGTGTTCATGACTCTGCTGTGGTATCACTGTCATTAATGACACTTAAGTGGAAATTGTGAATCCCTTATTGTGTACATTTTCTTAACCATCTTATGGTGAGGATAAACTGAAGCAGCAGACCAAAGAGAACACAAAGAGGGAATGGCAAATAATAGTATTGGTAGAGCTAATGGGTATGTATGCATTGTAGAGGTTAAAGAACATGCCACATTTTAATGCCACCCACAATATTGAGCATATCATTTTAGTTATTTTGTCCATTTCATTCCTCAAAGTTTTCTTCCAAATAACAACAATAACCATAAATCTGCTAGTTTGCCAAATTTTTTGAGATCATCAAATAGAAGAGTTTGTATGTGGTGAATACATGATTCTGTCCCTCACTGTCCTTTTTATTCTTTGCTTTCTGGATTTAGGGTGTTTTATTTTATTTTTATTGTTGGAGGGTAGAAGTGGTGAAAATGGACTGTGCAAATTGTTTTTTTTATTGATAGTTAATTGCTTTTTGAGATGCCATATTGAAGCTATGAGCAATTTATTAACTGGCAGTAACAGTTATTTTCACGAGTATTTCTCAGGAATTGCTGCCAAATTACACATCAAAGAAAGGCAGTTACCATGCTGAGATAGTACCCTGTGAATGGTCTTCTGTGATGGGCAGACTATTTTTCTCTTCTAACTCAACCCATATCCTTATGAAAAGTTATGGCCCTGGTTTTCCTCTCATGCAGAGCTATGTAAATTGGAAGTAACTTTATTGTATCCAGATATAAAGTGTATTTAATATTTTAAAGAAACAACAAAGTAAGGACTCGATGGTTGATTTAACCCATGGTCCATGCTGAAGGAAGATGGGACCGAGCCATGCTAAAGCTCCAGAGACAATTCTGGCAATTACAGGCCAGCGAGCCTAACTTCAGTACCGGGAAAATTGGTAGAAACTATTGTAAAGAACAGCATTCATACACATAGATTAAACATGATTTGTTAGGCAAGAGTCAACAAGGCTTTTGTAAGGGGTACTCACCACTTTATTAGAATTCTCTGAGGGCCTCAACAAGCATGTGGACAAAGGTGATGCAGTCAATATAGTTAAGATCCAAAAGCTCTTAATGAAACTAAGTAGTCATGGGATAATAAGGAAGGTTGTCTTCTCATGAATGTGTAACTGGTTAACAGAGAAGAAATAAAGGGTAGGATAAATGGTCAGTTTTCACAATGGAGAGAGGTAAACCATGGTGCTGTTCAAAATATTCAGTAATGATCAGAAAAAGGGAGCAAACAGTGAGGTGGCAAAGTTTGCAGATGATACAAAATTACTCAAGATGGTTAAGTCCAAAGCTGACTGTGAAGAGTTGTAGGGAGATCTTATAAAACCAGGTGAGTGGGCACCAAAATGGCAGATGAAATTGAATATTGGGGGGGAAAAATAATCCCAACTACCCATATGTAATGATGAGGTCTAAATTAGCTGTTACTACTCAAGAAAGAGATCTTGGAGTCATCCTGGATAGTCCTCTAAAAACTTCTACACAATGCACAGCAACGATCAAAAAGGGTAACACTATGTTAGGAACTATTAGAAAAAGAGAGAAAATATCACAATGCCACTATGTAAATCTATGGGGCTCCTACCCTTGAATACAGTGTCCCGTTCTGGTCACCCCATCTCAAAAAAGGATACAGTGGAACTGGAAAAAGGTACAGAAGAGGGCAACAAAGATGATCAAGGGTATGGAACAGCTTCCATACAAGGAGAGACTACAAAGATTAGGGCTTTTCAGTTTTAGAGAATAGATGAGTGAGGGCGGATATGATAATGATCTAAAAAATCATGAATAGTTTGGGAAAAAGTATATGCAGAAATGTTATTTACTCTTTCCTACAATATAAAAACCAAGCATCGCCTGATGAAATTAATAGGCAACAGGCTTAATACAAACAAGACCAAGTACTTCTTCACCCAGTGCACAATTAACCTGTGGAACTCTTTGCCGTGGGATGTTGTAAAGACCAAAACTATAACTGGATGCAAAAAATAATTATATAAATTCATGGAGGATAGGTCCATCAATGGCTATTAGCCAAGATGGTTAGGGAGGCAAACTCATGCCTGGGGCAAACCTAAACCTCTGACTGCCAGAAGCCAGTAGCAGAATCCAGAGGTGAATATTTCCACTCTTGCCTTGTTCTGTACAAGACAAGGAAAGGAGAAGTATTTATATTATAGTAGCAACCCCAGGGCCCTAACTGGAAATTAAACCTCATTGTAGGGGGAGGTATAAACACTGAAAAAAACCATTCCAGTCCTGATGGTCAGACACTCTAAAAGCATAAATAGACAAAATAAGGATGAGGATACAACATACAACATACAAGCAAATGAACCTGGTGAAGAATTGGCCTAGCGTTGTTAGTTACAGGGATTGGGGTTTGGAGGTGCGGGTTTAATCAGGGGCAGAGAGAGGAATGGAAAGAAGGGGAAGAGGAATAGTCGCAGCTTGTCACCCATCTAGTCATGATCAGGCTGGGTTTGTGGGCACCATGGGAGACATGAATCTTAAGGAGGAATTTGAAGGAAGATAAGGTAGTGACTGACTGGATTTTCTGAGGGAGATTTTCCTATTCATACGGGGCAGTGTGATAGATGGCATGCAGTTGCATAGCTTCTGTCCTCTTCTCCCCATTCCCACTTTTGCACCCATGGAGAGCCATCCACAATCTAGCCCTCCAGTCCCTGTCACAATGCTATTGGGATAATGACCTCGTTCTATCTACCATGCATACATGAACTTGTCCGTTACTGTCTGAACATCAGTGTATATAGGATCCACTCATCCCCTCTGCTTTTGTGGGTGAAGTGGACCCAGACATGATGGAGCCTGGAAGTGGGGAGTTCTAGCTTTGTGTTTTCATCTGGGCTACCGTGGATGCTTGAAGGAGCTGCTCTGTGGAGATTCACAGATTTGGGGCTCTGTGGAGTTTTGAGGGCAGGGCCTGTCTACAACATTCACACTTCCAGTGTCAAGGAACTCGAGTGGACGCCTGAGTTAACAATGCCAGATGTTGCACCTGCAGCTCTCTGAGAGGAAACATTTTGCTCAGGAATAGGGTGGCTGTCTTCTCCCCACTAAGAGCATGACTCTTGAAGGGAGACAGAAGGACCAGAGAGACAGCATAGAGAACCCAATCTTCTGTGGGACCAAGGATCTCCAGATTTCATCAGAGTGGAAGGCTGCATGGCCCTGCCCCAGACTCCTCCCTTTTAGGGCATTTCAGAAGGAAGTTTCTTCGTACCTCTACTCCCTTCCCCTGGATAGTTCCATGGGAGGTTGAATTTGGACTTCAAATACCAACAGAGAAGGAGCAAGCCCTTAGTTTGCTCACAATAACATTCACATACAGGAGCAGTTAGACTGGCACGGGAAGCTGAATAGTCTGGGTACTTATGTGACCCACAGCAGGAAACAGCTGTGCTACCAGCAGGAAACAAGATGACAACTAGTGTGATCGTAAAATCAATGCAACAGATAGGGCTTAATCTGAAGGGAAGCCCTGCTCTTCAGATCATAATATTAAAATAAAAGCAATAGTTGAATAAATACAGTACAGGAAGAAAGACCGAGACAGATGCATTTCTCTCCCCCGTCCCATATTTTAACAAATATCACTCAAACTCTCATCACAGACCACAGTAACTTAAAAAGGCTGACCAATTGTTATGGGAGAATGACTACATGAGGAAAATATTGGTACAGATCCTGAGCTGCTATAAGTCAGGGTAGCTCCTCTGAATTCAGTACTCCTACAATTTACATAGGCGCCTTCCAATTTCACTGACATTTGGTGAAGAAGCAGATAATTCAAGGCAGTGATATAATCCCACTATAGCTTTTAGTGTGTGGGGTAATGAACATCTTTAGTTCTTAAAGATGCTGTGCAAACCTGCAGGGCATGTGTGAATGCCAAGATTTTTATGAAAAGGGTGGTTTTACTGCTAGCAGACTTTAAAAAAATCCCAGCAGTTATATTAATAAGAGTGGATGTTATTGCATTTCAGAAGTTACTGTGATTTATAAAGTACTTCCTACGCAGTGTGTACTGAAAACACTTGGCTCTCAGTTCCAGTAACTAACAGCGGATGATAATCACTTTATCTCAATAGCCAACTTGACC
This sequence comes from Dermochelys coriacea, assembly GCF_009764565.3. Lineage (NCBI taxonomy): Eukaryota > Metazoa > Chordata > Testudines > Dermochelyidae > Dermochelys > Dermochelys coriacea. The sequence goes on along the minus strand of NC_050078.2, from coordinate 68,467,449 downwards.
TGGAACCTTCTATCATTTCTGGTGATTTTAGCACTGCATTCGGCTTTCACCTTTTGCTTAGGATAGCTTTGACATTTTTTTCCAGTTTGGACCCCCCAAAAAGTAATTCTTACAACAAAAATAATTGCAATATTCTACAATGATGATGCAAGAATGCAGTGTTTTGTATTGTTTTGCATAAGGGTTGCTTTGTAGATTCAACCTGTTCTCCTTTCTAGAATTTGACACACACCTTGAGGCAAAATACCAAAAATGCAGCAAAAGAGAAAGGAAGGAAAAGCATAGAAGGGGGATGATCAGTTTGAAATAAAAGTGTAGGCTATGTTCCATGGGCCAGAACTAGTGCATTCATTCTAACTGTGCTTCACATCAAAACAGGTCATAGTGCTAAGAAAGAGTGTTAGGGAAAAAGAAAAGAATATGATTGGTTTGGAGTACTGAGCCTTATTCTAGGACACCTTTCACATTCTGAACAAGGTCATGTTTTTAGATGGTTGTATACATTGGGTCAGATCTCCACTATACTGTGGCACCTTTGTGCCAATCTCTTTGGTCAAATAGGCTGTATACCCAATGGATCTGGTCAACCAAGGATTCCCCCAATGTGGAAGAGACTGCAGGTGCAATACGGCTGCTGGAGTTGCTCTTATGTCACCACTATCCCCCTGGCCCTGGCTGTAGAAGTGTGGCTGGAGTTGCTACATCCCAGCAAACCCTAGCTGCTGGTTATGGCCTCTTGGTGCCATGGGCAGCAGGCATAACTTGTGATAGCCCTAAATGCAAAAGTAGAGGGCTATTGCTCTGGGCTTCCCCAACTGAGCAGGAAAGCAGACAGGATCTGGATAGTGATCACTGGGTAACAAGAGGAACCCACATCACCCCAGGAAACAAACATCAGAAATGCCCATGCTATTAGGATGGGTCAAGGCAATCTTTCACATCATTCACATTGCTCTTGCTCTGGCTAGCTGCAGGAGAAGTGTTGCCAAAAAAGAATGTGCACCAGATAAGGGGCCACTGCAGCATTCTTTGTCTGAAACAGGATACACGTCCAATAAAATGGGAAACTCGCTTCAGGAAACACCGATTACCTGCATATATCATGCTGAACCTGGGCACACAGGTACCCACAGCATGGTAAATTCTAGACCGTTTTGCATGTGGAACATTAAATAAGGGAAGGATAGGATCTGAAAGATACTCTCCCCTCATTACTGACCCATCCAGAGAACAACTAGGGTGCTACTTGCAGACAATGCTACTCAGCATTCCCCTGCCCACCAGAAATCATTCTACACCATGTTCAATGAGTCACCAGCCAAATTTGCACTCAGGTTGTTTAAAAGGATTGTGCCCACATCACAGCGGAAATAAAGGAGGGTATGAAGGAAGCCATGGTCAGGCAAGGAGGACTGATGGTCTGAAAGATAAAAAGGTATAACAAGATCCAGTGACTGGAAGTTGAAGCTAAACAAATTCAGACTAGAAATAAGGAGTATAATTTTTAACAGGGAGGGGGATTAATCATTGAAAAGGATTCTCCATCACAGGCAACTTTTAAGATTGGAATTTTTTAAACATATGCTCTTGTTCAAATGGAATTATTTTTGTGGAAAGCCTATTCCCTGTGTATGGAGGAGACCAGACTAGATTATCACAATTGTCCCTTCTGGCCTTTTGAATCTATGACTCTCCTGGCCACGCAGATGTACCAGAAATTTGCTTATTTCAGCAGCAAGAACAGGTGATGCAGCCCCATGCAGAAACCCAGAACTCAGACCCCTCTGTCTTCTCCTGACTTGTTTTGGCTGGCCAGTTGCACACACTGCAGCTCCTCCTTAGCCTTCCCTCCTACCTCTTCCCCCCCGACAACACTTGTTCTCTGTTCTCTCACTGAATCTGGCTGTCTCTTTACACTGTCTCTATTTGGGGACTTTTTTAAACATACAGAGATTGTGTGTTGTGTTATGCAGTGCAGGTATAGAGTGCCTGGCCTTAAGGGCTTAATTTGTGCCGGCAGATGTAATCCTACTCATGACATGGCTAAATCAGAAGCACCTCGGTGACCCCATGGTTCTTGAGCATTATTGAAATAGCTGACTGAGCTAGTAGCTCCTTAAACATGGCCCAAACCACCACAGAGCATTTGGGGAACTTAGGCACAACTAACAAGCTGTTCTAAAACTCTGCCGAGCACCAGCTGGAATGCTCAACAGGCCCACCCAAACACTTGAAGATACTGGTTCTAATCCTTCTGTGGCTAAATTTCCACTTTGGTAATGGGAGGCTGGATATTTACCAGCCTCACAGGCATGTGACCAGCATGGTGATAGTGACTGTGGAATGCTCAGGGATATTAGAGAGGCTATACAAATAGACAGCTCCAAAATAATGGGGGATTTGAACTATCCCCATATTGACAGTGTACATGTCACCTCAGGATGGGATGCTGAGATAAAGTTTCTTGATACCTTAAATGACTGCTTCTTGGAACAGCCAGTCCTGGAACCCACAAGGAGAGAGAGAATTCTTGATTTAGTCCTAAGTGGAGCACAGGATCTGGTTCAAGAGGTGAATATAGCTGAACTGTTTGGTAATAGTGACCATAATATAGTTAAATTTAACATCTAGGGGGGAGAGGGGGGAGTGGCAGACACCAAAGCAGCCCACCACAGTAGAATTTAATTTCACTAAGGGGAATGACTCAAAAATGAGGGACCAAGTATTAGAGGGGTAGCCATGTTAGTCTGGATCTGCAAAAGCGGCAAAGAGTCCTGTGGCACCTTGTAGAATAACAGATGTATTGGAGCATAAGCTTTCGTGGGTGAATACCCACTTCGTCTGATGCACGTGGCATCCGACGAAGTGGGTATTCACCCATGAAAGCTTATGCTCCAATACGTCTGTTAGTACATTTGTTTAGTCTATAAGGTGCTACAGGACTCTTTGCCAAAAATGAGGGAGTAAGTTAAACAGAAATTAAAAGGTACAGTGCCAAAAGAGAAATCCCTGCAAGCTGCATGGAAACTTTTTAAAGACACCATAATAGAGGCTCAAATTAAAAGTATGCCCCAAATTTAAAAAGTGCCACTGTGGCTAAACAACAACGTAAAAGAGGCAGGCAGAGGCAAAAAAGCATCCTTCAAAAAGTGGAAGTTAAATCTTATTGAGGAAAATAGAAAGGAGCATAAACACTGCCAAGTGAAGTATAAAAATATAATTAGGAAGGCCAAAAAAAGAATTTGAAAGTAGCTAGCCAAAGATTCAAAATAACAGCAAAAAAAAAATTTAAGTACATCAGAAGCAGGAAGCCTGCTAAACAGCCAGTGGGGCCACTGGACGATTAGATGCTAAAGGAGCATTCAAGGAAGAATAAGGCCATTTAGGAGAAACTAAATGAATTCTTTGCATCCGTCTTCATGGCTGAGGATGTGAGGCAGATTCCCAAAACGGACCCATTCTTTTTAGATGACAAATCTGAGGAAATGTCCCAGATTGAGATGTCATTAGAGGAGGTTTTGGAACAAATTAATAACTTAAAGAGTACTAAGTCTCCAGGACCTGATGGTATTCACACAAGAATTCTGAAGGAACTGAAATGTGAAATTGCAGAACTACTAACTGTGGTACGTAACCCATCATTTAAATCAGCTTCTGTACAAGATGACTGGAGGATAGCTAATGGGATGCCAGTTTTTAAAAAAGATTCCAGAGTCGATCCCAGCAATTACAGGCCAGTAAGCCTAACTTCAATACCGGGCAAATTAGTTGAAACTATATTAAAGAACAGAATTATCAGACACATAGATTAACACAATTTGTTGGTGAAGAATCAATATGATTTTTGTAGAAGGAAATAATACCTCACCAATCTACTAGAATTCTTTGGGGGTGTCAACAAACATGTGGACAAGGATGATCCACTGGATATTGTGTACTTAGATTTTCAGAAAGCCTTTGATGAGGTCCCTCACCAAAAGCTCTTAAGCAAAGCAAACCATCATGGGATAAGAGGGAAGGCCCACTCATGGATCAGTAACTCATTAAAAGATAGGAAACGAGAGGTAGGAATAAATAGTCAGTTTTCAAAATGGAGAGAGGTAAATAGCGGTGTCCCCCAGGGGTCTGTACTGGAACCCATCACTGCTCCCTCTAAGCTATGCGCATGTGTATCCTAAACCCCGCACACACAGCAAAACACCACACGCACAAAAATCTGCACAGAAGCACAACAATTTGCACAGAAGAAATTTTTTGCACACACGGCCTGTCAAAAATTAGAGGGAACTTTGGAACCAATACTGTTCAACATATTCATAAATGATCTTGAAAAGGGGGTAAACAGTGAGGCGGCAAAAATTTCAGATGTTACAAAACTACTCAAGATAGTTAACTCCTAAGCAGATTGCGAGGAGCTACAAACGGATCTCACAAAATGGTGACTGGGCAACAAAATGGCAGATGAAATTCAATGTTGATAAATGCAAAGTAATGCACATTAGAAAACATAATCCCACCTATACATATAAAATGATGGGGTCTAAATTAGCTGTTCCCACTCCAGAAAGAGTTATTGTGGATAGTTCTCTGAAAACATCTGCTCAATGTGCAGCAGCAGTCAGAAAAGCTGTTGATGTTAGGAATCATTAAGAAAGGGGTAGATAATAAGAGAGAAAATATCGTATTGCCTCTATATAAATCCATGATATGCCCACATCTTGAATACTGCGTGCATATGTGGTCACCCCATCTCAAAAAAGATATATTGGAATTGGCAAAGGTTCAGGAAAGGGCAACAAAAATGATTATGGGGAAGGAACAGCTTCCATATGAGGAGATTAATAAGACTAGGATTTTTCATCTTGGAAAAAAGATGACAAAGTGGGGATATGATACAGGTCTATAAAATCATGACTGGTGTGGAGAAAGTAAATAAGGAAGGTCATTTATTCCTAAAAACACAAAAACTTGGAGTCACCTAATGAAATTAATAGGCAACAGGTTTAAAATAAACAAAAGGATGTAGTTCTTCACACAACACACAGTCAACCTGTGGAACTCTTTGCCAGAGGATGTTGTGAAGGCCAGGACTATAATGGGATTCAAAAAAGAATTTGATATGTTCATGGAGGATAGGTCCATCACTGGCTATTAGCCAAGATGGGCAGGGATGCAAAACCATACTCTGAAGTGTCCCTAGCCTCTGTTTGCTAGAAGCTGGGAATGGGTGACAAGGGATGGATCACTTGATGATTACGTGTTCTGTTCATTCCCTCTAAAGCACCTGGCATGGGCCACTGTTGGAAAATAGGATACTGGTCTAGATGGAGCATTGGTCTGACCCAGTATGGCTGTTCTTATGTGATAGTACCAAATTAACAAATGCTTGTAAAGTATTTGAGATCCCTGGATGAAGGAACAACCCATGTAGAAAGTATAGAGATGTAAGATATAGTTACACTATATATTAGTAATACTGTATAATGCTATAGCCCAGCTGGCATTATTCACATTGGAAATAGGTCAGAAGTCAGCACAGAGGGAAAAATACTGTGTTCTAGGGTCTAAAATACCCAGGAAGATTTGGCCCAGATCTTCAAAAGTATTGAGGCGCCTATCTCCCATTGAAATCAATGGGAATTAGGTTCAGATGGCAGTTAGGTGCCTGCATACCTTTTGAGGATCTGAGCCGTTTGTACCTTCATCCATTGCGAATGTGACATAGCAAAGCTGGGTAGCTCAGGGCTAGAGTAGAAGTATAGAAAACGCTATTCTACAGAACTATTATAGCAACCACAGGAGACAAATACAGAGTAATTTAAAGCAAGCCTTCCTCTAAAACATGAACGGGGAGTGACCACAGATGCTTATTGGAGATGTAATTGTCTTTGTCAGCAAAGGTCATTATCTATATAGAAACATATGTGCTGCTTTTCAGCATAAAAGTGCATATTTCAAGAGACAGTTTGAAATCTGAATCTCTTTAGTGTCAAATTAGAGAAGTCTGGCCTAATTTTAACTATACTAGTCAGTTACTGCCTATCTATTGTATTGTGCGGAGCAATGAGGATCACACTGCTTTCCGAAGCAAAGGAAACAACGTTGTGAAATTCAGTATGCAACTGTGATCCCTATAGAAATGTCAGCACTTGACATGACTTAATGCATCTTAGTGTGGCAAATAGGAGTCCTTACAGTGATTTCAACGGGCTTTTTTGATCAGGTCCCTAGAAAAGGATGTAATTGTGGAATAACTAAATAACTTTGTAGCATCTCAGCAAATGTTGCCTTTTTAATAGTTTCCTCTGTCTTATTAATGTAAAGGCTCATATATATATAAATAAGCAGCCTGGTTCTCTGTTGTCCTTCACATTTAGTCATTTACAATAGCAGAAGCAGGTATGATGCTACCCGCTCACTACATTCATTCTTCGCTGGTATAAGTAGCTGTACAAGACCCAAGAGGAAGAAATGATTTCCTCTGTGCATTCTGGCATGGTGTGTCGGGAAAACAGGGAGTAGTCAGCTATTTCCCTAATGACATTCGCCAAATAAATGAATTTCCACCCACGCTTGATGTGAAGCATAAACCTTTTTCTTAGTAATGATAGAGACCCATGTGCTTCAAAGAATGGATGTGTTTAATGTTGGGAGTGGGCATAGAAAGAAGAGCCTTTGAAGTATGAATTGAAAGATAATGGGTTGGGCATGGAATGAGAAGCGGGAATATCCTGACAAGCAGAACAGGTTGAGTGAAAAGAGGGAGGGTGAAATTTTTTTAAAGCTATACTTTCAACATTAACTCAGTACCTGCTCATGTCTCTCTTTGCTGCCTATTCAGATTTAAAAATATTCATTTATCAGAGTTCTAATGAATGGATGTGTACTCTAGTTAGTCAGGTGAGTAGATGTGGGTGGGTGGGTGTGATTTATGCCGTAGTGGCGTTGCTAGGAAAGTTATTAATTGGGCAAGTGATTGTCAGGATCCAATGATATTCTCCACCCTCATGAGCAGAGGTCAACTGAATCAAGCTGGGTCAGGAACAAGGGAGTAATTCCACCTCAAAAGCATATTCCTCCTTTCTGTCCCAGCCCAACTCTCCCGTAGTCCCTCTGCGCTTATAAAGGCAACAAGACAGGCAGGGGACCAGCAGCTCTCCAAGGCATTGTCCCCCTCCGGTACCCTGTGGAAAATTCCAGGCCAAGTTAACAATAACCGTGTCAGCATTACCTTACATAACCTCTGCAGCATTGAAGTTGCTTGGAAGCAATGGTTGACATGGGATAGAGTGAGATATACAGGAGAGCTTGGAGTCAGTATGGAAGAGCATTGCCTCACCTTAGATAATCCAGCTCTGTGGCATCCCTGACATTCAGGGGTTTATATCCCCCACAACACAGACTGAAGATGAAACTCCACAAGTACAAACTTTTGGGGCTTCTTTTTTTCCTAGAGCTGAAGAGTGTACCTAAGGGAGCACTGGAACTTAAATTAGGGCCAAGCACTCCCTTTTGTTAGCTTTTCCCCACAAATGGGATGGGAGTCAGTTTCATTAAGCCTTTTCTCTTGAGGTGAAAAGAGGCAGAAGGAACAGACACGGAGGGACTCCATGCAGAGAGCCTGCCACCTAGCCCATGGTGGCACATGACTGACCGGAGCTGTGTTCCCTTGGACTCCCCCAGTGTCCTCTTCCCTCAGTCCATCCTCAAGGGGAGCAGGTAAATGAATGTTGACAGTGACAGCATTCATTCACTCACTGCTTTCCCAGGGGGTAGGTGGGAAACGGCTACTGCAGGTACTAACCAACCCTACCTGCTGTCTCTCCACCTCTTCCTTTTATCTTTGATCAAGAATGTGGAAGCTCAGGAAGGATTTAATATTGTAAAATACATTTTAAGGTTTTTAGGTGTACACACCCAAAAGCCTCAGAGCACTTTAACAAACACAGCATTTCCAACTCTCACAACTTCTGCTGTTTGGTGGTTTCGGTAATTACATGACTCCAGGAGCTGAGGTTTTATGAAGAATCTCAGCTTTCATTTAAAAAAAAAGGTTTTGGAGGAAAGCTCAAAAACCTAACCTTAAGAAAGATAACATAAAATTTTAATTTGTGTGTGTGTGTGTGTGTTAAATCTCCATGATTTTTATGATAATCTAATGCAGTGTGAATACTTGGGTTCAGCAACACTGGAAACAACAGAATTATATGGTTAAAGTCTTTAAACCTTCCCCCCCCCCAGAATACCCCAAAAAGAAACTGATCCTACAGTTGGCTTGTATGTGGATTGTTACACACTTGAGGACCCTACACAGCTCTCCTTGCACCCTCTGCAAGTAAGGTTGACAAAGCTTCAGAGTAATCAACACATAGGGCCCCATCTGCAGTTCTTACTCAGACAAGACTCCCTTTCAGAATCAATGGAAGTTTTGCTTCAGTGGAATCAGAGCATCAGTTAAAATTGTTTCTCAGAACTCCAGTGTCAACTGCCCAATCTATTGTTTTCTAATATGAAAAACAGGAGAGTGTGTGTGGTATTGAACAATACCTTGTTACCAGATCAATACTGCACATCAATACTGCCTAATGAATCTGGCCCACTTTTACCACATATGAAAGAAAATACTCTTAGAAGTCCCTGAGTCATTATTCAATGGGCAGCTTAGATCTTGTTCAGTGTGAACTTCATGCATGGTGCTATTCTAGTCTAAACAGGTTTTATACCACACTCTTTACCATAGCATCTGAGCATCAGTACTTGTTTCTTTCATGCATATTTTTATCCACTCTCTTACCCAGAATTTCAGTACTGCCCAACAAAAGTATTCACAAGTCAATTCCCCCCAAAATCACAACATTTTAAAAAATACATTTTGGGGTTATTTTTCTTCTGATGTTCACACCCTTAAGGGTCACAATTTCAAGCTTTTCCATCTACTATGAGGGCCAAAAACTTACTTTCCCTCCTGCACGCTCAAATAATAGCTGAGTTTCATAACTCCAGGTCTAGGGTTTGAAGAAAAGCCCCAAATATCAGAAGACTAGTACTAAAATCACAAGAGCTGGCAAGACTGTAACACATACAAGAATAAATATAAAACCAAGACCAAAAAAGAGAGCAATAAACAACTATTCTATTTTCACTGGTTGTGGGGAGCCATGTCTCAGTCTTTACAAGTCTGACCACGCAAGCTGTTGTCCTGTAAATTCACTCCATGGAAGTCTAGAATGAATCTGGACCTACTGAAATCAACAGGAGCTTTACTATAAACTTCAATGAGAGCAGGGCCAGGCCACGCCTGTGGGAGTCCAGTATTGGTGACTCCAAGCCAATCTGTGTTTTTTTTCCTTGTGGGAAGTCCTTCCTGTCTCCTCTGGCTAGTAGAACTGATGTAGGGTCTCATGGATAGCAGACTTTTCAAACTTACCACCACTTGCATGACTACACTAATAGCTTTGTAAGGTCCCTATCCTGAATTGAGAACAGTGCAGAGTGGACTCCTGCAGAGCATCATAAAAGCCAGTGCAGAGGGACAGGAACAAGTTGCAGGCTTGAGGCCTCAGGGGAGGAACTGATCAAGAAAATACCCTAGAAAGGGGAAAGAATCAGGCTTTACTGCGCCTTAGAATACTCCATGTTCTCCCCCAACCTTCCACACCCTGAGCATTGAAAGAGACACCAGAGTTAAAACAGTGGTAAGACACCCAACCAAATAGATACACAGAGTGAATGCAGAAATCCCAGGTTCAATGTGCATACTGATTTGGTCTAGGTGCTTGCTCTTACCTGCAGTTTAGACAAACAAATCAAACTAAATACATATTAGATTAACGTGGGTATGTGGGAGAGAAAGAAAACAAATACATCTTGGGCCTGCTGCAGATTGCTCTGTGGGATGAATGGCTTTCCCACCGATATGAGTGATTAATAACATTTTGATTTTTCCTGGTATTATGTTTTTCTAAGGCTCAAAAAAGGGACTGGAACTTTTTTTTTTAAACCAAAACAACCATTCAAACCTCCTTTGTGCATCATATTGAAACCAAAAAAGGCACAAGACTAGTTTTAAAAGGAAATCCTCTGCAGGTCACCTTTACTGGACTTAGACCATGGATTCCAACTACTGTAGCACTGTTAGCCCCAAACATTCAAAATCATGAGTCAGGCCCCTAGAATTGTGAGATTGTCTTAAAAATCATGAGATTGAGAGAGAGACGGGTACTCTCCCCTCCCCCCCTTTCTGATTTTTGAGCCTTTATGATGCACATGGATCACATTGTCAGGTTTTTCTGTAAACATGAGTGCTAGAAATTTACATTTTTAAACAAATGAAAGCTGAGATTCTCACATAACCTTTTGCATCCATGAGCTAAAGTGTTAAGAAAAGACCAAAAATTGTGAGATTTTCTATTAAAAAAAAATCATGAGAGTTGGCAACAGTGTAAAGTTATCATGGTAATTGCTTTCAGTTATAAATCCAGATGGCCTTGCATAGTAGCAGCCTGTGATGCTTTGCCCCTCTCATCACCCAGTGTGCTGTTGGTGTGTAATATTTTATCATTTAGTTAGTTTGTAAGATCCTAGAGGGCAGGACTTACATCCTTGATGTTCGGTAAAGTGCACTGTTGATGCTCAGCAATCAGTAAATAATGTGCCAGAAATAACAACAACCAAGAGCCTATTGTCCATAAAGGAAGAAGTATTTCTGTTCTAAACCTCCTGTATCAGCATTAATACTGCGGAAGCAGCATGGTCTGGATGATAAGGCACTGGGCAGATCTGGGAGATATCTGGGTTCTATTCCCACCTTTGCTACTAAACTGCTATGTGATCTTGCACGAGTCACTTTACTTCTGTTTCCCTTCCAACAGTCTATCTGTCTTGCCTATTTAGACTGTAAAGTCTTCAGAACAGGGACTATCTCCTGCCATGAGTCTGTAGAGTACTTTCCACAGTGGGGCCAAAATCTCAGCTGGGACCTCTAGATGCTACTGTAATAATTATTATTATTATAATTTTGTACTAGGAAGATTCTATTTGCAATATTGGATTAGTCATTGCCCTGATCATTTTCACAAATATGCAGTTTGTCCAATCTGCCCAGATTCCAGTAGTAGGGCATTCACCTTCCCCCACAGCTGGATGACATTCCAGTCCAATTATAGTCCAGGTAGAAAGTCACACGGATCCTAAACAAAGTCATAAATCTTCTGAAATCCCACGCTTGCTTGATCACCTATGTGGAGAGTTAGCTCAGAGCACTTGGAATATTTGGCGTGCCCACTGAGCATTAAAGGTCTCTGTGATAAAGAGAAGATTTATCAGGATGACAACAAATAAATTTGGTTTGCTGGCCAGACATTCATAGCTCAGGGCTGTACATAGTCAGTGGCTATCAACCTTATTAGTGATATTATGGTAGAGCTGGGGGACACCAGTTGAAATCAGTGACCCATTGTGCTAGGTATGGTACCTTACATATACTAAGAGAGTTTCTGCTAACAGACAAGAGGGATAAAGTGTGGGAGGAGAAACAGAGGTGAAGTTTGTTGCCCAGCGTCATGCAATGGCTCAGGAGCAGAGCTAGGAATAGAATCCAGATCTCCTGATTTTTAGGCCAGTGCCCTATTCACTGGATCACACTACCTCTCAACGCTATGTTCCACTCAAGCCCTGAGTAAAACATTATATTAGGCCAGTAAAAATTGTGATGGAGATAACTTCAAATTTTACCCAACCTACTTTATCTCTTATTGATTCTTAATAATAATAAATGTAGGGTTGGAAGAGACCTCAAGAGGTGATCAAATCCAGCCCTGCACTGAGGCAGGACCAAATAAACCTAGACCATCCCTGGCAGGGGTTTGTCCAATCTGTTCTTAAAAACCTCCATGGGGGGGGGTTTCCACAATCTCCTTTGGAAACCAATTCCAGAGCTTAAATACCCTTATAGTTAGAAAGTTTTAATCTCCCTTGCTGCAGATTAAGCCCATTACTTCTTGTCCTACCTGCAGTGGTCATGGAGAACAATTGATGACGGTCCTCTTTATAAAAGCCCTTAACATATTGGAAAACTGTTATCAGGTTACCCCCCTTAGTCGTCTTCTCTCAAGTTTTTTTAACCTTTCCTCATAAATCAAATTATCTAAACATTTGATCATTTTTGTTGCTCTCCTTTGGGCTCTCTTCAATTTGTCCACATTTTTCCTAAAGTATGGTGGCCAATATTGGATACAGTACTCCAGCATTGGCCTCACCCCTGCCAAATCGACAGTTACCTCTTGTTTGTTTCTTACAACACTTCTGTTAATACACCCCAAAAGATATTAGCCTCTTTTGCATCTGCATCACATTCTTGCTGAAGTCTGGACTGAGTTACTCCAGCAATGAAACACTGTCATTTGGCAATAATGTCATGTTGCTTTTGCAGAGGAGGTACGTCTCCTGCCAGAGGGGCAATATGAGGCTGGTTGTTTTCAGACACATTTACTTAGCATCTATAACGTGGGGAAATTGGCTCATTGACATGAAAGTGATGATACAATTAGATTAACAGACATGGGCACAAACCATGAGATTGCTTCTTTCTTATAAGTTTTTAGGTTGGGGACAGGACTCCTGGTTGGGAATTTTCAACCATAAGAGGAAAGCATTATAATAAACCTCCACCTTCTTTCACTCTGGGCCAAGTGCAAGGCCATCTCATTACAAACATTTGCTGGACAGCCTGATTTGCTATCAAATGGATACTACGGACATACAAATGCATTCTGAGACCTATTCTTACCCTGGTGATATTTCTGCTGAAGAAAGTCTTTACAGGCAAAAATCAAAGTCACTTGTATCTGTTCCTTTCCCAAAACCCCACAACCCCCGCTACTTTTGCTAAGCTGTTGTGAAAATTTAAATTTAGTAAGAGATAACCTCAAAGGTTATCAATTTCGGATGTGCTAAGGAAGAGAGAGATTGTTCCTTCTTCCCGCCCCACCCCCCTGGCAAGAATACGGCACAGAAATGGCATCGTTCTGTGATTCAACTCAGACAACGTGATTTAACTCAGACACCTCCAGGGCAGGGATCACAAAATGCGTAACACAATATGTTCATAACAACTTAACTAGATGCTAAATATTATGAGACACAGCCAGCCCTGCCTTGAGTAAAATCACTTAGAAAGGGAGGATTGCCTCAAAACAAGCAGGGCTTCTCTTGCCTTGAAGTGGTGTTACATTCTTCCCTCTGTGAGGCCGGGCTGGAGTTGAGAAGGAACTGGCAGGGCTTGTAGTCTGTCAAACATGTGGATGCAGAGGATGTGGTGGAAGAAGCAGATCCCAAACCACACGGACCTTGGGCCGTGTGCCCACAGCTGGCACCATAGCTGGCTCGCTTGCTCTGATGTTACTAGAAGGGCTTGTATACTTCTTGGATGACATTCTGAGGCCGTGTCATGGAAGTTTAATGCTGCCTTTGGCAATATTATAAACTGGCTTTTCCAGTGTAACGTGTGTGCTGCTGGGGGAGTTTGGGAATGGAGCACTGCTCTGTGTGGGCTGAGCCTTCCCAGTTAGAACCTGGGCATGACCCAGGGATCTCCTACCTGGGCATCTGACTGCAGTGTCAGTCTTGCAGGGTGGTTAGTCTGCTTTCACCCACACAAGGGATCTTCAGACTCATTTTGTAGCAAGTTACTGGAGAAGTCTTTCCACTGCATTATAAACCTGAGAGGATAATATGATCCTGTGGGTCTGCTAGGTTCTTCTGGGCATATCCTATCTAATCAATTTCCTGCCATTACTGGGCCTCAGGTATTGGTGGTGATACATCGATCTCTCCTGTTCTCTGCCTGTGGCGCACAACCATTTAGTCTCCCAAGGAATTAAATATTTTAGTGTAACTAAAGATAATGGCAAAAAGAAAAGGAGGACTTGTGGCACCTTAGAGACTAACAAATTTATTTGAGCATAAGTTTTCATGAGCTATAGCTCACTTCATCAGATGCATTCAGTGGGAAAAAAAAGATAATGGGGTCAATATAAGGATAACTGGGTGAAATTAATGTCCTATGTTATACAAGAAGGCAGACTAGATGGTCTAATGGTCCCTTCTGATCTTAAACTCTATGAATCTATGAAAGTACACATGGCCCTCTGTGTGTTCGCATATCTTATGTAAACAGTAGAATTAGTGTAGATTTTCTACTGTTGAACTCATATTCTAAGAGGGGTAGAGAATGAACTGTGCAGCCAGTAAAATCCTGAACCTTACTCGCCTTTCATTAAGTGCCTGATCTGCAGTGCTGAAGTAAATGGAAGTTTTATGACTGACCTAACATAGAAACACCACAAAGAAATAGTGCTGCACTCAAAATGAAACAGTTAAATTAGGAAAATTGAAATTGCTCCATTCAAAATAAATGTAAAATCTGTTTGGCTTTTTTCACTGCTAACTAATGCAATGTAACTCCCAAGTTACACATTCTTAATGGCCAAAAGGTGGTATTGGCCATACTTTGTCAGTGATGTCAGATAGAACTAGCCAAAACTTTTTGAACTTTAATTTTTAGATTGAAATTTTTGTTAAAGACTGGTATTTCAGCACTGTGATCTACCAGGGTACACTCCAGACTAATGAGCAGCTGTGTTACCCCCTGCCTGCAACTTTGGGTGCCTTACAATGCCTTGCTGAGCTAACTCCCACTTCAGCTGCTCCCAAACAGCCTTCCAGCAGGCAAGCCACATCCTGAGTGTCTCTGTGTAACTGTAGCCTGCCCACCATTCTTGGATTACACTCTGGCTCTCGCCAGCCTTGGTTATACTGCAGGGTGACTCCAACACATCCCAGTCTTAGATTTTTACCCCCAGTCATGAATATCCTATACTGCCCAGCCCTCTCCTGGACAATACAAGTTATATTAAGTCTTATTTCCTTAAAATAATAGTATGCACACAGTTTGTTACCACACATGGAGTTTCCCAGATGTTTCAATTTAAACACACTGTATTAGATAAAATCTCCCTCTTTGTAGTTAATAAACTTGTTTGATTGTTTTAAGTGAGTACCAGTAATGAGGCAGAAAAGTCATAAATGAATACAAGAAACATAAAGATAAGACATTTACTAACACCTCGCTTAACAAACTATATCAGATTCAGGCAAAATTTCTTACCACATGCTTTTAGCTGTCTTACTGACCAAACCCTGTAGGTCAGGACCCCTTCTCCCAAAATCCAACAAATCTTTTCTTTGACATTTCAGGTGCTGTGAATGTGATGGGAAGGGAGAGAGGGAGGGGTCCCTTAGGGTGTTTGTCCCTCCTTTTCATAGTTTGTCCCCTTCTTGAAAAACATTTCTAGCTGAGATTCAGGAGATAACAAGTCATGTGGAAGGATGTTCCCTGATGCTTTTTATCACCTGTTTGAGCTTCCTTTGTTTCCCATCCCATCCTCTGTTTACTGCTTAAATGCAAATTAAGCAGAGCATACATTTCTTTATTCAGGGTCGATCTGTTTACCAAGTGCTGTTTGGGCAGGGCTGTGGGGTTTGGAACGTGTGTTAATAACATCATACAGGGAAATCTTATAACTTCACTTACAGGGTTGCCACACACATTTTATCAGGACAAACCATGTTCGGCCAATTATGAGTTTTCAAATGATACTTTACAAGGCATACTTTGTACAGAGATTATTATAATAGTGTGTAGGGTGTGAATACAGGTGTATATTCTGTCACAAGCACATACACCATCTTCTCTCCCTCCTGAAATATGTTGATAAGCTTTTTTTTCATGGTTTTTGGCAAGCTGGTTGAAATTTTTTAGGTTTTGAAAAATGTCTTTGAAATTCAATTTTTGTTAGTGATTTTTGAAATCGAAAAAGGTTTTTTAAAAAAGAGCAAATATTGTTACTCTCTAGATGAGAGTAGCTAGCAATGTTAAGAAGTGCATCTTAAAGTCAGTTTATATAATTATTTGAAAATGATGGGTTTGGAAATGTAGTAGCAGTTGCAATGGAGATCAGACGTGTGTGTGTGTGTAGTTAGTTTTAGTTATATAAAATACAGATAATACAAGAAGTCAAAATACATGGGGCTACTTTACAGTGGTCCTGGAAGACAATGGATTGCCTTATAAATGTTACAACATGGTTCACATGAAAACTGATGCTAACGGCTATTATTGGCAGTCTCTGCAGAAAAGTCAATGATCCCCAGTTCAGCAAAGTACTTTAGCACGTGCTTAACTTAAAGTACATGAGTAGTCTCATTGGAGTCAAAGGGACTGACTATTCATGAGCGTGAAGGTACTTAAACATATGTGTAGCTTGCTGCTTAGGGGATTTAATGAGCAAGAAAACTGAATTACCTTCTTGTCCTTAAAAGGAGCCACAAAAGGTTAGCTTTAAGGAATCTTGACAAGCTGGGTGAAAGTTTGTGTTCCCATATTTGGGATTTTAACTCCTAAATTTCCATAGAGGCTTTAGTCTTGTGACTCGTGGCTGTTAATCAAATTTTTGAGGTTAAATCCCAGTCCACCTCTTGGAAAATATAAGAAATCACCTGTACTAGAAAAATATGGTTTATAATATTACACACAAGAAATCCCAGCTTTCGACTGTTAGAGCATATCTTACCCTGAGAAGCTCAATGGAGATCAGACCTTAAAACTGCTACAGCTCCAGGACTGAATATAACAAATATAATTATTAGTCCCTGCTCTTGCCTGATCCCAGGGGCCACCTGTGAAAGAAGGGAAAGGTAATGTTGGGGTTTTGTTTGTTTTTGTTTTTAAAGGGATGGCTATGTAGAAACGTTGATAAGCTGAGACTGTTGCATGGTGTCCCCACAGAGCTAGGTCTGTGGGTAAAGTGTAGGTGAGAAAATAAATATGTTTGTTTCATGCTTAACACACCCACATACTGACAAACAAACGTATACTTAGAAAACAAAAAGCAAGCTACCAGTGCACATTGGTGATGTGTTACTCATTAAATATAATGTAACAGCTAATGTATCATGTTTCAGATGTCTATTGAATTTCCTTGATTATACATGGAATTAAATATACATTGCCATAACTATATATACACATGAAAAATGATGTTTACTTATGTGTGTATACATATAATCTTGTGTGTGTGTGTGTGTGTGAATATATGGATTTTATTAAAGGAGCAAGTTTCAAAATGAACTGCCCAGGCATGTGACCAACTAACAAGATTTCTAGCTGTGCTTTCTAAGCTAACGTTAAGTATAATGGTTTGGAGCATAAAATAATTGCTTGTAAGGGCGAGGAATTATTTATTATTGGTATTGCAGTAACACTTAGGAGACTCCAGTCATGGACCAGGATCCTATTGGGCTACACACTGTACAAACACACAAAAAAAAGACAGTCCCTGGTGCAAAGAGATTACAATCTAAGTATATGACAAGAGACAACAGACAGAGATGAGGGAAGTACAAGGAAAATAAGGCAATATATATCAGCATAGAAAATATTGGTTTGGATACATTGCTCCATACAGTGTACTAAATAATTGGTGTAGTGCATTGTTAGCAGTTTCTTTGTCTGTGAAGCATTAGGCACTGGCTACTTTCGGAGGCAAGATGCTAGACTAGATAGACCACGTTTGAAGATAGGCATCTTTATATCAGTGGCCTTTTTTTCAAAGGGCTGAGCACCCACACCTCCCATTGCTAACCTTAAGCACTTAAGTTTGAAAATTTTGGCCTCTATTTCTATATCTGCTACTATGGTAACTGAGCCATGTCTGCTTCTAATCTGAGAAGTTATAGGCCCAGAGCTTTGGGCAGCACAGAAAGGGTAGTGTGGAAAAGTAGCGATGGCACTCCCCCAATTCTTGGAGCGGCTCTATACTGGGCTGGCTCTCCAGAACAGCTTCCCCTATAATAACATAAAGATTGAAGATGCTTTAACTTAAAGTTGCCTGCCATTGCTGCCAATGGCATCAGGGCTGTTATGGTGGCCAAGGGTCACAAGTTAACAAGGAAGCCTTGCCCATGTCTCCATGCCAGCAGGACTGGAAGGAGTTACTCTGGCTCTATTCCCCTATACTGGGGTGAAACTCCTGAGGCTTGTGACACCGGCTTTGTGCCTATGGTGTAGTGCAAAGTGCAACAACATAAAATGAAGGCAGTAATGTAAACATTATACAGAATTCCACTCTGTTTATCCAATGGTCATGGTGTGCTCCCTAATAAGTTAGTTGAACTCAAAGTAATTAATTGAAGTGGAGCCCATGTATAAGTGTTTGTGTCCACAGTAATTAACTGAAATGAAACACGTGTATTACTAATCTTGCACACTGTGTTTAAGATAGAAATGAAGATAGCTATCAAATTGAATATTTCTTTATTAGCAAGGCTCAGGGACATTTTTACAGCTATGTAATTAATTTTCATTACGTATGTGAGCATCTCCTATTATAGGTTTAAGTGAGATATTATATCGTATTCTGGGAGGAAGGAAATAACTATTAATATATAAGAAAGTACACAAAGAGTAAAGATTTAGTGATCTGATTTTCTTTAATGTTTTCTTTGATTTTTTCCAAGGTAATACAAAGAGAAAAATCCTTCGTGAGTATGTCTTTCTTCACTAAATAAGAGATCTTTGTACATTAATATGTTAATCAGACTGTACTGCACAGTCTTTGGCATACATTCAACAAGGTAAACAGGACAGGAAATTTCATTGGAGGAACTTCAACTTTTGTATTTCACATTTTTTTCAATTAGAACAGTAACTTAACCTTTGCATCAGTATTTTTTGCAATTAATTTCCCTGCTTTTTTTTTTAAGGACAAGGTTAACAATCCCTGATAACTGTGTTTGGGATTTAATGCAGCACATCCATTTAAACATAGTAAGTTGGCAATAAGGCCCCAGTTCTGCCTACATGTATCATTGGCTTCCATGAGATTATTCATGTGAGTAAAGTTAGGCATGTTTGTAAATGTTTGCAGGATCAGTGTCAAAGGCTCAGATATTTAAAGGTATTTAGGCATTGCCCCACTCAGCATTGAAATACCTAACTAGCTTAGGAACCTAAGTTTCATTGAAAATTAATGGCATTTAGGTTCCTAAGTGCCAATGTCACTTTTGAGAATGAAGTTAGGCTCCCAAGTTTGTTAGGCATTCCAATGCTGAGCAGAGAAATGCCTAAATACCTTTGAAGGTGCTTATGGTGATATGACCCATTAGTTTCTGATTCTGAATGGTGTCCAGTATTTACACCTCTTATTGAACCTCCTAGGATCAGGCCCCTAAGGTAATAAATGTGCTACTATGAAAGGCCACATGCATGTGCAGGGCATCTCTATTGGTCGCATACTCAGAAGTGTTAAGCATTGGCCTGACTCTGCTCCTGTTGAAGTCAGTTAGGCTAATGTTGAGCACATTTGACAATCCAACCCTGAATGTGGGCAAATACTCTGACTTGATGTAATTTTCTGGTACTCAGACACTATAGCCAATTTTTTGTTATTTGAAGCTTTAAATTACTAGCCAAGTCATTATTGTTTTCAGATTTGGTTCTGGACTTACTCCTCAGTACTGACTACTTATATGAGGACTATTTACCAAGTCTGAAAATTCATCTTTGAGTTACCTATGCAAGAAGGTAGTGTAGCTATATATGTACCATATTAGAATGAAGAAAAGAGGGATATTCCACTCTGGCTAAATTAAAAAGAAATGACTGAAGGGGGATTGTTCAAAGTTTCAACAACAATAATCTTTGTCTAGAGCAGTGGTTCTTAACCTAGGAAGTGACCTACTTCAATGATTTTTGATAAGGGGTGCAAGAACATATTTGAGAACCAAAGGGGTGCAGGCTGCAGTAAAGGTTAAGAACCACTGGTCTAGAGAGATCAATCATTAAAAAAATTCAACCTAAAGAGTAAATTTCTGAAAGTCACTGATACCAAACAATTATCTTCTTTGCAACCCTTTCTGTAGCATTCACGACCAAGTGCATATCTCTAGATAACTGCTATATTAGAATTCTTCCAAGTTTTTTTTTCCCCCTCCCTAATTGATGTGATTTGGAATTACTGCAAGAGGAGATACGGCTAGGTACATTTTTAAATCAGGTGTTGTCTTTCTGGTTCAGAGTTAACATAGATTCCAAGGCCAGAAGGGAGCACTGTGATCATCCAAGTTAAGATTTGGCAAACGGTTTAGCTTGTCGGCTGAATTGATGTCCTACTATTTTTTTAAAACAGGGGGAAAAAGACAATGATCTCAACCTATTGGAAGAGCATGTCTATAAATATACCTAGTATCTATGAGACATTCTGTAATGTATTCTCAGTGAGGATATTTACGATCACTAATATTCACTGGCCACCTAATTTTGGTCCATTTACATTTATTATCCCATCCTTGATTTCATTAGGTAGTGTGCAACCTTTAAATATTCTGAGGGGGATTTTAAAACACATGAATATGTCCACAGAGAGGTAGTCATAGCACAGAGAGTAGGTCTCATAGCTTTCTTCTGTTCTTGTCTCTGCCATTAAAATGCTCTGGCTCCTTGGAGAAGCCATTTAACTTCTCTGCACCTCTTTCCCCAGTTGTAAAATGGGGCAAATATTTCCTTATCTCTTCAGAGCGTGGTAGTGCTTTGAGGTTCTCCGAAGAGCCTGTAGTAGTATAAAGCATTAATCTTTATATGCAGCATGAATATGATTGAGAAGCAGTATGGCTAATGGCTTGAGAACTGGATCCATGGATCTCCTCAATTCTAATTGCTGCTCTGCCTATGACTGTTTGACTATGGGCAAGACCTGTGTCTGCTGCTCCTCCCATTTGTAAAACAGGGATAATCCTTCAATATTCCACAAGATTATTAGTTACTAGCTACATACTAGACTATTAGTTAATATCTGTAAAGGGCTTCAATATAAAATGCTAAAATAACTGCTAAGTATTATAAACAAACACGATACATAATTAAAGCTGCACTGTGCCCTTTCCTTTTGCACAGAAAACGTTTACTCTGTATTCCAGCCTTCACTGCACTAATGAAATACCACCTAAAAGTGACAAACTATGCTATATTTCTAATTGCAGCCCAGCTTCTGATCAGATGTGTATTTCTAAAAGAGAACTGTGGCTTTGTGCGTATTCTGTGTTACGTTATTATTCAGTAAGTCCTAAACCACAAAGAGCTCCTAGGGGAAGAGTCATGGTAGCATTAAGCACGAGAGACGTAGGGGCTGGCTCACTAGCAGTCACAGGCAGGGTGCTTTTGTGTTTTTATTTTGCTTGTTGGTGGTGGTAGTGGGGGGGGCGTGTGTGATAGAAAACAGTTTGACATACAGTTGCATGGAAAAAAAATAAAGAAGCGACTGACCGCAGACTGAAGCTGTGCAGCAGAATGGAGGTTTTTAACGGCTCCCCTCCGACTTCAAACATCTCCCCAGTGTGCAAAGAGCAGCCACAATGTAAACTTATCAGTCTGATAATCATCTAGAATGAAAGGGTCTGGTGCAGGCTCCTCTCTCTCCGAGAGTTCCCCTTGCCTCAGAGCAGTGGCATGCACAGAAGCAACTCATCTTCCCATCTGCCCTTTTACAGGAACTTTTTTCCCCAACATGCCTTACTGTGACTGGCCCCTTAAATTAAGGCTACAGCTGCTTGGCAAGAAGAGAGTCCGTTTTGTAACTTGCTGCTGTTTCCCACATCTTCCTCACTTTCAGCTAATAAATATTCTTAGAGAGGCTGTGTGCTCCAGGGGAAAGAGCACTCAGCTGGGGATCAGCATTCTGTCCTCAGCTCAGCCACTGACCTTGGGCAAGTCACTTCACCTCGGTTTCCTCTCCCATCCTTTGTCTCTTTTCTCTTCGGGGCAGAGGCGGTCTATTCACAGCCGGAGCCTCCTGGTCATCGGAGGACACCTGGGGGTCATAAAACCCACCTCTCCAAGGAAGCCTTCTTGCCCTATCACATCTATCCAGATGTGGAAGATTATGGAGGGACTTCACAGGGGTCTGATTTTTCTGTGCCTATCCCTCCGCTCCAGCATTTCAGCATGTCTGGACAGACTGGCACCATGCGGATCCATCCATCCTTTGCAGCCACTGGGGAAGAAAGAAGGAAATATTTGTTACTAGTGAAAGGAGAAAAGCAGAAAAGCAGAATGGCCACACCAGCATTCCCCTGCCACTTCCTCCTTAATTTTAGGAGGTGCCTGTGCAGCTTTCCGTCCTCCTTTGTCCACTTCTTCTGAAGAAGGAGAGTGTTAGATTGCAGGTGCTTCCTAGAGCAGGAAAGGGGTTGGTGCAAATTGTGACATAGAAAATATGAGCAGCAAGCTGCCTCATCCACACTTAAAAAGAAAAAAAAAAGGCATTTCCAAACTGTGGGCTGTGCTGAAGTTATGTAGCCCTATTCTGATGTTGGAATGGAAGGGGAGGAAAGGGCCATACAGAATCCTAGAAATCCAGGGCTAGAAGGGACCTCAAGAGGTCTTCTAGTCCAGGCCCCTGAGGTGAGTCAGGACCAAGTAAATTCTCAATCCTTTCTCATTTGCAGACCCCTAAACTATTTCAAATGGAGATTCAGACCCCTTTGGAAATCTATTGCCAGCATATATAGTTGAATTCTATACAGTTTTCAGTCTAAGTCTTTCATGGACCTCTTAGACATAGTCTGCAGATCCCGGGAGCCTGTGGACCACTGATTAAGTACCACTGACCTAGACTATCCCTGGAAGGTGTTTGTCCAACCTGTTCTTAACAACCTCTGATGATGGGGATTCCACAACCTCCCTTGGAAGCTGATTCTAGAGTTTAACTACCTTGATAGTTAGAAAATTTTCCCTAATATCTAACCTAAATTTCCCTTGCTGCACATTAAGCCCATTATTTCTTGTCCTACCTTAAGTGGCCATGGAGAACAGTTGATCACTGTCCTCCACAGTCTTTTTTTTCTCAACACTGAACATGCCCTGTTTTTTTAATCTTTCCTGGCACAACAGATTTTCTAGATCTTTTATCATTTTTGTAGCTCTCCTCTGGACCCTCTCCAATTTGTCCACATCTTTCCTAAAGTGTGGTGCCCGAAATTGGACACAGTACTCCAGCGGAGGCCTGACCAATACTGAGCAGAGTGGGATAGTTAGCTACCATGTCTTACATATGAAACTCCTGTTTAATGTACCCCAGAATGATATTAGTCTTTTTTGTAACTGCATCACATTTAACTCATATTCAGTTTGTGAGCCTTTTCAGCAGTACTAGCCAGTTATTCTTCATTTTGTAGTTGTGCATTTGATTTTTCCCTTCCTAAGTGAAGTATTTTGCACTTGTCTTTATATCCTTATATGTAATGGTGAAGCCATTGTGTTCTGCATATTTTTCAGATATCTTGTTGCACTCTGATTAAAAAGTCTCTCTGCAAAACTTCCAATGTGGCAGGGATTTAGGGTAAAATTTTCAGACATGCCAAAGTAATGTAGGAGCCTAAGTCACAATTTTCAAAAGTGTCTTAAGCACTTTGGGCCCAGATTTTCAAGGGTATTTAGGTACTTGAATATGCAGATAGGTACCTAGTGGGTTTTTCAAAAGCAACTGAGCATGTGGGGCGCTTTTGAAAATTCCACTGGGAGCCTATCTGCAGTTTTGGGTGTCTATATACCTTTGAAAATCTGGCTCCCAAAGTGCTTCAGACACGTTTGAAAATTGGATTTAGGCATCTATATGACTGGCATTTTTGGAAACTTTACCCTAAATTTCACTTTCAAAAGTGTCTTAAGCACTCTGGGGGCCAAAGGTATGTAGACGCTTTTGAAAAACCCACTAGGCACCTAACTGCATATTCAGGCACCTAAATACCTTTGAAAATCCAGCCCTTGATCTTTTAAAAGGACTCATGCTTGAGATGTATATGAAGAAACCTGGTACATTATAGATCTTATGAAACTGTTGCATTGAATGAACTCAGAAAATTACTTTATGTAACTCTGACAAAGGAGTGGGGTGTAATTCTCTATATATACACATGTACATTTGTGCACATTGCTGGATAATATCCACACATCATAATCATCAAAACTGCATTTATTTCAGAGATTACCAGGATTGTGCAGGGGTAGAATTTTATAACACCCTATATAGTAACATACTTGAAGTAAAATCCTGACTTCATTGACTTCAGAAAGCCCAGGATTTCACTGCTTGGTGTTTTAGGACCCAACCCTGCCAGCTTAATTGCTACATGTAGTACTATGCTGTGTGAGTAATCCCACTGATTTCAATGTCCTTATTGCATTCCTGGATCTGGAACAGTAAAGGTTATTTTGGGCAGAAATTCAGTGATGTCTGTGGCCTTGACAGTTTCACTGTATATCCACAACTCTTGGCATTTTATCTTGGCATCTGATTTCCCTGTGATTTTACCTTGAAAACTGCCATGATCAAACCCTCAGCTAGGTTTCAGCATAAACAATAAAGGGAAGTTTTATAATGGTTTTAGACCACGAAGCCTTCAGGCTCAGGACTTTTCTTCACTCTAGTTTCCGAGAATCGAATCTATTTCTTATCTACTTTTCATTAAGATCTGGATCCTGCACAGAGTTCTCCATGACCACAGGGACATGGCTGTGTGGAGCAAAGTATAGATTTCAGCTCAGGATCCTGTTACAAAAACATTCTAGAAATACTGTGAGCAGAAACCTCCACTAAACACCCTCTCAAAAGTAACAAATGGACTAATAAGCATATAGGCCAACATTTTCTAAAGTGACCAGTGATTTTGGGTGGCTCAGTTTGTGGGTAGACCTTAAAAAGGTCTGATTTTCCAAAAGTGATGAGCATCCACCCTCTGAAAACTAGCCCCACTGAAGGGGTCTCAAACTGGGCATGCAATATTGGAGAGATCCATGGTCACTAATTACTTTTTAAAATTTAGGCCATAATCTCACTAAAATGATAATAAAAAGGGAACAGGTATGTTTCAGACAGTGTATTATAAAATCTATTTAAGTATGTCTGGTTTTGAGAAATAACAGAAATGCAGTGGTGTCATTGCATAGGTTGTTCTTTTGGCTAAGAAAAAAATCTTTATGCAGGGAATTCCATAGTTTCAAAAATAGCTGGTTCCCTAATTTGTGTCTTTTTTTAAAAAAAAAATACATCACTTGTGCATTACATTTTATTGATGTTATTGTAAATACATATTTGTTTGCATTCCTAATTGGGAAAGCACAGATGGCAGTGGCTTCTGTTAAAATGATATGCTCTTTAAAATAGCTGGCAACATTACAGAAAAGTATAGTCGTTAAAATGACTGTCTGTGCGCCTTGTATGGAGCAGGAGTTTCAGTCTCTGGAACAGGATGCTATCTTATTTTAAGGAAGTAGGCCTTGATTTAACCCTTGTTCATAATAGTACTTGAGACAGTGGACTAAATTCTGAGCTAGTATGAATGGGTAGAACCTCACCGACTGTGTTTCGTTTGACTGAATGGAAGACAAGCATCCAGGATGGACTGAACACTTTTCTTCACATATAACACTGTAGCTGCACCATTGTAGTGCTTTAGTAAAAGACACTACTATGCAAATGGGAGAGCTTCTCCTGAGTCGTAATTAATCCACCTCCCCAAAGACGGGACCTATGACAATGGGAAAAGCTCTCCTGTCGATATATTGCTATCTGCCCACGGGGTCAGGTCAGTATAACTACATCGCTCAGGGGTGTAGATTTTTTTTCAAGTGATGTAATCATACCAATATAAGTTTGTAATGTAGCCCTGGCCTTAGCCAAACTTGCATGCATATTGTACATAACAGGGCTCTGGAGTTGATTGTTTTTTTAATTTAAATATGCCTTGGTACTTTGTTCCTTGCATACAGAACAAAGTAACAAAGTATGGTGGTGTCTTGTCCCCCTCAAATGGTTACGTCATAGTCATAATGAGGAAAAGATAAAAGGAGTTTCAGTCCAGGAGATCCTCTAAGCTTGGCCATTGGAATATCCATCGTGTCTTTACAACTGGAAAATCAAGTGTGTAATCATGATAATTCATCATCTTCTGAACAGAAGGGAAGAAAAATCATTAAAAATTATCAAAATCAGGCTGTCATGAGTGACCGTAGCACAGATGAGCAGCATTGTAGAGAGCATCTGTACTCTACTCACATAGGTGCAGATCCTCAAAGGGATTTAGGCACTTAACTCCCATTGAAATCAATGGCAGTTAATCGTCTAAGTA
Source organism: Dermochelys coriacea (assembly GCF_009764565.3). Lineage (NCBI taxonomy): Eukaryota > Metazoa > Chordata > Testudines > Dermochelyidae > Dermochelys > Dermochelys coriacea. The sequence continues at coordinate 68,441,208 of NC_050078.2, read as the reverse complement.
CCTTTGAGGACCAGGGCTGTAGTTGTTTCTTCTTACACAGACAACAAAATGGGGAAAATCCCCTTCTCTCTATTAAAAGAAAAGACGAGAGAGAGGCAATGTCTGCAGGGAGAGGCCTCTGAGTCTGAGAAATTCCACAGGGTATCATACACATCACAATGCTTGCGTTCCCCACTGCAGTTTCCTGTTCCCAAGGCTTGCTTGAATTGATACATTTTATGATTGTCTCCACTGTACATTTCCTGGAGCAGATTTCAACATCCAACTCTGAACACCAATTCTGACAGACATTCAACCACTATAAGAGGGTTCATATTTCAACAGCCTTCATCAGAGTCAGGGACTGTATGATTTTTGTGCTCTTAAAGGTCCTGATTCAGTACAGTACTTAAGCACATGCCTAACTATCAAGCAGGTGATTAACCCTGTGGTCCTTAATAGGCGAGAGCTTAAGTACTGTGCTGTACCCATCTGCAAAGCCACTTCATTATCCACCTTCAAATCTCTCCTCAAACTTTCCTTTGCTATGATGCCTACAAAAATCTTGCAACTGTTAGATTCCTGATGAGCTAAGCCTATCATACTGACCAATATTATCTCATGATTTATTTGTGCCCCTATCACTCTATAGCAATTTGTTGTCACCAGTCTTATACTTAGATAGTAAGCCTCCTGGGACAGGGACTGTCTTTTTTTTCTCTGTTTTGCACAGCACCTAGCGTCATGGGGTCCTGGTTCAGGACTAAAGGCTCCTAGGTGCTATGGTGATACAAATGATTCATAATACTAATGTGTCAGGCTCCCTGACTTCCGCCTCTGGGGAATTTTTGAGAAAGAGCAAGGAGTTAATGAATGTGCACTCACACATACAGTTGTACAGTTTTTTTTTATCTTAAGATCATCTCCTAGTGTTTTTGCAGGAAGCTTGTGTGAATAGCAATGATAACAGTGAAGGGATAGAAAAAACTAGATTGGTGGGTTTGCAGTATACCCTGCTCCCCCAAGGACTAGACTGCCAAGGCAGTACAAGCCAAATTCAGTGTTGCCAACTCTTGTGATTTTTATCAAAAGTCTCACACTATGTAAGTGTTCACAAGTTTTGGAATGTAACTCATTGACAGCAGACTGTGGTTTGGATATACACCAAAAAGGTCTATTTTCCACTTCTGGTTCAAATATGGCCAATGTTTCAGGAGAATAACTAAGACTGGAAGGATGATACTTTAATAATCCTAGCTCAGATACCTTTCCTTTCTCCCTCACAGCAAGCAGTGCTCTTTCATGCCAAAACCAAGGAGTGCAGCTAAGTACAGCAGGACGCTTTGAAAATATGTCTCCAAGCTTGTACAGCAAGAGGGAGAGACCAGGCTGGGGGGGAAGGCATGCAAACCATGCCACCCCACTTCCTCCCCACTAACTGCACTACTCCCACCTTGTTGTATTTCCTCTAATGGAAAAAAAACTGCTATATAAGAATTTCTAATAACGGGGTTTCTCTTCAGGGGTTAGAAGCAGTGTTGAATGTGCCATAGGGGGCACCGTGTTTGTAAACAAGACTCATTGTTTCACATAAAGTCTGATTTGTTGACAAGTGTTTACTGTCTGTGGCTGGATTCAAGAACAGGGAGGGGGAACAGGCAAGTGAACACTGGTGAAAAGAGCACTTCCTCAGAGCAGCACGGTTTTATATTTGCATTTTGGAGGGGGAAAGTGTTTAAACGCTGGGAGGAGGTGCGGGGAGGTGGGAGACAGGAACTTGGGAAGATGTTTGAACAATGAAAACCAGACCATCTTCATTCACATGCTATTGCTATATGATCCTGAGACCAGAGAGAGGCAAAGAATTTCTCTGGATTAAGCTGTGAGGCCCAGAGAATTACTTCTCCCTGCAATGCACTCCTGCTTTTAATATAAAACCAGCTAATTTTTGTGAGGTGAGAAAAAGATTGGCATGAAAGAGGGAGAATAGGAAGTGTTACACTGGGTACTGCTGACACTGTATCCAACTTACTAAAGGCAATTAATGCACATTTAAAAAAATTAGCATCCAAGTAGCAGAATTTCATTGTGTAGTTTTTGAAATTTCCTTCTTTTATACAGTGCAATGCATGTGCTACGTTACAAAGATTTGATTCTTATAAGATTTGCAAGTTTCACAGCATCGCTACGTGCGCTATATCCCACAGCTGCTAAAAATGTGTTGCTTTTGATGGAAGAGTGCACCGAGTTTGGCAACTTGTCACACACACACAGTGGATCAGCAGCTGTCGTGACAAACCAGTGGCATTCAGATGTTGTCTAAGACATCAATACATTTGCAGTCAATCTTATAAAAAGAAAAGGAGTACTTGTGGCACCTTAGAGACTAACAAATTTATTAGAGCATAAGCTTTTGTGAGCTACGATGCATCCGATGAAGTGAGCTGTAGCTCACAAAAGCTTATGCTCTAATAAATTTGTTAGTCTCTAAGGTGCCACAAGTACTCCTTTTCTTTTTGTGAATACAGACTAACACGGCTGCTACTCTGAAACCTGAGTCAATCTTATAGTTAATGCTGTAAAGAAAAGAAAAGAACTATGCTCACTCAATAGGAATCTTTCCATTGACTCCATTGGACTTTGGATCAGGCCCTTTTAGTCTCATGGAAGGCGAATAGTCAAAAAATTAAAAAGGAGGCAAAGAAGCATTCACAGTCACATCTGCTTTTATTTTTTAATGACAGTGTTAAATTTCGCCTTGGGCAATAGCTGAGGCTTGTCGATAAGGCATAGGAATGCAAATATAGAGCCCCCAGATATGGAAAACATGGCTATCTGAATTTTTCAAGATAGCCAACTCACTGCTTGCAAATTAGGAGCTTTGTAGCCTCCTTAATAAAATGGCCTTTAAACATGAGCAGGTTCCTCTTGAGCAGAGGGCTTAAATTCTCAAAGAGTATTTCCGGGAGCCCCCTCTGAGAGGCGATGGGGCTTGGGGTATCAGTCCTGTGGGTTTAAAAATATTTACCAGAGCTCCACTCCACAAAGCTTCAGCTGAATTTAAGCCCTGGCTAATATGATAAGCAGCTTCCTTCCATGCTCACATGACAACTGAAAGACAGGAATGCAGTATAACCTATGACATAACTTACGCAATATTACTCCAGGGTTGAACTTTGAACGCTGGTATATAGTCTGTGTACAATCACTTACCCATACGGAAAAGGCCCGGGATGTGTAAAACAAAGAGTCAATGGAAGACACTTTGTGCTTCTAGAGTGTCTCATAATGAGTGTATTCACATCCATTTATTTCTAACCAGTGCTGCCACATTACTTCAACAAAATAAAATCTGAGGCCATCATCTTTATACATCATTAAGAGCCCTAAACCAAAATACTTTAGTTTTGGCTTTGCAGTTCATCTCAGAACAAAGGGAGCTATGCCCAGGACTGTAGGATTTACCATACTGCATCAGACACTAGTCCATCTAGACAAGAAAGTACCAATGGCTCGATTTCTGAAACTAACTGATGTTCCCAGCTGAATCAGCACAGCAGCACAGAGTGCAGATACAAATTAAAACAGGTTTGCAAATATTCCAAGGTGATCATTAAAATCTCTAACAAGGGGGGGAGTGGGTGTGGACGTGGAAAATTCGTTCTCCTTTCCCCACCATGCATCACAATTTCTTAATTGATTTAGCTTTGTTAGCCGCTGCTACCCTTTCCCCTTCCAGGGTAATCAGCTGGCACAAATCACAACTTGAGTTCCACCAGTGTGTAAATTAAACACCAGGTGCAATTCCAGGCGATGAGGAGAGAGAAAAAAACCGGCAAAATTAAATGAAACCAGATTAACTCTTCAGTGATGTTAGCAAGTTTCCAAAGTACATGCATGTGTTCTCTGTATCTTAGGACATGTCTACACTACAAATTTAAGTCGACTTCAAGTAAATCAACATCCAGCCACAGTAATTAAGTTGGTAGTGCATGTCCACACCACACTTCTTGTGTTAGTGGATTGCCTCCTCACTAGCAGCGCTTGCATGAATGCAGAGAGCAGTGACCGTGGTTAACTATCCCACAGTGCAACTCGCCGCAGGGGGTTTTGAGAAGGGCTTGCATTGCCTCATGGGTCCAAAACATTCTCGCAGGGGAGGACTGGGTACATGGCTTCAACATCCCATGATGCAGTTTTCTCCCTCCCTCCCCTGATTTCAACTGCAACCCATAATATTTCACACTTTTTTTTAAAGGCTGGCATAGCCTTGTGTACCCCATGTCCCGAGAAGTATGGACCCCACTCAGCTGTGCACTATTGTTGTGAGCATTACAAACACCATGCCCTTTATCCTGCGGTATTTCCAGTCACGCAGCAGCTGAACATGGTGGAGCACCATTTCTGGTCCCGAGAAACAAGCACAGATTGGTGGGATCACATTGTTATGCAGGTATGGGAGGATGATCAGTGGCTGCAGAACTTTTGTCAGGCACAAGGCCACTTTCCAGGAACTGTGTGTGGCACACTCCCCAGCCCTGCAGCGCAGCCACACTAAAATAAAACCTGCTCTGACAGTGGAGAAGCAAGAGGCAATCACTGTGTGGAAGCTTGCAACACCAGACTGCTACCGGTCAGTGGGAATCAATTTGGAGTTGGTAAATCCAGTGTGGAGGTTGTTGTGATCCAAGTGTGCAGTGCAATTAATCACCTTTTGCTAAGAAGGGTTGTGACTCTGGACAGCGTGTATACGATACTGGATGATTTTTCCATGATGGGGTTCCCTAACTGGGGTGGGGCAATAGATGGCATGCATATCCCAAACTTGTCACCAAACTACCTTTCCAAAGAGTACATAAACAGAAAGGGATACTTTTCAATGATGTTGCAAGCACTGGTGAATCACTGGGGCCATGCTACCGACATCAACATGGGATGGTCAGGGAATGTGCATCATACACACATTTTTAAGAACACAGGTCTGTTCAGAAAACTGGAAGCAGGGACTTTCTTTCCCAAATGCAAAATAACGATGGGTGACACTGAAATGCCAAAAGTGAGCCTCGGAGACCCAGCCTACCCCTTACTCCCATGGCTCATGAAGCCGTACACTGGACACCTGGATAACAGCACAGATTGGTTCAACAATAGGCTCAGCAAGTGAAGAATGGTGGTTGAATGTGCCTTTGACCATTTAAAGTGTCGCTGGCACAGTTTGCTTACTAGTTTAGACCTCAGTGAAAGCAATATTCCCATGGTTATAGCTGCCTGCTGTGTACCTCATAATATCTATGAGGCAAAGGGAGAGATGTTTCCACAGCGGTGGGGCATGGAGGTGGATAGGTTGTTTTGAGCAGCCGCATACCAGGGATATAAGAAGAGCTCAATGTGAAGGATTGAATCTCAGGGAGGCTTTTGAAAACCCGTTTCAGTAATGACCCACAGTAATGTGCGCTGCTTCTCTGTATTGGGCCTTCCTATAGTGTGAACCTAGCTCTGACTGCTGGGTTTTTCTTTCCAGCACAACCCCTCTGTTGCCTCAGTTTCCCGGTCTCCTCTCCTCCCTCCCTCCTGCCTGATAAAGATAATTTCATTCACAAGACATGGACTTTTATTGCACAAACATACTGAAACTTAAAGATCGCAAAAAGAATTTAACCTTGGAAACAAGGTGGAATAAAATTAGAGAGGTAAAAACACATTCATCTTGTCTTTAAAAGCACAGTGGCCTTGCCAGTCACACATCATTGTATGTGCAACTTTTATTCTTAGGACCCTCCTGCGGGGTTGAGTGGAAGGGATATTGCATTTCCCCCCCTCACTTCCTGGAACATTTGAGAGAGGGAGAGGGGGAATATAGCGATGCTGGAATGCCATTCTGCAGGGGCTACAGAGGGAGCCTTGCCTCCAGGTCAGCCAGACGCCTCAGCATGTCTGTTTGTCCCTTCAGAATCCCCAGCATCTTCTGCTGCGTGCTATGTTCACTCCATGCTCTCTGGTTGGTGTCTGCTGTCCCAGAGGCATTTATAATCTCATTAAACATGTCCTCGTGCATTCTCTTTCACCTTCATCTTATCTGGGAGAACCTCTCTGCCAGTGTTGAGGAAGAGCTGAAGACCACACTTTCAGCTGTAAGCCATGGAAAGCACAAAGCAACCTTGTCAGTGGAGAGCCAGGGTCTAATGCAGAGTTGCCATATAGAAATCATTCCCTTATTTTACAGAAGTTTAAGGCAGAACATTTTCATTGAACCAGTTTACTGTCCCAGCCATTGTGAGTACAGCCCTAGATCCTGGGTGCTGGACCTTCAGCAGCACTGGGTGGGCAATCCGCAGAAGGACTGGAGGTGGGCAAGGGGCCGTGCCACCTTCCCTTTATAACATGGACATTGTCTGGAGATCAGAGACCAGTGTTGACCCACCCAAACTGAAAGCCTTGGCAGAGGATGCACCTGAGAGTGCTTGTGGCAGAGAGTGGGCACCACAAAAATTCGCTTCCCTTCTTCCCCACTACAGTGCTGCTGCGGCTAGCCATCGCCCAAGGCTTGCAACTACTAAGGTCACCGCTGACCCCTGCCGCCCAAACCACAGCCATGTTTTGGAAACTGGGTGAAGGGGCAGAAAATCACAATGGATAAGGGGGAGCACAGTCACTGGTTGTGATTCAAGCAGTTGAAATGAAAACTATCATCGTCTCCCTTGGTGACCCTCATTGACCTCGATCTCCTGAGGATAACAGAGGTGGCAAGGGAACAGATTCTGCAAGCACCCAGGTATAGACCGGGTCCTATGCTGCCATGATGCGATGATGCCGGATGAATTAATACGGGAGTGGCATAGGAAAATGCCCTGCCATGGTGGAAGAAATAAGGCAGCCCTCCCCAGAAACCTTCTGCACCAGATTGCAGAGTACCTCCCCAAAAGTTTCCTGGAGATCTCTTTGGAGGATTCCCAGGCCATCCCTGTGTGCATAAACGGTCTTTTTTGTGGGGACCTCTGCCTAGCTGGTGCGGGCACTGGGAAGCAGATAACCACTGTACCTCACCTTGTTAATTTTAATTAAAAATAAAATATAAGAATGTGTGACCCCAAAATATTATTTGGAATTGCATACTCCCCAGAAGTTCCTTCCACGGCATCACGCTTGGCTACGATGCTGTTCTTCAACTGGCTGGACTGCTCTGGGGTTACAAACAGCTCCTGGCGCTCTGGGAGAATGGATCCTCCACTGGCCTGTCTCCTATTCTCCTCCTCCTCTTCCTAGTCCGAGACCTTGTCCTTGGTGTTGCCTGCACTGGCCCAGGACTCTGGCTCTTCAGAGATATCCACGCTGCTCTTGGGGGTCCTGCTGGGGTCGTCCCTGAGAATCGTGTGTAGCTCCTTGTAGAAGTGGCGTGTGCGCTGTGCTGCACCAAAGTGACTGTTCGCCTCCCTTGCCTTCTGGGACGCCTGCCACAGGTCCCTGATTTTCACGCAGCGCTGCTGCATGTCCCTGGTGCAGCCCTTCTCCCCCAGGCTCTGCGCGATCTGCTCAGAGATGTCTACATTTCTATGGCAGGATCGGAGCTGTGACTGTACAACCTCTTTTCCTCACAGATCCAGAATATCCACCACCTCCCATGTACTCCAGGCTGGAGCGTGCTTGGCGCTTGGAGCCACCATGATCAATAGAGCAGAGGAGCTCTCCATGGCGAAAATACAGGAAATGGACATTCAAAAGTTCCCAGTCCTTTAACAGGGGAGGGGCTGTTTCCTATGTACCTGACTGCTGTGCAGCAGAGATGAAAATGTTTACCAGAGCGGTCACAGAGGAGTATTGTGGGACACCTCCTGGAAGCCAGTTAAGTCAACATAAGCAACAAAGTGTCTCCACTGCATCTACATCAATCTAACAATATCAAATTAAGCACTACAACTCTGGCGGAGATGGAGTAATTAAGTCGACGTAGCTGCCGAGTTACATCGGCAGAAGGGAACTGGTAGTGTAGGCACGTTCATTATTAGGTTGACATAAGGCAGCTTACTTTGACCTAACGGTGTAATATAGACCAGACCTTAGTGTCTGTGAGGAGAAGGGAATGCGGGACAGACCTATTACAGAAGAACATAACAAAATTCTCAACTCTGCATTACTGTGGGACGCGTTCCTTAAAAACCTACAAAATCTTATCAAATTTAAAGACTTTCTTTTTGTTTGGAATGGAAGGTCAGATTCTCTGCACAGGCTCCAGCAGCATAAAAGAACTAGGATCTGGTCACAGCTGCCTGGTTGAGAAATTCCTCAGCTGGAGGGAAAGAGACCCATCCACTGACATACACATGGCAGAACCAGTTTCTATGCCAATCGCTGCCCCCTTAATGTAGGGGGCAAGCTAGGTGCAGAGCAAAGCACAGCCAATTCTGACAAGTCATAACTGTCCTGGCGTTCCCTAGGGAGAGCAGCTAGTTGTCATAAATTAGAACATCCCCAAGGCTGCTCTAATTTACATCAATTCAGGGGCAATTTGAGAATCAGGACCAGAATCAGGGAGCCTTAACCAGTTCCCTGACAGCTCTCTCCCCCTTTTATGGCTCTCTGAGCAGGCAAGAAGCTAAACTAAGCATGTATTTTCTAAGTACTTGTCATCTTGTGGCAATCAGAATCATAGAATATCAGAGTTGGAAGGATCCTCAGGAGGTCATCTTGTCCAATCCCCTGCTCAAAGCAGGACCAATCCCCAACTAAATCATCCCAGCCATGGCTTTGTCAAGCCTGACCTTAAAAACCTCAAAGGAAGGAGATTCCACCACCTCCCTAGGTAACGCATTCCAGTGTTTCACTATCCTCCTAGTGAAAAAGTTTTTCCTAATAGCCAACCTAAACCTCCCCCACTGCAACTTGAGACCATTACTCCTCATTCTGTCATCTGCTACCACTGAGAACAGTCTAGATCCATCCTCTTTGGAACCCCCTTTGTCTGGAGAAGTGTGTCTTTATTTGAATCCCCAGATGATGCTCTGCAATTGACCAGCTTTTATTCTCTTCCTGAGTTCTTCCGCCATTCTTCTCTCTTCCCCCAGCCCTCACACATATCTTGTGTCTTGGGCTGAACTTCAGAGTAGAACCTACGTGAGTCTCTTTCCCTCACACTATTATGACAACAAACGAAATGTCAACTTTAAAAGTTGCACATGGTGTTTGAGTGAGATGAGTGAAACATATTGTTGTACTCTGCTACACAGGCCTGCATCAGATGTTGTTGCTCTTTGCTTATCTGTACATGCTCTACTTCTTTTCACTATTCATAAAATGTGCATGTTCCTTTCAAGCTTTGCCTACATTCAGAACTGCAGAGTTACAAATTGCACCAGCAGAACTGAACTGGTGACAATGGTGTAGTGCTACCAAACTGCCCACCCTGCTTCAGATGCAGACAATGGACCACACCTGCCCAGCATGCTGTCTGCAAGCATTGCGGGGCCTGTAGAGTCTTGCACATACTCCAGTACTTCTCTCTAGAGCAGGTGCACCATGTCTGTGGCCCACGGGGTGTATCTGGATCTGCTCACACTGTTTGGTTTGGTCCAGTGGATTTTTCAGAAAGGTTCAGTCCTGCACTTATATATGATGAAGGGCAGAGCCTATGCCCTGCTGAAGCCTGACACTTACAGATGCCATGGGGGGTCACCAAGCTATTGGCAGACAGACAGACTTATATTATTCCATGGTGCTCGTGCTTGAAGATTTAGGAAGCTTGAATCTGTTTGTTTTTCTCCTAGAAACATTATTAACAATGCTGGATTTAACTTATTTCTCTGTGTCTGTCTCTGCTGCTCTGTGATTTGTATGAGGGGGAAAATGGAGAACTGAAGAAACAAAACCAGCCGATTAGTTGCTCACCTGAACTCAAACTTGCCTTGAACAGGTTATTGAGACTGGGCAGAGCCGAGAGCAGCTGACTGCTTCAGATGCTGTCGAACTGGCCAGCAGCTGGTAGAGGAATAGCTTGATAGGTGACAGTGACAGTGCTCTGAGCTGTCACCAATGCAATGGCGGGACCACAGTGGGAACTTCAGTGAGAGAACTGATTGCACCATTACAGCTGCAACACTTGTGTTTCCTGGCCCCTTTGGCTCTGTAAAGGCACTGAGTGATGCCTTACATCTTGCAACAATGGTGAACCTTGACATGTTCCCTATTGCAAGGAGGTTTGTGCTTAGATGCAAGATGTGGAACAGGTATGTAAGGGGCTTGCAATGCCAAAATACGATTGGTGTGGACAAGGCTTTAGAATGGATGGGGCTTAATTCAAACACCCTCCTTCACCTAGTTGTGTTTAAATGAACTGATCTCAAAAGGAGCTAGCACAATTAGGTTCTAAACGCCTATAGACTCCTTTGAAAATGTAAACCTAAATGTCTAGCAAGCATGTTTAATTCCTTATAAGCAATGCTTTTTCTTTTTTCTTTCTGTTTCTCACTCCTCATTTTCATCTTGTTTTTCTCTCTCACTCGCTGACCTGCCATCCTCATTGACAATCCACTCCTTTCCCCTCCTGAAACACAAATGTCCAGAAAGCAGTTCATGCATCCCCTTAGGTCCTGCTCCTTGAGGAATTCTTGTGGCACCTTAGAGACTAACAAATTTATTAGAGCATAAGCTTTCGTGAGCTACAGCTCACTTCATCGGATGCATTATGCATTATGCATCCGATGAAGTGAGCTGTAGCTCACGAAAGCTTATGCTCTAATAAATTTGTTAGTCTCTAAGGTGCCACAAGTACTCCTTTTCTTTTTGCAAATACAGACTAACACGGCTGCTACTCTGAAACTTGAGGAATTCTGCAATTGAGTCTAAGGTACTCAGGTTACTGTCCCTCCTGATGGAGTTCTCAAAGCAACATGTGTTAGAGTTTAAAGTCTATGCACGAAGCCACTGCTTAAGAGAGTTTGGTGTTTTTTTGCTAACCACAATTGCAACGGGAAAGAAACTAATTGGATACAGTTAGCATTGCAAGCTAACAGGTGTGAAATAACATATGTGGGAGATCAACATCCTCTTTACCATAGCAGCTTTGTGGTGGTTTCAGAAATACTAGACACTAACTTAATTTTTACCCTTTGTGCTCTCACAAAAGGCCTTCACACATATTCACTGCAGCCTCCTTCCCAGCCCCCACCCTGCACGGCTTGAACAATGCTAAATTGAACAAAAGTTAAACGGTTAAGATTTAGAGGCACAGTCCAATCCTAGAATTCATATAAAAATTGCTCCAAGGTTTGTTTTAAAATGCATCTTTCAATCATTTGGGGGTGGTGAGGGAAACCCACAAATTCTAAGATATTAATTCAAAATGCTAATGACTCAGCTGGTCAGAATTTTCCATAATATATCATCCTCTTATTCCTTATGTGATCACCTGCTACTTCATGCAGCAGGAGTCATGTACATTTCACTTTAATATCTCCCTAGTACAAAATGCAGCAGCCAGGGAGCTCCTGGTTTTGCTCATTTTCATGATTTTTATTGCAAGTCTCGCAATAGTTTCTTATTTTTCTTAAAACCTCGGCTCCTGAAGTCATGTGAATATGTGAACATTTCTCTGTTCATTTAAATAAAAAAGTAAGTTTGCAGAGAAAATTTTAAAATGTGACCTGACCGTACATCTAAAACCAGAAGGCCAACTATTTTGCCTTAAAAATCAGGTTTGTTTTTTTTGTTTTTGTTTTTGTTTTTTTATCTCATGGCTTTTGGGGTCTGACTCCTGATTTCTGAATGTCTGTGGTTGGCAGTGCTGAGTGCTGCTAATCCAAACAAAAGAAACCCACTTTATTGACTTGCATGGAGCCCATTCTGAGCATCACGCAGACCAAACATCAGTGGTAAGGTAGCTGTCAGGTTATATTTCCACAAAGAAAGAGGAGAACATTTACTTTTGGTCTAAACTCTCTATCATTGTTCATTAAAGAAAACAAGAAAGAACAAAGGTGAAGTCTCTACCACCCAATTAGCATAGAGCTCTTCTTTCTCTCTGAGCATGAGGCCTGGTCTACACTACAGAATTAGGTCGAAGGAAGCAGCCTTAAGTCAACCTGTTAATATATGAATCTACACTACCACCGGGTCCTTTACGTTGACCTAAGTCGCCTCTGATATCGACTTCTGTAATCCACCTCTGAGAGAGGCATAGCACTTAGTTCGATTTTCATGGGCTGACTCTGCGGTAGTGCGTATGCAGCGTAGTGTAATTCGATTTAATTTGCCTCCAGGTGGTGGCCCACAATGCTCATCTGTGACCGCTCTGGAGATCATTCTCACCTCTGCTGCACTGCAGCCAGGTATACAGGAAACAGTTCCTCCCCTGCTAAAGCACCGGGAACTTTTGATTTCCCATTTCCTGTTTGATCAGCCTTGGGAATGTGCCAGCTTGAGCACAGCTGATCATGGAGACTACACACTCCAGCCTGGTCTGCACAGGAGGTGGTGGATCTCATCGCTGTGTGGGGAGACGAGTTTGTACAGGCAGAGCTCTGATCCAGCAGAAGAAAGGCTGACATCTGTGCAAAGATCGCTCGTAGAATGCGGGAGAAGGGCTACATGAGGGATCAGAAGGCATACCAGAAGGCAAAGAAGGTGAACAGTCGTTCTGGTGCTGAACCCCACACATGTCAATTCTACAACGAGCTGCATGCGATTCTCAGGGGGTGACCCTACCAGCACCCCCACAAGCAACATGGACACCTCACAGGCGTGTGAGTCTAGGGACAACAAGGAGGATGATATGGTGGATGAGGAAGAGGAGGAGAATGTGAGACAGGCGAGTGGTGGATCCATTCTCCCCAAGAGCCAGGAAATATTTTTAACCCTGGAGCCCTGTGGGTTGCAGGACATCACGGTGGCTGACTGTGATGCCAGAGAAGGCACCTCTGGTGAGCATACAGTTACAGTAAAAGTCCAGATAAACTTTAGCGGGCGCACAAATTCGGTGGTATTGCATGTTTACTGTGAAGAAAAAGCGAGGTGCCGTGGTTCTCTGCCTACAAGAGGCTGCTCCAGCTACGCAGAGGGTGGCCCCCGGAAAAGACAGTTTATGTGGACTGGGATAGCCTGGGAATCCCCCATCGATATCTCTAGGAAACTTTCATGGAGGTACTCTGCAATCCTTTGCAGAAGGTTTCTGGGCAGGGCAGTCTTATTTCTTCCACCATGGTAGGACACTTTCCCACACAACTCCTGAATTAATTCTGCTGGCATCAGTGCAGTACACAGCATGGCAGCATAAGGACTGGGTCTATACCCAGACACTTGCAGCATCTCCTTCCTTTCCGCCTCTGTTACCCTCAGGAGACTGATATCACATAGGGTGGCCTAGGGGAAACGGGGGAAGTTCTCATTAAAAGTGCTCTAACGTGGAAAAAAAGGGCATGTCGGCACACCCGGCCCTGCCATATTCCAGATCGCCAAACCACACAACCACTAATATGCCTTTACTGTGCTTGGCATGGTCGGCAAGTAGATTGGGGACTGGGGCCCCACATGAAAGATTGTGAACATTCTCCCAAACGCCATTCACAAACAGCTTCCAGTGATGCTATGAGGAAGGGCCATTGTTCAACTAGCTACATCTGCTCCTGACATAAGCCTGCCATAAACTTCATTAAAAGTGTGGTCACCCATGACCTGGGGGACCTACTCACCATGGCTGGAGCAGCAAAATGGCACAGTGAACGGTTATGGATTCTGATTATGTTATGGCTGCACCGAGTGTAATAAGCTGTTTTACTTTTATGAAAACGGCCTTGCTATGGAAACATTTGATTCATGTACAATGGCTCCTTTATTTTTCCCCTGACTGACAGCTGGAAATGTGTCCTTCAGCAGGTCATCAACACCTGAAAGCAGACTTTCGGTGATTAGAAGGAGGAGAAAGAGAATGCGGGAGGACATGTTGACCAAGAGAATGAACACCTCAGGGAGAGCTGACACAGAGCTGAAACTGTGGAGGATTTCACTGTCCGAAAAGTTAGACATGGACATGGAGAGCAGGAAAGCTTCTAATGAGCGAGAGTGTGCGGTGCAGGATGAGATGCTTCGGATTATGAGGGACCAAACAGACATGTTGAGGCATCTGGTTGAACTGCAGGAAGAGAAGCAGGAGGGTAGAGTCCCTCTGCAGACCCTGGTGGACAGCCAGCCAGCATTGCCTGGCACAGAATTACACTCCCCCAAGGATTCCATGAAGTGTGGGCAAAAAGTCCATTATCCCTTTCACTTAACTCGGTGGGGTGGGGGGTACAAGGAATAGAAGGCTCCCATTCACTGACCTCTGATGGTCTGGAATGCGGTGTTATGTTACACAGCTGAAAATAGAACAGGAGGACTTGTGGCACCTTAGAGACTAACAAATTTATTTGAGCATAAGCTTTCGTGAGCTCCCATTTTACAATCCCTTTTACCCAAGATTACCTTTTCTTTCTGTTCTTCCTCTTTACTTATGTTTGTTAAATAAAGTAAATGGATTCGAGAAATAAATGTTCTTTATTGAGTAGAAGCAGTGGGCTTGGATGGGGGGTTGGCTTTACAGGGACAGTGATACAAGCCAGGTGAAGGTTTGGGAAAGCACTTTGCAGACAAGCAGCTTACATTACTGTGACTCATTATTGAAACAGCTTTTCAAAGCCTTGAGGATACGCAGCACTCCTTGCTGTGCCCTTCTTCTTGCCCTGGTGTGTGGCTGCTCAAAAATGGCTGCCATGTGATCTGTCTCAACTGCCCACCCCTGTGGAAAATTTCCCCCCTTTTTTCACAGATATTATGGAGCAGACAGCAGTCAGCTATAACCATGGGGATGTTCTGTTCACTAAGGTCCAACCTTGTTAGTAGACTTCTCCAGCGCCCTTTCAAAAGACCAAAGGCATATTCAACCACCATTCTGCACTTGCTGAGCCTATAGTTGAACTGTTCCTTACTGCTGTCCAGATGGCCGGTGTATGGCTTCATGAGCCATAGGAGCAACGGGTAGGCTGGGTCCCCCCCGGATAATTTTAGGCATCTCAATATCGTCAATGATAATTTTGTGGTCTGGAAAGAAAGTCCCGGATTGTAGGTTTTTGAACAGACCCAAGATGCACGCATCTTGAACCTTTCCCGACCATCCTAAGTTGATGTCGGTGAAACGCCCCTTGTGATCCATCAGCGCTTGAAATACCACAATAAGGGAACCCCATCATGGCAAAACCATCCACTATGTCCTGCACATTTCCCAGACTCACTACCTTTTGTAGCAGAAGTTGATTAATGGCCCTGCACACTTGGAGCACAGCAGTTCCTACGGTTGGTTACCTACTCCAAATTTCAGAGTAGCAGCCGTATTCACAAAAAGAAAAGGAGTACTTGTGGCACCTTAGAGAGTAACAAATTTATTTGAGCATAAGCTTTCGTGAGCTACAGCTCACTTCATCGGATGCATTCCATTGTAGCTCACGAAAGCTTATGCTCAAATAAATTTGTTAGTCTCTAAGGTGCCACAAGAACTCCTTTTCTTTCTACTCCAAATTGATTCTCCACTGACCAGTAACTGTCTGGCATTGCAAGCTTCCAAACAGTGAGCGTCACTCGCTTCTCCACTGTCAGAGTAGCTTTTATTTTTGTGTTGCTGAACTGCAGCACAGGGGAAAGCTCTGCACAACGTTTCTGGAAGGTGGCCTTCTGCATTCAAAAGTTCTGCAGCCACGCTCATTATCCCATCCCTGCAAAACGATGTGGTCCCACCAGTCAGTGCTTGTTTCACGGGATCAAAAATGGCACTCAATAGACTGTAGCAGCTCTGTGACTGCCAGCAGCAACTGTGAATTGTTTTTTTCAATGGCTTGCCACAGCGCTGCTTGCAGGACTTTGCTGTGTTCCGTGCGGCGGACCCGATTTTGGCTCTAGAAATACTGCAGGAGAAGGCGAGAGGTGTTTGAGATGCTCACAGCAAGAGTGCCCAACTGAGCAGGCGCCATGCTTCTGGGGTTATGGTGTACATGCAGCGGTTTTAAGAGGCGAAAACCACTGGGTTGTTTGCAGTTAATATGAGGGAGGGAGCACAGTGCATCATGGGATGCCGACGCAATGTTCCCATTCTCCCCTGCGACAATGGTTTGGTCCCATGCACAAACTTCCCAAAACACACTGCAGCAAGTTGTACTTTGGGATAGCTACCCACAATGCACTGCTTTGTGCATCGATTCAGGCGCTGCTAGTGAGCACGCACTCCATGGAGACAATGAGCATGGTGTGGCCATGCCCAATTGCCTTCATTGATTCGGGGGCTCAAGGTCATATTAGATAAAGTCAGCATCTTTTTGTAATGTAGACAAGCCCTCAGATTTGTTTGGCCTGTCAGCGACTGAACCCCCAAATCTAACACATGAGAAGCATTAGCTTACACCATAACTGTATACTATAGCAGCCAGGCATACCTGGTGTGGACGGAGCGTATACTGGCAAAACTGCACTTTTGGTAGGACAGATTATTTTGCTAAAACAGCAACAGTGCAGTTTTCCTGGTATAATGGCGTCTACTTAAGGGGCTTTTGCTAGCAGTGCTGCATCGGTCAGGTATCACACCTCGTCATGCCCCTGACTGACATATCTATGCCAGGAAAAGTCTGTAGTGTAGATGTGTCCTAACTCCTATAGCTGGAAGCAAACACAAATCTCTCTTGCAAACCAGTTGCTAAAAGAGGATGCAAACCCATCTTCCTGAGTGTTACAAGGGCTGGGTATGAAGAGCAATATCTGTGTGTGTGTGTGTGTGTGTGTGTGTGTGTGTGTGTGTGGTTAGTATATCTAAACATCAGCATCTAGTGGTATGGAGGAACAATATCATCTTTTGCTCATAATTTTGTTCATAATTGTTTATTGTAGGTTCAATAAAGTTATTGTTATACACAGCAAATGGCTTTCTGAATGCAACTCTTAATATCTAGTTTCTCATTGTATTACCTGTTGTCTCCCATCCTATGTTCTTTCCCCTTATGCACTTCCCATCCTGGTTCCTTGCTATTGCCCCTTCCTGCGTTGGTTTAGCTCATGCTCGCTTGGAGCCAGGAGGGACATTTTTTTGAAGGGGAGCAGAACTTAGGAAGTGGAGGGGGCAGAGTTAAAACTCCCTCCCCATTTCCCACGGCACAGCTCGAAACTCCTCTCCTTCCCACCCTCCTTCCTTTTTACACTTTCCAGTTGCTCCACCCCTTGTCTGCAGAAGTGTAGGGATTCAACTGCAGCAAAAAGAAAATGAGTACTTGTGGCACCTTAGAGACTAACAAATTTATAGGCTGTTGCCTGTTGTTAATTAAGCTAGTCTGTGATTAAATGCCTCTGTGGTATATCCCAGTCCAATTCCCTTTCTGAACAAAACTGGACTCTTAAAATGTCATAGGTGGGGCTCAGGTGAGTTTTACAGCTGCAGTTTGTACCATTTTTTGCAACATTATAATTTTTATAGAAAGCAAAGCTGGGGATGGGATTTCATTAAAATGGTGCTTCTTTCATATTGGCTAGAAGAAAAAAATTGAAGTAATCTTTACTTGGAGAAAGGTATTAAAACAACCTTCCTCAGGTCTTTGAAATCTTATTACTTCTGCATCCAGTTAGAACTTCAAGATGAGCCAAGTGCAATTTTATAGCCCTGATTTTTTTGATCCTTTGAAACAATACCAGCCTCTCTTTGATAAATGATTTAAATGATGGCAGTTTTTGTTGTTGTTGTTTTTAATGAAAGGATCACATTAATTCTGCAGCCATGCACCCAGTGTAAATCTATTCTTATGATTGTTAGCCTGCGGCAAAGTATACTAGTATAGCTCCACCAGGATAATGCACTAAAAAAAGTGATGCCTGCATGTAATTAATGCAATGACAATAGAAGTCTATCTGTGTAGCATTTCCTTCACATCCTTTGTGCTGTCAATGTCTAAGGACCACACTGTGTCCTTTTCTGATATTAATTCTAGTTACAACGGTGGTTTTTTGAAGAGTTATTGCAGCAAATATTATGGACAAACTTTGTAGATATAAGATTTTATTCATCCTCTGGCACTGCAGATAATGAAGTTTTATCAACTCCCTTTTATTACAGTGATCTAAAAAAATGTATCCTGTAATAGGATCATAAACATTTAATGAAACTCAGTGCTGTACTGAATTTAAAGAAAGGAGGGGGAAAAAGAGATTTTTAGGGTGGACAAGTAGGTCACAGAAAACAGAAATCAAAGTAACTCATGCACCATGAGTTCAGAACCCCAGAGTACAGTATCATATGCTAATTTATGACAGGACATCATGATTTATTGCATCCAGTCCCTCACTTTATTACTTAGTTATTCACAAGCCATAAACCGTATTAAGGATCTGGCTTAAAATGATGAAGGAAGTGCAAGGAGTTAAAAGTAGAACTTCAAGGGAGTCTTTTCTACTTTTCGCACATGTCTGTGAATACCATGAGTGTCAACAAGTGGTTTACCTCCCAAGAGAGCAAAACTAGAGCCCTTAAATCATTGCTTTCCTGAGTGTGCCTATTGCAAAGGTGGTTGAACATGAGATGATTCCACAGACAGCATCAATTGCTGTAGTGCCTTGGCATGTAAAATATGAACCCTTGAGTTTCCGACAAATGTTGAAGTCAGTCTCCATAATTTTGCTACATGTGCTTGGTTATTATAATGCAAAACTAAGGCCCCAATTCGGCAAAAGCTTTAGCCCATGCTTAACTATACAGGCTGGGAATGGCCCTGTCGATGCTCCCAGGGCATAAAGTATAGCATGCTTATTAGTCTTGGCAGGATGGGGAGCGGGGGGGTTTATGTACCCAGATTAATGAAAAATAAACATGTAATGCACAAAAGCTACTTCCCCCCCATCTCTCTCCTTTTTTCTCTTCAGATGCTGAATTGACTTCAAGTCCTGAATTGACGGCAAAAGAAGCAGTTGTCTTTTGCATATCCACAGAACAACTACGACTTAGGCAGTATGCTAGTTCAGGTTTTGCTATTCTGTCCTGCCAATGTGTTTCAGTGGCAACCTGGAGGAACCACCTCCATGAGAGAAAGGATGGTTTGGCCTCCATTATTGCTCAGGTCCCAAATCAGCAAAGCACCTTTGCACATGCTTAAGTCCCATTGGCTTCACTGAGGCTTTAGCACGTGCTTAAAGTACTGTCATGAAGAGGGCTGTTTGCCTGAATCAGCGCCTCAGGCCATGACCTCTCTGAAGAGACTTGAAACTAATGTCCGGTAGTGAGGATTTGGGCTGTAAGGCCCCACTGGGTCTCTGCATCTCAGTGCCATGTTAAATTTTTGTGGGCTCTAGCATCTAAAGGAATCCAGAGCACAAGGTATGAATGCTCTGAAAAGAGTTGTAGGGTCATTGAAGTAAATGGAGCTGCATCCATGTAGGTAGATGAGGATCTGTCCCTACAGTTCTTTTATTTTGTCTGCAGAAGAGTGAGGGGGGATTTGATAGCAGACTTCAACTACGTGAGGTGGGGGGTTCCAAAGAGGAGGGAGATCGACTGTTCTCAGTGGTGGCAGATGACAGAACAAGAAGCAATGGTCTCAAGTTGCAGTGGGGAGGCCTCGGTTGGATATTAGGAAAAACTATTTCACTAGGAGGATGGTGAAGCACTGGAATGGGTTACCTATGGAGGTGGTGGAATCTCCATCCTTAGATGTTTTTAAGGCCCGGCTTGACAAAGCCCTGGCTGGGATGATTTAGTTGGGATTGGTTCTGCTTTGAGCAGTGGATTGGACTAGATGATCTCCTGAGATCTCTTCCAACCCTAATCTTCTATGATTCTATTAATGGTATGGAGAGCTAGAGGCCAGAGTAGTTCATGGGGGAGGAGTGCCAAGATCTCTGAAGGCCTGGCAATGGAATAGGCCTCCTTCACTGAACTGATCTAAGCATTGGGTTTCATTTAGACCTATTCTTATTTTGGCTTCATGGAATCCATACATTTAACCTCCATATTCTTAAGTTTTGTCCATCATTGTTTGAAGTTCTGTGTACAGTATAATATTCTCATTACCTCCCTTCCTGTTCAGAAAAGCACCTAAGCATGTGCTTAAATTCCTACGAACTTCAATGGGACTTAAGCTTGTCTTTAAAGTTAAGCATATATTTAAGTGCTGTGCTGAATTCAGGCCCTAATCTTTATAATTGTTGCGATGCTCTAGAGTTTATAACCTTTGTTGATTAAAATAGTCTATTCTATGGATATCTTTACTGTATTGTTTCATCACATACTTTAAAAAAGAAAGTTTGCATGGGGTGTTAATTACTTTGCTACCATAAAAGGCATGAATTACTGTCTAACTGACTTTCCCCAGTGCATTTCAAAGAGCAGATGTATATTATTATTGCACGTCACTTACACTGAGTCTGTGCAGTTCCAATAGGAAAAACTGATAACAGACATCTAAATTACCTGACTCTCACCACAGAAAAAGAAAAGATAAAGTGTAGTGGAAAGTGTTTTGTTTTTCTTAAAAATAATTACATGCCTCCCCCCTACTCTAAACCTTTCAATGGGGAAAGATTTTTTTAGACTGGAGAATACAGCAACCAGCCCACACAAGACATAATTCTGCTTTGCTCACAAAAGAAGCATATACACAGTTATTGTGAATGTAATTTCTTATCAGAGGGTTTTATAGGGATAAATTCATGAATATGCTCAGATACTATGGTGATGGGGGGGGTGGGGTGGGCCATGTAATACCCTGGATTGACTGATCTTTAATTGACAAAAGGCCAAGTAAAGACAAATGGTGCAGTCATCAGTTGCTGAATTAATATAAGGTAAAATATTGACCACAGTGAAGTCAAAGGCAGAACTCCCATTAACCTCAATGTGTGGCCAAGATTTCATCTATATATATTACGGCCCAGATCTTCAAAGGTATTTAGGCCACCTATCTTTAGTGGGTGATATTCACCCATATCTGACCTCTGACCTTTTTCCTTTTCTTTCAACAAGTTTACAGCTTTTGGACTTCTGCAAGGCAAAACTGCAAAGATTTGAACCAGGACTCCTGTGTGTCTCATGCAAAAAATTACAGGAGAATTTACTATATTCTTTACAAATTTCTAGTGACTTGTCTAACAGAAGGGGAAATCTCAAAACCACATAAAATAATTTGCTATCCTGCCTTGAAAAATGCACACTTTGCAGAAGAGCCTAAAAGGGCCTGTCAATAATTCTCCATGGCAAGACTCTTGGTAAAGCATAAGATACAGCACACATCTGAGTTATTGTAACTATGGCCTTCACCATGCCATAGGAAGCTTGTGACATAATATATCCTCGTGGGCATATTATGGGCCAAGGCCATGTGTTGTGTTTGTTTTCACCACTGGCAAAAACACAAGAGGCCATAAAATTCTATAGTTCCTACTGCTGTCTCTTGATACAGGCTAAAGCAAAGCTGTTACATGATGCTTGGGTTATATTTGATATACAATATTGCGGGCAAATTGCCTGATGTAGGCTATGATTTTGGCCTTCCAACAGAACTATAAATGTATTTTAGCTAATATTAGTCCCACTGGTAATGTAACAATGGTAAAGAATCATGGAAAAATGCTTTCTTCTAACATTAAACAAAGGACTTTATTAGAATAAGGGAAACAAAATTCTCCCTAAAGCTACTTTGTGTATTTCTCTCTCTCTGATTCACTATTGATCTTTTGTCTAGAACAGGGGTGGCCAAATTTACTGACCTTCCGAGCTGCATAAGACAATCTTCAGAAGTTCGAGAGCTGGAGCACACCTACTGGGAGCCAGAGCTCGGGGCTTCAGCCCCATGCCTGCTGAAGCCCCGATCTCCAGCAGGTGCCCCCTGCAGGGCTGAAGCCCCAGGACTCTCGTCCCCCCTGGACAGAAGCTCCTACCACACTGCAAGGCAGAAGTCTCAACCTCCCCCATCCTAAGTCTGATAGGTGGAGAATGGAGGGAGGTGGGGTGGGGGGCTTGTGAACCACACTTTAATGGTAAAAGAGCCACATGTGTCTCACAAGCCACTGTTTGAACACCGTCCAGAAGCTTCTATAGTTTCCACCTGATCCCCTTGCTTCCTGCTATGCATTTAAAGAAAAAGTAAATATTTAGGGCTGGTTGAAAATATTCCATCAAAACTTCTTTTTCAAAGGAAAACTAGGGTTTCAATGACATTTTTCATGAAAGGCAACTGTTTCCCCAAAACATATTGATTTTTCATTAGAAAACCAAAAATGCGTGGCTTAAAAAAAAAAGAGATTTGCTTGGTTTTTTTCGTCAGTTTTTGGCTGAAAATCTTCTGGTTTGGCTTGGCAAAACAAACAAAATGGGGTGGCTGTTTTTTGATGAAAAATTGAAATTTTCCATTGAAAATACAGATGAAAATGATTGTTTTTTTGTATCTGTTTCCCATCCCATTCACTGCTCAGCTGTGGAATTACTTACCCTCTGTGGAGGTTCCTTCCCCACTCTGAATTCTAGGGTACAGATGTGGGGACCTGCATGGAAAAAACCCCTAAGCTTATTTTTACCAGCTTAGGTTAAAACATATAGATTCCATTCAGCACAACTTATTTTATCAGCCATTTAAACAAAACAGAATCTAACGCATATCTAGCTAGATTACTTACTAAGTTCTCAGACTCTATTCCTGTTCTGTTTCCGGCAAAAGCATCACACAGACAGAGAGAGACTTTGTTTCTCCCTTCCTCCAGCTTTTGAAAGTATCTTGTCTCCTCATTGGTCATTGTGGTCAGGTGCCAGCGAGGTTATCCTAGCTTCTTAACCCTTTACAGGTGAAAGGGTTTTGCCTCTGGCCAGGAGGGATTTAAAGGTGTTTACCCTTCCCTTTATAGTTACGACACCCTCACATATGTGAAGACGTATCCCTTTGTTCCGGTGGAGGGGAGCTAAGGAGCGAGGTCTGCATTTGCCTGCGAAAATAAGAGACGGAGAGGGAGATTTTCCTCGGCAGAAATCGCACTAAGGTTGCATCACTGCCATTTGTCCCTTAGAAAATTTCCCCCTGGGAACCTTCTGTCGCCTACATCTATGCAGAGATAGATTTCTAACTATTAGTTGGGCACTGATATAGGAGGGGAGTGCAGTTCTGGAATCTCCCCCATCTCTGAGGCAGAATTTCAGTCAAAATGAGACTCACAGGCAATGGAGAAACCCACAGGAAAGGAGGATTTTGCCCTAAAACTTATCTTTGTTTTGAAAAAATGACACTATTTAATGTTATTAATTAATTGTAATGTTATTAATTAATTTTATTTATTAATTTTAATTGTATTTATTTAATTAATGTACTATATGTTACATGCCAACGTGGTACCGCCCTTGAACACACAAAAGTCCCGTATCACAGCAGGGCTAGAGCTTCTCCCTCCTAAGATCGGGGTCCCATTGTGGCAGGCACTGTACGAATGCATCGTAAGAGAGAATCCCTGACCCAAAGAATGCACAGACTCAATACAACTTTGAGTTAAATCAGAGCTACATACCTGTATGGGCTGCAGGATCTAGCCCTCACAGTTACTTTATATGTAAGTTCTGTTTTTCTTTTTTCTTTTTTCAATATGGATGCAAACTTCATAGATTTTAGTGTGACCTTCTGTGCCATATAATTCCATCCAGTTACTCCTTTATTGAAACCAGCTTATTACAATAGCAACAAGGTAGTTCAATGTTTTAGGGTAAATAGTTTTAAAATATATGATGTATGTAAGATGAAGCTAGATTCTTTTTTTAAATAAACACCTTTCTATCTGTTGACATAACCTCTATGGACCAGATCCTCCGCTAGTGTAAACTGGCATAGCTATTTTTTTTTATTTCTCTTTTTCCAAGCTAAAGCTAATGACAAATATATTAAATCTCTCACTAGCCCTCATTTTCTTAAATTATATACTTGGTGCAATATAGACTGAAAAGAATGTTGTGTTGCTGAGAGCAGAGTTATGTAATCTTTATATCTGTCTGATCTGAAAATATCATATTTCATGGGTATTATAGGTTTTCATTTTTTTCCATTTTGTGAGTGTCTGGAACCAGGTGAACATCAAGTATTGTTGAACAAGAGGATAATTTAAAAATCTCATGTTATCTGGAGGTGTGAGCGAATGAATTATCAAAGCCAACTCTCAAAATATATATCTGCAAGTGTTACAGTCCCACACATACATCTGCAAGTGTTACAATTTCACACATTTAAAAAGTAAACCGTAGTAGTTTTAAGAGAAATGACTCCTGTTATTTTCCACCAAGGAACGCAATACATAGTACTGCCACACTTATGGGTTATGTCTACACTGCAATAAAATACTCACAGCTGGCCTGTGTCAGCTGGCTTTGGCTAGGGGGCCTATAAATTTGCAGGTGGGAGGGTCCCAGAGTCTGGACTTCAGCCTGAACCCAAACATCTACACTGTAATTGTATAGCCCCACAGCCTGAGCCCTGTGACCCCAAGTCAGCTAACCTGGGCCTGGTGGGTTATTGCAGCGTAGATGTACCGATGATGTCTGAGCTCCAAATTTCCATTATTTATGAATGGGCAGAGAGTTTTCACAGTAGAACTCCAATTTCACGAGGACTCTGATAGGTCATTTTTTTCAGCTAGCTTCCTTTTTTTTTTTAAACCAAATTCTGAAAAAAATTGATTTGATGAAAGAGAGAAAATATCATATGAGTTATAAATATTCGTAAAGGACACAGTTGTGACCTTTGCAACCCAGAACATATCATGTTCTCCTCCTTCAAATCGCTTCTTCAAACTCTCCTTTGCCATGATACCTACACAAGACCTACACAACGGTTAGGCAGCAGGTGTGCTGAGACCACTGCCTGGCATGATGAGCAGGTTTGTCTCATTGTTTTCTTGCGCATCCTCATTTGTCTGTATCCACTTATCATCTCTTGCGATTGAGCGGTCTTTGGGGTGGGAGCTGTGTTTTGTTCTCTGTTTGTACAGCACCTAGCACAATGGGGTGCTGGTCCAGGACTGGGGCTCCTAGGTGCTAGTACAATACAAATAATAAATAATTATTTATTTGGGTATCAGCAGGAGGGCAATTTCTGTGGGACTACTCCCACTCAGGTGGGTGGCACCTTGGATCTGCCTCTTCCAATCCCCCATTTTGATGCCCAGCACATAGGAGCCAGCATGAAATCACAAGCAATCTGTGCTAGGTATAGAGCAGGAGCCACGAGGAACCAAACTCTGATTCTGACTCCTGGTCCGCTCTCAGGGCAGTGCAACGATGTCACTTTTTTGTCCAAAATAAAAGCCTGCCTTGTTGGAAGGATGTTGCCAGTTAGGACACTTTGAGCCAGGGTTTAGTGTGCTGGTTTTTCATGTGTGTTAATTGCAGGTTTAGGCTGGATTTAGTGAAACACTTAAATAAGGGCTTAAGTGCTTTGCTGGATCAGGTCATTAAAGTGAAAAATTAGAGAAAAATGTCTATGTGCCCCATAATTAGGAGGTATGCCACATGACAAAGAATTTAGATAATTTGCTGGTCAGTCTAATACCAAAGGTGAACAATGTAGTTTCACACTAGAAAAGTAAGCGTTGAGGCAATTATGGAAGCATTGGTCATGAGTGACTCCATAATGAAGCTTGCATGGAAAATGCGGTTAAAATTGGGATTTATTCCGTTGATTAAGGAAAATAAAATATTTCTTCCCCAAACTCGGACCATTTAAGGAAGATATCCAGATTAAATTTTTATGTAAGTTTTAAGACATTCCACTGAATGTGTGAAAAATTAGAAACACATCACAGTGACTAAATCTTGACATTTTTAAAATGGTTTAATGTCTTCAGGTCCCTCTCATTTAATATTGAAGACGTGTAAAACCTGGACTTTCTGCCTACATGCAGATGGTGTACATAATAACTTTTTATCCACTAAAGGAATTTTCACCATATTGTTTCCCTCTACATCAGTGGTTCTCAACTGTGGTCCACTGTTTGTTCAGGGAAAGCCCCTGGCAGGCCAAGCTGGTTTGTTTACCTGCCGCGTCCACAGGTTTGGCTGATCGCGGCTGCCACTGGCCGCAGTTCACCACTCCAGGCCAATGGGGGCTGCAGGAAGGGTGGCCAGAACATCCCTTGGCCCCCGCCACTTCCCGCACTCTCCCCATTAGCCTGGAGTGGTGAACTGTGATTAGTGGGAGCCGCGATCGGCCGAACCTGCAAACGTGGCAGGTAAACAGACTGACCCGGTGCACCAGGGGCTGTCCCTGAACAAATTGTGGACCACAGTTGAGAACCGCTGCTCTACATCATGATCAACATTTAATATTTTCATTTAAGAATATTTTCATTGCCAAGTATATATGTCATCCGATGGATGCTCCAGAATCTTAACCTTATTCAGGCCTAGTACAAATCAGACTTGGAATATTGTATATGCCTGATGGTATGTGGATTTGGATACCACAAAGCAGGGCACATAACAGCTTACATGGCTGCAGATGTATTATCACAATATTAGTCTAAGAAGCTGAAATAATTGCTTGGTAAGAAACCGACTAGACCTCACTTTCACTGTGCCTTTGCAGAGGTCTTAAAAGGATTCAGTCTGGTCAATATTTTAAAATGTCAAACATTAAGTCAACACCATCTACTTCCTATATATCTGGGAATTGAGCTCAGTTTGTGCAAGTGTGGCTCTGTGCTATGACTTGCACCCAGACCAGTGTCCTGAGTCCTGTAGTTGGCAGGAGCTCAGTTTTCAAAAATGTCCCATAAAATTTCACACATGCCCATTTACACACACCTAACCTATGTTTGTGCACAGACATTGAGGACCCGAGTACCTAACCACTCATTTACAGGCACAACTGCGGATTTTGCATCTGCAAATGCCATGTTTGTGCAATTTTGTGGATTGGTTTTTCAGAAGTCGCTTTTGAAAATGAAATCCTCCAAGTTAAACAAGGAGATGTTGATCAATATGAAACCAAATAACTGAGAACCAAAGGGATAGATCTCCAAAAACAAGCAAAGAAATTCCTCATACTGAAAGCAATTTAATAGACAAAAACCCACAGCATGTGTGTGGGCATGTACTAAGCTGGGGACCTACTCATATTCTAATCATAACCCATGATCTCCTAAGGTACATATGGAAAATCCCAGGCCACTCAACAGAATGCGTTATATTTTTTAACATAAAAGCAATTTATAGCAGAAAGCCTGCAAAATGACAGATTTTTTTGTATGCCTGAAATCATGACTAGTTTTAAGAACTGAAAATCAATAAATGATGTGTAAGGTGTGCAGGGTGGCCTAATATTAATTTAATAATAATACTGTGAAGAGGAAGAGATTTTATTTGTCTCAATCAAACATGGTGGCCATTGCCTTTGTGAAATGACCTAGGACAGGAATTCATGTCTCAACATTCTGCAGCTGTTTAACCAATACTTTGTACATGGTTATACATTTTATCTCAGTGTAAACTCAAAATCAAGCAACCCTAGAAAAATCAAGTTTGCTACAGTAAGGCATGTTGCTATAGATTGTTAGGTGGTGTAAATTGTCATAGCTCCACTGAAGTTCCTGCTAGACCTGGCCCCTGACCCGGCCACTTTGTACTGTCAAACCCAACTCCCACCTTTCCCCATCTGTGCACTCTGTTGATTTGGTTTCTGTGGTGAAGGCAAATAACGTTCAAATAGCCACACCCAGAATGGGCACAGGGGCTCGTCTTTCTACCATAGACGCGATACCTCTTCCAGCTCAGCCCATGCCAAGAACTGCCTAATGAGTGGCAGAAACCAAATTAAAATAAAATATTTGTGCTAGCTCCATTCAAGTCAGTGGAACTCTTCTGATTTACCTCATCTGAGAATCTGGGTGAAATCCTCACACCACCCCTGGCTCCTTTACACTGGGTAAAGGGGCCTAAAGGGGCCTGAGGTCTAAAGGGGCACTAAAAGCACTGTATCTGGCCTTGGGAGGATTCCTCTCACCCAGGCAATGCAGAAGACAGTAAGGCTGTCTTCCCAGGACTCCCTCCCAAGCCCTGGCATAAGGGATGTCGTCAGGAGGGGCATGATGAGGACCAGGAGACAGCAGGCAGTACTGAGGAGATTCTGGGCAATGCTGTGGCCCATAGGGTAGTCCAGAGAAGCTGCTATAACTTAGACAGGTCCCCAGAGCTCTCTAAGGGTAGGCCCATGCTGTGTATGGGACCTGGGCTTGTGGACTCAGTGTTTCCAAGCCCTCGTTTGAGAGTCCACACTGCATTGTAAACCTCGATTTGCAATTGCTGGCACTGGCTCTCACAGCTGTGCTAACACGTCCATACTGCACTACACAAACCTTCTGAGTCAGGGCTGAGGCTTGACCTGCTTCGGCACTGCAAAATGAGAGGGCTTGGATCTAAGTCACAGCAGGACTCGGGCTGTGACCCACCCCCAGCAGGGTCCTAGGACCTGGGTCCTGAGGGCTTGCTGGTCCAAGTCAAACTCATTTGTGTGTGTACCAAAGGCGGGCTTGGGCTCAAACCTGAGTCAGAGCCTGGGCTTGGCATGCAGTATATCCATACTCCAACGGCTGCTCCAGTCCCCAGAGCAGCCCAAGACTGGGAGGACACAAAGGTGGTTTAAAGCTACCATAACCCCCCCAGCCTCTGAGCTTGATATTATTATAAAGCCGGACCATTGGTCTGTTGCCGCAGTGTTTTTAGTTGTCCAATTCAACTGTATACTTTTTTTTTAAAGTGAACAAAACCAAAATACACCTGGAACTTTTATTGTGATAAGTGGTGCAGCACCAGATCTCACCCTCTGCCTTTTGGGTCAGATTTTATAATACTTATGGGTGCATTTATAAATAGCTTATAAGGGTTAATAAATGACTTATAGCTACTGTACATGTCATGTAGTCATGTACACTACATGTTATAGATGATTAGAAGCACATTAGTAGAGAATTATCAGCCATGGTTATAAACAACGTATTGACCTGCTGGATTCTATAATAATTCATTAACCAGTTATTAAAATATCTACTAATAATTTATTAGCCCTTTATAAACTAATTATAAATGTTCCCTTAATATAAAGCATGACTGCGTTTTGATTAGATCTACAAATTAAAATGGAAAGCCATTTGCAAATATTAAAAAAATGTAACAGCATCAGTTTAAATAGGAACTATAGATCTGAATAAATGTTTAGTTAAAAATAATAAAACTGAAAAAGTAAAGCCCCGCTCTCCTAGGTAAGAATTTTATGGGCAGATCTGAATATGAGAGACAGAAAGGGAGAGAATGATTATTTGAACTTCTTTTTTTCGGTAGCTGAGTCGAATTAGGTAGTGCTGTAGGCAGGAATGAAAGACGACAGAATGTTAATGCGTACGGGTAACATTTTGTTGCTGCCCAGTATAAAAATTTAAGACGCTCGACACTGCCTGGCAACTGTGATAAGAAACAGGACAGCATTTTAAAGATCCCCTGCTTTAAATTTTGAATAATATACTATCATGCTGTTTTAAAATAGCTAAAGTGCACACCAATCACACAAGCTTAAAAGGGTGTACTGGTTACATAAAATATAATACAGTACTGTTCAGCAAAGTGACATGTTCCAGATAGACTATAAAGCACAATATGAAATCAGTAACATATAACAGTGTTGGGAAATGTTTCAAAGACCCGCCAGGACCAAGAAATAACAAAAAGAGCTACAGTCGGATGATACATGACATGTGCAGGAAATAAGAAAATTAGATTTGGGTCGGGGACGAATGGAAGTTATGCATGAGGGTTAGCCATAAACACTTCTAACCATTCCTTGAATCCTGCCCAGCTCTTGAACTCCGTGGCAATGAGTTCCACAGCTTAGTT
This sequence comes from Dermochelys coriacea, assembly GCF_009764565.3. Taxonomy (NCBI): domain Eukaryota; kingdom Metazoa; phylum Chordata; order Testudines; family Dermochelyidae; genus Dermochelys; species Dermochelys coriacea. The sequence goes on along the minus strand of NC_050078.2, from coordinate 68,411,342 downwards.
ATGCATTGAGGGGGGAGAGGGAGGGGAGTAGTTTCCTTTTACCAGTTTTTAATTTTGTTGCTTTCACTTTCATCAGCTATCTCATAATATCAAGTAATTTACCCTCTATGCCATTCATTGTTATGTACCCTTAATGTTTTTTTGCGCTAAGCTCCATTACGATGGGCTGCTCTGCCTGCTTGCAAGCCCCCAGCCCAGGAACAAAAGACTGAGTGGTGTCAGGCAGTGTCAGAAGCTTTCCCAAGCGTGCAGCAGGAAAAGATAAATCTCAGCGCCTGGTTCCCCTGCTCACCTTTGCAGAGTGCAGCACGGCAGGTCCGTGCAGAAAAGAACAGGCCTGTCCCAGTCACGCCTGACTACTTGGGGTGGAAGGCGTGGGAGGTGTGTGTGTGTGTGTGTGAGGGTATGTACACACACATGCTTGGGAGAGCAGCTGCCTGAGTTGGGGATAGGGGATCAGAAAGTAAGGAGGATAGACTCTTTCAGGCAGGGTGTACCAGGTATTATGAAACTCTGCTTCAGAGGCCTGCAGCTGCCCTAGACAATGTGTGTGTCCCTCCTCCCGTGCTCAGGGAAGGTGTAATAGAAGGTTGGGGATTTCTTGCCACAACCTAAAAGACTGGAGAAAATATGGGGCTACTTGTCTCCAGCTGCCTCTGTGGGTTGCCGTGTCCTGATGTCCAGGTAACTGTTCCCAGTGCCTGTTTCAGATTTCTGTGCCGCTCCATTCCTGCCCCCCGCAGCAGGGGGCTAGGGAGTGATGAGCGGGACAGTGCCCCAGAAGAGGGAGAATAAGTACTGTAATGACGGTTTGTGTCTTTATAGCCCCACCCCTCCATATAAGGCCGGAAGGTTCCTTGGGCACGCTAATTCAAATTCAAGCCAATGGTGCGAAGGAAGATACCTGTGGCCATCTTCCCAGCTCAGAGACTTGGTTCTGAAAGGGGCCTCCTTGCTACCAGTCCTTCCAGGGCAGCCTAGTCCAGGCAGGTGTCACCTCGGCCCCCCTCCTACGGGGATGAAAACTCTCGGCCAAGGAAAATATGAGCTGTCGTCGGGCTCCTTGAGCATCCCCGCAGGCTGCCACCAGCGGTACTGCCATGAGTGGGCACTATTGCAAATACGGGCCCTCTCGACTTGCCAACCCCATAGCCAAAGGGATCTCCCCGGAAAAGAGAGTGGGTTACAAATGTTTCACATGGATATATGGAGCTTGCTGCTTCAGGTTCAGACAAATCAGTTCCCAACGACCCTAATGACCCGATGGGAGACCTTGTGGGAAGTTCACCTATTGAGTCATCAGAAAAGTTGACTGACACTCGTGACTCCTGCCAGACCCTGTGGAAAGGAATTGGGGTCCTGTGGCAAGTTGATGAAGGCTGTAAGGACAACAGGTGGAAATACCGCTCTGCCAGTGGTAGCTGGACCAAGTGCTTGGCCAGTAGCTGCCCTCTGTGGCCTTAGCTCCATCTGCATGTTTCCCAGAGTTAGTAGAAAATTTATCCATGCTTACCTGGAAATGTTGTTTTTGAGTGATAAGATTCACAAATCCAGTGCACCCTGCAGACAAATGGATCATCCAGAATAGAGGTGGGAATTGACGTATAAAGATTTGGGTTTGTTGTCATTAGGGAGAGTTTTTCATCCTGTGCAGGAGGAGATATTGTTTTTTTTCCTTCGAACTACATGTAACATACTCCATAATTTAGGACAGTAGAATTGAATTATCCTTGTTGTGGAAGTTCCCACAAGTGGAGAGAACTTTGGGGGACGGGGCCATTCTCTGATGCTAGTGGCTGAGAGTCTGGGTGTACCCCCAAGCTGCAAGCTGGCTGAAGTATCCAGCGTAACACAGCTGTGGCCCTTATTACGGGAGAGTGGTGAAGCACTGGAATGGATTCCCTAGGGAGGTGGTGGAATCTCTTTCCTTAAAGGTTTTTAAGGTCAGGGTTGACAAAGCCCTGACTGGGATGATTTAGTTGGGGTTGGCCCTGCTTTGAGCAGGGGGTTGGACTAGATGACCTCCTGAGGTCCCTTCCAACTCCGATATTCTATGATAATCTGAAGCACAGATATTCAGGGGGAGGGAGCTACTTAGGAAGCAACAATGCCAAAAAGATACCTAAGTGGACAGCAAATCAGATATGTACTTGCAGTGTAATTGCAGAATACATGGATAAATGCCAATGTAATTTTGGACTATGACTCACATCATAGAATTGGGAGAGAACGGTTCTCTGTATCGCATTGGTGAGAGGGCACCTGATATACGGCAAGCACTTTGGCGAACCTTGATGGTAAGCTGTCTGCAACTAGAGGGAATTCACAGAAGAGTAACCAGAACGATGATTGGTCTGGAGAGATTGCCTGTGAGGGCAGAGTGATATTGGGAAATATGTTCAGCTGGGCTAGTTACTATTAAAGGCAGATAAGTTTTTGATGGGTGTAAATGTAACAGACCCTGCTTGGGGTAATGGGATCAAACTGAACAAATGAAAGTTTTTGTGCTGAAAAAATCATGAGGTCAGTTTGACTGGAATCACCTCCCAAGGGAAGCAATAGAAGCCCCATCTAAAATGGATGTGTGAGGAGACATGCTTTCAAGAGTACTGTGTAAGGAATGAATCCAAGGACCAGCCATCTGCATGATTGTGCCTTGCACAATTCCAGTCCAAGTCAATAAGAGTTGTGTGCGTACATCTAATAAGATGACTGGGCCAGTGCATTGTGAAGAGGAGGGGGACAATATGAGCAATAGGGCTCTCCCATCTCTAATTTCTGTGGTCCTACTGTAAAGCATGAATTATTAGTTAACAGCACCGTAGATGGCCACTGGGTGGCATCTTTGCTCTGTCAAAAGGCTGTTGGAGCACCACTTATCTAGAGTTAAGAAACTTACTCTTAAAGGATATCAGACATGATTCAGCTCCCACTGAAGATTGTGAAGAGTTTCCCATTAGAAACTATGGGGCTAGGCCCATAGTTCTGAAGATTGTTTTTTGGCTAGCCCTGCTCGTTACAAGAGCCATGCAATCACAGATAAGAGAATTGTTGTTATTATTACAACTTTAAAACAGGATAGGCATGCTATTTTATGTGGGGGAGCTTGCTGCCAGCTGGAATGGTCAACCAGATGCCAAGTCCTGACTCAGAAAAGATGGCTGTGTCCGTTTTAATATAAAATAATAAACAAGGCATAGCCTCAGGGTGATATTTTAAAAAAACACCTCACTGATGGCCAAACTGCTCCCATTAAAGTCCCCAGTAAATCTCAAAATTACTTCAATGGAAACAAAGTTAAGCCAAAGATGCATGCTTTTGAAAATCTGTATCTGGTGGCTCGCTATATAGAAGAAGTCAGGATGCCACAATCTAAAGTAAACAAGAGCCCTGAGAATCTTGAAGTGAAAATATCTTGTACAAAATTTCATAGGACACAATATATGATAACTTCACTGGAGGAATGTGATTCTGTTGTTGTTCTGTCAAGTTAACTCAGTATAAGATGGCAATCAGTTTAAAATCAGATCAGCTGAATATACCTGCAGCTGCTTTGTCTGAAAAATTGGACAACTCTTCTGGAAAGGTTCTATAGCATTTCAGAGAACATTACAATTTTAATTTTTTTAAATCATCCTATAGAATTTAATATACAATCAGATCCCTGATAGAAAATGCTACAGAAGAGTTAAAAAATACCCCAAAGATTTCATTTCTATTTAGATGTGTAAATTGTAAGACTGTTTTTCCACAGGGTTTCAGCCCTAATAAACTCCCGTTCGGCTTATCGATATGGGAAACTCTTGTGTAAGGTGAATACTCTTCAGCAATGGATGGATGTTATTGGAATGCCCAATGGCTGAAGCAGGCTAAGGGCAGCCCAGAGCTGTGATCAAGTGGTGCAGGAGTGGTCAGGTATCCAGGAGATTAATTGGTAGTAGAGGCAGTTCAAGGCAATGGTCAGCATTCTCATAGGGGGTCAGTAGCTAAGAGATTCAATCCAAGGAGCTGAATGGGCAGGTTAGGTGGGTGAGGCAGCAAGGCATGGTCAGGCAAGGCAGCAACCAGCAGGCAATGGCCTGTTGGTCAGGCAACTTCCTTTTCCAGTTGGGGTCTTTACAGAGTCAAGTTATCCAGTGGGAATGCTGCTTGTCCAGCCAATCAGTGACTTGGGCTGTGGCTGCTGTGAAGCTATAGTCCCTGCTGGTCAGGGGTAGTGAGTCAGCATTGCCATGGCATGGTGGCTAAGGGTGATGCCTAGGGGCCTGAGTTTGATATTGAGGTCCTGACAGCCATAAACTGAGACAGGCAACCCAAAGAGGAATTTCAAAGACCAAATAAATGGCCTTCCAGGCACAATGAAGGCCATTAACAAAGGCACAAGTCTTTTTATTTAGGTTCTGATTCATTACTGATTGAAGTCAACAGGAAACTTTTGACCTTAATGGACTCTAAATTAGGCCCTTAAGGATCAATCCTGCTGCTGCTGAAAATCAACAGGTAAAGTTCCTGTTGATTTTAGTGTTGCAGGATCAGGATCTTGCATAGAAAATTTGATTTCTGAAGTGTTGAAATTACACTTAATCAATGACCCTACAAGTCTAGGAAAGATGGACAAGATCTTGGTTAGGAAAATCACCACTACTGTCAATACACAGAAACTACTTGCAATTCCAGACATCAAAGACCATGATAGGATTTTGGCAGAAGTCAGGAAGAAAAGATTTGTTTTATATTAATAGATATGGACTTATGCTCTTCTCTGATTTGTCCTCAAAAGAAAGCTAAGAGAAGGAATTTCTGCCTTTAGAAAAATAAATGGTTACAACAATGAGATTTAAAGAGGTCTTTTCCCCCGAAAATTGTCTATGGGTAAGGTCTGGATGTAAGCAAATTTTATTTCTTTTCTGAAATAATAATAATTGTAAAAAATCCTCTGAAAAAATAAACTAATCCTTCTCACAGTATGATTCAGACTTGTAACAAAGGCTCTGAACCATTCCATCAACTGCATTGTTACAGAGAGCCAGCTGAATGGTTCACAAAATCAACATGCAGCTTTAAAAGGCTGTGGTCAAATATACTTTAATGTACTATCTGCAGAAGTGTCAAAAGAGGTTAATAAATGTTTAATTTTCAGGATCTGAATTGTTGCCTATGGTTAATTAGCATTAATGTGGCTTCACTTAAAAAATGGATGATTGGTGCATTTAATTTAAGGTGACCGTATCTTCACAGTCTAATGCCAGAACACTTTTGCGGTGACACTTTTTTACTGGCATGAAATATTCATGCAAAAGAATACTTAAAAAAAAAGTCTATCTTGGTACTTGTATGGACCCCCTTTACTTTATTATCTGAGCATCTCACATTCTTCCATGTGTTTAATTATCTTCAACATCTTTCCACTGTGGCAGGGAAGGGATGTCATCCCCCTTTTATAACTGAGGAACTGAGCCGCAAATGACTTTTCCAAGGCCACACAGGAAGTGTGTGGCAGAGCAGAGAATCTAATGAATCTAAGTCTTGCAAGTCCCAAAGTTACACTCTGACTATTGGACCATCCTTCCTCTCCTACATGAGGTGGTGTCATGATTGCCAACTTTTGACTCAACAGTGACATATGCCTGTTTCTCAGAAGGGAGTGTTTTCTTTCCGTTAATTTTATGTTCTGAATGAGTTTGTCCTGAAACACTGAGCAAGTGTCATTATCCTTCCCTTTGAGCAAAAGAATGGCTTTGATAGCATTTACGCTCATTCGACTTTTCACTGAAAACCCTTTTCATCACACCAAACACTCGTTCCATTGTGCCATTTGCTTCAGGTAAACAGAGTAATTTTATTCTTTAGAGCAATACGTCTTGACCAAATGTTTTTGTAGACATAAAAAGAAATGTTTTGAATGATGAAATAAAAAATCAGGACATTTCAGGTGTCCTGAAAGATGCTCCGGGAACACCAGGATATTGTCTGAAGAAGTGGAACTGTCCAAGTAAAACTGAAAGGCATGGTCACTTGAATTTAGTTCTTCAGGGTTGTAATGGGCCTTTTGGGTTAGAGTCAATGAGAACTTTAACTTTGCCTCCTAAACTTTTCCCCACTTTTAGAGCAGAACTCAAATTGCAATTCTTTTTGCTGGTCAGAAATGTTTGTACAGCAGGTGGTTTTATCGATTCTGGTTTCCAGGCAGGATCAGGACCAAAAGTACTGAAAAACCATAAATACGGTCATTCTTGCAGTATTTCTCTCCGCAGCCAGAAGAGTAAGTGCCAGATTTCTTTCAAGAAAGTCAATTCTCATTGTCTTAAGAACCCAGTTTGGTAGACTTGAGAAGTTCAGAACGGCTTTGTGACTTTGGATGCTTATCTGAACGCCTAACCTTTTCAGGTTCACCCAGAAGTCATCCTGTCAATAGAAGTGGAGTTCACCTTAAACAGAATTTTCAGACGAGACAAAATTGTGATTCAGTTCAGTTTCCATTAAACATTTCCATTGCACTTTCTGCAAGAGTATACATGTTGACATCTATAATTTGGCCAAATTCCAAGTTGGTTAATAATTGTCCGCCTACCAAAAAATGCCTCCTGGAACTCTAAATGGATTTGGTGCTCTTTCATATCAGATACTGTGTGATCTGTTGTGCTACCCTATTGGGGACAGTAAAATGCCAACTATATTTCACCCTAATGATAGTAACATTTCAAGGGTAAAGTGATCTTTATTTTTAATTATTAATATTATTATTTGTATTAAGGTAGTGCCTGGAGGTTCCATTCATGAACCAGAAGCACGTTGTGCTCGATGCTGTACAAACAAAAAGATGTTCCCTGCCCCAAAGTGTTGTATCTATAACTAGTACAGTAGTTTAAATTTGTAAAACACGTTGGGATCATTTTACATGAAAGATGCTCTATGCATGTAAGTTTATATATTGATAGTAGAACATCAAATATGTAGGTTTTTATTATTGATAGTGAAACATAAAATACAGCACCATAGGGACAGCACTTCCAATGAAGCAATTCGATTGGGCACTGAGGTACAAGGAAAAAGGCATTTCAGTGTGCATATGTATATTTATGTGCTTTATCTTGTCCACTTGACAAGCAATAATGCAATAAAGCAATAATGCATTTTCTGTGTCTCACACAGAGGATGTTGAATTCAGGTGAGGAAAATGCAGCAGAAGCCGGTGTACTTTTAAGAACCAAATATTGAGTCTCCATGAATAAATCTTTAACTGTAAAGGAACGAGAAGAAAAATACAGAAACCACAGGATATGCTAGCAGAATGTTTTACAAAGTTCCCCACAAAGCGTCGTTTGCTCTTGAAGGCCTAACTACCTCTAGTATGGGGAGCTGAGGAACTATTCACAAATTAAGGATTCAGATTCCATAATCTACCTTTTCCCCAGTTCTACATACAGTGTATGCATGTACAACAGTAATAAACACAGATCTGCAGCTACTGAGTTCTTTGAGCTATTATGAGCATTGTGCTTCACCATAAATTAAATATGTTGGTCTGGAAAATATCAACTGTTTTTAATAGGCATTAATCTATCGGGTTTTATTTCCGTGACTACAATGAGTACAGTATGTTGTGCCTCTCTCAGAATTAACAGGCTATAGCTTGCAGATATGCCAGGATGATCATTATTTTCTTTATAGTTCTCTTTATTCATGCTGGTGCATATAAATAAAAACCAGTGCCTTTGTGTCGTAAGAAGAGAGGAGTGCATAATAAATAGATTAGGGTTTATGTAGTTTTAGGTAGTCTTTGCAGAATTAGGTAAATAATAGTCTATGTATGTTCTCTTGAAAATATATTAGGACTTGAAGCAATTTGTCTTGTATGAATAGATGATTGATGATTCAGTCCAATAGTAGGTAAGGGAGGCAGTATGTCTCAGTGGCTTGAGCACTGGACTGGGTTCTATTCCCAATTCTGCCACTGGCCTGCTGGGTGACTTTGGACAGCTTTCCCTCCATGTCTCAGGTTCCCCTTTCTAAGTGCTTTTCATCAGTGGATCTCAGAGCACTTTGATAAGAGCGTGGTATTATTATAAAGCCGATCCATTGGTCTGCTGCTGCGTGTTTGTAGTTATCCAATTCAACCGTATACTTTTATTTTTTAAAGTGAGCAAAACCAAAACACACCTGGACCTTTTGTTGTGATAAGTGGTTGCTTGGAGGGCTAATACCTATTACATTGAATTTGAGGGCTGACATAAATTCTAATATAGATATTTTACCTATTGTTTTGAAGAGTGACTCCAAGAACTCCTTGACCTTACATAGCCGCATAGCAAAGGAGCATTTGGGGATTTATCTGAAAGAATTCTGACAGATGTTCGGAATGATTTTGTGAGTGTTGCTGTATATATACATAAAGGTAAAATCGTCTCTTCTATTCAGGTTCTTATGCTGGGCCTATCAATCGAATATTAAGTGCATTCCTGAAATGCCTTAATGAACTCATCCTCACAACAACCCTGTGTAATGGGGAAATACTATTATCCCCATTTGAAAGACGATGAAGAACTCAGGCACAAATATGGTAAGTGCCCATGGTCTCACAGGGAAACTGTGGCAGAGATCTCCTGAGTCCCAGTCTCGTGCCTTAACCAAAAGATCATTCCAACTGCTCCACTAAGTAATATTTATAAGTGCTTGGTGTAGAATATTATGGAAACTCTAGTCTCAGCTCCTAAATTAAGGCTGAGTTGAGGTTTGCATTTAGAGCATGGATTCTGCCTGTGATGCCAGGCAATAACTATAGGATTATGACTGAAAGATTTTAGTGTTCATGGTCCCAGATTAGATTAAACTGATTTTAAAGGCACATTTGTTCTTTTTTTACTTTTACTTTTGCCATTCTTTACTTGTTCAAAATTACTTAATGTTTGAGAAGTTCCAGGGCATCAAAAGCAAAAATAAGAAAAAATTTAAAATGATTAAATAAAAGGCCCTAATTTTCATCAAAATTTCAACAACAACAAAATTAGGAAGAATTTTTCACTTACATTTATTTCACCCCCTGCAGAGCTGATCAAAGTTTTTGAAATGCTAATAAAATTTCAAATTTAGAAACTGAGAAAAATTAATTCCCAACCCACCTCACCCGTTTTTGACCCACTCTAAGTATAAAGCTTCTCCATCTGGAGAAACAGTGTAGGGCTTGTCCACAAAGGGAAACTGACCAGCAGACCTATAGTGGTATAATTATCCAGCTGTAGCTATGCTGGAATCTCTCTCTCCCCATGTGGACACTATATTCCAGAATAAAAGTGATTTATAAAGAGCTGATTTTATAAAGTGACTTACAAAATCACTTTTATTCTGGAATAGAGTGTCCACATGGGGAGAGAGAGATTCCAGCATAGCTATAGCGGGATAATTATACCCATGTAGACAATTTCCCTTTGTAGACAAGACAAGTCTGTAGGTGTGGCAGTCAGAAGATCTGCTTTCTAGTCTCATCTCTTGACACTCAACATGGCCTTGGGCTAGTCACTTAATCACTCTATCTTTTCCGACATAAAATGAGAACAGTAAAACTTACCTACTTCACAGGTGTTTTGCAATGATTAATTAGCTAATATTTGCAAAATGCTTTGGAGGTATAAAGAGCTATATATAGATGTTAGCCTTAACATAGTGCCTTTGATTTCTGTAATCGCTTCTCTGAAGTATTGTCAATAAATTATCTTGATTCAGAGAGCTAGACAACAAGGTGCTTTACAGCGTAATAGTAATTTTTGCAATGCTATCATTTTAAAAAGTGGAGCTTGATTTGGTGTGGGATAGTTATGCTATCAAATCTGGGTGACTAGGATTGAGAATGGAAATACCAACTCAACATGAACTACTGAGTTTTAGACACCATAGGTTTCAGAGTAGCAGCCGTGTTAGTCTGTATTCGCAAAAAGAAAAGGAGTACTTGTGGCACCTTAGAGACTAACAAATTTATTAGAGCATAAGCTTTCGTGAGCTACAGCTCACTTCATCGGATGCATTTGGTGGAAAAAACAGAGGAGAGATTTATATACACACACACAGAGAACATGAAACAATGGGTTATCATACACACTGTAAGGAGAGTGATCACTTAAGATAAGCCATCACCAACAGCAGGGGGGGGAAGGAGGAAAACCTTTCATGGTGACAAGCAGGTAGGCTAATTCCAGCAGTTAACAAGAATATCAGAGGAACAGTGGGGGGTGGGGTGGGAGGGAGAAATACCATGGGGAAATAGTTTTACTTTGTGTAATGACTCATCCATTCCCAGTCTCTATTCAAGCCTAAGTTAATTGTATCCAGTTTGCAAATTAATTCCAATTCAGCAGTCTCTCGTTGGAGTCTGTTTTTGAAGCTTTTTTGTTGAGTATAGCCACTCTTAGGTCTGTGATCGAGTGACCAGAGAGATTGAGTGTTCTCCAACTGGTTTTTGAATGTTATAATTCTTGACGTCTGATTTGTGTCCATTCATTCTTTTACGTAGAGACTGTCCAGTTTGGCCAATGTACATGGCAGAGGGGCATTGCTGGCACATGATGGCATATATCACATTGGTAGATGCGCAGGTGAACGAGCCTCTGATAGTGTGGCTGATGTGATTAGGCCCTATGATGGTATCCCCTGAATAGATATGTGGACAGAGTTGGCAACGGGCTTTGTTGCAAGGATAGGTTCCTGGGTTAGTGGTTCTGTTGTGTGGTGTGTGGTTGCTGGTGAGTATTTGCTTCAGATTGGGGGGCTGTCTGTAAGCAAGGACTGGTCTGTCTCCCAAGATCTGAGAGAGCGATGGCTCGTCCTTCAGGATAGGTTGTAGATCCTTGATGATGCGTTGGAGGGGTTTTAGTTGGGGGCTGAAGGTGATGGCTAGTGGCGTTCTGTTGTTTTCTTTGTGGGGCCTGTCCTGTAGTAGGTGACTTCTGGGTACTCTTCTGGCTCTGTCAATCTGTTTCTTCACTTCAGCAGGTGGGTACTGTAGTTGTAGGAATGCATGATAGAGATCTTGTAGGTGTTTGTCTCTGTCTGAGGGGTTGGAGCAAATGCGGTTATATCGTAGCGCTTGGCTGTAGACAATGGATCGAGTGGTATGATCTGGATGAAAGCTAGAGGCATGTAGGTAGGAATAGCGGTCAGTAGGTTTCCGATATAGGGTGGTGTTTATGTGACCATCGCTTATTAGCACCGTAGTGTCCAGGAAGTGGATCTCTTGTGTGGACTGGTCCAGGCTGAGGTTGATGGTGGGATGGAAATTGTTGAAATCATGGTGGAATTCCTCAAGAGCTTCTTTTCCATGGGTCCAGATGATGAAGATGTCATCAATGTAGCGCAAGTAGAGTAGGGGCATTAGGGAACGAGAGCTGAGGAAGCGTTGTTCTAAGTCAGCCATAAAAATGTTGGCATACTGTGGGGCCATGCGGGTACCCATCACAGTGCCGCTGATTTGAAGGTATACATTGTCACCAAATGTGAAATAGTTATGGGTCAGGACAAAGTCACAAAGTTCTGCCACCAGGTTAGCCGTGACAGTATCGGGGATACTGTTCCTGACGGCTTGTAGTCCATCTTTGTGTGGAATGTTGGTGTAGAGGGCTTCTACATCCATAGTGGCTAGGATGGTGTTTTTAGGAAGATCACCAATGGACTGTAGTTTCCTCAGGAAATCGGTGTTGTCTCGAAGATAGCTGGGAGTGCTGGTAACGAAGGGCCTGAGGAGGGAGTCTACATAGCCAGACAATCCTGCTGTCAGGGTGCCAATGCCTGAGATGATGGGGCGTCCAGGATTTCCAGGTTTATGGATCTTGGTTAGCAGATAGAATACCCCAGGTCCTGGCTCCAGGGGTGTGTCTGTGCGGATTTGTTCTTGTGCTTTTTCAGGGAGTTTCTTGAGCAAATGCTGTAGTTTCTTTTGGTAACTCTCAGTGGGATCAGAGGGTAATGGCTTGTAGAAAGTGGTGTTGGAGAGCTGCCTAGTAGCCTCTTGTTCATACTCTGACCTATTCATGATGACGACAGCACCTCCTTTGTCAGCCTTTTTGATTATGATGTCAGAGTTGTTTCTGAGGCTGTGGATCGCACTGTGTTCTGCATGGCTGAGGTTATGGGGTAAGCGATGCTGCTTTTCCACAATTTCAGCTCGTGCACGTCGGCGGAAGCAGTCTATGTATAAATCCAGGCTGCTGTTTCGACCTTCAGGAGGAGTCCACCTAGAATCCTTCTTTTGTAGTGTTGGCAGGAAGGTCTCTGTGGGTTAATATGTTGGTCAGAGGTGTGTTGGAAATATTCCTTGAGTCTGAGACGTCGAAAATAGGATTCTAGGTCACCACAGAACTGTATCATGTTCGTGGGGGTGGAGGGGCAAAAGGGGAGGCCCCGAGATAGGACAGATTCTTCCGCTGGGCTAAGAGTATAGTTGGATAGATTAACAATATTGCTGGGTGGGTTACGGGAACCATTGTTGTGGCCCCTTGTGGCATATAGTAGTTTAGATAGCTTAGTGTCCTTTTTCTTTTGTAGAGAATCAAAGTGTGTTTTGTAAATGGCTTGTCTAGTTTTTGTAAAGTCCAGCCACGAGGAAGTTTGTGTGGAAGGTTGGTTCTTTATGAGAGTATCCAGTTTTGAGAGCTCATTCTTAATCTTTCCCTGTTTGCTGTAGAGGATGTTGATCAGGTGGTTCCGCAGTTTCCTTGAGAGTGTGTGGCACAAGCTGTCAGCATAGTCTGTGTGGTATGTAGATTGTAATGGATTTTTTACCTTCAGTCCTTTCGGTAGGATGTCCATCTGTTTGCATTTGGAGAGGAAGATGATGTCTGTCTGTATCTGTGCGAGTTTTTTCATGAAGTTGACAGATTTCCACTCTATACGGCTAAATTCAGTGCCTTGCATAATCACAGGTTTCAGGTAGCAGCCGTGTTAGTCTGTATTCGCAAAAAGAAAAGGAGTACTTGTGGCACCTTAGAGACTAACAAATTTATTAGAGCATAAGCTTTCGTGAGCTACAGCTCACTTCATCGGATGCATTTGGTGGAAAAAACAGAGGAGAGATTTATATACACACACACAGAGAACATGAAACAATGGGTTTATCATACACACTGTAAGGAGAGTGATCACTTAAGATAAGCCATCACCAACAGCAGGGGGGGAAGGAGGAACAACCTTTCATGGTGACAAGCAGGTAGGCTAATTCCAGCAGTTAACAAGAATATCAGAGGAACAGTGGGGGGTGGGGTTGGAGGGAGAAATACCATGGGGAAATAGTTTTACTTTGTGTAATGAATCATCCATTCCCAGTCTCTATCAAGCCTAAGTTAATTGTATCCAGTTTGCAAATTAATTCCAATTCAGCAGTCTCTCGTTGGAGTCTGTTTTTGAAGCTTTTTTGTTGAAGTATAGCCACTCTTAGGTCTGTGATCGAGTGACCAGAGAGATTGAAGTGTTCTCCAACTGGTGTTTGAATGTTATAATTCTTGACGTCTGATTTGTGTCCATTCATTCTTTTACGTAGAGACTGTCCAGTTTGGCCAATGTACATGGCAGAGGGGCATTGCTGGCACATGATGGCATATATCACATTGGTAGATGCGCAGGTGAACGAGCCTCTGATAGTGTGGCTGATGTGATTAGGCCCTATGATGGGATCCCCCTGAATAGATATGTGGACAGAGTTGGCAACGGGCTTTGTTGCAAGGATAGGTTCCTGGGTTAGTGGTTCTGTTGTGTGGTGTGTGGTTGCTGGTGAGTATTTGCTTCAGATTGGGGGGCTGTCTGTAAGCAAGGACTGGTCTGTCTCCCAAGATCTGAGAGAGCGATGGCTCGTCCTTCAGGATAGGTTGTAGATCCTTGATGATGCGTTGGAGGGGTTTTAGTTGGGGGCTGAAGGTGATGGCTAGTGGCGTTCTGTTGTTTTCTTTGTTGGGCCTGTCCTGTAGTAGGTGACTTCTGGGTACTCTCCTGGCTCTGTCAATCTGTTTCTTCACTTCAGCAGGTGGGTACTGTAGTTGTAGGAATGCATGATAGAGATCTTGTAGGTGTTTGTCTCTGTCTGAGGGGTTGGAGCAAATGCGGTTATATCGTAGCGCTTGGCTGTAGACAATGGATCGAGTGGTATGATCTGGATGAAAGCTAGAGGCATGTAGGTAGGAATAGCGGTCAGTAGGTTTCCGATATAGGGTGGTGTTTATGTGACCATCGCTTATTAGCACCGTAGTGTCCAGGAAGTGGATCTCTTGTGTGGACTGGTCCAGGCTGAGGTTGATGGTGGGATGGAAATTGTTGAAATCATGGTGGAATTCCTCAAGAGCTTCTTTTCCATGGGTCCAGATGATGAAGATGTCATCAATGTAGCGCAAGTAGAGTAGGGGCATTAGGGAACGAGAGCTGAGGAAGCGTTGTTCTAAGTCAGCCATAAAAATGTTGGCATACTGTGGGGCCATGCGGGTACCCATCACAGTGCCGCTGATTTGAAGGTATACATTGTCACCAAATGTGAAATAGTTATGGGTCAGGACAAAGTCACAAAGTTCTGCCACCAGGTTAGCCGTGACAGTATCGGGGATACTGTTCCTGACGGCTTGTAGTCCATCTTTGTGTGGAATGTTGGTGTAGAGGGCTTCTACCTCCATAGTGGCTAGGATGGTGTTTTTAGGAAGATCACCAATGGACTGTAGTTTCCTCAGGAAATCGGTGGTGTCTCGAAGATAGCTGGGAGTGCTGGTAACGAAGGGCCTGAGGAGGGAGTCTACATAGCCAGACAATCCTGCTGTCAGGGTGCCAATGCCTGAGATGATGGGGCGTCCAGGATTTCCAGGTTTATGGATCTTGGGTAGCAGATAGAATACCCCAGGTCCTGGCTCCAGGGGTGTGTCTGTGCGATTGTTCTTGTGCTTTTTCAGGGAGTTTCTTGAGCAAATGCTGTAGTTTCTTTTGGTAACTCTCAGTGGGATCAGAGGGTAATGGCTTGTAGAAAGTGGTGTTGGAGAGCTGCCTAGTAGCCTCTTGTTCATACTCTGACCTATTCATGATGACGACAGCACCTCCTTTGTCAGCCTTTTTGATTATGATGTCAGAGTTGTTTCTGAGGCTGTGGATCGCACTGTGTTCTGCATGGCTGAGGTTATGGGGTAAGCGATGCTGCTTTTCCACAATTTCAGCTCGTGCCGTCGGCGGAAGCAGTCTATGTATAATCCAGGCTGCTGTTTCGACCTTCAGGAGGAGTCCACCTAGAATCCTTCTTTTTGTAGTGTTGGCAGGAAGGTCTCTGTGGGTTAATATGTTGGTCAGAGGTGTGTTGGAAATATTCCTTGAGTCTGAGACGTCGAAAATAGGATTCTAGGTCACCACAGAACTGTATCATGTTCGTGGGGGTGGAGGGGCAAAAGGGGAGGCCCCGAGATAGGACAGATTCTTCCGCTGGGCTAAGAGTATAGTTGGATAGATTAACAATATTGCTGGGTGGGTTACGGGAACCATTGTTGGGGCCCCTTGTGGCATATAGTAGTTTAGATAGCTTAGTGTCCTTTTTCTTTTGTAGAGAATCAAAGTGTGTTTTGTAAATGGCTTGTCTAGTTTTTGTAAAGTCCAGCCACGAGGAAGTTTGTGTGGAAGGTTGGTTCTTTATGAGAGTACCAGTTTTGAGAGCTCATTCTTAATCTTTCCCTGTTTGCTGTAGAGGATGTTGATCAGGTGGTTCCGCAGTTTCCTTGAGAGTGTGTGGCACAAGCTGTCAGCATAGTCTGTGTGGTATGTAGATTGTAATGGATTTTTTACCTTCAGTCCTTTCGGTATGATGTCCATCTGTTTGCATTTGGAGAGGAAGATGATGTCTGTCTGTATCTGTGCGAGTTTTTTCATGAAGTTGACAGATTTCCACTCTATACGGCTAAATTCAGTGGCTTGCATAATCACAGGTTTCAGAGTAGCAGCCGTGTTAGTCTGTATTCGCAAAAGAAAAGGAGTACTTGTGGCACCTTAGAGACTAACAAATTTATTAGAGCATAAGCTTTCGTGAGCTACAGCTCACTTCATCGGATGCATTTGGTGGAAAAAACAGAGGAGAGATTTATATACACACACACAGAGAACATGAAACAATGGGTTTATCATACACACTGTAAGGAGAGTGATCACTTAAGATAAGCCATCACCAACAGCAGGGGGGGGAAGGAGGAAAACCTTTCATGGTGACAAGCAGGTAGGCTAATTCCAGCAGTTAACAAGAATATCAGAGGAACAGTGGGGGGTGGGGTGGGAGGGAGAAATACCATGGGGAAATAGTTTTACTTTGTGTAATGACTCATCCATTCCCAGTCTCTATTCAAGCCTAAGTTAATTGTATCCAGTTTGCAAATTAATTCCAATTCAGCAGTCTCTCGTTGGAGTCTGTTTTTGAAGCTTTTTTGTTGAAGTATAGCCACTCTAGGTCTGTGATCGAGTGACCAGAGAGATTGAAGTGTTCTCCAACTGGTTTTTGAATGTTATAATTCTTGACGTCTGATTTGTGTCCATTCATTCTTTTACGTAGAGACTGTCCAGTTTGGCCAATGTACATGGCAGAGGGGCATTGCTGGCACATGATGGCATATATCACATTGGTAGATGCGCAGGTGAACGAGCCTCTGATAGTGTGGCTGATGTGATTAGGCCCTATGATGGTATCCCCTGAATAGATATGTGGACAGAGTTGGCAACGGGCTTTGTTGCAAGGATAGGTTCCTGGGTTAGTGGTTCTGTTGTGTGGTGTGTGGTTGCTGGTGAGTATTTGCTTCAGATTGGGGGGCTGTCTGTAAGCAAGGACTGGTCTGTCTCCCAAGATCTGAGAGAGCGATGGCTCGTCCTTCAGGATAGGTTGTAGATCCTTGATGATGCGTTGGAGGGGTTTTAGTTGGGGGCTGAAGGTGATGGCTAGTGGCGTTCTGTTGTTTTCTTTGTTGGGCCTGTCCTGTAGTAGGTGACTTCTGGGTACTCTTCTGGCTCTGTCAATCTGTTTCTTCACTTCAGCAGGTGGGTACTGTAGTTGTAGGAATGCATGATAGAGATCTTGTAGGTGTTTGTCTCTGTCTGAGGGGTTGGAGCAAATGCGGTTATATCGTAGCGCTTGGCTGTAGACAATGGATCGAGTGGTATGATCTGGATGAAAGCTAGAGGCATGTAGGTAGGAATAGCGGTCAGTAGGTTTCCGATATAGGGTGGTGTTTATGTGACCATCGCTTATTAGCACCGTAGTGTCCAGGAAGTGGATCTCTTGTGTGGACTGGTCCAGGCTGAGGTTGATGGTGGGATGGAAATTGTTGAAATCATGGTGGAATTCCTCAAGAGCTTCTTTTCCATGGGTCCAGATGATGAAGATGTCATCAATGTAGCGCAAGTAGAGTAGGGGCATTAGGGAACGAGAGCTGAGGAAGCGTTGTTCTAAGTCAGCCATAAAAATGTTGGCATACTGTGGGGCCATGCGGGTACCCATCGCAGTGCCGCTGATTTGAAGGTATACATTGTCACCAAATGTGAAATAGTTATGGGTCAGGACAAAGTCACAAAGTTCTGCCACCAGGTTAGCCGTGACAGTATCGGGGATACTGTCTCTACGTAAAAGAATGAATGGACACAAATCAGACGTCAAGAATTATAACATTCAAAACCAGTTGGAGAACACTTCAATCTCTCTGGTCACTCGATCACAGACCTAAGAGTGGCTATACTTCAACAAAAAAGCTTCAAAAACAGACTCCAACGAGAGACTGCTGAATTGGAATTAATTTGCAAACTGGATACAATTAACTTAGGCTTGAATAGAGACTGGGAATGGATGAGTCATTACACAAAGTAAAACTATTTCCCCATGGTATTTCTCCCTCCCACCCCACCCCCCACTGTTCCTCTGATATTCTTGTTAACTGCTGGAATTAGCCTACCTGCTTGTCACCATGAAAGGTTTTCCTCCTTCCCCCCCCTGCTGTTGGTGATGGCTTATCTTAAGTGATCACTCTCCTTACAGTGTGTATGATAAACCCATTGTTTCATGTTCTCTGTGTGTGTGTATATAAATCTCTCCTCTGTTTTTTCCACCAAATGCATCCGATGAAGTGAGCTGTAGCTCACGAAAGCTTATGCTCTAATAAATTTGTTAGTCTCTAAGGTGCCACAAGTACTCCTTTTCTTTAGACACCATAGAATCCCAAAATGCAACATGAAAAAGTGATAGCTTTTGGCTGTCTTGGTAGGATAACAGCAGCCCTCTGTTAACACAGGTGGAGTGAAAATCCATATGTTGCAATCAGAAAATGTAATTCAATTATAAATAAAAGAAAATCCAAAATATCTTGCGTAGACCGCATAGACTGTCGGTCCTTCATCAGTTGAGACTGAGCCGATCACAACACGTCTTCCAATCTTCTCTTGCTCTGGCCATCCTTCGCCATGCTTGTCCATATCTCCTCATTAGGAAGTCAGCCCAGCTCTTTGGAGGCTGACCATGTGGCCGATTCTCTTCTCGCAGCTACCACTCAGATATAGCTGCGGTCCATCTGTTGTCGCTGAGTCGGGCCACATGTCCCACCCACCGCATTGAACTGCTTTCAACAACAAAGTCTCACACTCTAGACTGCTGCGTAATTATTTCATTGGGGATGTGATCGTGGAGCAAAACGCCCAAAAATTTTCATTCCATCACCCTCTGTGTGACAGACAGTTGATGTTCTTCAATCTTTGTCAGCAACCATGTTTCGCTACCATATAACATCGCTGGAAACACGGTCAAGTTAAAAATATTTGCACGAGTTGTTTTGCCAATCTTTCCTTGGAGGATGTCCTTGATGTCATTGAATGCGCACCATCCAGCTTTTTTTTCTGGGCAACAGTTCGCCTTTCTGATCATGACGCATGTTGACTTCCTGGCCCAAATAATCTTAGGAAAGAATTATTTCTGATGATGTTATATTAAAAGATGTGTATACACAATATTTGAAAGAAATTTTATGAGAAGCTCTTCATTATATTTAAATAAGCTGCTTCTCCCTCTCACAGTACAGAAGATAATAGCTGAATATTTTCTGAATTGCCTTAGAATAGTGGATGATATTATTTCATCAAGCATCAAATGCCTTTATATTCTATGATTTAGTTTTTCATAACACACACAATGTATTTTCACCCCTAAAGTGAAATCCTAGCCCTACTAAAAAAAATGGGAGGTTTGCTATTTACTTCAACAGGGCCAAGATTTTACCCCTTGTGTCAAATTCTGTTCACTTCCCTAACATGAGTCCCGCCATTGGAGTCAATGGGCCATATTCTGATATTACAGTAGTAGTACCATTGGTTTCAGAGTAGCAGCCGTGTTAGTCTGTATCCACAAAAAGAACAGGAGGACTTGTGGCACCTTAGAGACTAACAAATTTATTTGAGCATAAGCTTTCATGAGCTACAGCTCACTTTATCGGATGCATGTAGCTCATGAAAGCTTATGCTAAAGTAATTTGTTAGTCTCTAAGGTGCCACAAGTCCTCCTGTTCTTTTTAGTAGTACCATTATAACTCTCTGATTTACACCAGCGTCAATGAGATCAGAATCTGGTCCAATGAGAGTACATGTATAAAGCAAACAGAATTTGATCCTTAAAATGAAGAAAACATTATTTAATTTGCATTTTTATTTTATTGCTTATAATTAATGTCTCTCTATATACATTATAGGCTGCACTGATAGCACCACCGACAATTGCCTATCACTTCCCATTATAGTACCCTGTTTCCAGTTGCTTATACTTTGCTTTCAGCCCCATTTGGGCTGAAATTTTCCATACCAGGTGTCTGCCTCAGACTGATTTTTGTTCAAAGTTTCAAAGAATGAAATTTGGGGATAATATGTTGTTTTGCTCATATTGGAAATAATTCGTATGACTGTTTCGTTGAGAAGCACGAGTGGGGACTCGAAATTTGGCACGGGAAGTCTCCCTGGTGTCAAGAATATGCTGTTTCCTGTCCTTATGAAAAGATGCCCAAGTTTGGCCAAGTTATAAGTCTCTGAAAAAGTCTCTGTTCACTCATGCTCAGTACACATTTGTTTGACAGCTAAATTCTCTGAAGATTTCATCTTCACAGAGCATGCTTCAGCCAAGAATGACAGGGGCTGAGCAAGACTTCTCTGCAACTGCTGCTCCTGGCTGCTGGGGGGCCAGGCACCAAAACTGACCCCAGGGAGAGTATCTGTACTATACTCCCAGTTCTCCACCAGCTTTTGCCTAGGCAATGTGATGGATGGAGTTTGCCTGACCACAATGCAGAGGGCACAAGAGCTGCACCTGTGGGAGGAGGGGGAGGCAGCAGAGGGAGTAGATTGTGGCCAGGACCCGGATTAGGAAACTGAGGCGTGACGGGACTGAGATTGGCTGGACAAGGAGACTGGAAGGTAGGGTGGGGGACAGGGTGGGACACTACGATTGGATAAGGAGCCCAAGTGGGGGAACACTAGCACAGGGGATCAGGAGGTGGGGGTAGGGGGAGCCTGGGACTCAGTCCAGAACCATGGAGGAGATAACTGGGGCTGGGCCAAAGATGCAGCGGGGAAGGGTGGAAAACAGAGGACTGTCCCAGGGCAGGCTGGAGGGGGAAAGGGTCAGGCTTGAGGGATATGGGCACAGGGATCTGTGACCGCTAGCCAATAGTCCCCTCCGGAACCTGGAATGGAACCCAAGCTTCCTGAGTCCATAAACATGCATTCCGGAAACATACAGCAGTGTCTGTGTGTGTGTGTGTGTATTTTATATATGCACAAAGAGAGAGTGATACATACACACACATACACACACACACATAAATAAATAAAATATTTCCAAAATAAAACACTCCCCTGCACACACTTCATCTCATGGGGAGAGGATGAGAGATCATGTGACAGGTGGTAGTCCCATTGCCGAACGCACTGCTGGAAAACACACAGATAATGCTACGGTGCTGAGCACGGTATGAGAACCTAAAGAGAATGGACTAGAGCAAGGTTGGCCTCCCCTGGAATAAAGTCTCACATTGCTCTGCTGTCAGCAAATATCTGTGAAACCCTCTGGCGTCTCATTCTCCTCTGGTGTACATAAGGTCTGACAACCAACTACTATAGCAGCTACTCTGTTAGTTCAAGTGGCTGAGGGTGCACGGGCCACCTGAATTCTGGCATTTCCAAGACGCTGAGTGTTTAACTTTTCAAATTTAATGTTCTTTTAATGCAGTCGTGTGTGTAATACAATATACATAATACAATGTAGATGGCATATAAACAATAGCTCAGAAAGTAAGTGTGAATTGCCTCCTTTCATCTCACTGGACCATTAACCCTGACACCTAATGATGATATTTCAAAGTCCATCATCAAATTAACTAATTCAATATTGATCAAAGCATGAAAGAACAAAAGGAATGATCATGTTGGGCCTGACCCAAAATCCATTAAAGTCAGTGGAAAGACTCCCATTGTCTTCAGTGGGCTTTGGATCAGGCTCCATATCAAGACCTGCACAGTCCAAGGTGAGTGGCATCAAATTTTCACATATTATTTTAGCTTCACATGATGGTGAGGAGAATAGTACCAATTCCCCAGCTAACCAATTCCTTTCCCCATATATGACTTGAGGATGCTAAAAAAATGACAGGTTTCAGAGTAGCAGCCGTGTTAGTCTGTATCCACAAAAAGAAAAGGAGGACTTGTGGCACCTTAGAGATGAACGAATTTATTTGAGCATAAGCTTTCGTGAGCTTCAGCTCACTTCATCGGATGCATTCAGTGGAATTCACTGCTTGCATCCGATGAAGTGAGCTGTAGCTCAGGAAAGCTTATGCTCAAATAAATTTGTTCATCTCTAAGGTGCCACAAGTACTCCTTTTCTTTTTAAAAAAAATAATAATGTATCTCACACTTACAATGAATGTCCAAATAAATAATAATAATGGATTGAAACATTTCTCTCCTCTTTCTTTCCTTTTGTTTTTTTCCCCAGGCATTCTCATTTAGACTGTAATTGGGACAAAGCTAATAGACGAAATAGTTACAAAATTAAAAACCCAATCTAGGACAGTACATTGAAATTGTATGGGATTATGGGCACCAGAGATTGTTCAGTTTAAGGATTTGCCTTCTTTTTACTTACACCCCTATTTGCACAGTGCTATCGCCCTGTCTGTTACTCTGCACTGACACGAAGTGGCTGAGGTTTTCACGGCCGTTTAGGGGATTGAGACGCATAACTCACATTCATCTCAATAAAAAGAAAAGGAGGACTTGTGGCACCTTAGAGACTAACACATTTATTAGAGCATAAGCTTTCGTGAGCTACAGCTCACTTTTTCCACCAAATGCATCCGATGAAGCGAGCTGTAGCTCACGAAAGCTTATGCTCTAATAAATGTGTTCGTCTCTAAGGTGCCACAAGTCCTCCTTTTCTTTTTGCGAACACAGACTAACACGGCTGCTCCTCTGAAACCATTCATCTCCATG
The DNA here is from genome assembly GCF_009764565.3 of Dermochelys coriacea. NCBI lineage: Eukaryota > Metazoa > Chordata > Testudines > Dermochelyidae > Dermochelys > Dermochelys coriacea. The sequence goes on along the minus strand of NC_050078.2, from coordinate 68,388,848 downwards.
GAAGTTGTGCCCCTAAATCCAGTATCTAAATCTCTAACCCGGAAAGGCTCTTTTTCGTGCACAAACCACAGGCTCGCTCCTGCGGCTGTGATTGCACCGGGCGGAATCTGGGAGAGAAAGAAAGTTCAGAAACAGAGGCGCTGCATCACGGAGCCGCAAAGCAGGTCCCTCGAGGCTGCAGAAAGGCAGCCCCGGGGGGTGGCTCGGCTCCTTCCTCCCCGGCTCCGCGGCTCGAAACGGCTGTGCCGGGCGGGCAGCCAGGCGCACCTCGGGCGCGGGGAAGCCACCTTCCGCTCCTCAGCGGGGAGGGAGCCGGGAGGGTGTGCGCCGGGGAGCCGCAGCAGCAGCACTTGTCCTGTAATCGATTGCCGAGTGTGCTGAGCAGCCCCGCCGGCGCAGAGACGCGCTCCCAGATCCCATCCCTGCCTCCCTCCCCGGCTCCGGGTGTCTCTGAGAGAGGCTGCCTGGGTGTGGGTGTGGGTGGGGGTGCGTGCGGGTGCGTGTGTGCCAGTGTGCCTTTGCCAGATCGGTTTCTCGGGGTTTGACCAGCTGTCCCAGGCTAACCCTGCTCTCTGAAGATGGAGGAAGTAAAAGCAGGATTACCCTTAGCTACAGACCCACTGCTTACAGTTTCCATGACCAACTGCAGTGCCCAAACCCACAAGCGTTAGGCGCAGAAAGCAAGGGAGAGGAGACACTAATAAAAACACAACACCAAAGGGTGATGGAAGTGAGGTACTGCATGCACTGCTGAGGTAAATCTTCGCTTGGCATTTTGTTTTTCATTGGGGGAAGAAAGAGCTGTGGGTTATTTGTGTGATGGCTCATAGAAATCTCTCTGGTGACGTCTCTGCTTTGCAGGGGTGGGTGGGGGCCGTCTCGAAGTGTAATTATGTAGCATCTCTCGCGCTGTGATGTGATCAAATGACTTGTTGCTGTTAACCAATAATAATAATAATTAACAAATAAATCGGTCTGTATATGTGTGTTTGGAGGAGGGGGAAGATTAATATTATGTGTTGTAGGTTTAGCATAGTGGCTGGCTCTACGGGATAGGACTGGCAAGGGGTTTTGGGGTTTTTTTTTAATAATTAAAATTCTGTTTTCTGGGATGTTAATCGATTAATCAGTTCTCAGCTCTGGAAACTGACAACAAGGGTTTGAATTGCAACTTGCAGCTGCTTCCTATTTTAGCTGCAGCTACCTGGGAGAAAGTGATCTACATCCCTTTTTAGTATTATTCCTGGCATGACAGACACGATATTGAATAAGGCAGGACTTAAATTACTGTGACAGGTTGTGCCCTGGGCGGGGATTGACGGAGATGAAATTAAGATCTCTTCATTTTGCCAAGGGCCAAAAACAATCCTGTGAAGTTGGCCTAGGTTTATTGCTCTGTGTGGGTGGTTTTTTTTTTTCTTTTTTTAACTTCTCTGTTCCTCCCCCCCCTCCCCTCGAAGTCCCCCCTTTCTTCCTCTCCTCCAGTTTTCTTGTCGATTCTTAAGGAACCGGTGGATCAAGTTTTTCTCTCTCTCCTGGTTAATCGCATTGCTGTAGCACTGGCTGACCTCTCTCCCCTTCTCCCTCCCTCCCTCTCTCTTTTTGTTCTTCATCTTTCCTGAAAGTATGTGCCATTCCTGAGTGAGTTTCTCAACAAGACCATCCCAAGGGAGGGAGACCTCGCTCATTTTTTTGTTTCTGTTCAGTTTCCCCACCGATCCGTTCGCTCTGAATGTTCTACTTGTAAGTTTCAGGGGACAGACGGGGCGGGGGAGAGGGGATTTTAATTTATTTTTTTGTTAACTTTTCCCATCTCGCTATATCTTCAATACGATCACAACTATCTCTCCATTGGTGGTGGGTAGGAGGGGGTTAGCAGCTGGGGATTTGCCCTTACAGCTGGACATGGTGATCAAACTTTTTTTTTCTTTATTTCAAAGAATCAAAGAACATTTTCTTTTATGTATATTTCATTCCTTCCCCCTCCACCCTTCCCGTCCTTTCCTTTCTTTCCTTCCATTTCATTGGCTAGAATGATCTCCTTTCCCTGTTGCTTCTGACGTGTTCTCTTCCCCCCCCCCCGCCCCGTCTATCTACCTGTACTAGGGGAAAGATAAGGTAACATTGAAAGGGCTTGAGGAAGCTGCTTGTCTGGTTATTTATTTATTTATTTTAAAAAGTGGTCTCTAAAAGTTCATAGAATATCTCTAAAAGTTGTTACAATTGTGTAAAAATCAGAAAGAGTTTGATAGCAGCTCTCCAGTTTGAAATGTATGTGTTATGTGTACTGAGTGCTTTGGGAATTTGATCTGCCTTATATGAGAGAGGAACACCGAGAAAAGTTGTTTTTTTTAGGGGCCGTGAGGTAGGGGAGAGGGAAGTGGTTTTGGAGACAAGACGTGAAGCTGCCTGTTTTCCAGTAAGTAATGGAGAAATTCCAGGAGCCAGGGCTAAATATACTTGGCAATCAATACAGAAATGGCTCATTGTGAATAATTTAGCTGCTTGGTGCAGTGAGAGTTTTGAAACTAAAGGCAAAAAAGAAGCTGTAGATGGAGAGAGGAAATAAAATTCTTCTCTGATCATGTCAGTTTCTTAACTTTTCCACTTAAAAGAATTTAGTTACAATTATTGATTCCTTCCCCCCCCCGTTTAATCAAATGAAAGCTTGGGGGTGTCATCCAATACAGTTACTTGAGTTTCTGGAAAGTAATAGCTTGTACTATGTCAGCAAAGTGCTTCCAGAAACTTTGAGATTGGTACACACCACAAAATGCATGGTCTAGAAATATTAAATATGACATTCAGCCCATAGGATGATAGGTATGATTACAATGAACAGGTGCATGCACAGGTGTCTGGGTGTGTGAGTGAGGGTGTTCGATGGCCAATTGAAGACAAAAGGCTGTAATAACTCTGAAAGGAATATAGACAACACTGAAGGGTTTTATTTTAGTCAGAACATGATAAGCCATCATGGAATAAGTATGGAAGGGGCAATATTTATAGTATCAACATCTTGGAAGCCTGCTGTGGCTGTGAGAACTGATAAAGCATTAAAATCCCAGTGAAAACATATCTGGTCCAATTGGATCCTCAAAAAAAAAATCATTAAAGCATGTGGAACTGTAATTAAAAATTAAATTATAGTCTCAACACAGCTCATCAAGATGCAGACTTACCATTTCTACCCCCATCTGCAGCAGCTTTAGATCATTTGCCAAAAGAGTTCAGTGACTTTCAGTGCACGGTGTGTGCTCATTTGCATGTTTCTTAGGTGCTGGTTGCAGTGGCAGTAGCAAAAGAGGTAACTACTAATGACTTTAAATAAGTTTTAAGCATTTAATGGCTGATACTTGCAGGCATCTTTGAGTGTGTATTCTTTTGCCTTGTAGCACTGCACTTTGACTATGGAAGCAGAGGCTACTGATGGATATATAACATGTAAGTACTTTTATTTAATTTTGTTGGTTTACTTGTGAAATCTCCTTTGCTTTCCTTTTCACAATATCTCTGTAGAAAGTAACAGCCACAAGTATTCCTTTTCTTTTTGCGAATACAGACTAACACGGCTGCTACTCTGAAACCTGAAGAAAGTGTTATTCCTCCCCCCCCCCCCCCCCCCCCGAAACTCTTAACTTTCTTTTGTGCTGTTATTAAACTCCATATTGTAAGAGAACGGTGGAAAGATCCCATTTAACACTAAACTTTAGTAGTTATTTAAAAAACCACTATCTTGTATGCTTAAATATTTGCTTAAATATTTTCATAAGAGAGCAATGTTTATTTTATATAAAACATAAATGAGAAACAGGACAGAATCTAAATCATTTTTTACTGTGAGGCTTTTTAGTACTATGCATTGCTCCCTTCTTGTCCATTAGGGGAAAATACTTTACTTTGTTGAACTGTTATAGCTTAATGGCCAGCTACATGAAAACCATGAATCAAAATTGGAGCGGAAGATCCTTACAGCAGAATGATACACCACTCTGCTCCATTTCAGTCTCTAGTCTGTTAGCACCTCAGTATGTAGAAATGGGCAAGTAATTCTAAGTTCTGTTAATGGAGAGCAGCCAGAACAAGATTTTCACATGTACTTTTTATAATCTGTGAGGACTGGAGGATACTTTTTATTCTCAAAAATAATAATTCATGTTTGTAGTCACTAGGAAGCTAATTTTAGTTGACCGTGGAGGAATCTATTAAAATTGGAAGGAGGGTGGGTAAAAAAGAAGTTAGCAAGTCTGAATACTGCATAATTGGATAATTTTATGGAGCCATGGGACAGAAACCTAAGTGTTTTATTTTGTGAAAACAGGTGACAATGAGCTTTCGCCCGAAAGGGAGCACTCCAACATGGCTATTGACCTCACTTCAAGCACACCCAATGGGCAGCATACCTCACCGAGTCACATGACAAGCAGTAAGCCTTCTTTTTGTGTATTTCTCTCTAGCAGCATATTTGGACTAATTTAGTCTGTGGGGTCTTCATCTTGTTCACTCGACCAAAGCCACTGCCATAGATTTTGCTAACAAAAGAAGAAAAGGACGGGACAGATTTGATTTTGTTCATGTTAGTGTCTCTTCTAAACATGAGTCTGATTACTAGTCTGAAGTATCCCAAGGTGGCCTTTGAGAGCTGGTCCTTACCTGTACCAGGTAGGAAATGCTAGGTTTTACTAGTCCTTGTTTTGCTTTGACAGGTTTTGAAATCCAAACAGCTTTTTAGCAGGATTCCAAAAAGTAGTCTGAAATGGCTTTATCTAAAAAGCCAACAAGCTTTTATTTCCAAAAGGCTTGACTCAAGCAAAATCTAAAGTTACACTATGTGGGCTTGATGGCAGGATATATTTTACTGTTCTGAATGGAAACTTTAGCATCCTGTTCGTTACCTTAGCTTTGCTTTGAACATTTCAGAAAATGGCCAGTATAAATTGGTAATTTATGGAACTCTCTCACCGTGGAGTTTTTAACAAATTGAAAGGGTTTTGTTTTAGAATGGCAAAAGAGAAACTAAGAAAGTGCAGAGGGATCTGTGAGTCTAACACTGAGAGTCAGGTGTACTTAATATTTTGATGATGGATTTTTTTTAATTATTGTATTCAAAAGTAATTTAAAATGTATTGTTTCCAATATACTTTCAGTGGGTTTTTTTCTTTGTGATACTCATTTTTTCTCTCTCTCTTCCTCTCGTGTGTGTGAATATATACAGTAAAAAAAAAAAAAGTTGTACATTTCTCCAAATATTCTAGAAGAAAAATAAGGCATTAAGAATTAGTTTGTTTGTAATAATAACTGTATTATCTTCAAAGCCTTTTTCACTGGGAGGAAAATGTTACTTGTCCTTAACAATTTCTCTTTGCCTCCTGCAAATTACGAGTAAAATACAGATTTTATGAGCCTTTAAACCTGAGGGTTATTATGAAGATCTCCAATTATATACATGTTGCTAGAGAATGTGATTGCTAACACTCTGGGCTGAACTTTACGTGACACCCTGTCCTAATGAGCAGCTTTAGACAATTCCAATCCTGCTGCACTGGGATTCTGATTTTTTTTAAATTATTTTATAAACGTTTTACTACTCTCTTTGTTTACATTTTTATTAATGGGAAGGCTTCATCAGAGATAAGATTTAAACCAGTGGTTTTTTTTTCTTTATCAGATAGCTTTACTCATTAATTAGACCCTGGTTTTAGTCTGTCTGCTGAGTTCACGTGAGAATATTTTAGCATCTAATTTCACTGTGCAACGATTTGCAATGATTATTCTTGTTTAATCTCATTCATGCCTGCAACATGCATGTTCAGCATATGCACATGGCTCCTGGTGTTCGTGAAAATTCCTGAATATTTATTCTTGCGTGTGTGTCAGTAACTTTCACTGTTGTTGGCCTGTTTTAAAGATATGTTGGTGTGGACAAATGTAGGGCTCTATCCAGTGTTCTGGAGGCAGGCAAAATTTGATTTTGGATGCAGGGCTTTTGCCTGTGTGATTGGAACCTTAGAATATGACCCCCTTTTTCATATAGAATTCTTCTTCTTTTCATTACAAAACTAGATTTTCTTCTGATCAAACATCACATGTTTTTGAACGAGGAGCTTTATCCCATGTCAAAAAAATCAAAGATGTTGATTAGAGGCTGTCAGGCTTTTGTTGCAGTTGGATTGGTTAACTTACACGTAGGGCCAAATCTTCAACCCCAGTGGATACAGGCCAAAGAATGAGGCTGTGCATTGGGGGTCCACCATATGTTCCACAGTCAGAGCGCTTTAGTAGCCCATGGGCCTCTACGTTTTCCTTCTGCAGGGAGGAGGATGGTTATTGGAAACTGCTGAGTTGTGGATTTTCTTGCCTCTCTAAATTCCTGCTGCCAGGATGGATGGGCTCCATGGTAGGGAGGGAGGACGGGTACTCTGTGTGCACAGACCTTGGGTCTGAGTAGAAGTCACTGAAAAGACCTTGGCACACTGCTGGCCTGCCTGTTTATCTTGGTACAAAGTGTGTGTAATTTGATTTGGTAGTTCTTTGCACTACTTTTGCATTGGTGTAAGTAGCGACACAAAGTAATGGGCAGTGCTGTATTGGGGCTGTTGCCTTCAGTGGGAGGTGGATTGGGCCCCCAAATCTTTCACTCCCAGATTTACCCACTGATCCCCCGAAGAAGTGGAACCTGCATTAGGTCTTCTGGGTCCGCAGGGGTGAAGGTCAGGATTAGGTCCTCAGTCCTGTGTTTGATTGGATCATTTTGAGCCACAGCTCTTATTTCAGCCATGTCCAGTTTAAACAGAGATGAAAGGCAAGGCATGACAAGGCAATCTTCTTAGATATTTTATGTACAGTAAAGAGTGCAGAGAGCAGACAGTGCAAGACTTCTGAAACAATTAAGCAGTTCTCACTCAACAGTAGTAAAATGCTTGGTGAAGAGGTTCTTCATATTTATTAGCCTGTGGCAATTCCATGTTAGTAAGACTTTTGGCCAGGCCACTGATGTTTTCAGCTTCTGTTCCAAACGGTTGCAGGTTAAATATTTTGGCTCATGTTGAAGACAGTCTATTGCTTCCTTAACATAGTATCACTTTGCAATATCAAAGTTACATGCATAGGTTATAGATGGGGCACAGACCCACTTTTCTTCCAAATGAAATGATGCTAAAAGATAAATCAGAGTAGGTTGCCTGTCATAGCTAACTAATGGTATTACGTATATCTTACAATATGCATCTCCCTTTAGCAAAGTACTAGATAGATATTGGCAAATACTCAAATACTTCTAAGTAACTTATTGTAACTAAATTGTAAGTAGCCAGTTGATAAGCAGACTGTTTTCCTCCATCTCCAGTTCAAGAAATACTGTATCCAGTAGCATGCTTACATTGAAGTACGTGTTTACACTGGCCTAAATCTGGAAGTCCTAGTTCGCCGGTTACTCAGTCCTTCCTTGGGTAAACTCTCACAAGTGCTCTGATCATGCATGAGCTTGATGTGGATGGATGCCGGTGCTTGACAGATCCCACTGACTGACCTCAATACCACCCGTCCAAAGTTCATTGTAGAACAGGGACCAAAGAGCCCGATCCAAAGCCCATTTAAATCAGTGGAAGTCATTCTGTTGACTTTGGCAAACTTAGAATTGGAAATAAAATGGGCAGGGACTTGTCAAAACTGAACAAGATTCTCTGGAGAGGGTCCAGTGTACTAATGTAAAAGCAGGTGAAGCAGACAAATAAAGCAATTTTTAAAATAAACAAAACAATTCCAATGTTTTCCCACACTACATTCTTGCTATAGAATTTGTCTAAGAGGAAACACTTTTTCGAGGTTACAATGGGCTCAGAAAAAGTCCACGGTAATACAAGGACTCGGTTGTTTGTTTAGCTGACTTGATGACCACTCTGTGTAACATGAAGGATATTTCTCTAAATCCATTGTCTGATACTGTATGGAAAATTAATAATGGCAGCTATTGGCGTCTGACCATGCCGGAGGAAAGTTCCTCTTAAATTAGAGAATTAAACGGTGCTACAATGGGTGTTACAGATGGCTTTCTTATTTCCAGGTCTAGATTAAAATACACCCTAAAATAGACGGAGTAAGAATAATAATAAGTACTAAAATCCGACAATTTTGATATTTGAAAGTGATTACAAATTCAATGCACTTTAAAAAATGTTTGTATAACAATGCAGGAAAAGTATTAAAGAATAAGAAGTAATTTGATAAGAAAATAATTACAGTTGCCTGAGTCAGTTGCTGAACATAATGACTCTAGGAGAGTCCTTGGCTTTGGGAAATAATAACAGTAGCTGACTAGAAAGCTTTTGGGATGATTGTACCAAGTGAAAGGAATTCAAAAAGAGTCTTCAGTTAGACTCTGTTATAGAGAACTCAGACAAGACATTATTCTAAAATAACCTATATTATATTCCAACCAATCAAAGAAGACTATTCTGCACCATCGGTTGTGTCCCTTTTTTGTAACCTTAAAGCTCAAAACCTTGCTTGGTAGCTTTAATTTTCCTTATGAATTGGAAATTTTAGCACAATGCTTGTGTCACCTCAGTCATTTTCCCTGAGCAAAATGTTGCATTTACTGTAGGTGTATCAACTTCACTTCCCACTCACATTTGTTTGAATAAACAAACACATCCATGGATTCTATCTTTTGCAATGAAACTTCCTGAAATTAAATCAGCTTTGATTTAATCATGATACAACCTTGGAACTTTTATTTATTTAGTCTTTTGTAGGTAATGAGCACAGCTGTTAAGTTCTACAGGATGGCCAATGCCTAACAACATAAAGCAGTAGTTCTGGTTTCACAGGATGTCGGCCAATGAAGTTTCTTGGCAAAGCTGATTTTAGAGAGAGGAAGGTTTTGGTTTTGTTGTTGTTTTAAAGAAATTTTGGAAAAAAAATTAACCATCCTCATTTTTAAAAACATTTGAGCCACCCAAATCCCTCATCCAATTAATCTCAAACTTCTCAAGAAATATTCTCCCTGGCAGAAAAATATACGTGAAATTTTAGGCAAACTGACGAGAAATTTTAGGCAAACCAGTTGAATGTTGATGCAGTTGTGGGGGGGGGGGGAGGCAGCTCATGCTTTAGACATAAAGCTAGGCTTTGTCTACAAACAAAAGTTGTACTGCTTTAGTACTGATAGTTTAAAGTTGTAGGAAACCTTGCCCCCCTGTCCGGACACGGTTATACTGGTATAAAAGTTCTTCTATAAGAAGGCAAATAAGCTATAATGGTATAAGGCATCTTTTTACTGGTGTAACTTAATCCATAGTAGAGGTTGTACTGATAAAACTATTTTGGTTTAAAAAAAAAATCACACTCCTAATCAAAATGGTCATACTGTACTGTGTAGAGCGCACCTTAGTCACACCCTGAACTATCCTGAGCGAGTGCTGTCTGTAACTAGCAGGCAGGTGAACCTAGCTTCACCTATGTATACTCTTTCCCAGTATCACTCCCTACCGTATCACATACTTGGCAGTAAAAGCATTCCTCCCTTTTGGTGAATGTTATAATGAGGGTGGAGTGGAATTATCAGCTAATCTTGTTTAAATACTATTTTATTCATGCCAATGGACTCTTTTGAGAGGTCACCTTCCCCAGCTTTGTGACAGGACACGCCCGCCTTCTGGAGCTTCTGTAATATCCTTTGACTGTCATCTTCAGTTAGCTCTCCAGCACACACCCTGTTACAGCACTCAAAGTTCTTGAGAGCTATAGTCAGCAGGTTTTAATACTTCATTCTGGTTTCTTGTCAGACAGTCATGAGAGGGAAAAATCCTCAATGTCTGTGGAATATAGTAATTGTCCGGTGTTTCTCAAAACTGGATTAATAGAAATTCAGTAGGCAGCATTTCATTTTTTCCCAAAGACAAACTTGGGGCAAGACCCAGCTCTCATTGGAGTAAATAGGGGCCTTTCCATGGACTTGAATGGGAACTGGTTCAAGCACCGGCTTCCTAATCCTGCGAGGTGCTGAGCTCCTTCTACTTCCATAAGTCAATGGAAAGTTCTGTGCTGAGCATCTTGCAGGATTGGGCCTTATAGACGCAGGACTGGAGTTCTCTGCATTGGCCATCGCTTTAGGTGCAGTGGTTAAAACAGATTGAAACAGTAGAGGGAGCTGCGTGCTCTCTCTCTCTCCCAGCTAAGGAAGAAGGGGAACTTTGAGGGCAGGGCGCTTATATAAGCCAAGGAGAGCAGGGGAGCCCCCAATGCTTTTAATTAAAGAGGCGAAGGAATGGCTCTACTGCTTCCTACTTCCTCTCACCTTACAGGGTTTGAGTGTGTGGAGGCTCAGGGAGTGGTTTAATTGGCTAGGTTCTTCCATACCATTAAAAGAAACACTGTATAGGGTACCTAATAGGATCAGGGTGTTTTTTGCCAATATGGAACTACCTGCTCTGGTCCAACTCAACTGTAACCACAGAACTGGTCTCTTAGGAAAACATGCCGAAATACTTTCCCCGTTCCCTTCTGCCCGGCAAGGTGCCATACTTATTGATGGCTTCTTATGCTGAGCATGCTCCATGTTGTCTCTCTTTCACTGAGGCAGAGAAGGTTTCCCTCTACCACCATCCGTTTGGAAGCTGAAAATCAGCCTTTCTATGGCCCTATCCATGAGGTTTTTGAACAGAAGTAGAATCCCCAAATGCTATCACAACTCACTGAGAGGCTGTGTGGGTTCGTAAATCTGGGAGTCTGGAGACCTAGTTTTGTTCTCTGCTCTCCCAGTGATCAGTGTGTAGGCAAGTCACTTCGTGTCTCTGTGTCACTGCTTTTCCTTGTACTGAATTGTAAAGACTATAAACTGTTCCGGAGACAGCCTCTGCCTCATGTTGTGTGTCTTAGGCTTGGTGTACACACAGATACTGTCCTAGCATAAAGAAAAGGAGTACTTGCGGCACCTTGGAGACTAACAAATTTATTAGAGCATAAGCTTTCGTTAGCTACAGCTCACTTCATCGGATGCATTTGGTGGAAAAAACAGAGGGGAGATTGATATACACACACAGAGAACATGAAACAATGGGTTTATCATACACACTATAAGGAGAGTGATCACTTAAGATAAGATGGCTTATCTTAAGTGATCACTCTCCTTACAGTGTGTATGATAAACCCATTGTTTCATGTTTTCTGTGTGTGTATATCAAACTCTGTTTTTTCCACCAAATGCATCCGATGAAGTGAGCTGTAGCTCACGAAAGCTTATGCTCTAATAAATTTGTTATTCTCTAAGGTGACGCAAGTACTCCTTTTCTTTTTGCGAATATGAACTAACACAGCTGCTACTCTGAAACCTGTCCTAGCATAATTATTTCTAATCTTTTTTTATGAGTACGTACAACCACTAGTGTGGATGTAGTTATACTGGTATAAAGGTGCCTTATACCAGGATAGCTTCTTTCCCATCCCACACAAGAATAGATATACTGGTTATAAAAGTACCTTTATACTGATAACAGTCTCCACTCTCGAGAGGTTGTACCACTTTAACTATACCGGTGTAGTTACATTGGTACAACTTTTTTATGTAGACAAGCCCTTATTTGCAGTGCCCAGCACCATGGTGCCCAGATCTGTATTGATGCCTCTGTAACACAAATACATTGTAATGATGGCATACACGGTAAAATAGATTTAAAAAAAATTGTTTAAAAGTTTTTGGTTCATTTTCTATCTTGGCGTGCACAGTTGGGTGCATTTTTAGAAGGTATTTCAAAAATCTTATGGAAATTTAGCACTTTTTTTAAATTGTATTTCACTTTCCCTACCCTTCTTTTTTGCTTGTTTGTTTTAAATTCCATTATGCGCTTGATCCCATTTGGATGCCACAGGACTGAACCCCGATGGCAGTGAATTTGGTCTTTGTCATACCTATATCTACCTTTTTCAGTAATTAGCATTCTGTAGTTCCCATAGTTCTTAAGCTCTATAGGAGCCCAAGTCTGCCCTCTGATGCACAGATGTAGTTATCTCCCTCTGAAACTAAATTTGCCGAACAAGTTCTCTTCTGTTGCTCTTAGCAATTTGGTAAATATGCGTAGCTCTTTATCATGCCAAATTGCTCTCTCTGCTTATAGGTTTGGAGGGGATGAAATGCGTGCAAGTACCAGGAAGTAGTAAAATAAAAGGGAGATTGTCCACAGGAGCATGCACAGAGACTTCTGCATGCGTTGTGCATATTTTTGGCTCTGTTTTACATGGGGGGAGGCATAGTGATGCGTAATAGGAAGTAGAAGGTGCCCTGGTGCTCTATGCAGTAGCATCTCCTGCTTGCCTGTGGAAAATGCTGAAGAATTTTCCACAGATGTTGACGCTAACATCACTGAAACCTGGCCCTGCACCTTATATCCCATTACCAGAGGGGTGTGTGGTATGACTCTGGGGACAGTGGAAATAGGTTTCCTAAGTGGCACTACACAAGAAGATGTAGTGGGATGGGCTAGGAAGTAGCACAGAGGGCAAGAGCCCTTTTAGTTGGCTATCCTTTTCGTGCAGAGGACTTGAGATATGCTGACTTCTCAAGACAGCCAGTGCTTTAGAGGATCATGTACCCTGATCACTCTACAGGGATTGCAAATATGCCCTCTAATGACACGATTCCATGAAAACTCTGTGGGCAAGATCCTTACTTGACTTGTACCAGTGAACATCTGGCCCAGTAACTTTAAATTCAGGAGTGTAAACTTTTCAGAGTATCTTTTTCTCTCCAGCAGGGATTGTCCTGGTGCACAGTTCATCTCCAGCTAATGGATGATTTAGGAAAATTGTTATGGAAGAGATGTTGTTGTTTTTTAAAATTAAAAAAAAAAACTCTACTAAACGTAAACACTTTGTGGGGTGGAATGTACCTTTTTTCTCCATCCTAACCCCATCCACTTGGACAAAATAGGTTTCTTCCTCAGAATCCATATGTCCTGGGCATCCACATGGGCTCTGTGATCCCTCTGTTCAGCTTCCAGGAAATATAACTTCATTGAAAATACATTGATACCACTTCTACCCCAGGAATTCACCCTCTCTGCTGAAGGCCATGGTAACCATTTTCATGGCTCCTATTTGATTTAATGAGTTTAGATCCTTGATCCCATGGAGGGCTGTCTGTGGTGTCCAGAGTAGAGAGGGGACATAGCCTACATGTCCCTTTTCTTGTTTTATGGCCAGTTTGTGGGAGTTCATGCAGCCTTGAAATTCTGGTAGCATGAATTATACACCAGCATCTGTCCAAAGGCTGACAGATTAGTAACCTGATGGTAGTCTTTGAATTCCGTTCTTTGAAGTTGAAAGAATTTACCACTCTTTTGTATGAATATATTACAGCAAACCTGTTTACATGAAACATGTGGTCTATTCTCTTGGATGGTTCAGAAATTTCCAGGGAAAGTTACATAAGATTGAAGTAATTAGTGTAGCAGTTATTTGATAAGTAGGAGAAAGAAGTTGCAAAGAGAAGATTTAGGATAGTTTGGGGTTTTTTTCCTCCAAAATTCGTCTCATGATTGTATGTGAAACTCGTATTATAGTTTTATTTCAGTCCTGCATCAATCTGTGTATTTAGTCATGTTCTTGTAATGCCACCGGAAGAAAAACAAATCAGTAAGGAATACTAGTTATCAATTCTACATTTTAATTTTTCATAGTGCTTATTGCTACTTTTTCTTGGATATGTCCTGTAATGTATAATTCATACATGCAGTATTTTGATAACAAGGAGTCTCTTCTGGGAACTGTGTTGGGGGATGGGGGGGCTGAAGGAGGAACTTGTCTACACATGGAATTATTCTGGAATAGCTCTTATTCTGGAATCCACTTTGACAGTTAAACAAGAACAAGACACTCTTATTCTGGAATAAGAGTAATCACACATGGAATTATTCAGGCACAGCTATTAGACTTTTAACTCCGATTAAGGTAGGGTGTCAGCTTTTGTGTGTAAGCAAGCCCTATATGTATATTGTTGTATGGTTTAAATTCTCAAAGTTAGGACCAAATCCTGACGTGTTCTGTGTGGGCAGATCCCAGCATGCCCACAAGCACCCCTGAGGTCAGTGCATCTCTGCATGGGTCATGTGGGGAAACTGAGGCACAGAGCTGAAATGACGTGCCCAAGGTCACCCAGAAGGGTATTGAGCTGGAACCCAGCAGGCAAGTGGGGCAGAATTGGAAATGGAACAGTTCTCCTGAGTTCAGCCCAGTGCTCTGTCTACTTGGCCACACTGCTTTGCTTTGAAGTGAAACCAGAGCATGTAACACCCAACACTATAGTATTTGTATGCTATCCAGATAAATTAAATTTGCATGGCTAGGTTCCTAATGGACTTTATCATTCATTGATTTTATATATCTAAATAAAAATGCAATGTACCCTCACATGTCTTAAGCTTTGAGGCTAACTTAGACATGACGGGCATATGAGAACATTGTTACAGCCATGCATCTGGGGGCGTTAAGTGGCTTGTGGACATGACAGACTCCTGAGAAATGTATGTAATGTTGTTCACAGCTTTTCTTTCATTTATACTTGGTCAGTCACACAAGAATTTATTTATTTTTTATTTCTACAAAACCCCTATGCAAAACCTCAGAGCTGCATGTTTAAATATCACACACACAAAACTACGTCGAAAGAATTTCCAGGTTGCAAAGTCAAGCACGCCAAAGCTAGGAAATGGCAGAATTAAGATCGCCTGGGAAACTCAAAGGGTTAAAGTTTGGCAAAGGCATAAGCAACTGAAAAAAGCATCTGATAATGAGAAGTGTCAGGCAATCTTCATGATAAGTGGGGCTACCAGCACTGCCCAATTCTTGTGTATATATATAATATTAAAGACCCAAGTTTTAGTGATTGTATTTTTAAACACTTGTAGTCTGGTTAAAAGACAGTTATGAAAAACAGCTTTTATGGTAGGGTTATGGCGTCAAAGATGATTCAGCCAATTGTGATTTGTGTTCACTTACATACTATAATTATATAAAATTCTGTAAAACTTGTTTTGAGTTTATTCCTCACACTTTAAAGTTGTCATTTGCATGAGTCTGGTATCATGGTTACTTAAATATAGCTTTTGACTAATAGCTCTTACATATAAAAAATTAATAGATGATAGTGAGATTTTTTTGCTGTAATTAATAAATATAAATATGTATGCTAATACAAAACCAAAACAAATGGATTGAATGAAATAATCCATAAATACTCTTACATGTATTCTATACCATGCTTAACAAGTTTTATATAGAGATCACCGTACCTGCCAGTCAAATG
This sequence comes from Dermochelys coriacea, assembly GCF_009764565.3. Lineage (NCBI taxonomy): Eukaryota > Metazoa > Chordata > Testudines > Dermochelyidae > Dermochelys > Dermochelys coriacea. Next base: position 68,373,550 of record NC_050078.2, on the reverse strand, counting down.
CAGCCACTTCTGGAGTGAAACACAACAGCTATTTAACAGCACAGAGCAATGTTCTACAATATCTGAGACAAGAAATTGATCATAATTGTAAAGTAATTACTAATTAAAAGTACAAAAGATAGGCAGATTGTAATTATCTGAGGATCACTAGTGATCACAAACAGAGAGCGCTGATTTTACGTCCCCGCCAAAAGATAGCACCTCCAGTTTCGAAGTGCTTTCCTAACACCAGTCTGGAGCATTAGTTCAGTAGTGCTGACTCACATGGGTGTGTATCACTTCTGAATCATCAGCTCCACTTCCTGTAAAATGTAGGCATTCCTTATAAATCTCCCAACTAAATTTTGGCCAAGCCCAACATACCCTGCTTCCTCTGTAAGAAACAACAGGACCCCAAAACCATTTGGTATGGCTGCAGCTGTATTGCCTACAGAAATAATAGTGCCAAAATAATATGAATTAGAAAATAAAACACCATCCAGATAGTTATCTTACAGTTTTGTGTATGCCATCGCCATAGTTCTGAGTGTCTTCCATGTAAAATCAACAATAGCAAAATCCCTAGAGGATTTCATGGAGTCTCTGGCTCTTCTCCCTTTATGGGGTCAGAACTCTGCTTGGGATGGGCATGGGGTTTTGTTTGCTAGCTTTACGAAGTTTGGGAATACAAGAAATGATAGAATTGTGAGTGTCACTTATGGTGGAAAGGCTTTCTTCAAAGAGGAAGGCTTGGCAGTGTTTCCTAAAGATGTTCAGTTTTGGGATTAGTCTAATCTCCTCTGGACGACTGTTCCACAGTTGGGTTCCCTTGTCAGAGAATACTTTGTTCCCAGCTCTCTCATGGCTTTTCCTGGGCTTTGATCTGTGTTGTCCCAGAGGAGCACAGTTGTCATGGTGGTTCACAGATCAAAATTTGGGCTTTGATGTAGCTGGGATGTGATCGTTAATGGTTTTGAAAATTAGGATTTGAGCATAAACCTGATGTGCTCGCATGAGTGATGGAGAAGGTAGGCAACCGTGTTCTGTGCCAGCAGGAGCCTGTGCAACATCTTCCCATTCATCTTTAGATACAATGAGTTACAGTAATCCAGCCTGGAGGTGATAAATGCGCAGCCAGGTCCTCATGCATGAGAAAGGGATGAAATTTCCTAGCAAGCTGAAGGTGAAATTATAATTATAATACGTTTATAAATTATAATGTATAATATAAACAGTTTAATCCACTATATACAATTTTATAACCCTTGATGCTTTCAGGTAGTGACAATCTTCTGTTTGTTATTGGCTGGAGTTCCAAAACTTTTTTTGTCAACATATGCACGTGCTGTGAAAAACAATTGTGTGTGGATGAGGCAATTATTAATTCTCTTCTATTACCTCTCAAATAAAACCACAACTAATTAACTAAAATTAATTGCAAATAAAGCTGATCTATAGGTGAGGAGAATAATTATAGCAGTAATTTTGTAACGACTATGCATTTAATTTAAAAATGGAGATTCAAAAGCTACTGTTGGAGCGAAGTGTCCTGCAAGGAAATGCGAAGCTTCGTGTGTTCATTGACTCCTTAATTAGCTGTAGGCCAGACTTTTTTTTTTTTTTTTTTTTTTTTTTTCAAAAACGCTCAGCGTTGTCCTAATTGTGCTCCCATTAAACTTGAGAAGAGCTAGGCCGAAGCTGAAAGCATTTGGAAGTACTACCCAAAAAGCCACTGCTTGTGTTTGAGGTTGTGCCAGGGGACACTACTCCAGTGGCAATATGTCATAACATTGGTAAGCTCTGAGATATGGGAATATGGGGGCCGTCAAAACTGAATGGTGACTTTATTAATAATAATAATGAAAAAGGTTGAACCAGTAATATTCCATGCAGTTTCACCACATTTCATCTGCCATAAGGATTATTTACTGTAGAGTAATTTGCACTCACTATTCCCTATACTATCTGGAATTTTAATAACAAAGGAATTGTTAAGATGTGGCAGAACCAGGGATTTAAAAAAAATGTTTTATATCAAAATGTCAATGGGCAATATATTTTGACATTTACAGTTGTCAAATCCTCATTTGTTCCCGTTCTCTTGCACATATGACCTACTAGCTTTCTTTTCACCTCACTTTGGTCAAATTGTAAGCAGCACTGTCATTATTTTTTTAGCTCATAAATTGACCTACCCTGCTAGAGGTCCTATATAGTTTACGTTGAGTTTCTTTTAAGAAACTGATTTGAACTATAAACAAAGAAGCAAACATAAGGTGTGATATAGCTTTTATTGTCATACTTTACAGTAAACTCAATAGTTCATAAGCAGACACTGTTTGTCTGAAAGGTGAATTGCAAAATGGAAAACACGGAGTTAAACTTCAATTATTATACTGAATGTTCTAACTAACCAGGTTGTAAGAGGACATTCAGCATAGAAATAAGTTTGATTTCCTTACGTGAACTCCTCTTGGTTTTTCCTGCTTCACTGAAAAAAAACATCTTTTTGGTGACATCACTATTTCTAGAATCCAAGTACTTTCGTGAATAGATTGTGTAAGTCAATATTGGGCCAATCCCAAGTACTCAAAAATCACGAATGAGGCATCAATCATGATGGACTTAAAAATCATGAGATTTTTAAAAATTAATATATTTTGGGGTTCTGTTTATTCACTTTCTGGTTTCTGAGCCATTAGTTTACACTCAGGTCATGTTTCCAAATTTTTCTTTGCAAAGAGGGGAGAGAAAATACTTTATTTTAAAATGAAAGCTGAGACTTTCTTGTTCTTATTGGACTCAAGAATCTGGAGCTTTAAGAAAAATATCAAATGAAATGATTATGGCAATAAAATAGCAAAGTGGCAACTCTAGTTAAATTTAATGAAATTAGTTTGAAATTATTCAGAAATTTCTTCTCTGACTAATTCTTGGTCTGCAGATTACAAGAAATTCATTATTAAAATCTACAATCTGTGCTCAGTTATTTAGTTTTGCAAATCTATGTGAAGTTGTTTCCTTACACAACAATAAAGCCTCAACTTAAATGTATACACCAAATTGAAAAACATAGGAACAGAACCAAAAAAAGTGCCACCGTGGCTAAACAACAAAGTAAAAGAAGCAGTGAGAGGTTAAAAGACATCCTTTAAAAAGTGGAAGTTAAATCCTAGTGAGGAAAATAGAAGGAGAATAAACTCTGGCAAGTGAAGTATAAAAATATAATTAGGAAGGCCAAAAAAGAATTTGAAGAACAGCTAGCCAAAGATGCAAAAAGTAAGAGCAAACTTTTTTTTTTTTTAAGTACATCAGAAACAGGAAGCCTGCTTAAAAAACAGTGAGGCCACTGGACGATCGAGGTGCTAAAGGAGCACTCAAAGACGATAAGGCCATTGCAGAGAAACTAAATGAATTCTTTGCTTTGGTCTTCATGGCTGAGGATGTGAGGGAGATTCCCAAACCTGAGCCATTCTTTTTAGTTGACAAATCTGAGGAAGTGTCCCAGACTGAGGTGTCATTAGAGGAGGTTTTGGAACAAATTGATAAATTAAACAGCAATAAGTCACCAGGATCAAATGGTATTCACCCAAGGGTTCTGAAGGCACTCAAATGTGAAATTGCAGTACTACTAACTGTAGTTTCAGAGTAGCAGCCATGTTAGTCTGTATTCGCAAAAAGAAAAGGAGTACTTGTGGCACCTTTAGAGACTAACAAATTTATTAGAGCATAAGCTTTCGTGAGCTACAGCTCACTAATGCATCCGATGAAGTGAGCTGTAGCTCACGAAAGCTTATGCTCTAATAAATTTGTTAGTCTCTAAGGTGCCACAAGTACTCCTTTTCTTTTAACTGTAGTTTGTCACTCATCATTTAAATCCACTTCTATACCAAATGACTGGAAGTTAGCTAATGTGATGCCAATTTTTAAAACGGGCTCTAGAAGTGATCCCGGCAATTACAGGCCAGTAAGCCTGACCTCAGTACCAGGCAAATTGGTTTATACTAGAGAACAGAATTGTCAGACACGTAGGTGAACATAATTTGTTGGGGAAGAGTCAACATGGTTTTTGTAAAGGGAAATCATACCTCAGCAATCTTACTAGAATTCTTTGAGGGGGTCAACAGACATGTGGACAAGGGGATATAGTGTACTTAGAACTTCAGAAAACCTTTGACAAGCTCCCTCACCAAAGGCTCTTAAGCAAAGTAAGCAGTCATGGGCTAAAAGGGAAGGTCCTCTCAAGGATTAGCAACTGGTTAAAAAATAGGAAACAAAGGGTAGGATTAAATAGTCAATTTTCAGAATAGAGAAGTAAATAATATTGTCCCCCAGAGATCTGTACTATTCAGCATACTTCAATGTATTCATAAATGATCTGCAAAAAGGGGTAAACTGTGAGGTGGCAAAATTTGAAGATGATACAAAACTACTCAACCTAGTTAAGTCCAAAGCAGACTGCAAAGAGCTTCAAAAGGATCTCACAAAACTGGGTGATTGGGCAACAAAATGACAGATGAAATTCAGTGTTGATAAATGCAAAGTAATGCACATTGGAATGCTTAATCCCAAGTATACATATAAAATGATGGAGTCTAAATTAGCTGTTACCACTCGAGAGAGATTTTGGTGTCATTGTGGATAGTTCTCTGAAAACATCCACTCAATGTGCAGCAGCCGTCAAAAAGTGAACAGATGGTTGGGAATCATTAGGAAAGGGATAGATAATAAGAGAGAAAATATCATATTGTCTCTCCATAAATCCATAGTATGCCTACATATTGATTACTGCATGCAGATGTGGTTGTTCCATCTCAAAAAAGATATATTAGAATTGGCAAAGGTTCAGAAAAGGGCAAGAAAAAAATGGTGAGGGGTATGGAATGGCTTCCATATGAGGAGAGATTAATAAGACTGGGACTTTTCAGCTTGGAAAAGAGGCAACTAAGGGGGGATACGATAGAGGTCTATAAAATCATGACCAGTGTGGAGAAAGTAAATAAGGAACTTTTACCTACTGCTTCTCATAACACAAAAACTAGGGGTCTCCAAATGAAATTAATAGGCAGCAGGTTTAAAACAAATGAAAAGAAGTGTTTTTTTTCCACACAATGCACAGTCAAGCAGTGGATCTCTTTGTCAGAGGATGTTGTGAAGGCCAAGACCATAGCAGGGTTCAAAAGAGAACTAGATAAATTCATGGAGGATAGGTCCATCAATAGCTATGAGCCAGGATGGGCAGGGACGGTGTCCCTAGCCTCTGTTTGCCAGAAGCTGGGAATGGGTGACATGGGCTGGATCACTTGATAATTACCTGTTCTGTTCATCCCCTCTGGGGAACCTGGCATTGGCCACTATTGGAAGACAGGATACTGGGCTAGGTGGACCTTTGGTCTGACCCAGTATGGATGTTCTTATGTTCTTTTCCTGACTGGATGACTTATGTAGCTAATCAATACAAGTTAGAGTGCAAATTATAAAATCTGAGATTCATTTTTTGGAAAATATAGAGTTTTAAAATGAGCATTTGGTGATAGTTTGAGCACTCATGTTGTCAAATTGACACAGTTGTGGTGTTGGATCTGAATGCATTGTAGGGTTTGGACAAATATTAATTGTTTTTAACTGATCCTTCAACTATAGTTAACTCCATGGTGTGCCGTGTATTGTGGTGCCTATCGCAGAATGATAGAATTTGTTTCTGAAAGCTTCTGCACAAAGCAAGCACTTGTGTATGCTAAACAGCTGTGTTCCATCCCTAGTTACTTATTTGTGTGTATATTATATATGTGTAATGTATATAAGATGGGAAGGATTAGATTTGTGTTGGTAAATGTTGATAAATATTGATTTCACTGTATACACAGAAACTGATGAGAGAATATTTCCATTGATGATGATGATTTACAGATAGGCAGAGTAAGAAAAATTCTTACTTGAAACTTATAGTTTGATTTTAGGGATATTTGCTTTATATATTTTGACATGTGACATTAACAATTTGTGTTTTAATGGTTGCAAAGCTTTAAATTTTTGAATTTCGGTTTCCCCTATCACTAAATAATTGTCTGATTTCCCAAAACTGATAAAAAATGCTTAAAAATAAACATTGATATTTTCCATAGAAATGATATATATAAAATCAAATTCTGCCAAGCCTAAACATATACTAGTATGTGTTCAATTTAGGCCCCAAGTTTTGAAAATGTAGCCCATTCTGGTCCTGATTTAGCAAAGCACTTAAACATGTACTTAACTCCCATTGACTTTTGTGAGACTTAAACACCTGCTTAATCAGAGCCGCTATACTGTATCCACTTAGCTTGTTGTGTGGTGGCAATCAGCACATACTGCCACAGCAGTGCGAGTTTTAGTGCAAAGATTTGTGGGTCCCCTCGAAATTAAGGCTAATTTTGCTTTGACTCATAACATGGGTTGTTTCTTGATCTGAAACTCCTACTGAATTCTATTAAAAACCCCAATATAATTATATGTATAAAGTTTAAAGAATTTAACTAGCTTGGCAGCAGACTGTTTACATCAAATCTGTTCAATACACTTTTGAGATTGAAGAAACGAAAATATGCATCTGAGAGCACCTCACTGGAATGCAAATGTCAGCACTGATAGATGTCTACGGTAGCAAATTTGTATGGGAGTAATAATTTAGTAATAAAATAGGTCAAATTAATTCTTATGCTGAAGGGGATCCCTGACAATAACCATTTTTTGTCATTTTATGCCTGACAGTTTTCTGTGAACTATATGAATAGGTGGAGCTGAGACATAATACATTTCCAATTGTAAACAAGATTGCATTAAGAACTACTGAGTAAGATACATGTTGGCTGACTTGAAGCTGAGAGGTCTTTTGAATATTAATGTGAGCATGTGTCTTGAGGTTTTGGTTTTGATTCTTGGATATCATCTCTTGTCCTACTGAAGTTCTGAAGATCCCCCCAACTTTCCTCAATTTACATCCATATTTTTCCAAACCTCACTTTGCAGCCACTGCTAAGTGAAGTCAATTGAAAGAGCTGCAGATCAGGCAAGTTGTTTGGTTATATTTTCTGTACTCCATCAGTTATGGCACTTTATAAAGACACTTTCTTTGGGTTTTTTTAAAAAACATACATATATATACTAAGTAGCTTACACTATTTGAGAAGTTATTTTTTATTGTATTTGTGCCTAGTTGCCTTTCTGGGTGAAAGGCACCTTACCAAATTACGTTGTGGACACTTCTTTATATATGTCTTAGACAGGAATAGTTGTTGGATGCTGATGACATTCTGATGGCTCGGTAGCATCTTTATTAGTAATTTGGGACTGTACGTTTCTGCCAAGCCCATTAAAGTCAATGGGAGTCTTTGGATCAGGCCCTTAACGTGCAGGAAAATCAGATGCAGTGGTAACGCTACATGGAGCTACATGGAGGAAATATCTGACCATTACATTGCACAATCTACTTTTTGTGAACTTTGATGCAGTGAAACTTTGTATACAGGAGAGAGGGAGTAGCAAAATTCACATTCGAACTTTTCTGAAGAGTTGGTTCTGACCCTGTCTAAAGCCTGATTTACACTGCAAATATTACTTATTGCGTACAGTTGGTATCCACATTGGGTGTAGCTGAAGTGATGTTGGACAGGATTTAACTGCAAATGTTCACCATTTGCTAGGTGTTGAGCAGCATTTCCGAAAATTTGTTTTGTGAAGGTGATGCCTCTGTAATGGTGCTGGTCGTGTTTTGTCCTGGTCTAATGCTTGTAGTTTCTGGAGAGGAGAGAGGCACCACCGGGATAAGAGAACCATCAGTTGAAACTCTGGGAACTGATGCCCCATGGGATACGTAGCTATAGAATGTTTGCAGTAAAACCGTGGGCTGCATCTGTTGCTGACACCTGTTGCTTATAGTGCATAGCCCAGATCAGGTGCTGAGGACAGATTCAAAGTGTAGATCCAGATCTGACCTTTCCCAAAGCTCAAGGGGTAGGTCAATCTACTGTAAAAAAAATTTTCAGGTCCATTTTTACTTTATATAAAGTTCAGGTGGTTTGGAGGCTAGATCCAAAGCACATAGAAGTCAATGGGAGCCTTCCCCCTGACTTCAGTGGGCTTTGAATCTGGTCCTAAGTGCTTTGCAACATGTGATACAGCTCATGCAATTCTGCTTTTAACAGAGTTGTTCTGTGGACAAAAAAAAACCCCTTTGTTATAAGACCTTTGTTGATAAGTTGATCAAATGTATATTTGTACGGCTCCATGACTAGGTCTCCTAGGTACTACTGCAATACATACAATAAATACATAATAAATTACTCTCATCCCAATAAACTTGTAATTTATGTGTGGGTCATTATCTTAAGGACAGCAGATTTATTATTTATTTAATGAGCTTTCAAAAAAGGGTCAGTCTAATGCAAGTTGACGGAAGGAAGATATGTATTGGGCCTGTTATAAACTATGCCTTATACTAGTATTTATTTTTAAGTAGCTCCTTGTAATGTGGTCGGAGCAGGAGATATTGAAAACTGGCCATTTCCCGGCAGATAGCGATACGTTTCTACTCCATCAGAATGCTCTACACACTGTGATACGTTTATAATTATTATCCTAAGATTGATGTTTTTTGGGGGGAGTGTAAATTTGTGCAGCAGTAATCCATTAAGAAATCAATAATCATTTCATCCTGAAATGCAGTTTCTGCACACCATTATAAATGCACACTGAAGGCTTGATACTATGTATGCCTTTCTTTTTTCCTGAAGTTCTGTTTCAATGTCCTTGGCTCTATTGGAGAAATAATAAATGAGAGGCTTTGGTTTTCCTGTTTAAGAGGCAGAAATGGTCTGGTGCTCTGAGCACAGGACTGAGAGCTAGAAACTTCTGAATTCTAATCATTGCTCTTACGTCCACTCTTTCTCTGGTCTTGGACAATTCGCTCACCTCTTTTCGTCTGTTTCCTCATTGTTAAAATGAGAGTGGTGACAATTAATACATTTGTTTGTAAAGAACTTTGGAGATGAAGTATTGTATAAGTGCTAAGTATTTCCAGATTTCCTCTTCCAAATCCTCAACTTCACTCAGTATCATTTCTCCACATAACCTCACAAAGATCTAAATACGGAAGTCTAATACATCCCCCAAAATTCCCCTCTTCTCTCTGAATTTCCCTAGATGGGCAACTGTCCTTCAGAACTGCCATTGAGAGTCACCCCCTGCCTAGAGATCTGGAAACCAGTATCATCCTAAAGTAAAGAAATAGGATGTGGGTGTGTGTGTAAAGAGAGATTGACTGACTATAACATGCATTTCTCATGTAGAAGCTTAGATTATAACCACTAAGTCACTGGGCTAGTCTGGTTTTGATATTTCCAAAATAGTTCGGGGAGGAGAGAATGAGGTCGGGCAAGTATTGACTATATGGGCCTTATCCAAAGTCTACTGAAATCAGTCGAAAGACTCCCCTTGACTTCAGTGAGCTTTTGCTTAGGCCCAGGAGCATGAAGTGGTGTTGTGATTAAGTTTCCATCTTTGTTTTTCATTTCTGGGGTGCCCTATGGGAATAGTACTGTATTTTCACTAGAGCTGGTTGACAAACAGGTCAAAATTTTTATGAAAATAGTGAGAACCTTTTTTTGTTTTAATTTCAATTTTTTTCCAGCTGGTCAAAAAATGGGACATCTTCATAAACATGTGGACCCTTTTATTTCAGTGATATTACTCAACTGGCTCTAAATTTCACCCCAGATTTCTCCACCTGTCTCCATAAAAGGCCCCATGTCATGGTGACCTTGCTACTGACTTGAGATGGCTAGAAGTGTCAACATCCTCCTATTCTTCTAGCGAATCCATCATGTAGAAGAGCATTGCATAGACATTCATCAATGAGGTTCTACAAGCCTTTTCAGTTTTTCAAGGGAACGTTAGGCCTTTCATTGCTTTTGTGCTTCACATGACTTTCCTTCTAGGATTTGGTAATCTCAAGGCATAGTTAAGCCATCTGGCAAGACACAGAGAGAAAACGACTTTAAAGCCTTGATCTTGCAAATGTTTAAGCAGGTGCATAGCTTCGGTTATATGAAGTTGAATACTCACATGACTAAAATTATTTATGTAGTTCAGTGTTTGCAGGGTGGAATTTTGAGTGAAATAAAAGAAGAAATGGTGATGAGAAGAAACTGGATATACTGAAGCTGAACATAAATTCTCAAGTGCCTACTTATTCTAAAATTACTTTAGGCCCCTATCATGGTAGATTTGCCCATTGTATCCAGCTTTTGCATCCAGTAAGAGAACTTTTGTGTGTGACTTGATTGTTGAACAGCTGGAGTTTACTGGTTTACAGCAAAACACACAGAGTTTTGGTACTCGTGGGGAAAGGCTTGTCAAGGAAAAACAATTGGTCCTACCTACTGTCTTTTGTAGGTTTCTGTTCAGGGCTCATTCATACTAGTGACCTTTGCTGTCTGTTGAATCTTACTTGATCTTTTTAGACTTCTGCCTATGCCATCGAATGTAAGTCTGTCCCCCTTTTTCCCCTCAGTCAAGTGAACTTCCTCATTAACCTAAAAGTTCCCCTTTCCCAGATGTGGGTAGCCGGAGAGTAGCAGTGAGCTATCTCCCTGTCTGCCAGCTGTGATGTAAAGAGTCTCTTGAATTAAAGACATTGAAACCATCATCATCATCATCATCTCACCCTCACCCCTGCCAATTTGTCTCCTGCAACAGCAGGCTTGTCATTCTTGAAACATCACCTTTCTCCCTCTGGAAGACTTGTGACATGGAAGCAGCTGTATTGATAGGTGGTGGTTCTGCAATGATTCGCTCAAACAGATGCAAATGACATGTGGCTTTTCAGCGAAATAGGAAGATTTTGGGTTTTACCCATGACCACTTTTTTCCAGTGGTTTGTAGAATGACAAGTGCTAGCGACCCGAGATCAGCTCACAGGATGCTGCGTCTAACAGATAGAGCTTTATTAGCTCTCAGTTGTTTGCCTTTGCTTCAGAACTCTCTGGTTTGAGTTACCTGTGAAAGATTATTTTCCAGTGTGGTTTTCAAAGACAAACCTTGTTGTTTTTAAAAAGTTAAAGTATTAAAAGCTCACCATTATTTATATAACATTCAGCAGACTCTGTGTGTGTCTGTCTGTCTGTCTGTCTCCAGTGATCAATTTCCAGCTGCTACTGGAAGAGAAAGTACCACATACCTGTTGTTCTAGGCACAAAAAGTATGCTGTAAAGACCAACGTGAATTCCTCCCTGGAAAAGCTTTAACAAATGGCATGATTAACAGATAACTCGTTAATTTAATATTGATTGAGGGGATAACTGACTTTGTACAATGTGCTTTTTAATTACTTATCTTTGAAGTTTGTGTAGAGTAGATTTAGAACTTTCTTTCTCAGGTCTCATGAGGCCATTGGTAAAATAAGTTTCATGTCAAACTGTCTGAACTACTAAAGCAGCTTTGTGCTTATAGGTCATGATCGAAATCCCATGGAAGTCAGTGGAAAGACTCCTTTTGACTTCAGTGGGCTTTGGATCAGGCCTTTTATCCCAAAGCTCATTTTAAAGGTGAGCAAGAATTATTCTCCCCATCTTACACAGAGGGAATCAAAGCAGAGAGAGTGGTACCAGACAGATGGTCAAAAAATGGCCACTGACTTTTTCGGTGCCTGACGTCAGACATCCTGGGCTTGGTTTTTTAGAGGTGACCTAGATAGAGCTGGGTAACATTTTTCAGACAAGTATTTTATTCGCCAAGAACTGCGGTTTTGAGGTAACAAAATTAGCGAATTTCAGTCAGATTTGGGGAATAGTTTGCCCAGATATAATTTTGTTTTTAAAGGCAGCATGTTTACTTCCACCACTTTCTAAATGAGACATTTTGACTTTTCGTTTTGTTTTGAAAATTTGGTAATCTTAGGAAAACAAAAAGAAGTTTTAAAAAAAACTTTCAACTAAATAATGTGGGGGAAAAAAATCTCTTTCAGGTCAAATGAAAAGTGGCATTCAACCCAGCAAAAAAAATTTTTTTTTTTTTTCGTTTTGGTGAGAGGGAAAATGGAAAAATTTCCATTTTTGGTTGACCTGAAATGAATTTTTTAGTATAGCCACAGAACCAAAAAGTCAAGTATTCTCTCAGCTTTAGAGGTGGATTCTCGGCCCCTCTGAAATTCAGAGTGTGTGTGTGTGTGTGTGTGTGTGAGAGAGAGAGAGAGAGAAACTGGGCACACACAATCACAGGCCCCTTCTGAAAATTGGGCCTCAGTGACTCACCAAGGACACATTGCGAGTCAATGACAGAGCTAAGAATAGAAGCTGGATTTACTGATTTCCAGCCACAAGCTCATTCCACCAGACCAAACCAATTGTAATAAATCTCACCCTGGCCAGTTCACACCATTCATATTTTATCAGATAAAGAAAAAATGAAGACAAAATTCTTGAGCAGGTATTCCTCCCATTCAGTGGGAGCTGCGTAAAATGACACTATTATGCGTTTTTAAGCTAAGAGAGATACTTGGATGTTTCAAACTGTTGTGATGCTTTACGAGATGGTTCAAAACTCTGAAAGAAATATCTCCTTAGCTCTTCTCAGCTGTGAAGTTCAACAATGACAGTTAAAGCCCACGTGTTGGCTTATATTTAAATTTTTAGAAGGATTAAAGCTCCTCGGACCATGTCTTCCCCTGCCTGTGTTCTGCCTCTTGCTCAGTTTGGATGCTACTGTAATAGAAGTAATGCTGCTGTTAGCGCAGGTTTAGAAATGAGGGAGTGGGTTGGCTAGATGCATATTACAGCTGTATGCCAAACCCAGCAAAGCGAGCTGAGATGAGTGCGCTGTTCATTGGCGCAATTAATGCAATGGCTGTGACTGCTGCTACTGCTTTGGTTTATTGCACCCACCCCCCGCATTGTGCTCACAGCTAATCTATGCCAAAACCAACTATTATTTCGATAGCTGTCCACTACCTCTTCCTCCCCTTACTTTGTTCTTTAGGCCCTGGTCCTGCAAACGCTAATACTTAGTGCAATGAGGGCTCAATACTTCAGGGTGCCAGGCACTCTGACCATGATCCAGCAAACACCGGGGTTGAGCATCCTCAATCCCAAGAGGAGGCGGAATTAAGGTGACTCAAAGCCACCTTTGCACCCCACCAATCCTGGACTGTTCTGGAGGCTGAAGAGGTCACCAGCACAATCTAAACAGCTCTGGGGTGCCGTCTAAATTACAGCAGGTCCCCTCTCCCCAGGCTGCCAGTACTGTGGGCTGCAGCCCAAGCCTCAAGATGCCTACCCTACTTCAGGCATGTCCCCGGTGGTAGGGAGTCCTCAGAAAGCAGCCCTATGACTGTTGGCCACAGTTCCTGGGCTGAGGGAATCCTCCCCCAGCTGAAACCAGGCCATTCAGGGCCTCTTCAGACCACTCCCACCCTTTCACCCGGAGCAGGAGTGAGCATTTCACCCTCAAACTCCTGCATAAACATTGGCAGGATTGGAGCCTTCAGATGATAAACTATTCAAGGGAAAGAGTGTCACTGGTGGAGCTCGCGCAGGTCTTTGACTTAGTCCGATGGCATTTCTATCTCTGTCCGGAGCACAAGAACTTTTGAATGCTGCATCCAAACAATGCCGACGTTTCAGGGAATGTTCTGAGCGTCAGTGGCCAGAGCTCTGTTGATTTCTGGGGTAAATCAGGAAACCAAAAAGGGGAGAATGGGGGATGCATGAAGCCCCTGTCAGCTTGTTAGCAGTGCCACTGCCTCAAGTACCTGCACAATTGTCTATAGATCCAACAGTTGGTGGCACCCACTAACACCTTCCAACATAATAGTACCCTGCTCATTTCTTCCTATCCTTAGGAGCCTATCCATAGGCTCTGACACGTTAAAGCTGTTAAATGGCTGATCTCCCAGACAGAAAGAAGAATGATGGTGGGGAGGATTGGAGGCATGCACACAGCCTCGCATTGGGAGTGGGGGGAGAATCGAGGACTCTGATTTGAAGGAAGGGGAGCATAAGGCACACAGAATTTCTGGTGGGAGAACAATATGGGGGAAAGGGTCACACAAAGTCCCTAGTACGGGGGAGGAGGGAATGGGCGAATGGAGGAGGTGAGGACAGTTAACATCCCTGAAATAGAAGAGGGTGGGGTGGCCCCAGTGGTGGTGTGGTTTTTAAAAAAAAAAAAAAAAAAAAGGATAATCTGACCTAAATTGAATTCAGTATTCCCCAGATGAGAAATGGATAAAACCCATTCGCCCGTCACTCCACTACTGGGTGGCTCATAAGGAGATTGGGGGTAAATGCCGGGATGCTAAGAGCCTCTGCTGTGTGAAATAAACTCGCCCAACAAAGTGTGCGCCCCCTAGTTTGTCATCTGTTTGTATAGTGCCTCTGCCCCCTGGTCGAGATTGTTAGACAATATAAATAATAATAAAAAAAGCTTGCCGGTGGCTCTCAAACCATTTACTCTTGCAGGAGGAGGCAGTTACACAAGCTACGCCCTATTGCAGAAAATGGATTTGAGCTCAATATTATAGGAGTACAAAAAAAAAACTTTTTTGTAACACTTGTTTAAATTACGGCATTAATAAGCACATTATATCAACCAATTTATCTTGCAGTTCTGCTGGCTCTCATTAGAGATTTTCCTTTTGTTCTTTTCGTTGGAATACATTCTGCCCTCAGTTATACCCTTACTTTTCCATTAAAGTAAGCACGTAAATGAGGGCAGAATTTGGCTCTCTCCTCCCCTTTCTATCCTAAGGGGGGAGAGAACATATCTATGCACTTTTTTTTTTAACTGTTAAATTGGTATCTTCTGTCACATTGTACCCCAGATGGTATTTTCCAGTTGAACATGATTGTTACACAATGTTAAGTAATGTGGTGTTTGGGTTGGGTTTTCTAAGCAAGAAGTATTCCCTTGGCTTGTCACAAGAAAGCTGACACATGCTCCTGCTTCACTCAGGGAGCTTCTGCATCTGTTGACACTTCAGACATAATCAGTTTAGATTTCAGCAGCTGATTAGTGCTTACCTCTAACCAAACTGAGAGGCAGCATACACTAATTAGTTCTCTACACAAAAACCTGGGAGTCTTAGTTGATCTTGAAGACCTTTTTGTTCCAGTCCAGTAACGTTACAGACTGTTGTATCAGCATTTATGGTGCGCTTTTATTTCCCTTACCTCCAAATGCCTCAAAGTACAATTAATTACATATCTGCAGCTAGGCATTAGGTGTGCAGCAGTAGGCCGCATACAGTCATGAACATTTCATTAGTGCCAGTTAATTTATGTCTGATTATGAAAGCAAGAGAAGGAATGCTGGGCAGGACTCCAGGATTATCCTCCATGACTTGTCAAATAGTTTCACAGGGACTCTTAACTTCCACCTGACCATCCACTGGAAAGGGGAAGGCCAGCTTGCAGTACCCAATGGTGCACTGTCAAAGAACTAATTTGCTTAAAATAGGAACCCAGTTCCTTCTGATCTAGCAGAGAGGGAATAAGAAAGAGCAACAGAAACTGACTTTTCTAGTGACTGTCTGATTGTGACAGCAACAATTTTTACCAGGAAGTTTTATGCCTTTCTGAGTATGACTAGCTGGTTACCAAAACATGCCCTTCCCCATAAACTAAATTGTATGTACTTCCTCTTAGCTAATACTGTTTAATGGGAACTTGTGTTCAATTGATATAAAAGCCCATGCAAAGGCTTAATTTAATAAATACACGCTTAGCACTTGCAGAGATGGCAAATAATCTATTGGCATTTCTCAGAACAAGGAAAACTTTTTCCCCCTGAGAGTGGGTGGATTTGGAGATACAGTATTTGCATCCCTGCTGGGATCCCTGAGGACTTCTCTCTTCCCATCTTTTCAAAGCTATATGTCAAGTCCTGTGTCAAGCTCTATCTACATCAAACGAGTCAGTATCAACCTAAGGGCCAACGTTATCTGTGCAGCTACACAAGGCCCTGATTTTACCTGTTCCTTGAACCATGTGAATGACATTCCAGCAGGAGCATGGTCCCTGTTCCTTGTCCATGCCCCCATCCTGCTCAGAAGGAAAGAGTAGCTATCATATTCATTGCCATAAATGTCCTACTCGTCTACTTGATTGGAACGCTGCATGACAGCTCTCCTTCCTGGTTATCTGGTCCACGAAAACCGGAGGCTGCAGAGCCTCACAGGCAGGTGTGTGTGTGTGTGTGTGTGTGTGTGTGTGTGTGTGTGTGTGAGGTGAGGGGGTCAGCATAACTAGAACAGAAAGACAGGGAAGACGCAGTTGATGGTGGTACCTGGGGGCATCGCTATAAATTGGGAGTGAGCTACGTTAAGGACCTTCATATAATGTAGTGTACCTAGGGCTGGCCTGGCCTCTAGATATTTTGAGTCCGGTCACTTGGTACTATGTCACAAGGCAAGATGGTGGAAGCATGCAGTGCAGGAAGTCTGATTCAAGCCTTCTTCTCCCCTTAGCTCACTTAAGTGAGCAGGGGAGGATTAAAGGAGTCTCACAAAGCTCCTGCCATGGGAGGCTGGATGGGCTCCCGCCTTTTTGTTGCTTGTCGGTGTCACTCCTTTATAAGCCTTACTGAACAGCATGAGACATACCCTTGCTTCTGCAGTATTTTGTTTCATTTTCCCAATCCAGGGACATCCACTCCACAAACGAAACACACTCCGAAAGCATAATTAGTGAATTTAAGTAAATGTAAAAATCCACCAGTGTTCAGACGAAAGACATTTCTTTTTGTCTTTTTACATATATGGTTTTAAGCCTGATAGTTTCCATGGCAATTCACCAGATGAAAATTGTTTGGATTATACCCCCTCACAATTACAAATGTGTAAGTCATACTTTCATGATGTTTCGTATATAACGTACACCCACACGCTCAGACATTACAGTGATGGGTGCCCTACATACCTAAAAAGGGTTAGATTGAAAGGATAGTTCTGAGGATTTAGTGTCTGTCACTTCTGTCACATGGCCAGAGATGCACATTCTGAATACCTAACCTAAGGGCTAAATCCTGCTTCTGCTGAAATTGGTGGGAATTTTTGCCATCACTGAGAGCAGGATCAGGCCCTGCCTTAGAACTGCAAATACCCCTAATACTTGACTTTAGGAAGATAAGTAGTTGTATAAATCAAGGTTCAAGTTTGCATTTGGGACACCATAAATCATAGGTCTGATTCTGCATATAGTAAATAAAATTCCAGTGAACACTCTGATCTTGCCAAAACCAGAAATAATTTGCTATAAAATAGTGTAGACTTGGTATATAATTTCTAGTTGATTTGAATTTTATTTTAGTGACGAGGCCCTAGTCACTCCCTTTTCAAATGTACAGAAGGCTCCCATGCTGCTGAGGGTGCTGGGAAGCTAAGAGGATAATCGAATTAGAAAACTGCACTTGGTCTATTGGATAATTTAATTTATGGGACAGTGTTTATTTTTTGGATATAAAATATTTGTATGTAATTATAAATTACTCTGTGTATGTATGTGGAGGAGCGGGATAATTTTATGTAATGAATAGTTCCAGGGACTATTCACTTGTACACATTTTTGTAGGCTCAGAGCCAAAATAAATTGAAACCATTTATTGAGCCAGATCATAAGCTGGCGGTAGCTCCATTGAAATGGGTGTAGCAAAGCTGATTTACATCTGCTGAGAATTTGGCCCATTAACTTTCAGTCACTTTTAATTAACTCCTTGGATGTTTTACTAAAAGATCTGTTCTAGAAATTCGTTTGGGGCAGTTCTATGGTCCATGTTTTATAGGAGGTCGACTCGATGATCAAAATGGTTCCTTCTGGCCTTGAAATCTGTGTAAATTCCAGTACTATGAATAACAATCAATTGTTTTCCGTTCTTCAGTAATAAAGAATAACGTTCTTTTTCTTCTTGTGATGTTTAGAATGTTTGAAATAAGGAACTGATTCAAGCAATGAAGATATGATTTTTTTTCAAACTTCTGTTGAATAATCTCTTCTATCCTGTACTCCTGTAATATTAAATTGGATGGTGTAATGTCTAGTATGTATTACATATGACAGATGCATTTTGGGTATTAAACCAGGCAAGAGATTAATTGGAGATGGCTAATTGGAGTTTTTGGACTATAATCTATTGCTCAGTGTTTGGTTGGAATGAATTAATCCTAGGATTTTGGAGACTGCTAAATGTATGTGTTAACTCTAAGGGATACATTTTCAAAGCAGTGTTCACTAATCCTGTTAACAAATAATGGGATTTGTGCATGTACCTCCCATTTACTGCTTTGAAAACATACCCTCAAGTGTCAGAAGTTTTCTGGAAACATGTTAAAGATGTGCTAATTCTTTAAAGGCTCTGAATAGCAACTTCCTGATGCTATAAATTGCAGTAGCATTTATAATTCGCTCTGGAAGTCACTTCAGAATTTTGTTTATATTAACAGGCTAACTAAAAATTGTCCCGGGTTCTGAAGTTTAAATTAAAACCCACTTCCAGGATGTCTGATTTGAAAAGAGAATAGGAATAAACCTGTATTGTGAGCTTGTTAACTTCAATAGAAAAGCAATTCGAAGCATCATTAACTTGAGACAGGTGAATCTTATTCAAACAGAGTGACAATTGGTGTCACGCAAACCTCTGGAACGCAATTCTTCAGCAAGATGTTTTTTGTAAGACGGCCCTAGATTAGGGTCACCGCAGATGGGTAGCTGCTTATGCTGGAGTCAGATCTCAGACTGTTATAGCTCGATAGCTCCTATGTGGTATAAAGAAGAGGGAATTGATCTTTCGTACCTGTACCCATGTAAGTAACCCCCTAATCCAGTGATACTCAAACCTCAGTGGTTCAGGAGCCAAATTAGCGATCTGCATTACCTGAAAGAGCCCCAGTAGTGTGAATTCATTGTTTCATTTGTTATAGTACTAGATGGTCAATCATTTTGCTGTGAGAATAATATATAGAAAGAAACTAAATATTTCCCGTCATACTGCTTAAATATGACTAAGTATTATTATTTTATTAACTACAATGGGTTAATAACATAGTAAAAGCCTCCTGATTGGTTGTTAATTAAATCACACAGTGTTTTAGTTGCATGTGCTGCAAAGAACTGCAGGAGACACTTTAAAGATCCACTTGTGGCTCTCACGACATCTCCGCTGAATAAAGTCACTTGGCAAAATGCAGTGGCACAATACAGAAGCTCAAAACTGTACTTCTATATAAGGTCATTTGGGGAGGTCAAAGGCTAGATTGTAGCATGGATGTAAGAAGTTCTGTATAAGAAGAACTATATAATAGGTCTTGCTCTCTGCTGCACTGCACTTTGTGTAGTCCTCTGCACACATCCAACTCAGGATGGTGGCATTTTACACCCGCTGAGCATTGGGTATAAACTGCAAGACAACAGAATACCAGGCTCAATACGTTTTAGGGAAAGGAAAAAGTCATCTGGACTTCCTTGCTGTCAGCTTCTTATTTTTATTCTACTTATTTTTAACCCTCTCCTTTGCTGGAAACATGTCTACAGGAGAGCGAGTTTCGACGAACTCACTGAAAAGCTTTACTTCAGTTTCCTTCCCCTGGTCACTTCTCCTGGTGTAAAAGAGATTTGCCTGATCTGCTATTTACTCCTAGTTTCCTAATTTTGTAGGTTGGCCTCTAGTTTGGGAGACAGTTGCTGGTATTAAATGTATCTATCCTTTTTCGCACTGTTGAAAACTTCTATTAGGTCACCTTGGAATCTCCTCTTTTCCACTGGGAAATAATTCCAGCTCTTTTAATCTTTCTCCATGATTGAGATTCTTGAAATCTGGTATCCTCCTCATTGTCCTACATAGCATCCTCCAAGACAAATACATTCTTCCTGTGCGGCAGTTAAGATTGCATGTGGCAATCAAGATGGGGATCTAGGAAGTGCCTTTGGTCCCAGTTCAGCTGAACTTATTAAGCACAATGCTTAATTTTAAGTAATTCCATTCCTATTTAGCAAAGCACATAAGAACATGCTTAAGTCCCCTTTGGCTTTAATGGGATAGCACAGTGGTTTGAGCATTGGTCTGCTAAACCCAGGGTTGTGAGTTCAATCCTTGAGGAGGCCATTTAGGGATCTGGGACAAAAATTGGGGATTGGTCCTGCTTTGAGCAGGGGGTTGGACTAGATGACCTCCTGAGGTCCCTTCCAACTCTGATACTCTGTGAAATTAAGCTGGTGTTTAAGTGCTTTGCTGAATGGAGCTTTATATACAGTAACTATCTCTACTTCGTATTCTGATAATCTAACCAAACACCCTGATTGCCTTTTTACTGCCTCTTTGTAGTGGGCTGGTGGCTTTAATTAACTTTCTGCCTTGACCTCATTTTCTTGAAAGTGTGCTGGAGTATGGCATGATTGTAAGTTTGGGTTCTAGAGAAAAGAAAAACCGCCACAATGCTTAGTCACACATAGCCATTAAATGTCATTTGTTGTATTCCCTAAATGATCCAACTCCCTTTCAGTTTGGTTGCATTGTTTTCCCTGCTAACAGTTGTAATGTCATATATGAACTTGGAGATCTTGTTACTTCCTAACATGAGCGGGGGGAACCAAAACTCCTTTTTATCTGTGTTAAACTCAGAGCCAAATAACAAGGGCTTGTCCAAATAAATGCATATAGATCTATATTCCGACTTACTGAAACTGACCACTGAGGTGCTCCACTTCTCGTCCCTTTCCAACATGAAAAATGTTGACTTCTGGCTCCCTTTCAGCTCCTGCTGCTTGCCCTGTTTACTATGCAGGCTTCTACTTTAGAGCCTATTCCAAAACTCATCACCTTTGCTGTAAATCTCTGATGCAGAATCTTGAGCAATGCTTTTCTTTAAAATCTAAGTACACAACATCCCCTGGATTTCCCTTATCTCTCATGGCAGTAATATCCTCCAAGAATTCCAGAGGGTTAGTTAAGCATGACCCCTTGTGCCTTGATCAAACTGATTTTCCACAGTTCTCCAAGCACATTGCTCTTAAGAGACTGCAGTTTCCAAAACTTTCTCCCCACAATGGATTTTAAACAGGCTTGTTACTAACTTTATGGTTTAACTGTTGAACCTGTTGGGGGAGGGGGAAAATAAGTAAAATGAGGGTTTTTTTTGTAATGTAGTTCACTAAAGCTGAAAGTCAGTATGCAGTGATTGTGTTGCAGGGGTAGCTTGAAGCATAGCATCACACTTGAGATGCAAGAGTTACAGCTGAGAAGACACTTTTAATATGAAGCTCTGTCTTTTTCAAGCACTGTAGTTGACATGGATGAAATGACTTTTGGTCTGCTCCTCAGGAGGGATGTAAAATCATGCCATTCCTTGGAGTTTGATGGATGATACCGTCCAAAACAGCGCCCTCGGCCGATTTTCTGGTTTGCAGAGAGAGCACTTTAGAGCAAGCTTGATCGTGAGCCAAAGTTTCGGAAACCTTAAAGTTGTGGTTAGCAGACAGCCACTTTAGGAAATTAGGTCACCATTACCTCACCCTTAGTTTTCATCCAGTCGTCTATCTGCCACACTTTTGCCTTCTTATTAATCACACCCAAGTTGGGTTGTATGGGAAGATGTCAGGAGTAAAAGGAATAAGAGGCTTTGACTCTTTAGGGAGCTGTTGGAGACATGCGGGATGGGGGAAGACAGGATTTTTGGAGGAGCTGCTGGGAGTGCAAACAGCCATGCGGCTGCATTAGGCGGGTGATTGGGCCCTTTGGGGGAAAGGAAGGCTGTAGTCTAAACTGGTTTTTGACACTTGTGGGAGTTCGTTGGGTGTAGGCGTCTGGGTGGCTTCTACAGTTCACAGTGTGGGGCAGTTCTCTTTGGACTGGACTTGTTGGCACTTGGGAGGGGGCGGGTCTCATTTTGTCAAGGAGAGTGAGTTGCAAGAGATTTTCGCCTGCGTTAGCGGGTTATTTGCCTCTGCACTTTCCGATGTTGTTGCCTTCACTGCAGCAGAAATCTTTCTAGTGTGAGTGGGGGTGGTCTATAAGCACAAACGCCTTGAAACTATAAACCTATTTATATATGCAAATGAATTCTGATTTCCTTCTTTTAAAATGCTATTATCCGAGTATGGGAATAGAGCTGCCAGCGCTATTCCCATCTGTTTTACTGTAGGTGGCTGTTTTAAGGTGTGACCTTATCAAAGCTGCCATCTAAAAACAAAGTAAATTCAGGACAAGCTTGTTCTAGTCAAGGTTCCTGTCCCAAGACCATTGCAATAGGAAACGATGGATACATTCTTCTTCAAGTGCGGTTATATCAGAAAAGTGACATGTAGAAATAACCTCTTCTTACTTAACAGTCTGCTCCTTGTGCTTTCTGAGCCCTATTCACTTTACTCATAAAAAAGAGAGCTTTTTACTTTAGGTAGAGTATTATCAGAGCCAATGCAGCTATAGATGCTTGAGTGAACTTAGGCATTAGAAGTGTATACATTATTTTCTTCTCTGTGCACCATCGACAATATTGTTTAAGTTTCAGCTGCAGAATATTTATTATTGGAGGTGGTCCATATGCCAGAGACAATCCGGTTTGAATCTCCAATTCTAGGATAGGCTTCCAGGCCTAGAAGTAAGGAACGGTTACGTGTGAGCTGAGTACTTTTGCTGCAGAAGTCCTTTTGGGAAGGAACAACGGATGCAGAATTACCCAGTGCTATTTTTTAGTCACTTTTCAGGGTATAACTGCATTTTGGGCATCCTGCAATGCTCACACATACTAACCCAGATTGGTAAAAATGCTCTTAAGGGGCAGATTGTATATTTCTTGCTCATGCTGAGTAGCATCTTATTACTCAAAAAGCTCACTCTACTGAGTGCAAGCACTAATGGAGTAAGGTACTCCTCAGTGTAGGTAAGCGGTAAGAATCTCACCCTAAATTAGCACCAACCTCTGCAGTTGCATTTTAGTTTATAATGAAAACTTTTCCTCCCTAGTGCATTTTGGTGTCTGAACTTTGCCCGTCTGTTTAATTGTATATTACACGACAGGGACCATATTTTGCTTTCTCCTATATACTGTCGAATATATGGTCAGTGCTCAACAAACAATAAAGCAGCCTTCCCTTTTTAACTGTGTTGCAACACATTGAGTTTACAGACTTCACTCTTCATGCGGAAATTTTAAGGTGGGACTGAATTTGCTTTTTTAATATACTTTGGATTGGGAGAAAATTATTTATACTGTGTATATCACTTTAAAACCTCAGAATAAGTGATTCACTCCTACAGACACAATTTCTAAAGTTTTTTAAATAATGTGTAACTCGACTCAGAAAGCAAAGAGTGAGGGTAAAGGCTTTGAAGGAGTTTTTGTGTGTAACCTTACTGGGAATTTAATGAGCTAAGTACAGCATTGTCGGTACAAGCTGTAAGCTGAGAACTCCTCCGTCTCAGGAGATCCTTGCGGATATGCCCTTGGGAGGGTTTTCGACTGCTAGAAAATGTGGAAAAACAAGAAGGTTGCACTGCAGGGATGGATATAAAATGGGGAGGGGTTGGAGAAAAAATAAACCCTCTGCCCCTCTTCATTATGAGAGTAAAATGACACTTTTGGCTAGAGGCCAGTGAAACCTGGGAGATCTGGGATGGTGCAGACAGGACTAGCAACAAGTTTGTTAAGGAATGGATTGGATGCATACAGTTTGCCTCAGCTCTGTGGTTTTTGTTTTGAATGCACAATGTTAACTCTTAGCTCCCCGCCACTCGCAAGGAACAGAAATGAGATGCAGGCACTCAAGGTGGAAAGTAAAGACAAAAAGTTGCTGTGTAGAATTTTTAGAGAAGAAATGAACGTGACTGCTTCTCCTTAGATGACATTCAGGATTCTAAAGGAGCTTTCTCTGTGTTGCAATCATCCCATTTTATGCACCCAGTGAGAACTCAGCTCTGCTAGGGTTGTGAGGCAGAGACTTCCTAATCCTTGAAAGAGCATTTACAAAAATAAGTTAATTTAAAAAAAAAAAACCCAAACCCTGGAAATTAAAATTTCACACTCAACAAATCTGAGAGATGGCCAGTTTTAATCTCAGGTTTCAGAGAGCAGCCATGTTAGTCTGTCCGCAAAAAGAACAGGAGTACTTGTGGCACCTTAGAGACTAGCAAATTTATTTGAGCATAAGTTTTTGTGAGCTACAGCTCACTTCATCAGATGTCCACGGCATGCATCTGATGAAGTGAGCTGTAGCTCACGAAAGCTTATGCTCAAATAAATTTGTTAGTCTCTAAGGTGCCACAAATACTCCTGTTCTTTTTGCAGTTTTAATCTGAAATTTTAGCATGTCCCCTCAAGTGCCTCAGCCTGCCAAACATACAGCTAGGGTGATGTTCTCTCATAGAAACGTGGAGAGAGCCATTGGTATAGAAAGCCCGGATGTGTCAAAAACTCCCACTGGCATGTCACACCGATGGAAGTCTACAGTTTTCTCAGCTCTCTCAGAAACGATTGGCTGACAGTGTTCGTCTTTGAAAACAGACCCTGGGTGCCACATTTTCCAAAGAGCTCCGTGCCACATAGATGCTATTTAATCACCCGACAAGGGGGCCAGGTTTCCCAGCCTTTTGAGCATCTGGAAACTGCCATTGAAAGCAATGGGGGTGACAGCCGCAGGCTGAGGGATGCTTTTGGACATCTGGCACTTAGTGTTTTCAGCTTGTTGCATGCATGGACTAAGTTCTGCTCTTGGATGGATATGGACCATTTCTGTTTGTTTTTTCAGGGGAACACGTGCGCAAGTATCAATCAGACTGCAAACCTTAACCTATGGATAGACTCATGGTTGAGTGGATCCCTTTTCAGAATAAGGACTGGGCAAAGCCATTTGCGTTTCTTTGGTTAGGAACAAATTAAGGACCCAATTTTGCAAAGATTTACACCCATGTATAACTGTAAGGTCCTGATTCAGCAAGCAGTTAAACATGTGTGTAACTTTAAGCAAGTGCTTGAATGCTTTGCTGAATAGGGATGACTTAAGCACATCCTTAAGTGCTTTCCTGAGTCAGGGTCTAAGTCCGGGTTGACAACCCTCCCAGTTTCGCTGGGAAGCTCCAGGAATCGGGCTCTATCTCCCAGAGGCTACTGAAGCCAAATCAGGCGATTTTATTTCGCTAAAAGTCTGGTGGCACAGCGGGGCTCCCATGCTGCTCCCGGAAGTGGCCAACACGTCCCTGAGGCCCGTGGCGAGGCACAGGGTCTCTGCGCGCTGCCCGCGCCCCAAGCGCCAACTCCACAGCTCCCATTGACCGGGAACTGTAGCCAATGGGAGCTGCGGGGGGCGATGCCTGCAGGCAGGGGCAGTGCGCGGAGCCCCTGCCACTCCCAGAGGGGCTGCAGGGATGTGCTGGCCGCTTCCAGGAGCATTGCACAGAGGGGGCAGTGTGGAGTCACCTGGCCCCGCTTACCTCAGGCAGCTCCCGGGCAGCAGGGCTAAGGCAGGCTCTGCTCCCACAGCTCCCATTGGCCGTAGTTCCCGGCCAATGGGAGCTGCGGAGTCGGCACTCAGGGCACAGGCAATGCACAGAGACTCCTGCCTCCCCCCAGGGGCCTCAGGGAGGTGCCAGCTGCTTCTGGGAGCGATGCGGGGCCAGGGCAGGCAGGAAGCCTGCTTTAGTCCTGCTGCACTGCCGCCCGAAGTAGGCGCTGCCCGCACTCCCTCCTGCACCTCAGCCCCCTTCCACACTCTGAATCCCTCGGCCCAAGAGCCTACACCCCCTCCCGCACTCCTGCCCCAGCCTGGTGAAGGTGAGAGTGCTGTGGAGAGCAAGAGCGACGGAGGGAGGGGGGCTGGAGTAAGCGGGGTAGGGCAAGGGTGTTTGGGTTTGTGTGATTAGACAGTTGGCAACCCTAGTCTGTGTACACAGGATATCTCAATGAGTTCAGGAGGACTATCCACATGTGCTTAAAGCACATGCATAAGTCTTTTTAGGGTTGGAGCCTAAGGCTTATTGTTACAATCCTACATTTTACAATTTTGTGTAAAATGTAAAAGCCTGAGTTTTGTAGTTTAGAACAATATATTTACTTACCATATCTAGGAATCTCAACTATATTGACTCAACTCTGCCATATTCCTTAGATATTCCATATCTACCCCCCACTCTCTCTTTTAGTACTCAGTTTTTTTTTTAAAAAAGACTTGCACTGTCAACTGTTCTTTGTATCTGTTATGTATTGAATTTTGAAGTTTTGTGCACAACTGGGTGGGTTTGTTTCTCGTTTTATTTTGACTCTAATAGCTTCTGATTTCATCCAAGTCAAACTGAAAGTAGGATTTTCTGCCAAGAGTCTTTTTCCATTTTCAGACTTCAGTTGAGAAAAATGTGTCACAGTTTATACAAGTCTGCATTGGGGTTGTTACTAAATTTTTAATTTAATACTGAATCCTGCTAATTTGGTAGAAAGAATGAACCGTTACTTTAGTTACAAAACCGGACTAAACCATTTGGAATTGCACTATATATATATAGTATTTGTTGTGAAAAGTAGTATAGAAAAAGACTGTAGAGAACAAACTGTATCTATTGTAAAGGAGTACTTGTGGCACCTTAGAGACTAACAAATTTATTAGAGCATAAGCTTTCGTGAGCTACAGCTCACTTCATCGGATGCATCCGATGAAGTGAGCTGTAGCGCACGAAAGCTTATGCTCTAATAAATTTGTTAGTCTCTAAGGTGCCACAAGTACTCCTTTTCTTTTTGCGAATACAGACTAACACGGCTGCTACTCTGAAACCTGTATCTATTGTGTGTATCTCCACACTCTTTCTACTCTCTTTTCCATAATAAATTCACTATGTGCTCGTGGCTATCTTAATTAAATTTGATATTTCCAAAGAGGAGGAATCAGTAGTTACATTAGAGATTACAGGTTAGCTGTAAATCAGCATAGCTCCATTAAAATCAGTGAAGCTATAACACCAATTGATGATCTCGTTCCACAAACTGCCTTTGTTGTGATGATCAGCCTTGCCTTCAGATGCTTTCAGTGACAAAAGAAATCTTTAAAATGTTGGTAGAGTTAAAGATTTTATTGCCATGAAGCATTAGTCTTGCAGCCAAGCCTTGGGTTATATTATGTGAATACCCTGGCAAATAGTAACTTTGATGAAGGTTTTCTGAAATTCATAATAGCAATTTGGTAACAGAAGTGGTCTAAAGTTGCTGGCATGGTTTTGTTACCAGTGAATAGATTTTAATTTCACACACTGTAGGCTTCTTCAGGTGTTGTGGGGGAAAGCCACTGCTTTGAGTCAGGCGCTTTCTTGTACATATTGCTGCATATTAACTCCAGTCTGAACACAATCTTACACCTTTGCCTACTCACTTTCAGATGTAGTCAACCTCCAGTGTTCCCATGTGGTTCATTTAAAATCAAACCATGTCTTTGAATCCTTGAGTCATTTTCATTAGGATTGTTTCATCTGTGCAGTATTAACTATATCTGCCTTATCTACTAGAATAGAGCTGAGCTGAGAGGTAGTGCAGTCTGGAATAATGAGCACTGGGTTGGGAGTCTGGCAGTCCTGGATTCTAATTCTGGCTTTACCACTGACTCACTAGGTAGACTTGGACAAGTTGATTCAACTTTGTTTCATTTTCCTCTTACCCACCTGCCTCCCAAGGTGGTTGTCAGGATAATCAATTAGTCCTTGCCTGTCCAGCACTTTGAACCTGTAAAGGGCTACAGGATAAAAATGTTAAATATTCTTATTAACAATTGTTTGTGTATCGTTAGGTGTACTGTAGCTTCTGTATAGTGCATGTTCATTCCGTGCTTTCCATCTATCTGATCTTTATCACATACAATTCTGGATTAAGAGATGTCTATAACAAAGGCCGGTTGGT
This sequence comes from Dermochelys coriacea, assembly GCF_009764565.3. Lineage (NCBI taxonomy): Eukaryota > Metazoa > Chordata > Testudines > Dermochelyidae > Dermochelys > Dermochelys coriacea. Next base: position 68,345,682 of record NC_050078.2, on the reverse strand, counting down.
CCTGCCAAACCTTCCCTTGTACAGATGAATCTAGTCTTGGCTTTGCAGTCTCTCTCATTTCTTTCTAGTTGTTCTGGATATACTGATTGTTCAGCATGCTGGAAATCCACATGTCCTTGAATATAGAACATTCACTTGGGGGAATCTTAACTATCACCCATTGTTCCTTGCTTCATTTGTAGTTTACCTTATTAGCACCTTTACTCCTGTTGGAAAAATTCTGGAGAAACAAGACACCTTAAAACATGCTGATAAGGACCACGACTTGGCCTTCCTGAGAATAATAATCTTTGTTCATTTCCTATTGCAGTGAGCACAAATCTCTCTTATAACTCCATTCATTCAGGCAACAATGAAAAACCTCAAACCTATTGATGATCGTGCCCATTGGAATTCTCACTAAACCAGAGAGCAATCCTTGCTGTCATCAACTAAACAGTCTGTTTCAAAAAAAAAAAAAAAAAAATGTGGCAGAGAAGAGCTCTCTCTTCAGTTTTGTTGCAGGAAGGAGCATTTAGTAGAGCTATTTTAAAAATAAAAAGACAAACTACTCCCTTATTCCTGCTTTGCCACTGTTATGCTTTTGGGGATCAATTTGACTGTTGTTCCTTTAGGGGTTAAACTAACTGCCTGTCCTTAATCCACTTACGTTTTGGCATGGGTTGGAGGGCTGGAGGGCCTTTATGAAATTGGTATTGGCATATGAAGCCTTTCATCTTGAGATCTCCAGTTAGAATCTGGCTGAAGTCTGGTAGTGACCAAAACTCATTACCACACCGTGGCTGTAGGGTGGTCTGTATAAATGGGTTGATGATCTGAGTACAGTTCCCAGTAGATCTAAGAACAGATTTAAACATTTTATTAAAGTTAATGTTTAAAATCAAATTCACACGAGTTAAGAGGGAAGATACTGTACATCTGGGGTCAGGCTTGCAAGTATCGGCTACAAGGGGGGATTGCAAGTATCGGCTACAAGGTTCACAAGGTATATATATATCACAGAACCAGCATAGATCCAGAATGGGAGTTTTTAAAGCGTCAGTGGATAAATGGGCTCAGGTACGCCACCCATGGAATGTATTAAGAGTCCAAATCAGTATTGGTGTAGAGAATAAGTACATGGGTGGGGTGTGTCCCTTGGTTCGTCAGGGAAGGAAATGGGTTATTTCCCTGGTTGGCGGTCTCAGTTACTCGACCTGGTACTGGCGGTGTCCTGTGATGTGTTCCGTGTAGATGTCTCTGGACCATGTAGATGTCGGACACCATGAGCCTCCCATGAGCCAGGCGTAGCATCGACCGATTCCGCACGCTCTCAGTACCGGCTTGTTGTGGGGGTCCCATGCACCCAGGGCTCCCACGACCAGGGCATGGATCTGGACCCTGTAGCCCTGGGCTCTCAGGGTTTTGGTCAGCGGGGTGTACTTCAAGGGCCTTCTGTGCTCGGGCCTCATGGAAGACTGGTGACCTGTTTTCAAGTGGCACCACACACAACCAGGACTGGCACCCTTATTGACAATCTCTGCAGAAGGAGTGAATGGCACACAGAGGCTGCGCTGCGGACCTATCCCCAGGGCTTCCTTATGGAAATGTCCTGCAGTATTTAATAGGGATTTCACTACTTGGATTCACTTTTATTTAGGATCTATAGAAATTATTCTTAAGATCCCATATAATTTAATAAAGAAGACTTCTTTTTTTTTTTAACATGTTTTTGAAGTACCATATATAATACGATAGCAGGGATATAATTCCCTGACTAATTTCTATGGGTTGTTTTTAAAAAAAACTTTAGAGAAGTTATTTTTTCTATCGGCTGCTTCCTCCAGTGCTGGTTGAGGCACTGTGGTGTGTGTCATCTGCAGACCCATTACCTTTGCTGTACTCTGGATAAACAGATGACTCCGATTTCCCAGGCTGTCAATCTGACACCTTTCAGGAGCACCCTATTTAATCAACACCGGGGGCAAACCTTATTTTCCTTGAGTTTGATCTCCAACATGGAAGCCTGTGTGACAGAAAGAAAGACTCAACACAGTGGAGAGCCAAGTGCAACAATGTGTGCCCTTGTGTTTCAGGCCCAAGGTAGTATCAATCACATCACTGCTGTATGAAGCCTGGATTGATTACAGCAGCCATTGCCATAAGATACCCAGCTCTATCCTTGGGGAGAGCTGTGCACTTAATGTGTTTGTCATTTATCATGGAGTGAAATGGACTGATAGAAACTGTGAGCTGGTACGTCCAGGGAGCTGCACATAAGGGCTTCAGTGGGACAGACAAAGATAACAGCTGCAAACTATTGGGCTTAATACAGAAATCACTGCATGAAATTATCTGGCTTGTGTTATGCAGGAGGTCAGATTAGATGATCATATTGGGCCCCTTTTGGCCTTAGAAGTCTATGGATCTCACCTTTCCTATGAATTTCTCTCCCCACATAATTCCTCTCATGATGTATAGTTTTATTTCCTTGTTTATACAGTGATCTGTGGCAGGAGTTGTTTGATTTTGCAAAGGATTGCATAAAAGTCTGTCATTTTGAGGCAGAAGTGACATATTACCAGGGCTTTCCTATGAACTTTTTCGTGTGTGTGTGTGTGTGTGTGTGTGTGTGTGTGTGTGTGTGTGTGTGTGTGTTGCCCCTGTTGTTTCTTGTGGTTCTTTCTCCTCATGGACATGGGGAGCTGTGCACTTACAAAGTTCTGTTTTTACCACAGCAGAGTGCAGGAATATGTCTCTGGCATGATTAGAGCCAGCACTGGAATGGTGCAGCTGCATTTGGAAGAACAGTGCAGTTTGCAACCCTCTCCATCTCCCTCCCCCCTACAATTTTAAATATGTATTCATTAATCCAAGGATCAATATAGTAATTTGTATGACCGTTACCAGGGCAAATTCTCTGATGGTACATAAGTGGGCTCACCATCTGTGAAAGAGAATCTGGTGTAAGGAATTCTAGTAATTTAACATAGTGTGCCCCAAAGCCTGTGAGATCCAGACAGGACTTTCTGCATTATAGGAATCACAGGACTACAGGATCATGTGAAAACACTGATATGAAAGCAAAGTAGGGGACGGTTCAAGTTTAAACCTCCCACTAGTGTAAACTGCTAGTTTAAACCTTCCACTCAGAGGCCTTTAAAGGTGAACGCATTACAGTATGTTCATGTGCTTTATCCCAAACTCTGGACAAGACTGCAGGGCTATATTCTTTATAGTCAATGGCTTTAGTTAAAACATCTAGTAATACATTGTCTAATCCATTTCTACAGGATAGTCTATGGCCTTCTGCATTGGATGGAACTCTCTCCATGAGTAGCAAACTGTGATGTGGTGATGAAATGACTATGATGACAGGTTAAGACTGATGGCTGGAAAACTTTTCGTGTGTAAAAATATTGATTAGAAAAAGGTGTACATGAAAACTTTCATGGAACTGGGATACTGTGAAATCTCTCTAATATTGATAACTTGCAAGAGTAATACTGACAGGTTTCAGAGTAGCAGCCGTGTTAGTCTGTATTCGCAAAAAGAAAAGGAGTACTTTGTGGCCACAAGTACTCCTTTTCTTAAGAGCAATACTGTGGCATTAGCTTCAACCAAGTGTAATGAAACATGGCAGTATGCAGACACTATGGTCATCAGCTGAGATCAACCAAGACACCACAACTACGGGCTTCTGTTACTCAAGCTAACAGAGAACTCCTTTATGTGTGAGAAAGTAGCAGGCTGTTGTAGTTCTGCAGACAGCCATTAGGGGGTGACATAATTTCACACAGGACAGTTTATTGCACAAGCTTCAGAGGTCTAGCTACCATAAGGGTGGCGACAATAAAGCTGTAATGATTAGGCTGAGAAACTATTTATATCATTGTAATGCCCGGAAGCCTCTATCTAGGCTCACGTATTGATGTGTGCTTCTTTACATTTAATATATAAAATGTGTCTATAATGAATGTTGTATAAAATTGAATATATTTTGATTGTTTACTTCTCCCTCAACCTTCATATTCTGCTAGTCTTTTGGAAGGGGGTGAGGGGATAATGGAACTAAAATCCCTAATGCCTATTATCATGTCGGCCACTTTATTTTTATGTTGCATGCTACTCCCTCTCCCTTTGTCTGCCCTGTCTGTTTAGATTGTAAATTACTTGGGGCAGGGTGTCTTTCTCGGGCTGTGTTTTTATAGTGCCTATCATAATGGGGCCCCAATCTTGAATGAACCCTCTTGGTGCTCCTAGAATACAAATAATGAAATAATGATTAGACCCATACTGGAAAATACTGCGGTTTGGGGTAGATGCCTTTTTAAGTACAGTTAAATATAAGCTACAAAACATCTTTTTGTCTGTTCACCCCATTGGGCTTTACCAAGCAAATCAAAAGCACATCTCCATAGGTTACATGATTTAACTCCACTTTAGTCATGAGGTAAAGTGATCACTCAGTGATATGCCATGTCTTGATCAGTATCGTATACTATTCTGTGCGAATCAAGTTACTGTGTTTGGCATGTCCTGATATCTTGTGGGGATTAGTCAGATGTTAACTCATCCCTTGCCGCAATAACCCAAAGTCAGCTCCTGCCAGTGTATATATTTTGAGTGTCGTCTCTTAAAGACATACTGATATCTGGATATACTGTAGTTCCCCACAAGAGAGAGGCTGCGTGACCCCAAGCTGGTGTTTTCTGCTGCCTTGAGCCTGCATTTCATAACAAATGCCTCTGTTCTGTAATCCTAATGTTAAGCTAGGTTTACATGTATGTTAAGGGTTTACATGTCTTCAGAGCAATGGCTATTTTTGTTGTGTTGGTACAGAAACCCAGAAATAGTACCTCCATGGAGCTGCACATTAAGAACTTCAATTGGTTAAGCAAAGAACACCGGCACAAGTTACAACCTCAATCATAAATCAGTGGGTAAAGCCCTAATCTTCAATGGGTCCTCCAGGTGCTACTCATGCTTTCTTGTACTTACACCAGGTGTAGTTTCACTGAAGTCAGTAGGACTACTTGAGGAGTAAGATTATACTCAGTGTAAGTAAGGGCACCAGAATCTGGCCCATAAGAAATAATAACATCCTCTTGTTACAGCTCATTACGATAAAGCAATCTGTATCTACACTCTGTAGCTCTGTATTCTACAATCTGTATTCTAGAGTCAACTGTGGCTTCTGTAGGTTCGATTGAGATTCCAAACTTGGAGATGCTAGGCCTGAATCTCCTGTCTCTCAGTCCAGTGCAAATCAGGTATAACTCAATGGAAACCGGCTGATTCACTCAGGGGAAGTACTGCCATCACTGAATCTATGAAGTCTCAAACTTTGGTCCTGTTAGTGAATGAACTTCGAAAGAATGAGATTCAAATACATTATTGTGTCCTGCAGTCCACTGCCTGTGCATATACAACACATTTTGTATATGGCATTTTTGCTCCAGATGTGTGAAAGATCCAATAAAAATCTAGAGAGGAGGATGGCCTTTTTAATCTTGTCGAGTGCACTTCCCACCATCTTTTCCATATCTCCAGTAATATGTATATGGGAGACAGACTAGATGACTTAAGTGTCGTCTTCCCTTTCCTCCAGTCCCTTAAACTTTGTTTATCCAAATTGCTGCAGCACTGAGGGGTTTTCTTTTGTTTTGTTTTTTTTACATTGGGACGCATCCATATTCTACTGGCAAATGCCCTGATGCCCAGCCACGACAAATAAACAACTGGCTTACTGGGAATACTACATTGGTTATAAACTACCTTGCCTGAAGCTCCCAAGTTGTCTCCACAGTCCCTCAGGAGGGTGAGAGAGCTCGTTCTTCCAAAATGAGCAGAGCTAGTGCAAGGCATTGTGAGTTTTCCAAGAAGTCACTGCAGCTCTTGATCAGCTATTAGCAATCTTTTATCATCTAAAAAAAAAAAGGATTGGGAGATAACAAAGACAGGTTTGGAACAAGTGAATCCTTGTTTCTCTGCCCTTGAAGACTGTAGAGAATGGAGGGACAAGTGCCTACATGTGTTGGATTTTGTTGGCTGGGAGTTGTAACCTGGAGTTAACGAAGGTCACGTACTCGGCGGGAAGGCTGGGAAAGCAGGAGAAGCAGCAGCTTAGCTGGCTCATCCCCAGACAAACTGGTTTGAACCAGGAAAAAGTCAGAGAATTCTAAGGAACTTCTTGCACATCACCTCAGGCAGTTGGGTATTCTGTTTCCAAGTTACCTTTTTTCCTGGTATCAACTGAAGGGGAAAAAAAATAAAATAAAGCATTCCTAAAAATAACCCTTTCATACCTTGGGCCGAATTCTGCTGTGTTAGAACCATTTAGATACAGAACATCTCTGCTGGCATCAGTGGAATCATTTCAGCTTTATGCCAGTGCAGCTGACAGCAGAATCAGAACAGATGTGCTTTTGCTGACTGAGGACTGGAAACAGGAGCTTGATAACTGTTACATGTATTTTGCACTGCACTGTGTGGCAACGTGGTCTAGTGGAAGAGGCATTGGACTGGGAGTCAGGAGACCTATGCTCCATTCCCAGCTCTGCTACTGACTTGCTTTCTGACCTCGAGTGAGTCATTTCCTCTGTGTGTGCCTCTATTTCCCCTCCTACCTTATGTCTCTGTCTATTTAGACTGTAAGGTATTTGGAGCAAGGTCTGTATTTTACTATCATAGAATATCAGGGTTGGAGGGGACCCTCAGGAGGTCCTCTAGTCCAATCCCCTGCTCAAAGCAGGATCAATCCCCAATTTTTGCCCCAGATCCCTAAATGGCCCTCTCAAGGATCAAACTCACAACCCTGGGTTTAGCAGGCCAATGCTCAAACCACTGAGCTATCCTTCCCTCCATGACTATGTATATGTGCAGCACCTAACACAATGGGCCCCCAATCTCAGCTGGAGTCTCTAGGCACTACTGTAATGCAAATAACTAGTAGTACTAAATTGGCCCAAACAGTACCTGATGTTTAAAAAATAAAATCTAGGAGGAAGGATATCCTGATGGACTGGTACAGAGGAATGGGCCCCTGCAACTCCCAAAGGAGTTAAAGTATTTGGCTGATGATGTGATTGCTTAAGCCTCAAGACATTCAGCAGTGATTCTGAATTGTCATTTCACTGGTGAGTTTGTGATGTATGGCTGTCTCACGACAGCATCTAAGGAGGATTTGGGGGTGTGTGTTGTCAAATTAATTTTTTTAGAATTGATTCTCTGAAGACAAATGCCGTAAGCTGCACAGACTGCACACTCTTGGCTTCATATCTGGTGCTACTTTCATGGGGTGTTAACAGCCACTGGATTTGCTTATAGTGAAACCAGGAGCCACTTCCATAACCTCTGCCTTCTACACCACCCTGTTTGGAACTGTCATAGCGCGTTCCCGTTCAATATGCCCATACACACTAGGGTAAATTCAGGGTTGAGTGGGTGTTTGGTGGGCCCTTTGCAGTGTGGCGAATTGTTCCTACAATGCGTAGTTTTGCTTGTCGCTAGCAAGTGCTGTAAGTGCCGAGCACCAACCAGCAGCTCCCAGTGTCTTTGGTGGGCTTTGCAAGTGTTCAATAACTATAGAAATCAGGCAGTAGTGACTAGAAGCAAAGTGTCTTATTCCGAGAAGTGCTAAGCACCTGCAACTCCCACTGAGATCAGTGAGAATTGCAGCTGCTCAGCACCTGTCTGGATCAGAACCAAAGTGTGCAGAGCATTGCCAGTTGGGCTGAAAAAAACCCGATCGAGTGGATGATGATGGTAATTGCCACTAGAAATCACTTTTCGTTTCAAGGCGCAATAGTTCAGCTAAAAATCATGGGCACGATTTTCAGAATTGTTGAGTGAATTTTTTTGGATGCCCAGCTTGAGACACCTTAAAGGGAGCAGATTTTCAGGTGTCTCCTCCATTTGCCCCTTGTAAGTTACAGAGGGGTCTTTTGCCTTCTGGGCTGAGATGGTATCCAGGATCTACTGGCTTTTGCATGCCCCAGTTTCCTTTGCACTTGTTGACATGGCTCCTCTTATGATATGCTACATAAGGCACTGAAAAGGATCATGTTTCACAACTAAATCCTGAAGATACTGGTGCACAGGGTCTCTTTGATGCGCTCTGGCAGCCAGTGCAAAGGACTGTGGGCTAACTGATGCGAATTTATGACCGGCAAAGATGCCAACTGCTGCAGCTCGGCAGGAAACCACAGTTCTCTCTGAGAGCTAAAAGTTGGAACACAGCAAGATGACTGTCCCTTTAAAAAAGTATACCTAACCCTCATCCCCTTCCAAAAAAAGCCAGAGGGAAGGCAATGATCCCATTTCCTGGATTGCAAAACAGACCAGTTGACCTAGAAAATGTTGTGTGAACTGTTTAACCAGTGGTATGGGTTAATATTTCAAAAACCTGATAAGTGTCCAGTCCAGCTCCCATTTCATGACTGCCATTCACTTGAATGATAGTTGGATCAGACATCAAGTGGCCAGTAGCATGTTAAGTTGGTGCATAGTGGAATTTATTTTCTTCAGGGTTCTTTAGTGCTGGTTCAGACAGGATGCTTAAATCCTCATACCAGTGATGGAGACATCCTAAAAGCAAAGCTGATATAATCCCCCCCCAAGACAGCTGGCTGATCTTGTTCAGTCAAGGCCCAGTTCTGAGGAACTTACTTTAGCGACATACCCATTGGTGTCGATGGGAGTTTTACCAACGTAAATACCAAAGAAGGCAATGGGATGTTACCTGACTAAGCATCGTGCTGCTTGACACACATAGGTTTCACAAGCAATTAAAATTCCATTATATTTAAAAACAATGCCAACCAAACCAAAGGGAGTGAGAGATCCAGCCTCGCCCACAGAAACAAACCAAAAAACATCCTCAAAAATGATTTCCCAGAAAACAGTTTAACAAAAAGGACATTACCATTTGGTCCTATCATCCTGCTAGTCAACTGGACTGTGCTTATCTACCAAAGAATTTAATAAAAGGTGTATCAAATATAATAGGTCATATTTTGTTGCTTTTGCGTCCATTAAGGTAATTATTCTACAGGATATATTCATTAGTTGTCCTTCCTTTGCCCCCAGATTATGTTATTTAAGATCAGTATCTTGTTTTAACTTGCGATGCTAAGAAAAATCAGACTGACTTCTTCTTTGCAATGTAAAAGGGACTTGCTATAGTGACGCAAATTAATTTTCCTATTCATCACCGTATCTGGCATGATTTTCCTCAAGCCTCAGTGGAAATAATGACTCATGAATACAACAGCATGTGGCATGTCCTTTGCAAGATATGTGTCTTCTCTGCATGTGCTGGCATGGCCATGTTATAAGACTTGAACACTGGATTTTTTTTTTACCCTACTCGTTTTGAACAATTTCTCGTTGGTATGAGCACATGCTTCTCAGTCCAGATGGCTGAAACACCTACTGTTCTAGTCTTGAGTTTCCTCTAAGCAGTGAGTACCAGTTACACTGAGTGAGGACCTGGTTCTGCTCCTACTGACTTTATCTCCTGAAAGTCTCGCAGACAGTAATGATTTTATAAACACTCCCTTCCCATATGATTGGGAAGTATCATCCCCAGTTTATAGATAGGCAACTGAGTTTAGGACCAGATTTACAACGCTGTTTAAGTGCTTAAAGATTCAGGCAGTGGGATTTACCTTAACTGTCTTTCAATGGGAGTTTGATGTCTAGCCTGCTTACGTTCTTTTGTAAATTCCACTGGGCACCTATTTTTGTCATTAGGTGCCTTAACTGCCTTTGTAAATACAGCCTTAATGGACTTCTCCAAGTCTCCACTACACGGGGAGTCTCCAAGTCTCCACTACACGGGGAGTCTCCAAGTCTCCACTACACGGGGAGTCTCCAAGTCTCCACTACACGGGGAGTCTGTGGAAGAGCCAGGAAATGAACCCTGGTATCCTGAGTCCCAACCTAGTGCTATAACCACAGGACCAACCTCCCTGTCCTTTCTCTTACATGGTGGGTGCACATAGTAGTGGGGATCCAAGGACAGAGTTAAGGTTATTTGGGGTGCCTTTCTAAATTCTACACTTCCGTGCTTTCAAATGGTGTGTATGTATTTCAAATGTTTGGGATTTTTTTTTTAATTTTGACACCCATCTGTGCTCCAGCTTCCTGATGTAAAGTATTAGATCCTGAATTGTTTGGATAAAGACCACCTTCTGGGAGCTGACAAGCTGTGGCTGGTTTCAGGAACGGCCGGTTTCAGGAGCTGGTGTGTAGTGCCCCATGTACAACACATGTATTCTTATACACACACCACTTCGTTCATCTGCCATGTGCCAGGACTAGATCCACTGGTTCCATTTGGTGTGTTGTACATGGGGCACTACACACCAGCTCCCTGAAGCCTGGGGAGGCTCAGATTTGAGCACCACAGCAGTTGAGTCAGGCAGGGATCTGGTTGCAGCTGGAATCATGCAGGTACATGCAGTTGATGTGAAAGTGGCAAGAGAAAATTGAATGTAAAGTCTCCTAGGCAGTTAATAAATTTGTTTTATGTCTTTATCTCTTCCTCGGTTGACAATTAGTTCAGTGCCAGCTGAAATACTTTCTGGTTGCTGTAAGCTAGTGTACTCGGTGACCTACTGTAAATCCTGTACTTAAAAGAATATTTAGTGTGAATTTAAGACAAATTGAGAAATTAATGCATTCTACTAATAGAGATTTTTATTTGTGGCTGGGGTTTCACTAGAAGGCAACTGAAATTTCTTTATTGGCACCACCAGAACACACACTTTTTTGTTTAAACTTTAGTGAATGCAAAGGGTTACCTCTCTGATCCTTTTATATTCTTAGTTGAATTTAATGGAGTGTTTACAACACCACATTGATATTAGACTATATCCTTACTTGGCTATGAGTTTTTTATATACTTACAAGATTGCAGGGCTTGATGACAAAGAGACGTTTATTATTTTTTATAATACCCAAGTCTGCTGGAAAAAATAAAGAGAGATCCTGGACTAGGAAATCATGTACTTAATGCAGAAAGAAAACACTTTTTACATACCAGGAAATTGTTACAACTATCTCTTATTGTACATAAATGCTCACTAGTTATCTAAAACTCTGTTGCAGACAGCAGCATGAGCAGACTAGCATAGTCTCTGAGATCACACTAGACTCTTCTTTTTTGAATGACTGGGATGTCCTAATCTCACCACCCTTTCCTGCGTGTTATCATCAGGGCGGAGATATTTAATGTTCGACTTCACTACTCCTTTCCTGGAGGCTTTTAGTTCTTCCCATACCATGTCCTTCCACCACTTCTGAGAGTTGGAGCGCAGCAAGGAGAAATTCAGAGTGGTACTTAACCATGTCCTTAAGGACATAAGCAGATACTTAAAGTTAGGCAGTTGCCTAAGGATTGTCCTGAATAGGGATGTTTTCCTGATTCAGGGCACCAGGCATGTACCAGTTTTAGCACAAATTACCTTGGGAACCCCAGCATTCCCATTTCTAGGGTGGGAGACATAGTGATGTCATCCTCTTAGGTTTTCCCACAGCACGGTCTGAGACTCCTGTCCAGAAATCCTCTAGCACAGCATAGGCCCTGCTACAAACAAACAACAACTCAGAGCTCTGTTACACTTGTTGGTGCTTGTTACAGTATTTCTATTACTGTAGCATCTATGAGCCTTTGTCATCGACCAGTGCCCCAGGGTGCGAGGTGCTGTACAAGCACAGAATGAAGACATGGCCCCAGCCCCCAAAAGCAAAATCTTAAAATATAAAGTAGATTTAGCACCAAATTTGCAAAGCAGGTTATTCAAAAGTGCACATGCAAACCAGGGATTTACATCCTTCCATTAGCACGCATGCAAACCCAGCTTGTGTTTGCACTGGGGGTTGCACGGGCCTGAGCTGAGTTCACACAAAAGTGCATGCACGCTGTTCCATATGCCTCTCTTAAAAATGTGATGGTTTTCCTCACTGCATGTTATTAGCACGAAGATATCTAATGCATCCTATGTCCAATCCAAGAACGTGTAGAGAAAATTACTTTCAAGGCCTAGCAATGTAGGAAGAGTTCAGGTCTCTGTGTACATAATCCAGTTAATGACAGCATTGTTGTAGTAAACAGGTTCTAGTCCTGGGGATCTCATTTGAATTAAGGAAGTTTGGGGCTCCTGTTAAAACAATCGGTATCTTAAATTATGATACCAAAATGGTAACACATTCTTTCCTATTTTCTCTTCCAAGGGGTCCTATGAGATCCCTTCTAACTAAGAGGACATTCCAAAATAGGGCTAAAGTGGGACTTAATATGGGTGGTCGCCTTCATCCTCAATGGGAAGTTCTGATTGTGGCTTTATATGGAGCCCTTCTGTGTTGCTCCTTCTGTTTGGTAGAGGAGGTAGATGGAGAATGACAGGATTTTCCCTTTCTCCCCCTTCAGAAGCCATACATGGTTCTTCCATAGTGCTTTAATATCCTGCCAGCCCAGGGAAAGAGGCACTATTTATAAATATTTCTGGTAAAATAGTAAGTACTTTCCCATGTTTCACTCGCTCATTTTCTGTACCCAGAAATCTATCCAAGCGGAATCAGTTCACTCTCTTTTATGAGCAGAAAGAGATCCAAAACAATTAAAATTGATTTTAAAAAAAAGTAAGCACGATGTATTATTGACTGACTGTGCCCATATTCACATTGCTTTCCAATCCATGGATAATTACCTCATGGAGGTTGTGTGCTGTGTACAGTGTGGTGATGGAATGAGGCACTTAACTGAGCCTTAGTGAGCATGCCAAACTCTCTCTCAGGGCAGTAGGTAACCATTTTAAAAGGCACGAAACCCATCCCCAGGCTGGGCAAAATGAAGGAAGGTAATTCAGCGTTAGATAGTATGAAACACAAGAGAGACGAAAATTATTCCAACGGTGTGTTACTCTCCATCTCCTACTTTGCACCAGCTAAAAGCACACTCTGTACAGGGGATTCAATACTTTATAGAATTAAAAACGTAAAAATAGGACCCAACCCTGCTCTAGTAACACCAGTGTACGTGTGAGCAGATGTTGCCCTGCAGAATACACAAAGCACTTAAGTGTGTGTAACCCACACACCTTCTGGGTGCAGTGTTCTGTCCCATCTGGTGGCAGTGAGACCACTTAGAGAGAGAGAAATATGAGTCTGCTCTACAGCCTTAACTAACAGCCAGTTGTCTTTTAGCTCATGCTGTAGAGGCTCATGCACTAAGCTCCAGAGGTCCCAGGTTTGATCCTGCCCACTGACGACCAGGGTCTGTCGGCGTTACGCCTGTACTTAAACTTTAGCATTGTCTCAATTCCCACCCTACGTAAGCACGTGATTAAGCATTTTTCCGATAGCAAGGGGGTTATTCACATGCTTAAATTCAAGACTGTGCCTAAGTGCTTGGCTGAATAGGGCTTAATACATTAGATACAAATCACATACAGTTAATTACATTTAATATAATTACACAAAAAATACATTAAAAGGACATTATTAAGGTTGCAAAGTCAAGCACACAAAAAGCTAGGAAATGATGGAATTAAGGGTAGCTTGTGTAACCTTCGTTCGGCCTGCTTGTGGGTATGCTTTATGATACAGTCTTTAATTCCATGATCATACACTACTTTTTCTTCAGGACCTGTGCCTCATTCAGAGCACAGGATTGACGGCACTCACTTAATTCAATATTTTGTTGTCTCTTTGTTCATTGTGTGGCCCCAGGCCTTATTTAATACACCCCAGAAACTCAGCAAAGGGGAGGTCCAGGCCCCTCTCCCCTGGCCAAAGATGCTAATACAAATTCGTGGTCCCAGTCTCGCCAGCAGGAAAGAAATGGAGGGAGGGAGAGGCTCCCCCCTTTGCATTGCCACATGTATGTCCTTGGCTGGAGCAGATCTGGAAGTGGAAGAGGTGGGGGAAGTACCATGAGGAGATGGCTGTCTAGGGTTCTGAGAAGTGGAGAGCCCCAGACATGCCTGCATGTCTCTCAGAACGCAACATGTGCATAAAGCAGATCCCACCAATAAGGAAATTTGGGAATGTAGCGCATGCTACCTGGATCCCTGCCTTAGGAAAATTCTGGTGGCACTCTTGCTGCACACTGCTCAAACCATGCGCTGAAGACAGAATGTTTCATTTCCTGCTGGGCTTTTCGATGGTGCTCATCACAATAGTATCCAAGTGCTTCACAAACATAAACAAATTTATTTTCACACTACCCCTATGAGAGATGGGGGTGCTGTTATCCCCATTTTACAGATGGGAAACTGAGTTACAGAGAGATTAAGTTTAAAAAAAAATTCACTAATTTGGGGTGTCCAATATCAGATAGCTAGGACCTGTTTTTGTTTTGTTTTCCAGAGCACTTGGCATTATATAAGCACTTTATATGTTCCTTCAGTTGCAGCTGCGAGTCCTCATCTCTTCTTCAAATCAGACCTCAAGGTCTCAAGTGGGGCACCCAGAAAATGATGAACATACATTTAGTGACTATCTGTGAAAAGTTTGGTCTAAATGTCTTACCCAGCAACACATAGGAACTCCATAGTAGAGGCAGAGAGAGACCTCAGTTCTCCAGAGCAGCATTCAAATGTCATACTTTTCCTTCCTGCAATCCCCCGTCTAATGCGTTACATGCCTTCCAACTTCTGCAACAAATGAGTCAGGAGTTCCTACAGAGAATAGGTTTGCTGCGCAACACTGATTCATCCCCAGAGCAAGTCCTTTCTGTACATCGAATGAGAGCAGGGGGTCTTGTGGAACAAATACTATGTGTTCATGTAATTAAAGTAGGAGATTTGTGTGTAATTTCCTAGTTTTTTTTTTAAAAATAGAAAACTAAAATAACCAGAAATTCCATTATATGGTATCATAGTGACACTCATTTGGTTCATAAGCATGGATTACAACTATTTCGATCCACTGCACAGACCTCTGACACTTGCGTTAATGGAGTAACTGATAGCAGCAGTAGGTTGTCATCCTCTTTGAGAACCAGCAATAGAGAGGGATGGACACTTTAACAATAAGTTTCACAGATATTTGCTGACAGCAGAGGAATGGTGAGGCTCAGGAATGTGCTGTTGAGGGCGCAGGCTCTTCTGCCTGTTCCCTGCTAGCTTGACTTCTTCTGCTACGTTCCCTCCACAATCTCCAAGTCCTATCTCTTTCCCATCCCAGGTTCCTCATCCTGGTACCCGTCTCCACACTTTAGGCTTTTCATCTCATCTCTTTAAACTCCCCATCCCACTCTTGCTGTCCTTGCAGCACACACTCATTCCAACTCTCCTTGCCCAGCCATTCCCAGTCCCACCTCATGCCCTGGCTTCTTTCCCCAACCACTGTCAGTTGTCTCCCCAGAACCTGGCCCCATGTCAACTCTGTCTCCACACCACCCCCTTCCCCTGCCCTTCCTAGTTTCTTTGCCCAAACAGTCTGTCTCCCTCCAGCTCCTCACCTAATCTTAGTCTCCCCTCACCTACTGACTCCTAGTCTCCCCACATTGCATCCCTGGCTCCCAGACCTAGTTTCCATACCCAGCTAGTCCCAGTCTCTCTCTTCTCCCATCTTCTAGTCCCAGTCACCTCCCAGTCTCTTTATCCTAAGTTACTGCTCTTGACCGTCCCCCTCACCACTTATCCCCACAGGTAGGGCTCTTCTCCCTTTTGCATTTGAGTCAGGCAGCTTGCTCTTCCACACTGCTTGGGCATCAGCAGAGAAGTCATTGAGAGCATAGGAGAGATGGGCTCCTGGGTCTTGGTTCTGGTACCCAACCCCATCATGGCTGGGAGCAGACATTGCAGGGAAAGTCTGGCTTAACACTATATCCCTGGGTTGGAAGAAGCATTCTCAGTCATTCTGTAGAGATGGTTCATGTGCATGGTCACTGGTAGGAGCTGTGAAAGGCTAAAGCACACACAGTGAAGATGGGAACTAAAGAGATTTTTGCTCTTAAAATCAAAAGTCTCTGCTGAGCATGTGCAAACTGTGATTTTTTGCCAGAGACTTATAACTTAGCCAAATTTGGGAGATTTTCACAGCAAAAGACACATCCCTGATGCATAGCACCCCTCTTCCCTCTCCCCCTGCCAAATTCCAAGTCATGGGGGCACTGGAGCTTTTCAAAGAAAAGGTTGCCAGAATTGTTTTAACATGGTAAAACAACATATTTATTTTTCCCTAGCCTTGTTCTTGGAAGTGAACCATTTTGGCTGATTTTTTATTTTTTCCCCAAAATTCAGCCTGAGGCAGATACCTGGCATGGAGGATTTCAGCTCAAACAGCTAAAGTTTGACAAAGTAACAAGCAACTAAAAAGGGGGGACTTATAATGAGAAGTATCAGGCAATAATAGGTGATTGCAACCAGCCCTGCCTGTAATAAGTGCTGGCATGTAAATAGCTTTAGATAAATCCATAGCCCAAGGAAACAAAATATTTCAACACCGAAATGACTTAGGCCAGGCCTGAGTTTGGCCCTTTGGCCCTACAGCATGACTTGGCATTAAGGCAGAAATCTTTCTGAGTAAATAGATTTTAGTTTTCCATGAGATATTACCAGGTCTTTCAGAGATCAGTGCTGTCTAAGATACCGTCAGAGTAGCTGAAAAAGAAATGACCATTTGTGAGATTAGAGTTGAATATGCAAATACGGGCAGAGCTGCTGTGTTTCTTCCAGGTAAAATTCTGGTCTTCCATCTCCGCTATTGATTTCTTCTTCTCCTGTCAATTTCTAGTGAACATGTAGTGACTGCAGTACATGCTTCTGTTGTATAGTATTTGTGCTGTTGTAGTACCCCCAGGTTGCCATCAGCATCAGGGCCTCATTGAGCCGGGGTTGTATGCATGGGTGTACACAGTCCCTGCCCTGGAGGGCTTGCTGCACTTCCATTGACAGCAGCAGCAGCAGCTCCATGCATAGGATGGGAGCAATAGAAAACAACAGATGCAGCAGAGAGAAGATTGTAATTAATATGCAGGAACTTTAGTCTCCATAAATCTGCTAGCTCTCTGCCTTTCTGAACAATGCTGAGCCCTCTGGGAGAACACTCAGGGTAGAATTTCTCAAACTCTTCATCTGTTTGTACATTATTGCACCTCTACAGTAGTCTAAAATGTCTCCGATTTTGGACCTAGTCCCCCAAACATATAATCCTTACTTCTCTGAGTAGTCCTATAAAAGTCAATGGGACTATTTGTTTGCTACTTTATTGGCACAATGTTGAATAATATGATGTACAGTTTGGCTCTGGAAGCAATAAAAAGTGAGAAAATGATTTTTTTTGCTTTAAAATCAGTAATCATTTCTTTATCTGACAAATATTTAGATTTCCATGTATATAATCACCTTCCCTTCCCTTCATCTTTCCTTTAAAAGGGAAAAATGTACAGTTGATGAATAGCAAATCTTCTCTAAGAGTTATTCAGGAATATTTACCACAAGGATTTGCTTTTGTTTGCCTTTCTTGAGAAAAGAAATGTGAGGCAAAAGCTTTTGGTTTGAACACCGTTAGAAAATATCCAGAAATTGCAAGTTGCTACACAGATGCATAGATTTAATGAGACTGTGTAATGCCAGTTCTTTATGCTAAAGAATCTGACACACATGCTACTGAAATAAGTTAATACTCCGAGAGTTATTTTATATCTTTTTCCATTGCCATCTGTTACTGCCTACATTAATAATACAGGTGAAAGTGTAATATTTCTAGATTTTTTTTAAGGGATATTCATTTAAATATTTCTCCAGTTTAATATCTGGTTTGTTTTATGTTGGTGGAGTTTGGGCCCAATCCTGCAATCATAAATAATCCTTGCACAAATGAACACTCCCATTGATTTCAATGGGGCTTCAGACATGGACAAGTATTACCTGTGTATATAAGAATTTTCAGAATTAGACTCAGCAGGTCTAACTCTCCTCTCACTTAGACAATTTTACATCTGTGAACAATATTGGGTTAGATTCTCAGCTGGTGTAACTAATCCACTGAAGTTACATTGATTTATAGCAGTTTAGGATACTCTGTAGCAGAGTAGTTAGTTAAATTTTAACCAGTATAAATGAGATCATAAATTGGCTCATAAATTGACTTCATCCGATCAAGTGAGCTGTAGCTCACGAAAGCTTATGTGCAAATAAATTTTAGTCTCTAAGGTGCCACAAGTCCTCCTTTTCTTTTTAAATTTACTTCAGTGGCCTAGTTACCCCAGATTTCTATTACTGTGACATCAGAATCTATCGTGCAGTAGAAAGGAGTTGGACCTTTAATATCTAATTTCTGATGTAAATAGATAACTGAAGTTACTTTTAAAACAGAGTTCAAGGGTAAAAGGATGTAAACAGTTATAGTCACGCTTTGTCCTTTTGAATTTGCAAAAGTAAGGAAATTCAGGACCAGATTGTATTAATCTTACTCAGGTTCATCAGTGTTGCATTCTGTGAATAGCCCCTTTGATAATTGAGGAAGAGTAGAAGAATTTGGCCCTTGGTAGTTGCACTCCATCCTTGGTATGTTACATAGTTCTGACTGTATGTGTTACTAGGGTCTCGGAGCATAAGCGGAACTCTCTAGTTCCCAAGAGTCCAGTACCTTGACCTTCATGGACTGTCTGAAACCAACAAAGTGAAAACGGAGAGAAAAACACATTTTTTAAATTATGTCCCATGAAACAGGTCTCTTAAAGCAGCACAACTTCTTGTCGGAACTCTGCAAATAAAAAAACAAACAAATGTTTTAACTGACTTTGGAAACTTTTCCACAAGAACTGAGTAGTACACACAGCCATATCATGCTACTTATACAGAATGAAAAAAGGAAGACAATGCATAATGATCACATTCGTGGGCTAACACACTAACGATACAACCATTCAAGGATTTTCAGCGGCCCACAGAAATTTGTTTTAAGAGAACACGGGGTGCGTAATAAATTAGTTTGCTCATATTTTGTCATGTTGCTGTCCTGATCCTCAGCTAGGGGAAATCTGCAAAGCTCAATTGACATCACTCGATCTTCACTGATTTACAACAGCTAAGGATCTAGCCCCATTATTTTTAATCCAACGTGGTCAATTAAATGGGAAGTTGACAAGATGCAGGAAAAGCATTGATTAAAGTAAAGAAACAAAATGAAAATGTTAAAGATTCCTTTTGCAGTTCATAGATGAAGGCATACAAAACATTTCTGTGATTGTGACAGGTGCTTCTCCAATAATTTTTCCGTGGTTGGATGACTCAGTGGAGGTATGTCCTGTTGGGGAGAAGTATCTTTGCTGTGTCATTTATAGTTATTTCCTAGAAGAGGACATAGATAGATCAAGTCATATTAAGAGCACTTAGAGTTTCGTAATTAAAAACAAAGCAAACTTGTTTCCATGAGCTTATACCACTTGAGTAGCCCAAAGGGTGTAACTTGTGATGACAGCCTTACACTTCTTAAAAATACTAGTTTTAAAACATATACAATAATAGACACAGAAAATGAACTGACGCTATTTAAGCACCTGATCCAAAGCACATTAAAGACTATGGGAATCTCTCTAGGCACTTCACTTGGCTTTGTTTCTGTTAATTTTTTTTTTCAATTTAGTGCAATTCCCCTGGTGGACAGGGCTCTTTATAAATGAAATCCTTGTTGTTATTATAATTATTATGAGTTGCGTGTTTTAGAAAGCATTTAGGAAGTCACAAGCTCTTTGAGAAGTAGAGATGATAAGTGAAACTATGAGGTTTTGATAATTTGAAGTGATGCTATATATATTTATTGATGATCCCGATATAGCTGTAGTCTGTCAACATTTCCATTACAAATTTCTAAGTTTTGGGGTATAAAATTCACAGTAGGATCTTAACAAGTCGCTTGGGAGTGAACGTTAGCGGATAGTGTCACAGGTCAATGAGTAAGTGCTCCTTATTATAGCTCAGAACCAAGCTCTTAAAAAAAAAGTGTTTGAAGTCCTTAATGTTAGACCAATGCTGTAAGATTTGAGAAAACTCACTATAAATATTCGGGCTGATTCTCTGGTGTAAATCAGGAGTAACTCTACTAAAGTAACAAAGGTTAAACTGAGCTGAGAGGGGAATCATGCCTGCTGGGTTCACTACACATATTGTAGAAGGTCCAAAGGCTTGCCTTGGATGTGAACATGCAGTTCTCATTCATCTAGTTACATGTGTGCATTTTAAGGGCAAAATTTGACCTCAGGATCTTTTATGGAAGGTTTGCCCAACACTGAATGATTATCTATCTATCTATCTATCTATCCTGTCATATCAGTTGCAAAATCTAGGCACAGAGGGTCTAATCCAAAGCCCATTGAAGTCAATAGATAGAGTCCCATTGACTCTGAAGGCCTTTGGGTCAGGTCCAAAATTGGGGACAAATTCTGCCACCCTTTACTTGTGCTGAGGAATTTCTTCCTGAGTAATCCCTTTCACTGCAGTAGGACTACTCACTGAATAAAGTGCTATTTATGGTGAGTAAAGGTGTCAGAATTTGGCCCCATTTTAGAAATGGCATTTCATCTCAAAGCTGAGCTTGTTGGGAGTTTGTGGGTTTAAGTCCGAACACTTCTCATGACTATAATGTTTTTTCTTGTCAGTTGGAATAGTTATATAAGCTTATATAGACCGCTATGAAAGTTGTTCCACTGGTTTCACTACCACAGTCCCCACCACTTGTATGTGGCATTGGACAATCCGATTGGGAGAAAAAGGGTGGTGTTAAAAACCGAGCAATCAAAACTCTGTTTCGACACTGCAGAGAAACCAGTTTAAACCAACTGGGTATAACAGAACTGTAAATGAAACTAGCCCCTCTCACAGACCTGAAATACGTGGCCCAATCATGTTCCTATTTGAATTCAACAGAAGCTTTGCCATTGATTTTATTGGGAGCAGGATTAAACCCGTGATTCTTCAATGTCCTTATAAAATCCTTTTGTCGCCTGGGATTTTGAAAGGTGCCTAAATTAGGCACCCAATTCCCATGGACTATGGGCACCTAGTCCCTTTACGCTTATTGATAAATCCCAGCAATAGTGTAGATAAAAACTTTGTAATCTACTTCTAACAATTTGAGTCAACGTGGACAGGTGAAGAAGCATTTGGGTTGTGGTATATCTCGACAAAGCACTATTGAAATCAGTGATGTCGCATGGATTCCCACCATCTGAGGACCTGGGCTGTCATGTGCACAAGAGCGTTATCTTGGTAGCTCATGCTTTGTCAGCTGGTGAACAAATCTGACAGTCAGTAGTGTAGTGGGAGAGGCTTTTGCGCATGTACAAGAGCCTCTACTTAAAACTGAAAGGAGAGAGGGGTAATTCCTCTTCCTTTGTTCATGGAGTTCACCCTTTCCCTGGATACAGCTCAGTCAATTCGGCCAAAAATGCACGGGGCCTGATTCTCCTCTTGCTTACACCTGTGTAAATCAGGAGTGACTTATCACTGGGGCTTTTTTTTTTTAAAAAATACTATTCGAGAGCAACTGGACTTCCCTTTGGAATGTACCAATGTGCACAAGTGTCAAAATATTTTTCCAGAAAATTTCCTGCAGGAAGATACCACCCATAGACACCATTGAAATATCTTCATTTTCCCTTTACTTCCCCATTGGATATGTTGAATGCTGCAGTATACTATCCATACATTCAGCGGGCCTGATTCGCCTTTCTTGTCAACATTCACCAGTGTAGCTCTACTGACTTTGGAGTCACTCCTGATTGACACAGGGGTAAGCAAGAGGAGAATCACGCCCCGTGCATTTTTCAGGAACAAAGTATAAAGTTTCCAGTAAGTACACTTTTTAATATAAGTCTGTTTGCCAAGTGGAGTTGCCTCCCTCCTTGACTATGCGAAAACAGATTAATAGATTCCCTAGTCCATTATCCCTCTGCTCTGTCAGGATACACATTACTTTCTAAGTGAGAGAATTTTTGTGGGCGCTCCTTGTTTAAACCTTTGGCAACACATTATTGTTAGAACCAAAGTTGATTATAAAGCCTCTTTAATTAAGGGCCAAATTCTGCCCTGAAGAAGAGGCTCAGGGTATGGGTCTTCTTTATAATGAGACCCCTTTGCATTGCTCCAGCATCAAATTCTGTTTACACTAGCATTAAAACCTCTTTGCCATTCTGGCAGTGTAATCATGGGATAAGAGGGAAGGTCCTCTCATGGATCAGTAGCTCATTAAAAGAGAGGAAATAAAGGGCAGGAATAAATGGCCAGTTTTCGCAATGGAGAGAGGTGAGTAATGGGGTCCCCCAAAGATCTGTACTGGAACTTGTGCTGTTCAACATATTCATAAATTATTTGGAAAAGGGGTTTAACAGTGAGGTGGCAAAATTTGCAGATGATACAAATTTACTCCACGATAGTTCAGTCCAAAGCTGACTGGATCTCACAAGACTGGGCAACAAAATGTCAGACAAAATTTCATATTGGTAAGTGCAAAGTAATGCACATTGGAAAAAATAATCCCAACTATACACACAAAATGATGGGGTCTAAATTAGCTATTATCACTCAAGTAAGAGATCTTGGAGCCATCATGGATGGCTGAAACATCTGAAAACATGTGATCAACATGCATCTAGTGTTTGTTCATAAATTGGAAGAGGGAAAACAAGTTTGCCTGCTTTTTCAATTCCTAATTGATTATTTAATTTTGAATGAACTAATCATTGAACTGAACTACTTGAATAAACTGAAATGAAGAAAATATTCTCTCTGCACCTGCAAAAGAGGCTACTGCTGTCAAAAGTTGTTTAGCACATCAACAAACTCTGGTTCCTCCAGATGCTTAGCCAGTGACTTCCACCAGTTCCATGGTTTGTCTTTCTTTAAAACTTGGAAGCAAACATGCACTATTTAACATTTTTTAATTTAATTTAAATTATTTTAATAGATAAGAAGTTTAGGTCTTAACATAGACAGTCAATTTCAAATGTAATTTTAAATAGGTTTTCTTTTTTAAAAAAACCCACAACGGTATTTGATTAAAATTTTTAAAAAAATCAGATTTAAATTAAAAATCCATTTATTTTTAAAAACTGATTTTTATCCACCCTGCTCCTGCCGCCCACACAGAAAATCCTCTGACCCAGTTTGGAAGTGCATTAAACCCAGGCTTGCTTTCCCAGTTGCGGTGTGGGTTAGAGCCCAGGCTCTGCTTTAATTCAAGCCGGAACCCATCTACTTTGCAGTGAGATCGTAGGCTAGAGACCAGTCAAGTTCTGCTAGTCCTCCCGTCCCCTTCTGACAGATATCCCCTCCATACTCAAAGGATGGACAAGGTCTCCTAAAATGGACACAGCTGATTGGGGAAGGAAGCCTAGAGTGTCTCCGCCCAAAGAATCAGGGCACATGCTCCCAGACACACGTGAGGGAGTGCAGAAACAGTGAGGACCTAGTAACTCAGGTAGGGCTTTGCAGTGGGGATGCTTACACTCCGCTGGGCTGACTCAGGTGTTTGGACCCGGATTCCAGGCTCCTGAGTTAACTGTGCAGTGTAGACATAACTGTAGAGTTAATTGTGAATCAGGCCTTATTGTTTGTTTCCAGGAAAAAAAAGATACTTGTGGCATTTTTTTTACCTTGAACTTTCAGAACCATTTCAGGCTGAAACGTCCTCTTTTTTCTTCTTCTTCTTCTTCAAATGTAATGTAATTGGCAAAACTGTTTTTTGTCTGTCTTTAGTGTCATAAACCACTTGCTGTTCCACCGCCCATGTTTCTAAAATTAAATCTACCTCTCCCCCACATACACCCCCTCTCAATTGGATGGACATGAGGCACAGTGCTTTAATGTAGTAATCTTTCAGTCCGTAAGCCCAGGTTCAGATGTGGAAGGAGTTAGGTCATTGCATGATCATCTGTGGCTGACAGCTGGCCATATCACCAAACCACTACGCGTGAATTATACCTAGGAGAAGCTGGGACTGGAACAGACCAATTGTTATAGATTGGGGTGGCCAAACTGCCACTCATGAGCCATGTGCAGCTCTTTTGAAGTTGAAGGATGGCTCCTGGAGCTTTCCACACCCACCATTCTTCACCTACCAGACTGGGGGCAGAGCTAGGGCTTCTGCCAGAGACGACTGCTGCCTGTAAACGTTGAGGGGGGGGGCACAATTTAAAGGTTTGGCCCTGCCAACAGCTTGAGTCACACACACCCAGGCACACTCACCCTCTTTCCCTCAGCAGCCCCTCTCTTCAGCTCCCAGCTATTAGCTTTGTAGGGAGAGGCAGTGGCAAACAGCGGGAAGGTCCAAGGAGGGGTCTCTGCTTTAACTCCTTGGGGAGTGGCAGCAGCTGAAGCCCCGAGCCTCAGCAGGCATCTCCCGCAGGGCTGAAGCCCCAAGCCCCGGCAGGTATGCCCAGGCTCTTCATCTGAAGATTGTCATATATGTCTTGGAGGGTCAGTAAGTTGGCTGCCCCTGTTATGGATCATTGAAAGGACTTTATGGAAAAGCTCACACTGTGCCTACCTGTAATATCTCCTTCTCTAGTTAGTGCTTTGAGTCTGTCTTACCCGAGTAACCCGAGTTACACTGTCGCGGTGGAGAGATTGTACTGCGGTGCTTGTGTGGGGTGAATTGAAAACTACTATTTCTTTTATACATTTTTCCGGTGCAGATATTTGAAATGGAAATAGTATTAGGTGGGCACTGTGCACTTTGTGTTCTGTGTTGTGGTGGGAATCAGTGTATTTGAAAATGTAGAAAAACATCCAAAAATATTTAATACATTTCAATTGGTATTCTATTTTTTAACTGTGCAATTTTTAATTTTTTTTTAATTATGATTACTTTTTTTATTTGGGGTTGAGAAGGAATTTTCCTTCAGGGTAGATTGGAAGAGGCCCTGGAGGTTTTTCGCCTTCCTCTGTAGCATGGGGCACAGGTCACTTGAGGGAGGATTCTCTACTCCTTGAAGTCTTTAAACCATGATTTGAGGACTTCAATAGCTCAGACATAGGTGAGGTTTTTTGTAGGAGTGGGTGGGTGAGATTCTGTGGCCTACATTGTGCAGGAGGTCAGACTAGATGATCAGAATGGTCCCTTCTGACCTTAGTATCTATGAATCTATGAATCTATCTATGAGTAGCTGTATTTACTAACTTTTACTTAATTTCCTCAGGTCTTTGAAATGTTGAGATAAGGCGGGCAATATATCCATGACTTTGTCCACTGTGCCTGGACAAGGATTTTTAGAACAAACACTGGGTGAGCTAATTTGGCATCTGCTCTACCCCGTTTAGATCCATGCTAAGTTAAGAACACATTTTGTCAGCATTAACTTAGAATTTCTTTGATTTTGTATGTTACACTGTATCTGCCCCATGATATTCTATCAGCAGGAGTTTTTGTGCCTCCCCTTATCTTACAGTGGGGTGCCACTGTGCATTACTACTTCCTTGTTTGTTTTTTTTTTTAAATAATGACCTTTACTTTTCAATACTGTACCTTGTAGCCCCAGCTGGGGATCAAAATTTTTAATGAGACACTAGGGATTTTCTAAATCTCATTTTTGGGGGAGATAACTTCCATAATAGAGGATAAAATGCACAGCACGATCATCCTATAATACTCAAGCTCGAAAAATCATTAAAATAGGAGCATAACATCTGCTAATATTTTGCTGGTGATCGTTTTGCTTATTCATGGATAAAGAAAATATTTTGGCGCTAAGGACTTACCAGAGCACTGCTTAATATGGCATTGTTGATTAATTAGCACATGAGACAAGATTGCATTATCCTGAGTTCCCTGTAGAAAATAATTACTCTTCAAGTATAAGCTAGAGTCAGTTGAATACTGATACTTAGAAGGAAAGAAAAGCAGTTGTGTGCCCCACTGAATGCATGCTGTTAGGTTTATGGGTGGTGCTTTTATGGTGGGTGATTGTCTTAATTTGTGTCAGGAGGTGTTGAACAGTACAATAAAGTGAATGGTGATAAAATGAAGAAAAGTTAAACTGGAAAAACTTCTGTATTCAGGTTTGAAGCTCCTTGAAAAAAATCTGTTGTTTTTTTTTTTTTTTAAATTATTAGTTTGCAGTGTGGTTGTAGCCGTATTGGCTCCAGGATATTAAAGAGACCAGGTGGGTGAGGTAATATGTTTTATTGGACCAGCGTCCATTGGTGAAAGAGACAAGTTTTCAAGCCTACAGAGAGCTCTTCTTCGGATCTGGAGAAGAGCTCTGTATAAATGCAAAAGTTTTGTCCCTTTCACCAACAGAGGTTGGTCCAATAAAAGATATTACTCACACAGCTTGTCCTTCTGGATTGTGTTTGACATTTTAGACTCATTTGCTGTATTGTTGTGATTTGTAGAAGAGGTGCTGAAATGTTTCAACTTTGATCTGTGCATATGTATTTATCGCATATCAAGTGCAAGAATGACCGCAGTTTTCAGTATGTATGCAAAGAAGAGCCTTTTGGTGCAGTTTACCTGTAGACATTATACAGTACAGGATAGCACCAAACTCTGCTTTATACATCCTTTCTCTCTTAACATAATTCTTTTATTTGTTAAATTTGTGGCAATAGGTGAAATCAAAGAGAAGGTTATGTAAATAGCTCTTGTCTTCGGGCTGAATAAAATAGAAGAAATAAATACACCCCCATACTGTGTGTGTTTGTAAAGTATTGTAGATGTCTGCTATATGTATCCACAAGAAGTAAAGCAGCCAGGATGACTGATTAGAAAGTCCTCATGAAGAGCTGAGGTGATCCCCACAGTAGCAGCATTCCCTTCCTTGGAGACCTGCAACTCTCCCTAGTCCCAGCTGAAGAGGGAACCTTCACAGAGCAACAAACACATGATGCCAGGTTTCTGAAAGCAGCAGGGACAGAGTCAAAGGGGATGTGGGTATGAACTTTTGTCAACAGGCTGAACAGTTCTGCACAATAGCCAGAGTCCTTTTAAGTGATGAGATGGAATGAGCAACTCTCAGTATACAGCCTTTGGAGGGTTCTATCGAGCTGTGTTTTGAGGAGTTGAGAGGGTTGTGTGTCTGGAAGATTGTTTTGCAGCAAACAACTCGCTCTGTTTTGTTTTGCTGTTTATCCTACTGGATGCAAGCCAGCATTCAACAGAAGGCAGCAGAACTCGGTTAAGATAAAATAAGACACTGACAACAATCTCCCAGTTTCTAAGCACTTCTGACCTTATTTTCAGGGGTGCTCAGCAACAAGGGGCTCCCATGGACTTGAATGGGAACTGTGAAGGCTCAGCACCAATGAACGTTTATTGTACCAGATACAATAAATACAGTCGAGATACAGTTTATATAAAAATACACCCTGGATACAAATTACACTCCTCTCTCTTGCATGTGCACACGTGCACACGCAGTCACTCACATAGGCATATACCCCTGCACTTGGTGCAAAGTGTGTTGTGACTATTTTACATATTGTTCCTACTCTACAGGGATAAAGGGTAATCTTGTGGTTAAGACACAGTATTTTGAGTCAGGAGAGCAGTGTCCTACTCCTCACTTTGCCACAGACTTCCTGTGTAACAAACCCACATAGACAGCAGACATGATTAATTTGGCCTTGTTGCGCTGATACCCTGACCACCCCCAGTTCCAGTGAAAGTCAACAGGAGCTGCTGGTTCTCAGCACCTTTTAATAATTCGGCTCTGCATAAATCATACACAGATACTTTCAAAGACAAGGCAGGATTAGAACCTGGCCCTTTCATTCCCAAAGCAAAGACCTTGCAATGAACTATAACTGTCTTGTGTGACTTGGAGCAAGTCAGTTAGCCTTGCTGGGCCTCTGTTTCTTCATCTGTAAAATGGGACTATGGCACTGCCTTGTCTTAAAGGAGTGTTGTGAGCATAAACACATTCAAAGATTGTGAGTCGCTTTGAGTTCTGATATAAAGTACGGAGTAAGAACTCGGCATAATTATGGTGATGGTACAGTGTTTTTCATCTGTAGATTTCAAAGTGCTTTACACTGGAGGTCAGTATCCTTTTACAAATGGGGAAACTGAGGCAAAATGAGGGCCATGACTTGCCCAGGGTCTCCCAGCAGGTCAGTGGCATAGCTAGGAATTGATCCCGGGTCTTTTGCTCTTAATTTGTTACCTTGAATCATTTCATGTCATTCAAATAAACAAACAAAACTGGGGCAGGTTGGAATTAAAATTGAAATTTGCAATTTTGATTTTTAAAAAAAGTGAGATTTTTATAAAATGTTCTTGAAAATGTCTATCTTCGTGGTTTCTTTGAAAAACTCTGTATCAAACATAGGAATTGTACATATTTGGGGTCAGATTGTGGTTTGTCCTTCACGTCCACACAAGTGAGTAAAGAGTAATAAGGCTTCCCCTTATTCCTCTGTGCCAGTTACCCATACCATAGCTAGCAGCATGCTGGAGAAAGCTGCTTCTGTGGGCTGCTATATTCCTGCTCTCTCCTGTGCATGGGGAAGGGGCAGGGAATGAGCGGGAGCCCAGACCCAGAACTTGAGGCAAAGTCACCGTTTAGCCTCAGTTGCGACATGGTGTCTTTGTATCAGCAAATGTATCTTTGTGGAAATAAAATATCATTTCCGTTCAGTAAATAAAGAGCAAAAATATTTCATAATGTAAAACGCTTAATATTTTGATGGCTGGATTTACAATGACGTACCGCTACCATGGTCGATCTGTCTCCTTTTTCTGTATGGGCCTTACTTCAGTATATTCATTCCTTGGCTCCCATTAATGCCCTGGTGAACAGTGGGAGATGTATTTCGACAATTGTACAATTAGAAAGTCATCTTGGGAGAGTTCATTTTAGTGAATTGACTGTGTAGCATTCTCTATCTGGAAGACTGCTATATATAGTTTGATGTGCAACTGCTAGAACTAGGTGCGAGGGGAGGAGTAAATATTTTAGCTGCTCATTCCCTGTGATACGTGACTCTTTGTACTCCTTGCATTCAGTGGATCCATGAAAGGAAGAATGATTTTGTGGTCAAAGCAGTGGAAGATCTGGATTCAGTTCCTTGTTCTTTCACAGAATTTCTGGGTAACCTTGGGCAAGTCATTTAATTTCTCTGTGCCCTAGGTTCCCGTCTGCAAAATGGGAATAAAAATGCTTCCTTTCTCTTACCGTTTGTCTGTTTAGAATAGATTGTATATGCTTAAGGTTGGGGGGTCCATCTTTAACTATGTGCATGTACAGCACCTAGCACAATGGGGCCCTGATCATGTTTGGGGCCTCTAGACATTACTGTAGTCAAATAATTAATAATAATACTAATTGGTCACAGTATTAGTTAATTGGTAATGTGGAAAAGACTGATTTTTTTTTGTTTATATATTTTTTAACATTTCAGCAAATTCAGTAAAGCTAGAAATGCAAAGCGATGAGGAGTCTGACAGGAAGCCCCTAAGCCGTGAAGATGAGATCAGGGGTCATGATGAAGGAAGCAGCTTGGAAGAACCCCTCTCTGAGAACAACGAGATGGCGGACAACAGAAAGATCCAGGAGCTGTCAGGCGAGGGAGGAATCCGGCTTCCGAATGGTAAACTGAAATGTGACGTCTGTGGCATGGTTTGCATTGGGCCCAATGTGCTTATGGTACATAAAAGGAGCCACACTGGTAAGCAGCTGAAAGAAAAACTGCCCGTGGCATCTGATGTTAATATTACCTGACAACTCTTCTCTTGCCTTTGTACTCAAGGGTGACAATAGAGGACGTTGGGGTGGGGTGCGGAAGGGGGGATTGGGGTTTGATTTGCTCTTTCAAAATTCTGGTGGCGCTCTATTGTTGGCAAGCAAAAAGCTTTCTTGGCATTAAGTGCCGGCCTTCCGTTCTTAGGAATAGCAAAGAAAAGAAGTCTGGAAATCAGACTTTATCATTCTTGCCTAGCAGTAATATGGTGAGTGATCAGCACAAATAGGATTGACAGGTGTCATTCTTTTCCATGTCTTTAATGTGTGTTTCAGAGTAGCAGCCGTGTTAGTCTGTATTCGCAAAAAGAAAAGGAGTACTTGTGGCACCTTAGAGACTAACAAATTTATTAGAGCATAAGCTTTCGTGAGCTACAGCTCACTTCATCGGATGCATTTGGTGGAAAAAACAGAGGAGAGATTTATATACACACACACAGAGAACATGAAACAATGGGTTTATCATACACACTGTAAGGAGAGTGATCACTTAAGATAAGCCATCACCAACAGCGGGGGGAGGGGGGGAAAGGAGGAAAACCTTTCATGGTGACAAGCAGGTAGGCTAATTCCAGCAGTTAACAAGAATATCAGAGGAACAGTGGGGGGGGGGGGGGGAGGGAGAAATACCTTGGGGAAATAGTTTTACTTTGTGTAATGACTCATCCATTCCCAGTCTCTAGGCTCTAGTCTCTATTTCCCCAAGGTATTTCTCCCTCCCACCCCACCCCCCACTGTTCCTCTGATATTCTTGTTAACTGCTGGAATTAGCCTACCTGCTTGTCACCATGAAAGGTTTTCCTCCTTTCCCCCCCCTCCCCCCGCTGTTGGTGATGGCTTATCTTAAGTGATCACTCTCCTTACAGTGTGTATGATAAACCCATTGTTTCATGTTCTCTGTGTGTGTGTATATAAATCTCTCCTCTGTTTTTTCCACCAAATGCATCCGATGAAGTGAGCTGTAGCTCACGAAAGCTTATGCTCTAATAAATTTGTTAGTCTCTAAGGTGCCACAAGTACTCCTTTTCTTTTTAATGTGTGTGTAATCCCATACATTCTTCTTCAAAGCTAAGTGGCTAGAGTGACTAGGCTTCAAGATGGGACATGTGTAAGTATCTGGGGAAAGCCTTGGGTTACACTCAGATTGGGACCCCAATTCAAGAAAGCACTTAAAGCATGTGCTTAGTGTACTGGGACTTAAGTATATGTTTAAAGCACATACTTAAGGTGCTTCATGCTTTCCTCATAGATTCTTGGAAGAAGAAAGTTCTTTCTTGCCTTATGCCTTTGATATTGTTAATGGTGTGACAGACAGTCCACACTCCGATATTGTACTTAGGAACTAGTGGGGGGCAGGGAGGTTAGGAAGAGTAAGAAAAGACTTTGTATTATCCCTTTATGAACTGAATAGTTTGCAGTTCAGTAATGAGCAATTGATGACAAAGTGATCAATAGAACTTTTGCACAGAGCAATACTATACATATTATAAGTAAGGATATGGTTTTGTCATGGAGGACCTGGATTCCATGACTTTCCAGGACCTCTGTGTCTTCTTCTGGGGCAGGGTTGGAGCAGCGATCAGCCCCTGAGCTGCAAGAGAAGCGGCCACTAGAACAGCTGACCGATGGCCAGTCCTGGGCCGCTGAACAGCTGGCTGGCAGCCGACTGCTGGATCACTACACTGTCTACCTTGGGTGCCCAAATGAGACATCCTACATTTTATGTTTAGGCTAGGGTTGCCAACTTTCTAGCTGCTAAAAACCGAACACCCCCTGCCCCGCATCTTCCCAAAGGCCCTGCCCCAACCCCATCTCTTCGCCCAAGGGGCCAGGGTAGCTGGGGCACAGTGGGGGCTGGTCCCTGGGACAATCGGGGAATGGTGGAGCAGAGGGGGAGGTGGACAGGATCCCCCCCCCCCCACCCAGGCCAGCGGCACCTACCTTTGCAAGCCCAGTCCCAAAGCCTGTCACTGGTCTCTGTCAGATGTCAGCAGCTGAGTAGTTCCTCCACGTGGCTCCAGCTGCTGCTCTTCCCACCCCACAATGGTGGAGGCCAGTTACGGCGACCAACCAGACTTTTAGTGACCAGTCAGAAAACCGGACACCTGGCAACCCTAGTTTAAGCTCCTTATTTAAAAATGGCCTGAGGTTTTGAGGTGTTGAGCACTGGCAGGTCCTTATTTAGGTGCCTCAACATACGGGTGATTTGGGTGCCTAACTTTTTAGGCACCCACATTTAAACAACAACATTTGCCTTCTACTGTGCAGACTAATGCAACTCTATGTGCACATGTAGCTAAGGATTACATAACAAACTGCTGTTTTTGTAAAGCCATTAGAGCTTCTCTACAGTGCTCCGGCTCTTTGCCCCTGGGCAGAGAGGCTGTGATGAACCGCTCTATACAGATGATTTCGAGCATATAGAAATGGGCATTCCTTTCACTGTGTAGCTGGGCACGCTGCTCTTAGTGAACCAGCTGGCCTGCTGTTTTATTTTAGATGCTGCTGCTTCACTGTCTACAGCGGCAAGTCCATAGAAGGAGGAATTTGCTTGGATGTCTACATCCTTGTCTTTAATGGCAAAAAGCAAATGTTAAAAATACTGGAGCAAGGCTAGTATTTAAAACATTGTACTGCCATTTCATCAGCAGTAGCTATTAATGGGCTAGACTGAGCTTTTGGACTCAGCCCTCTTAGGCTATGTGTGGCTGTGCAGCCCCAAGGGAACTCTGGAGTGGAACCGTACTCCAGAGACACCTCCCCTTTTCCACTGGCGAGGGGCAGAGGGTTCTGTATCAGCCCTTCCATGACGTAGCATGCTCCTCATCCCACTGCCCCCCAGCCAGCTCTGCTAGCCAATGCGTACGTGGGGGCTTGATTCCCCTTCCTCTCCTGCCTGGCCAATATGTCCCTTGTACTGCAAGGCACAGTCTGGCCCACTGTTTGCCTTGCAGAAACTTCTTCTGTCTTCCCCTCCAGAAAATGGTAGATTCCGTCCCTAAAGCCTGATGCCATTCTGCCCCAAACACTGCAGCTTACCGTAATAATCATAATTCACACACAAGGCAAAATTGTGCCTCGCCCAGGGGAAGGGGTTGCAAGATGGCCCCTTACTCTTTGGCATGGTCTGCTTTAATCATAAAGGGCACAACAGCCTCCCCCTCCCTTTCTGGTGAGGTCCCTTCTGCCCCCACAGCACACTAGCCAATGCATCTGAACAGACGTGGGAAGAGAGCAGTAAGCTGTGACAGGCTTAGGGCTGGCGCAAATTTTTGCTCCTGTGACCACACAGTTTCACGATGCCCCTGATTCAGGGCTTGTGGTAACCCCACAATGGAGCCCATAATGCTCCTGCTGAGGTAGCAACCATTACTGCAGAACCCTTTTAAGGCATTGATAACTCAGGTAAAGCAAGTTCCAAATGCACAAGGGCGGCTTTTTCCGTTTGTTTGTCATGTATCAGTAACATTCGGCATAGGGATGCGATGCGAAGGTGGAACAATTTCACTGAGCTTCAGCGTTCCAGCTCATTTCACAAGAGCACATTAGGGCTAATTTCTTTTCCTCTCCTTTCATCCTCTTTTTCTTTTCAGTAAAAACCTCATTCTCCATGCTGTTGTGTACCAGGGGAGGGGGGCTGTAGCAACATCTTTCTAAGAGTTTTGTGTTACTGCAGTAGTTGGATAATCAGGTAATATTGTCATCGGGTACTCCAGGCATTCTTGTTTGGCGGCATCGGGGGCGGGGGTAGGGTCAAGAATCCAATTTGTCTACAGAAATAACAAGGAATTCTAATGTGTTAAAAGTGAATTTGTCATCCCTCTAGGCTTGGCCCTTTATGGGAATGAAAAAAACCAAACCCTCTCTTATCTTCCCGCTTTCAGCAGAGCTGATACCATACTGTGTACATTGATGCTCTTCTGTAGCCATGCTATAGCCTCAGTGAGGTTTGTGAGACCCTTACACACACTGAATGGTAACTTAATCCATCACCATAATAACACTTAGCTCTTATCTAGCACTTTTCGTCAGTAGATCTCAAAGTGCTTTTTCAAAGGAGGTCGGTATCATTATCCCCATTTACAGATGGGGAAACTGAGGCACAGAGCGGTGAAGTGACGTGCCCAAGTGACCCAGCAGACCAGTGGCAGAGCCAGAAATAGAACCCAGTTTTCCTGAGTCCCAGGCCAGTGGTCTATCCAGTAGGCCATACTGCCTCCCTTCAATGCGACTACTCATATTGCAAGATACTATTCAATGTGGATGAGGGTATCACAATCTAGCCCACCTATGTTAACCTACTTTTCGCCTTGGCGAAATTTTGCATTTCTGCTGTTCTGGGTGATCTCCTCTGGAAACTCTCAAGCCTTTGGTTTCACCCCACCTGCATGTTAGTACCGCAATGTATATTTGATGTACCAGGGAAGGAATTTTTACCAAATCCTACTGTCACATTCATAACATTGCTGATGCACATACAGAACTTGGAACAACTGAAAATGCTGTTTAACATTTTTTTTCTTTTCTGCAGGGATAAGGCTGTTTTGGCACAATCGATTTGGGACCAAAAAACCCAATTGTGCTATTCGGTATTCAAGACATTCATCCTTAATATAGTTAACCACAAACAAATTTAAATAGATGGCCGTATTCCCTGGTTAGAATGAATTTCATCGGACTGTCAAATATTTGTATAGAAAGGCTTAATTTTGTTTAATTCCTAGACTACTGCCAACTACTGCCTCTTGCATCGTGATATTATTTCGCACTGGTTAAATGGAGCAAAAGTTCTAGGGCTAGATTTTCCAAAGAATTTGGCATCTTCTGTTTAGCCATCTAAATAAATGGCCAGATTTCAGAAGAGCTCAGCTCCCATTTAATACTTAAATGAAGAGGTTGGATTTTCTAAATAGCTCTGTGCCCAACAGCTCTTATTGTTAACAATGAAAACTGGTGTTTTTTTTTTTAAATGCTGTCCCTTTATTTTAAGGAGTTGAGCTCTTTTAAAAATCTGGCCCAAAATGTGGGTACCGAGTGCTCTTGAAAATCTAGGCCCTTAAACTGTTTGAGCTCAGGAATTACGGAGAAATTATTAACAGAATTCAAATAAAATCTGCCCCAGAGTTGGGATTATCCAAAATAAAGGCAAATAAAACCCTCAATTTCCTTAGTCCTGTGCTTGTTCGGTAGTTAAACAGGGTTCCAAAGTGATGTTTAGCCCCCTCGCTTAACTAGCTAATGGAATACAGTGCAATAGATAAACATCTAGACCAAGAAGCTCAGAAGGATTCAAAACAACAAATATGGAAATGGGATAAGTTCATCCACTTTTTATTTTGCTCAGATTAAGACTGATTTCTCTGCTTTCGCTGTTGATAGATTAGCAATACAGCTACCGTTTCGTTTGTGCTCCCAGAGAAGTTGAGGCAACGCACCCAAAACAACTTTATGTGAAAAATTAACGTTATCATTAACACTAAACGAACACTTTTTTTTCATACCTCCCTGGGCATAGCAATTTAGCATGAGGAGGTAAAGAGGGCTGTTTTGTAAGTATCTCTCTTTCGCTGCGTAATACATTCTTTTAACAACAAAATTGTCTGCAAAATAAACAATTGTCAAAATCAAAATCCTTTTATTTCTATAGTCCAGACTTTGACACCTTTATTCAGTTTGATCCTGAGTCTCATTTACACAAAGGCTGCTTTATACCATTCTAGTAGGGAAAAGGAGCCTGAAGGGCAGGTGCAAAATAATTACATTAACACTCACTTCAATTAATTTGAATTAATATAATTAATTAACATGCACTGCTCTAGCCATGTAAAAAGGTCCTTTGTGCAAATGAGAATTAAGCCCATTGCTTTAGTTTGCAGACAGTTCTGTTGACTTCAGTGAGACAAGTTATGGAGAGACATGTTGCTCATTGTTAACAGACTGGTTAGACTCTAGCGCTAAACTGGGCTCAGAGTATGCAGGTATAATGTGTTTGGAAACCTATACAACAGCAATTTGGTACAGCAATGCCTCCATCTCATTCATTCCCCATTTAAAATCTCCAGAATGAATGGAGCTTTTTTAAAAAGCAAGTGGCAGTTCTGTGCAGGAAGCAATTCATTGAATTTGAAGGAAACTTATTTTACTTGTCTTCTTATGCGGGCTACTCATATTGTCTTCAATACTTTGCAACTGTTTGTATTGGAGTCTCACTAAAAGCAGCAGATCAGCTTGGATATACCCCTGGTCCTCAATTAAACTGCTGTTTTGATGCTGAGAATGTCATGGTTGTATTTCACGTTGGGATGAAATATAAAGGAGGATAACTCAGACTGAAACTCCTGCCCATCACTTGCATGCTTAAGTGATTAGGGGGAATGACTGTACGTGGAAGCAGTCCAGTTAAGCAGAGAAGGAGCGGGTTTGCTTCTTGAGAATGTTTGAACTATTTATATTGTAAGAGATTGAAAACATTAATAGGAAGTTCATCAGTACATTGTCCTAGTTTCAGATTGTATAATTTCAAATGATCAGCAGTACTAATTTGTGCTATTGTAAAGTCTATAGCAAAGGGGTGGACAAATTTACTGACCCTCTGAGCTGCATATGATGATCTTCAGAAGTTCAAGAGCTGGGGTGCACCTGCCAGGGCTCGGAGCTTCAGCTGAGCCCCGGGAGGTGAGCTCAGTAAGGCTGAAGTCCTGAGACCTCCCTCCCCGCTGGGTAGAAGCCAGAGATGACGTGGGGGAGGAGGGCATGTGGACTCACATGCCCACTCAGATTTTTGCTAGGGTTTGCTGGCCCCCCTCGGTGACATGGTACCGCCAGGCCACCTCCCATCATGACAGTTGGGAGCTGCAGGGAGAATTGCTGCTCTTGCCGCTGCCTTTCCCCAGGAAGCTAAAGAAGCTGCCCCTCCCTGCAGCTCCCAGCTGTTTGCTGCTGCCTGTCCACAGGGAGCTAGCACGTGGGAGCTGCAGGGAGGGGCCACTAAGGGTAAGAGGGGGAGGATGCTTGGAGGTGGGCCCAAGCTATAGGGCTTGAACTTTTAAATTGTATCCCCCCCTCACTTTCAGGCACCAGTCATCTCTGGCAGAAGCTCCTAGCGCCATCACCCTGCTGCAGGACACAAGCCCCGAGCTCCGCCCCCCACGATCTGGTAGACAGAGAGCTGCACTTTAACGGTAGAGGAACCACATGTGGCTCAAGAGGTGCAGTTTGGCCACGCCTTCTATATATAATATAGTTACAATTCATTACGAAGGGCCACAGCCTGCCAAATCCACTTGGTCCAAATTCCGGGGGTCCAATTCACCTTACACCTTGTGCAGTCATTTACACCAGTGCAAAGTGGTTGTAGAACAGTAACAGATCAAGAGTGGTAACATTTTATATCCACTTTGCACTGGTGTTAATGATTTATGTAAATTGCAGGTCAACTGTGAATAGGGCAGTAAGCTTCAGTGGGAGTTTGGCTCATGTAAGGAGTTAAATATTTAGCCACATGACTGTTGGCTTGAGTTTTGTCTTTGTAAAAGCCAAAGAATTTTTGAGGTATCATCGGACTAGTCCACAAGCAGAAGGGCCTCAGAAAAAGGAGTAATCTGTAACCATTACCTAGTCTATTTCTTCTTTGTGCCAAGGGGTTGAAGTTAATGTACGGTACCTACAGTTAATCCAAGAGCATATAGACACTTCAGTTTACTTTTTCTAGGGAACCACACACTTCAGAAATTTGGATTGTTAGTTTGTGTTTTGGGGGCGGGGGCTATGTCCAAGGTGTGAAAAAATATTTCAGAAAAAATAATCCAGTGGTTTGGAGGAGTTTTAATTTTTTGCTTGGGATGAGGGCGAGGGGATGTTTTAAAAAATGTTTTGAACTTCTACAAAAACATAATGTATATTTAACAGTTTTTTGGTACTAGAAATCTTTTTTTGGTTACACTTGACATTATAAATATATATAAATATATTTATATAAATATATATATATATATAAATCCATTTATAAATAGTTTATAAAGGGTTACTAAATAATGAATAGAGGTTTTAATAAGTGGCTAGTCAATTATTATAGATAATTATAGAGTCCAAAAGATCAAGAGATTACTTATAACAATCTATATTGCCTTCTACTGACATGTTTATAACCATCAATAATATATACAACTCACATCTGTAACATGTTTATTGCATCTATTACTCGTTTATTAACTCTTCATAAGCCATTTATAAATAGAATCTTAGACTTCTCAATTGTGGGTGTTCAGCACACTATTTCAACCTTGCTGAGAGAAAAGTAACACCCAACCCAGTCCCTAAAGCACATTGTGAAAGTTCAAAAAAAAAAAAGTCCCCAATTACCATCAGCGGTTGGTTGATTGAAAAAATGAGGATTTATGGCCTAGCTTCTTAATAACACTCAGTCATGCTCTCAGGAAGA
This sequence comes from Dermochelys coriacea, assembly GCF_009764565.3. NCBI lineage: Eukaryota > Metazoa > Chordata > Testudines > Dermochelyidae > Dermochelys > Dermochelys coriacea. The sequence continues at coordinate 68,307,568 of NC_050078.2, read as the reverse complement.
TTACATTTCGAAATTGGTATCCAACATGCATGATGGAATTTGCAGTAGACATAAGAAGTAGTTTGATGAAAACATAGCATGCATTTTATGCAGCGAGGGGCCATTAATCTTACAATAGCAATTGACGAAGGTTTTAGAGGGATGTGACAGATTACAGGTTGATGACAGTCCTGTTGCAGATGCCATGTAAATGTGGGTTAATGTAATTAACAACAACAAAATGGAACCACACACAGCAAAATTGGAAAAATGATTCAGTGAAGCTATGGAACATTTCCATTACTTAGCCAACATGACAGATCCTAAATACAAAGGTCATACGTTGAGCCCAGAATGGGGAGAAGAAGCTGAAATGTGGCTGATGGCACATAGTTTCCCTCTCTTTTAGCATTTACAAATGAAAGTCAAGATTTCTGCCCTAAATCTATGTCTGGGAAGGAGGTTGCGTCACAGATCATTGCCTCAAAAGGGGGCAAAACTGTGGAACTAAAATACTAGAAAACTGGACAATTGATTACAGAATGCTGTCAATGTTTTTTTTAAAAAAAGATTAATACTCCCCTCTAGCTAGCTCATTATCAAACTAAACATGCCTTTACCACATTGGGACTGATTTGGCCAAAGCTTTGTAATAGGAGATGAGCTTTAAAAAATAAACAATACTCCTTGCATGCCGAAAGTTAGGTATATCCTTAAGTATCTTGTTGAATCAAGGCCTTAATAAAAGCGTCTCAGTGTCTAAGACCCCAATTCACTACAGCACTTAAGCATAGGGTTGGCATTAAGTACATGCTTCGATCCCATTGACTTCTTTTATAACCAATAGGGCTTAAGCATGTGATTAAAGTTAAGCATATGCTTAAGTGCCGAGTTGAATTGAGATAGACTAAGTATGTTACAAAGTGGATCACATAGTGTATGTTTTGTGTTTCATTTCACAAAACCTTTGTGGTTTTTTTTCAGGTTTCCTACTTTATTATTATTATTATTTATTATTTATTTAATCAAAAACTGTGTCTTTTAGGTTGGGAACAAAAGCACAACCATTCCAGGTTAAATCAAACCTTTAATGGCAACACAAATGCATTTATTAAAGGCTTATTAATTTCTACTTTAAGACAAAACTCTCATAATAGAGAGAACTTTTAAATAAATGTTATTTAAAAACCAACTCTGTTTATTTCTCATTTTTCTAGGGTGCAGCTTTTCTCACCGTGTTTGCTTCTTACCAAAGCTAGTTGGGCCAGATTCTCATTTACACCAAAGACCCTTTGCATGACTCTAGCAGAGCAGAGGAGCCTTAAAAGGGGCTTTTAATTATTTAAAAAAATAAGAAAAAATGTGTAATTTGTTTTACATTGATACGGTGATATCTATCCAAATTAAATTTTTCTGACTGTTCTAAACCCCTCTGAGGATGGGGCCTATAATAAGCATATTTGCAAGCCAGAGAGATAGCAGCACAGCAGTGGGCTTAAACTTTCCATGGTGATTAGTGGTTTTGGTCGCCCAGCTTGAGACACCTTTTTTAGGGGGTGGATGCTCAGCACTTTCTGAAAATCAGGCCTCTTAACACATCTCAGGTTGAGTGCCCAAAACCACTCTTGAAAACATTGCCAACAATGATCATGAAGTGCAAGCCCCTAGCATCAGCAAGTCCCATGTTACAAAGATATTAGACAAAGAATTTGTGGCGGGTTAAAATTGGGTGATAGAGTGGATTTAGATATGGCTACACTATATTCCGTTACAAGCAATAGATTATTGGGTCTGTGTGTTCTGTGTTCGATGGTTTCTTGATGATTCTCTCCACTGTAGGTGAGCGCCCCTTCCATTGTAACCAGTGTGGAGCTTCTTTTACGCAGAAGGGGAACCTGCTGAGGCACATCAAGTTGCACTCTGGGGAAAAACCATTCAAATGTCCCTTCTGCAGCTATGCCTGCCGGAGAAGGGATGCCCTCACAGGACACCTCAGGACGCACTCTGGTGAGCCTCGAATGTCTCCTCTTCCTTCTTGTTTCCTTCCTTGTAATTGTTAAATCAAAGTAGGTTATGAAATTGCAACCACGTTTCCTGGTGAATTAATTCTGGGCTCCCTGACACACCGAGTCCTGAACTCTGGGGAAACCCAAAATCCAAATCAGAACTTTGTGGTTCAGACCTACCTCTTGTACAAATGAGCTCCTGCATGGATGCTGACACATTTCCCTTTGTACATCTCGTTAGATGCATCTTGACTTCCACGTTAGATTGCATCGACATCTTAAGCCCTAAGCATCTGTAAAATCTCAAAGACTGATGAGAATAAATTAGTTCATTTTTATAATGTATTTTACTATTCATGTCACATTCCCTCTCGGCACCTAGTAACTTCCATACGTTGGTAAGATTTATAGATACTAATTACTGGTAGGCCTCAGACATGCCATTAAGCCACAATGCTTCCTAAAGCATAAGGAGGATACAGCAATTGCACCCCCATTGTAGAGAATGCATTGTATGCTCCCCCCATTCAAACCAGCTCCACTGAAGCTATGGTCACATCCTTTCAAACCCCTATTGGCTCCCCCTAAGGAGTCCAGTGCTGTCAGTGGCACTTGACTATAGCAGTCCCTGTGTTGAGGGTCATGCATGTTGTGTCTGGCCCTGCACATGGGCATCTTAAGGGGCCAGACTATTTGTACCCTCTTTTCCCAATTTCCTCACTTATGGGGTAGCCAGACACAATCCACCCCTTAACCCTTGAAAAAGTGAAAATCCTCCACCATTATCTGTTCCCCTAAAATGTTCGTCTTTTGGGGGGATATCATTTACAGGAGACACTGTTTTAATTGTTGAATGACCAGAGATAATTAGACTGTCTGGAAACTGTTCTACTTACCTTTTTACTGATGAACTTGTTTAACGAATTGTAATATGTGATTCTTGGTACACAGAAGTACCCAGCAAAAAATACATATGGAGTATCATGCAATGTATTTCACACATTGTTCTGACCGTAACCGCTTGAAATATAGTAGAAAGAACAAATATTTTTATTTTCAAAAATGAATCATGACAAAAAATAACCCATATTACAAAAACACACTCATTATGGTTTAAGATCATTTTCATAAGATGACTATAGATATTGTTACCTAGATATAGATTCTTCTCATTTCCTGTGTGAAAATATAGGGCGGATCTTGTACTTTTTGCATGAGAATGAAATGTTGCTGTTCAGTGGTGAGACTTTTAAAAATTGCCTAAGTCTTGTGCTCCTCAATGATTCACTTGCTCTTGCAAGTTCTGCCTTTTTAGTTTTGAACTCCAGCTTCATTTGAGGGAGTGTCTTCTATCTAAGAGGTGGGTTTTTTCATTTTGTTTTTTACTGGCTCCCCTCACTGCACTATATGAGCACCAACGTATTAATTATATGTTAATAGACTGTCCTGATAGTCTAGAAAAATAAGCTGATCTAGAAGGTCTAACAGAAGTGTAGTAGACTTCATAGAGTCTTCGCCTCTTTTCCCTTCCCTAGTCATAAAACTAGATACATCAGAAGTGAAACCTGGGAATGAAGATCATGATGAAATATGAGACCTCAGTCTGGTCTTAAGTGAAAGCACTACACTTTGAGCCAGATCCAAGTTGGGCTGGTTTAAATCAGCATTGCTCCACTTAAGCATAGCTCTCTTGACTTATTTGCACTGCTGAGGATCTGGCCCATTATTTCAAAATGTGTGAAACTCTTATCCTTAAAATGATTTTTAATAATTAAAAGGGCACCATCAAATTAAACATCACATTTTTCTCTAAAATATTGTTTACATACTATTCATAACAGGAAATACCCAAGAGTACTATAGGAGAAAGAGACTGGTGAATTTTTTTAAAAACCTAGTTTTTCAGCTTGTTTAGTCTGCGATTTTGGCGGCACTTTGTGTTTATGACACCACTTAGTCAGTTTCACTGTTTCCCCTGTGTACTCTGTTAGTCAGTTTTCCCCTCTTCTGTGTGTGGGTCTTTCACGCAACAAAGGAGGAAAGGAAGACATTTAAAAAATAGGAAAATGTGATTGTAAACCCATAGAAATTAGCATCTCAGCGGCAGCTAAAGTACCTGGAACTTCTTTAAACTTTTCTTAAACTAGATTTTGAGTTCATATCTTTTATTGAGCCAGTGGTGAGAGAGAAGCTTTCAAGCCACATACAGCTCTTCTTCAGGTCTGGGCAAGGTACTCTGAGCATCACACCTAAGTGCATTTAGCTGTGATGCTTGTTTCTCTCACCAACAAAAGTTGGTCCAATAAAAGATATTGCTCCCCCCCCTTGTCTTTCTAATATCCTGGGACTGACACAGCTGCAACTGCACTGCACATAGATTTTTGAGTTGACAGTTTTTCCATTTTATTCCTTTTTTTTTTTTTTGGCATTTCTGTTTTCTTTGTACTTGCATAGTTCTTAAAAACGTTAAAAGCTATACTGTGCCACCCTTATTCACTAGTACTTTATAATGCAAGTATCCCCAAAATGAAAGTATTACTCAACGCATAGGTACCACTGAAGATGTGTAGTACTGGCACAATTTAGCCTTAAATAATTAGGGGTTTGAGCCTACAATTATGTTTATTTATCTTTTACTGACATTTGCAGTTCTTCTAAACTACTGTGTATATATTTTCTCCCATCTGTAGCCCCTTTGATTTCAGGAAGGTTATGATGTCCATACCGGATATCCATAATCTTATGCATGGGAGTACACTCATGCATTGGACTTCACTGGGACTAGAGAGACTCATGGGAATTCAATAGGATAGTAACTATTTGGAGTATTGGACCCACAGTCCCACAACACTGCTGTGACACAGGTATATGCTATTCTATGCTCATTTTGCAGCTAAGTAAATTGCGGCACAGAGAGGTTTGTTGTTCCAAGATGTCCAACAGAATTGGGTATAAAGCCCAAGAATTCTGACTCTGGGCACAGTCTAAACACATACTTTTCTGTACAGTTTATGTACCCAGGGAAGACTTCACATGAAATAAAGGTGGTGCCATGGCAGTGCTAGTCAGGAGCCTTGGGTTCTGTTCCAGGCTTTTCCTCACACTTCTCCTAGGACTTTTGGGCACCTAGTTTATAGCCTGATTTTTGAGATTCTGAAAACCTAGAACTCCTATTAAACTCACTTGCTAGGCTGATACTCAGCACCTCTGAAAATCAGGCCATAATTAACTTCCCTATGGCTTAGTTTACATTTGTACAAAGTGGCATAATATTGTCTTACCTCTCAAAGGTGCTGTTAGGCCAAAGTAGTGTTTACCTAGTGCACTGAGATCCTCAGGTCTGTGTTATGCATTTTACCTTTCCCTTTCCCCCCCAAAAAACCCCCATATGTTAAAAGAGCATTCAAGTTGCAAAGTCAAGCATTCAAAAATTTGGAAATACCAGAATTAAGATTGTCAGGGCAACCTTAATGTGGCCTCCAAGGACATACACATTATAATACTGTCTTTTAATTACATGATCGTATACTGTTAGGAATTCTGCCTCATTCAGTATGTGGATGGACTTGCTCTGGGGATGAATCAGGGTTGTGCAGTGAAGGAGGCTGTCGTCTTTAAGACCCCTGCAACATGTGTTGCAGAAGCTGGCAGGTGAGTAGTGAATGAGGTAGAGGATTACTGGAAGATAATGGACGATCTCATGGTTAAGGCAATTGAATGCCATCCTGGAGAATTGGATTCTATCCCTGCCTCTGCCGCAGAATTCCTAAATGGTCTAGACAAGTTAAACTAACATTTCACAGGTAGTCATGAACACTGTGTTCCTTATTTTCTGGGAGTCTGATTTGCAGAAGTGCTATGCACTCATAGCTTCAATTGAAGTCAATGGGAACTGTGCCTTGAACATATAAAGTGAGATTCAGTGCTAAGTACTCTGAAAAATCAAATCCTCGGCATCTGAAATTGGGCACCCAAAATTAGTTCATACGTTGGACCTTAATCTCTTTGAGCCTCAGTTCCTCATCTGTAAAATAAGGATAATAGCACCCCTTCTCTCACAAAGGTGTTTGTGAAAATAAATTCATTAATGTCTGTGAAGCACTCAGATTCTCTAGTGATGAGTGCCATAGAAGAGCTTATGAGGAAATTCATACTTCTGTCTTCAGAGTAGGGTTTGAATTGTAAGTAGTAAATAAGGCCTGGGGCCACATATAGAACAACAAGGAGAAAACATAATATTGAATAGCTGCTTTTTAAGCATCCATCTTATGCACTGAATAAGGCGCAGGGGTCCTGTGGAAGAAATAGTATGCGATCATGTAATTACAGACTGTGTCATAATGCATATGCACAAGGGGTCTGACTTAAGGTCACACAGGCAGCCTTTATACTGCCATTTTCCTAACTTTTGAGTGCTTTGACTTTGCAGCCTAAATAATGTTCATTTTTGTGTGTTATAGATAACAAAAGAGCCTACTTTTATATATATATATAAAAATATATTTTATATATATTCTTTGCACTATATAGATATAGAGAGATATAGATAAGGATATAGCATAAAGAATTACTGCTGGAAATGTAAAGTATGCTTCCAAGGTATTTTTTGCATTTTTTAAATTTTTATCATGATTTTTTGTAACAATATTTGTTGTTTTTTTCTTCCCCTATTGTACTTGAATGCTGGCTTGTTGTTCTAGAGCTGTTCAATAGCACTGAGCTAATGGTATCCTTTTTATTTGAGAAAGGAAGCCAGTGGAGCATTTGTTTTAAAAAGAGCAGCACAGAAAAAATTGCATGATCTTAGCAAAATACATACAGCATCTAAGAAAAATGACATGCCTGATGGAGAGGCTCATTAGCCATGAAAATATCTGTTTACAGAAAGGCAGTTTTCTTACTCTGCTTTACACTTCTTGAGTTGCAGTCTCATTTTTTAGGGCTTTGATTGCGACCCCCTTACTCATGTTGATGAACATTCACCATGCCAGTAATCTCACTGAAACCAGTGGGTCTACTGGCATGAGTTAGCATTCTTCAGGGAGGAGCAAGGGCTGTCCATTTCAGCCTTCTGTGACACCCTGGGCTCTAGTAATTGGAACACGCTCACAGTGGAATGGAGCAGGTAAAATTTTGGGTATGGGCATGTATGGACAAGGAGCTAGGAGGAATTCTAATTCTTCCTGAGCTAATGACTCAGTCTGAGTTTTCTAGTGTCTCAATCAGTCCAGCTGGAATATTGCAAGAACAAGCACAGCACTGAAAAATAGATCAACCAGAGGTTAGGAGTCTGTTACAGGAGTGGGTGGGGGAGGTTCTGTGGCCTGTGATGTGCAGTAGGTTAGACTAGATGATCATGATGGTCCCTTCTGACTTTAAAGTCTCTGAGTCTATGGTGCTGTTGCCACTGTGGGAGATTTGCTATTGACGTCAGCGGGGCCAGGATTTCGCACAGTATTTTAAGCTGGACTTGCCTGTGTTGAATACATTATGGATGGAAAAGAAGTTACACATGAGCCAAGAGCCAACCCTATGGAAAAGAGAAGAAATATGTGATATGCATGCAGGGGTTGTTCTGTAAGGCTCAGTTCCTCCAAGTTATGTACGTGTCTATCTCTTGTTTCTTTCAGTGGGAGGTAGGTGCCTATATACCGTTAAGGAACTGCTTCCGCCACCAACTAACAGTGTTTGATAACTCGTTGAGAGTTTGTTTTGATGATCTAATGCATGTAGCTCTATTTACAGGGTGCTGCTTCTGCAGAATGAGACAGGTCTCTCTCTCTCTGCCTGTTTTGCTTGTGCAGTTTCGGTTAAAGTCAGTGGAATTAATCTCTTACCCTTAATGAAATAGCTTTGTTATTTGCTTGTTAGTCTTTGGATTCCTAAATACGCAGCATTGGGATGGCTGCTGTTTTCCCATTAGTGCTTGCAGTATCTTCTTCGGTCAGCCTTGCGCTCAGTTGTAGTGTCTGTAAAACCTTAGGTTTCCTGTGTGCCTGGTTCCTTGTTTTAAATATGAATTGAAAAGGTGAAAGAATTAAACTATGTTAAAAGGAAGAGGAGTTGATTTGATACAAGGCCTTCCATGCTCCCGGCATCCCAAGGTGAAATTCACTCCTGAGCAGAGCTCCAGAACAAGGCTTATACTTCACTTGTTTCCAGCTGAGACCCAATTTTGAAGGCTTAAGTGGTGCATGACCCTCTGCACAAGGAGGAATTTCATCCTCCGAGTACTTTTATGGTAGTAAGTATTCGTAGCGCAGCAACTACCCTAGCACGAGCAGCCATTATGTACTGAGATATATCTCCCATACTAAATTGTAGTAATTCCCAGATTCTCAAAGGACCAATTAGGCTCCTAACTCCCATTGATTTTTCAGCAGAAATTAGGAGCCTAAATAAGTTTGAGGATATGGGCCTTTGAGCCTTTTCTCTTGAGTGGCCATATTGGCAGGACACATAGCATCACACACCACTGTTTTCTAAAAGTGTTACAGGAACCTTCACCCAGCCCCAAATAAAGCACATTTTGATTTTATTGTACAACTTTTTCTGAAGGAGATACAGTTTCACCCCAAACTATAAGACTAAAGTTTATTTTGCTTATTGTGTTTTTAAAAAGATAAACCTTCTTAAAGATTCCCTAATAGTTGCAGAAGTTATGAGTCAATTGCCAGCTGCTAAACCCAGAAGATCTGTTTCTTACAGATAAGACAGACAAATAGGAGAAGTGCCTTGGCAAATGAGGGCAGTGCACTGTGGACTGGGCTTACCAGACACTTGCTTTCTGGTAATGATGAGTGTTGATTTTAAGAAAATAAAACATCATGCACGTTTGGGCTTTAGGGGCAGGGGGAGAGATACCTGATACTATTCAAGAGTCCAACAACCACTCCCCTCTTCCCCCCGGCAAATCTTCTAAGGATCATGATCCTGCTCATAAACATGTGTTACCTGGCTGTGTGGTAAAGGCCAGGTAATCCAAAACTCCTCTGGAAGGCCATTGGGTCAGAGAATGGATGGGAACAGCAGCCAATGCACAAAACGGGAGTTATGGAGCTGGTTGGTGCACTGGTAATGCTAAGCCAGATTCTCTCCTGCAATCTGTTCTGCTCAGCATGGGGAGGGTAGATCCAAGGAGCTGGTTATGGCTCCCTCTCAGGTTGCCCCAATCTAAGGAGGGGCTGCTCTAATTTACAACAGCTGAATATGGTCTCTAAACGCTGTTTGTAACTTGGCAGAGAGGTGCGGCACTCTTTTCTGCCACCATCATGTCACTCACTACCTTTCAAGTTTCAGAGTAGCAGCCGTGTTAGTCTGTATTCGCAAAAAGAAAAGGAGTACTTGTGGCACCTTAGAGACTAACAAATTTATTAGAGCATAAGCTTTCGTGAGCTACAGCTCACGAAAGCTTATGCTCTAATAAATTTGTTAGTCTCTAAGGTGCCACAAGTACTCCTTTTCTTTTTACCTTTCAAGTGTCATTCCCTGCTCCCCACCGCCTGTGCCAGCACGGGTAAAGGCAGCTGGTATAGCTGTGGTCTCTGCTCGCTTAGTGCCAGCTGACAGTTCCCCCACACGCACACCTGGGGAGTTCTCAGCCTAGCAGCAGCAGCAGCCAGATTCTGACCACTTTGCATTGCTCAAGCAGCACAAAGGGCTGCGACCAGGGCAGACAGCTTGGCCCTTGATCCCTTGCATGATTTTGTCACACTACTGTTAGAGCTGTTGTTTAGATAGAGAATACGGGGCCTCACCTGACTCACCACTGGGTTATATCAGCTTTACACCAGTGGGACCTTATAACCCAGTAGTGAACCAGGCCCAACAAAAAAAAAAATCTACTTATGCGGGGCGGGGGGAGTTGACCGCTGTAAACCAGTTTAAATCTTCCTCTTCTGGGCTTTTGTGCTACCCCAATACAGTATGTGTAATTTCAGTGGGAACAGACAGACAAAGGAATGTGATCAGACTGTTACCTATGGTGCAGGGGCCCTTCTTAATATGATTAGATATTCTATCTTTAACATTTGAAGTGGTTGGGCTTCTATCAGTTCCCTTGGGATGCCAGGCCCCTACCCATCGACTTTTGCAGCTATGAATCTCTTCCTAATATTTAACTTACACTATCCCTTCATTAGTTTCGGGTTACTGTTCCCTGTAATATCATCATCTGGAACTGTGAATAATTTCTTTACCTTATTTATATTGTGATTTCAGTGGCTTTTACAGACTATATCCTCTGTGCCCCTTCAGTTATCTCTGTTCTCCACCCTATACATTCTTTGATCTGGTCTTCTATCTTATCTCCCAATCCTTTTACCTTTTTTGTTGCCCTGTTTTAAATTTTCTCACTTTTGTATTTCCAGCCGAGACTGGGGGCTGGGCAGCAAAATAGAGGTGGTAGCCCTGGAGGAAGGATGGTCTTGTGGGTAAATGCTGAGCTAGAGCTAGCTCAGACCCAGGCTTCCTCTGTGACCTTAGACAAATTAATTTAATCTACTCTCTGCCTCAGTTCTCTGTCTGTAAAAATGAGGATAATATCACTTCCCTACATCACAGTGGCGTTATGAGGGTAAGATGCACTCATGATTGTGAGGTGCATGGATTCTGTGATAAGGAGAGTCATATAAGTGCTTAAATATTTCAGTGTCTGTTACACCAAGGCTATGAAGAGCTATGTATTATCTCCTTAGTTTTATATATCCTTGGTGCAACAGTCATATGCATTAATTACTAAGTTGAAGGAACTTCATAGTGTTACCCTCACCACTTCAGTATTGTACTCTGATAACTGGCTGATTATCTCAGGCAAAATGGTAAAGATAGTTATTTTAAATAATAAAGTACTTAGGCTGCACTTTTCATCTTCAGTCACTTTACAACCATTAACTATTTAATCCTCACCAGACCCATGGGAAGTAGATACATATTATTACCCCATTTTTGCAGATAGGGAAAATGGAATTGGAAAATCTAAGGATCTGATCATCTACAGTTGAAATCATGAGGAGCTGGGAGTGTTCAACACCTCTGAAAATCAGACAGTTTATCTCCCTTAATTTGGATTTAAGGGCCAGGTTTCAGCCATTCCGGTTTAAAATATTTGCCTTTATATATACAGGGCCCACTTGTCAAACATAGGCACCTAAGGAGGATTTGTATATTACGTGTCTCTCCGTGTGCCTGATATTTAAAGGACAGTCTCTCAGCTAGAAGACTTAGGGACAAATTTTAAGAGGGCCTGAGTCCTTTAAGTCAAGCTGTAGAGGCTCTGGGGGATGTAGGGGTCAATTGTTGGTGGGAACCAAGATGACAGTCACTACACAAATGTTGTATTTGAATGCTCAAAATGTCATGTAAGCACATAAGCAGGAATTTGAAGCTCCTAAATGCTGCTCTAAGCATTTGCACATCTTGTATAGGGCCCTCTTTGGAGATTTGGGCTTGTCATTGCACTAAAATTGTGATAGGCTCAATACACAGTCCTGCCACACCACAAATTTCTTATCTGGCTGTGGATGCTTTTTCAGAGGAGACAACCCCAGATGGCATTAATGAGCCTGCCCTTGTTGTTGTTGATAAAACATGGTTTTCACTTAAATAAGCTGAAGCAAAGGGAAAACGAGACATTTTCTTGGATCTGTCCCATCTGAGCAGCTCAATGCTACGGCTGCTTTGAAAGCAGGGAAACGTTATTTTCACTGGGAAAAGCCTTTCTCAGCATGGCCTATGTTGGGAGCAAATCTAATATGTCAGCTGGGCTTTGACAGTTCTTGCAAGCACCTGAAAAACCGCTCACTTTAGGACACTTTGGCTCTGGATCTGAAGTGTGTGTCTTTGGACCCAGCTTTCACTGCTATGACTTAGCCATTTTATGGGGCCTTGTAAAATGGAGACCAGAAACTGTTCAGTGACTCTGATAATAAGCAAGACCACTAAGGTGAGCGAGGTATTTTTGCCATTCTGAGGGAAGCTAAGAGAAATTGGAGAAAAAAATTAACCTAGTTAACATCATACCACGGTGGAGTTGGACAAGGCTTCTACTGATTTATTCTCCCATGCACTCAGCAACCTGCTGTTACGAATTGCCTCAGGGCTAAGATATTGATGGATATCACTGGCAAAGGAAAATGAGAGAGAGAGAGAGAGGGAGACGTGGTTTTTATAGTGAACCTGTTGTGAACCCTGTGTGACTCTCTGCATAGCTACTTGGAATTGTATGTGAAAAGCAATGAAATTTATCCTGAAGGTTTGCTCTCAGGGGAACTATATTTTCACCGGATTGTACCTCTCGGGCTAGTTTCCCGTTTTCTGTTTGATCTAACTGTGAATTCTCCCCACCTAATGCCCCTTCTTCTTTCCTGGAGGTGGTTGATTACACTGCGGATTACACAAGAGGTGTCAGTTGCACAGATGTTTTGCATAACTCTGCAGTACTGATTTCAGATATAGTGCACCAAGTTCTCCTCCATGCTTTGCAACAGAGTGGCAAGATAGATATCTTCATTCCTGACCCAAGAGGAACACTGCTTACACCATGCCCCATTGAAATTTCACAAGGAGCACCTGGTTATGATTATACCAACCAGACAATTATTCATAGGCTGCAAAATGGTTGTGGACTTTGTTTTGCTTTTTCCAGAAAAGTGATCATTAAAAGATGTCCATTCTTTTGATTTTTTTTAAAAAAAGAATAAAACACAAAAAATACCTCTATATGGGTTCTAGGCACCCTGACAGTTATCAGCAAAGATGTCACCCAGCAGCACAATACAATGAGAAAAGCTCACATTCCAGCCTGTGTGGCACAACGCCCCACCTTCAGCCCATCCCAGAAGAGAGAAGGTTTTGTACTTGGGCAAGTCACTCGCTTTCTTTGTGCCTCAGTTCCCCCATCTGTAAAATGGGTATTATAGCACATCCTTTTCTTTCACCTCTTGCCTATTCAGATTGTAAGACCATCTCTAACTGAGGTAGTGTAACATGGGAAGATGGATGCTCTCCCAGACAGGCCGATCCCAGGCTATTTTGGGCTTCAAACTCCTACTGGAAGACCGGCCCATTACCTGTAAAGAATACATTGCTGAGAAATTGATGATGGAGTTTTTATATAGAAAGGCCTTGGGTCCATAAAATCTTCCTCATTTGTGTGCTGTTCATCTGCGTGCATTTTGCTCATCTCCTTGGAGATTGTGGCTTGCATCCGAACAGCTAACCATGACTGTAGAAGGCCTGGCATTTCTAGTGTGTGGGAGGGGAACGAAGCTGGAGCTCTGCTGCTGTAACTTCCAATGGACATGAAGTGAAATTTTTGTACGATCTAATTAGAGCAAAAATAGTTCTGTACAACGTTCTCCGTTGAACATCTTGCCCCGTTACATCCCACCTTAGCACGTCTCGCGTATTTCACATGAGACGTGAGGGGTTTTGAGTTTGTTTCATGGCTAATCCCATCCCTCAGATATCAGAACTGTTTTTGAAACTCCACCCAGTCTTCTTTCTGTCCAAATAGCTGAATCTGCGGGATTGGTATGTTTGGAACTCTGTGGCAGTGGCGAGGCTGTGTGCCAGCTCCATTACTCACTCTGTCTCCAAAGGAACACATTGCCTCTCTTTTCTTTATACTCTCCACCCTCTCCCCTTTCTTTTTCCTACTTGATCCGTATAGGAGAGTCAGAGAAACCTGCTCATCTACAACCTGTCCCTTCTTGCCAAATCTTGGAACAGTGCTCGTCATTCTTGTTAGGTGTCAGGAATAGATTATGAAAACAAAAACTCTTGTCCACAGTGTATCCATGTACAGCTATACTGTAAAAGGAAAGTCAGTGTATGGTAAATACATGATTTAAAAAATGAGCCCAATAAAGACAGCTAGCTTTTGGAAGAGGCTTTTTATTCTGAATTTCATATTGCAACACTGCTCTTTTTCCTCTAAAGTGCCAGTGTGGAATGGGGAAATGATTTAAGACAAAAGTAAAGCACATTCATGGAGATTTGAAACTTAATCTTAACTATGCTACATCTTAAAATGACAGGAGGAAGGAAGGGATAAGGTATTTACATAAATCTTTTAAACAGAAGGAGTGATCTGATCTCTATTATGGTTGGGCAAATCTGAAAAAAAATCCATTGCTTTCAATGGAATTCTTCTGGTTTTGAAGCACTGCAAATCCCAAGTGTTCAAAAATCAAGAGTCAGGACTCTTAAAATCAGTGATGGGCTTAAAAATTACGAGATTGTAAAATAATGCATTTGAAGTTCTTTTTATTGGCCTTCTGGTGTTTGAGCCGTTAGGGTTAACATTGCCAAGCTCTTCTCCACAATTCCATGGGTTAAAAACTTCCTTTAAAAAAAATGAAACCTGAGATTCTTCTATAATCACCTAATTGCAGGAACTGGAACTTTACGAAAAACACCTATTATTGTGAGACTTGCAATACAACTGCAAAGAGTTGGCAATAGTGGCATCAGATCTGGCTCAATATAGGTAGCTACCCCAACCCTGGGAAAAATGCAGGGATACATTTTCAGCATGATGTGTGGAACGAAACCACTTGACTCCTAGCAGCGGAGCATCTCCCAGTGAAGCAACATAGCCAAAACTTTATGCACCACGGTGTAACTGTTCACATTAGACATACTAAGAGAATGCAACTCCATTGATGTCAGTGGTCTTATGTAAGGAATTCATTTGTTCCAAAAGGGTAGTGATGAGTGAGCCACAAAGGATTTGGAGTTTGGGTTCAGTTCAGATTGCAAGAACAGGCTCTCTCATAAGGTTGCCACCACTTCTGCCATAGTCCATGCTGAAAATACAATTAGAACAATTTTTCTAGTATTATTTGGGGCTTTTGGGTCCAATCGTGATTGAAACGTCTATGAACAGACCTATGGGAACAATCCAGAACCTTCTAAAAAGTTTGCATTCTGTTTAGTTCTTGAAAGGAGGGATTGGCAAGTCTTTTTGCAGAACCAATTAATCCATTCCTAATTAAAGGTTCTCAGATATTCATATAAGAGCCAGATGCTGGCCTCCAGGAAGGGCGAACCAGCCTTAAACCTGCTCTCACTGGTGGAAATGAGTTTCAGTCCACCATAGAGACAGCAGCACCATGATCTGCTGGCCACTTAACATAGCATTGTGCCAGCGATAGGACAGGGGCATGCTGGAGGAGGACGATATGCCTGGATGTCACTATAGTCCGATAGTTCTCAGTCAACATTAGAAATTGGCATAGGCTACAGCAGCCTGGAGGCCTACCCTTGACTTAAGTGAGCCAAGTGGTCCTCTGGTGCAAGTGAGGATCTGACTCCTCAGACCCTGCCAGGTGGTCCCCCTCTCTCTGCAACTGCCTGATCAGCTTCAGCCTTTATTTTTGTATCGCCGATGAATTGAAACATCCATGCATCTCTATATGCCTATTAAGGAAAGCACAAGCAGGAGCAAATGCTTTGGTGGAGAGCCTCGGTTTTTGATAAAAAGAAGAGTGTATATCTACATCCAAATTCTGTGTGGCCCACTGGCCACTGGCATGCTGTGCCCAGTTAGCCCTTGGGCAGGCTTGGTTTGCAGCTAAGGAAATAAGGTGATGTAATAAGAGCACCTAAAAATGTAAATAGCTATAATATAAGAGCATTTTTTCTTAAGTCACAGCTCCTGAAGTCAGATGATCACAAGAGAATCACAGTGTAAATGTTCTTCAGGTTGGTGGAGTTAATACAAGCCAAGCTCCTACTGAATTACTGTTGACTTCAGTATGAGTTGGTGGTGCCCAGTACCTCACAGAATTAGGCCCTTTGTTTTGAATGTGTTCACTAACTAAATTATTATTATTTCTATTACATTACAATCGTGATTATTATTTCTAAAGTCCACAAAACAAAAGCAGGGCCCCATTCTGCTAGGGGCTGTACACACGCCTAGTGAGAGACGGTCACAGCCGAAAGAGTTGACTCTCTCCCTACAAAAAAAAGGAAAAGGATAGGAGGAAGGAAGGCTCATTATCCCCATTTTACAGGTGATTCACTGAGGCACAGATGTATTAAGTGACTTGGGCACACAAGGAGTCTGTGACACAGCTGGGAACTGAACACCGATCTCCTAAGTCCCAACCAATGCCTTAACTGCAAGACTACTTTTCCTCAAACTTTAATTTAAAAAAAAAAAGTAAAATAGGAAAGAAGACGAAAGAAAGCCTGGTGGAAGCAAAGATGTTTTACCCCCTCAGCATACTGAGGAAATGATAAGCTTTATACTTTCCTTAATTTTAAATGCAGTTTGAGGAAAAGAAGCAAACAGCTCTGAACTTTCTCATGGAAACTTCTCCTGTGCATATTTTTTTAGCTGTTCCATGATCCTGAAATTCCGTTAATTCATTAGTTTCCTAAGTTCTCTGTTTTAACTTCTGTGCTTCCACACACTGTACCAATGGGTTTAGAGTTCTCTGTTTTGTTTTCTGTAACTGCCCTGCCTTAACTTTCAATGCAGACAGTTTCATGTGGGAGACGGGGGGTTAGTCTTTTGGTTTAATTTTACACCTGTATTTTATTTCCTTTTCCTTTGCAGTTTGAATTCATCTAGTGCTTGTATTGCAAAACTAATTGCATTGGTAAGCAAGCAAACTTTGAATGTTTTAAGGAACTGCAGATTCTCCAGAAGAATTGGTAAAAGTATTAAGGCTAACAGGAATTGCTGCATTTTATTATCTGATACAGATTAATGTTGCCTTACTGTCAGAGATAGGCACTTGATGTAGAGGTTTTCAGGAGAACAGAGGCTGTCCGATACCCAAGATTCATTTTTCATATAGTTAAGAGTCTGTCCCCCTTTTTAAAATATGTCTTTCTTGTTTCTGTTCTGGTGGCTCCACAGAATTAGACCCACAAAAGCTGATCCTGATTTTTCTCGCAAGTGCTGCACAACCTCACTCTAGCACTGATCCCATCTGGGGTTTTGTACTCAACACCCTATGAGTAGCAGAGGGATTCTGTCCCTAGCTGTCTGTGGTTTATGCTCCATATGCCCTTGCCCACACATAGCAAGGAACCCATCAGTAATCCAGTGCAATCATCTGAGCGTGCTTAGAGAGCACTTCCATGCCTAGAGCTAAGGGAAGAGCTTTCAGAAACAGACTGCTTGTCAAGATCAAAGCAACAAGCAATATTAAAAATGAAATGCCCAAAGTCATGTGCCCTCGGTTCATGACTGTGGGCACTGTGCCTTCTGAGCACACGCATGGGTTCTTCGCTAATTCTCTATTTAGAGAGCACTGTTCCAAGCTGGACCAGTAAACTACTGGTTATATCCTAATTGCGCTTCCAGCAGCAGATAAGAGAGCTCAAATTATTGCTGGATGAACTTTTAGAGTGGGATTTTCAAAAGCTGAGTTAGGTCCAGTGCTGAGTGCTCTTGAATATTCCACTTTAAAAAAAAAAATTCCCTGTAGTTTTGCCTGGTCCATGTATTTTTATGAGATCTGTTTGCCGAGGGCAATTGGAATGGTGGGTTAAGGGCGGAGGGACTCAATCAGATTGGTTTCTCTTTGACCTGATTTGACACATGGAAGAGAAGACAAATATGAATGCTTGAGCTGCTGATGTTTGTGAGAATAACTTTGTGTTAAGCTGCTCATTGGGCGGTGGGGGGAGAGAAATTATAATTATAGTCTCTCCTGTTTTTGGAAGCAGTGCTGGTTTTGTTGGATTCCGTCCTTGATCAAAGTAGGTAAAAACTTCCTAATCTACTGCTTAGCAGAAAGGAGTATCTGGCAATATTTTCCCTGTCACTGTCATCTCCATGACAACTTGTTAAAAATCTGTTTTCAAAACTGATCTTTTAACTTTGGGAAGAGGGGAAATGAAGCTATTGAAATGAAAACCAGAGCATGAAGATAGATCTAGAGTGTCTGTTCTCCCTGTCCCAGACCACAAAAATAAGGGTACATTCAGTGAAACTGAAAGACAGCAAGTTCAAAACTGATGCAATGACATATTTTCCTTACAGAATGCTGAATTAAGACCATGGAATTCATTGTCACATGATGTGATTGAAGCTAAGAATTTAGCAAGATCTAAGGAAGGGTTGGGCATTTCATAACTAGATTATCCAGAGTTATAGTGCTTTTTAAAAAAATATTTTGGAAGGGCTAAGACCATCACAGAGGATAGATTATCCAACATTTGCCTACTGCACCTTATTCTGAGACAGCTGGTACTGGCCACTGTAAGTCAGTGGTCAGAGCTTTCATTTCTTGTGTCGCCAATTAAATAGTCTCATTATATAGGCCTTCTGTATTCTGAAAACACTTTGGACCAGATTTTGCTACCCTCACTCACCTTGAGTGGTACCTTGCTTGAAGTCAGTGGGACTGCTTGTGGAGTAAAATGCTACTCAGCTTGAGTAAGGGTGACAGAATTTGGACTTTAACATTTCTTTTTGACTTTGGGACAATTCACTGCCCAGAATTGTGAGGGCAGCAAACATACTTGCTGTGGACATTATGGTAAAGTGCTAAGGGACTCAGTAAGGCATACAAGAGATTAAAGAAAAAGGACCAGATCCTTAAGTGGTGTAAATTAACTCCAATGCAGCTATGCCAGTTTATATCACCTAAGTATCTGGACCATAGTCTACATTTGTTTCTCTAAGAGAGAGAAAACCACCTGTCAAGGAGTGTTTGTCCAACAGCATTCCTGATATGATCTGCGGATTCCACACCCTGCATTGCATGCATGAGCAGTTCATCTCCAGTTGGGACTGGCCAACGCAAACCTTCAGTTTCAGATGAGGTAAAGACTCAGCTCCTTAAATTCCTTATAGGTGGATGCACTAATTACACAGACCAGAAAAATAAGTCAGCCAAAGCACTTTCTTTCTTCCTAGCTGGTTTTTGCTGAAACTGGATTAAAACCAAAAGAAGCTCATTGGTCTATTTCAGAAGGTTTATTATGTAAATAGATTTGCAGCATGCAACATCCACAGTACTATAATGCTAACGGTCTGAACTTCAGTAGACAGTCCAGAGCCAGGAAATTGCTAAGGCTTCGTTTCTATCCTTAACCCCCTCCTTCCCATGCACCTTTGGTGCCTAAGAATTGTACATAGGGATGTCACTTGCTGTGGGGAATGCCAAATTTTAAATGATCCTATATATGCCCTGCAATGGTTCTCCAACTTCAAAGGAAAGTTATAGCCAGTAAGAAGAAATCCCACAGCATTTAAATAACTGTCATCTTGCAATCTGAAAAATGCCCAGTTACTTAGGAACTTCCTGGTTTTTATTAGTTTATCTCACAACCTTAGTGCTATTTAAACAGCCGTTTTAATAGCATTTAATCTTTTGAGTGTCTGCTATAAAATTCATGGGAGCTTTACAGAAGTCGAATATACCTGAGAGACTGGGAGAATGTTCTGATCTGGCAAAGAATGAGGTACTGTGTTTGAATCATACTCACTAAACCTTTGGGTTGAGATCTTCCTAAACTACACAGGGGATTTGGGGGTCTGATTCTCATTAATTGTGAATGAGACAGGAGCATTGAGATCCTTTAGACAGCTTTGAAAATCTCCCTCTTAATACCGGGGGAGGGGAGGGAATTACAAGCAATGGAAAATACACCGGAAGAGTTTCTATCCATTAAAAGGCATGTTGGATGAGTGTAGCTACCTTCAATGGCAAATCATATTTAAAGCCTCTGTGGTCCACTGCAGTTATTTAAAACAGGGAGAAAGTAAACTGTGAGGCTGCTCTTTATTCCTTCCCTTTCCCATCTTGCTTTGCAGGTATCCAGCTGGGTGGGAGCATCCTTGCCCGTCTCCATCATGAGGGATCAGCAGAGACTTAATTCCCCCTGACCTCTGCCGTATGCTGTCACAGAATCCCCCCCCACCCCCAAAATGGATCCAGCTCTTCCCACGCCATCAGGCCTGTCTGTCCACCCTTCTGCCTAATTGAATGGAGAACATCCCTGTGATGAGCTCTCTGCCATTTACACCTGAGCTGTTCACAAGACATTTCCCACTCTGGTCATGGCAGTGTAATCTTAGACACCACATAGCAAAGGCAGACGCAGAGGGGAACTGCAGGACCTTTCAGGAAATGCAGGTTACCTGGCATCCCCAAAGCTGAAGCATTGCATGTCGTCTTTCACCTGGTAGTGTCACAGCTAATGGTAAAATGGATTCTTTTATCTAAACAAACACTTTGGGGACAGAATCATAGAATCGTGGGAGTGGAAGGGATCTCGAGAGGTCATCTAGTCCAGTCCCTTGACCTCAAGGCAGGACTAAGTATTATCTAGACCATCTCTGACAGGTGTTTGTCTAACCTGCTCTTAAAAATCTCCAATGATGGTGATTCCACAACCTCCCTAGGCAGTTTATTCCAGTGCTTAACCACCCTGACAGGAAGTTTTTCCTTATGTCCAACCTAAACAGCCCTTACTGCAATTTAAGCCCATTGCTTCTTGTCCTATCCGCAGAGGTGAAAGAGAACAATGTTTCTCCCTCCTCCTTTATACTAATCTTTTATGTACTTGAAAACTCATGTCCCTCCTCAGTCTTCTCTTCTCAGACTAAACAAACCCAATTTTTTCCATCTTCCCTCATAGGTCATGTTTTCTAGACCAGTAATAATTTTTGTTACTCTTCTCTAGATAGTCCTCGCCCTCCACAAAGAAAGTGCTTCTATGCCTTTAGTTCCACTAGGGAAGACTCATGAATTTGAGAGGTAGAACTTTCACAAGAGCTGGATCTAAACTATGAAACCTACTTCCATAACAGATAGGAATGAGAGCAGATCTCCTCATTTTCAGAACTAACTGCAAAATTCATCTCTTTGACTCAGCTTTCTCTCACTAAGTTCTTTGTAAGCACCGCTCACAGAGAGACAGCACATACAAACACAAAGCATACAAACAAGCCAGCCTAGAAACTAATCAAGCTATTTCTCCTTTGGCCTGGAAAGGACAAAGAGGTGGCAAGAGATTATTAGAGTTCTATTTTAAAATATTTAAGGAGTTTTCGGAGATTGGGTGATAGAGACCATGTAAGTATCTGGATGGATAGACAGATATAGATACTTAGAGGAATTGTGCCAATGAAATGGATGTTTGTTAATTTTTTTTTTACTTTTGGCATGCACTCCACCTACTTGTTTCTATTCCTAAGGGTAGTTGGGATCATTTTTGTATCTCTAAAACAGTGCAGATTAATTAATGAATAAACATGTAATCTGATTAATCAGATTAAATAACAGAGCTAATAATCCACAGCAAATGCAAGCAAAAGCTTAGAGTAAAATGTGAATGTCTGTAGATGGAAGTATCTTTAAAAATAAATAAGGGGATAAGTAGATCCTGAATTATAAATTGGCATTGGCACACACTGATTTACACCATCTGAGAATCTGGCCCAGATATTTTATATAAAGAAACTATTGTTGTTTGAAACAATGTGTTCTGAACAATATACTTTCTTTCTTATTTTTGCTTTATCAGTTCATTCTGCCAAACTATGGCAGGGATAAAGTTTTCAGAGTTAATATATAACCTGATATTTAGCACCTCTCCTTGCAGAAGATCAGGCAGGACTAAATGTTGGCTGTACAGTATTTCACAGCTAGCCTGCTTGGTTTACAATACCATAAACAACTGCCAGGTAAGCGCAGGTGTCGGCTGCTGTTTTGTGCCCCAAAGGTATTTATAGACAAGGTGGGTGTGTCTAGAAAACAAAAGAGTGAAAATAAGTGTAAATGTTCCGTCATTGTTTTAATACAGGCTACTGTACTACAAGTCTATGGATGGTGTTATAGGACAGATTGCACTATTCCAGGATAGGATTGCTAGGACAGCATGTAGTAATTAAAGACCAGAATCGTGACTTGTTGACTCTGGTACTGAAAGTTAGGATGGACTGTCTTTCAATTGCCAGCAAGGGCATGAAATACAGAACAGCCTTGTAGTTTGCAAAGCATTTGTGAGCCAAGTAATTGATATTAACTTTCAGGTCTGTGACACTAGGCCAGGAAGTAATAGGAGTTCTCTCTTTTTTTCAAGCTCCAAGTCAAGAAAGTTGTTGCAGCTGCATAAACTGTGTTTAGGGCTACAGTCTTTGTAATACTACACTAGAAATTTTGAACCTGTACTTTTAGAATTAAACTTCCCAAGTGTGGAGAAACTCTGCATTATACACCCAATTTAGAACAACACTGAAACTTTCAAAGGTGAAACACCATCAGTCCACTCTCCTGAATTAAAAGAAAACAACAACAAAAGCAAATATAAACGCCTTGATCCTCCAAAGCCTCACTCATGTGAGTAACAGTTTGAAAAATTGGCCCATGTTTTAGAACCTGGTATAAGATTTTTGTTATCTTTTTTTCCTAAGCAATGCTATGATATTGCTTTCTTGTGTTACAATTCATTAATAAGCAGGTCTTTTATTCCCAACTCATGCTCTTGTGCAGTGATGGGACTAGTATGTGTTCAGAGCTAAGGTTTTTTTTCTTTGATCCACATTGTGGAACAGAATAGCCTTAAAGTGATCCGCCAGGTGGATCAGACATTAGAATTTATCGCACAAGTTGCTACCTCGCTTTGGACTGACAAGTGCAAAACTTTAACCCTTTTAAAAATCACCAGCCAAGATTTTCAGTACAGACTAGTGATTTTGGGTGCTCAACACACGATGCCTTGTAAAACACCTGACATTCAGGGAGTGCGGGCTCAGCACTTTTCTGAGAATCAGACCCCATTAAGGACGTCTTAAACTGGATGCTCACAAATTGAGGCACCCCAAATTACTAGTCACATTTCTGTATGTTCACATTTATTTGCTCTGTAAACTTGCCAGCTTCTGGGTGCAGATGTCTTGAATCTTGCAGATTGGTGTGGGTATGTAATCTCCCAGGCGAAAATCAAAGAGCCCCCATTAATTTCAGTGAACACATTTACAATCATTAGGGAGCAGCAGCTGGTTGTGAAGGGGAAACAGGAGTGTACTGTGTACTGCTCAGAGCCCGAGTGCATTCAGGTTTGATTTTAATTTTTCGATAATTACTCAGAGTCTGTTGTTCGTGCAAATATTTGTCTGTGGGAAGCTTTGGGGACATGCAGCTAAAGAAAATAAAGTGTGTTTTAATTACAGGCCAGAGATATTGTACATTACTGGGAAGGCTTTGTTATCTTATCTTGACAATGTCTTTCAAACTAATCCTTAGTACCCGCTAAACCATATGACCCTTCCCAGCTTAATAGGACAATGTGTCTGGAAATGTTTCTGCTATTCAGCCTAAATTTTTTTTTTCTAATCCAATCCCCTTACTCCTGCTCATGCCCTACCCTCAACTGTAATACCCTAAATGTTTCCTCTTCCTGTTTGACGTTTACTCCACTATCTGGTATATTGTTGTTATCTCTCTCCCTTCTGTTTAAGTCCTTGATTTGGCAAGCTGTAGATATGGTCCAAATTCTTCTACATCCTTGTATGACCCCCGTTTCCTTAGTGTGTGAGCAGCTCACAACTTTCATAAACTTATATTCATAACACCTCTGAGAGGTAGAGAATTATCTCCATATGGGAAACAATAGCAAGGAAAGACCGTGGAACTTTTGCAAGGTCACACATCAGTTTTTGCTAGAGCCAGGAATCAACCCTAGGTCTCTAGAGTCACAGGTCCAGACCTTACCCACAGAACCGTACTTCCTACCTTTGGTAAAAACTGATCTCAGTAGAGTAGTTCTAGTTTTACACGGGTGTAACTGAGTGCAGAATTCTGTCCAAATCATTCTTAAAATGTTAAGCCCTCTTATCAGAACTCCCTCTTTAATTGTCACCATCTTTCTTATAAGGAAGTGCCCAGGACTGAACACAACTGAATGTCTGATATTTATTATAATTATCAAACAATGATGTCTTATAGACGTTACACTTGGGGGTGTAAGAACAGTGTCCTTCATTTTCCTCCCTAACATCTTGTAGGGTTACAGTTCTGATGTGCTGTGAAACAGCTGCCAAATCCCACATCTGAGGGAGCTACATTTCAGTGTGCTTCTCAAACAATACACAATCTGTAGAAGTAAGTTTGATGAAAGGCTCTGTTTTAAATGTAAAGTGATACTAATCATTATGCACTTCATGCTGACACATTCCTGAATGGAAACTATTACATATGCCCTATTTGAGTAGCATTATTGGAATTGCCTATAGCCACGTTACCTTGAATGTGGTTCTAAAAATTCAAGACTTTACGTAATTATTCTCTTTGAATCCGGGACTATCATTTACTATTTGCACAGCAGCAAACACAAGGAGGTGCAACTTGCTTGTGGCCTTAAGGTGCTACTACAATATAAATGTTAAATGATGATCATAGTAATTCACAGCTGTGACCCTGTTCCTGACAATGTGTGCTGCTAAAATTAAATGTCTTGAATATTTTTGCAGTATTGGGCTGGTTCAACAATGGTGATGATGATAAAATAGCAGCTGCAGACCTTCCATGAGGAATCAGGGTTTCAGTTGTAGTTTAAACTTCACCACCATAGATTCATAGATACTAAGGTCGGAAGGGACCATTCTGATCATCTAGTCCGACCTCCAGCCCAGTGCAGGCCGCAGAATCTCACCCACCCACTCCTATGAAAAACCTCACCCATGTCTGAGCTATTGAAGTCCTTAAATCATGGTTCAAAGACTTCAAGGAGCAGAGAAGCCTCCCTCAAGTCAACCATGCCCCATGCTACAGAGGAAGGCGAAAAACCTCCAGGGCCTCTCCAATCTGCCCTGGAGGAAAATTCCTTCCCAACCCCAAATATGGCAGTCAGCTAAACCCTGAGCATATGGGCAAGATTCACCAGCCAGATACTACAGAAAATTCTTTCCACCACCAGGATGTGATACGAGCAGAACATCTCAAGCCAAAAGCCAGACAACTTCAAATTTTAAGGCTGCATTCAGAAATCCGGGAACCAGGAGCCAGGAACCGCGGCCAGGAACTACAAACCATGGCCAGGAGTAGGAGCCGGGAATGGGACCAGCGCTGCAGCTGGGCCCAGGGTCGGGGCCAGGAGCTGGGCATTGTGGTCAGGAGCAGAACCATGGCCGGGGGCAGAGTGGGGTTGGGTGGTTCTCCCTCCCTGCCCCCACCATGGGGGCTGGCCCAAGCCAAAGGTTCATATTGGATTTCAATATGACATTAAGTGGGAAATCTACTGTATACTATTGCTTTTAGCATCTTTTATAAGCCTTGCAATTCAATGGGATTTGGCCACATAAACACCTTAGACGTCTTTGAAAATCTCAGCCTCACTGATCATATGCAATCTGTCAAATGGTCCTTATGAAAGTGGGGAATGCAAATGATAACTTGGTCAGTTTTGCTTGTTCTTGTTATAATTACAGGAGTCAAGACATTATCTAATGTCTCAGAATTATAGCAAAAAAATTGAATACACTAAGTAATACATCTAACAAATACTAGAGACTTATGCTTCTTGAGAGTTGAAGGTACCTGGCCTTTTTCTTCATGCCTTACAGTGCATATAAGGAATCTGATTATCTGGATTAGCCAAATTGTTTTACAATGTGTAATTGCTTAGATATTTGAACTTTTAAAAAACTGGAGGTCAGACTCCGTGCTAACTCAAATCAAAGTAATCAATCCCTTTGACTTCAGTTGGCCCTGAGTGCAATTTATTTCTCAGGAAAGTTACCAGAGTGTAGGAAACTGAAGTCTCTTCCCTACAGAACAAGGATAGTATGAGTTGTGGTAAAAGAAGCTTTCCTATTCTGTCCAGCCAAGGTGTTCTATAGGAACCGCTTCCAGGAGTGAGAAGCTAGTTTAGTGTCCATAAATATTTGCGGCCTGGTCCAAACCTATTGACTTCAATCAATGTGTTCCATTGACTTCAGTAGGCTTAGGGTTGGCCCCCAAATCCTTGGTCTCAGCTGAGACTACCAGCAAAAGTGCCAGTTACAATGGTGGTGTAAACTGGTGGGCAAACTCACCTGCTGGGATGTAAGTAGAATAATGCTCATTAACAACCATTCAGTCCAAGGCCTTTTCCTTAGAACTGCCTTTATTTCCAAACAGGAATTCCAGCACAAGGGCAAACAAACTCGCAGTCCTGGGTACTAACTAGAGATGGTTGGAATTTCTTTTTACCCTGCAAAAAATTTTGATGTTTCATCAAATATATTTGAGGAAAGCGGAGACTTTCTGGAAAAAAATGTTAATTTCATTGAAAACCCAATTTTCTATTAAAAAAAAAAAAAGTTTTGATGGAAAATGTTTGACCACCTGAGGCTTTCCTTGCTTCCACTAGCCAGGAGGGGAGAGGACACACACTCCCTTTATTTGTTGGCTACTATGGAGAGAGACCCTCTATGACCTTCCTGACCCCATGTCTCTTCCATCTGCTGTCTCTGCCACAGAGACAGGAAGCCTTTTATCTGGCTTTCTGTAGGGAACATAAGAACGGCCATACTGGGTCAGACTAAAAGTCCATTTAGCCCAGTATCCTGTCTTCCGACAGTGGCCAATGCCAGGTGCCTCAGATCAAATGAACAGATGCTTACTCCTTGTAATGTACCCTACAACTATAGCTCCCAGTTTTAAAGGACCCAGGCCAACACATTGGGGTACATCCGTACACCCAAATACCCAGGTGCAGGTGGGTTTTATGCTGTGGATACCTCTTCAGTAAGAACTGTACTGAGATCACCATTGTACTTCCTGTGAGACACCCAACAGTCATGAGATGGTAATAGTAGCTTTTGGCTACAAGTAGTAGGACCTTGATTTCATTTGGTAATTGAAAGGTGAAGGACTGTATCCTATTATCAGGCCCGGGAGACATCCACCCTCCTATACTGGGACAAACATTTTGAATACACACACATTATCCCAAAGAACATATTTGCCTGGTCTTTGTTTAGGTCTTAAAAATTGTGACTTAGATTTTCAAAGCTGCATAAGGCATTTGAGAATTGAACATTCTAACCCCCCGAGGCAGCTTTGAAAGTCTCCATCTAATGTGATTGCCAGACCTCCAGTACTGAATAAATAGCCCTCTAGTTATTAGACAATATGTTCATGTTCTACATGTACTATGTATTGTAAAAAATTATTAACATGGCTTTGGCAAAATATACCATTTGGCTAGCTTTCTGGCTCTAGGATTAAGCTATTCTTGTGGTTTCTTCATGACATGCTATGAAAGGACTTCACTGTACTAGGATCTGGTGCCAGGTCTTGTGCATGTTAAGACCTTTGCCAGATCATGTTGCTCTTGAGTGAAACTAAAGATAATATAGGAATTGTCTCTTGCCTTCATTGAGTCTGTTTTTACTGTGGAGCCTCCCTGGTTGTGTGTTTGTCATTTTCTGTTTTTGTTTTTAATTATCCAGTCCTTATATACCCTTGGTGACTGCTCAGTTCTGACATACCACAAAAAATGGAACCAACTCGCTGTTGTCTCTTTCTAATTCTCACCTTATTCGTTTTGGCAAAATGAGGCCAACCCAAAGGAGACCTTGCTCATGTCACGTAACTCAGTCCCCACCACTTTGACGTTGCAGTAGGCCAGCAAGCTTATGTGAGGGCAAATGCTGACTCTATGGACAAAATTGTTTTGAGGTTTTCCCACCAGCGTTGGTGACACACAGTCATAGGCTGGTTGTGGTCCAGCTGCTTGTTTCTCCTCCTGGGTGCAGTCTACTTATTGGCTTTGCTACCAGGAAAACCTTTTTGTGAATGTCTGATGATACTCCTTTTCAGTGTGAATAATCAGTAGGGTGATGTGTGTGGGGGAGAAGAGTAGATGGGTGGAGGTGTGTGGGGGGTGGGAAAACAGGGCAAGGGGAAGAGGGTTCGGACTTAAATGACCTTTGTAAATGTCTTTCCATCTCCTTTGTTGCTTGCAATGGAGATGTAACGTTGGTGCAGATGACAATTTAACCGAAAGCTCTGTTCTTTCCACAGTGGGTAAGCCTCACAAGTGTAACTACTGCGGCCGGAGCTACAAGCAGCGCAGTTCACTGGAGGAACACAAGGAACGCTGCCACAACTATCTTCAGAATGTCAGTATGGAGGCTGCTGGACAGGTCATGAGTCACCATGGTGGGTGGAAACAATGTTCAGGAGCCTCCTGTACCTTGGAGTGACTTCTGCACTTATTTCATGTTTGGTTTTCTCCATTTTTTTTTCTATATTTCAAATAACCTCATTCTTCCTAAAACAGTTACATTTAAATATTCTTAAGGACAGAAACCATGCATGAAATCCTGGCTCCTCTGAAGTCAACAAAACTCCCTTTGACTTCAGAGGAACCAGGATTTCACCGTGTGTGTGTGTGGTGGGGGGAGGGATTACACTGTGTGGTTTGTGAGTGGGTGGGTGGGTGGGTGTGTACAGCTATATGGATGTGTGTGTGTGTGTGTATGTGTAATATATATTATATGTTTCATAATTGTGTGTATATGTACCTATATGGGGGGTTGTGTGTGTTTATTTTATACATGTGTGTATATGTGTATATATGAAATCAGCCCTGCAAAATTATCAAGAAAAAGTGATAAGACCAAATATAAAATGTGTTATTTGCCCACCCTTTAACATAACTAATTATGAGAAAAACTAAAAATATTGTAGTCTTTGTAAAAACAAAGCTTCCCTGTTGCAAGTATGAAAGTAGCATTTGGCAAGATTGCTAAATGTAATATATATAAAATGTGTATATGTAAATATTTTTACATAATAGGCATACTGTATGTGTAAATAGTATATTGAAAAAGATTGAGGCTTTTTGTGTAGTATAAAGAGCTTGCAAAAGAAGATATAAAAAGCAGGCTATGAGAATGTGGTTTTATCTTTAGTGGGTTGTAAAATTTAAAAAACCATAATTTTTTTCAGATTCTCAAAATTATTTTTGGTTTTAGTTTTTGAAGTGGAATTTTTTGATTTTTTTTTAAATGTTCATGAAATGGCTTATCCTTTTAAAAATATTTTTATTGATAATTTTCTTTATTGATTTTTGGTAACATATTTTAAAAATTTGGTTTTAAAAAAAAATCCTACCATGTGACTGAGCTAACCAGTCAAAATTTGCACCATTGCAAAATGAAAAAAAGGAAGGAAATTAAAAGCAGCCTGCTTTTTTCCTTTCTGTTTGTTTTTTGCTATTGTGTAACTTTTCATTGGTCAGTTTCATCAGGTGGTGGGATTTTTATTTACTTAAAAATTTAAAGAAAATTTTTCAAAAATGTATAACAAGAAGCCAAGGACAAAAATAAAATTAAATTATTGATTTCTAATAGAAAATTTTGGTGGGAAAAAACCACAAGAATGTTTTAAAATGGGTAATTTTTTCATGAAATATTCTTTTTTCACAAAAAAACTGCACTGGAAAAATTTCAACTGCTCTGTTCAATAAATTCAATTATATACCACCACCATAAATGACATGGAGAAGAAAAGAAGCATTTAAAATCTGGTACATTCAGAAAGATTGATGTTTGTGACTAGACATTTTAGGCCTGATCTAATCCTCATAAAAGCCAGTAGAAATAGTCCCTCTGATTTCAGTGGTCTTTGGATCAAGGCTTTTTTGTACCTTGAGTTTCAGACATACATGATCTTTTTGGACACATGGTGTTTAGTTGGAAACTAAGAGTTTACCCAGCTACACCATTCCCAAGAAGAGTCTTGGGCACCAAGCCCTGCAAAGGCATACACACCTGTGACTTCAATGGGGCTTCTTTCAGGGGTTAAAGTTAAGTTGGTGTGTATAGTTCTTTTGAGAACTGGGTCTTTAGTGAGCTTTCTCCATAAAACACAGTTATGAAAGCTACAGGTAAGTGCTTCAGGGATTGTGTTGTGAGAGATCTCTCCAGATTCTACTCCAATTCTAGTCAAAAACACTTATCTTTGCCAGTGTTAGGACAGTTTTAGATTTGCTTGGAAGGAACTACTTAAAGGTGAAACATAGACTGTGCCAGCCAAGTTCTTAGCCTTTTCTACACCTAGAAGTTTCACTGGTTTAACTTAAATCAGTTTTTCAACCAATTTTAAGTTTGCCCTGTCCAAACCCCTGTCTGAACACTCTTAGGGCTTTTGTACACTACCGCTTAAGTCAACGTAAGTGACGTTGCTCGGGGGGGTGAAAAAAACACCCCTCCGAGCAACGTAACTTACATCGACCTAAACTGGTGTCTCATGGAGGTGGAGTAATTATGTCAATGGGAGAGCGCTCTCCTATCAACATAACGCGTCTTCTCCAGACGCGCTAAGTCGGCGCTGCTGCATCAGTGCATCAGGGTCACCAATTTAATGTGGTAGTGAAGACAAGCCCTTAGTCTGGTTTAATTTAGTTTGTCTGTTCTTAATGGGTTTAAATTAATCTGGAATAAGCCTGGTTTAAAGTCAAATAAGAGCATCCACACAACCTTACCACTGGTTTAATTAAATTAGTTTAAAATCACACCTTAAGTGAATCCAGCACAACTTTCTCATGTAGACAAGTCCCTTGTGTTTAAATCTCCTGCCATGCAAGTGAGCAAGGGAGTACAAGGCCCACCCCACTATGTGACTGACCTGTTTCTGCTTTGGGCAAGGTGGGGAGGAGCTAGGTCAACAGGCTCTTTGAATCCACAGCTTGACCCAACAGTGAGCAGAGTCTGGTCTACCAACATGCCTGCCAGTGTAGCTTAGCCAGCAAAAGAGGGGATGTAATCACTGCCCTATAAAAGTGACTGCAGCAACTTACCTCCTCCCTGGAGCGCAGGGGAAACCAAGAATTTGTGACTGACTGGGACACAATTCTTTCTCACAGCCTCCCCGAAGGCGGCACAGCTATGCAGTGCCCCTTACGAAAGGGCTAAAAATTAGGTCTCAGTCTACCCCTAAGAATGTATTGTGCAAAAAATGTGCCCGTATTTCCTTCTGTCCCTTGGCATACTGTGTATTTTTCAGGATCGGTATTATTGTGAGCTAACTGATTGGGGCGTTTGATATCTTAGAATTACTCAGCACCACCCTGGACTTGAGCTTTCTTGTGTGACTTTGTAACTGTTTGTTTTCTCATTTACTATGTTTCTGGAGGTACACCCAGTATAGGATTACCCCGTGCTTTTCTTAGCTTATGTTACCAGAATGAGCCATAATATATTTGCCTGGATCTTTGAACCACTGGAGCGTAACTGACTCCTACCTACAATTAGCAAAGTGATTCTCTGGGGCGGTGCTGCGATGAGCTTTTTATAAAAAGCTGGGGTTGGGGATTTTCTGGTCCCCACAAGTGTCTTGCTATGGGAGGAAGGGGAGCCCAGCTGTTTGTGCTGGGACCCGTGCATCCTTGCCAATGATTAACAAATTTTTTTGCCAAGGTGAGCTGTTCTAATAAGCTGGGGGCACCACTTGGAGGGGTGTTTATGCATTCTGCTCAGTTTGGTCCTTCATTCATTCGTTTACTCATTCATTCTCACAACAGCCCTGTGAAGAAGGTAAGTATCATTGTCTCTGTTTTCTAGATAGATAAATCACCTAACTAAAGCCACAAAGTGGGTTAGGTTATCAGAGCATGGGTTAAAATGCAGACGTTTCTGGCTCTCAGTCTCTTGCTTAGTCCACTAGCATGCTACTGATGTGCCCTTCCTTGTGGCTAGAACAGCAAAGCAGATAGCTCACTTGTAGACAACTTGCCAGAAGAAAGTTGCCATGAGGTAGCAGGCTGGGCAGTGCTGGCCCTCTCAGGTG
Organism: Dermochelys coriacea; assembly: GCF_009764565.3. NCBI lineage: Eukaryota > Metazoa > Chordata > Testudines > Dermochelyidae > Dermochelys > Dermochelys coriacea. The sequence goes on along the minus strand of NC_050078.2, from coordinate 68,275,827 downwards.
AAAAATTGGTCTGGGGATCTCTAACTCTAGGTTTCCTGAGTTTCAGCCCTGTGTGAGTATAATGGAGACCAGTGCTGGATGTCTATAGCAGTGATCATGAATAATCTGTGATCTTTAAGAAAAATCAAAGACAAACTTTCAACCCTAGCTACACATTTGCACCAGTAAATGGTTCTAGCTTAAAACAAACAAAAGGAAGTATTTTTTCACACAATGCACAGTCAGTCTGTGAAACTCTTTGCCAGAGGAGGTTGTGAAGGCTAAGACTATAACAGGGTTCAAAAAAGAACTAGATAAGTTCGAGTATAGGTCCATCAATGGCTATTAGCCAGGATGGGCAAGGATGGTGTCCCTAGCCTCTGTTTGCCAAAAGCTGGAAATGGGCGACAGGATGTATCACTTGGTGATTACCTGTTCTGTTCATCTCCTCTGGGAAACTTGGCATTGGCCACTATCAGAAGACAGGATACTGGGCTAGATGGACCTTTGCTCTGACCCACTATGGCCGTTCTTATGTTCTTATCTTCACAGAGAAAAAGGCTAGAGAAATTCTTCAAAATAGATGCTTCATGGTTACTCTGTTTGCTTATTTAGGACCCCAAAAATAAGAGAGAGAGGGAGTCCAGTCCTCTGCACCTTCCAAAAGTCAGCTTGACACGTTACAGATGATGGGTCCTTTTATTCCTACATAATTGAGTAGAATTTGGGTTTCAATACTGACTCCAGGAAGTTCTTCCCACCAGGATCCATGAGAATTTTCCCTGTCATATTTTTTAATATCGTTAATGTGAGCTGAGCAAAGGAGGCTTAGGGTCAAGAGCCTCAGCTGATGTAAACCAGCATAGTGTTACTATTTCCAGCAACATTCAGGGACTAAATATGTCCTGAGTGACTGTTTTTACTTTTGTTATGCAGTGTTCTCTGTTGCTTGAATTATACACAGACTCTTATTACATGTATGTGATTTCATACAACTAAAAAAAAACCCCAAACTAAAAGTTGCTCTGAGTCCAGCCTTTTGATCTACAGTTCCCTTAGTTTCAAGGAAATGGAGGCTCTGAAGCAGTGTTTCTCAACTCTTGTCACCCTGAAGCCTGTCTAGGTCTGTGTACTGAAAGGATGGGCTAACAAGGTAGTGATACTTCTAATATCCTCTCTTGCAAATGTCAGAGGAAACTCATCATCTTTGCTTAGGATCCAGTTCAGGAAAGCACTTAAGTGCCTGCTTAAGTCCATCCCCTATCAGAAAATCACTTAAGTATATCCTTTGCAGGACTTTGTCTTTGTTGAATAGAGATGCTTTGCAGACCTTGGGCCTTAGTTGTAAGTGTGTGTTATCTTCCTTGGTTTGGTTTTCTATTTTATAACACTGATATTTCTCAGTGAATTATGTGGACTTTGAGTTTTGGCTTTTACTTGGGTATTGATTTTTTTCCCTAAAATTAAAAGCAAATCCAAACAGGGTGCCTCATGTTACAGCATACAGGAAATAGGCATAATCACTTGCCAGTTGTTTCTTAATGTATATGATGCATTCCTTTTTTTAAAGAAAAAGTCAAATAATAGATCTCGATTTTAAATATGGCATGATGTTCAGTTTCACCCTTCAAGTTTCCACTCTGGCAACATCTAACCAATCTAATCTTGATTTGACTGTAGTTTAACAAATTAAGGGATTGGTTGTTTTTGTTGCCGTTGCTTTTTCTGAAATCTACGTAACCAATCACATTTTGGCAGTTTATCTTCCCAGTAACATAAATATTGGAGAGGGTCAGAAACAGTAATGTTTCCACTTGGAACTTGACTGTTTTGGCAAAGGTCCCATGCCCTAGTCTCGTATTGAACCAGATAATAGTCGCCACCTGTTGTTAAATGTGAAGCAACTTTCTCTTACTATCAGTTTCAGAAATATGAAAGCAGGTACTGTATTGACTGTGATATTCCACAGAGGAGTCTGAGCAAAATCCTTACCTAATTTATTAATTGTAAGGAATTTTAGTGAAGACTTCTCGCTTTCCATGGAAGAAATAAGTCCAGTTGTATGTTGCTCAAATTTCACCTAGGAAATTTCACATACCTTTTTTCAAGACAGGGGTGTTGGCACTTTTTTAGCTAGTATTTAGCCTTTATATGATATATCAATGAATATGATGAGCCTGGGACTCAAGTGACTATTAAAGTCAATGGAGTCTTTCAGGCCTATGTGGATGCAATCCTGTAAAGTGCAGAGTGCTCGTAACGCCCATTTACAATGGGAATTGAGAGCCCTGAGCACTTCCCAGGATTTTCCCCCAAGAAAGTCTTGTGTAATGTATAGCAGGGGCAGACGGTCATCCGTTTATCTTAATAGAGGGTGTGATTCTGGCCCCATTGAAGTCAATGGGAGTTTTCACCCGTAGTGTACTTAGAGACTTTTTTTTTTTTTTAAGCACAAAGCGCAGCCCGGCACCCAGTTCCTATTGAAAATCAATGGGAGAGGGTCTCCTTGCTGCCACTTGTGTCTTTGAAAATCTCCCCATGTTTTCAATACATGCCTCACTAGGCCTATTGTAGGTTTCTTTGGAGCAGCCCAAGCAACCTAAGTAGTCTTCCTCAATCCAGTCTGCTGACTGTTACCCCAAGCCTCAAAGTCTGCACTGGTTATTAATTAGGTCACTTGCATACCACACACCATTTTTGTAAACATTGGTTTCATTTTGTATTTGTGCTGTTTCTCTTCCATTGTTTTCACTGGTGCCAGCAGGATTCCTTGGTAAATGAGAAATCATTGTGCTACTCAGTAGGAGCATCCAGTACAAAAAAAAAGGCGGCAGAGTAAATCATTTTACAGCATATGCTGAATTCTAAGACTCAAAGCATTCAGCTTTCCCTAGCAGCACAAACACAAATGGAATCAAGGGAATAAATTGTCCCGTGTTCTTGAATGTCTCAGCTGAGAAGTTCACCAGAACAGGTCTTTTATTTCATAATTGCCGGGTATTTGCTCTTCCTTTTTAGGAGGCAAAGGCAATGCTTTTACGACCTCATTTTAATGTGTATTGTGCTACCAAATAGCCACATGTTTAAGAATAGGAGATTCATTAGCACTGATGTCAGTGGAGTCACAGTGGAGTACTGCAGTGCTGAATCGGGCCCAATCTTGTGGTCTCCACACACACTACACTCATGCATGAGGCGTACACGATAAAGTCCTTGGGAACTGAGTCTTAAGGAAGTTGCCATGGTGTGAGGAAAAAGAAGGGAACAATACAAGATTTAGGGTCCAATCCTGCTCTCCTTATTCTGGCAAAATTTCCTTTGACTTCAGTGGGAGTTTTGCCTTAGTAAGGAGAGCAGGATGGGGCCCACAGGTCATACAGATGAGAGCAATTGTTTGCTCTGCCATTCCAGAAACCTGTTTCGGTTTGCTACCCAGGAATCTTTAAGTATAAATCATAACCATAGCTCCTACTAACCTCCAACTAGCACAAGGACACTGATGGTTGAACCTTTTCAACCAAAGCTACCTTCTGTGAACAAATCCGGGACAATGAGTCTGTCTATTAGATTCAATGCTATGGAACAATTGAAACAACTGGCATTGCCTTTTGTCATCCATAAATTCTTCAGCCTACTGTGATTAATTGGAATGATTCAGAAATTGTGGGCCTGATCCTCAGCTGATGACGGTCGGATAGTTCCACTGAAATTAACTTATCTTCTTGTGCTTGTAAATAAGAAACCCCAAGAAAACCAAGTATCACTCAAGTATTAGGTGAGCAGTCATAAGGTTTGTTTTTTTTTCAGCTAGGCATATAAAAGTAATTAGTGGTCCATGGAGTACTTGCTGTTCATGTAACTTCTGGTTCCTGCCCCTTATTTCCAGCTGAGAGAATCATACCAGGCATTAGATGGAGGGTGAAATAAGCAATAAGAGAAGGTGTCATTAACTTCTCTTTTTTGCTTCAAAGACAGCTGAAAATACATACCTATTTTCCAAGTATTTCACTTCCATGTAAATAGTTCCGGTAGCTGCCACAGGGATGTTATTCCGTGGGTAAGGAGGTTGTCCGCAGATTGCAAAGGGTGGGTAGATGTCCACAAGGGAATCTTGACATTCATTGGTGATTGAGGCTGTAAAAATGTTTAAGAACCTCTGTTTTATGCTGCTCATCTGAACTGGAAAACTATGAGATGATGATCTTATAAATTAGATGCATTATGCCTGGAAGAGTAGCATGGAAACAGGACATATACACTAAACCCATATTTTCAAAAAAGGACTTTGATTTTGTAAGCCTCCATTTCTGGGTGCTCAACTTCAGTCAGAAGAGGCCTGAATCTCCATTGCCATGCATCTTTTGACATGGGAGCAAAGGGAGTATAAAATGCTACGAAGACAGAAGGATAGCACTTCACTCTCACTATGCACTGGTGTCACTGAAGACACAAGGTGGAAGGCAATGGAGAATCAGGTCTCAAGGGTGATTTTCAAAAGTGCAGCACACTTGACAGCTCCCACAGGGAAGCACTCAAAATCAGAGGCCCACGTTTGAAAATTTGGCCCTAACTGCTCAAACTTTAATGCTATTTTATCGCCAATTGTATTCCTTGCACCTTGTTTCACTGGTATTTTAATATGCACTGTAGTCTACAGGGCTCAAAATAGTTAGTGCCATCTCTTAAGTGTAGACAGACCTGTCTGATGTGACTTTTTGGTTTTACGTAGTACCTCCTATGGAAGATGGTAAGGAACAAGAGCCTGGGATGGACAACAATATTTCTCTGGTGCCTTTTGAGAGACCTGCTGTTATAGAGAAGCTGACAAGCAACATGGGAAAGCGTAAAAGCTCCACCCCACAGAAGTTTGTGGGTAAGCTTGAGAGAGCATTTTTATTATTCTTAGTGAGTAGGAATAGGTTATTTGTTAACACCTAAGAACAGTCAAAAGATCAAAGGGGAAAACTGCACTCTCAGAATTGAGCATGATTGGGGAGGTGGGAGGGGGAAACAATTGAGAGATGATTAAATCAAAGCAGAAAACAACCTGAAAATGACTGGATTACAATATTGTCATCCCTAAAACTCATGAGTCAGGCCCCCAAAATCTTGAGATTTTAAATTTTACCTTTTGGTGTTTGAGCCTTTAGGGTGCATTTGGGTCACATTTTCAAACTTTTCTCAGTCATTGTGAGGGCTAGAGACTTTCTTGTTTAGTGAAAGCTGAGATTCTCATATAATCACCTGACTCCAGGAGCTGAAGGCTAAAAAAAACTCCTCAAGACTTGTGATAAAACTCTGAGAATTGGCAACGTGGAAATTGCCTCCCTGGTATGCACGGGTGTGAAAGTGACATGTTGCAGCTTTTATTGAAAGAAGCCTATATTCCAAGTGAAACAGCACATTTATTGATCCTTCAGAGCTCATACACAAGTTTTTGGGTTCAATACAGGGATAACTGGGTGAAATTTAAGGACTTATAGTGGTATTTAGGAGAAGGTCATGAAAGCATACGCTTGAATTTTCCCATGCTGTATCTATCACAGCTTTTCTGCACTTTTGTGGTCAGCAGTCTCTGAGGAGCCTTGGTTATGGATCACAATAGGTGCGCTCTAACTGAAATTTCAGAAGGAAGGGAAGAGGTATGCTGCAAATGGTGCTAGTAATTGCTGAGAGAGAGAATGGTTGCACCCAGTGTTGAGGCACAGAAGTTCTTGAGAGATCTGTTGAAATAGTGGAGGTATACAAAATAACAAATTGTAAGGAGAAGGTAGATAGAACACTTCTATTCACTTTCTCTCATAATACAGGAATGAGGGGGTCGTCAATGAAAATAAAAGGCAGCACATTTAAAACCAATGAAAGGAAACTCACTTTCACACAATGCAAAATTAGACAGTAAAATTCATTGCCACATGATGTCATTGGCGCTAAAAACTAATCAGGATTCAAAAGAGGATTGGGCACTTGTATGGTTTACATAATATCCAGCATAGTTATAGTAAGGATTAAATAATACACAAGAGTTTCAGAAAACATAAAAATTCTCATGCTTCAAAGCATAAGCCGACCTATAGTTAATGGGAGTAAGGAAGAAACTTTTTCTGTGGTTGGGTTATTCCATAATTGCCTATGCAGGGTTTCTTGCACCTTCCTCTGAAGCGTCTGGTACTAAAATATGATAGTGGCCTAGATGGAGCACAGGTCTAATCCAGTATTGCAGTTCTTATGTTCCTTGATCTGGCTATAAATATATGGTTTGTTTGGTAATACACAGTAAGATAATTAAGGGATAAACTGTTTCATCTTTCTGTTAATGTAGAGTGAGCATAATTGGAATGAAAGATCTCATAGTCCTAAAGAACCTCAACAGATAAATCTGACAAGTTACTTTTCAATACTTATTTGACCAAGAAGAAATTATTTTAAAATGAAAGCCATGTTAACATGTGTTGAAATGGGTGTCAAATGTTTCTTTTCTATTATGTGGCACATATAGTGAATTAAAATGTACTGTCCCTGTACATTTTTGCATTATTATTTATTTTTGTATGTCAAGTTCCCTTTTTAAAACTCAGCCCAAGATCTTTACAGTTATGGTGAAACATTCTGGTTCGTAACTGAAGGAATAGAGCAATACAGGTCCTAAGCATCTTGAGTGTTTGCTTTAAGTCTGGTGAAGTTAATCAATGAGGCATGTGAAAGGAACAAAAACGAGGTCTGAGGAGCTCACCACAGAGCAAGATAATAATCACAACTGGCAGCAGTTTCAGCGCAAGGCTATAATGTCAATTTAGAAAATCCTGCAGTTGGTAAAGCCTAAAAAGAGACTTTTTGATGGCAACCAACAAATCTAAAACCTATTGTATAATTAAGCCAATCATTTTCCTGTGCTTTACCTCTCCTCATCCTGTTTCTCTGACATCTACATTGTTGAGTAACTGGAGTATTTTATGCTCCTGTTTTTTTGTTTTTGTTTTTAATGTGTGTGCTAAATTATAACGTCACTGTGATCAGCCTTGGAGAACCATAGTAAGGCTCTGATTCACCCCAGGTGCTTTAACTTGTTGCCTGATTTGAAGCAACGAGTAATGCCATTGAAGTCTGTTGGACTATTTGCATACTTTAGATTAGGCACATACATAAGTAGTTTGCTGACTCGGGATCTGAGTTCCCAAGCATAAGTGATGTGCAGACTCTGAGAATATAACCTAATTGTTCCATGTATAATGTAAAACCATTTCTCTTTATATACATCATTTTAAGACAAGGAAAAGGGAGTGGAATATCTGGTATTAATTATTACAGGTGATGAAAATAAAGTGTTGCTATATTGAAAGGTACTGATGCCTTTCATGAGAGTTGATATTGTGGCTGTTTCTTTCGTGTGTATGCTTTTTCCCCAGGCAGATTTGCCAAAAATTGAAAGAGAAGTTTGAGGTTTTTAAGTTCCTGGACAGACAAAGTAGTGACATTCGTGACTGCCTGAAGTAATTTATTTGCAGTGATGAGGATACATGTGTTTCTGTCGAGTGATAGAGTGGGATGTGGTGAGAGAATGAAAACAAACAAAGTTGTTTAGTTTATAAAATCCACTATCCAGTATCTTTAAAATATAACCTTAACTTTTCAACTAAAAAAACAGAAACAAAGCTTTTTAAAGAGCTGTTAATTGACCTTCCCATTTATATGATGCCATACAATAATATAATTGGAAAAGAAGTGGGGCCAGATTCAGCCTACGTATAATTAGAAGTAACACTATTCATATCAGTGGAGACGTACCTTGTGTCAGAACTAATTTGCCCCATAATTGGCATGATTCACCACTATGTTGTTCCATTTTTACACTGCTGTACCTCAACTGTTTTAACAGGGTCTACATTTGGAGTAACACAGTGGTAAATCTTACCTTATAGACTTGACTTATGTCAGCAAAAATTATACTCATTTAGCCTCTGCTGTGGATAAACTAAACTAATACATGTGATTTTTGTTATATCAGTAACCTGATATATAGAGGCTGTGTTTTCTAAAAGAGATGTTTCTTTCTGCCTGAATAGTTGAGTGAAATGCAAAATTCAACTCCAACCTAGGACCTGTGGTTTCAGCTCAGCCTCACACTTCCTGCATCCACTACTGTAGTCTATGGGCAGATGCAACCTCCCTTCACCACCTCTGCAGGCCACTGCATCTGCACACTTGCAGGTCTGGAGGTTTGTTAGGCCCCAGTATTTCTGTCCTGTAAGGCCATTGTTTAGACATCCCCCTCAATACAGCCCCACTGTGAGATGTGAGCCATGATGGGTGTCTTATGCAGATGCCTTTGCATCATGGCTGACTTAATCTTATGTTGAAAAATAAAACACCTTTGGCTTGATAGTCAGGTGGTATAAACTGGTGTAGCTCCATTGATGTCAATAGAATTACGTTCTTTTCCATCAGCCGAGGAGCTGGTCCCATATTTCCTCATTTGGAGCAGAGAACATCATCTGATGGTTTCCAGCAGTCTGGAATTCATGCCAGCCATAGGCTTATCTAGAGTGAAGACTCAAGACTGCCTGCGCTGAGAGTGCAATTCCATCTCTGAGCAGAGGGCTCACATAAGATCAAAACACCATAAATAGAGCTGAAGTGGCACTTGAATGGTGCCTGGTGCTGTCCCTCTGCCCATGGCTGAATTTCACCCTCAGTCTAGAACACAGCCGGTTATCTGCAGGGGACAGTGAGGGATTTTTTTTTCTCCAGTGTATTCTGTGGTTTGGGGTTGGTTTTTTGGTTTGGTTTGGTTATTGCTCATTCCTCTGAAGCATCAGAGATGGCCACGACCTCAGATGGACATTCAGCTGAATGGGGAGGTGCTCTGAGGTAGTACAGAGCTCTTTTTTTTTTCCCCCTAGGTGCTCATCTAGCTGGTTCTTGCTTACATGTTCAGTGCCTAACTGACTGCCATCTATGGAGTTGGGAAGGAATTTTCCCCCAGTTCAGATTGTCAGTGACCTTGGGGGATTTTTGCCTTCCTCTGCAGTGTGGGGCAGGGATCACCTGCTAGGATGATCTTGGTATATCTCACTTAATCCTTTCCCTGCCACTGCAGAGGTCTAAGCGCTGGTGCACCTTGGTCCCTCCTGTTTTTTGCCTGTGGCCTACCATAGTTTAGTCCCCTGAGGGCTGTGATACCTTGGTCTAATTGTTGGGCTTAGTGTGGAGATGGTTAGGTGGTGTGTAATGGCCTGTGATATACAGGTCAGACTAGATGATCAGATGGTTCCTTCTTGTCTTAAACTCTGTGACTAACACAGGGTTCTTCTCTGTTACAGTTGAATGTCTAGGTGACTTTCTTTTTCTCATTTATTTTGTTCTTACCTTTAGGTGAAAAGATCATGAGATTTGGCTATCCAGATATTCACTTTGATATGAACTTAACCTATGAGAAAGAGGCTGAACTGATGCAGTCTCACATGATGGACCAAGCCATCAACAATGCAATCAACTACCTTGGAGCTGACGCACTTCACCCCCTGATGCACCATACACCAAGCACAATTGCAGAGGTGGCCCCAGTCATCAGCTCAGCTTATGCTCAGGTCTATCATCCTAACAGGATAGAAAGGCCCATTAGCAGGGAAACAGCTGACAGTCATGAAAACAACATGGATGGCCCTATCTCCCTCATCAGACCAAAGAGTCGACCCCAGGAAAGAGAGGCCTCCCCCAGCAATAGTTGCCTGGATTCTACTGACTCTGAGAGCAGCCATGAAGACCGCCAGTCCTACCAAGGAAACCCTGCCTTAAATCCCAAGAGGAAGCAAAGCCCAGCTTACATGAAGGAGGACACCAAGGCTTTGGATGCCACAAAGGCTTCTAAGGGCTCTTTAAAGGATATCTATAAGGTCTTCAATGGAGAAGGGGAGCAGATTAGGGCCTTTAAATGTGAGCACTGTCGAGTTCTTTTCCTAGACCACGTCATGTACACCATCCACATGGGTTGTCATGGCTACCGGGACCCATTAGAATGCAACATTTGTGGGTATCGAAGCCAGGACCGCTATGAGTTCTCATCGCACATTGTTCGAGGGGAGCACACATTCCACTAGGCCTTCTCATCCAAAGGGGACTCTTATGAAGTAGAAGAACTGCACATGAAGAAGTACTGCACTTACAATCCCACTTTTCATTGACCCACCTTTTTGTTGTTGTTGTTGTTGTTGTTGTTTTGTTGCTGTTTAATTATTATTATTAACCTTATTGTATGGACCCAACCTCAGTGTCTCTGCCCAGTTTAAGAATGGAAGGAAGGAAGGGAAGGGATGAGAGAGTTTTGTGTTGTTGCTGTCATTCTGTTTTGGTGATCTGTCTTGCATATTTTGTGGGAATTGAAAGGCAGTCCATTTCTGTCACAGTTAGCTGTAAATCATGTCATATGTTGGATATCGCTCAACTCTGGTAGGTGCTTTAAAGTCCTAATGAGTTACCACCCAACTGTAGATTAATAATTTCAGGCAAATAGGTAGCAACATTTCAGAGGAAAGCCCTTTCAAATGTATAGCTATGGTGGGGAAGATGGGGGGAGTGGGCAATTGTATTCTACAGAATGAACAATTATTTTTAAAGCAAAACTTTTATTTTAGGGATTTAGGAGCACGAATCAAAGTCAATATTCCTTGCAAAATTACTTCGGTGGGTGAGCTATGTCCATGGCTTCTGTGTTTACTTCCCCTGTGGAATGTATACAATATATATGTGTAACACTGTACCACATAACAAGAGTTTAGTTTCATAAGTCTTGGGACCTCCTGTGGTAAGTTTGAGGTTCTGTGATGTTATTTTACTTAACTTATGAAGCACGTTTTTAGAATTGCTGATTTGCTATTATTCCATCATTGTGTTGACTCACTGGCTTCTTATAGACCTCCTAGTATCCATACCTAGTTAGTTGCACCATGTGTTTTTAAGAAACAGCATTTTCAAATAACACTTTTTTACCTAGCTTCTAGGGCAGTAGATATCCTAGGAGTGAATACAAATTCTGCAGTTTACTCAAGAGGTTCTGCTGCTGTGAGCTCCATTGACTTCAATGGAATACTCTGAGCTACACCAGCTTAGGATCTGGCCCTAGCTAGCCACCTCTCCAATGAATCCTTTGCTTTGTGATTTGTTGAATCAGTGACTACCTAGTATCCTTAATTCCTCTTTATTTTTTGGATAGAGGCCCTTGCAGATTTTGATGCACACCCTCTGCTCTAGGAGAGTGTGAAAGCCATGTGGAAAAACAGTTGCTAATTTGATTTGATATCACTTCGCGTTTTAGGAAAATGGGTACATGAGCTAGAGGCACTAAGGTTAGTTTGATTTAGTATTATTGACACTTACTAATTCACTGCAGGGGAAAAAAAAGCTGGCGTGATCAGGCCATTTAGGTACAGACCAAACAAGAACAATACAACTCTCTTTCTTTCCTTTTCTTTTTCTGACAATGCAAGACAGAAGCCCCTGACCAAATCCTATAGGTTGAGTTGATTGCTCTACAAAAAGTAAGCTTAAACCCAACATGAAACTCAACTCTTTTTATATCAATCATTATTGAAATTGAACTGCAAAAATAGAGCTTTAACCTGGAAACATTTGCACAAGTGCGTAGCCTTTTTCCTCATGGGTACCTTCGTTGAGTTCAATGAGAACTTTTCACATGAGTAAAGTTACTTAAATGCATACGCAATTGCAGGATGAGGCCATAATGAATCCCCATTTGCTCATTTCAGTCTGTTTTTCTTATCTTGCCAGACCTGCAGCATTAGAAAGTAGGAGCTGAGTGGTATTGATTGAAATCTTTTTATGGCGACACACTTGGCAGTTAGAACCTGTGTTTAGAAAGGATACAGTAGATCATGGCCAGATTACCTGATGACTGTTTCCCGGCACTGAAATGCTATTAAGTAGGAGCTGGTAAAGTTTAGCAGTAGCCTATTAATTATAATACAGTATAGATAGAAATGTTCCCTTATGTAATGTGAGAGCTATCAAGGATGGGAAAGAATGGACTTTGAAGAGACGGATACAAAGAGCTGGTTCCAACATTGTCCTTGACATCTTTTTTTTTCTTTTGCCCTTATTAATTTTGATACAATAAAGCTCAGGCAAGACTAGCTGCCCCTATTGCTCTCATTCTCTTGTGCCTGGCACAATCAGAGTAGCTAATATCCTGCTCGTGACCACTGAACTCTTTCTTTGACTCCAAGGTTAGTTTTTAAAGGGCATACATTCTCCTCTATTAATGGGAAAAGAGGAGAACTGCAATCGGCCAGGGGATGTGGAATAGGATAGTAGTTCCTCCTCTGCCCCACCTTTGCTCTGTAGGGTTGATTCTCTGTGGCTGTTGAGGTTGTGCGCTAGGAACAGGACTGAGAGATGGCTGTATTCTGTGACATCTTCCCCATGAAAACCCATGGGGATTACCTTGCTGGAGATGGCAATGATCAAGTTAGTATTGTGTCCTCCGGGTTCCCCCTTCACACTCTGAAAACCCCACTGTCTGGGCTGGGGGTGCAGGGGCACGGTTTGGGCACAACCACAATGGCATAACTCCAGAAGCAGCCATGTTCCCATTGTGGAGAGGGAGGAACAGGAAGCAGTACATTGACAAAGGTATTATATGTGGTTGTCCCCACCCTTTGCCCATAACCTAAGATCCATGTGATTTCTCTCATGACGTGACCTGTCCCTTGCCTCCTTTGTAGAAGGCAAACCCTATCCCCAATGTGACAATTGGGATGTTCCCTGAATGGTTTCCTGGCCCCATGTGGATTTTCCCTACATTTTTCTCCTCTCTTTTAAAAGGTAATCATGAATTCTGCCCAACCATGACAGCTGCTTGAAGAACAATCTGTAAAATAAAAAGTTCTTGAAGTCGCTAACCCCGTGCTGGGGGCAGTGTGGAACATGGAAAAGCATTGAGAAATGGCCTGCCTGAGCTGGCAAGAATGGAGGATGTCAAGCCCATTGCTGCACCTCTAAGGGAGTGCACACTGTGGTCGCTTCTGTAGCCAGGGTGACGGTGGGCCCCTTGGGATGGCTAGCACAAGAGCATAGGAGTGTAAGGAAGGGAAAGGAGTGGGAACATCCCATTGTGTATGCACCCAGGAACTGGCCATAATCTGACAGAGCGTGAGCTAGTACACTTCTTAATTGATGATGCATTCTCCACAGCCCAGTGTGTCTCTTGTCCCTTTCAATGACCTTAACCCTTTTTTTCCTCTTTGCAGTCAATGCAGTTTATAGGGTGCTATTCAAGAATCACTTGTCAAGTCAGTGCAGCTCTGTGAGATCAACCCTGAGTGCTGCCATTTTAGAAGCTGTCACAGGGAGAAGTGCATATTGGCAGGAACGCCCCGTGACATAGCACTAGCCCCTAATACCACAGAGACGCACCAGAGAACATCTTTGTCATACTGGAGTTGTGCAGGAGTGTCAGAGGGACAGCATAATTTTAGTCATCACCTTTTGATAGTTGCAATTCCTGTCTAGACCAAAACCGCGGGGGGGGGGGGACATTAACGTATTGTCATTTTTTCTTAAAACTCACTATTGTTTTTCATCTCTTCAGGGTGCTTTTAGGGGGAATGATTTAAATTCAGTTCAAGTTTTGAGTAAAGGTTTGGGCTAAATCTTATTTTAGCATAATCAGCAAATGCATGTCTATGGGGGATTACAGTGAAGAGAGTAGTACGCAGTCAATAACATAGGCTCCAGTTCTGCAAGCTCGCATACCAAGGACGACTCAATGGAGATTGCAGTGGGGTTCCATACGGACTTACAGGTCTGTCCACAAATCTGAGCCTGCAGGATTGGGACCTCAGATGATGATTTTTTCTCTTTTGCTGTTAGCAGATTTCTAAGAGCAGCTATTGACTTCATCAAATTCAATGGTTATTCAAAATTATTTACTAAGAAATTTCAGCAGATAAGTCTTCGTCTGGGGATTGTCCACTCACAGAGCAGTTGGCTCCAAGTATTTGCTATTGATCACTAGCTATTTGTTCAAAGTATGTGCTAAAAGCTGGCTAGTTTTGCGTAGACACGCATAAGTCTTTTGACTCAAAACTCGATTCCAATACTTGTGTTTAAAAATTCAGAATTTGCTTTCTGTGAGCATTTCCCATATTTGGTTACAAGTAGATTTTTTCCTCAAATGTCCCTGCCAATAAACTCTTTACCTAGATTTGTAAGGGGGAAAAGAGCCAGATTCAGACTCGGTCTAAACAGGTGCAAGTTCTGGTTTTGATATGACCCAGGGCTGGGTACACAGAGCTTTCGTTACGTTTCTGTCCATCATTGTGGCTAATGAGTTTTATAGCCAAAGCTCTTTTAACTGATTTAGGAATCCACAACTAAATATATAGGATTTTTGTATAAAACCAGCTCTTTACCATGTACTTAAGGAGATTAAAGCAATTGCATTCTCCTTAAAAAGTGCTTCCATCGATGAAAGATGTCTCAGCATTAACCTATATTGGGCTCTACTTAGAGAACCTGTTTTTGTAAATCATCCTGACTCTTACCTGCAGTATTAGCCTCTCTAACTTTAGGGCACCAGTCACAAAGTTCATACACCACCAAGTACAGAAATTCAACATTTGTCTAACTCTCCAAATTGCTGTTTTAAACTTGTGCTTTGCTGGATAGGGGCCAGAATGCGCACTGCTTTGCAGGATCCAGTCTGAATTAAATTCAGTCCTTTGAAATTGGGCTTTTATAGGACTTAAGGTGCTGGCCTTCTGCACTTTTCTTACGGATGCACAGGGGAAAAAAGAGTCCACAAAAGAACAAACTGCTTCTAACTCCAAAAAGTGATTTATTCCAGTTGTACCTACCAGAAGATTTGAAAGCTGAACTTTAAGGGCCTGAGTAGCAATTATAAGGTTCCATAGTTGGTTAACTTCCTTTTACCTCACTACTTCAAAGCAACTATTTCTTTTAATTTCATTAAGATATGCGGGAAGAAGAAGGATAATATTTGTTAACAGAGTAGCCAACATTGCAGACTCTTGCAAAAGTGAGATGAAACTGGCTCTGTTTTAGTTGGCTTTTATCTTTAGTTTTATATAGTCTTATTTTTTTTTTTTAAAAAAGTTAACATCAGTGATGATATGCCGCATAAAGCATCTGGAGATTTATGATTCTGAAATAGTATATACACTGTATCATGTCATTCAAATAAGTTTTATTGTATACGTGCCTTTTTCAAATGCATTTTGAAAGCTGCTGTTTCATATCATAGCCTTTCACAATGCATTTAAAAGAAACACTAATGTTACAGAGTGGGACAGAGGAAGCTGGGGTTTCCCCTTGAGTAGGAAAATCCCTGAGTGGTGTAGCTGGCTCTACACTAGCTGGTCTTGGGAAAGGGAAGGGGTGTGGAAATGTCCAGGGCACAGTGTGCTCCAGCAATCCCCAGCTGGCAGGCAGCACCTTTTGGGCCATGGATAATGGCCATAGTTTAGAAACAGTTTCTGACGCTGCTCTAAACAATGCCAGGGACTGAAAAAGCTCCCGCCTGCCCCCTGAACTTAAGGGGTTTGGGGCAGAAAGTTGGTGTAATACCACCTTTCTCCTTTCTCTGCACCCCATTGCACCAGGGCTGCAAACTTGAGAATCTAACCCTCTGTGTATTTCAGTGCTATATTGCACAGCATCAAACAGCATGATGGAATGAGAATATACTTTAAAGTAGTGTATCATTGCAAAAGTTTGCTTAGCTTAAAAAAAAATACAAAAAAAAAGGAGGGTGGAAGCTTGAGGACTACGGTACCACTGCTATGCCGATTGTTCAGATAGGATAAGAGAGTAAAACAAAACTCATCTGTGAAAGGCATTAGGGAATGTGATTTGTTTCTCAAGCCAGGCGGAGCTGTGTTTCATATTCGGGGTTGTATTAGCAGAATACTTTGGTGAAAAATTCAGTATTTTTTTGGTACTTGCCGTATGGGACCGGTGACCTAGTTTTTGACCCATTCCTGACACTTTCCCAACAGTTTACCCTGCATTGCTATAGGGTTGGATTCTAGTCCCAGCACACAGCCTGAATAACTGAAGTGTACCACAGAGGTCAGTAGGTCAGCAGTCCTTCCATCAGACCATAGGGCTTTCCATAGCTGCGATGGTAGCCTCAAGGATCTGCAGCACCCACGTACATCCCTCCCCCTCCGCCCCCCCCAAAGGGCTGGCAGTTCCCATTGGAAACATGTAGAAACTGATCTGCTGATCTACCCTGGCTCTGCCCCAATTTCTCTGTGTGCTGGGACATAAGCAGGCCCCACACAGAATAAACACAGATGTTCCCCTGTGGTCAGGACCCTCCATGCTCACAGTGGCTGGGTGGGAAATAAATAAAAGATTTTGCCCCATATAGCAAATATTTGACCTCTCCTGGAATGTAAAGTTAGAGCCCTTACATCCCATCAGGAACTTTCCTGTAGTACTGTATAAAAAGAATATCACTTGGTGTCGTCTGAGCTTCATGCAGAACTTACATGATGTATTCCTGGGAGGATATGATTTATTTTCCAATATTAATCACTTAGACTATGAAACGAGCACAATAGGCTCATGAGGTGGTAATATGCTAACTTTCCTCCACTCCAGGTTATGAATACTAGGCCAGTGTAACAATAAAATTATACCTCTATAAATGGCTAAATTGCTAAACCTTTCACTTGGTATTCATGGAAACGTGTGCTCCTGCCTCCGACAATTCACTCGCAGTCTTACGAGGGTGGAGAGAAGTAATCTCACACAGGCATTCCATTTGGGAATAAATTCATCACCCTCTATCCTTATATGGGATCTTTTCCCTTTCATACATACCGTAGAACCTAGCTAATCTGCATACAAAAAGACTCTCTCTCTCTCTCTCCCTCCCTCAACAAAAATGTAACAGTAGGTTGCTGCAGTGAAGTCTATCATTACTCAAGCCTTCAATATTTTTACAAAAAAATACTATGCTATATTTACTAGCACGTTCTGAAATATTATGAAGTCCAAGTGAATGACAGATGTCAAGTTAAATGCTCAAAGCATGTTCTGAGGTGCTTTGGCTTTTTTTTTTTTTTTTTAATATCGCTCACTTAGGGCCTAATCCAAAGCTCATTGAGTATGTCTACATTGCAATGAAAGCCCAGGGTTAGTAGAACTCGAGTTAGCAGACTCTGGGTTTGTTAACCTGGTGCTTGAGTGTCTACAAGCATTTGTAACACCAAGTTAGAAATGGGGCTCCAGAATCTACATTGCATTATGCAGCCTCGTGTCCAACCACCGATATTCCATACTGGAGGCATCCTCCCAAAATGTGGCTGCTGTACCACTTTGTTCAAGGTGCAGTGTGGAAAAACTTGACTTTCTACCAGACTTGACTGGCCAAAGGACAAAGAAAGTTGGCCTATGGGATCGTGGAATGTTTTGGCATACTCTCAGAGCATGAGTCCAATGGAGCTGCATCTACATTACAAGGCAATAGGGCTTGAAGCCTGTTGATTCAGGCTTGGACCCTCCACTGCCACAGGCTTCTAGGACCCTGAGTTTCAGCCCAGGGTTAGCACAGTTGGTATGTAGATAGGAGTGTGGGGTAGGCTTGAGCCTGAGTTCAAACCCTGAGTTCACACTGCATTGTGGATATACCCATTGAAGACAATTGAAAGGACTCCTTCTGACTCCAGTGAGCTTTGGATGAAGCCCATATGCCTTAGTCCAACAAAACATTTCATCACATGCTTAACTTTAAGCACCTGAGCAGTCCCACTCAAGTCAATAGCCCTACTTGTTAAGGACTAAAGTTAAGCATGTGCTTAATTTCTTTTATTGGATGAGAGTTATTTGCTAACTTGTAAAGTTCAATCTCTTTGGGTCTCAGTCACTAGTACAAATTAGTGAGGTTCTACGGTAAATATGTATTCATTTAAATTTGTGTCCTAGACTTCACCCCATCCATGAATGACTAGTAGGCGGTACTTTTCATTGTGAATCAAATGTAAAATATGTAGGCCCACTGCAAAAGCCGAATCGAGAGCATGACTCCATAGTGGGAACTAAGGAGCAGGGAATTGGGCCATTTAGTTTTTACCTCAAGTGACATAGAGTAAGAAAAGCTTTGTGAAGAGGCAGAGATTACTGAATCCCCTACTATGCACTTACTGAGATTTGACATTACTTACTGGAAATGGATGTTCATTTCTGAACATACTGTAACAAGGGAAGGACTTTGGGTTATTTTTGTAGTAGTTCAAACTTCTGAAACTGTGATCAATTATTTGACTAATTGTCAAGCATTCTCTGAGCTTGAACATCTTCACTTCCTGTTTCATGTAGCAAAGTTTTCTTTATTGCTTTCTCTTCCCCTCCTCCTTCTCTTAGCTTAAAGACTGGGCCAGCTCTTATCTCCCATAGCTTTGGCCCATCTAGTTTATTATTATTTTTTCTGTTTGTTCATTGGCTGTACAGGCTGTTTACATATTTTTGTACTCAAGGGTAGTTTTATATTAAAAACGGGAAAAATATTTGATTTGAGAAAAAAATATTAAGGTACATAATCTTTGTAACACTGTCAAAACTAGGGTACCTAAAGAGATGACTCCACACCTATGTACTTGTAATACTGTATATTTGCCTTCCTTTTTAGTCATTTTTATTTTCGGGTTGTAATTTTTTCCCCTAAAATGTATATCTTTTTTATGTGAGACTGGAAACTTTTAATGCAAATGTTTGGAAAGATTTAAAATTGTAAAGTAAAAGTCATATAACTTTTTTTTTTCCTTTTGGAAAAAAATGCTTTAAAAGAAGTTTTGCTACTGTTGTATTCCAGGGTTGAGGTCACTGACCACAAAATTGCTCTTGATGCTTCATTCTTAGACCTTGCTTTCAGAACGTGCTTCCTGCAAACATGGAAGATTGCTTATATTACTCAGTTTAAAAAAAAAAAAAAAGACAAACAAAAACTTTTGGTTATTTTTCTGTTCAAGTGCAATATTTTCCTGACGTCTTAAAAATGTACAGTAGTTTCTTTTTCTTAGTCAACTCAAATTAAAAAAACCAAAATTCTCTATCTTAAATCCCTTAAAGGATAAGATTCAAATATTTACATACATTAAAATT
Source organism: Dermochelys coriacea (assembly GCF_009764565.3). Taxonomy (NCBI): domain Eukaryota; kingdom Metazoa; phylum Chordata; order Testudines; family Dermochelyidae; genus Dermochelys; species Dermochelys coriacea. Next base: position 68,256,705 of record NC_050078.2, on the reverse strand, counting down.
GCAAAGCAGACTGACAAAAGGTGAGAAACCAAAAGCTAAGGCTAAAACCCATTTTTTATTCCCTGCTTTTGTTTGACATCAAAACATATACAATGGTTTGAACTAAGGACAGACATTTTATTGCCTCTATTTCTCTTGTTCCTTTTTAAATACAGTTTTTCTTAAGAAAAGCACTTAACATGGACATTTATAAAACACGTGGGTCCTGATCCCAAGCCTACTCAATAGAAAGACTCCTATTGACTTTCATGATGGGCTTTGGATCAGACCCTAACCTCTTAGCTAAGGCAAAACTCCCATTGATTCCAGTGAGAATTTTGCCTCTATAAGAAGTGCAGGACTTGAAACCAGAAGAGCTTCTTTAGAGCGGATGTTGTCTTATATAAGTGTAGATTGGGCTTGTTTTACATATCATACATATTTATATCTAATTTTTAAATGTCTATTTCCCAGTAGACTGAAGCCGCTGTTGTGTAAATATGTATTTAGGTATTAAATAAAAAATCCCTCTGAGAGTTCTTGGACAGGCAGTTATGGCGCATGCACAGGAGCCACTTCTGTCTTTTCCATTTGTATTTAAGATGTTTCCTTATAATAATAGCAAGGGCAATCGGAGTTTATCATGCTCCAACCGATTGTCAAAATTATTTCCAAGACGCTTTTGAATTAAAAGAAGCAAAACGCGTTCAACCTTGTGAGCTCCACAGGTTATTTTTCATGCTCGTAGGGCCAGATTCTGATACCCAAGGCATTTTGAATAGCCCCTTACTCCACAAAGGGTCTTGTTAAAGTCAATGGGATCATTCTCGGAGCACGAAGCTGCTGAGCATGAGGAGGAGTGTCAGAATCTGACCCTGAAGCTTGGTACATATGAATGCACCTTTAATCACTTCTGTGGAGTTCTACCCTGCTTACCCTAGGGCTGAATTTGACATCTGTCATTTAGGAAGAGGCAAACCAATTGAGCAGTATGGCAAACAGCTTTCCTCCAGGTTGAGTTCCAATTCTGTGCAGAAGTTTAAGCTCGTTTAAACATCAGGGTTGAGACCTGATTGAAAGTCATTGCGAATCTTCCTGCTGCCTTCAGTGGACTTGGGAATATGCCCTTATGACAGAAGTTCTGAAACAACCCTTACAACAGTGGTACCCGTGAGCCACTCTAATGCAAATTTATACACCCCTGCTAAACAGTTTTGCCACTGCAGACTGAAATATGGGACTTGTATTTTCTTTTCCTTCCCTTTAGTGTATGTGCATAATATGGTTCCATCATACCTGTGTGTGTGTGTGTGTACTGTGTACGTGAGTGAGTGTTGTACAGCAATGTGAGAGTGCGAGTCTGTATGTGTGTATAAATACAAGAAGAAGCTGCAGAAACTTTGTAATACTTTGTGAAAAGAATTATATTATAAAGGTTTGTACTGTCTGAGTGCACAGCTACTGGAATAAACGTAGGGAATCTCAGGAACAAGCACATAATTTGTCCAAGACTTATTTCTTCTCAGAAGTGTAAGTGCAGTTTTTAATTCTGTATATTATTTAATATTTTACCAATAAAAATAAACTTCTGACATGAAAGGGTTTTCCATACAAACTTTCTGATGACATTGGTGTTCACATATATTTCTTTCCTACAACTGAAAACATCAATAGCTGAAGTAGTGTAGTAGGAATCACACTTACATATGATGGTGAATCTTATTCACTAATTGGAAAGAATTCTCATACGGTACAGAAAACATGAAAAAGACTGGATGGGCTATGAGATTGGTAACTAGGGCCCTGCTTCAATGCCCATTAAAGCCAAGGATAGTCTGTCCATTGTCTTCAGTGCATATAGGTTTGGGCCCCCTCTGTTCAGGGCTGTTCCCTTTGAGAGCAACAGTTCACATGGAAGCTAAGCTGGTGGCAACTGACAATTGTTGTTTGGCCAGCAGTGTTTCATATGAGTTTATCTCAGTCCAATTCCTATTGGACTTGCATTTAAATTAGTCACCATATTGGCATCCTCACCAGGGAGGCCACTTGACTGGATTTGGAGGTAGAAATATTCCAATATCCAGATGTGCTCCTGCCAGGTTGGCTTGGTGGGGAAACTTGCATTGCCTGCACCTTTTCCTTACTCCTCTTGATAATATAAAGGACTTTGGTTTTCAGAGTGGTCTAGCCAATAGCTTTCACAAGCACTAGATTCACTTTCAAATAAATGTTTTTAAAAATAACATTAAAAAGCCCATCTCATGAAACTCCATAAGTTGTGGGTTGCTTTTGTTTTTAAAGATCTTATAAAATGTTGGTTCCATTTATAAAAAGCATTCATCCTGTCTCCTTAAGGAGCTCATCAGTGTCGTCATACTGGTAACAGCTCTGAGCATCCCCTGGATGAATCTGCACCTTAATTTAAGTGCTGCTGGTGGATATTGTCTCAGAGACACATGCTTACATTTAATTAGCAAGGTTTTCATCTGTGTTTTGTTATAGTGTGTTCATTACTGTTAGTTACCGGTTTTCACTTTGAAAGATTCCACAATCCAGGGACTGTTACGCTCTAGGCACATATTTTCACTCAACAGTTGCCCTCCCAGCTGAAAGAGAAGTTGTGTCACACTGTGATGAGATGGAGAAGGTGGGAGGGGCAAAATAGGGGCCTGCTCCAAAGCCCATTGGAGTCCATGATGGTCTTTCCATTGACTTTGGGTGGGCTTTGGATCAGGCTATAAGAGGTTAGGGGAAGAAAGAAAAACCTGAAAGCCTGGTGAGTTCTTATTTAAATAACTTATTTAAGCAGGGTCTCGGGTCATTAAGGAAGGGGCTTGAGGAAGTCTACTATCAATGTCTTAAGTACAGTATATTATTACACCTGCATACGTTTTTTGGCTGAGATTCAAATACTGGTGTAAGAGTGCCCTTTTCTGATGCCTTCCCTGACAATAGCTAAAAGCAAAGCAGCAGAACAACCCTGCTGTCTCCACCTTAGGTTAGGCATTAGGAAATAAAGTCTGTAGGACTGAATCTTTTTCTGCATCACTTACTTTTCCAGGGAACCAAGGAGTTTTTCAATCTACTTAAAAAAGGCCTCTCCCCTGCTCTCCCAGAAAGGATATTATAGTGGCAAAAGTATTGTGAAGTGTTTGCAACTGTAATATTGAGCCATTGTGTGACCTACTTGTGTCTTCAGCACAACCTCATTCTGTCTGCTGCAGGATGGAAGCCTTGCTATAGCTCATGGTCCTGTCTTCTTTTTCTTGTTTGAATCAAACATAACCATGCTTAGTCCTGCAACAACCAACCTCCTCTCTTCCTCTTGATGGATGGGAGCTCTTGTGCACCAACCATCCCATTCCATTGTTCGCTCCCATAGTATGTATATATAATACATGTCTGGCTTGCCCGTCCAGAATATTTGTATCCAAGTGAAATTTTTCACAGTTGTGGCCGATGAGTCAAGGCCTTTCTGAGCTATTTTTGTTAGTAAATATCCATGTAGTGCTATTGGTGTTCATGCCACTTTAGACAAATAAATAAGGAAACTAGAATCCTGACTTATAAAAACCCATATAGTGTAACGATCAACCCAGCAAATGACAGCTTTGCTAAAACTACATAGTTGTCCCAATCAATAAGAATTAACTAAGTCTCTGGCTTTCTTCCCTCTGGCACCAATGTTTCTAACATGACAGTATCTTTGTTGTGTAGCAGGCCAAGAAAATGACCAGAACTGAACCTGGATGTGTATTTGTGTCCTCAAAAGTGGTGAGTGGGCAAAGAGATTTTTCCTTTATTTTATCTCTTTATTGGAACATTAGCTCCCTGAGTACCTATATTGAATCATTTTTAAGTACGACTCCACAAGGAGTACAAAAGAATTTTTTTTTATATAAGGGACCGATATGCCCTCTACATTCACTATTGCAAAATTTGGAATAATTGAAGGACTAAAAATAAATTTAGCTTGGATTGCAATTTGAACTTTTTTTTATGTCAATCCTAATGTATTTAGTCCTCAGTAAACTCCACTTTTACCCTCCTGCCTTTCAGAACATATTTTTGTCTCTTGCTGCTGTATCATATGGGCAGACCATGATTTGCAGCATGGTATTATCAGTGCCTAATTTTTCACAGCAGAGTATGTTGCAAGCTATAATGACTTTTGGATACAATGAAATACGAGTTGAAGGGATTAATGTGTAAGTTTGCTTGCAACTTGGGGCTGGAATGAAAGCTTTTTTAAAATTAATATGCTTATGAAATAACCTGCATGTCCTATTAATGCCTATTACAAGTAATACTGGTGAGGTATCTGAATAAAACATTTACCAGCGTTTTAGTGCAGAAAGAAAGGCTAACCCCTCTGATGAAACTATAGAAGTGCTAAGTATTATCTCATTATTGTTATTTATTAATTCACACACACCTGTAACTCCACATTACAACCCATATTCAGACTGAAGTAGGAACAAGATATCCAAGACTTCCACATAAGTCTAGAACCTCCATTTCTCCACAATCTGCCATCAAAACTCATCCCAGGGCATGGGGGACCATCCCAACTAGACAAGGGAGAAAGATCTTGATTCATCCCCTCTAACCCTTATGCACCATCCCTAGTTAAGGATGTTTAGTCCTTGTGCTTTCTTATTGGCTAAAACTTTGCCCTCTCTAATATTGAGGGATGGTTGAACTTTTTCTGTCTAAACTGTTGTTCAGTTTTTTTCCCAGTTAAGTGAAGTGTCTGCTTTTTTTCAGAAAACATTAAACCTTTCATTGAAAAACTTGAAAACATTAAACCTGCAAAGCTTTCTGGTTTTGGCCAGACACTCCTCAGTTTTTTCAATGAAAAGTCAACATTTTCCTTGGGAACCACCACCATTGACCACTGTTTTCTCACCAGCAGTAATAGTATCAAGTGGCCACTCAAGTTTCTTTCTGTACTCCAACTTGCTAATCCTTATTATTTCCTTTTGGTTGCGTACATCAGCGTCTCTTCCAGCTTTAGGGCTGGTTATGTTTAGTTCACTGTGACACTGTAAGATCCTGCAATGAATGAAGAATATTGCATAGATGTGGCAGCCATTTAGGTCTGACTCCTGTTTTCAACCCTTCTAACTGTTTATTTTGTGGCTTTTACTAGCCGATCACTATCTTCACAGCAGAGGAGTGTTAGATCTATCAAGTAGAAGCCTTATATTCATAAAATAAAATAAATTCTAAACTGACCCTAAAATGTCCATCTCTAAACATCTTATTTGAAGCTTTCACCCTCTTTGAAATAAAATTAACTTGTTTCTATCATATATTTTTATCAGGTAGTTGCAAAGTCCCACCACCCTTCAACTTGAAGCTTCTCAACAACAATATATTTTAATAGTTGCCCTTGACTTTAAAAAACCAATCACCTCGGCATGTTAGTCACAATTAGTAAGAAGCAGGGGTAATACAAGAGAAGAAACTTTCGGAACTAGAAACTAGAAAAAACCTAGTCTTCTCTTGATGCTGATCTTGGTTGCCATTTCACTTTCTATTCCTTAACAATAGTTATGTTAGGTATGTCTAAAAGTATTGGTATGTTTACAGGAATGTTTAGATTAGCTTTTGAAATATATTTTAGGAGGTACTTTCTATGTCCCAGTATCTACCCAAAATTAATTTTAGACACATTTCCGGCAAACATTTTTCTTAGTGTTATAACATGGTTTTATAGTTATTGTAATGCAGTTGTGAGATCAAGAGCTTTCATAATGGGAAGTGAAGGAGAAGTTCACACAATGGGCCAGATTCTCAAATCAATGTAGCTCTATTGACTTCAATAGCAATGTGTCGATTTATACCATATGAAGTTCTGTCCCAGTGTCTTACAGGCTGCGTTCTTTCAGTATTGCACCATATGCAACATGCATATTGCAAACACTGTGTACTTCTTATAAGATGAGCTTTATTAAGACCTCTTATCTGTGCATGGTATATATGTGGATTATATCACATATATGAGCTACTTAAGTGGTCCTTTTGAGATCACAGCTGCACATTTTCATGTAACTTAACTTCTAGATTCCAATCAAAATTATGTCATAGATGCAGAGGCAAAAATTATAAAGACTTATTTTAGACTCTCAGTTTCTGGGTGTTCAACTTGACACCTAGGGCCTGACTGCCTGTCATTTTGCCACCTGTAGCTCGCAGAACCTCTGAAAATGATGTTCTAAGTATCTCAGATTAGACACCCAAAACGAGTGGACACACCTGCAAATTTTGGCCAGTATCATTTGAAAAGCACAAAGATGTAGAATAGCATCAATATGTATATCCAGATCTAGTGATATAAAAATCACATTTACTGCACTTGAAAATATCACTGTGGTACCTGAGGCCCAGATGCTCAAAGGTATTTTGAAATCAATGGAAATTAGGCACCTACATACTTTTGAGGATTGAGGCCTATGTGCCTCATATAAAAATGGTCGCATGTTGTTCACTTAATTACCACAGTGCTGCATATAACAATGGGAGAGGATTAAAAGGGCAAGGAGTGTCATTGAGTCTTGGCAGGGTCAGAAATTGTAGTGGCTAGGCAATGTGCTGATTAATGTACATCTGGACTATTTCTCTTCGTTGAATGGATCCTGCTCAGTATTTATGATAATATCATACTCTAATGGCTGGTCCACAAAGAGGCTGATTTATGAGCCCTAATACTCCTGCTAGCTACTGGAGATTGTCTGTTTGCTCAAGTGGTCGAAGTCTGTGATTTTTGGCCCAGCCGTTCCTCAGTTCTATTCCCCATCCAACTTGTGCAGATACAGTGCTGCCATTTACTTGTTACAGCAAGGTGCAAGTGATACTTTCCCTGGATGGCCTTTTAAACTCACGTCTTCAGCCAAGTAATACAATTCCTGTTGTTCCGAACTTGTTCGCCATGCACTCTTTCTTAGGGAATGGAGAAGTTAGTACTACTCTGTAGTACAGATTGCCAAACAGAGATGAGCAAACTGCTCTATATTATTATTTATATTACAGTAGCTCTGAGGAGCCCCATTGTGCTAAGCACTGTACAAACATATGACAAAGAGAGGGTCCCTGCCTTGAAGAGTTCACAATCTATAAAAGATTGAGCTTTTTTAGTGTCTCATTGTAAGGCAGTCTTTTCAGACCTCAGATTATTCTTGTATTTCTTTTCTGAGGCCTTTCCAAGATGTCAATGTCCTTTCTAAAGTGTGGACACCAGTACTGGATATGGTATTCCAGAATTAGTCTCACTAATACCATATACAATGATAAAAACTGTTCTCTATTTTTATTCAGTATTCCCCTGCATTTGCATTTACTGCTTTAGCCACAGCATCACACTGTTAGTTCGTATTTAGCTGATTATCCACCATGACTTCTAAATCCTTTTCTGATTCCCTGCTTTCCAAAATAGAATCCCATATCCTATAAGTATGACCTATGCTCTTGGTTCCTAAATATGACCTTGCTTTTAGCTGGATTGAAACATAAGTTCTTCAAGTGAGCCCAGGTTACCATGAGATCTAGATTGGTCTCTATAACTGTCCTGTCATTATTTATCTCTCCTCCAATTCTTGTCACCTGTAATCTTTACCAGTAATGCTCTCATGTTTTCTTCAGATAGTTAATAAAGATATTGAGTATCATTAGGCCAAGAATGGATTTATGTGGGACCCCACTAGAAACATCCCCCACTGGATGGTGGTTTCCAATTTCCAGTTACTTTGCAAGATCTATCAGGGAAGCCAGTTTTTAATCCGTTTAATATATATGCATTGATTTTGTCCTCTCCCATCAGAGAGAGTGAGAATGGTACTGACACTGAATTCCATGTTTATAATGGTCAGATCAGCTAGAAAACAACTGGAAGATCAGTTTCTTCATTAATCTAGAATGATGCAACCTAAACACTCAACAGTTTTAAGAGACACCTTTATAAAACTGATAAAAGCTGAAGGTATTCTGGTTTAGTGTGCATACAGTCTTAGACATCTTTGGTAAAAGATAACCAACCTGTTAAGGAAGGAATGGTTCTGAAATCTGCAACACTATTCATTACATATTACAAAATTTAAAGTCACTAAGTCGTCAATAGCTCTTTCATTCTCCTACAAGGCAAAATGGAGGCAAATACAATATCTACAGTGCACCGTACTTTACAAGAAATACTCATATTAAAGATATAATGTTTCCATGCTGTTTAGAGCCTCATGCTATTAAGGAGAATATGGCAACATTCACTGTTCTTTTAGTTTGATCTGTATATGGCCCTAAGCTAAGGCAATTGAGACAGAGGTTGAATAAGATCATGGAAGCACAAAGCCTTGATGCAATCTTCCCTTTAGTGGTTTGCCGCAATTCCACGGTGAGTCCCCTATCCCAAGCTACACATCAGCAGAATATCCAATCTAACGTTTATCAAGATGGAAACAAAGCCAGGCCTGCACTTCTAGATAAAATGTTTAGCCTCCTAACTGCCTAGTGGCTTATCTGTTGTCCTGCAGCAGCATTAACCATAACTCTTTTCCTGACCCATTTCACTTCTTGTTTTCAGCAGAGCTGTGAGGACTTGTGGAAAAAAAACTTGCTTTCTGAATAAGTTCTCTCTTTTGCAATGTTAAAAGCTCTTCCGCCTCTCCATGCTTACAAGCATTGGGGCAGGGGAGAGGGGCGGGAAAGAGTCTCTACTCATAATCAGCAGAGAAATCATCTAAAGGGGAAACCATTAAGAACTTCTCTCTCATGCTTTGGTTCATACAATCTGGTTTTCTGTAGCTCCTTTGGATCTCCACTCTCAAACAACAGGAATCTCTTTAAGAATAGGACTTGAGCACACTTATCTGTCGGGTTTTTTAACCTTGCCTGGGTTTAAATAAATTGATTCTGCCCCTAATGATATCCAAAATGGATTCCATGAATTCAATGTACTATCTGGTGTCACGATCTGCCTTTCTTCCACTGAGCCTCAAATATAAACAAAGAGGACTGGACATTGATAATAAGACAGAGAGGGCCTCTACTCTCTAGGATGTCATTTGGCGATGACTGAAAGATGTAGCCAGCACATACTTGTTTGGTAGCCCATCTGACATTAAGTCTGAGGTCTTAGATCACTTCACAGTGAATGCTCTCCACCAAACAAAACAGCTACATCAACCGGCACTAACTAGAGTTACTGCTTGCAGTCACTAGAAGATGTGCTACCTTTTATGAATATATAAGCATGGTGGGAGCTGATTCACTACATGACTTCCAATTAAAAAAAACCAGTTATTACAAGATATAGAATGGGTAATTCAATAAGTACCACTCTTCCCCACTGGGCCTGTATGTAATAAATAACTCAGGATGAGAGGTATGGTGCTGCTAGAGTGTTGTCACACTGGATGATACATTAAGCACAGAGTAGAACGTAAATGCTGCCATACTGGGTCAGACTATCGGCCATCTTACCCCATATCCTGACTCCAAAGGTGGTCATACCAGAGCTTCAGGGGGATGCACAGAACAGGGCAATTGTGGAGTGATGCATACCTGCCTTCCACTCCTTCTGGTAATCAAAGGTTTAAGGTTGCCCCAAGCATGGGATTGTGTCCTAGACTATCTTGGCTAAAGGCCATTGATGGATGTATCCTCCATCGACTTCTCCAGTTCTTTTTTAAACACAGTTATACTGTTGCACAATCACCACATCCCATGGGAATGAATTCCACAGGTAGGTTGTGCATTATTTGAAAAATACTTCCTCTTGTTTGTATTTAACCTGCAGCCTATTAATTTCAGATAACCCCTGTTTTTTGTATTATGTGAAAGAGTAAATAACACTTCTTTACTCACTTTTCTACACCATTAATGATTTTATAGACTTCTATCGTATCCCCCCTTAGTTGTCTCTTTTCTAAGCTGAACAGTGATAATCTTTTTAGTCTTTCCTCATATGGAAGTTGTTCCATATCCTTGATTATATGTGTTGCCCTACTCCGAACCTTTTCCAGTTCCACTATATCCTTTTAAGGAGGGAAGACCAGAACTGCATGCATGATACAAGGTGTGGGCATATCATGGATTTATATAGTGGCATTATGATACTTTCTGTCATCTTATCTATCCCTTTCTTAATAGTTTCAAACATAATGTTAACCTTTTTAACTTCTACTGCATACTGAGCAGAAAGTTTTCAGAGAATTTGGTGACTTCAAGACCTTTTTCTTGGGTAGTAACAGCAAATTTAGAATCCATCATTATATGTATAGTTGAGATTTTTTTTTCATGTGCATTACTATGCACTTGGAAACACTGAATTTCAACTGCCATTTTGTTGCCCAGTCACCCTCTTTTGTGAGATCCCTCCATGACTCCTCACAGTCTGTTTTGGACTTAACTATCTTGAGTAATTTGTATCATCTGAAAACATTGCCACTTCACTGTTCACCCTATTTTCCAGATCACTGATTGATTGATCAATCATTAATGAATATGTTGAAAAAAACAGGTCCCAGTACAGATCCTTGGAGGACCCTTCCTGTATAGCTCTCTCCATTTTGAAAACTGACCATTTATAACTACTCTTTGTTCCCTATTTTTTTTCAACGAGCTTACTGATCCATGAAAGGACCTTTCCTCTTATCCCATGGCTACTTAGTTTCCTTAAGAGCCTTTGATTTGGGACTTTACCAAAGCCTTTCTGAAAATCCAAGTGCATTATATAAATTGAATCACCCTTATCCACATGCTTGTTGACACCCTCAAAGAATTCTAATAGATTGGTGAGGCATGACTTCCCTTGACAAAAAACAAGGTTCTGACTAGTTGTGGTTTCTAAAACCTCCACCATATTTTAAAAACAAAACAAGTGATGTTAACCTTGGTGTCCCCCATCAAATTTATATTTAATAATATTTAAGATATAGGTTCCAATCCTACGATAACATAGGCAAATATTTTCTTTTACATCTCAGAATAGCCCCATTGAAGATAGTACATACTATAAGCATGTGCATGAATCTGTATGGGTCTGGGACCTTACATTGTAAATATGGGACTAGATCCTCAGCAGGTGTAAATTTGCATAGCTCCAGGAGAGTCAATATAGTTGCACCATTTGTAACAGTTGAGGCTCTGACCGTTTATCTTTAGATCTCAAAGTACTTCACAAATTTTACAGTTTCTCTGTCTGAATATTTTTCTTTAAAAATAATAAAACACTTTGTAATGACATGAATGGATATTATTCCCAGTGATTTCCCTGTTACTTTAAACCTGTCCTTTTGGTAATAAATTCATATTATTATCCTGCTTTGGCTTGGCCATAGTTCTGGTTTCCCCTCTTCACCTGACCAATGGGGAAGGCAAGAAAATATGAGTATGTTGTGTAGTGATTTATGGGCTAGGAATGATGATGGAGTCAGGTGTTTTGTTCAGGCCAGTGCCCTAAATATGCTTAGATTAATAGTTATATATTGTAATTAGGACAGACCAACAGCATCATCTGTTGAGAAGTTTGTTATACAGAATGGGCTGTAGTCCAATGTGGTAAAACATACTAGGATTCTAGTGCCATCCAAGTAACTTCCGAGGTAATATGTACCACCACAGCTTAGGGGAACGCATGTTTGTAGTGCATGAAGCTATCAGAAATCTGGGGTGACTGTGTATGCTTACCAAACCCCTGAAGTCTGGGACACTCTGGATGTAGAATTCAGAGACTCATCATGGTGCCTGGAGCTGAAGCTGGGAAGTGAACGTACGAATGAAGTGGACTGGACATAGCTTGTAAATATGGACACTCTCACTCTATCAACATGATTATCTTGTGGTTCTGACTCAGTACAGACATTATAGTTGAATTAAAAGTCACGATTGGTTGTCTGACTCTTCAAAGTCATAAGAGGAGAGCTAGATGAAACTGGTGGAACATTTGTGTGAAAAATATCATCAATTAATTTTTCATGCCTGAAAGTTGGATTTTTTCCCCTCAAAAGCTGATTTAAAGGACCTTAGCATGGACTGAGGATTTGGCTTATAGACACTAAATTCACTTTAGGGTTACCATTTAAGGGAACACGGAGGGGGGTTGGGGGGAGGATAGCAAAGTGAATTTACCTGCCCATGGCTAGTTTTCACCCAGCTCTGGTTTTGACATGTTTGTAAAGAACTTCTGTCTTACAACAAAGATGAGCAGTTGAGAGAGGGCAATTAGAAAACTAAGCAAGCAAGCCAGTCAGTTGCAACCAATGAATGTCCTGGGAAGACGCATGGCCTTTCACACTATCATATTACCCCATATTCTGAAGTTGTCACCGTTCCACCCTCCATTTCCCGTGTATAATCTCTTCTTGTCAGTTTTGATTTTTCCATGTGCTCCATTTTTAGAAACTGTACTTAGCCACTTGTAGAGTCATTATATCACCATCCCAGCACATTGAGTTGCAGTCATGTGTCACAAATGCCCTGTTCACTACCTCCCAAGGTCTTACCACTCTCTGTCTTGCACCCTTTTATTTGCACTACTTCGTTGCTAATCACTCGCTCCTCCTAGCAACAGCCCTATATCTTCTGCAAGCATGGCACAGCCTGATGTTTTATTTTAAAAAAATTATGCATAGAAATCAATAGAATTGATACCATCTTCTATGAAAAAAGAAAAGGAGTACCTGTGGCACCTTAGAGACTAACAAATTTATTAGTTATTAGCTATTATTATTTTATTTATTATGCTCTAATAAATTTGTTAGTCTCTAAGGTGCCACAAGTACTCCTTTTCTTTTTGCGAATACAGACTAACACGGCTGCTACTATGAAACCTGTCATCTTCTATGAAGTATTTAACAAAGCAGGGAACTCTTTGGACAGTCATCCAAATATTGCACTGTACCTTTGTCTGTAAAGATAAGCAGGAAGAGATAAGGAGTTCTTGGGGGGCAGAGGCCATCTTTTTGTTCTGTTTTTGTGCAGCACCTGTCACAATGGGGTCCAGATGCATGTCTTGGGCTACCGATATGCTACTGTCATTCATATAATAATGAGAATATCAGCTGAAGGAGCATGTCTCCTGAGCATGTCTCATTATGTTTGGCACTTAGCAGTTGAATTTGCCTCATAAAACTAATTTAGGGGGAGAGCTTCAAAGGCACTATATGCAGTTAGGGAACCAGCTCCCATTTGTGCTTTTGGAAAATCTTCCCTTTGAAATGCATGGCAGTGCATTAGAAAAATATCCATTTGAATGATAAGCCAAAGCCACAGAAATGGAAACGGTAACAGTTAAAGCATTATGGCCTTTCTGTGCCTCAGTCCACACTTTCAGTTCTCTTGACGTGACGAAAAGATAAGCTGAAGATAACATCGGTCAGAGTCTTAGAAAGGAATACGCAGCAAGGATGTTTGCAATGTTGGGAAATAGGATGTGAATGTGGAGTAACTTAACATATCGTATGCTGGCTGGATAAGATCAGGAGAGATTCCTTTTTCAGTTGGTGTCCATTACTGGGTAAGCAATGACATATTGCCGGGCTATTTGTTCATAGTCAGTGCAGTAGCTGGGAGAGTGCTTATCTATGGGACCAAAGCAAGAAAGCCTCAAACCACTGATGGAACATTTTGAAATAGACATTTCATAGAATCACAGAATATCAGGGTTGGAAGGGACCTCAGGAGGTCATCTAGTCCAACCCCCTGCTCAAAGCAGGACCAATCCCCAACTAAATCATCCCAGCCAGGGCTTTGTCAAGCCTGACCTTAAAAACCTCTAAGGAAGGAGATTCATAGATATTAAGGTCAGAAGGGACCATTATGATCATCTAGTCTGACCTCCTGCACAACGCAGGCCACAGAATCTCACCCACTCACTCCTGCGAAAAACCTCTCACCAATGTCTGAGCTATTGAAGATCTCAAATCATGCTTAAAGACTTCAAGGAGCAGAGAATCTTCCAGCAAGTGACCTGTGCCCCATGCTACAGAGGAAGGCGAAAAACCTCCAGGACCTCTTCCAATCTGCCCTGGAGGAAAATTCCTTCCCGACCCCAAATATGGCAATCAGTTAAACTCTGAGCATATGGGCAAGATTCACCAGCCAGATACCCAGGAAAGAATTCTCTGTAGTAACTCAGATCCCACCCCATCTAACATCCCATCACAGGCCATTGGGCCTATTTACCATGAATATTTAAAGATCAATTAATTGCCAAAATCATGTTATCCCATCATATCATCTCCTCCATAAACTTATCGAGTTTAATCTTAAAGCCAGATAGATCTTTTGCCCCCACTGCTTTCTTTGGAAGGCTATTCCAAAACTTCACTCCTCTCATGGTTGGAAACCTTTGTCTAATTTCAAGTCTAAACTTCCCAATGACCAGTTTATATCCATTTGTTCTTGTGTCCACATTGGTACTGAGCTTAAATAATTCCTCTCCTCCCTAGGTAACCAATTCCATTTGTTGTCCCACAGAAAACATAAAAGGTGAATAAGGTCCTTGAGGCCTCTGGAAGCCTGTGGTGACTAGAGCTAGACCTGCACTTTTACCATGTTCCCAAGGCAAGTGTGTCACGTGGTATAATGCAAACTAATTTTAATCCCTCATTTGGCACCATGCTGCTTCTCTGTCCTCTTCACCATTTTTTATCTCTTTGCAGTACCTTATAATATCCATGCAGATATACTGAAAGGCACAGCAAGCTGGAACACACCAACACTACAAACAGGGATCAAAACAGAGCTCATGGAAACATAAGAGAATACTGGAAAAAATTCTCAGCATCTAGAGTATGATGCAACACCAGGAGAGTCAGTAACACTGGATCAGACCCACACATAGCAACAGAGCCAGATAACATTCATGCCATGGTGTCAGGGGAATTACCAAACAAGCTGATGGAACCACTGACAATTCTTTTAAAAAAATTTCTTTTTTAAAACCACTTTAATTTTAATTCAGACAAACAAAAATAAAGTAACCCTGTGGAATGGGTTTCAGCTCACATACTTTGTCTGAGGAAAGGGTGAGGGTGCACATAGAAGCAGGTATTAAAATAGACTCATGTTGAATGAATAGAAAATACTGAAACTGAGGAAAATATACTATCATTATTTACATAGAGACATAACCAAAATGGGTAAAATTGGGAAACTCTCTACATTTTCTTCAGAGGTATGAAAGGATGATAGACTCTCTGGATTGGGGATACATATATTGAATGCAATAAAAATAATCAACGGCCCCAAGGATGGAAGATAGTATGGATATATTTTTCTTTTTAGAGAAGAAATTTGCCCTTGTGTCAAGGCCCTAGAGAGGGCAATGTACCACTCAAATCTCATTTTTTGAGGGCTTTAGTGGCACTTGAGTTGATGCCTACGCCTCATATTTGCCCTATACACAGGTATAAATGGCAGCCTGACAGAAAATTGCTCCATTGTAAGGATGTCCTATACTTTAATGAGAAGTTATGGAAAATTGAGAGGTACCAAAAGACCAGAGAAGGCAAAATGGATTTTACAAAAGAATCTTCAAAAGAAAAACTGGACGGAAGAGTGCCCAGTATCGGGTAAGTCACACTGCTATTCCTATTACAGTAATGGAACAAATGGAAAATGAAGCGGGGGGGAGGGGAAATCACTAAACATCTAAAAGTTAACGGAACCATGAGCCACAAGTAAACTGAGTTTATAAAGAATTATAAAATTTGCCAGATACACTTGATTGCATTAGATAAAAAATAAAGGGCTAGATTCTGTAGGAGTGTGAATCAATGTTAATGGAGTCAATGAGATTATGTTGATTTACAACAGTTAAAAATGTAGCCTGAAAGGTAGATGAAGGGAAAGTGGTAGATCGTCGTAAAACACTTAACACAGTGACTCCTGGAAATCCTCTGGTCAAATGAATTCAGCTTGTGGGGACAAGGACACTGTCGTGGGGACTGAAAAAGGCTATAGGACTGTAAAGAAAGAAAATGATGAATTGTAAACTGTTGAGCTGTGGGCTGCCCAATGGGGTATTGTAGGAATTGGTGTTACTGCAATCTTGATATCATTCAATGTTTGCACTGCTGCTCTTTGTGTTAGATCTGTTCTGTGGCTAAAGAACAGTCTCCACCAGTGGCAAACCATAAGTTCCAAGTATACATAATTTTTATTTTCATTTTTTTTATGAATGGATTTTAAGAGTTATTCTATTCTTCTGATTTTTAGCCAATGCCAAAGGAATGCATTCTGCTGGCACCATTTCTATTTTGATAGTCTGTGTCAGCAGGATGAAGTTTTTTGAATTGTAACAACTCCTATATTCTTTGAAAGCTAATTGCTCACTTTGTTGTTTAGACCTTTTCAGTGTTCTCTACTAGGAATCGTTGGCCATCCACCTGCTTCTCCTGTTTACAGCTTGTGACACCAGAAAGGATGAGGTCAAGAGGAGAGCCAATGAAAACGTGGACTAATGAAAAGGTCAAATATATTATTAAGCATTAAAATTCTGAGAACTCCCTGTTATGAAAGAGGTTGTGACGAGAAGAGGAAATAGCACAGCATGAATTCTTTCTGATTAGTGTAAAGAGCAGAGGAAATGAAACAAGAGTAATCTATTTCCATGATCGTAAGATTCAAAACTCCTTGTCTTAATCTGGTGTTCTACTTAGGGTCCAGACTGAGACAAGAACTGGAGTTTAGTTAAACTATGAAATCATTTTAGCTATTTTAATATTTACAAAATAATGTGACAATTCAGTGTAGTGCTTATGAAAATGCTCTGGAGACTCATGTCCTCTATCCACACTGCAGGTACAGTACGAGGATGCAGTCTTTCCCACATGGTTCTTCCAATATGTTTGACACCTGACCTGGCAAGATCACCTTTAGGAGCGAGAGGTAGTTCAATCTTTATGCTTATTGAAAACTCAGCCCCGCTGGGGCTGATGCCGGGTACCTTTGGTGGCCTGAGTGAGTATGAGAGCGAAAGATGTAGACATCTGTGCCCCACAGTGGCACCGAAGTAGAGATATCTATCAATTAACAAGAAGTGGTGACCAATAGAGTATAGAGAAAAATTCCGTTGGGCCTAGTTTGTGAAGGGATTCATAGATTCTGAAGCACCTGTAATTAATGTGCCCCTGGCTAGTCTTACCTGATTGAAATATCTAGTTCTGTACAGAAGCCCCTAGCTGCTGTATCTGCCACTAGCAGAAACTTATCAGTTAAATCATTTGGAATATTAATAAAGAAAACATGACAATGATCAGTTGTGATAATCAGTCACAGCACAATCTGCCATCCATGCATCTCAAATACTGAAGGCCTGCTTGCTGCATCAGCTGTTTTCTCACATAAAATGATTAGCCTTTGCTTTACCCACAGACCAAGAGAAACTTCAATAAAAAGGACAAGAAGGACCAAGCTTCACCTGTGTCCATCCCCAGAGCAATCATGAGGAATTAATGAGGTAGCTTACCACACCTGATCTCAACAGAGGAGCTGAAATGGCAACAGCAACTTCCTTATCACCCGCCCTCAACCTTGTCCAAAAGAAACCAGCACTTGGGGTGAGAAGACAGCAGAGCTTCCTCACAGGTCCTCATCCAAAGCACGAAGAAGTAAATGAAAACAATGCCTTCAATGGGCTTTGGGTCTGGCCCCTTAGAAGTTTTACCTCTGCTGAAACAGCAAACAGTATTAGTTGTGTTAGGTAGTGGCTTTTTCCCAGGTCAGCACCTGTTCATGATAAAGTGGACTGGGGAAAAAACCTAATTCCACTTAGTTCACCCAACAGCCGCAAGAGTTCGGCAGCTTTTGGTCACTCACTGCACCCCTGGGCAGGGTTGGCTGTTTCATCCGTGCATACAGTTTTGCTCTTGGTTGAATAGAGGTGGAGTCATTGCAATATGCCATGAAAGGCATATTGTGAAGGGGAAGAGTGTGGGGGGGAGTAGACATATGCAGTAGACACTGATTGTGGGGGAGGGATAGCTCAGTGGTTTGAGCATTGGCCTGCTAAACCCAGTATTGTGAGTTCAATCCTTGAGGGGCGATTTAGGGATCTGGGGCAAAAATTGGGGATTGGTCCTGCTTTGAGCAGGGGGTTGGACTAGATGATCTCCTTAGATCCTTTCCAACCCTGATATTCTATGATTGATGGCACCCTGGTATATAATAATGAGAGCTAGTTAGAAATATGTCAGCTTTCTAAAATGTAGTTAGCAAAGGAAAAAAAATCCAGGCTTTTCTCCCTATTTCCCAGCTAACTCTATTAATATTTTGCACGTTGTAAAATGCTACTTACACAACACTATTAATTTGAGCCATTTTCACAAACATTTGCTAAGCCTGCCTGTCATGGGCTGAGCAGGCCCTTTACTGCATCAAGTGAACTTCTGAGGTAAAGGGAATAAGCCTTGGGGTCCCGCGGTAAATGATTGGGACTCAGAACCAGGCCTGCTGGGATATAAAGGGCAGCCTGAGTTCATGGAGCAAGCTAGAGACAAGAGAGGAGCAGAGGATCTCTTTAGTGCTGAGGTAGGCGACTAAGGAGTGCAACCCTGGAAGGAGCTGGCTGGAAGGCAGTTTTTTAGAGGAAAACTCCAGCAGAAGGGAGAAGAGAAACTCTCCTTAACCCTCAGGCATTAAGCCGTGCAGGGTGTAGAGAGGCTCCTGTAGGAGACCCTAGGCCAGGGGAAAGGCTGTGGTTTACAGGTGGTTTGTCCATTCAACTGTCTTATTTGGGAGAAATAAGCCAAATCCTGAGGAAAGGGCCTGAAATCTAGTGGGTACTGAGAGTTCCATGAGGCATAGGCTGGTGCGTTGGCCCACTGGTTTACACTCCCCTTTTATTCCTACTTTAGGTATAGCTAAACTGAGGTGCAGGGAAGTGAAGTAGAAGTAAATTACCCAGGCTGATTGAAAAATGTGAAAGCAATTTTCAAAATAAGTTGACACATCAAAGTTGATTTAGTTGTGCAGGGTTCAAAACAAAACAAATTTTTCAGAACTTCTTAGTGAAATCCTTTTGGGAAAACTTAACATTTTCAATTTTTTGTCTTCATCCTTTTCTCTTCCATTCCCCCTCACCCCACCCTGACACACACTTTTTTCCACAGAATGCAATAAAATGAGCCACTGTGAGGATTTTTTTTCTTTCCACTTTTTCATTTCATTTTACCGTTTGCTATGGTCACTCTCTGGAGAATTTACAGAGGGGCAAAGCGAAAAATGAAACTTTTTAAAAAAGTCTCCAAATATTGCTAAGTTCATGAAGGGAAATGATGAACAAGAAAACTCAGACAATTACACTTTAAGGGGTTACAATTTCAGTGCCATGTATAAAAGTACTGACCCTATTGTAAGCTCTTTGGGGGCAGAAACTGCCTCTTGCTCTGTGTACATACAGGTATTAGCACAATGGGACCCAAACGTGGATAAGGGTTCGAGGTGGTACTGGAATACAGATAATAACCTGTTCTGATTCTACTAATGAAAGCCAATGACCCCTCTATTGCACAGTATTTATTTTTAAACCATCATACAGCCATTTTAAAAAATGTAATTTTAGCAACGGAGCTATCAAACAGAACTTTGTTTTTGCTTCTTTTATTTCTTTCAGGGGAGGATGTGCATAGGTCAAAACCTTGAAGGTTGTCTCAGGTGGGAGCCAGTTAAACAGGAATTTTCTTGCCCTGTGGACAAATGGTTCGCCTACTTCAAAAATTCCAAGTAATTATTATTGTTCTTTTCTGCCATGGGAAATGTACCTGCAACTTCTCATAGAATACATCTTGTGGCATAACAACAATCCCATCCCGTTGCCCCAATGCACAAAATATAGTCAGGTTTCAGAGTAGCAGCCGTGTTAGTCTGTATCTGCAAAAATAAAGGGAGTACTTGTGGCACCTTAGAGACCAACAAATTTATTTGAGCATAAGCTTTCATGAGCTACAGCTCACTTCATCAGATGCATGCAGTCGAAAATACTGTAGCTTATGCTCATATAAATTTGTTAGTCTCTAAGGTGCCACAAATACTCATTTTCTTTTTGCGAAAATATAGTCAATCGCCTTATGCAAAGAGCAATTTCTCTCTCATCTGTTTATTGCTCTGCCCTTTTTTGCGTGTCGAAATGCTTGTTTTCTTTGTTTTATTTTTGGTGATGATTAATGCTCATTACAAAGGTGGACTAATAGCATTGCCTACAGCCACGCAAAGTGGAAGTCAGGTGCTGTACAAGATTGCACAGACAGCTCTGCCAAACGCAGTTCAGTCCTTACCTGCAGCACCTCTGCTGTTCTTGTTCTCAGCCTCCTCTGGTGAAAGCTGTCGGCTGTGACAAATCATGGGATGCCTTTATGGGTCATTGAGCTAATGTATCCACATGCAAAAGTCACTGACTTTACCCAATATTGGGATGGATGAGCTGTGTCCTGGCAAAGCCTATTCATGGGTTTTGGTAACACACCATGGCAGGCTCCCTTGGAAGTCTGGATTCTGTTTTACCTTTCAGCAGGCCTCATGCCCAGAATACCCTCTCATTCCTTCCTAAAGCCTGGTGGCCCTTTCGCTGGTCTTCAGAAGGTGGTAAATAGCTGCTCTCCAAACTTCTGATATGGGATTAATAGGCAGGTAGGTAAAGACCACTTTTTCCCCATTCCAAAGGAGCTCTGGCAGTAGAGTGAGGTATGTTCCTTACTTTGAATTCAGTGTGAATGCCTGTTAAAATCCATATTATACAAACCACATGCAGTCTGGTAGACTCTGCTCAGGAGTGGACCAGGCCCAGAACAGCAAGGGGATATTTCAGGCAAAGCCAGAAGAGCCTTGATACTGAGCTGTATGGGAACTGGGACATGGTGTCTGGATCCAACATGCCAAGCTTTTCTCAGTGCTATCTGCCCATCACTCACAACCCCACTAAAAATCATGCTAATGCTGAAACAAATAAAGAAAAGCCTTGCTGCTAGGTGGCCAAGTACTTGTGAGTATCAGCACCATACTTCAGTAAGTCTCCAGTCTTTCACCCTTGGGCCATTTCCTTTCACTCCTGGAAGGAGGGAGTGCCTCAACTCATTCAACAATGACTCAGTTTGGCAGGTCAATGAGAGGTATTAATGGGCTCTGAAAGAGAGGCTGGCTTTTCTTTAATTATTTGTCTGTAGAGGAGTGGGAGGAAAAAATGCCAAGGGGAGTTACATATGCAATGGTTAAATTTACAACATGCATCTGAAATACTTCCTTTCCCTGATACAGTCAGTCCATTCAAAACTTGTTTCTTTCCTCTCTGACAAATGATTACATGAACACGCAAATCTACTCCTCATGGAAAATAACCTGAGAGATGGCAGAAGTTCTCAGCTGTTTTCTGGTGACTTTGTTTCAACAAATGATTAAATTCCTCAGAAAGGAAATGGTTAAAAGGTGATCTTCAGCAGCAATCACTTTGAAGTTATAGATGCCAAACTATATAGTTCAATGGGGGAAATAACAAGGCACATCAACTTTCTGTGAAGGCAGGAAGTGGCTTCCATGAAAGCCTTATGAAATTTTGCAGAAACATGGGCATGAAAAGGTCACAAGTCTTACCAACCATTCACATTTGTATTCATGTACAAAAATAAATATATTTTAATAGCTCCAAATACTCCTACCCCAACTACTGTGCTGAACTGCTAATATAACTCCAGATAGTAGGCTTTAAACTTGTTAATGAAAGAGTTTAACACAGCATTTAAATGAACTCACCACTGGCAAAAAGTAGAATGGTATTTCTGAAGACCACTGTTGTATTGAAATGAGACTTGTCTGTTTCAGGATTGGAAATCAGTTTTAAATCAACGGACTGATGCTGATTTACACGAGCTAAGGATCTGGCCCTGTTTAGTTACATACCAAGTGTGAACATTTAAAGTTTATCAGTTTTTGAGTATCCCCAAACATTAACAAAGCAGTGGTCAAAATTATGCCCACACATTACTAATTATTCTCACAACTCCAAATTTGGATGAGGGAGGGAAATGGTTGTCTAAGAGGTAGCAGGCACTATAATTAAGTGGTGAGAACTTAAAGAAGAGAGCATTTAGCTTAACATGATAAATATTGCAGTTGAAAGTTAACTATATTTTTAATACAGGATGGACCAAATGATTAATCGGTTCTTAGCTATAATAGATACAGCATTTTCTTGTTAATGTCCTTGTTTGTTATCCAAGGTGACACACCTTACTTTGTACAACAGGGTAAGCCTGCATTTGACTTTTTCCAGATACAGAAATGACTAGCAGCAGGCAAAACTAGGAAGAAAATAATTGGCAGTGGTCCTGTTTTGGTCAGGATGGTCCCTTAGGTGGTATGTGGGGGGCAATGGAAGATTATGAACAAGGATACTCTAGAATGGTGTATTATTTCTCAGTACACAGTAATTACTAAGGTACTCCAGAGTAAACTTGAGAACTGATTTATTTTACCTCAACCACAAAACATAATTATTTGATACACATGAGCCTCCTTCTCAGAAATCTAGAAGCGACTCTCTCTCCAAGGCTTGACCTCTCTTTTGCAAATCTTAAAGCATGGGAAAACCTGCCTAGCCACATTAATTGTCTCATGACATAAGAGGAGAAGGATTTGAAGCCGAAAGGAGGAATACAGAAAGTGCTTTTTGTTTCAGTCTTTTGCACTGTAAATTCTTGGGAATACAGTCCAGACAGGCCCGCAGCACACTCTGATGATTAAGTAGCAAAAGATCAGCGAGGTCAAGTTTTGTGTAGACACAGTAACAAACTTGTCTTTTGTCTTGTAATTTTAAATTGTAGTGGGTAATTGAGAATCTGAGGTGATTTAATCCTGTTGAGGCTATAAAGTCAAAAGTCACAGAAATGATATTGGTAGCTTCAACTCTAAATAACTAAATAGTTCGATTTGGATGTTATGTGACCAGTGATTTTAAAATAAAGCTTGCAAATTAGTGAACAGAATGCTGGCTGTCATTTTCAGAATTGCACTCCACCAAAACAAAATCCTTCTCCTTGGCACTGTGTTGAACATAAGCTGCCATTTCAAGACCTCCATGAGTGGAACATCCATTGATGGTAATGGAGCTCTGTGTACAGAGGGCTTACATGATACTGGCCTTATTGCACTGTGTGTAGGCCCTATTCTCACATGCTAAAACTAGACTCTCAGTGGTTGTACCTAAAAGAGTTTCATATCCATGACAAGAACTTGTGCGAGCTTGTGGTGAGAGCCATCTTTTTTTTTTTTTTTTTTGGTCCCAAGATCAGCACCGTCTGCCCATGTCATCTGGCTAGATTCCAACTCAGTTAGTTAGCTTCCTCCTGCCTGAATTCTACTCTCTCAGTACAGAAATGACACTGACTTGCTTCATTTTTGTAGGTGATTTAACCTTTAATTCTGAGACCCCTGCCATAACAGCTCTGTGTGTATGCATGTGGTACAGATTGAGTGACACCCATTAGTAAGAACTCCACTGCGGTTTTGTGGGTCACGTCTTTACAGTTAACACTTAAAAAAAATACTAGCATGTATTTTAAAATATAGAGTATCAGCTGGAATGGGAAACTTTTAATATGAAAGGGTAAAGTTTGGATGGATTAAGGGTAAATCAGACGCTCAGTTTGACCTAGATACCTGGCCAGAAATTCGGTTGGGTCTGGAGTCGTTACACAGGAGTTCCTTGCTCTCCAGTTAGCATAATGTCAATAGGATCCTCCAGTTAGCACAATGTCAATAGGATCGTTGTTAAGCAGCAGGCTGGTAAACACAAGAATGTTTTCATTAAACAGCATTGGGATACAAAATTGTTTATAGTGACCTTGCTTTCCAACTCCTCGGAAGCCCCCAAGGAGATATTTTGAGATTCTACAAGAGATCAAGGCCCCTCATTCCATCTTTCCCCCCAGTCTATCAGAGTAGTTGCATGAAACATGAGCATTTGTTCCTGTGGAAATAATGGGGATTTCACAAGGTAGAAAAAGTAAAGGGAGCTTTGTTTCACAATTAAGGGCCAAATCCTGCCTTTCTTTATCATGCAGGCATGCACTCCATTGAAGTCAAGGGGGTTACACATAAATGAATTCAGGTTTGGCCTCTTAAGGTTACCTTAAAGAACTTGTTTAACTTGTCTAACGTGAACATTAATATTTTGGGCCCCAATCCAGCAATGAGCTCGATGCAAGGAGACCCCAGGGCCTGCCTGGGACCTTGTTGATTCTGCTCTGTTGTTCTGGATTTATAGTAATGTAACTCCACTGAGGTCAGTGGCATTATGCTGGATTTCGGTTGCTGTAACTGAGAGCACAGTACAATTCTTCCAAAGTTACAGTGTAATTTTGTGATGGTTATAATACTATTACTTAAAACTCCTGCTTCATGCCATAAGGGTTCCAATCTTGCAGACACTCAGACCCTGAAAATGCTGAAGCCTGTGCATAACTTTTCTTAAGTAAGTAGCCCCATTATTTACATGAGCAATGTTAGATATGTCCAAACTGGCCACCTTTACACAGAAACAGGATAGTCCAGTTATTAGGGAATTAGCCTGGGTAGACCTGAGTTCAAGCCCCTGCTCTACCATAGAATTCCCATGTGACCTTGGGCCAATAATTTAGCCTCTCTGGCCAAGAGGTATTTTGTGCTTCAGTCACCCGTTTGTAAATTGGGGATAATAGCAAATCCCTCCCTCACAAGAGTGTTGGGTGAATAAATATATTGTGAGGCGCTCAAATGCTATGGCGATAGGTGCCATAAAAGTACCTTATCCGATGAAGTGGGCTGTAGCTCACGAAAGCTTATGCTCAAATAAATTTGTTAGTCTCTAAGGTACCACAAGTACTCCTTTTCTTTCTTAGATAGAAAGCTGATTAGACGTTATGGAGCGCAGCTGGGGAGATTGCCTTATGCTCAGTTAGTGTGACCAACTCTTGCTATTTTATTGTGAGTCTTACACTATTTGGTTCACTTCTTAAAGTCCGAGTTGGTGGAATCAAGAGATCTTGTGAAAATCTCTGCTTCTGAGAGTAAGTTTTGAGCGCCCGAGACGAGGGCAGTCAGACCTAGTGGGTAAGAGCAGGAGTCAAGAGTGAGGTACTGGGAGGTCATAGTCTGAGACAGGCTAGAGGGCAAACCAAGAGTCAGGCAGGTAGGGTCAGGTTAACAAGAGATCAAGGTCAGGCACCAGATAACAGACAGCAATCGAAGAGGAGCCAAGGATAAACCAGGATCAGAAGCTAGAGTCTGTGGTCTATCACAGGCAGGGTTTGGAGCAGAGGCAGGCAGGCATTCTGCACTGTTGCTAAGACAGCTTCCTAACATGACTTCCTGGTTTAAGTACTGGTACCAGCCATTCAGTGGACTGCAAGGGGCTGTCATTTAGGTCCTGTTGGTGGTACTTCCTGCCAAGCCCAGCCTCACAGGGTCCTCCTATGGGAGCCCCACCTCAGCCTCCAGTGGTGATGCATGGTCCCAGGTTCCAGCCCTGCAGCTTTTTTATACCATTGTTGTGGAGAAAAGCTTGCAAATATGACCCTAGTGCACCCGAAAAGTTTTAAAAAAGAAAGTACATTTTCTGACTCCCGCCCTCAAATGTATTATTTTTCAGGGCCTGTTTCACAGCTCGCCCATGGAGGATGAAAGGTACTGACTAATCTGATGTTCTAATCTGAGATGGCAAAACTTCTTTAAGCATAATGAGTGGGATTTTCAAAAGCACCTAAGTGAATTAGGAGCACACATCTCATTGGAAGCCAATGGGGCTTGTGTTCCTAACTCAAATGATTCTGATAACCCCATCTGAAGTGTCCTAGTAATATCATTCATATCTTGGGACCAACACAGTTACAACAACACTGCAAACATTAGTAACTGAATGTGATTTGTTGTCTATTTTAAATTTTCTTCCTCAGACAAATATTTCATATGATCAAGGAGAAAAACAACCACATGAATCATGGATTCATATAGACCAAGGCCAGAAGGGACCGTTGTGATCATCTGGTTGGACCTCTTGTATAGCACAGTCCATAGAACTTTCCCAAGATAATTCCTAAACCATAACTTTTAGAAAAAACATCCACTCTTGAATTTTAAACTGCCCGTGATGGAGAATCCACCAGGCTCCTTGATAAATTGTTCCAATGGTGAATTACTCTCACTGTTAAAAATGTACAGTGTCTTTCCCGTCTGAATTTGTCTAACTTCAACTCCCAGCCTCTTTCTCTGCTATACTGAAGAGCCCATCGGAGACAAAAGTTACCATGTGCATGAAGTCATGAATAACAATCTATGTGCACATAATTGCAACAAATAAATAGCAATTGAGCAGTTCATCGCGAAAGGCAATCTGCGCTTCTCAGTGTTTAGACCTGCCGATGTGGGGCCGTGCAAATGGCTTGCCTCTAAAAGTGATACTAAACAGTGTTTTGTGAAATGGCACCTTGGATTTTGTATTCACTTTAATGGAGCTATTCATTACACTTTGGAAAATGTAATTAAAAGTGAAATAATCCATTTGCCATACAGTTTATTGGCCCTGTCTAATTAGAGTCTGCCTAAGAGAGAATAGCTTT
The DNA here is from genome assembly GCF_009764565.3 of Dermochelys coriacea. Classification (NCBI taxonomy): domain Eukaryota; kingdom Metazoa; phylum Chordata; order Testudines; family Dermochelyidae; genus Dermochelys; species Dermochelys coriacea. The sequence continues at coordinate 68,230,141 of NC_050078.2, read as the reverse complement.
AGTAAGTGCAGGTGGAATTCCTGTGAAATCCTACACCTGAACTGCTTTCTCAGGGCATGTCCACGCCAGAAGGGAGATGGAGTACAGCAAATTATTCTGGTGGAAGGAAGCAGGTGAAATGATTTCCTATGACTTCTTGTTTGTTACCCCCAAAGATGTCCCGAATAAATCAATGTTGGCCTGTAGCAATAGCACACACTAATTAATCTCCTAACTTTGTTCAGAGGTGACACGCTTATAAATACTTTATACTGACCTTATGAATCTGCACTGCAAAGGAGCTGTGTAAATGTTTTGAGGTTGCCCTGCAGTTCATATTCTTTCAGCCTTATTATAACTCATGCCTTCAGACACACACAACTCCCTGGCAACTCATTCAGTCCTTTTTAGATCACTCTTGTGCTTCAGATTCTGATGGGAGGGTGGGGACGGTGTTTGGTGTATACATTTGATATGTTGAAGCATGTCCAGGAGTAGGACATTTTGAATGTTGATTTCTTACAGTGCTAGGAATCTGATGACACTCCATAGGTAAGCCTCTTTCCTATGGAATAGATTTGGTGCTCGAGGCAGTTTCTAAGTTGGAATCCTTCCTAGAGAGGAAGGATCGTCCAGTAACTAGGTTGCTGACTTGGGAGACCAGCATTCAAGTCCCTGCTTAGCAACAGAATTCCTGTGTGACCTTGAGCAAGTCACTTAATCTCTCTGTCCCTAAGTTAGGCACATCTGTAAAAAGGGTACAATGGTATTTTCCTATAGTGTTGTGAGGAAGAAATACATTAAAAGATTGTGAGGCACTCAGATGCTATGGTAATGGGAGCCATTGAAGTAATTTCAGAAGCAAAATCCTGAGTAAACTACAGCCACCATTACTTTGTTTTATATGTTATGCAAATCCACCCTGAATGCATTATATTAATTTAAATAAGCAATGCGGGTACGTCATGCATCAGAGTGTGAAGAAACATAGCAGATATGCAGGGCCACAGCAGTCAGCTCACGTCTCTGTTCCCAGCATAGCACAGAAATTCTCACATTGCATGGGCAGAAGTGGAGGCAGATGTCACTTGCACTATCAGAAAAAAAATGAGTTTTATTGCCGGGTTGCCGACACTCATGATTTTATTGTGAGTCTCGCAATATTTGATGACCCATCCACTGTACTCTGCAGACTGCACTGGAATCTCAGCTTTAATTTTAAAAGTACATTTCTAGTCCTCATACCTGCAGAGAAAACTTTGAAAATATGAAGAGAGCCCACTTGAACGGATAAGAAACCAGAAGGCAAATAAAAAAGAACCTAGTATTTATTTTCTTTAATCTCATGGTTTTTAAGCCAATTTCATGATTTTTGAGGCTTGACTCACAATTTTTGAGTGCTCGCTGTTGGCAATGTGGTTGTTCATGTCTAGCTTGGAGTTAATGAGCTAAGCTCTTTCCCTTAACATACCTTGTGGGAGGTGAAGTGGCCATCAGCCACCCAATCCATGGGCCCTTTCCCCAAAGCTACTCCCTCCCCAGCCTTTCCACCAGACCCATCTGCCTAATGGAATTACCCTTGGGGTCTGTCTACATTGCATTATAATCCCAGGTCTGGGGGACCCACACTAGAGTGTCCACGCTGCATTGTAAACTGGGTTTTCAATTGCTGGACCTGAGTTTTACAACTGTGCTAACATGTCCATACTGTACTATGCAGACCTTCTGACGTGGGTCTGTGGCTTGAGCTGTATCCACACTGCAAAATGATAGGGCTTGGACCCGAGACTCAGCAGGACTCTGGCTGAGCCCCCTCTTGCTCCTAGGTAGCTATCCAGATGACTGGAGGATAGCTAATGTGACACCAATTTTTAAAAGGGACTCCAGAGGTGATTCTGGCAATTATAGGCCAGTAATCCTGACTTCAGTACCAGGCAAACTGGTTGAAACTATCACAAAGAACAGAATTATCAGACACATAGACGAACATGATTTGTTGGGGAAGAGTCAATATGAGTTTTGTAAAGGGAAATCATGTCTCACCAATCTATTAGGATTCTTTGAGGGGATCAACGAGCATATGGACAAGGGGAATCCAGTGGATATAGTGTACTTAGATTTTCAGAAAGCCTGTGACAAGGTCTCTCACCAAAGGCTCTTAAGCAAAGTAAACTGTCAAGGGAAAAAAGGGAAAGTTCTCTCATGGATCAGTAACTGATTAAAATATAGTAAACCAAGGGTAGCAATAAATGGTCAATTTTCAGAATGGAGAGAGGTAAATAGTGGTGTGCCCCAGGGGCCTGTACTGGGACCCAGTACTGTTCAACGTATTCTTAAATGATCTGGAAAAAGGGGTAAACAGTGAGGTGGCAAAATTTTTCGATGATACAAAACTACTCAAGATAGTTAAGTCTAAGGCAGACTGCAAAAAGTTACAAAGGGATCTCACAAAACTGAGTGACTGGGCAAAAAAATGGCAGATGAAATTCAATGTTGATAAATGCAAAGTAGTGCACATTGGAAAACATAATCCCACCTATACATGTGAAATAATGGGGTCTAAATTAGCTGTTACCACTCAAAAGAGAGATTTTGGTGTCGTGGATAGTTCTGTGAAAACATCCACTCAATGTGCAGCAGCCGTCAAAAAAGTGAACAGAATGTTGGGAATCATTAAGAAAGGGATAGATAATAAGAAAGAAAATATCATATTGCCTCTATATAAATCGATGGTACGCCCACACTTTGAATACTGTGTGCAAATGTGGTCGCCCCATCTCAAAAAGATATATTAGAATTGGAAAAGGTTCAGAAAAGAATAACAACAATGAGTAGGGGTATGGAACAGTTTCCGTATGAGGAGAGATTGATAAGACTGGGACTTTTCAGCTTGGAAAAGAGATGACTAAGGGGGGATACGATAGAAGTCTATAAAATCATGACTGGTGTGGAGAAAATAAATAAGGAAGTGTTATTTACTCCTCCTCATACATAACACAAGAAATAGAGGTCACCAAATGAAATTAATAGGCATCAGGTTAAAAACAAACAAACAAAAAAAGGAAGTGTTTTTTCACACATTGCACAGCTAACCTGTGGAACTGTGCCAGAAGATGTTGTGAAGGCCAAGTCTATAACAAGGATCAAAAAAGAACTAGATAAATTTATGGAGGATAGATTCATCAATGGCTATTAGCCAGAATGGGCAGGGATGGTTTCCCTAGCCTCCGTTTGCCAGAATCTGGGAATGGGTGACAGGGGATGCATCACTTGATGATTACCTGTTCTATTCATTCCCTCTGTAGCACCTGGCATTAGCCATTGTTGGAAGACAGGATACTAGGCTAGGCAGACCTTTGATCTGATCCAATATGGCCGTTCTTATGTTTTATGTTAGGGTGGGTTCCAGGAACTGAGTCTTGAGTGCTTGCTGACCTGAGTCAAACAGATTTGTGTGTGGATGGCAGCAGGATTTGGACTCAAACCTGAGTCAGGTCCTGGATTTACAATGCAGTTCAGACATACCCTTAGGCAGTGGTTAAGAGCAGAGCTCTTAAGTGAACCAGCCAAAGAGGAGGGGTAGATGTGGGGAGCACTGTGTATCCAAATCAGGGTGAATCTGGGAGAAGATCTTCCTCTGCTTTTAGGTCTCCCTGTGCTCCCTCCTGCTCCCCCTTATTTTAACCCTTGCTATTACAGCTGCTCCTGCTGTATTCTACTCCTTCAGAGCGCTAAAGCCAATTTTTGCACCTCCTACAGGTCCGGATGCTGTTGCTCCATGGACCACCAGCCCTGGATTTAGACCTATGGGTGTTAGGATATGTTAAACTGGCTCAGGGATAGAATACCCTAGCAGGAAAGGAGGTGGATTAACTTTGAGACCTGTCATTTTGCAGTATATTCCTGCTACAGCTCACACTAATGCCTGGTATTATTTTAAAGTAATAGCAGACATTGTTAATTATCATCTTCCCAAGAGTGCAGATAGCATTTTTTTAAAAGGAGAAACAGTGATTTCTCATCAGGCTCATGTCTGCAAACACACCAACAGCTCTAATCCAGGTTTTCTGACATCTTACTACACATCCTGATGTGCGGTAATGCCTGATCTTATCAGTGGGATGAAGATTGGAGTCGTACGTAACTTGGATGGCACAGGAGAAGCCTGGAGCAGTTTAAGACCTCATTGTAGAAATGCTGCCTGACCTTCCATCTCCATGGAGCCACTTATCTACCACTAACCAGTTCTGCATGAGTCACTCCTTGTTAAACAAAGCCTCCCCTGCCTCAGTTTTGTGTAGCGACAAAACTACAGATTATAGAGGTAAAAACTGTGCCCTGGTGTGTGTGTGTGTCCTCTCAGCTCAATGATCTATAGGGTACTAAATGGCCCAGGACCAAGCTACCTGAAGGATCTCTTCTCCCCCACCCCACCATGCCATACTGCCAAAGCTGCAGTCAGCCAAGGCACTCGAGCTGGATCCTCTAGTTATGAAAGAGAGAGGGCAGCTGCTCAGATGGTCTCTGGGACTCCAGAACTTGCTCCCACCTCTCCCTCCGATCTGAAATATTTTAAATTTGGCCACCTTCTAGGCACACTGCAGAGGACACCTGTTTGACAAAGCTAAGGGTTTGAGTCCAAGCTGATGAAAGGATGGAAAGGAGTTCTTGGAAGTGACTGGCTGGCTGAGTTCCGGTTTGAATTGATTATTTTAACATTACTGAGATTAATTGTACTGTTAATGGTGTGATATAGGATTTTCAGCCTTGGATAAGCCTCCCTTTAGTTATTATTTACCTCAAAATAAATAAATTCCAAGCTAGTGCCTGAGATTTCCCTGAAATAAGCAATATCTACCCAAAACATGACTGGCTCAGGAGTAAGCCCGAGAGCAGCTTTCTGTTCTGTGCAAGGCAGCTGTAGAACTAATGAAACACGGTAGGCTTCAAAGCAGGACAAGATACGCTGGAGCAAGTCAGTTAAAACCAGTGTAGCAAATCTACGCTAGGCGTTTTCACTGAGCTGGAAGCACAGGTGGCTAAAACCCCCAAATGTAGATGAAAGGTAAAGGTTTATCTGGACATTCTTATTCCATGCTAAGAGTACCTTTGTGCAGTAAGAAAAGGAGTACTTGTGGCACCTTAGAGACTAACAAATTTATTAGAGCATAAGCTTTCGTGAGCTACAGCTCCGATGAAGTGAGCTGTAGCTCACGAAAGCTTATGCTCTAATAAATTTGTTAGTCTCTAAGGTGCCACAAGTACTCCTTTTCTTTGTGCAGTGCAGCTTAGATCCACTTTAAAGGTAATTAACCTAAACCTCCATTCCTCAGTATGGAATAAGAATGTCCGTATGAGGGATTTAGTCCAGAATAACAATTGCACTTTAAATTCACACTCTAGCTTATTTCCAGCAACTTCCCCATGTAGACAAGCCCTAAATCAGAGACAAATTACAGCACTTTAGGGAGAGATTGTGCCTAGAGAAGAACTCAGCATCTTATTTCTCCTTTTTTTTGTCCAGGATTCAGTAGAGGTTTTAGATTTAAAGCAAGAGCCCCTGCTGCCTGAGTTAAAAGGCCCAGCTCCATTAACCAAGGCTGTAACAGGCTCATAAACCTCATATGACATCTTGCTACACAAGATGTAGCCACCTCTAGAGGGGAAGAGAGCACCGCACTGAGGGGTGTGGGTCACACAAGCAGGATATATTTCACTCATTGGCCTGATCTCTTTGACTGTATTATTATATCTGTTACAGAAGTGCGTTTACCCTGGCTTTCCCACCAGACAAATGGTGGAAAGGGAAACAGAGGCAAAGAGAGGAGAAGTGATTTGCTCAAGGTCACACAGTTGGTCAGTGGCAGAGCTGGGAATAGAATCCAGGCTTCCTAACTGCTGGTCCAATGTCCTGTCCATTGTGACTACATCATGCTGCCTCAATGCCCTAGCCTTTTGCCACACACTTCATCTGTTTTGTCTTTTTTAGAATGTGTTTTTTCAGAACAAGGGTCTTTTCACATCTTCCTAATGTGTATAAACAGCTGGTGTAAACCAGTTTAGCCAGTGGAGTTATGCTGATTTACACCAACTGACTGACTGGCCCTTCTTATTATGTCTATACACAATCTAGTATATTTGGGGTATTGCAACATAAATGCATTTTATTTTTCAAAAAAGTAATATAAGCTATTGGCTTTTCAAGATCTAAACTATTAAAAGACAGTAGAAGAATGGAAAGATCATGGGATGATATGTGGCATATGATGGCTATCTTTTGGGGAAAGTCAGGGAACAGTTAAAAATCAGACTTAAAATAGGATGCTAGCTTCCATTCTAATTACAGAGCAGCCACCTCTGCAGGAAATCCAAAATAAAGTATAAATGATCAGAGACATGGTTATAAAAAGCCCAAGTAGTGAGAAAATACACCAAGAAACAAATCAGGTGCATAGCTGTGTTACTGACTTTTCCAGAATGATGGCGTAGCTTTCACATCACAATGAAGTAATCTGGAATAAAAGTCAACAGTGTAAAGGATTCTTTGGTTCAGGCATTGGTTTCTTTCAGTCTTGCCCATGCGTGTTTTCAGTTCCATCCATTTTATTTGAACATATTTAGTGCCACTGATGCATGGAAAAATCCCACTCTCCATTTGTGCTGGCGTTTTCCTTTGTTCTTCTTGCAGTCGCTCGCAAGAAATGAAAGGAGTTTAGGATTGTGTCCCAAACGTGTCTGTTGTAAACTGACTTCCTCTTTAGGGACTTGTCCACACTGGGACAGTCAGAAAAATTAATCCGAATACACTAAAGGTGTGAATTTAAAGTTAGACCCTGTGCAGACACTTTCATTCAGAATTAAAGCAGCATTAATTTGGTTTTGTGTAAGCCTTTAGTTTAAATATAGTTTAAATTTAGTTTAAAAACCCTAAAGCAGCTAATAGTAATGAGGCATATGCTAACTGCTACATGTGTTTTCTGAGCATTCGGAATTATTGCCTTCTTGAGATATGAAGATTCCCTGTATGACCCCTTGCTCAATCATTTTGCAGCGTGCAGAGTAACATCAACAGCAGAGGACGAAGAGTGGCTTAAAGGTACCCAAAGCGGCATATCTAGAGCAACAGTCTGAATAAAGTAGGGTCATGTCAGCTGCATTTCCAACCTGTGCTTTGAAACTAGTTAGCTGCTGGGCACTGCTTCCTGGTGGGAATTTATTCAGTGAATACCATATTAAGTGTCTAGTCCATATTAAGTCATTTGTAGCTCCCTTTCAAAAATTAATTCTCTCTCTTCTCTTAAGAGCCTGATCCAGACTCTAAAAAACTTCGCATTGACTTCAGCAAAAAGGGGCAATTGTCAAAAAGGAAACTCTATAAGAAAGAAAATAACTGGAAATCACATGACAGCATATTCTCCCTCAAGGACTCCTAGCCGAAGATGTTTTTTCTAAGAGCTAATACACCGCACACAGCTTGGAATCTGACTATCAAGGGCAGCTGTTCTATGCCTCCATCATCACCTGTGGTATAACTTCTACTGCAGAATGCACAGCCTGCGTAGGCGAGGATGGAGTTCAGGCCGCTTCTCGTTGTCTAGTTCTGATGCGTGGCTTATGCATGGGACCCTCTCTAATGGAAAAGATGGAGAACTCTGGTCTATAACTCTGAGTAGGAAAAAATGAGAGGGGTGCAAGTTGTTTCCAAACGGAACCTCTGGTGATAACGGTCCCATGCTCAGGCACTTGTGCTTACACTTTAATGAAATAGTTTTATTTTTGAATGAGCATGTGTATTTTTATGGGTTGTAAAAATAACAGAGGAAGTCCCCGCTCTCAGAGGATTCTCTCTTCAATCACCCACTTAATACTGCATTTATTCCTTCTGTCCTCACAATCCTTGCTTCCAGCTAAAGAGAATGGGTCAGAGCTGCCTGCAGAGCCTGTCAGCAATGCTCCCTAATCATGCAAAAGGATCAACAGCTGAGTGATGTGAGCCACTCCCTTCTCCTCCAGGCACTGAGAATGCTACCTAATCTGCATTCCCAGTCTCTGCTGGCTCAGCGAGTGGGAAAACAAGGCAGGGGAAATGTCAAACAGGAGCTTTTAGGGCAGTCCAGAACACCTATCAACAGACAAGGGGGCCCATCCAGGGGAAGTTTAATAAATAGAGAAATGATTTCCCTTTTCCGATTAATTTTTTGTCCAGAAATTATTTCTGTTAATGTTTGTTTTTCAGCTGAGCATCAGGGGAGAAAGCTGAGTCAATGAAATGAAAGGAAGAGTTCTTTTTTGTAACTAGATGATGGTCACAGACTGTGCACTCTGTTGAGAATTAGCAGGCAAGTTGCAAGCGGAACATGCTCTCCAAAATATTATTTGGTCTTTTGGGGTTCCCCTGTTCCTTCTGAGGAGGATGCCTGGCCCTTTTGGGGCTCCTTGCCCCTCTTCAGGTCCTGCCTGGAAAGGGAGACTAAAAATCATTGAATATTCTGTCTCCCCTAACTTAATAAAATGTTATTACCAAATCACTTGGAACCCTTGCCACCCTTACTCCATGAATTATCCCGTAGAACTCAATGGAGCAACATCCTACTCAGCATGAGTATTAGCATCTAGCCCTTAAAGAGAAAATCCAAAATACTGCTTGCCATGGGTAGAGAGATGGGAAGACACAGAAGCAGCCCAGAGTTGGAAAGTAGAGGCTGACTGTATGGATTCATACATCTCCTATAGGTCATTTTTGTTATTCACCTGGTTTGACTGCTCTGCGTTGCTCCATCCTGGGGGAAGTGGAGCAGTTAATAGCTTATTCACCTTTCATGTGACCCCTTCACTACCACACCTTTGAGTGACAACTACAAAAACAGTGCAGAGAATTCCCAAAGGGTGAGGGCAAATTAATCCCTTCAGAACTACACCAACCTGATACTTCATGGGTGGGTCTCTGCTAGTCTCAAAGTAAATTAATGTCTCTTCTCTTCCTCATCCACAGCACTCTCCCTTTTTGTTTACAGAGCGTGCAATCACGTGTCCCGTGTGCCCATGGTGACTGCTCTGCCTGCCCTGATTAAAATGTTGCTGCCTCAAACAGCAAGTAACAGTTGTTTTACCCTCTTAAAGACCACTCCTTTTCTCTCTTCTTCCATTCCAGTGTATAACTGGGGACAAATTGCCTACTAGTGTAAATTGGGATAGTTCCTTTAACATCAGAGTTGCTACACCAGTTTATCCCAGCAGACAGTGATGTTGCCTCACTGTTTAGCTTCCTCTATACCAATGGCTCTCAACCATTTTTTATATGAGGGTCCCTCTTCCATATTGAACCCGTCCCTTCTGTCTAGCTGGGACCGCTCTCCCATTCTATCTTAGGTACTTGTATGACCCTCATCAATGCAGTAATGGATGTTTTCCATCATCTCTGTGAGCTTTGGAAGCCTTATCCCCATTTTTGCAGATGAGGAAACAAGGCATGGCGTAGATTAAGCAACTTGCCCAAGGTCACACACTAAATCTATGTTAGAGCCAGGCATTGAACTCAGGTCTCTTGAGCTCCTATCTTCTGCCCTCTTCATATAGAGCACCTTTCCTCGGCTCCTATTTAGCATTATGGAAAGGGCAGGATGCTCATGACCCCTTGACACTTCTGGTTACAGTCTCTATGTTGAGAGATCATGAATAATAATAATAAAAAAAAAGATAAGACTATTTCTTTTTATACAGGTGCAAGGTTCCAGATGGACAATTCTGGAAACTGAAGGCTTCTATTTATCAGAGAAAAGGCAGAAGGGTAAAATTCCACACCACCAAATTCCAGCTCTGTCCTACAGATGATGACCTAGGTGGGCTAGTGGGTACGGTATACGAGATATTTAGGTAATTTGTGTCATAGCACTCTAAGAAGGACCTTTACAGCTCTGTGGTTTCAGTGCAGGCATGCACTGCCGTAGAGGGCACCGAGAAATGTAACTGCCTCTGTCCGTGTGGCTTAGGGCAGGTGGAACACCTACCCCATTATTTAGTACATTGTCATTTGTATTGCCATGTAAGATCAAAATGGCTTTCTGTCTTTTTTGTCCTGGATGCCTTTTTTCTATGTCGTCGAAGAAAATAAAACACTTGGTAGGAACTGACAATGGAGCGTGATTTGAGGGGTTGCTCTGTTTTCAAGGGCAGCGGCTAAAATAAGGAAAAGGCAATGGCCTGGTGAGCGTGCACAGTTAATGGTGTACATTTTTCTTGATCTTTATTTGTAAGTATTGTAACATTTTATCAGTTGAGATTTAGTTTTAAATCTCAGTGTAATATGTTTTGGATTTTGCGCATTGGCGTCAGGCTAAATCGATATAATAAGTGTTGCTTTGCTTTGCTAGTGGTTACATCAGACTCTATAACCCTTCCACTTTTGGCATCTAGTCTGAGAGTGTTTGTTCCTCCACACAGGCTACTCAGGAATCCTCACATGCTAAAGCTTTTGATCATGGCCAACCTAGGTGGGATTCAGATTAGTAATCTAGAGGTACAAAGAACATTAATCCCCTGAGCTGTTCTGTCATGCTGTGCCCTGGTTATTCTTCCTAATGGAAGTGGTTTAGCCTGCACCTGCTTGTTGAAGAAAAGACAATGCACCTGCCTTTGTCCCTGTGAGGGTGTGTAATCTCCACAAGAGCACCGAAAGGGCTGCAGTAGGTCAAGTGGGCCCAACGAGCCAATTAAACTGCAGATGGGGGAGGAATATAGGCTGTGTGGAGGGAGCTAATTAGAGGGAAGCTCACCTGTGAGGGAACAGGTGCGGCTTCTATAAAGCCAGGTGGCTGGAAATGGTGCAGGGAAGCTGCATGGAGGAAGCCTGCAGTCCCTCTCCCTGAGGAAAGGGAGAAGTCTGATAGGAAGGAGTCCAGGGGTGAGTGCAGTAAGGTTGGGATAAATGCAGACCGTAACTGTTCATTTCAAGGTCCTGGACTGGAACCCAACATAGAGGGTGGGCCTGAGTTCCCCTAGCAACCGCTGCAGGGTGCTGTTGCTAAGGGCAGTGGATATGAAGACTGCGGGAGTCACTGTTGAAGTAACATAGCCAGGGCGGCGGGCGTGAGGACTGCCTGACGCTGCCTGTGGAAAGAGACCTTTAAAGACCATCCCAGAAAGGAACCTGCAGAGTGACCAGTGAGTCATGAAGAGGAAGCGGCAGCTCCTGGAGTGCGAGAGGGGCTGCAGACAGAGTGATGGAGTGCAATCGCAGGAAGGGGTGTTGGCCTGGAATTCCCAGAACCACCAGGAGGAGGCATCATCTCGCAGTGAGTGGAGCCCCGCCGCCCCCACATCGCCACCTCCCACTCACATAGGGGCACGCACCCTGCTCCCAGACCCACGCTTTCTTCACAGCGCTGCACCAACCTCACATTCAAATCCAGATGAACACATCTCTCTCAACTGGCTTGGAAAAACTCATCAATTATGTTACTGATTTTGATTTTGATTTTAATCCATCAAGACCCTGGTCCAGCTGAGCAAATGCCATTGAAGTTCATGGAATTACTTGTGTGCTTGAAGCTGAGCATTTCCTTAAGTACTTTCATGGACTGTCTGTGGCCTACGTTCAGAAGGAAAAAGCAGTGTAGAAGGTGAAGGTTTAGTAGTTTGATACACTGTAAAATCCATCAGGGATAGACACACCGAGGGAGCCCAGTACAAATAGTGGAGCAGTATCCAGTGGAAATCAGTGATGCACATTCACAAGCTGCTCAAAAGGTGGGGTTTTCCAAGCTCCTGCAATACTAAACACAGCTTTCATTTCTGCGCCATGAGGACAAGCTTAATGCCACGAGGACTCCTTTTTAGGCCTCTCCTGCCCGCTTATGCCCAGCAACTCCCACTGCACGGCAATGCTCTAATTTCCAATTCCTGTGGTTAGAATGGCAATTCTACTCACTGTGGTAACCTACTAATAGCTAGTGTGTGTGTGTATAGACACACGTGCAGGGGAGGAAAAGGAAGGAGCTGAGCTTGGCTGGCTTGCAACAGCTATTGCTTTTTAAAGCACAGGTACCACGTTGTTCAGCACTCAAAGCTGCTGTCTCAACTTTTGTAAAGTCACTCTTCTTGTATTTCTGAGCAGCTGTGAATTAGGGATGGATCGCTTCTTCATCCTGTCCATGATAGCAAATAATTAAACAGACAAACTAGTGAAATGATTGTCAGAAGATCTTTAATTATGGCTTGTAAAATTACCAGATCAGTGAGTGTATGAGGGATACATGGTGGAACGCAAAATCATTTTAACCTCCAGTTTGCCAGTAGAAACCCCAACTAAAGCAAAAAGGATATAGAGTGCCAAATCCAGTCAGAAACTGTTTTCTCCTGCTCTTGGGGACAAAGCAACCCATACCAGATCTATGATCTGGTTTCATGGGAGCAATAGTTGAACCATGTTTCAACATTGTTTTGAAACATGGCAACTTCATCTAGACTAGGATCTACCATTATTCATTACATATATCTTTCACTTCCACTCTCAGCTTCTTCAATAGCTTCCAGATACACATGGGGCTGGTTTGCTAAAAGCATGATATCCTCTTTCTATTCTCACTTGGTGTCACACAGCAGAAGTGTGTGTGTACGCTAATTCAGCACTTTCATCAAGAAATAGCAACCGTAAATGGTTTTCCCAAACAAAATTTACTGTTCATTAATGGTTATTAATTGATATGTCTCACCAACTGTATTCCATTAAAGGAAATATTTAGAAATAAAAATAATTGAAATAGACATGGGTCAGAGTTAAGGTTCTTGAGATGTAATATAGTAGCACTTCATGGTTGCACATTTAGTCATTTTGCTATGGGTTTCCTAGTCATTAATGAGAATTGCTGAGGTCCTGCTGTGTTTGCAACTGTGAAATATATATATAATATATAAACAGAGAAAAAATGTCTATGCACATATATCTGCTTAATTTAGCCAAACATTTTATAACAAATTTTAGTTTCCAATGACACCGAAGTGTAGCATTGGGAAAGTATGAAGACCTTTTTTACAAGCTTACAAGGGGGAGTCAACATCAGCTTTCTAACAGGGTTTCAGTGCATCCTTAACTATGGAAAGGCTATAGAGAAACAATTAGACTATTTTAGGAATAATGGGGTAGTTGAGTCTCCCCACTGTGCATCTTATATCCATATTCTCACCAAGACATTAAATTATTTGCCATATATTTTCTCTGAATAATTCTTAGTCTGTAGCTGGCTTGCAAGATATTTGATGTGAGAAAACTATGAAAAATTAGAACTGTCATGATGGCACACATCCGATGAAGTGAGCTGTAGCTCATGAAAGCTTATGCTCAAATAAATTTGTTTGTCTTTAAGTGCCACAAGTACTCCTTTTCTTTTTTCATGATGGGATGTAATTCATGTTGTATTATAATTAATATGTATTTGTTTGCCACACCACTTAGAAGCCATAATCATGCACTAAGCCACAATTGTACTAGAAGCTGTACAATCACAGAACAGTGAAGTTTTTATTGCTTGGAAGATTCAGTGTAAATCTTAGAATCAGTTTTATGGTGTTAATATTTGTAACTGCAAATATGAAATCTGTTTTCAGTGAATATTCTTCAGTGTTTAAAAATTTATGATGAAATCCTAGCTCCCACTGAAGGAAATGGCAAAATTCTTGACTAGGGCTAGTCAAAAAAATTCTGTCAAAACTGTTTTTTATGGAAAATTGGGTCTTGGATTAAACAATTTTTCTTTCTCAGAAAATTTTGACATTTTGTCAAAATACTGAAATCCTCCATATTTCTATACAAAATGGCATGGCATTGCCTTGCCTCGTGGGAGTTCTAGTCCTGTGTGTCCATTCTCCTCCATTGGCTGGACTTTCTGTGCAGACTACATCTTCCATGATGCACCATGTTCTGTCATGTGGGTGAGGGGAGGTGGTGAGTCATAGGAGTCCTTGGCAGTGGTGTATCATGGAAGTTGTAGTCCAGCAAGCGAGTCCATCCTGTGGAGGAGAATGGGAGGGAGCATAAGGAATGTAATTCCCATGATGCACCATAGTGTTGTTTTGAATTAAAATATTTTGGGTTTTGGCCAAAAGGTTTCTTAAAAGAAACTAAATTTTCTGCAGAAAATTTTAGGGAAAAATGAAAATGTTTTTTCAGAAATTTTCTGTGGGGGAGGGAGGAATATTTTGTGATTAGCTATACTGCTGGCAGTAAACTTGTTTCTAAAATAGTTAACTCAAAAGGGGCTTTACCATAACCACAGTAAATTAATTTAAAAACCCAGATGAATTTTAGTGGAAAATCTTTTACAGTATTGATCCAGTTCCATGACCTTTGAAAATTTATTTTGCAATATTGAAGCTGTATACCCTGAGTTACTGGGCCAGATCCAGAGCTTGTTTAAACCTTTGAAGCTCCATTGCTGTCAGTTCAGATGCACTGACAAAAATCAGGTGAGACTTCTGGCCAATAGGTTTATTTTGCACTATGTTGTAAAGTGAGGACTTGTTTATATGCAAAAGTTGTACCACTTTAATTATAATGATATAGTTAAAGCAGTTGTGCAACCGTCTCATATGGATCTATTATATCAGTATAAATATGCTTATAGTGTTCTAGCTTATACAGGAGTCAGCTATACTGATTAATTATATCATTATAACTGCTTCCCCACTAGGGGATGGACTATTTCAGTAGAATATTGTAACCCTAAGGGCTTGGCTACATTTGCGAGTTACAGCACAATAAAGGAGCCCCAGGCGCACTAGCTACCTGTCCACACTGGCAAGGCAGGTAGAGCGCTCTGATTCTGCAGCTACAGCACTGCTTGTATGCCACCTTGGTGAATGGAATAATGTTTGCTGCGCCCCCGCTGGAGCGTCGCAGCACCAGTGTGAATGAGGTGCTGTTTTACTGCACTCTGATCAGCCTCCGGAAATGTCCCATAAACCCCTTAAGTCAAGTGGCCACTCTTGTCATTGTTTGGAATTGGCTGTAGGAATGTGGAAATGCTTGTTGAAAGCTCCGTTTCTGACAGCTGGCTGCTTATCTTCTCCAAGACAAAGCAATCATTACTGTGGAATGCTGTGTGTGTGTGAGAGAGAGGCAGCGGGGAGAAGGGGGTCTGCTACTATCTGAACTTACAAGACAGCATGCTGACATGCTCTCAGCCCCCCAAAAACCCACTCTCTCTCCCCCCACATAGGCACAACACACTCCCTGTCACACTCCACCTTACCACCCCATTTGAAAAGTATGTTGCAGCCACTTGCATGCTGGGATAGCTGCCCATAATGCACTGCTCCCAATGCCGCTGCAAGTGCTGCAAATGTGGCCACACCAGTGCACTTGAAGCTGTTAGTGTGGACAGACTGCAGCGCTTTCCCTACTGTGCTCTCTGAAGGCTGGTTTAACTCAAAGCGCTCTACATCTGCAAATGTAGCCATGCCCTGAGCAAAAGTATATGTAAACCAGGCCTACCTGATTTAAAAAGTGTAGGCTTTTCAGTTAAGATGTTCCTTCAGGAATGAGAAAACAAACCATTCAGCTTGAAACAGGCTGATACCTGAATCCATGGAGACAGCTCCACAGCTCTGTTCATTGTGTTTATATAGTAATTAAGGGTGGGTTCTAAAAGAACTGGAGCCTGGCATCTCTGACTGCTCTTTCCATTCAGAAACTGGGAACATGAAAGCCACATTGTTACATTTAGCCAGTGGCATTATCCTAAGTCAAAATTGTCAACTCCAGCCAGTAGGACAAGGTGGAGCTGAGAAAATGTAGACTGTTAGTTTCCACCGTCACTCACAAAAAGGGGACAGATTAGTGAATAAGTGACAGTCAAGGGTTTTTCAAAGAAAGTCCATTTTTATATGGTTTTTGGAAGGTCATTAAACAAGGGAGCTTGACACAGAGGATCTTTGCCATGAATGAATATCTTCAGAACAACTGCAACTCTTATTAGTATTGAAAGAGCCCCTCAAAGATCTGGATTAGGGGCCCAGTTGTGCTGGGTGCTGTACCAACACAAAGGAAAATGCTGTCCACCCTGCAGTGCTTGCAATCTTGTTTAAGTCATTGAGTCATTAAGTCATTAAGTCACAACAAGCAATTGTAAAGATAAGAGAGTAGTGCGGAGGGAGTGCACTCTGAATGTGACCCATTCAGGACCTACACCATGTGTCATACAATATTTGCTAAAGGGGCACTCCAAGCCTTTACTCCAGGGTTTGGGTTTTTTCTTGCTCCACAAAGAGTTAATTACAAGTGAGAAGGATGTATTTCTTTTTGGCATTACCCATTGTGTCTCAGTGCAGTGAGAGATTCCCTGTTCTCTCCCTCGTTTTCGTTTAAAATTATTAGTTCCGTCGTGTTTTCAAAGATATGGGGCTTTGGTGCAATTAAAAGATTCCGAAGTGGCCACCCAACACACCAGTAGAGCAAGATTCCAGCTTTCCATGGTAACAGCCTCATAGTTTGCCAATCCCTCTAGTCCACCCAGACAACCCTAATCCTACCTTTGCGGTCACCCTGAAAAGGCACCCAGCTCTGTTATCAGAAAAGATCTCTCTTAAGAAAATATTTACAAGAGTGTGCTTTAGGGGTTTTTTTGGTTTCTTTTTTTGGGAGTGAGCAAATGAAGGTTGGTTCCACTCAAAGCCCTAGCATCACATGTCATGGAGATGATTACAAGGATATACACAGTCTGCACTCCAGCATTTACTGCCCAACCTACATGTGGGTTGACAAGGGGATGACTTCCCTGATGAACACAGAGCTACGGTTGCTAAGGTTGACCTGATATTATTCCTTATTGCCGTGAGTTGCAAGTTCCTTGCTGTGTTTGGCAGATATCCAGAAGCATTCCTTGTTAGTTACAACATCTTTCCACACACAATGGCAGGCCTTACCTTTTCTTTTGCTCCCATGAACTTTTAAAATGTCAACATGATTCACATGGGAGGAGATGATCCTGTGCTCCCCACTGAGGGACTTTGCATTGGAATATGAATTGATGTGATGCTTAGCCAGTTGTTAATGTGCTTCATGTCTAATATCACTGTATTATTGGTTTGAAGGCAGCAAACTGGTTGGTTTGTACAAAACAAATGATTAAGAAATATGGGAGGGTTTCAGTTTATGTAATGACGTTGTCTGTTCTGGCAACCTGTATCACTGAGCCTTAAATAATTCCTCACTTCTTTTGTGAAATTGGTCCTTACCCATAAGGCCATCCTATCAGGGGACAAACACTCCTACATGTGCTATGCATGTCACTGAAAACCCAGTGGAGACAGATCTCTGTCCAAGAACACTTGCATTCTGGACATGACAAGCAAGTCATGACAAGATACAACATGTCAAGACAAGATACAACATACACAACGAAGGGAGCAGGGCAAAAAAGGATGCAGGTAACAGCTCCATGGCCACATGTTTGCCCCATGTAAGCATGCATACATCTCAGTGGTTCAAATATTTCTTTGTCAAATCTATGCCCTCCCCTCATTGAAGTAACTACAAAACCTCAGCTTCTGTAGCATCACCTAAAAAAAAAAAAGTGTTTACTCTTTAAGCAATCAGCTTCCAGAGGCATCGAGGGCTGTGTGGAAGAAGAAACAGGGTTCTTTGTGTGAGCAGATAAAAAAGAGGCATGGCAGCTGGTGTCCCTGGTAGAGCAGTAAATGGGAGGGAAACCTAAAAGGAGGCCAGGTCAGAGAAATGGGTCCAGGCTGTATGATGTAGGGGTTTGATTGCAAGGATAAGATACATGCACAGCACCATGTAGTGCCAGGGAAGTGGCTTGAAGAGGTGTGCTCTAGTTAAAGCAAGAGGCGAAAGATGATTTTGGCAGCAATATTTTCTGATGGAATGGAGGGAGGAAAAATTTGGCACAAAATGCTTCCTAGCTGTGTGCCTCAGTTTCCTCATCTGTGAAATATAAACAATATTGGTAAACCCTGACTTCTAAACCCCAAATATCAGTGTCTCTGAATTATCAGGTTTCAGAGTAGCAGCCGTGTTAGTCTGTATCCACAAATAAAACAGGAGTACTTGTGGCACCTTAGAGACTAACAAATTTATTTGAGCATAAGCTTTCGTGGGCTACAACCAACTTCACTGGATGCATGCAGTGGAAAATACAGTAGGACGATTTTATATACACAGAGAACATGAAACAATGGGTATTACCATCCACACTATAACGAGAGTGATCAGTTAAGGTGAGCTATACCAGCAGGAGAGAAACCCCCCCCCCCACCTTTTGTAGTGATAATCAAGATGGGCCAGTTCCAGCAGTTGACAAGAACATGTGAGGAACAGTGGGGGGTGGGGGGAATAAACATGGGAAAATTGTTTTACTTTGTGTAATGACACACCCACTCCCAGTCTTTATTCAAGCCTAATTTAATGGTGTCCAGTTTGCAAATTAATTCCAATTCAGCAGTCTCTCACTGGAGTCTGTTTTTGAAGTTTTTTTGTTGTAATATTGTGACTTTTAGGTCTGTAATCGAATGACCAGAGAGATTGAAGTGTTCTCCGACTGATTTTTGAATGTTATAATTCTTGACGTCTGATTTGTGTCCATTTATTCTTCCCCCCCCGCCCCCCCACTGTTCCTCACACGTTCTTGTCAACTGCTGGAAATGGCCCATCTTGATTATCACCACAAAAGGTTTTTATTTTGGGGTTGTTTTTTTTTTGTTTTCACTCTCCTGCTGGTAATAGCTCACCTTAACTGATCTCTTTCGTTATAGTGTGCATGGTATCACCCATTGTTTCATGTTCTGTGTATATAAAATCGTCCTACTGTATTTTCCACTGCATGCATCCAATGAAGTTGGTTGTAGCCCATGAAAGCTTATGCTCAAATAAATTTGTTAGTCTTTAAAGCGCCACAAGTACACCTGTTCTTTTTTCTGAATTATCAGAAATTCATATCCAGTCTTGTATCTGAAGTTCATACTGAAACCAGAAGGAATGTTTTAAGAAGGTTTTTGAACGTGCTTGAGACCTTAAAATCAGGGTTTACTTGTGCTTAACTACCTTACCAGGGTGCTGTGAGGCTAAATTAATTGTTTGTGAAGAACATTGAGGTCTTCAATGAAACCGCAAAGTACTCTTTGAAAAGTAGCAGGTTCCCCATCAGGAAGGCTGTTCCAGTGGCTAGAGTGCTATCCTGAAACTCTAAAGAAGTGGATTCAATTTCTGTTCCATCACAGACTTCCTGTGTGACCTTGGGCAAGTCACTTAATCTCTCTCTGCTTCAGTTCCCCATCTACAAAATGGGTGTGATGTGTGGCTAAATGCGTGAAAGCTTGTGAGGTGTTCAGGTATTACAGTAATGGTGGGAATATCCATGTATTAGATTAAAAACCCATAGATCACTTAGCTGTAGGTAGATTTATCAATAACTATTCAATCCACATTAAAATCACTTATTAGTGGGTGTAGGATTAGGAGTATCTGAAGGAATGAGAGATTGTGTAGGAAAAAAAATTCCAACAAACTTTAAAGCTATCAGAGGCACCCATAGAGTTGGTGAAAGACCACCCCACTCCTTTCCATTCCCTCATACCCTCTCCCACACAGTGGGAGGGGATAACCATTACACATGCTGTTTTTCAGTACAATGGTAATGTTATAGGTTAAGTGCAGCTGGAGCTTAGATCAGTTTTTATCTTTCTAAACCACCCTTACCTTCCATCATGCTCCATGAGGTTCAAATATCACAACCTGTTTTAAACAGGAGGCATTTATCAAAGAAAAGAACTACAGACTAAAGACACCAAGAGGATTCCACCCAGCTTGACTCTCAGCTTTGTCTCCTTTCTTTACCATGAACCACATCCTGTCCAGAACTCCTTGTGGCACACAGAGACATCTAGTGGCTGAATAATATACTTAAAGTAAACATATTATTATAATATAGTGCACAAACATGTGAAATACAACATCAGAGGAACACAGCTCTCTTTAAACAGATTGGCCTCCATTAGTTAAAAATTGGGATATACCTTGCAAGTCAGAAAGGTTGCCAATGCCATGATTTAAAAAAAAAAATCTGGTTCAGATGCAGATCCAAACTTTACAGCTGGCCTGGATGTATATGCAGTTGAATTTGAGGGCCTAATCCTCAACTAGTGTAAATTGTCACAAGTCTATTGAAGTCAGTGCAGTTACCTCAATTCACCCCAGAGAAAGATTTGGATCCATCAGGGTATTAAGGAAGCCATGATCCAAACTCTCCCAAATTTCAGAGAAGTTTGCCCCTGGATTCGGTTCCATAACTTTTTGGCTCAGATCCATTTCTGTTTATACACAGCAGAGATGGTGTAAAACTAAAAAGGGGAAAGAAAAAAGCATGCATCACATGTTCTTCTTTGACAGCAGAATTGCAACCTGTGAAATGATTGAAAACAACCATTGAAGCACCAATCACCTCTTGAGTAATCATCTTGGAACGATGTTGTCTAATAGATCAACTCGCTGAACAACTTTTTCAGTGGTACTTGTAAAGTTAACCAAAGAATGGACAACTGCTCTTTGGTGACTTGGCTCATTTTGTCTCTCTTAATAGACTCCGTATGTAGGGGTGATTTTCATATTATAAGTTATATTTGTGTATCTTTGACAATTTTGCTTGTATTCACTCCATTACTCCCTGTCCACCAGGACTATGCCTAGTTGAGCACCACCAGACAGCCTCCATTATCCCTGTTAATGTTCTAAGTATATTTTGCAAGTACCCATATGATGACTGCATGTCTGAGATGTTTGCATTCAGAGTCAAAACCCCAGAGATATGTGAGCAACTTCCATTGACTTCAATGGAAGCTGTGTGAATGTACATCTCCTGAGAGACATGGGCACCAGAAAATCATAGCCATATAACTGTTTGACTTCTTAGTAAGTATATTCCACTTAGGGAGCCTCGACTTTATATACACCTACAAGTCTCCCTAGATTATAGGCCACTTATGTGTATGTTCCTTTGAAACTTTTCAGGTACTGGTGTGTGGGATTTCAAAAAGCACCAAAGTGATAGAAGAGCTCTGTTGAAATACTCTTATTCTGGCAGGAGCAGAAGATATTCGGCTTAATGGGAAGGGGGGAATTAGGGGAGAGCTCCTCATTAAAAAAGCTTTAAGTTCACTGGATAGTGTAGAACAGAGATCCTCAAACTGGGAGGAAATGGAAAGGTGTCACAATCACTTTCCATACTGTTAGATGGGAAGGGGAACCACCTGGATAGATGGGAAGGGGAGCCTGGTATGGAAAAGAGGGTCCCAGAATAGCAAAAGTTGAGAACCACTGGTTAGGAGTATTAATAATGGGACAGAGCCTTTCACAGCTACGTCATTAGTTCTAATGTGGCTAAGGTAAGTGACTAAAAGTTGTTACATGCTAAAAGTTGTTGGCTGTTTCAGTGGTTTATGTGGAGAGAGTCCTGTGGCACCTGATAGACTAACAGACGTACTGGAGCGTAAGCTTTCATGGGTGAATATCCACTTCGTCGGATGCATATAGTGGAATATCCAGAGGCAGGTATAAATATAGCAAGCAAGAATCAGGCTAGGGATAACAAGGTTAGTTCAATCAGGGAGGATGAGGCACTATTCTAGCAGCTGAGATGTGAACACCAAAGGAGGAGAAGCTGCTTTTGTAGTTGGCGAGCCATTCACAGTCTTTGTTTAATCCTGAGCTGATGGTGTCAAATTTGAAAATGAACTGAAGCTCAGCAGTTTCTCTTTGAAGTCTGGTCCTGAAGTTTTTTTGGTGCAGGATGGCTACCTTAAAATCTGCTATTGTGTGTCCAGGGAGGTTGAAGTATTCTCCTACAGGTTTTTGTATATTGCCATTCCTAATATCTGATTTGTGTCCATTTATCCTTTTACATAAAGAAAAGGAGTACTTGTGGCACCTTAGAGACTAACAAATTTATTAGAGCATAAGCTTTCGTGAGCTACAGCTCACTTCATCGGATGCATTTGGTGGAAAAAACAGAGGAGAGATTTATATACACACACACAGAGAACATGAAACAATGGGTTTATCATACACACTGTAAGGAGAGTGATCACTTAAGATAAGCCATCACCCACAGCAGGGGGGGGAAAGGAGGAAAACCTTCCATGGTGACAAGCAGATAGGCTAATTCCAGCAGTTAACAAGAATATCAGAGAAACAGTGGGGGGTGGGGTGGGGGGGAGAAATACCATGGGGAAATAGTTTTACTTTGTGTAATGACTCATCCATTCCCAGTCTCTATTCAAGCCTAAGTTAATTGTATCCAGTTTGCAAATTAATTCCAATTCAGCTGTCTCTCGTTGGAGTCTGTTTTTGAAGCTTTTTTGTTGAAGTATAGCCACTCTTAGGTCTGTGATCGAGTGACCAGAGAGATTGAAGTGTTCTCCAACTGGTTTTTGAATATTATAATTCTTGACGTCTGATTTGTGTCCATTCATTCTTTTACGTAGAGACTGTCCAGTTTGGCCAATGTACATGGCAGAGGGGCATTGCTGGCACATGATGGCATATATCACATTGGTAGATGCGCAGGTGAACGAGCCTCTGATAGTGTGGCTGATGTGATTAGGCCCTATGATGGTATCCCCTGAATAGATATGTGGACAGAGTTGGCAACGGGCTTTGTTGCAAGGATAGGTTCCTGGGTTAGTGGTTCTGTTGTGTGGTGTGTGGTTGCTGGTGAATATTTGCTTCAGATTGGGGGGCTGTCTGTAAGCAAGGACTGGTCTATCTCCCAAGATCTGAGAGAGCGATGGCTCGTCCTTCAGGATAGGTTGTAGATCCTTGATGATGCGTTGGAGAGGTTTTAGTTGGGGGCTGAAGGTGATGGCTAGTGGCGTTCTGTTGTTTTCTTTGTTGGGCCTGTCCTGTAGTAGGTGACTTCTGGGTACTCTTCTGGCTCTGTCAATCTGTTTCTTCACTTCAGCAGGTGGGTATTGTAGTTGTAGGAATGCATGATAGAGATCTTGTAGGTGTTTGTCTCTGTCTGAGGGGTTGGAGCAAATGCGGTTATATCGTAGCGCTTGGCTGTAGACAATGGATCGAGTGGTATGATCTGGATGAAAGCTAGAGGCATGTAGGTAGGAATAGCGGTCAGTAGGTTTCCGATATAGGGTGGTGTTTATGTGACCATCGCTTATTAGCACCGTAGTGTCCAGGAAGTGGATCTCTTGTGTGGACTGGTCCAGGCTGAGGTTGATGGTGGGATGGAAATTGTTGAAATCATGGTGGAATTCCTCAAGAGCTTCTTTTCCATGGGTCCAGATGATGAAGATGTCATCAATGTAGCGCAAGTAGAGTAGGGGCATTAGGGGACGAGAGCTGAGGAAGCGTTGTTCTAAGTCAGCCATAAAAATGTTGGCATACTGTGGGGCCATGCGGGTACCCATCGCAGTGCCGCTGATTTGAAGGTATACATTGTCACCAAATGTGAAATAGTTATGGGTCAGGACAAAGTCACAAAGTTCTGCCACCAGGTTAGCCGTGACAGTATCGGGGATACTGTTCCTGACGGCTTGTAGTCCATTCATGTGTGGAATGTTGGTGTAGAGGCTTCTACATCCATAGTGGCTAGGATGGTGTTTTTAGGAAGATCACCAATGGACTGTAGTTTCCTCAGGAAATCGGTGGTGTCTCGAAGATAGCTGGGAGTGCTGGTAACGAAGGGCCTGAGGAGGGAGTCTACATAGCCAGACAATCCTGCTGTCAGGGTGCCAATGCCTGAGATGATGGGGCGTCCAGGATTTCCAGGTTTATGGATCTTGGGTAGCAGATAGAATACCCCAGGTCGGGGCTCCAGGGGTGTGTCTGTGCGGATTTGTTCTTGTGCTTTTTTTTTTTTTTTTTTTTTTTAAACTTAGGCTTGAATAGAGACTGGGAATGGATGAGTCATTACACAAAGTAAAACTATTTCCCCATGGTATTTCTCCCCCCCACCCCACCCCCCACTGTTCCTCTGATATTCTTGTTAACTGCTGGAATTAGCCTACCTGCTTGTCACCATGGAAGGTTTTCCTCCTTTCCCCCCCCTGCTGTGGGTGATGGCTTATCTTAAGTGATCACTCTCCTTACAGTGTGTATGATAAACCCATTGTTTCATGTTCTCTGTGTGTGTGTATATAAATCTCTCCTCTGTTTTTTCCACCAAATGCATCCGATGAAGTGAGCTGTAGCTCACGAAAGCTTATGCTCTAATAAATTTGTTAGTCTCTAAGGTGCCACAAGTACTCCTTTTCTTTTTGCGAATACAGACTAACACGGCTGCTACTCTGAAACCTGTCCTTTTACATAGGGACTGTCCAGTTTGGCCGATGTACATAGCAGAGGGGCATTGCTGGCACATGATGGCATATATTACGTTGGTGGACATGCAGGAGAATGAACCGGTGATCATGCGGCTGATCTGGTTAGGTCCTGTGATGGTGTCGCTGGTATAGGTATATGGACAGAGTTTGTATTGAGGTTTGTAGCATGGATTGGTTCCTGAGTTAGAGTTACTATCGTGCGGTGTGTAGTTGCTGGTGAGAATATGCTTCTGGTTGGCGGGTTGTCTGTGGGCGAGGACTGGCCTGCCTCCCAAGGCCTGTGAAAGTGAGGGATCGTTGTCTAGGATGGGTTGTAGATCACTGATGATGCATTGGATAGGTTTTAGCTGAGGACTGTATATGATGGCCAGTGGAGTTCTGTTGGTTTTTTTCTTGGGCTTGTCTTGCAGCAGAAGGCTTCTGGGTACATGTCTGGCTCTGTTGATCTGTTTCCTTATTTCCTGATGTGGGTATTGTAGTTTTGAGAATGCTTGGTGAAGATCTTGTTAGTGTTGGTCTTTGTCTGAGGGGTTGGAGCAAATGAGGTTGTACCTCAGTCCTTGGCTGTAGACAATGGATCATGTGGTGTGTCCGGGATGGAAGCTGGAGGCATTAAGGTAGGCATAGTGGTCGGTGGGTTTTCAGTGTAGGGTGGTGTTAATGTGACAATCACTTATTTGCACCATGGTTTCTAGGAAGTGGACCTCCAGTGTAGATTGGTCCAGGTTGAGGTTGATGGTGGGGTGGAAGCTATTGAAATCGTGGTGGAATTCTTCCAGGGTTTCCTTCCCATGTGTCCAGATGATGAAGATGTCATCAATGTAGCATAGGTAGAGAAGAGGCGTGAGTGGATGAGAGCTGAGGAAGCATTGTTCCAGGTCAGCCATAAAAATGTTGGCATATTGTGGGGCCATGCGGGTGACCATAGCGGTACCATTGGTCTGGAGGTATATATTGTCACTGAATTTGAAATAATTGTGCATGAGGATAAAGTCACATAGCTCAGCAACCAGCTGTGTTTTGGCATCATCAGGGATACTGTTCCTGTCAGCTTGTATTCCATCTGTGTGTGGGATGTTTGTGTAAAGAGCCTCTACATCCATGGGTGGCTAGGATGGTGTTTTCTGGAAGATCACCAATGCATTGTAGTTTTCTCAGGAAATCAGTGGTGTCACTGAGATAGCTGGGAGTGCTGGTGGTATAGGGTCTGAGTAGAGAGTCCACATATCTGGACAGTCCTTCAGTGAAAATGCCAATGCCCGAGACGATGGGACATCCAGGATTTCTGGGTTTGTTTATCTTGGGTGGTAGATAGAATAACCCCGGTCAGGGCTCTAAGGGTATGTTGTTTTGTTCCTGTGTTAGCGTAGGGAGTGTCCTGAGTAGATGATGCAGTTTCTTAGTGTATTCCTGCCTCTGGAAATTTCCACTACATGCATCCGATGAAGTGGATATTCACCCACGAAAGCTTATGCTCCAATACGTCTGTTAGTCTAGAAGGTGCCACAGGACTTTTTGCCGCTTTTACAGATCCAGACTAATACGGCTACTACTCTGATATGTGGAGAGAGTTGGTTCCTAACAAAGAGAGAGAGAGATCATAGAAACCACCAACACATTAACGGGTACTCCCAACAGCAAGGACAAGGGCTGAAGTGGCATGGAGGATGAACTAGTCACTAAATCCCCACCTCCAGAATATATAGGTAAGGTGCTGTGTGGGATACTCACCCAGCCATCACCTCAGCTCTTAATAGCCAGAGGATTTCAGCCTCCAGCACTGTCAAATTCGGTTACCACAAAAAACCTAATCCAGACCCTTTGGAGTCAATGGAAAGATTCCCATTGACTTCAGTGAGCTTTGAATCAAGTGCAATATTCAGAAAGAATGAAATTTATCCCTGTTAAGAGAAGCAAACCAAAGCCTATGCCCCACTGAATTCCTCATAATAGGGGGAAGTGAGACATGTGTGTTGTATAAAATTGTGCTGGCTGTCTGCATACTGGTGAATTTCACCCCAGAATATTTTTTTCAAACCATCTATTCAAATTAATACTTGCTTATTTTAAAGCAAAGAGATATTTGACCAATTTTCCCTGAAACTAAAATAAGATATAGCTTATTCAACATATAAGGCATTGATAAACAGGGCTTTTGTAAGGACAAGGTGACTCATTGCTCCTGAATGCAGAAAAAAGTGAACATATAAGCAATTACAGGGGTGTGAAATATTTTGTTCCTTAATAGCCTGACAGTTTTGACAGCTCTTAGATGATCTTCCCAAAACTCTCTTAAGCTTTCCACTTCAACATTAATTTTTATTGTACTTTTCTATTAATAAAATCATTTATAATTGGACAAAGTATATGTGATCTATAGACTGAGCTATTTAAAACAGTGCAGGAGCCTTTTCTTCCTAAGGAAAAGAAATGGTAACAATATGAAAATTACACATAACATTCCTACAGGTTTTTGTTTTTAAGTTCTGTTTTTAAAAGCGGACTGGGAAAATAGCTACTGTTTCAGTCTTTTCTATTGCTTCAAAATTTCCCATTATAAATTAGTGTTTTAGCACGGTCAGATTATTTTATTTTTAAAGGTGCATAAAAATAATCTGATACTATAAATGTGTAAAATTTGTTTTATTGAATGGTTCTTCTACAATCCAGCACATCACTAATTTGTTGGTTTTGTTTTTATTATTTATATTTCAGTAATGCCACTTAGAGGCATTATGGTCTAATGGTGGACTGAATGAAGCAGGGATACTGTGGGAAGGGGAACAAAGCATGTGATCATGTAATTATGGACTGTATCATAGTGCATACACACAAGAGGGGCAAATTAAATTTGCATGGGCAACCTTAATGGTGGTATTGCCTAACTTTTGAGCGCTTAACTTTTCAACCTTCGTGTTCTATTCAAATAGTTTTATGTGGGTAATTGTTATATTACACTAATATCTAGAGGTTGAGCTGGGGCCCAGTCTTGTTAGGTGCTGTGCGAACATAGGGTAGGAGACTGTCCTAACTCTGAAGAGCTTATAGTCTAAATAAACAAGACAGACAAAAGGTGGAACGGGAAACAAAGGCACATCTCAGGTCTATTAAACCCCGTCCAATCCACTGAACCACACTCTTACAAGTTGCCTTTTAATGCCTTTCAATCAGAGCTTTATGAAACTCCTTTTCCTCTTGGAGGTGAACTATGGTGGGGGTTATTTATTTCATATGTGTTAGACTCACTGAGGGTTAGTTTGAGTCTCAGGTCCAAAGTGATGAGTTTCTTATGGTTAATTTCCCACCAAAGTTATAACTCCATCCCCTACATTTGTGGGGTGTGAGGAGTTCACCCAAAACTCAGCAAACATTTTTCCCAAACCTCAGCTCAGATTCTCAACAGCAGAGAGAACCCAACCATCCTCAGATATGGGGGGAATTTAGATTTCGAGCCAGACTTTGAAGTTTAGGGCAGCTTTATTTGTTTGTGCTTTCAGAAAAACCTTTAGGCAAACCTGGTCAGAATTCTTGGTTTGTAACAACACCAAACAAGACTAGTTTCATCTGGGTCATGTTTCCTCCAAACTTTAGCACACATTTAGGTAAATAATTGACACTAATAGTTGCAACTTCTAAAAGTATTACTCAAAAAGAAAATTTCATTTGCAACTGTGGGCTTGATTCATCAACATCCTCGTGCCCTTTCCGGCTAGCTTGACAGGTGCAAAGGATACAGAGGGTAAACATGAGCCCCTGGGATGCAAGAGGCTCCTATGCTGGGCAGAACTGCCTCTGAAGAAGCTATGGGTGGCAGGATTGCCCCAGAGTAGGGCATAGGCCAGGGTGGGAGTACTGGATGTAAGAGGAGGTGTGGATGGGTTAGACCTGTATCCCGGTCATTGTGCACGGCTATGATGGCTCTTAAGAGCCATTGCAACAAGAGTGCAAATTCTGGGAGCCCCCAGGATTATTCTAGCATGTGTTGGAGGCTGCTCCAAACCCCATAAAGGCCTGAATAGGAGGGAGCTCAAGCCACCTCCTCCCAGTTCCTTCACTGGTACCTGCAACAGTGAAGGGAAGAATCCCATGTTCCACACAGACACATGGAATAATGGCCATACACTGCATTTTTAGCTAGAGCTTAAGAAATGTCCAGCATTGTAAGGGTTAATTGAAAAGCTTCCCCCCCCCCCCGCACTTGATGACCACTTTAAGTTTGTTAAAGTTCAGTTGAGTCCCAGGACTTTACATTTTACAGAGGTGTTTGGCAGGTCTGTTAAAGTCTATCCAGAAGGAATTTCATTACAGCTACTAGACAATAATCCACTAAAGCTGCCACACCTCTTTTGGGCTGTAAAACATTGAAGGATTAGATCAGTTGTCTTGCCTCTACTGGATTTCTGGAGAACCTGGACCAACCCTTGCAGATTGTGTTGAGTTCAAAAGGGTTAATTTTAAAAGAACCAGCATATAGAGCAAATAAAAAGATTCCAGTCAAGTTGTTAATGTAAATAATTAGGGATTTTTTTCTCTCCAATAGTTTTCATCTGTTTTTTTGTGAAAATATTACCCATGGGATTCAGAGTTGTGGTTGCCAATGCGGTGACGGTGTCTAATATACTGTATCAGCATTTGTATTGCAGTAGTGCCTAGTAGCCACAGTAATGGACCAGAACCCCATTGAGCTAGGCATTGGACAAACACAGAAGTTTGTAATTTAAGTAGTATGGAAAGCTTTACACCAGCTGGGATTATAGGCATCGTCTTGGTGGAAGAGAAGAGAAAAATCCAGTCCAGGATTTACCTGTGGTGGTCACAAGTGAAGAGTTTTAGCTAATCTGGTTTGCAATGCTGTGAGGCAGGTGTAGGGCCCTGCCATCCCATAATTCACTTTGCAGTAATTTGTTAGCTAAGTCTGACTTATCTCTTATGACTGTCTGGCACAGGTGAGGCCTGTGTCTGAGTGATGTGTATTTTGCCTGCCATTCCCCAAACACAGATTTCCTGTGACCTTCCCTCTAGGGTTTTAGTATCAGGTTCCTTCAAAGAGTCCACTTCATACCTGCACACAAAAATGCCCCATTGAGCTGTGAATATACAGCATCAAAGATATCATCAGTAGCTGCATTCAGAGCAGCCCAGTGAAGTTCAGGCTAGAAGACTATACAATTTTCTGTAAATGAGATGTTTGGAAAAATAGTTGTTTAACATCTTCAGTGACAAATAAGCAGAGAAAGCTTGATAGTTATGGGGTGATTGTGAGCAGTAATCCTGTTTACCTTTCACTTTACTCTAACCTGTATTCACCGTGGCTTGGATTCCCCCCTTTAGCACCTCATTAATAGGTTTTCACATTCTTGATATCCAGGGTGTTAATGAAAGATGTGCCTGAATTCTGGGAGTGTTTGGATCTAGATGTGATCCTGGCACTTGCTCCTGTTTCTAGAACATATTGAACCAAAAGTCCAGATCCACATCTCCCCAAGCTTTGTGAGGTTAGGATCTGGCTCCAGGTTTGCAGTTTGCATCTCAGCCCCATAATAAATAATAATTATAATTTTTAATACTAAGGAAGCTTGTGCACGGTGCTGGTTTACAGGAGATTCGGGATGTAAGATTAAACTTTTATAGCCCCTTTCCCCAACACAACGTCCACTCCATTTGTTTCCTAAATATGAAGGGTCAGTAAAATTTGTAAATGTTTTGTATTAGTGTTGACCATAGAAGGTGCTGTGCTACATAGACAGCGTTGCATACCTCTAGCTCTTCTCTGCCACTCGCAAATACGGATATGATTTTGCAGTACACTTGTAGTCCAACAGAAAGAGCCTGGCACAGTTGCTAAGTAGGTAGTATTTATCAATCTTTTGGGGGTTTTTTTGGTGCCTCTGGGGTGCAGTATTTGTGGGTTACACTCAATCCTGACAGAAAAGGAAGATTGTTTTCCCCAGTTCAATTGCTGATCTTTACTTTGTGATTAACCCTTTCCACCCTCCCCCTACCATGCATGGTATGAAATCAGCAAGCTGCAGAGGTCCCCCTTTGTCTAGCTTTGAGTTCAGGTGTGTTATATGGGTTACAAAGATTGTGAAGGCATTAGAGTTATGGTAATTTACACCAGCTGAGGATCTGGCCCATTACTTTTCTCCACCTGCATATTTAAGGAAAAAGTAAAGACAGAAGGAGGAAGTTAAACCTGGTACGTTCTAGTGATGTCCTACAGCATTTCTCGAGTCAATTAGGTGTTGTGGGAAGACTAGAATCCCTGCCCAATGATGTTTATGGATTGGAACATAAATTACCTACCACCTTCTGAGCAGCTTGGAATGCCTGCACCACTCGCTGATGTCAGTGCTGGTGCTCATGGTTAGGCCCTATGTTAGTTAAGGAGAAGAAAAATGGCCCAGTGATTAAGGTGCTAAGCTGGGACTCAGGAAACCAGGATTCAACTGCTTATTCCACCCCATCTGAGTGATCTTGGGCAAATCACTTGGGGTATGTCTCTGCTGCAATTAAACACCCATGGCTGGCATGGGTCAGCTGACCTAGGCTTGCGGGGCTGTAGAATTGCAGTGTAGACTTTCGGACTCGGGCTGGAGCCTGTGCTGGAATGTCCACACTGCAGTATTACAGACCCACAAACCCACATTAGCTGACACAGGCCAGCTGCAGGTGTTTTATTGTGATGTAAACATATCCCGAGCCTCTCTTGTCCTTCAGTCCCCTGTTTGTGAAACGTGGACAATAGCATTTCCCTACAGTACAGGAGTATTGTGAGGCTCAGTATAATAAAGTTTGTGAATAGCTCAGACATTAGTGACAGCTTTCTCCAGGCCTGGGTGGTGCTCAACCCCCTGCTCTATCCCAGGCCATGCCCCATCCCCACTCCTCCTCCTTCTTCCCAGAGCCTCCTGCATGCTGTGAAACAGCTGGTTGCAGCGGGCTGGCAGGAGGCTCTGGGAGGGAGGGCGTAGAGTTGATCATGGGGGGCCCCGCTGGTAGGTGGGAGGCACTGGAGGATAGGAGGGGAGCTGGCTGCCAGTGGGTGCTAAGTACCCACTAATTTTTTTTTCCGTAGTTGCTCTAGGGCTGGAGCACCCACAGAGTCAGCATCTATGAGCTCAGTTATTTGGTGATAGAGGCAATATTAGAACCCAAGGCCTTGTCTTCACTACTGATCTACATCGGCGCAGCTGCACTGATGTAGCCACACCGATGTAGCGCATCTAGTGAAGACATGCTATGCAGACAGGAGAGTGCTCTCCCATTGATGTCATTACTCCACTTCAAAGAGAAGCGGAAGCGATGTCCACAGGAGAGTGTCTCCCACTGACTACTGAAAGTAGACATCTTTAAGTCAATGTTACTTAAGTCGCTCGGGGGGGTGGCTTTTTCACATCCCTAAGCGACATACGTTACATTGACTTAAGCGGTATTGTAGACAAGCCCTAAGATAGATAGAAGTAAGCTGCAGAGATGAGTGAGAGTATTTTTTTTCTTCCTGCAAAAATTGTCAATATTTTGAAATATTTTCCTATCCTGATTTGGGACAAAAAGTCAATCTTGGAAATTTTCATGAACTCGAGGAAAAAAACCCCTAGTTTGGTACAATCAGAGCATTTTGTTTCAACAATTTCAAACTGTTTCATTTTGACTTTGAGCATTCCATTTTTTAAAAAAAAATCTTACTATAATTAGCTTAAATTTCTAAACAAAGTCAAATTTTTCATTTTAAAAAATGTGCAAATTTTGAACCTTTTTCTACACTTTTTGAGTTGAGAAATATGTCGAAACTAAACTGATCCTGCATGAAGTTTCAGGTTTGATGAATCAGCATTTTCTAAAACTAAAAAGGTTTTGTCAAAAAATTCCTGACCAGCTCTTTTAAAAAAATAATTTGGAAGTAAAGAGAAAATATGAAGAGAAACTAGCCCAAAGTATTATGTTACATTAAAACAATGGTATTAAGGTTTCAGGATCAAGCACTTACATGGTAGGAACTTCCAGGGTTAAGATTGCTTCTGCAAACATAGTTCTACCTCCTTGTGTGTACAAGTTATAAAACAATATTTAATTACATGATCACATACCATCTTTTCAATTGGACCTGCTACAGGTTTCTCCTATAATACTGAAAAAGAGCAACATTTGTGACCATAGACCCTCTTGACCAGCAGAGAGGTAAAATTATTTTCAGCAGTCGTCTATCTGTCTCAAGAGTGTATGTTAGGGAAATACTTATCTCACATGCATTTCTATAGCCAATGATCATGTGGAACTCAAGGGAGAAAAATTTAAGTGAGAGGTAATGGAGCAACTTGAAAATCTCATGGGGAATAAATCACCAGACCAGATGGTATTCATCTGTGAATACTTTTCAGAGTAGCAGCCGTGTTAGTCTGTATTCGCAAAAAGAAAAGGAGTACTTGTGGCACCTTAGAGACTAACAAATTTATTAGAGCATAAGCTTTCGTGAGCTACAGCTCACTTCATCGGATGCATTTGGTGGAAAAAAATACTGTACAAGATAAAATACAAAGCAGCCAAGCTGCTGATAAAATATGTAACATAGCACTAACAACCCACATTCTATTTATCTCTATAGTGTCTGAACAAAGAACAACCAACTTAGTTCTGCGTTCTGACATCCAAAGTTGACTTCATAGAGGATTTGTGGTGTTTAGATGTTGCTTGTAATTATTAGAATTGGGAGCACTGGCTGTTGGGAGTCTGAAAGGACAGGAAACGGGAAGGAGCGGGGAGGAGTTGAGAGGCTGGGAGAAAGCTACAGATGGTGCAGCAGCAGCTTGGTAAAGAAGTTTCCACTTTGAAAATAAAGTCCCGTTGAAGCTTGGTAATACCTTGCCTGGTTGATACAACATTTTGGCAATGAGGATGGGATCTTCTGCCTCTGAACCCACCTGCACCCTTTCTGCAAAGGTGAGCCTCCAATTGCTTTTACTACCTGGATCCATATGTTTGAGACTTATCTGCTTGCAATCAATGCTACAGAGATTTCTGAAGTTAGAAAGCATGCTCTGCTAATCCACTGCCTTGGAGCAGAAGGGCAGCATATATTTTACACTTTTCCCCTTGCAGATGATAAATATGAGACTGTACTCACCTCATTAAAGAATTTTTTTGTGCCAAAAGTGAATGTAGTAGCTAATAGCTACAGATTTTGCCAGTGTGAGCAGAAACCAGGGGAAACTATAATGCAGTATATTGCTTCCCTGAGGAGTCTGATTGTAATTTGTGACTTTGGGAATATGGCAGATGAGATGATTAGAGACCAGCTCATTGAGAAAACAACCATGCTTCATGTAAGAGAACACTTACTTCTAGAACCACAACTTACACTAGAAAAAAGCAATAACCCATTGCTACTCAGATTGAGTCAGCTATAGCTGAAGCCAAAATAATGAGCATGGATACAGGAGGCACAGTCCAGGCTGTGACTCCTTTGCTGAAAAGTTCACTACCACTGCAGACACACAATTGCAAGAGGAAAACTATTCAAAAACTACCGAATCAGCAAATTCAAAATACAGTAAAAGCATGTTTTCTCTGTGGATCCCCACAACACCTTGCAAGCTACACAGGGTGTCCAGCAAAAGTAGCTCAGTGCAGTCATTGCAAAAAGATTGGGCATTTTGCTAAAGTATGTCGCAGTAGCGAGTTCAATCAACAGATGCATGCAGTTACAATACCCGATGTTACTGTGCTGAGCATGGACAAAATCACTACTGCACATATTCCAGAACAGATAAAGTACACTGTAAACGTTTCTGCCATACCCTCTGGCAAGCCACACTCTATTCAGCTAATGTTGGACACTGGCTCAGCAGTATCTATATTACCTGATTCCATCTATCTGCATTATTTTAAAGATGTGCCTCTTACTGATTCCAAACTTCACTTGGTGTGCTATTTGAAAAACCATATTCCAGTACATCGCTGCCTACCAGTAATAGTTACTTTTGGTGATTGCTGTGTAACTGCAGAGTTCTACATTGTCCACAAAGGCACTCCTATTCTTGGCAGAGATTTATTGGCTGCTTTAAATCTCAGGCTAATTAATGGACAAATTGATCTTCCTCAGCAAAGCACTCTTGCGGTACACATACCAGTTTCAGCTGGGACGCAACACCAAGTTGAGGAGAAACTCGGCTGTGCTTATGGGTTTCTGCATAAAGTTAAAATGCGGAATAATGTGATGCCTACATGACAGAAGTTACGGTGCTTACCATTTTCAGTCAGGGAAGCTGTTTCAGAGGAATTTAGAAAACTTGTTCAAAAGGACATTATTGAAGAGATCAACTCCTCGGAATTGGTTTCACCTAAAGTAGTGACGCAGAAGAAGGGTGGAGGCATTCGCCTTTGTGTGGACTTAAGGGAGCCAAATAAAGCTATTGTGATTGACAGTCATCCTCTTCCTCACATAGAAGAAGTATTTGCAGAACTCCCTGGAGCAAAGATGTTTTCTACTCTTGATTTGCAGAGCGCAACCACCAGGTTATGTTGCATGAAGACAGAAGAGACCTAACAGCATTTATTACATATGAGGGACTATTTAGTTTTAAACGTGTTCCATACGGTCTCGCATCTGCCCCAAGTGCCTTTCAAAAAATGATGTCATTGATTCTGAAGAATCAACATGGAGTTCAGTGCTGTCTGGATGATATTATCGTGTTTGGAAATACTTCGGAGGAGCATGACAATAACCTGCAGTCTGCACTAAACTGCATCAGTACAGCAGGCCTCCAGCTCAATAGGTCCAAATGCAAATTTAGACAAACGGAACTCTCCTTTCTGGGGCATACAACTTCACAGGCTGGACTAAAACCTGATCCAGATCATATCCTGGCAATTTCAAATGCTGCTCCTCCAGCAGATTTGCAAACCTTACATTCCTTCTTGGGTCTTACCTCCTGGTATGCAAAATTCATTCCCAATTATGCTTCTGTCATTGAACTGTTACGGGAATTACTACAGAGAAGTTCAACCTTAGTGTGGACAACAGATGCACAAGCTAGTTTTGAAACGGTGAAAGACTTGATAGTACATAGTCCAGTACTTGCACTATTCAATCCTGCGTTGCCCACAATTGTAACTACTGATGCTTCTTATTATGGACTTGGGGCTGTTCTCACACAACTGCATGAGGACAACACAGAGAGGACTGTTGCATTTGCTTCAAGGACACTAAGTAATGCTGAGAGAAAATATTCTACAGTCAAAAAAGAACCACTTGCTTGTGTCTGGGCTACTGAAAAATGGAGAACTTACCTGTGGGGTCGCACATTCAAGTTGCGCACAGATACAGCCCTTTGATGACGTTGCTCACCGCAAAAGGACTGGGAAGAGCAGGAAACCGTATTCCTCAATGGTCTGCAAGACTACTCCCTTTCAATTATGAACTGGAATATAAGCTTGGAAACCAAAATGTGGTCGCTGATTGCCTTTCTCGCCAGCCTTTGCCTTCACCAGATGGTCCACTGGAGAATGAGGATGTAGTGGTTGCGCTTATTACAAGCACTCTCACTGCAGTTACAAGAGAACAATTTCAAGCTGCTGCTCAGTGTGTCCAATTCAACAAAAAACATGGGAATTTCTGACAAAGAGATGGCCCAGTTACCCTAAAAACCTTGACCCAGTTTTGCTGCCTTATTTTAGAGTTCGGGATGAACTTTCTTTGTTTGATGGCTGTGTGCTATGAGGTACACACTGGCGTCTTGTGCCAGAAGAATTACAGTCAAAACTCATAGACCTGCTACATGATACTCATCAAGGAATTGTCAGAACCAAACAACAACAACTGGATCTGTATTGGTGGCCAGGGATGAACTCTCAAACTGAAGCACTCGTAAAATCCTGTGTCACTTGCCAAATGCATGATAAAACAGCAGTGACATGTACCCCTCAATGACAGCCTGGTCCTCTTCCTGAATCTGCATGGGGAAAAAAGTGGCAATTGACATTGTAGAACCCTTGGATACTGCTCCAATTGACTGCCATTATGCCATCACTTTAATAGACTATTTCAGTAAATGGCTTGAGGTAGCGTTTACATTGCAAATCTCTTCTACTACAGTAATTAAGTTCCTCTCTTCAGTTTTTAGCAGGGAAGGTAACCCCAAAGAACTGGTTTGAGATAATGGTAGTCAATTTACTTCAGTGGAGTTTGAAACTTTTCTAGCACAGAGGAACATTTTACACAGAAGGTCATCCCTATATTACCCTCAAGCCAATGGAGAAATTGAATGGTTTAACAGAAGTTTGAAAGAGTTTGCAAATACCTTCACTACTAATTTCTTGCAAGCATACCAGGCTACACGACATGTCACAATGCAAAGATCACCCGCAGAGTTACTGCATGGGAAATACATGAATATTAAACTGAACATTGCTGGATTGTTAAAGACACGACCTGATGCCCCAACAGGGGATGATGTGAGAAAAACAGTTGAAGAGAACCAAGCAAAGTCTAAGGCTTTCACCAACAAGCCGTGGGGTGCTAAGGAACCAAAGTTTGAGTGTGGTTCCTTCATTAGAATACGAAAACCTGGAATTTTACATAAAGGGGACCATAAATTCACAACTCCTCTTAAAATCATAGAGAAGAAGGGACCTTACACCTATCGACTTTCTGATGGGCGGGTGGAATGCTTCTTATCTTGCATCTGCCTATGCACCAAGAGGAGATTATGCCAACACCCAGTCTGCACTGGATGACTTCACCATAGTACCAACACAACAAGACATTGCACTGGAACTGGGGCTTGAGAGATGGCCTGTCAGACCCAAATGACCACCTGTCTGGACTAGAGACTATGTTATGTAGTATCTACAGTGTTTTTAGTGTAATATTTCTGCCAACAGTACAGTGTCTTGTTTCATATTTGTTCCTGTGGTTAGAACAATGTTTATTTTAATTGGGAGAGTTTCTTAAGAGAGGAGAGAATGTGGTGTTTAGATGTTGCTTGTCATTATTAGAATTGGGAGCACTGGCTGTTGGAAGTCTGAAAGGACAAGAAACAGGAAGGAGGGGGAGGAGTTGAGAGGCTGGGAAAAAGCTACAGATGGTGCAGCAGCAGCTTGGTAAAGAGGTTTCCACTTTGAAAATAAAGTCCTGTTGAAGCTTGTTAGTACCTTGCCTGATTGATACCACAGGATTCTTTTCTAGAACCTGGCTGGGTGAAGAAAGCTCAGTTTGGTGGGGTTTTTTATTAGCAGTCGGGAGACAGCTTTAATTAATTAAGTAGGTGGGTTCTGCAACTTGTTCTAAAATGAGTCAGACTTCGATTCACTCACCTCTCCACTGGTAACTCATTTCTCTCAACCAAGTATTCTTTATCTCTAGCTCTTGTGCCTTCCCCCCTAGGTTTTATCAGCTGCCTTGTCCCAAAGGAGTGCAACTGATTGATGGAAAAGCACTCCCTGGTGTAGCTAGGTGCTGAGAAGAATCAGGAGCAAGGCCTTGAGTTGACATCAGAAGCAGATTGTGAGCCAATGATGGCTGTTCTTGGTGATAAGGCCTGCTAAGGACCTGGCTGACCAAATTCTGCATAAGCTTGGAGCTTCCCGGTAGCTTCCGTCTTCAAAGGCTAAGTAGAGTTAAAATTCAGTAACCGAGAGCATGGCCTGCAGAGTGGCCAGCTTGATGCTCATCTCTATATTAGCAGCAGGGTGATCCACAAATCAGTTGGGTTCCATCTCATTTCCAGGAGAAATATGAATAATGAACCAAGTTATGAAACATTTGTAGGTTCTAATCAGTATGTCTTCAGCAAGGCTAAAACTTGCCTCTGATTTCTTAGAATGTTTTTGAAAGAGTTGACAGAACAGATTATAAAAGAACCCAGTGAGCAAAGCAAGAGGAAATGGTGGTGTTCAGTGCTCTAAACAAGGGCTTGAAAGACCTTGGTTCACTTCCCTGCTCCACCACAAACTTTCTGTGTGAGCTTGGGCAAGTCATTTAGCCAGTCTGTGCCTCAGGTCCCCATCTCTAAACAGTACTTTCCTGCCTCATCAGGATGTTGCAAACCAGGGAATTTGCAATTTTTTCTGTCCTTTTCATTATTAGGAAAATGTAGTCCATAATAATGAATAGCTGTGCCATTGGGAGCTCTTCCAGGGCTAGTGGTTACTGCATACAGACTCTGGTCCATACGTTGCTCCTGGGGAAGTCATGGCAGCTGCATTTAGGCATCAGTGCATCTTAGGTTCCTCATGGTGCTGATGCCATGGCTCAATAAGTGGCCTTGGGCATCAGAGGGGTGCTCATGTAATAGTGTTGGGGGAGAAAGTAAGTGCATATGACTTTGAACATACGCAGAGGGAAGAGCTACTGGCTAAACGGTCAGTGTACACAGCCATTTTTCAGTAGAAAAACTTCCCTTTTAAGGGTTGTTTTTCAGTTTTATATTAAAGCAAGAGACGTTTACTTGATCTCTTGCCACTTACTTGTTCACACAGTGTGTTCTATTAGGGTATTTGGCTTTTAGAAGAGGAAAATGCCTAAAAGTAAAGTGTGCTATAATATTTATTCATAGTAATTTCATGTTTGGCAAAATTATAGTTGTTTAAAAGGTCCCAGGAACCAATGAGTAGTCGACTGCAATTATATTCATGTTTAAATTAGATTTAACTAATTAAGGAACTCTTCTTGTAGAGGGCTATAAAATGCATATTTATCTCATATTATAGGCAGTCTGTACACAGATTTTAGTCACATGTTTTAAAAGCCTATATTTTTGATTTGTAGGCCATGTTTAGCAACATAGTCATTGAATGGAGAACACATAAAAGTAATGAACATATATATAACCCAACAGATTTCAACTACCCAACTTTTTTTTTTAACTCCCTTAACCTCAGAACAGCAGGATTTTTTTTTACAGACATGATTAGAAATGAGGAAAACTTTTTGCTTACATTTTGGTGAATTGGATGTTTTTAATTTATTTTCAATGTTTTTGCATAATTTTCAATTTACCTTTAGAGTGTGTTCGTGCAAACAAAGTTTTATGCTTCTGAGTGTGGGAATCAAACATTGGGTCCACATATTAGATTCCTTTTGTGACCGAAATGTTTGATTCTGGAGGATGTGGAAGTACTATATGTCCTTCCTTCCTGTCCCCGGCCCCAGCAAATGGCTGTGGTCTGTAGCTACTCGATATGACAGGCTGTGTGAAAGATATTATGCTAATGGTAACTATGGGCCTGATCCAAAGCC
This sequence comes from Dermochelys coriacea, assembly GCF_009764565.3. NCBI lineage: Eukaryota > Metazoa > Chordata > Testudines > Dermochelyidae > Dermochelys > Dermochelys coriacea. The sequence goes on along the minus strand of NC_050078.2, from coordinate 68,190,582 downwards.
AATTGAAATCAATAGGAAGACTGACGATGTCAAAGGGCTTTGCATCAGATTGTGCATGTTAGGAATGTCCTCGGTATGTTCACTAAAAGGCAGGATAGAAGTGCAAAGTCTTAACACTACATCAAAGAATGCTCCTTTTCTCTTCATTTCGTTTACTGCTCTCATCACCATGAGCAGTTACCGCTGTCCCTTCATGGGTTAACCCCATGAAAACAGAGATTTTTAATCTGGGGGTTTTCCACTAAAGGAAAAAGCTGTGGCTCCAGTCAATCTCTGCTGCAATGCAAACAAAAATTGGATTAACTTGTTCTTTAAAATACAGTGTAATGGAATGACCATCACCCAATGCAAAGTGGTTTCAGAGTAGCAGCCGTGTTAGTCTGTATTCGCAAAAAGAAAAGGAGTACCGGTGGCACCTTAGAGACTAACAAATTTATTAGAGCATAAGCTTTCGTGAGCTACAGCTCACTTCATCGGATGCATTTGGTGGAAAAAGCAGAGGAGAGATTTATACACACACACACACACACACACACACACACACACACACACACACAGAGAACATGTTCTCTGTGTGTGTGTGTGTATGTATATAAATCTCTCCTCTGCTTTTTCCACCAAATGCATCCGATGAAGTGAGCTGTAGCTCACGAAAGCTTATGCTCTAATAAATTTGTTAGTCTCTAAGGTGCCACGGGTACTCCTTTTCTCAATGCAAAGTGATTCTTCTCCCTAGCATTTGCTTCTAATGCCAGATCAGTGTGAGAGAAGGTTTGTTGGCATAGCTACACCGGCAAACCCTCTTAGTACAGACATTGTTTGTACTGATGAAAAAGTGCATTTCATGATATAGTTTATATCAAGCCCCTGAGCAAGATAAACATTGCCAGGAAAAAGAACAGGAGTACTTGTGGCATCTTAGAGACTAACAAATTTGTTTGAGCATAAGCTTTCATGGGCTACAGCCCACTTCATCGGAGTCATAGAATGGAACATATAGTAAGAAGATGTCTATACATACAGAAAACATGAAAAAGTGGAGTAAAAGACTAATTAATTAAAATGAGTTATTATCAGCAGAAGAAAAATCTTTTGTAGTGATAATCAAGATGGCCCATTTAGACAGTTGACAATAAGGTGTGAGGATACTTAACATAGGGAAATAGATTCAATATGTGTAAAGACCCAGCCACTCCCAGTCTATTCAAACCCAAGTTAATGGTATCTAGTTTGCATATTAATTCAAGCTCAGCAGTTTCTTGTTGGAGTCTGTTTTTGAAGCTTTTCTGTTGCAAAATTGCCACCTTTAAATCTGTTACTGAGTGGCCAGAGAGGTTGAAGTGTTCTCCTACCAGTTTTTGAATGTTATGATTCCTGAAGTCAGATTTGTGTCCATTTATTCTTTTGCGTAGAGACTATCTGGTTTGGTCAATGTACATGGCAGAGGGGCATTGCTGGCACATGATGGCATATATCACATTGGTAGATGTGCAGGTGAACGAGTCCCTGATGGCGTGGCTAATGTGATTAGGTCCTATGATGGTGTCATTTGAATAAATATGTGGACAGAGTTGGCATCGGGCTTTGTTGCAAGGATAGATTCCTGGGTTAGTATTTTTGTGTGTGTGGTGTGTGGTTGCTGGAGAGTATTTGCTTCAGGTGGGGGGTCTGTCAGTAAGCAAGGACTGGTCTGTCTCCCAAGATTTGTGAGAGTGAGGGATCATTTTTCAGGATAGGTTGTAGATCTTCGATGATGTGCTGGAGAGGTTTTAGTTGGGGGCTGAAGGTGACAGCTAGTGGTGTTCTGTTATTTTTTTTGTTGGGCCTGTCCTGCAATAGGTGACTTCTGGATACTCTTCTGGCTCTGTCAATCTGTTTTTTTTCACTTCAGCAGGTGAATATTGTAGTTTTAAGACTGCTTGATAGAGATCTTGTAGCTGTTTGTCTCTGTCTGAGGGATTGGAGCAAATGCGATTGTATTGTAGAGCTTGGTGGTAGACAATGGATCATGTGGTGTGTTCTGGATGGAAGCTGGAGGCATGTAGGTAAGTATAATGGTCAGTAGGTTTCCAGTATAGGGTGGTATTTATGTGACCATCGCTTATTAGCACAGTAGTGTCCAGGAAATGAACTGCTTGTGTGGATTGGTCTAGGCTAAGGTTGATGGTGGGATAGTAATTATTGAAATCATGGTGGAATTCCTCAAGGGCTTCTTTTCCATGGGTCCAGATGATGAAGATGTCATCAATGTAGTGCAAGTAGAGTAGGGACCTTAGGAAACGAGAGCTAAGGAAGTGTTGTTCTAAGTCAACCATAAATATGTTGGCATACTGTGTGGCCATGCAGGTACCCATAGCAGGCCACTGATTTGAAGGTATATATTGTCCCCAAATGTGAAATAGTTATGAGTGAGGACAAAGTCACAAAGGTCAGCCACCAGATTTGCCGTGACATTATCGGGGATATTGTTTCTGACAGCTTGTAGTCCATCTTTGTGTGGAATGTTGGTGTAGAGGGCTTCTACATCCATAGTGTCCAGGATGGTGTTTTCAGGAAGATCACCAATGGATTGTAGTTTCCTCAGGAAGTCAGTGGTGTCTCGAAGACAGCTGGGAGTGCTGGTAGCGTAGGGCCTGAGGAGAGAGTCCACATAGCCAGACAATCCTACTGTTAGGGTGCCAATTCCTGAGATGATGGGGCATCCAGGATTTCCAGGTTTATGGATCTTGGGAAACAGATAGAATACCCCTGGTTGGGGTTGTAGGTGTGTTTCTGCACAGATCTGTTCCTGTGCTTTTTCAGGGAGTTTCTTGAGCAGATGGTGTAGTTTCTTTTGGTAATCCTCAGTGGGATCAGAGGATAATGGCCTGCAGAATGTGGAGTTAGAGAGCTGGCAGTGGTGGGATCTACTGCACCCCATGGACAGTGCTTCCTGCAATAAGTGACTGGGGAGCAATAAAATGAAGGGGATTCACGGGGATCAGGCGTGCTGGAGAGTCAGAGAGGAGCGGTTTCGGGGGGCGGAGGAGCTACGCTTAACCCTTGGGAGTGTGTGACCAGCGAGAAGGACTGTTGCAATAACAGGGTCCCCTTGGGCACAGCGGTGAGCAGTCTCAGGGGCAGAGGAGTCTGCGGCTTCACCCTGGGAGAAAGATGGTGACCTGGAGAAGGGCTGGCACAGAAGGGGTTCCTCCTGGGCACCGCAACTTGAGCACACAGGCCTGCAAGTGGCCAGCAGGAAGATGTATGCTAAGCGCCTTAGGGGGAAAATCCTGGTGGAGCTGTGCAGGCAGAGAGGGCTGCACATTGGGAGGCTCACCAAAGAACAGCTGATTGCCCAGCTGGAGGAAAAGGATCGCTCGGGTGCACCAATCCCTGCCTCTGAGGGAAGCAGCCCGGCAGATGCTGTGCGGGCCCCGGTGCCTGACCTGGCTGGAATGGGTCAGACTGCTGCCGAGGGCATCCTGAGGCCCCTCCTACCTATACCTAGGGGAAAGGCTGGGAGGAGCCCAGTGAATTCTGAGGGCACCCTGACCCCGGCAGCCAGCAGGGAATCCGCCCGGTGGACCTCCCCATCCCTGGAGCTGAGATGGGAGAGGGAGATAAAATTGAGAGTTGGAAGATCACGAAAAAGAGCGAGAGGATCATGAAAGGCAGTGTCAGCATGAGCTGGAGTTGGCAAGGCTGAGGAGCAGCGAGGCCCCAGCTGTGGTGAGTGAAGGGGGACCCAGGACTGCACGGAGCTTTGATAAGTGCATCCTGGCCCAGCGTAAGGAAGGGGAGAACATAGATGACTTCCTGAATGCTTTTGAGAACGTCTACGAGATGCACAGGGTTGATCCAGCAGACAGGCTCCAGTTTCTCACCCCCTTACTGGACCCCAAAACCGTGGCGGTGTACAGCCGAATGAAAGGGGCGGAGACCGGGGAGTATGAACTATTCAAAAAGGTCCTGCTACGTGAGTTTGGGCTGACTCCTGAGATGTACTGGAGAAGGTTCCGGAGTCAGCGTAAAGCCCCTGAGGGCACATATCTTTAACTGGCCCTCCGGATGCAGGGATATGCCCACAAGTGGGCAGATGGGGCCCAAACTAAGGAGGACCTGCTCTACCTAATCATACTGGAGCAACTGTATGAGAGGTACCCATCAGACCTGAGGCTATGGTTGGTGGACAAAAAGCCAGAGAATCTACAGCACTCAGTGTTCCCAGGAGGTCTCCCATCCAAGTACTAAACAGGCCCGACCCTGCTTAGCTTCCGAGATCAGACGAGATCGGACGTGTTCATGGTGGAAAAGCCCTTTTTTGTCAGTATAAGTGCCTTTGCTTTTTGCTGTCATAGATATATTGCAAAAAAAAACAAACAAAAATCCCCACCACCACTGCCCAAAGAGACAATACTATATCAGCAAAAGTTTCTAGTACTGACCAGGGCTAAGAAGACTGTTCTATTTAACAATATTTCAGCATTTAGAAGTGTAGCAAACAAAATTGCAGCGAAAAAAAAATTATCCCCACTTTACTCGGAATAAAAGATTGTCTTCACCCTTGAGGGGAGCAGAATCGGACGAGATATTGAGCATCAACTAGTGCAAAAGATGAGATGGGAATGTTTGTCACCAAATTGATAAAAAAATTATCTGTGTTTGACAGGTGGAATTACTGCATGGCTGAAAAAGCATCTTGCATTCTGAGATGTTTGAATTGTTTATTTTAATTTTCTACTGCATTTACAGCACTCACCAGGTAGATAACCAGCTACTTCTAAAACGTATTTAATGTTTAGAAGCACTCAATATAGTTATAAAATTTTTAAGGGCATATGAAAGTGGTATGTTAGCTATATCCAGTGAACCATAGTTTCCCCTAGAAAAACAAAAACAGCATTTTCCTTGGTAAACTGGAGTGTCTGATCCTGATTTTTGTAGATGGCACACACAGCTCCAATTGGCTGACTTACTGGCATTTGAAGGGAGACACTTTAGAGAAGAAACTAAAGAGATCAATAACCCTTATGTGATGGAGCTTTTTGTGCTCCAGGGCTTCCAAAATACTCAGTGATAAAGAACTGCTTGAGAGACCCACTGAAATTAAACAAGAGGAAAAACAGTGGAGTGGTTGAAGGAGGTTAGTCTCATTTTAGTACCTGGGACATTCATCTATTTAGGATTTGAATCAGCCAAAACTACAGGTAGTTATCACTCTGGTGTAACTCCAAGGATTACTTCATTGGAGTTATTCTTGATTTATAGAGGCATAAGCAAAAGCAGAGTCAGACCTACTGTCTCCTAGCAATGGCACAAAAATAAGAACAAACTGTTGTGGGGGTTTTTTTCCATTTATGAAAATGAGGAGTTTGGAGATTAATATATTCTCCAGTCCCTCAAGGCAGATAACTTAAAACAAGTATTGGCCTTTCATGCTCTGAAGGTTTATCGTCTCCTGGGGCCATTAAGAAAAAAATCCTTTGAGTCTCTCTCTAAATTATATCCACTGGTTCTCCTATAGCCATTAGTTTGTTCACTCTTTTAGTAAATTCTAACAACTTAGCAAAGAACAATTTTTATCTACAAAACTCATGCTAGTTTGTTCCTCTCATATTATAGTGATCAAATTTCTCTCTCTCCCTCGCCTTTCCCCCTTCCCTTTCCCCATGACCTCTGCAGCTATTTTTCCTAGTTCTGAAATGAGGGTCTGTAATTTCCTAGAAGGACCATTAGTCCCTTTTGAAAAGCTTGATGCAATGTTGGCCCCATTCTAGTCCTCCAGTATAGTAACTGCTTTTAATGATAGATTATCTACAATATTTTTATATGCAGTGTAGCTGTAGCTGTGTCGGTCCCAGCATATTAGGCCAGATTTATTATAACTTAGTTGCTGGAACTGGTCAGTCACCTCTGTATTTATACCTATGCCTCTGACTCTGCTTCACCTTCACTTATCTGTGTCTTCATGTTATTTGGGCTATATCTCCATTAGAAATATACCCAGTGTGAAGCACAGCACCCCCATGACTACATCAACTGTGGCTGAACATAATTTGGCTGTTGATAGACCTTGCCAAACTATGGTCAACACATGACTCAGAAAGTATGCTAGGATCCCTGACAAAATAAGTTATAGATCATGTTTTCTGCATCAGATGTTGAAAATTCTATAACCTTGTCTATACCACAGTGTTTAACAAAGCTTGATGCCCAAAATCAAATGCAGTTCTCCCTCAAACACAGCGCCATTGCCTGCTTCACTCATTAGCTCAAGTGCACTTGATTTCTCAGCTAACTACATTTTTACTTTGCCAGTGCTTTTACTAGGATAAAGGCAAGAGTAGCTCTTCCTCTTGTGAGCTGCAGAATGAGCTGCTTCAAGAAGAAATTGTCAGGTATCCGGGCAGTATTCATCCCAGTTTACCTATAGGCAGTTGAAGTTGTCTATTACTATTCCAACTGTTACTATTCCTATTCCAATATATTTTGTTATCCCCCGATAATACTCTGTTTTGACTTCTGTTATTCTGAGGCACTACAAACCCATTATTATACTTGTTTCCTTGATGCTTTAGGATTTGTGTCCATATTGACTGTACCATCCTGCTCTGTATCTCCATTCTCCAAACTTGTTTATTAAACTTACTCTTTGCATAGTCTTCTCCTGCATGCATTGAGACTCTGATTTTCCTTATTTAGCTGGCTGAGCATATGGAACTTGGAGCCTTTCAGGGGAAGCTGATAGGCTCTGGTTTTAACCTTTCTTTTAATCATTCGTATTCTTCACTTTGTATCACAAGGGGTCTCTCACAGCTTTGTGCTAAAACAGAAATAACAGTGGATTAATTGCTCAGCTCTTTCTTTGCAGTCAACCGTCCCACTTCACCATAGTGTATTGGTCTTTTTCAGTCACTCCAGACAATCTCTCCTATTCAACAGAATTACCTCAATAAAAATTAAATGCATTGGTAGGAACTGAACCCAAGCCTATCCTGTTGTATGTGAGAAGTCTAGTGACGCACCGATACATTTGTAGAGCAGAATAACATGATATTTTTTCTTGTAATCTTATACTTCTTTAAATGGCTGTGCACAATTGTTGCATAGATAATAAATAACAATAATATCTGTACCATAATAGCCTAATAATATAGTGCAACACCTTTTGTGTACTGAGCTTGTCTTGCTGATACAGACACCAAGACTGAGACATTTAAATGCGAAGACATGGATCCCTGAAGCTGAACATAAAATATTTATATGAAAGGATTATGGACCAATAAATTCCCGTTATAAATGTTTATAGCTGGAGGTAGCAATAAATAAATAACCTTCCAAAGTAATGTATCAATTTGCACTTATTGTACGTCGTCATCATTAGATTTTCAGGAAACGGTAATTATAGTAGGACATGGGATTAACCTCATGTTTAAAGAATGATTATCCAGTGTATCTGTGGTTGTTATGCCATCTTGACACATTAAAGACTATGAAAGATAGATATGGGAGAGGTATGGGACTGCTTCCAAGTTATTAGCATTTACATGATTAGCCTGTTCATAATGTAATCAAAGTTGTAACAAAGTAAAAAAAATTAAGTGGTAGCAGAGGTCTCCTGATACTATTACTTGAAGTTTAATAATGTAACTCATAACATTTTCACATGATCATAAGCAAGACAAAGTAAGGATCACTGAGGGTGAAATCCTGGCCCCATTGACGTTAAGGGCAAAACTCCCATTGATTTTAATGGGGATAGGATTTCACTCTCTTCTCCATTAGAGGGAGTTTCATTCTCATCTTATCCCTGCCAATTCCTTATTCTTCTAATTATTTATCGCCATCTCCATATCATCTTCCTCACTATATTGGAATCACCTGTTTTAAGGCAGGGCCTATTTTCATTTTAGCTCTTGTCTACACAAGAAACTTTCACAGGTTTAATTTAAGGTGAGTTTTTAAACCTACTTAGTTAAACTGGTATAAAACACCATGTAGATGCTCTTGTTTCAAGTTAAACCAGGCCGTCTTTGGTTTAACTTAAACTGATTCCTAATCAGCTCAAGCTAAACCAAAATAAACTACTCTTAAACTGAAACAAGTGTGTTCACACAGCTTCCCCCTCCCCCCCCCCCGTTTAACAAAATTCATCTAAAATCACACATATAAGTAACCCAGTGCAACTTTCTCATTTTGAGTTTTTACTATGCCTGGCACACCACAAGTGCTATTATGATGTAAGATAGATCCAGATAATACATATGTTACTTATTCTATCCTATTTAGCTGTCTAAATTAACCTTATTCTGTCATCTGTCTGATCGTATGTTATCTATTATTTTGGCCCCATCATTCTACGTCTCTGAGCCTCCCCCTTGAAAAATAGAAATAACTATAACATTGTCTTTCTTTCTTATAGAAGAAATAGCTTGATTAGTATTAATGCCCCTTTAGCCTGAGCAATTAACCAAATTCAGGGCCTTGCAAGATTTTCCCATTAGGATGAGCAATTGCTCATCCAAACTGGGTATGTTCTTGTCATAATCTTCTTACTTACAAAATTGTACATAAAGTCCTGTTTCCCTGAACACAGTAGAAAGACACAACAGCTGTTAGTTTCCTTGATCAGAAATCCCCAAGTCTATTCCAGCAAGCTCTTTGCCTAAGAAGCTCTGTTGCACTGCTTCTTCTTAGGGTCACGCTCACAACTGCTTCTCCTGCCTTTCTTCCTCCAATGCACACAGGCCACAATGTAATCTGAATTTGCAACCAGCGAACCCCCCCAACCCACACATCTTAGCTCTGACCAGGCAACTTAGTGCCTTGGGTTGCCTTGCGGAGTAGCCCCACAGTTCTTGCCTATTTTTACTACATAAAGGGGCTTGATTGCTCTTGTTGAGCTGGAAAGAGAGTGGTTGGCTCCCCTAGTGGCTTTATCAAAGTCTATGATTGTCCTTAGATCCAAGACCCTTCCCTGTTGGCATCCACTAGTATCTTTCAACATTATAGTATAGTATTCTTGTGTGTGTGTGTGAGTGAGAGAAAGAAATAGAAAACTGTATAGAAGGAAAGTCAGGGCAAAGAGATACATTTTTGCACACAGATCTGACAATTTTGTGACGAAGAGTCCTTCTTATTTCATGTGTCAGAAAGTTCCATTGCCTTGCTTCAGCACCTTTTAATGGTTGACAATTCCTTGGTTCTAGAGAAGGATAGCTGTCATGGGAGATTGTTTCTCCCTCCAAGATAACAATCTCTCAGGTAGCAAAGTACCTCAGTCTGGTTTACATGTTCAGCAGAAAGTAGACCACTGTAGTGAAATGGTGACCTAATGTGCTGAGAAGATAGGATGATCTGTTTTGTACCAGTTGGAGCTTTATTTCAGGGGGTGTGGCTTCAGACCTAGATAAAAATTGCAATAATAAAAGCTGGACGTCACAAATACATGAATCACAGTGACCAGGTCTGTGTCAGATGGATGGGGCTCAATCTTCAGGCCACTGGTTGATGAAAGTTGATGGGGTTTATTGCTATTTGGATATCCAGGACCACTGAGGAGTCCGAAAGAACATTGAGCTGCCAGACTAACAAAATAATCTGAGGACAGAAGCCATTTATAATGGGGGATGGTACAGGGCGGCATCTTTAACAAATATCTTGCATTTAAATGCATAAGCACTTCTGAGACGCAGTTAACTTTTCTGATACTTTTCTTGGCATAATGAACTTGGAGAGGTTTTTTTCTTTTACGAGAGAGCTAGAAACTTGCCAACTTTCCCTCTTTTGTTCTTACATTGGTGGTAATAACTACCTGACATAAATTTAGCTGGGAAGCTAAAACCAGTTGGTTTACCTTTTGGGAAAGGCAACCAGTTCACAAGCTTTGATCTGCACTCAAATGATAGATATGTCTAAGGGCGGCTGAAAATGAGAAACAGGCAAATATTTGAATGCTGTATTCCATTAAAGCCACTTTAGCAATGACTCCACCCAAGAATCTCCTAAAGAACTTTCAGACGTATTATCTAAGGAGTGGCCTTTAAATGATCAGGTGGAAGAGAATAGCAGAGTCAAGCATAAGAATAATGACATATATGACAAGAATACACAGTGATCCAAAAAACCAACAGACCCCCTTCTCCCCAAAAAAGCTCTCCTGTGAGGTTGTGGCCCTTCTTTACTGCGCTGGGAAAAGAATATTTTAATGGGAGCAGGATCATACCCTAAATGTGGCCTCTAGAAAGCAGATTGGAAGCTTGTTTTTCATTGAAGTTAATTGCAATTCTTCCAGTGACGTTAGTAGACTCATGACGGAGTCCTTGACCCCAATACATGTGAGTAGTTCATTGATATCTGTGGACTACACTTTTACTTAAAGTTAAGCACATGATTAAGTGATTTGCCAAACTGATGCCTTGGGGAGCAGCTGTATGAAGTGAGAGTGTCACTTTTATTGTGAGTCTGCATTTGGGAAACGCATCATTTCAGCCTGTAATGAAGCTGAATTTGGATAACATTGCAACAGCATACCCAGGCATATGTAAGAGTGGACACGATCAGCAAATGCTGACTAAAATTTCTCTGTTGGGAAATTTCTTGTTCCTTCAGTTAGGGAAGGGTCTTGAAGTACTTTATTAGCAAACATTGCCACCCTTAAGTCTCTGCAGCAATTTGCCCAACTGGGAGTTTAGTAGAGCTGGTAGAAAAATAATCTTTGGATAATTTATTTAATAAACTTCCTAATATTTTTTTTTTTAAAATACTTCATTTGACATAACTTTTCCAGCATTTTTTGCTACATTTTGAACTAATATTTGTATATATTTAATTTTTATTATTTACCCAGCTATAGTCTTTATGCTTAAGTCCTTGCCTGCCACATTTGAAACAAAAATAAATACATCTGCTGCTTTCCATCCTATTGGTCCCCCTGAAACCCCAACTACCCCTCACCCTATAGTTTGTTCGCTGAGTTACCCATCAACCATCATGTACACAGCACATATTCCAGGTGAAAGGGTTTATTGCTGCAGATAGAAGGAGCCTGCTTTTCTGGTGATAACTCTGAGCTGAGCATCTCGTTTATTAAAAAGATAAATCTATAAAATGTCCGAAGCTGTGCCTCTGCCCCTCATTTGTAACTCAGACAAAGATGAGTGAAGATGACTAAATTTATTTATGTAGTGGGTGGACATTGCTGTACGGCAAATGGTGATGAGTGATCCATTGTACAAGTTTGTTCATTAAATAGCTGTTCAGTAAATACAAACTGAAACACCTCCAGTACATCTGAAATACAAATACATTTATAGTTTGTCATCATGCTGGTCTATCTGCAGAGTGTGATATATGCTGGTGTTACTGTTTTAGTTACTTTTTATAGGTAAGGTTGTTGGGATAACCCTTTTAAGAGAAAGAACGAGGAGTACTTGTGGCATCTTAGAGACTAACAAATTTATTTGAGCGTAAGCTTTCATGGACTAAAACCCACTTCATCGGATGCATGGAGTGAAAAATACAGTAGAAAGATAAATAGATATAGCTATAGATATATACCCAGAGAACATGAAAAAATGGGTGTTGCCATACACAGTGTAAGGAGAGTGATCAATTAAGGTGAGAGAAAATCTACACCAAAATTTGCTTCTTATTCCATTCATTTTATCCCTTCTCCATCCTTCAGCTACAACGAACCTCCATCCTTTAGCTACAAGGAGCTGTTTCACACCTGTTGATCACAATATTCTTAGAGAGGTGCAGATGGAGATACAGTCTACTAGGTGCTCTGATTTTTGAGTATTGGGGAAATTAATACCATCAGATTAGTCCTGAATAGAGCCTGGGAGTGGTTGGGTCGTTACAAAACCTAAACTTAATTTCCCCAATACTAATTTCTCCCTCCTGTTTCTCACACCTTCTTGTCAACTGTCTGTAACGGGCCATTCTCTTACCACTTCAAAAGTTATTTTTCCTCCCTTGGTATCCTGCTGTTAATTGATTTATCTCATTAGACTAACCTCACACTTGGTAGAGCAACCCCCATCCTTTCCTGTATTTATACCTGCTCCTGTACTTTCACTTCATGCATCTGATAAAGTGGGTTCTAACCCATGAAAGCTTATGCACAAATAAATTTGTTAGTCTCTAAGGTGCCACAAGGACTCCTCGCTATTTTAACATTTAATAGATAATTGGGTCCTAGCTTATTCAGGGGTTTTAATGTGAGGACCAAAAATTAAATCCACCTTTGCTTGCAGAGGATTGATTACTGTGTGCTTCCAACTCCCCCACTTTGGAACTCTGCAGCCAGTCAAATCATTCTGTAATAAATCCACATGCTTAATAATTCTGCATAATACAGTGCCACTCCACTTAATGTAGAACTGATGTGCTACATTGTGCAAGTGGGCTCAACAGTAATAGAGATTCTAATCTCTCCTGCCATAGCAAACCCTGCAGGTCATACCTTAGTGGTAATGCATCTCAATGCATTTGTGTCCTGTATTAGCCATGAAGCTTCCAGGGTTTGCAAACAGTATAATTTATTATTTGTATTAATGTAATACCTAGCAGCCCAAATCATGGACCGGACCCCATTGTGCTAGGCAATGTGCAAACACGAAACAAAAAGACAGTCCCTGCCCCAAGGAGCTTACACTCTATAACCATCCCTAACCCATAAACTTTGGCTGACACAGATCAGCATCTTTAACAGATGCCAGAAACTCCACATATCTGAGGACTTTTTCAGCAATCGTCTTCAGGACTTCTGTTTTAAGACATTCCTTCGCATGGAGTCACAAGAAGCAAAGCAAAACTACAACAGAAAGATGAGAGATGCTTGCTGATTGGGACCTTTCACCACTAAGAGTACTGTACTTTCTGATGAACCTGTCATTGCTCTAGACAATAATGTTTTCGGGGACAAATCAGATCAATCAGAGGTCCTAATATTAATGCAATAAACTAGCTACAGGAGACCTCTATATGGAATGGTATTCACTGTAATGAATAGGGGGTATACCACAAGATTCTTATGTTCAAGCCACTCCATGGCTCAGGATATCTAAATGACTGCCTAAAGCTCCAGGATGAAGACTGTGGTTTACAACTTTGCTTCTCTGATGCAATGGAACTCTCTATAATAAGGGTAAAGCTCATCTGTGTAGGAGACAGAACTTTTATGGGGGCCAGTCTGAGATTGTGGAATTATTTTTTTCTCCTGCTGATAATAGCTCATTTTAACTAATTGGCCTCTCACAGTTTGTATGGTAACTTCCAACTTATCTGTATGTGTATATATATATATATATATATATATATATATATATATATATATATGTGTGTGTATATATATATATATATATATATATATATATATATATATTACTATATGTTCCATTCTATGCATCCGATGAAGTGGGCTGTAGCCCACGAAAGCTTATGCTCTAATAAATTTGTTAGTCTCTAAGGTGCCACAAATACTCCTGTTCTTTTTCCTCTCAGGAGGAAAGGTCCATCACTAACCTCCCCACTTTCCATTCCAACTTCACGGCACTTGACCTTGCCTTTCTCACATAAATACATAACAATACACATATTTAAAAACAAATAAAAACAAATCCTAGCAACACAAGACACTGTCCTGCACATGGTCTCTCCCTGGAGAGAGGATGATAGAACAGACATGTGATAGCTATTAGTTACGTACATTGCTTAATGTGCTAATGGAAGGTGCTTAGGCTCAGATCCTCAAAGGTATTTAGGCTCCTAACTTTCATTGATTTCAATAAAAAGAAAAGGAGTACTTGTGGCACCTTAGAGACTAACAAATTTATTAGAGCATAAGCTTTCGTGAGCTACAGCTCACTTCATGAAGCTCACGAAAGCTTATGCTCTAATAAATTTGTTAGTCTCTAAGGTGCCACAAGTACTCCTTTTCTTTTTGCGAATACAGACTAACACGGCTGCTACTCTGAAACCATTGATTTCAATGGAACTTAGGTGCTTAACTTAATTTCAGAATCTGGGCTTCAGATACTACAGAGGTGAGTGAAGCGTAAGAACCTGAATAGAATAGACTAGAAAGGTGTAAGTGGTTACTGGCTCTCAGCCTTGCATATTATGGAGAATTAAAATCTGATGCCTTTCAACCTATGGGAATCAGTTTATTTCAGGCAGATGATTAATCTCCTATATAAGGAAAGACTAAAGGCTAGAATTTTCAAAGTCTAGAGATTTTGGGTTCTGAACTTGTGTCAACTTAAAAGGGCCTAACTTTTCAGAAAATGCTGAGCACCCACCTCCTGAAACCCAGCTTTCTTCAAGCTATCTCCAGTTGAGTGCCCCAAAATGAGGCACCTCAAATCACCAGTTGCTTTTGAAAATCTTGGCCTAAACTCTTTACTCAGGTAAAATTTCTGTTAATTTTCCTGGAAGTTAAATAAGGACCCTCAGAACACAGATATATGACAAAGCAACCGTGCTAAGTACTGGAGTATTTAATTTGCAGAGCAGTTTTGAAACTTATGATCTTTCAAAAATTAGCGTTGGTTATAATTAGGGTTGGTATCCATTAAAGACACTGATCTGTGCCTGCCAAACTTGGTGAGCAAAGAATGGTTTATAGATTCTAAGCTCCTTGGGTCAGAGATTGGGTGGTGGTTGTTCTCTGTTTGCACATTGTCTAGCACAATGGGGTCCTGCTCCATACCTCGAGATATAGAATTTTGAGTAAAAAAATGACATTGTAATAGCGCCCATGGGGCCCAGTCGGTGTTGGGTCTTTATTGTACTAGAGGTTGCACACATACATAGGAAGATGCTTTTCCTGCCCAAAAGAGACAATGATTTCATCCATTGCCTTTGTAAATACGCTTCAAGTCAAGGTGGATTAGATGATTCTTTCTAATATATTTCCTGGAAAAAAAAACCTGGCAGATTTTCACTTAATTTGTCTTTCACCTTGTATCATGTCAGAGAGTCCACAGAAAAATTATTGATTGTACGCTTGTGGTTCCCCAAATGTGCTAGCAGACTTTCTGATGATCACAGTAGGAATTCATCATTTGAGCTGCACAAACTGATGGAAATATCTTCCACGAGAATGACACCCTTAATTGCTGATGTGTTAAAGGAGTTTGAAGGACGTGCATACTTTTTTATTATTTTTTTGGTGGTGTTCAGACAAGGTTTGGCACCCGTATATTTGAGCTCTAACACTGTATACAGCCAGAGAGTCACATACAGCCTATCAATGCAGTGTGGAGACAGTACACTGTATTACATTTCTGAAGTAGGAGTTTTTGTGCAGGAAAAGCGAGCAAACCCTTGAGCAAAAAGAGAGAAGACAAGCATCACCAAACAAAAAGGAATGCCGTAAAGAGTGTTATCAGAATATTTTCATTGCCTAGGTGCTAATACAAATGATGATGATCTAGACAGGAATGACTTATAGTTAGATCTCTTGTAACTATTAAACTGTTTAAATGGATTCACACATACAGAGGCAGTGGAGGCACAAGCAGTGAGTCGGGAAGAGTGGAGGCACAAGGAGCAGAGTCCGGGGCACAAGCAGTCAAACAGAGAAAAGAACTGCCTGTGAAGTCAAGAGGGGATGGAGAGGCAGAGGCCCAAGGAGGGGAGAGTGGAGGCAAGGGAAGTTCAAAGGTAGGGGGGTGACACAATGGGAGGAGAGGATTGTAAAGCACACCAATATGTAAAGGTAGGGATTTCAATCCCAAACTCAAATCCCCTGCCTTGCTATCTACAATGCCAGTACAAGTTTCAGAGTAGCAGCCGTGTTAGTCTGTATTCGCAAAAAGAAAAGGAGTACTTGTGGCACCTTAGAGACTAACAAATTTATTTGAGCATAAGCTTTCGTGAGCTACAGCTCACTTCATCGGATGCAGTATTCCTTTTCTTTTTGCGAATGCCAGTACAGTTATACTGCCCCTCATGCTGAGTTAATAATGGGGTAGAAGCCATCACTGGGTGATGCAGGAATGGAACCCATGACAGATACTAGTGCTCTGTGCTAGCATTGTGTGTGGGTAAAGGGAGATGTGCCCTGCATTTACACAGAATGCCCACTGTGATGCCAGGGCTGTAGACTAGAGTCCTCTTGATCTACACATCAGGCAGAACAAAATCTGGCCCAAGAATGTGCCTCAATCTTTAATGGCAGGAGAAGTGGGAGGATAGTTCAGTCTGCATGCTCAGTCAGGGCTTTGCTTCTTTGCTCAGCCAGTCAGCTTGGATGCCATTCCCAACTAGTGCTCAAGTTGCAAAAATAGATTTTGTGATGTGGACTCAGTTCCATTAGGAACTGAGTTGCTCATTTCACATAGGCTGCAGAACAGTCATTAGATTGCGGTTACTTTCGGGTCACTGTCCATTGCATGGGGGCTAATGACAAAGTTGTAATGCTCTAAGTCCCTTTGCCAATATTCTGAACAATCCCCTCCCTGTGGTAAATATGTATTTTCCTCTAAGACAGCTTATTTATTTTGCTTAAAATAGGTGCAAAATATTGTCCATAGTGTGTGTGTATTTTAAATGCAAATGGACTGAACTTTTTCAAAGCCACCTAAATGGGCATTAGGCATCCATATCCTTTATTTTTGCATGTTGTATGAACTATATAGCTTAGTTCACACAACAGGCTAATCTTCAATTATTACTATTTATCCATTTACAGAGTCCAAAAGTGTGGTGTATGCATTGCTATGTGCCTGTAATGCTAAGTGTGACATGCGGATTATTCAAAATTATTTTTTGAAATGACACAACACTTACATGTATGCTGAAATTAAAATAGCTTCTTTCTAGATGTTCTGATTGCAAAATCTGATTGCAAAATTCTGGATAAATTCATCGAAGCTGACTCAACAAAGCATGTCCACTTCCATACACAATAGGGAAAGTGAATCAAGTCTGTCCTGACACATTGTTGTTCTCTGAGAGTTTTTTATTCTTTTCAGCTGAGAAAAAGAGCATTCTGCGGAGCAGTTAGTAATCATCAATGTTAGAAAAATACGTTGTGCGATCTCTACATTTGGAAATATACATTGTATTGGGTCTTTCAGTATTCTGTCAGGAAGATCAATCTGACTGAATTTATTTTTCCAGTTTCATTAAACTTTGCGCGCATATAACAGTGGAACTGCTGTACTTCTCCACAGAGATTCATGTTCAAGTCAACAGGGCATGAGTCAACTAGCTTTTGGGAACCTTGTGAATATTGTTAGTCAGATAAGTCCATATCGTGTAGAAAAGAAAATCTACTTGATGATACTTTGTACACTTCACTTCTCCTCTTCATATGAACTTCAAGTGAATCAATTATAGCGTAGTAAGTAGATACGCGAAATTTGTCTCTGAAATTTGATTCAGGACTGTTTCTGTTGCACTGCTATCATTTGCTTGTTTTTTCCTGATTCACTTGTGGGATTGGGGCTTCTTTGTAGTTAGTATCAGGCAAGGTATCAATATGTGAAAGATCAGGTGTAGAGTCGACAGATAAACTGAAGTACCCAGCTGTACTTATTTCATCCACAATAGCTGAACAAACTTTGTCATTCATTAGACCAATGAGTTCATCACATATTGTTTTGGATAAGTATAATGGTTTACCTTTGCCAGCATTCCCATATTTTGAGATATGGCCTGTTAAAAATGGGTCAAACTGAGCTACAAGCTCCAACAATCCCAAAAAATTTCCATTCTGCAATGATCCAAATGTGTCATTTGATCCCCGGAAAGGCAGACCACATTCAGCTAATGTTTGAATTACAGCTATAACACGCTGCAAGACATGTTGCCAGTATTCACGCTCCCCTTTAATTTGTTCTTCCAATTTTTGTGTCAATCCAAAGCCCTGTCTTTGATTTAAATATGTCAACATTGAATCTCTCTGCTATTTTCTGAATAGTAGTGCTATTTTCATGTTGTTCAATTAAAACAGTATTCTGCCAGTCATTAAATCCATCTCCAGCAAATCGGGGTGTTGAAGGTTTATATGCAAAAAGTTTGCAAACAAAACACAGACCCTGCTGATGGTGAATACAGTAGTCATTCTCGAGTGTATTTCTCATCATTCACTTTCATGCCGAAAAATATTTTTGTGGACAATATTTTGTTTGTTTGGTAAAAGTCCGACATGATTTCTCAAATGGCCCAGTGTGGTGTTGACAGTCATTTGGTCCACGATCTATCCAGTAAGCTACATCATCGGTACTGAAATCAACCCACACACCAGGATCTTTTCTCCTATTATTTACAGCATGAGCAGGTTCAGTATCTGACACATCCACACCTTCTAGAACAATGTCTGTTTTACCACCAGGAGTAGGATGATCAGTTACAGTCTCTGACACATGCACATGTTCTGGAATGGTGTTTGTTTCACCAATAGAAGAAGGGTCAGTCTCTGAAACACCTACAGGTTTTGGAACGATGTCAGCTACTGAGAGAAGATGTTGCTTCTGATGGATTCGCTTTGAAAAATGATGTCAGCTTTGGAAGATTTTGGAAAATTTCACTAGTTTTTTGTTTCTTTTCTTCTGCCCGTTTATGTTTCTGTGCTCCACTCAGTTGGTTACATTTCATCCTGCCCCTTATCTCAGTTATCTGAACTTAAAAAAAACAAATTACACAACATACAGTGTGTGTGTGTGTGTGTGTGTGTGTGTGTGTGTGTGTGTGTGTAAGAAAAAAACGAATCAAGTACGTATAACTCAGAAGAATATATCAATAATAAAACATAAATTTATTGCAATACATGACAGGATCTGATTTCCTCGCATTATTTCGATCTACGTTAGTAGGACCCCCCCCCCGGTTTAGGTGGGGATAAGTAATAAAAAGAGAACAGAAAAATGGGGGAAGAGTCTGTAGTGGAGTGTAAGGAAGTCTAACAAAGTTCTGCTTTTCCCCATGATGACTACTTCGATACTTTTTTTGAAATATCAAGTTTAAAAAATATATATTTTGGTGTGCCCCCTGCTTTGCTGGTGCCCTAAGCATGTGCTTAGTCTACCTATTAAGGGTAATCCAGCCCCCATGTCTCAGCTGATTGCCCTAAACACTGGACCAGTAGCGTAGCTGGGAGGAGCGGGCAGCGGCCGCTTCCTCACGGAGCAGAAGTGGCGCCTTTTTAATTACTTGGCGCCTTTAAAATTTTTACTCACCCGGTGGCGCTCCGGGTCTTCGGCGGCGAGTCAGGGGGAGTGGAGATAAAAACAGGCGCCACCTGGTGGCACTCACTTCAGCAGCACTTTGGCGTCGTTCACTCGCCCCGGTGTTCGGCGGCATTGCGGTGGCTGGGGCTGGGGGCGGTCCTTCAGTGCCAAAGACCGGAGTGAGTGAAGGATCCGACGCGAAGTGCTGCTCGAGCCCCGGAGTGCTGCCTGGGGGTACCCACCCATCACCCATACCAGGAGGTGGCTCCTTTTTTTAATCTCCGCTCCCCCTGTTTTTTCCACCTGGCTACTCCACTGCACTGGACTCTTGGCTATTCTGGGGTGGGTAAGGTATGGGTTTCTCTTTTCCCTCTTCTCAAGTCTCATCTTGATATGGAACAGGAAATTTTTTTGAAATCTCAATGATTTCCTGCCCAGTTCTAGTCAAGACATGTACTGACCCTGTAAAGGGAATGAAAGAAAACCTTAAGAGGGGGAAATAAAAGGTTGTGTCTGTATCCTGTTTTTATTTCAGGACAAGGTTGTTCAGTACAAAAGCTGGAAATATCTGTGCCAAGGACACCTCTGGTTGATTGTTCTATATCTAGTTGGTCAGACCCTGCCTAGTGCTCCAAGGGAGTTGTATACATGTAGTATAGCCCCAAATTAAGGCCTTGCATCTTCCTTAGGTAATTCTAAGGCATGTGTCATCAGATTAGTTCCAATTGTTCAAGCATTTGGGGAGAGGGGAGGGAGGGGACATTATCCTTTGTATTGCTTGGCATTTGCTTACATTCTAGTTCACATTATACTATTTAATGCAAGCACTTAAAGTGAATACTGGCCAAGTGGGGGAAACACACTTTTTAATTTTAAATGAGGTTTCTCTAGAATCTCCTAACTTCATTTAAGTCAATGTTTCTGATACCATTTTGTAGAACATTTCAGAGATGGATAATGGTACGCAAGTGTTAAAGGTAAACATTATAGTTCACTACTATATCTATAGATTCTTATTATTAGCTGTATTCCTGCTTTCCAACACTGTTCCCATAGTCTGCTAACATTACACATGTTAGCCTTGTTTAAGTGCCTCTCAGACGTGTCCCGTTCATCACGGTTTGATGCCAGTGGTAGTCAAGACCATAGCCAGGGGGCTCTGTTGAATATGTGCTGCTAATTTGTCTCATCACCACACAGTCAATTTTGGTGTCCAGTGACAAATAGAACCTGAATCAACTCTTGGTCCCAAAGTCTGCTTTCCAAGCTGGAGGAGGAAACCATACTAATGCAAGAAGGTGGAATAGGATACCTTTCATGCCCAAGATTTTTGCATGAAGAAACACATGGGGGCTAGTTTGTTGGGTGCACCTGAGGAGTGCTTGATGCTTTTCCGCCTTATCCCTGGAGGTGCAGATTGCTCCATCATTGACCCCTTCACATAAAACATGTAGATTCCCACCTCATGAGGAACTTGTATTTAAAGATAGTCCTTGGGCTTGGATCTTCCACCTTGACTGAGCGTGGCCAGTGAGACCTTAGTGACACCAGCCTAAAGAAAGGGCTCTATGCAAAGACTGTCTGTCAGAATAAATGCTGTCTCTCCATAAGAAATACTTTGAATGACAGAATTCTATCCTTTAGTCTATTTGTTTCATGTTGACCTTTGAAAGGTCACCAGGAGGTGATATGTAGCTAACTGGCTGTTTGATTATGAACCATTCCAGAGAAGAGCAAGAGTATATGGTTCCCATCATGTGCTGGTGCAGAGAGCCTCAAAGCATAGCCTGGAAGGAGAGTGAATTCTTAACTCTTTTGAGCACAGTGAAGTATATTGGAACCAAATAGGTCAATGAGTTTCCAGCTGTAATGTGGCCACAAAGCCATCTGCTGACTTTTCCCTGGCAAAAAAAAAATGTTCAACTTTCTTACCAGCAGTACCATAGCCTACTGGTAGAAAGAGGAAGAGAGGTACAATGGAGGGCTGAAGGAGGTAATGGCTACTATGCAGTGTTCTGTTACAGGAACAACAAAGTACACACACATTGTATCTAGTGCTGAGAGCCAGGGAGTCAAGGAGCAGGATCCCTCAGCCTTAACCTTTCCCCGTCATTCTTCCCTGATCAACCAAAGAAGGATTTCTCTGCATCACTGCTACTTCACATTCACGAGCAGAGAGAGAAATCGGGTTCCTTGGCTCCAGGAGCACAAGCTTCTATCACTAGAGTAAAAGGAGGCTGT
Organism: Dermochelys coriacea; assembly: GCF_009764565.3. Taxonomy (NCBI): domain Eukaryota; kingdom Metazoa; phylum Chordata; order Testudines; family Dermochelyidae; genus Dermochelys; species Dermochelys coriacea. The sequence continues at coordinate 68,169,175 of NC_050078.2, read as the reverse complement.
CCTTTAGGTGGAATATAATTTGGGATTACATGCTTCCTCTGTAGGCCAAGTGAAAATCATAGATGAGGTCTGACATGCCATCCACCAGGGGGCAGTAGTGCCACATGCACACTCAGGCAGGAGCCCCTCTGCTGATAAGCAAAGCCCATCATCATGAGTCTGGCATTCGTAGGAGTTCCTAAATGATTATTTTAAAAATCTCCCATTCATTAAAAACTTGTAAGCACCTCGTTAATTCTGAGGATATGATATTTTTGGCTAGCCAGGTTGCTAAGTGTGTGGCATCAAGCTCTAATGAAGTACAAGAAATTATCTTTGTAACAGCAGTGGTGTCTCTTGAATGCAGTTCATTAGTGCTGATCAGGTGTGAAAAAATATCTTTCAAACTACAGTAGTGTCGCCTGAATTCAATTAGCACCATTACACATGTTTCAAATCATGGCTGCAGGGTGACGCATAAGGCAGGTGGCTACAATGTTAGCGCTTAATCCTGTCTGGGTGAATCATGGAAATTGCTGCAAAACAATTAAAACTTAATACAATTAAGTGGCATTAACATTCAATTAAATATTTGTTTCAATGACTGTCCAATTTCAGACTGTCCAAATTCAGACGTGAATCAAGGGGCTTTGACAGCTGCTGCCAAAACTGCTTGTTTAACTGTGTGCAAAGGAGGAACTTCCTGACCTACACATATTTAAATGGCTTTGTAAATTAGCCTTTCAAAGTGGCAAAACCACGCTTCTTACGGCTTTCCTTGGGCCTTCTCTCCGTTGCTAAAAATGGTATATTTTTGTATGTTGGGGGTGGTTAATGTGTTAACATAAACTATCCCAAAGTAAAAACAGTGGAGACCAGGTAAATTAAGCAAGGTCAATACTGTACCCCTATCTGGGGCTCACCTCACCTCAGGGTAAAACTACAGGATAATCAAAAATACCGGATTTGTATTTCTGTCCTATTCATTGTATTGTACACCACTACCAAGTCCCAGTTATTCATCTCCTCTCTAAACTAAACTAGATCCAGACTTGTCAGTCTCTATTCATGCCTTGAATAATTTTTGTCAACAGTCTCTGAACCCTTTTATATCTGCTATCTCTCTTTCAATATAGAACAACCAAAACTGAACACAGTAGTCTGGGGGGAGGAGGGATGTAGGAGTGACTTACATAATGGCATTCTAGTCTTTTCAGTATTTTTTTAGCTTACCTTTGTTTGCATATGAAGATGCTCACACCCAAAGAACACCTTCCCCAACTAGTTGTGAACAAAAACTCAATTGGGTGAATGTTTGCAAACAGTAAATAAAAAGGAACAGGAAGACATTCCAGCGAAAAAGTTTTGGGAGTTAAAATGTATATTCATCCCAATTGCCGGTTTGCAGTATTTTCATGACTCTGATAATTGGGCATACCATTTTATAGATGGTGGGCTCTGATACCCTTACTCATGTTGGCTGTACTTTACTCTATGAACAGCTGTGCTAAAATCACTGGGACTGATCGAAGTAAGATTGTGGCACTAGTATTCATGTGGAACGCTATCTGATGCTTTAGAAACAAGTAGGGGGGAGTTGGTGCTTCTCTATGCCACCATTAATCATGGATGAAAAGCTGGCTATGAATCTTTCCATTTTCAAGAGCAAACTGCAAGAACCACCATTTTTTACTTGTTCTCTTCCTCCCCCCCTTTAAAACTAAATAAATAAGTATGGGAAACAAGGCAACATCCAAGGAAATGATGCACTTGGCAGCATACATATACAGATTATTTCAGTTAATAGCAGACTGGCATCTTTACATTGTTGTTCATTGAATTTATAAGGCCAGAAGGAAACACGATTGTCATCTAATTAACCTCCTACATAACCGAGATCCTAGAAGTCATTGGGTGACCTTCTGCATTAAGCCAAATACGTGGTTGAATTAGTGCATCTCTCTCTGAAAAATATCCAATCTTCCTTTAATTTATATTGCCCATTTTTTATTTTACTTGTGTACTTTCACCATGTGTGGCATTCTATATTGGAATAACTGCACTTAAACACATTAGCTATAACAACCAAAAGAGCTATTAGAACCTGAGATTCCCGTCTCCGTATCTAAATTCAAATCCTACCCTTGGCTGATAGAATTTGTGTGCTGTGAATTTAGACATGTTTATGCTTCACCTTTCTAATGACGCAGATGTGGCAATTTACAAATGTGTTTCTCTCACTTTTTTCTTCCCTCAGTAAATAATGAACATACAAGAACAGATCTCAGCAAAGCACTTCCCTACTGCCTCTTTCAATGTAGGACGAACGCCCAAGCAGTCTGAAGTGCTGGTTATAGGTGTAGTGGGGAAGTCCCTTCTGCAAAACCCCAGGAAGCTATAGATTTGCAGCCACCAAAAAAAATTTTTATTCAAGTATGCAGTAACACAGCAGAAGAGCGAAAACCACTTTTTGCACAGTTCATTTTAACTGGAGCTGTAGTTGCTTTGCCCAGCAACTGGCGGGGGGGGGGGGGTAGAGAGGGGAATCATACTGGTAGCTAGGCAATAAAGAGAGTAGAGCAGTCATTTACTTTCAAAAGAAAGCTGCACCTTAATTTTATTTATCATTTCTATTTAGATTATAAGCTCTTTGGTCCAGCTTGTTGTTTTGTGTTCATACAGCACCTAGCACAATGGGGTCCTGTCCCATGACTGGGGGTCCTAGGTGCTATGGTAATACAATAATAATTAGTAAACATTTGATTTTTTTTCCTTCAAGTTCTGGATCTCTGTTCTAAAGTCACAGAAGGGTTCAGTTATTTGGAATGAGATATTTTTATTCCTTTTGTAACCTATGCTTACACTCTATACCTTTCTACTAGCTGGCTTACATAGAGGTTTATGAGTCTGCTACTAGTTTGACCTAACAGAAGTGGGTCTTTTAGCTCCAAGCAGTAGAGGCTCTTGCGTTTTCATCCAGAAGTCCTATGTTCAGTCTCCCAGTGCTGATGACCTACCCGTGCGTGTTGTGTTAAGCTCATCCTTTGGGTTGCCTCCTATTGCTGCAAACTTTGGAAACATCTGGATGGAATAGCCAAGCTGAGCTGTAGGGCCTGAAAAGGGAGGCCAAGCCCCATAGTGGCAGAGTAGCTGACCTTCAGCCTGATGCTGCAGTGACTCTTGTGGTTTTTGTGCCTTGTTCCAAAGAGGTCAATAGCTAAGTACTGGAGCAGATACACAGATACATAGATACTAAGGTCAGAAGGGACCATTCTGATCATCTAGTCTGACCTCCTGCACAATGCAGGCCACAGAATCTCACCCACCCACTCCTGCGAAAAACCTCACCTATGTCTGAGCTATTGAAGTCCTCAAATCGTGGTTTAAAGAATTCAAGGAGCAGAGAATCCTCTATCAAGTGACCCGTGCCCCATGCTACAAAGGAAGGCGAAAAACCTCCAGGGCCTCTTCCAATCTGCCAAACCTCTCCTCCTATGCCCCATGTCTTCTATGTGACAGCTCACAGAGATCCTCTATGGAGAACGCACAGGGTGGGCACGTGCCCTATGTAGTCTCAATAAGTTTTTCTGCCTTGTACAGCAGAAACACACTGGTGGTTCCTGGTGAAACCCTGTTCTCATTGAAGTTGGTGGCAACATTCTCAGTGGCTCTGCTGGAGTGAAGATTTCACCCTGTGCATGGGGGGACCTTTGTGGCCATGGAAGGTGAACAGGATTCATTCCTTGGTAAAGATGAAGAGCACTAGGATTAATTGTCTGGGAGGCTGGAATCCTCTGGTTAAGCCACAAAACAAGTAGAACATGAGCATCAGCAGAGCAAGCTTCTGTACAGTTCCCAGGTGGTGGTCTTTACCTGGCCTTCTACACATTTTTAATCAGAGTAGACCATCAGCCAAGAAGAAATAGCAACATCTTTTTCTTTTCTTTCTTTTCTTTTTCTTGTTTATCTGTCAAAATTTTAAAGATTCCAACCAGTTATATAGTTGATTGAAAAATGGAAAGATCATCTTGCGAAAAGTAAAATTTATTTTAAATAGGGAAATTTAAAGCATGGTCACATAGTTAATTAGCAAGAATGTATCCATGACTTTAACTCTTGCACAATTCATGCCCAATGCTGAAATCTCTAGATTCGTCTTTTAAAAAATATATGATACAATCTCTATAAATATTTCATTTTCACTAAGCACTTCATGCAGAATGTCTGAATGTAACTTGGATTTGGAATATAGCATCTGCTTTTTTAGGGGATCCTGTTGTGGTTAACGCATTAAAATCCATGTCTTTGCCAGTGCCCTATAATGGACTCACCTTTTTTATGCACAGGACAGTGAGAGTAGATGATGAAGGGACAATTCAAGCTCCATGCCTCTAGTTTGATAGGAGAATGTATTTAAAAGGTTACATCTCTTCTACCCCCTCTTTTCTCCTTTTAAAACATGGTTAAATGTTATGTGTCTTCTTTAAAGCCTCTATATCAAACATTTTATTGTATAAGGACTTGAAGAAAAATGCATTTTGACTCTCTAAACATTGCCTTTGGATTACTAAAGATTTGGGACTATGGATTGACAAACAACTAATTTTTGGATACCCATCCCTCTCAAACCAACACGAGATCTGCACTGATTCTAGTATGAAATTTATAAGTTGGGTTACATGGTTTTCAGAGGACAGGCGCTCAGTGGTATCTGAAAAAAAGACCCCTCTTGGGTGTCTCATGTTAGGCACCCAAAATCTTGGACTTCAGCAATATTTCACTTCCTACTCTTATAATCAGAGTAATTGTTTTTCTGTATATTTTGCTTCTTCCTTTTCCCCCATTACATTTCTTTTTCTTCTCTCTCTCTCATTTTCTTTTTCCTAGACTCCTCCAAATCACCCTTATGGCATTTCTCCCTCTGTCCTCTTTTAGTTTCAGCTAGATGTTTTCATAGTTATTTTTCATAGCACTCATGTCATGATGGCAATTCCTGCTGGTTATGAATTCAGTGACTTCCTCTTGAAATGACCTTGCTTAACTTCCTTATTGGGTGTGGGTTCAATGGCAGATTGCTCAAGGACCCACATACCTAGGCAACAGCAAGATCCCAAATTGTTTCCAGCAGAAAATGCTTCATGTGGAATAATGACCAAGCAAAATGAGAAGGTATATCATGGTGGGATCACTGCAGAATTCAATTGGGGAAGCAGAGAAAAAAGAACCATTCATAGAGCCACTTGTGAATGCTGCAAATTGAGCAGCTATGCAGAACTGCCAAATCTCACTCCAGGGCTGGGCCTCTGAGGTTCTGAGCATCCCTTGAAAGTGAATGCCTTGAACTCCAGTTGGCATGAGCAGGATCAAAATTAGGTCCTCAGTTTGAAGGCTGTTCTTATTGGACAGCATCTCACTTTGTGCTGTAGGAGTTTGCAAGGTGATTCAACTAGTCAGGGAGGACTTTGCACAGTTAGTCATAATGTTGTAAATCTCACTCACCTAAATTGTCTTAAGTTCCCAGTCTGCTCTTTGGCTGAAGGCTCTGGGCCAGGTTCCCTGATCTACATAAGTGCACTGCAAAGATGAGCTTAACATGGATGAAGATACCACGGGAGAATTTCCTCTGTGTGCGGAACGTTCTCCTGGCATGAAGTTGAGCCAACAGCCCCATGCCATCCTGAAGCCCCAGCATGGGGAGGGCAGGGGGAGGGAATGGGTCAGGGTGGTGTTCATACTAATTTAGATGGAATGAATAAGTGCCAAAGGTGTTAACATAACCCTGGGACTGTCTGACATTAAACTGTGTTAAACAAGGTTCATCATTTGGTACACAGAGACTTTAGCTTGCTTAGTGCTATGTCAAACACACTGTTAAAAATCCTTTTACCTTTTTTTATGAATGATACAGAAAAAAAGAAAAAGCAGGTAAAACATTTGAAATGTAAAATATTAAGTAAGGCTTTTACTTTAACAACATTTCTTATTCCCTTTCCCTTTAGCTGAGAGAGTTTTAGAAGGAAAAAAACTCGTCTGACAGTTTTTAGAGGGTATTAAAGATGGTATTAACTAGTTATTTTTTGGGGAGAGTGGGTAAAGGAGAAGAAATTAGTTGAGGTGAGCTGAAGTTGCTGCTGCTGCTGTTGAAGTCTGATCCCATTTCATACAAGTAGTATTTGGGATACAGTTGAAGCTGGTAGTGGGGATGATGCCATCTGGATCCCTCTTTTTAGCCCAGTCAGTCAGGACAACTCACAGGATCAGGAGGATGAAAGCCTGGGGGCCCACAAAACGATAGGGGTGGCAGCCATGATGATGAAGCTTGCTCCAGTAGTCTCTGTTCTTCCACATTTTCTCTCCAAAGTCTCTTTCTTTAAGGATCCGAAAAGGGAATGATGGGTGGAATAGTCCATCCTCTTGTTAGTTTATCCACCAATTAGGCCTAGTTTCTGACACACCAATTTTGGTTCACTGATTTTTCTGGCCCCACAGATTCTTGTTTACCAAACGTGATCTTAACACAGTCCTTGAATTATATCAATAGGCCTTTCTGTAAACTAATCCAGTCTTTCTGTCTCCCTTCCATACATTTCCCCACCAACATTTGTTGTTATCAGTCATAGAATCATAGGACTGGAAGAGACCTCGAGAGGTCAGCTAGTCCTGTCCCCTGCACTCAGGACAGGACTAAATATTATCTAGACCATCCCTGACAGGTGTTTGTCTAACCTGCTCTTAAAAATCTCCAGTGATGAGATTCCACAACCTCCCTAGGCAATTTATTCCAGTGCTTAACCACCCTGACAGGAAGTTTTTCCTAATGTCCAACCTAAACATCCCTTGCGACAATTTAAGCCCATTGCTTCTTGTCCTATCCTCAGAGGTTAAGGGGAACTATTATTCTCCCTCCTCCTTGTAACACTCTTTTATGTACTTGAAAATTGCTATCATGTCCCCTCTCAGTCTACTCTTTTCCAGACTAAACAAATCCAGTTGTTTCAATCTTCCCTCATAGGTCATGTTTTCTAGACCTTCAATCATTTTTGTTGCTCTTCTCTGGACTTTCTCCAATTTCTCCACATCTTTCCTGAAATGTGGCACCCAGTACTGGACACAATACTCCAGCTGAGGCCTAATCAGCGTGTAGTAGAGAAGAATGACTTCTCGTGTCTTACAACACTCCTGCTAATACATCCCAGAATGATATTCACTTTTTTGGCAACAGTGTTACACTCATCAGATGCATCCAATGAAGTGGGTATTCACCCACGAAAGCTTATGCTCCAATATGTGTTAGTTTATAAGGTGCCACAGGACTCTTTGCCAGTGTTACACTATTGACTCATATTTAGCTTATGATCCACTATGACCCCCAGATCCCTTTCCACAGTACTCCTTCCTAGGCAGTCATTTCCCATTCTGTAAGTGTGCAACTGATTGTTCCTTCCTAAATGGAGTACTTTGCATTGTCCTTGTTGAATTTCATCCTATTTACTTTGGACCATTTCTTCAGTTTGTCCAGATCATTTTGAATTTTAATCCTATCCTTCAAAGCACTTGCAACCCCTCCCAGCTTGGTATTGTCTGCAGACTTTATAAGTGTGCTCTCTATGCCATTATCTAAATTACTGATGAAGATATTGAACACAACCAGACCAAGAATCGATCCCTACGGGACCCCACTTATTATGCCCTTCCAGCATGATTGTGAACCACTGATTACTACTCTCTGTGAACTGTTTTCCAACTAGTTTTGCACCCACCTTTTAATAATAGCTCCACCTAGGTTGCATTTCTCTAGTTTATGAGAAGGTCATGGGAGACAGTATCAAAAGCTTGTACTAAAGTCAAGTCTTATCAACTTTTACATACTTTTTACAGTTGAGTTCACAATTGGAGTAAATCTGTAAGCCTGGTTATGACAACAGTTAGAAAAAAGTATGGGAGAGCATAGCTCTGCTTTGTCTGATCCTCCAGTGGCATAAGGTCCTACAGGGCGTAAATTAGAGCTGCCTCCCTGCAGGTGTAACTGGCACTGGGTGGTTTAAGATTTGCTTAGTTTCTGTGATAATTTGGCCTTACTAATATTACAAAATTACCCCTCTCCTGAAAGGTTTTTAGGAAGTAGACTTAAAAGTTGTTCCAGGAAATGTGGCCAGCCACTTCCAGACTGTGTTGATTGGGTTTAACTTTTTAAGTTGTTGCTAAAAACCAAAGTTGATTGTTACAGGAGTGCTGTGTAAAAGAGATGTCTGCATATATGTAAATAGGCCAGATGCCAGTAGCGGGTGCTCAAGAATATGTGGCACAGTTCCTGGGTTTTGTAGGACCAATAAAATTTGTTGGTTGCACTGCAAATGGCTTCCTTTGTGCAACTCTTGACATTGATCTTGAGAATGTTTTCTCACTGAACCTTCTGCTCTTCGTCCATGTGCTAATTTCTTCTATGTATTGGACCACCTTGGTGATGAGACAAACTCTAAAAAAAAGTAAGAGAGGTTGTAGCAATCATATGAATGATAAAGAGATGTTTGAAGAGATGGACTTCAAGAAGGGACGTGAAGGAAAAGAATCAAGAACATGTGCTGCAGATATTTGCAAGTACACAAGATAGCAAAACCGAGATCACCAAACACAGTGTAGGAAATGAAAGGAGGGATAAAGTAAAGGAGTGGGGGAAAATGTAATGAGTAAAGGGGGAGTGGCTTGGGAAGTATCTGGAATGGCCAGGTGTATCATGGCATAAATACTTACAAAGTTAAAAATCCATTTGAAATAGTTTTAAGTTTTACATTGGGGTAGTAAAACAAAGGTCAATGAAAGCTCTTGTTTTACCACGAAAACAATAGGACATGTGTTATTGAGCCATCTGAACCAGCAGAACATCCCAAAGCAATAGGCTGTCTCCTGAATAATCTCTATCCTGGCATTCATCCTTCTAATGTTCCAGAAAGGCCTGACTTCCTCATATCCCAGCTCTGATTGTCCTTGTCAAACTATTCACTCCTTTGCACAGAGGTTTCAGAGGCAAACATGCAAATATAGGAAGGTCAAGACCTAGAATTCTGACCTGTGGGGTAAAAACACAATCATTTAGGCAGCCCTAGTCAACTGCATTTTATAAAGGAGAAAGCCATGAGTTTTTTGTGAAGTTTTCTTCATTTTGGGCTGGTGAAGGTCCCACTGAATGGGACTATCCATATCTGCAGAATCAGGACTTTAAAATTTGAATTAAGAATCATGGGGTGAAATTCTATGGCCTGTGTTATGCAGGCACTCAGATGATCATAATTGCCCTTTCTGGCCTTGTAATCTAATAATTTATTTAATGACATAGTTGGTGCTTCTTAAGTAAATACAGGACTGAGTCCCTAGTCTAGGGAGCTTTCAGTTTAGGACGTGGTCCTACAAGCCATCATGGGCTTGATCCAAACCCAGTGAAGTCAACTGGAAGAACTTCATTGACTTCAGTGGGCTTCGGATCAGACTCTTATCAGTAGCCCTACTCAGTGAGTAGCCCACTACTCAAGTGAATAAGGTTGCATGCGCAGGATCAGGCATCTGAACAAGCATGTCTGTGTAATCACATTTTGGGCTTAGAGAGATGCACGGGCCGGGTTAAAGGAGAGGTTCTTTCTTGACTCTTGACAGGAAGAAAGAGTGAGGGAGCTCGGATTTATTGCTGCTGGATTGTTTGTGAGGCTGCATCATTTAGAAATCCAGATAAATCAATAAAAAGTTTGGCTCATGTTGGATTCAAAATATAGGCCTTATTTTCTCATTGAAATAATGGGAGTTGAAAGCATTGGCAAGAGGCACTTGACACCCTGCTGAAATAGGCCCTAATCATCCATTTTAAGGTCCAAAATCAGAAAGATCCTTAAGCCTGTGCCTAACTTGAAACACATGAATTCAATTTGGGGCCATTCTTATGCCTAAAGTTAGGCCGGTGCTTAAGTACTTTACTGAATCTGGGCTATAACTCTGAGGAGACATTAATGTATCGCATTTCTGTGGGTGAAGATCACACAGGTGCCTCAGGGAGGACAAAAAGAGAGAGAAAATATCATGTGCTGATGATAACTGTTGCAACAGAGAGTTCAGTAAATTACAAGAAGCTGGTATCAGATTCCAAGGGCAGGTGGAATTTCTGGATTAAGAGTAAAAGAAAATCAAATAGTAACCCAAAAGTGATAACATTCGCTTGAGTCTGTAGGTGGCTTTTTATGGATTTATCTGTTATCTGCTAGAAAAAAAATATGTTTCTCTTTGAGGTACTGTATTATACTGACAGTTATACAATCGGTATCTATGACCTGACAAAACTGAGAGAGATTTTCCCCCATGACAACTCTTTCAATAGACAGCTGTATGTTGCTCTATACAAGACTGTTGTTTCTTGTAACTATATTGGCAATATAATTAAACAGGCTTCAGGGAGTTTGTGATGGGGTGTCTACCCCACACAGGACTGGAAGAGGTTAAGATGGTGAGGCAGGACTATTAACTCCACATGCTGCTCCTGGGCTGGAGGAAGTGCCAGCGAGCAGGGAATTGATTACAAGCAGGCTCAGTTGGGCAGGAACAGTCGGGGCCTATAAAGCCAGGAAGCTGGAAACAGGGGCTGCTGCTGGGAAAGGGCCGTCACTCCCTGGGACAGGGAGGCATGTCTAGAGAGGTGTAGGCTGCAGTCCCTCCCTGGGAAGAGGGAGAAGGGTTTGGAGGCAGTACCCCGAGAACAAGGAGGGGAACCAGGAGTTGTAGGAAGCAGACCACATGCTCCTTGCAATTTCTTTCCCAGAGGCCCCCTGGCTATGGGGAGCGAGGATGCCACATAGGTCCTAGTGCCTGCAGAGGAGTCCCCTACACAGATCTGTGCTCTGGGGCAGCTGATGAGACGGGCAGCTTAGCTCACCCGCATCGCCCTCAGTGAAGCAGTCCCTGCTTCATCTGCTGTCGCTGCTGCTCTCCCAGCATCAGGTCCTTGGCTGTGCCCCACCAATGGCTGAACAGTTGAGCTGAGCCAGTATTCAGGGATGTAACAGGGTGGCTTGCCTGATGCACTGGAGAGCTTGGAACTAAGCCAGCCTTGGTGACAGGATGGGCTCCACCTGAGAGAAATCAGGTGATCCTAATACAAAAGGAGCAGGCAGTTGCAGTGAAGAGGGAAGCCCAAGAAGGTGCAGCTAGAGCTGTACACACTGTGGAGAGCAAGAAGAGTCCTGCAGGGCTGGAGCTCAAGAAACAGGAAAGAGGTGAGGAAATCTCTTCAGGTGGGGAGCCCTAGGAGAGACCCTGTCCAGGCAGGGGAGAGACTGCAACGGCCCAGCTGCAAAGGCCTCTAGAGAAGGACAAACTCCGGGCAGGAGGCGTGGGGAAGCAGAAGGTTCCTCAGGGAGGTGGCAGCTGTGTTCAGCTGAAACTAGTATGAAGACTGAGTTCACGTCCCATTTTTAAAAGACGTTGTGAGATAGTGGACTACTGGGTGCAGAGACACTGAAGTGGGGTTGAGAGGCCTACAGGGTCAACACATATCTGAGGACTGAACCCCGGGAGGGGATTGTTTAAACTATCTGTGAACTGAGTGAATTCCAAACGGAGCCTGAGAAGGGGGAAAACAGAGGCACTTGAGAGGCACTCAGCATAACCCTCCAAGAGCCACCAGGCACTTGAGGTGGCTGGCCATGTTACAAGGGAGGAGTGACTTGCTGTTGGCACAGGACAGAAGCACATCACTACACCTCCCAGAGGAATTATGGCTTCTTTAGCACCCGGCCCTCCATGGGAATGTTCCTGGGCCAGCACCACTACACCCTATCTCTTTCAATATAGTCTGTGTCCATGTGGCACAAGCTAGCCCTGAATATTCAGAAGCAAGATATAGAGTAATCATTTAGATTTCTCTGCTTTATGGAATCTATCTAGGTGTTTATGCTGTGCCCATCACTGTGGTATGGAGAGGTACGTATGTCTGAACCATGATGATAGAAGTAATTTTTTTCAAGGAAAGTGTACAAAGTGATGGTATGTCCTAGTTTTTCATAAAACATCTTTCAGGACATCTGGAATATCCTGGTTTTTAATTGAATCCATCAAAATGTAGTAGCTTTATACCTGCAGGGTGTTTGTTTTTTTTTTAATAGTCTATTGCTATAGAATAGAATTTGCTATGTGTTTACCAATAGTTCAATGGAACAAGTGTTCAGTGCTACGAACAGTGTTTGGAGTGAAAAGTGGAATGAATGGAGATGCTATCAAAGCTGTTCTTCTGTACAAAGTGAATGTTAGTGACCCTGTTCAGTATTTCATGCATTCAGACAGTTACAGAGGGGATATCTCCAGTCCACGAATAGACCTGTGTCCACCGTTGAGTTACAAACTGGCTGTAGCATCACCAGTGCAGATCTTGTACAGATCTTTTCTGTGTATTTTGCAATCCTAAGATGTTTTTGCCACAAAATTACCCCACTTCTGGATTTTCAAAATATGGTCACTTTGTATGACTAGACCTAGAAAAATGGTTAGTAATGAAAACATACTGGTGACTTGTTAAGGGGAAGGGTTTTTAATATCTTCCTAAAATGTAATTGTTGCTTGCAATCAAATCACTGATTGATTTTACTTTAGTCACAAATTCCTTCTGTGGCATTCATGTTCCATTACACACATTCAGCAGGAACCAGTCATGCTTTCAAAGATTTGCACAGAAGATATTCCTGAACTTCAAAGTATGGATCAAAGTATTAACTTCCCCAACTAGAGAAGATTCAGATCAAGGGTTTGTTTTAGACCCATCTCTGATTTGCTTGGGATATAGCCATAAACCACCTACACGTGAACAATTGAATGGCAGGATGTAGATTCCTTGTAGAAAATTAACAGAATATATGGGTCTGTTAGAGGCCCCAATTCAGGAAAGCACTTACACATGGGCATATGCCCTGTTGACTTCCAGGGTGCTTGAAGTTAAGTACATGTTTTAAGTGCTTTCCTAAGTTATGCTGGTTCAGGTTAGCAACATGGCTTTCAACCATGCAAACCAGGGCTGGCTTACAGGTGAGAGCGGAAAGCATGTGAAACTTGGCGGTTTCAAATGGTTTTCATCTGATCACAGGTGGTATAGTTTCGCTCACATGTGAAACTCAAAGCAAAACTGAAAAAAGACTTGGCACTAGACCTCGTGAACTGAAACTTCTGAAAGTGGCACGTCTCTTTATTCTCCCTTCTCCGAGCATAGTTAACTGCCATTAACATTCATAAACTTCATTATCTTAAATCATTTGAGGGCAACATTCTCAATAACATAGCTAAGGAAATGGAAAGAAAAACATAAATCTGCCCCATTATTGCTGATCAACCAAATTACATGTGGTGTTGCTGTTATTCCACCCATATGCCACTGAGATCATTAGAATGTTCAAGCATGATTGGTGTGCTTTATGGGCCACAGGTAGAACAGTGAATGGCATGCAAGGGATTAAAGTAAGGTAACAATACTGAGATTCCACGAACAAATTCTAAGCTAAAACAAAAAAGTGAGTCTCTAATTTGCCTCGTGGTGTTGTCTGCGGTTGAAAACCTCCTGAACTTTATCCTAAATAGAGTTGCTCCTTTTTGACCTGAGAGGCTAGTCATATTTCAGGCCCTGGGGATGTTCCACTTGGAAGTAGACATTGATGCAATCTTGCTTATTTACAAGGCATGCATAAAGTCTGGCATCTCCAAATGCGGGAGGAACCAAAATCAAGGGATCGCTTCTTTGGTTACAGCCCCAATTCTCTTTGGTCAGCACCAGACTCCCTCTCCACTCTTTCCAGGGTCACACTCACACTGTGCTCACAGGCTACTTGGTTTTCTTGCTGTTTGCTTCTGCAGCTCTCTGTTCCTTTCCCTCCGCTGCTGCCCCACCCATGCCACAGATTATACTTGACAAAACCCCTCTGCCCACTCAGTGCAAACTCCTGGATGGGTTCACAACCCCCTTTTGTCCTAAGGGGAGTGAGGGCTTCTGATTAACTCAATCTGACAGATATGTTAATTGAAGCATCCACATCCAATCTCAATGAGGTTTGTAAGGCTAGCAGTCACCAGTACCTTTCAGCATAACCTTCCATATTTACAACAATATCCAGGTACAATGGGGCATGCTAAAAGTAGAGGGTTTTTTTTATTTTAATTGTTAACTTCCTTATATTTGTGTGTTTAAACAACTGTACTCAGATTTTGTGCACACATCTGTGTGTCTAAAATGCACACTTGTTTGAGCAACTGGGCATTTGTGGGCACAACCCAAGGAGCAAGGTGTGCAGGGATACAGGTTATGCATACATTACTTTTTTTTACATTCACACCTTTAAGCCTCATTTTGATAACTTGGCTTCATATAATGCAAATTGTTTGGAGCCCTGTAGATTCAAATCTGTTCTCAGTTTTAGCATGGAAGATGAATACAACATTTTGATTCTCAAGCGCCTACTTGCATTGAGAAGTGACAAGTTATGTCAATTTCCCCAATGATTATTTGCAACTGTGTACCATCTTTTGATACTATTTATTATGCATTTGTGTGTGTGTGTGTGTGTGTGTGTGTGTGTGTGAGAGAGAGAGAGAGAGAGAGAGAGAGAAAGGGGGCTGAGGTTGAGTTGAGAGTTCATTCTGCTGCCTCCCAACAGAGTCTAATATTTGATGAGAATCCTACAGTAGTCTGTTTAATGGAGTGGTTTGGGCTGGAAGACACCAACTTTTCACCTCTGGAGTACCAAATACCAGTCTTGTCCTAGTTCGCAAATTAAAACCAGAGCATAGCAAACACTGAAGTTTGTTGTGGCTGCTAGTGTGACATAAAATCTGGCCTGAGGAACAGCTGTGTCTCCTCAATTTGCCAATCTGGGGTGCCTTTTGCACTGCTTCTCTGTGAGAGCAACCACTCTTGGCCTTGCTTTCACACAACCTCTAGCATGTAAATTACTCCCAGCTGAGTTATGAGTGCTTCTAGCCACTCCTGAACTGTATTGCAGAGTGGCACCAGTAAATTCCCAGTCCCAAACTTGTCCCCAGAAATGTGCGTCTTGTACTGCCCAGTTCTGTCCTTCTGTATAGTACAAGCGCATAGAAAGTCTGTCATTTTATTAATAGAAAATGATATGCACAAACCCTGTTATCTCAAATGAAGTTTCCCAAATACTTCAATCCAAGACACATGGGTTTAGATAAAACCAATAAAACAAATTTATTAACTACAGAAAGATAAATTTTAAGTGATTACAAGTCATGAGGCATACAATTAAGAATTGGTTACAAAGAATTAGTTGAGGTATTAGTTTGCATTTTGACTTATCAAGCTAAGTGAATTCAAAGCAAAGATTTCTCTCACCATATGCTTACGGTAGTCTCGCTGAATCTTTCAGCCAAGATCCCCAGCCCCCAGTTTAATGATGTTCCTTTGTCTTTCAAACATGGTGATGCCACGAGGGGGGAGAGGAGATTTGAGGCCTCTGTTCCTCATTTTTATATCTTTTCCTCTCTTTGACAATCATCTCCCTGGGATTCAGGCAAGAGCCAGTCTTTTTACACGGGATGTACATTTCTCACTTACACCCTTCTTCCTGCCAAAGAATGGCTGCTAAACCAGGCGATAGTTCATTTGATTTTGTTGACACCTGGCTGAGGCATCAGTTTATCTTTGTCTCTGAGGAACTGGTTTGTGCCTGCTTGTCCAAACTTGGAGCATGTCTCAGCCATGTCATACAGTAGAGTCTTATAACTTTACATACAATGTTGCTACACACATTTTATCAGTACAGTAATGATCAGCAAAGTGAGTTTTCAAATGATGCCTCATAGATATACTTTTACAAAACTGTGATAAATCTTGTACAAAGGATGGAACGTGAGGGTACAGACTGTCACACCTAACCAAGCATATTTTCTGCTTGTTTTAATTTCAGCAAACTCAGATGACTAAGAAGAATGCCCCACAGCCTATTATCCTTCTTAAATCCTCTACAGTCTTGCTGCTGATGTCTGGGGGCAGGCAGGGAAAGGGGTTGATGGCCTAACTACCCTTCACTCTTTGTCCCAGAATAAAGTCACTGTTTCCCTCCACTGTACCTAGTAAGGTTTTTAGGGGGGCTACTAGGTCTGGGCTGTTTTAACACTTCCTTCAAGTCCATTTCCAAAGTCTTTGGGAAAACATAGCACCTGATCTAGAGCCCACTGAAGTCATGGAAAAACTCCCATTCATTGCAGTGGGCTTTGGATTGGGCCCATATCCCTTCAAATTCAAAAAGCTTCACTTTTTCTGTCTTATTTGCCTCTGCATTTTCAGGTGTCAAGTGAGCCATGAAGATGACACCAGGAGCCTGAGATTTGCAGTGTTTCCAACCCAGTGAAAAGCAGAATGTGTAAGAAATCTTGTTCCTGTGGGCTTTTCGGCAGAGTTTCTAGGCCAAAGATGTGCAGGTACGTTTGAATACATTTTGAGGCAGCTTGCGTGAAGGCTACTGTCTCTAATCGCATTCTTCCTTTCAGGCAAAAATATTTTCACCTCAGAGACGTGATATTTCTGACACTAATGCAATCCTATTAGGGGTGAGGTTTTCCAGTTCTGTCACCTTGCCCAAGGGCTGTTCACTCTTAAGCATTGTTGAAGGGTGTGAAATCTCCCCAGCAAATTGTCCTTTGAACATATGGGGCCAAGATTTCCAAAATACTATTCATGTATTGCAGTAGTACCTAGGCACCCTAGTGTAGGATCAGGACCACATTGTGCTTGGTGCTGTACAGACAAAAAAAACAGACTGTCCCAGCCCTAAAGAATTTACACTCTGAGTGGAAGATAAGAGATGACAGATGGATACAAACAGATAAGATGAGCACAAGGAGCCAAAATAGCTCAGCTCCAATTTAGGCACAAAACTAAACACACATTCAAAAAAATCCCTCATCATGTTGGCTGTTGAGATCGCTTGAAAATCTGGCCAAAAGTCACCCTGGGAGCAGCTAAGAGCTGAGGACCCTTGAAAATATGGCCCATCCTGCAGGAAGTTTAAAAAGGAGGAAAGGTCATGTTCATTTACAAGAAAACCAGGGGGTAAAAATGACACATCTGCTCCATCTTGTGGCAAGCACTATAACTGCATATGCTTCCTAATAATTCTGAACAAGTATCAGGAATCCTGATAAGCCAAAGTTTTCTGAACCTGAATATCTGATCTCAAGTCTGGAATGGAGATTACCTTTCTTAGTGTGGCTGGTTTGTATTGGTGACACACATTAGCTTTCAAGTCAATTTCATGATCTATCACAAGATACTCTGTCAAATAACACAAGTGAGTTGACACGAAGAGAATTAATTAGTTATTTGTATTTCCATAGCACCTAAGAGCTCTAGTCATGGACCAAGGCCCCATTGTGTTAGGTGCTATACAAACACAGAATAAAAAGACTCTTTTTCCTGAAGAGTTTACAATCTAAGTTAAAGGTCAGGTAGGCAATTTTCCATTGCATCTTTTCTCAACAGGAATTACCATTTCAACTCAATGAATTGTTTTCATTTTTCATCTGAAAACCAGAAACTGAAAGCTTTCAGTTTTCCATGAAAGTAGACATTTCCATGGAAAAGAGACTCCAATCTCCAATTAGTTCTACTGAATTACAGATCACAATGGGATTTGAAAATATGTACACAAATAATTGTTTCCTCCTCTCATTATTTTAATAGAAGTAACATTTAAATACAGCTAATAGATAATTATTATAAATTGTAAATTACAGAATCTAAGGATCCCTTGATCAGCTGAAGATTTAAGGCCCGAAACTCGGTTTAGATTTCCATTCAGTCCAAGTGATCATAATTATAAAATCTTATATTAATGTAACACCTTTACATTAATAAGATCCCAAAGTGTAACTATGGGCTAGGTTTACTATGGGTTTTCATTTTCTTCCACAGATCTAATTCAGAATGCAGGGTCTCTGGTGGAAGTAAGTCCACCATGGATGAGGGTAGGCTGAAGTGGCAAAAACAGCCAGTGCTACTGGAGGGCTTGGGGCCATAAAGGGTAGTATAGCCCAATCCTTGTTAAAATTCTTAAAGCTCTTGAGCCACTCTGGCAGAATTGTGTTTTGTATTATGAGCATGAAAAATTCATCGTTTTGCCAAATTTTGGAAATTTGGCAGTGTTGAGTTTTACTTTGAGTTGGGTCAAACCTGCAGTTCAGCACAAAACTTGCTGGGTTGGGGCATAATCTGAGGCACATGAAAACTTTGCATGAAAACCTGTGAAACCAGATCCTACAATTTCACATGGTCTTGGGGTTTCTTCTGCCATCTATGTTGCCCACGGTCACACAGGAAGTCTGCAAATCCATTAACCTCTGTGTGTAGGATTTTGCAAAAGTATCTAAGGCAGATAGTCAACAGAACTTGTGCTCCTAACTGCTGTTGGTAGCTTTGAATCTTCCATGCCTTGGCTAAACCATCAGTAAGTTGTAGCAATGCCTACCTTTAGGTGTGCTATTTATTTGGTAGAACCCAAGATTGCAGTAGGCACTGCACAGAATTCTGAGGCAAAGATGTAATACTTTTAAGTAAAGAGAGGTCATGTGGCAGAGTAAATAAGGGCACAGGACATGGAGACAGGAGCCATGAGTTCTACAACTCTGCCACTGACTGGCATTGTGACCTTGGTAAACTTAGCAAGATTCAAAAAAGGACTGGATGTTTATATGACTATAAAGAATAGCCATCATTAAAATAGTTAATGTAAACGTACGCTTTGGAAGAAATATTAATCCTTATGCTTCCAGGTTTAAAACATCTACTGCAGTTTTTCTTGTAGCCTCTTCTGAAGCATGTGACACTGACCACTTTCAGAGACAAGATGGTGGACTAGGTGGATCAAGAGTCTGATCCAGTATGGCAATTCCTATGTTCCTAAGACATAGTCCTGCCCCAGAATAGCTGACTGCATGAGGCCCTGATGTTCCGGCAAGCTGATCCATGGAGGTGAATCCCTGCCCCTCTGCTGAGCCCCATTATAGTAAGCAAACATTTTAAGTGATCAAATTTTAATAGTGAAAAATTAATGTTCTTTCCTGGAAACCATGGGAAACTGAAGTCAAGCTGAGAAATACCACCATTTACCCAGCATTCTTGTGAGCCTGTGAAGAAAATGACGCACTGTGGTTTCGCACAATTTGTAAAATCTACCCCTCTTTTTCATGTGGGAACTTGGGGTCCAGTGCTGATCTGACTGAAGTCAATGGCAGTTTTGAGTGTGACTAGAGTCTTAACTTGATCCAAGAAGACCAGCAACCTAAACCACTGATTCAGAAAGGGGGGAATTATTGCCTGTTCTGTACTTTCTAAGGACTTGCATGAAGAACTATTGAAAATAAAGGAGTTTGTCAATGGAGGGCAGGCATCGTCTATAAATAAATTATTTCTCAGCCATCAACTGTACACTGGATGGCTCCTTTGTGGAGTGGCACAAAGGAGTTTTAGCCCAACTTGGACAATAATCCTGATCTAATTGGGTGATCACCTGTGCTGAAAAAGAATAGAGCTCTTGGGCTGACTCTGTACATATGATTACATTCAACCATTTAAGATCCACATTGTAGGGCTGTTGGAACCATTTTTAATGCAAAGGGGTTTTGACTCAATAAATATTTTTCACAAAAAGTGTCTGCATTCTGCAGAAGACTTCAACTGTTCATCAAGAACCGCTAAGGCCCAATATATTTCAGTCATAAACCCAAATCTTTTAATTTGGAAATGCTGCCATGGTGCCTCATGGGAGTTGTAGTTTAGTCCTCACTTTCTTCTATGGGCCAACCTCCCCAGCTGGACTTTGTCTCCCATCATGCACCACAGCCAGGGACTACCTTGATGCATGGCCTCCCTTTTACAAGAGGGAAGACTGTGGTGCATCATGGGAGATGTAGCCAACCACGGAGCTCAGCCTATATAAATTGGGAAGCATGAAGCACCTGAGCTATACCTTTTTCATCTTCAAACTTCAGGAATGTGAATTTGAATTTCTGCCAAAAATTTACACTTTTTGAAGGGGAGAAATTTTTTCCTACGAGCTCTACTCAATGTGTGCTTGAGGTGAGGACAGACGTCCTGTATGATCCCTTCCACAGGTTTTCCCAAGCATTCATAAGGAATTTACTGCTGCAAATCCCTTACCATGATGAAAAGTCCTATAGAGTTTAATAAATGATAACCTTTTTTAGGGTTTTAAACCCACCCTATAGAATTAAATGGAAAATACTGCTATAAAATTCTATAGGATGAGTCAAAAACTATAGACGGGAGTATCTTCCCCCTCCCCCGTCTCTTAGAATAATTGTTTTTAGAGTCTTCTTATTAAATTCTATAGGACTTTCCCATAAGGGTTGTTAAGTCTCATGAAGCTAACGTTGCGTTACTTTAAGCTGTAAGCCATTGCTTCCAAGAGAATCACTGGCTCTTGGTACTGAACTCTAGAGATGGCCATTTGAACCACTGTGATAGCTACCGACGTGGAGGGACATTCAGCCTCTTTCATCTAATTAATTTAAATATTGGCTTGAGAGTAGTTTGCATAATATTGTGTAAAGGAAGTATAGTAAATGAAGGGTTAATTGTGTTGTATTCTCTTTCATGTCACTAGACAGGAAACCCAGCTGCTGATGAATCAGGAAACTACGATTCATAATGGAAACACTTTTTTAGTTAGAAGAATCTGATTCTCCATATCCTCACCATGCCCACACGTTAACAGTAAAACCTTTTCAATGAAATTGGAAAGGAGAGTAGGGTTGCTCTTAGTCACCGTTACTTCTATGACTGTGGGTGGTGGCAGTGGTGGGTGCTAAGTGTGATTGTGTCCATGCAGTGTAGAGATCAAAGTCACTGTGGTGTCATCACCCACAACAGGTGAAGGGCCAACCACGATCTCTCCAACAGCTTTGTGTTCTGTGAAAGGTTCATATGTTCCAGTGGAAATCTGTGACTACTTGCTCTTTAGAACACAGCTGCAGCAGGAATAAGTAATTGAATGCAAACCAGCAAACATAATGCCATGCATTGCAGCCAACATGTGGCTTGTGATCTAACAAAGGCATGGAGGTGAATAACACTACACAACATAGCTCTGAATGTATATAGAAGACAGAGCAGTGGAAAATGTACTTAATTGAAAGTGGCCTTTAAAATGTTTTTCAAGTTGCAAACACTGATACTTTTGATTATTTTAATATAATAGGTGGAGCAAACTCTTTCTGCACCCTGTGGATTACTCAGTATTTCATCTTGCAAAAAGCAAACTGTTTTCTAGATGCTGCTTGTGCCACTAGAAATGTTTAATTAAAGCACAAAACCATGTTGATTTTGGAGTAGTTACAACTGGCGTGAGACAGCATCAACTAAGACATTGCTTACACTTAAATATTTCAGTCTCTCTACAGCAACATCCAGCACCATTTAAACATATTTTTGCTTCATGGATGACTTAAAATAAAAAATAATAATAGGAGAAGGTGTTTGTTACTCTGCATCATTCCCAGAGTGCCCTCTTCTGGCGCTGTGCAGGCTTGCAGCCATACAGCCTCATTTCCCCAGCTTTCTTCCTCTTACAGTTCTACCCCTCCGGGGGCATTCAAAGTCCAAAACTAATATAAAACAACATGAACTCTTCCCCTCCCTTCAGGAGGTCTGCTAGACCCCAGTCTTTCCCAGTCCCTGGCCCAACCCAGCCTTCTGCCTCAGAGTGAGAGCTTCACGTCTGTTCCCCCTGCCTGCTCTTACCAACTGAGCCAACTGATCTTCTTTTGTAAGATCCTGCCTGGAGCTTGCTTCCTGCTCTGGGTGTCTTAATCTGAGCTAGATGGGACCTCAGTAGCCCATTAACCTCTTTCTGCAGTGTGGAGTCTTGTGTGACTCACTGCACTGGTACAGACCCCTATAATTAGGTTGTCTTACACATTCCTTTATCATTTTTTTTCTAATCTTTTTTCTTACGCCTCCATTGTTTGCAGCAGGCCTTTGATATTTGGCTAGCAAATAGCTCTCAGACTACAGAAGCATCTTTTCCTTGTCCCATGAAATTCCATTCAGCTTTTGCTGAGATATAGACTGTTAATTGCAATTTCCCTTCTCTCACTAGTATTCTTCTGGAAAACTTTGCCAGCATGGCCCATGGTATGAAAGGTTTATTGCACAGTCATCCCTTATATGATCGTTTATATAGGATTCCCCACTCTTCCACCCCACCAGGACCCTGGCTTCATTCAGTGCACAAAGGGGGCAGAATTACAGTTGCAAGGGCAGCCATAAATCTGGCATTTCCTAACATTCAACTACTTGACTTGTCGTCTCAAATAATGTTATTTTAATATAGCTTTTTGTATGTCGTTATTTAGGTGATGATGGCTCTCAACAGCCCCAGTCAGCATAATGGGGTTCCAGTTGTGTTAGGTGCTGTACAAAAACTTACAAATATAGGAATCCTTGCCAGACAAATCACAGTCTCAGGCCCTGATATGGACATTAATAGCATGGGGGAAGACTGATGCACAGCATGGGACTCCACTGACTTGAATATATTTTCAGTTCAGTTGATGTCACTTTAATTGCATCAAATTAATAGGAATTCGGTGCCCTGTCCCCCTACGTGGCTTTGAAAACCTCAGCCAACAATTTTTGGTTTCCTCCTATAGTTAATGGGGTCCATGAGTGTGGCAGCAAATGCTATTCTTGGTGATTCAGCAACAGTGGGTATCTCTCTGGTTGCTTCCTCACCCTGTCTTCCCATCAGGACAAGGAAGCCCATATCAATGTTGCTTTTTCCCCAGCTGACAATGAAGATCTTTTCCTAAGAACAGAAATATTAAAGGAGACTATTAACTTAAATCACATATTGCAAACAAATATGCTATTGTACCTATTTACTAATAACTACTTGGGCAGGTGGACCAAAGTGACCACATTAGAGCCAGCCCATGCGAATCTGTTTGCAGAATCAGGGCCTTGCATTATTGAAGGTGAAAGAATCGTATACGTCCAACTTGCTTTTCGCTGAGCTTCTCACTATGAGCTGTTAGATGGGTCCCATCAGTCTGTACTGATGGCAACTGGCTAACAGAGAAAATCATTCTTTCCTGTGTGATCCAGCTACACCTGTGCAGAACCCCCTCCCAAGTTTTTAATTGAAGCAAGCTGATACCAAAGTACTTCTGTGTGGGGGGAGGCAGTTGTTTAAAAAAATAATAATCAGGGTTAGGTTTTCTGTAGCCAGTGGTGCAAACCCCTGTTGTGGACACCTGTCAGTTTGTATGAGTGCACCTTATCCCAACTTGAAGCCAGGGTGTGCTGCACTTGTGTAAATCATGGCTACACTAGGAGTTAGCTCAATCCAGTGTGGAGAGAACTTTTCGATTCAGCTCTAGAGGTATTGGGACTGACTGGATGGATAAACCTTGGGATCAGATTCAGATCGTTACACAGTAGTAAATCCAGAGGAACACCAATCTGAGCTCCTTGACTCCTGGTAGTTGCTTCCATGACTGATGTATAAGGGAAGAATCATCCATCGGAGGAATGGAATCACAGGAAAAACAAGGAGGTAAGAAATTATAATCATGCTTTCCTAAATAAGTAAACCCTCTGTTGCAAATTAAATTGTATTTATTCAGTAAATACAAATAGTCCCACCAAGTCTTGTATCGGAGTAGCAGCCGTGTTAGTCTGTATTCGCAAAAAGAAAAGGAGGACTTGTGGCACCTTAGAGACTAACAAATTTATTTGAGCATAAGCTTTCGTGAGCTACAGCTCACTTCATCGGATGCATCCGATGAAGTGAGCTCTAGCTCACGAAAGCTTATGCTCAAATAAATTTGTTAGTCTCTAAGGTGCCACAAGTCCTCCTTTTCTTTTTGAGTCTTGTATAAGAATCTTAATGTTAGTATAAAGCTTTTCCAGGACAAATTGCTAGTTTTATTGGGTTTCTCTTCTCCCTAAATGTCAGATTCTGATACCCTTACTCCTGCTGAATAGTATCTTACTATACAAATAGTTCCAGTGAAGTCAGTGGGAATCCTTATGGAGCAAGGTGCTATTCAGCATGAGCATTGGTATCAAAGTCAGCTCCAAAGGTGTGTGTTGTATTTGCAAACTTCAAGTATTACCCAGCTCTCAAAGCACATAAGCAAAGGTACAGTCAGGGAGATAAATTCTCCACTGGCTGTTGCCCAGTTTAGGGCTTGATCCTACAGATTTATATGCAGGCAGAAACCAAAGAAGCCAACTGGAGCTTTTCCTCAGGTCTGCAGAATTGACATTAGAGCAGGAATGCCACCAAAGCTCAGCATCGTGGCTGGATTCCTAGACAGAACATCATCCAATATGAAATTAAGTGTAGAATCTATCAACTGTAATAAAACAAGGATAACCAAACCTATGTATTTTTAAAATTATTTTAAAACTCTTCCTATTTTCAGTGGGTCAGACTTTAAAACTAAAACCAAATCAGATACTGACTGAACAATGGACATACATCACTTGCATACTGAGCATCAAATGCTGCTTTCAATTAGGGCCTGATCCAAAGCCCATTGGAGTAGAAAAGAGAGTCCACTTTGACTGACTCCACTGGGCTTTGGACATGGCAAAGAAGCAGGGCAGGATTTGTTTCGGAATATTCTCTGCTGTTCAGAATACCATTGAAAACCTAACAACACAAGGTCTGAGCAGGTATTAAAAAGGCTTCAATGGGTTTGTTTTCCTGTGGATACAGCTATGTTTAATGTCTTTGCCCATAAGACTAGCAATAGAACAAACAAACAACTGCTACTTAGATTGTAAGCTCTTTGGCACAGGGACCATACGTGTTAATAATGCCTAACACATGGCAGCCCAATCCCTACTTGGGATCTCTAGGTGCTACTGCAGTAGGACTCAACTACTACTAACAATACTGCAGTGCATTCAGCTATCGCCACCTAAATCTAAGCCATGAAGTTGAGAACACCATTCACAGATCAAGGGAGCTGCATCTTTAAAATGGCTTCCCTCACTTTCCTACCTTTATTCTGTTCATAGTGTTAATTGCTCCAAAAAGCTGGTGTTCTGTTGTGACCTGGACAGTGAATACTTGAGGAGTCCTTCGTACAAACTCATAGTGGAGCCCTTACAGTGCTTTTGGCTTTTCCTGCTGACCACTGTACAGGACTGGGCTAGTGTGAATGTCTTGCAGCATTGCCTTATGCATCTGTTTGTAGTTCAGAGCCTGCTTGCCTTTATGTTGTAATACTGGCACAGGTCTTCAAGTAGCGTCAATTAGTGTCACTCCATTGGCTGACATCTGCGGATCTGGCCTATAAACTACTGGTTTCCTGGGTTTAACTTGGACATGAAAACTGGCTGGCTTAAAATGGTTCAATCTGGGAGTAGATTTTGAAAAAATCGAATCTGCTTTTTATTTGGTGAGAATACACGCAAGACTAGAGAGAGGTGTGGTGAGCTTTTTTTAAAGGTACTTCCCCTCCTACAGGAAAAATGTGCTAGCCATAAGGATCTGGCTCTGAGAAAGAGAGCACGGCGGTGCTTGCAAGAAACTGTCAGAGCTAGGGAGGGGGAATCCTGCTAAAGCTCAAAATAGAAGTAAATCCCAGAAAGTAAGTCCCATGTGCAGACAGCCACATCCAGCTCCTGTGGGGGGTAGGAGGAGAACGGCCCACTGGTCTCTCCCTATTGCAAGTTGAGAACATATTGGTGCGTGCTCTGTGGATCCATTAGCCATTGCCCTGCATGCATACTCTCCTCTTCTTGAGACGCTGTAAGGCTCTGAAGAAGGAATCTCCTCTGCTGCACACCTCAGGGTACAGAAACCTCACAGCTTTGGCTCTCTTGTGCTTCAGATCTCACTTTCCAGCTGCCTTTATCCATTTTGCATGTATCTAAAGATTGCCCAAGACTGGGCCATTTGTCCCACTGGTGACTTGAACTGCTTTTACTATGCTGAAGGAAAAATCACCACTGAACTTTCGTATTTATTTAAAAACATTTATTTTTGAAAGCATCACAAAACATTGTTATAACACAATTAGTTATGCTAGCAAGTACACAAAGTTGTGTTTCCTGGATTACCATAACATACATTTCCTTCTTTGCATATTCTTCCAAATTCTACTCTTCCACCTGCACACATTTAGCGTATCACTGAAGTGACTTAGGATTTTCACTTATTGCTATGTTATGCAGGAGACCAGAGTAGCAGATCATAATGGTTCCTTTGGGTCTTAAAAATCAATGACTCTACTCTGGATATACACTGGCATAACTGAGATCAGGTTTCAGAGTAAGCCGTGTTAGTCTGTATTCGCAAAAAGAACAGGAGTACCCGTGGCACCTTAGAGACTAACAAATTTATTAGAGCATAAGCTTTCGTGAGCTACAGCTCACTTCATCGGATGCATTTGGTGGAAAAAGCAGAGGAGAGATTTATATATACACACACACACACACACAGAGAACATGAAACAATGGGTTTATCATACACACTGTAAGGAGAGTGATCACTTAAGATAAGCCATCACCAACAGCGGGGGGAGGGGGGGGGAAAGGAGGAAAACCTTTCATGGTGACAAGCAGGTAGGCTAATTCCAGCAGTTAACAAGAATATCAGAGGAACAGTGGGGGGTGGGGTGGGAGGGAGAAATACCATGGGGAAATAGTTTTACTTTGTGTAATGACTCATCCATTCCCAGTCTCTATTCAAGCCTAAGTTAATTGTATCCAGTTTGCAAATTAATTCCAATTCAGCAGTCTCTCCTTGGAGTCTGTTTTTGAAGCTTTTTTGTTGAAGTATAGCCACTCTTAGGTCTGTGATCGAGTGACCAGAGAGATTGAAGTGTTCTCCAACTGGTTTTTGAATGTTATAATTCTTGACGTCTGATTTGTGTCCATTCATTCTTTTACGTAGAGACTGTCCAGTTTGGCCAATGTACATGGCAGAGGGGCATTGCTGGCACATGATGGCATATATCACATTGATAGATGCGCAGGTGAACGAGCCTCTGATAGTGTGGCTGATGTGATTAGGCCCTATGATGGTATCCCCTGAATAGATATGTGGACAGAGTTGGCAACGGGCTTTGTTGCAAGGATAGGTTCCTGGGTTAGTGGTTCTGTTGTGTGGTGTGTGGTTGCTGGTGAGTTTTTGCTTCAGATTGGGGGGCTGTCTGTAAGCAAGGACTGGTCTGTCTCCCAAGATCTGTGAGAGTGATGGGTCGTCCTTCAGGATAGGTTGTAGATCCTTGATGATGCGTTGGAGAGGTTTTAGTTGGGGGCTGAAGGTGATGGCTAGTGGCGTTCTGTTGTTTTCTTTGTTGGGCCTGTCCTGTAGTAGGTGACTTCTGGGTACTCTTCTGGTTCTGTCAATCTGTTTCTTCACTTCAGCAGGTGGGTATTGTAGTTGTAGGAATGCATGATAGAGATCTTGTAGGTGTTTGTCTCTGTCTGAGGGGTTGGAGCAAATGCGGTTATATCGTAGCGCTTGGCTGTAGACAATGGATCGAGAGGTATGATCTGGATGAAAGCTAGAGGCATGTAGGTAGGAATAGCGGTCAGTAGGTTTCCGATATAGGGTGGTGTTTATGTGACCATCGCTTCTTAGCACCGTAGTGTCCAGGAAGTGGATCTCTTGTGTGGACTGGTCCAGGCTGAGGTTGATGGTGGCATGGAAATTGTTGAAATCATGGTGGAATTCCTCAAGAGCTTCTTTTCCATGGGTCCAGATGATGAAGATGTCATCAATGTAGCGCAAATAGAGTAGGGGCATTAGGGGACAAGAGCTGAGGAAGCGTTGTTCTAAGTCAGCCATAAAAATGTTGGCATACTGTGGGGCCATGCGGGTACCCATTGCAGTGCCGCTGATTTGAAGGTATACATTGTCACCAAATGTGAAATAGTTATGGGTCAGGACAAAGGCACAAAGTTCAGCCACCAGGTTAGCCGTGACAATATCGGGGATACTGTTCCTGACGGCTTGTAGTCCATCTTTGTGTGGAATGTTGGTGTAGAGGCTTCTACATCCATAGTGGCTAGGATGGTGTTTTTAGGAAGATCACCAATGGACTGTAGTTTCCTCAGGAAGTCAGTGGTGTCTCGAAGATCTTAGAACAACGCTTCCTCAGCTCTCGTCCCCTAATGCCCCTACTTTATTTGCGCTACATTGATGACATCTTCATCATCTGGACCCATGGAAAAGAAGCTCTTGAGGAATTCCACCATGATTTCAACAATTTCCATCCCACCATCAACCTCAGCCTGGACCAATCCACACAAGAGATCCACTTCCTGGACACTACGGTGCTAATAAGCGATGGTCACATAACCACCACCCTATATCGGAAACCTACTGACCGCTATTCCTACCTACATGCCTCTAGCTTTCATCCAGATCATACCACTCGATCCATTGTCTACAGCCAAGCGCTACGATATAACCGCATTTGCTCCAACCCCTCAGACAGAGACAAACACCTACAAGATCTCTATCATGCATTCCTACAACTACAATACCCACCTGCTGAAGTGAAGAAACAGATTGACAGAGCCAGAAGAGTACCCAGAAGTCACCTACTACAGGACAGGCCCAACAAAGAAAACAACAGAACGCCATTAGCCATCACCTTCAGCCCCCAACTAAAACCTCTCCAATGCATCATCAAGGATCTACAACCTATCCTGAAGGACGACCCATCACTCTCACAGATCTTGGGAGACAGACCAGTCCTTGCTTACAGACAGCCCCCCAATCTGAAGCAAATACTCACCAGCAACCACACACCACACAACAGAACCACTAACCCAGGAACCTATCCTTGCAACAAAGCCTGTTGCCAACTCTGTCCACATATCTATTCAGGGGATACCATCATAGGGCCTAATCACATCAGCCACACTATCAGAGGCTCGTTCACCTGCGCATCTACCAATGTGATATATGCCATCATGTGCCAGCAATGCCCCTCTGCCATGTACATTGGCCAAACTGGACAGTCTCTACGTAAAAGAATGAATGGACACAAATCAGACGTCAAGAATTATAACATTCAAAAACCAGTTGGAGAACACTTCAATCTCTCTGGTCACTCGATTACAGACCTAAGAGTGGTTATCCTTCAACAAAAAAGCTTCAAAAACAGACTCCAACGAGAGACTGCTGAATTGGAATTAATTTGCAAACTGGATACAATTAACTTAGGCTTGAATAGAGACTGGGAATGGATGAGTCATTACACAAAGTAAAACTATTTCCCCATGGTATTTCTCCCCCCACCCCACCCCCCACTGTTCCTCTGATATTCTTGTTAACTGCTGGAATTAGCCTACCTTGCTTGTCACCATGAAAGGTTTTCCTCCTTCCCCCCCCTGCTGCTGGTGATGGCTTATCTTAAGTGATCACTCTCCTTACAGTGTGTATGATAAACCCATTGTTTCATGTTCTCTGTGTGTGTGTGTATATATAAATCTCTCCTCTGCTTTTTCCACCAAATGCATCCGATGAAGTGAGCTGTAGCTCACGAAAGCTTATGCTCTAATAAATTTGTTAGTCTCTAAGGTGCCACGGGTACTCCTTTTCTTATAACTGAGATCAGACTCTCTGGACTATTACCCTTTGGTATATATCAAGAAATCTGTTGTATGCTCTTTAAAGTATTAAGCCATATAGAGATATGGACATTGAGTCTTTGTCCTTGATTAATTTTTGTGCTGCTTGTTTTTATTACAGGCAGAAGAAAGACAGAGCTGTTTTCTAATTTGACCAATACATAAAAGAAGTAAATGAGTTCTACCCCTTGTAAATACTTAGCAAGTATATATGTCAATGACCCAGTACTTTCCAAAATGTAACTATTTATTCCTGGTTGGGGTATAGGGACTGGGAATGTCAAAATGCATCTTTAAAACAGCAGCAGTGTTCACTGCTAGTGTAAACTGATATAATTATGACAAGCAGAGTATAAATACTTAAAGGGTTGAGTGAATAGGAACTGGAATTATTCCAAACACCCAGTGTTTTTTGTATCTGTTTAGTCAAGGGTTTAAAAATGCATTTATGTGACCGTAGAACTTGGAGACACCAATGAATTAGAAACTAAGCAGTCACACAGGAAGACAGTCCCTTTCCCAAAGAGCTTACAGTCTAAATAGATAAGACAGACAAAGGGTGGAAGAAAGTATTACCCCCATTTTACAGATGGGGAAATGAGACACTATAAGTGATTTGGCCAAGGCCACACGGAGTCTGGCAGAGGTGGGAATTGACCCTAGATCTCCTGGTTTTTCACATCAATGCTGTAACAAGACTATCATTCTTCTCTATAAACAAATGTGTCAGTGCATGTGCAGCACCAGTATAAAAAAATGAATTGCAAAGAGTAGTCTAATAAGGAGACATCACTATCCTAGTTGTTTGAGCAGCAAGCTGGAACTGGGAGAAAACTGACCTACTCCTAAAAGAAAAGGAGTACTTGTGGCACCTTAGAGACTAACAAATTGATTTGAGCATAAGCTTTCATGAGCTACAGCTCACTTCATTGGATGCATTCAGTGGAAAATACAGTGGGGAGATTTATATACAACACACAGAACATGAAACAATGGGTTTTATCATACAAACTGTAAGGAGAGTGATCACTTAAGATGAGCTATTACCAGCAGGAAGGGTGGGGGGGGGAGGAAGAAAACCTTTTGTGGTGATAATCAAGGTAGGCCATTTCCAGCAAAGTAAAACTATTTTCCCATGTTATTTCCCCACACCCCACTGTTCCTCAGACGTTCTTGTCAACTGCTGGAAATGGCCCACCTTGATTATCACCACAAAAGGTTTTCTTCCTCCCCTCCCTTCCTGCTGGTTATAGCTCATCTTAAGTGATCACTCTCCTTACAGTTTGTATGATAAAACCCATTGTTTCATGTTCTCTGTGTGTGTATATAAATCTCCTCACTGTATTTTCCACTGAATGCGTCCGATGAAGTGAGCTGTAGCTCACGAAAGCTTATGCTCAAATCAATTTGTTAGTCTCTAAGGTGCCACAAGTCCTCCTTTTCTTTTTGCGAATACAGACTAACACTGCTGCTACTCTGTGACCTACTCCTGTCTCTGTCACTGACTTACTGTGTGGCCTTCCACAGGTTATTTAGGATTTTCAGAAGAGCTCAGTTCCAGTTTAGGCACCAAAATCAGTGGCCATATTATCATTTTGGGTGCTGAGCATCTGTGCAAATTTGCCCGTTAATCTTTTTACCTCTCTGCAAAGGATAACATTTATCCATCTTTGTAATAATGCTTATAACCTTTGGTGGTGATCTAAGGCCTGGTCTACACTGACATGGTTAGGTCAACTCAAGGCATCTTACATTAGTCTAGCTGTGGATGTGTCCACACTGAAATTGAGCTCCTGAAGAATTAAGTGCCCTGCCACGCTGACTGACCAGTAGCAATCTGGCATGGCAAATTTGCACAGTGCAATCACCACTCACTTCTCAACTGTCAGTGCAGCTCTCATTTTGGTGTCGCTGCACTGGAGGGCTGGGGCAAGCTTTGCACACAGATCCTGGAATGTGGTCTTAGGTGTCCGAAAGTTCTGCAGCCACAGTTCTTCATCCCCAACCTGCATGATGATACGATTCTGCCTGGCCTTGTTTCTCAGGCCCAGAACTGGCGCTCTACCACCTCCAGCTGCTCCATGAGCACCAACAACATCCTTGAATTGTTTCTTTCTATGTCCCATAACAATCTAGGAATCATCATGTTCCCTGCGGCTCCTCCTGTGGCTCTGCAACTACTGCAGGATCAGGCATCCTGTGCTTGCAAAGCTCATCACACTAGTGCAAAGCTGTGCAGGCTCCAGGCTTCTGTCAGAGATGGCGGAGAGCAAGGAGGGACGCAAGGGTTTGCACGGTTTTTGAAAAGGTATGAAATATTATGGGATGCCGATGAAATTATGGAATGGAGAACACTGCATTATGGGAAGTTGACCCTATGGTCCCAGGCACCCCTGCATGACTCATTTCAGCCCCATGAGGCATTGCAAAAACTTCTGCAAACAATCTGCGTTGGATGGTGGCGAGTTGCACAGCAGGATACATACCCAGAGTGCATTGCACTCTGCATCAATACAAGCATGTCTGGTGAGGACACACACTGCTGACACAAGAAGAGTAGTGATCACACGCACAAGTGATGTAACAACTGTAGTGGCTGAATGCCGATGTAGTTGCCAAAATTTTGTAGTGTAACATAGCCTAAAACAAGTGCCAATTATTTTATAGAAGCATAAAGTAGAACATTATTTTTAACAGCCTCCACTCTTCATTGTATTTTTCAGAGAACTAATTATTTTGAACAAATTAAAACAACAATTTGGTTTCTGTTTTTAACCATAGCTGACTTCTTGTTTGTAACCTACGAACCACTCCAGACAAAATAAGAATTGAAACAAACCTTTGCCAAAAATTAAAACTTAATACAACTGAAACTTTTTGATGAGATTCAAAAATGTGTAACTCTCCTACCACTGCCATTGCCAAATGTGTATGCCCCTCTGTACTTCCTGGTTCTGTTTCGATATGTTGTTCTCATAGGATTTTTACCAACACAGGAAAGTAGGAAAACTCAGTAATCCTGTGGGGAAAAAAGAAATTGCATAGAAACAGGCTAACCAAGACAAATGTGTTCTTAAGATAAGATGACCATCTAAGCACTTGAAAGCTTAACTGAACTGAGCCTTAAAGTGATTTTTCCCCCATCACTTGCTAAAAAAAACACTAAAGCAAAGAAATTCAGAATTAAGAACTCCATAAACTGGCACAGCACCCTATCTTTTACTCTGGTTGCAGGTCAATGTGATAGATACTGTGGTAAATCAAATTTTCTGCCTTTCCTCTGGATTTTATTGTGGTTTTTGTATTATTATTATTATTTATTAATAATATTTTTAATTTAAATTGGGCTCTGTCTTGACCATGATGGACATAGTAGTTTGGAGTCACGCCTGTTGAAGTCAATGGCAAGACATGCCCCTCCCCCAACTTCAATGGGTTTGGGATCAGACTCCTGTATTCGAGTTTAATTTTAGCCCATTCGTAAATCACAATTCATAGATCCCTGATTTTTTTTAAGGTCTAATTGCTTCAGATTTTCTTCCAGCACTTCAAAATTGCTTAATTACATTAGCCACAGTGAAAATAATTTTCTTTCATATCCTTGAAACTTCTTAATACAAAAGAAAGGATTATGCATGACTATGCTCTACTCTCCAATAAATGATCTCTCTATTATTAAGGAGTGTACATTCAGGATCATTGTGAAGCTTTCTCTTCAACCACTATCTACTTGAACAAACCTGAAGCCTGAAGATACAAGAATAAATTATATTTGGAGCAATCATAAAAAAAAAAAAACCCTCTCCCTCGGTCTTTCCGTTCAGTAAAGGGATAAGCTTATTTCTCTTTTTTATGATTGCAGCCAATATATAGTTTATTCTTGTATCTTCAGGCTTCAAATTTTGTTATTTCACTATGTAGAATGCAGTTTATAAATGTTCTAATTAGAGAGATTCTCATCTGGGCATATATAGGTAGCAGATTTGCTGTGACCACAGTCTGTCACGGTGACATGTATTGGCTCATTGTTTCCTTCTATGCCACATCTGTCGGTATCTATTCAAGCTATCTGGGTCAGGGACTGTCTTTTCTTCTGGGTTTCTTCAGCACCTAGTACAAGGAGGATGGTCTATGATTAGGGCTTCTAGACACTACAGTAATGCAAATAATAATGTGTGCCTATACACAATCAATAGAGCCACATCAGCAGAGAAATGGAAAAGCATTTTTTTCTTAAATTGAAACAGTTGAGTGTGTGTTTATGAAGAAAAGAGAAGCTTCTTTAGCTTTGTGTGTGTGCGCGCACGCGCGTGTGCCAACAGGGAGGTGCACAATGTAATATGTACACAAAATTTTCAGAACCTGTAACTGCCCTAAAAATTATGAAGCATGCAAAATGCCCTTTCCAATAGTTTAATCTGACACAGGAGATTAAATATGGGAGTGAGAAATTATGTACAGTCAAACTTTTACTACATGAGTAGGGCTTCATAGAAATCACTGATAAAGTTGACAAATTTCACAGCATGATCATTGCGAAAATACTACATTTCATGGTTGGTCACAGATGAAGAGAAGAAGAATCCTATTAGAAACCTGCAAGTCACTTACACAGCTCAAACAGATGGCTATTCAAAGTTATACAACTGCAGGCAGGGGTAATATGAATAAAATGAACATTGCAATGTGGTTTTTAAAAGCAGGTGCCATAGAGACTTTTGCTTCTTATGAGGGCACAGTCTTATTGCTATTATGTTATGTTATTTGCAGTGTGTATAACGTTAAGAAATGTATTGAATGTGGAAATCATGCACAAGATACAAAAGTTCAAATGCAGCTTTTGTTTGCTAGATAATGTAAGGCAAATTCAGACTAAAAATAAGTAGCAATTTTTTTCACAGTCCGAGTAAATAACCATTGGAACTACTTATCAAGGGATGTGGTAGATTCGTCTTTAAATCAAGATTGGATGTGTCTAAGGTATGCTGTCGCTCAACGAGAATTTATGAGCTTAGCACAGCAATAATGACTGGGTGAGGCTCTATGGCCTGTTTTACACAGGTCAGACTAGATGATCCTGCCCTTTAGAATCAATGAATCATTTAAACTGGTGCAACTCCATTGAGATGAATAAAGTTGCAATGATGTGACAGAGCAGAAGTTGTCTAAATGATGTTACAGTATACTGGATACATCCTTGGTTCCCAAACAGTAGGACACTGACTGGTAATAGTATTTCAAGCTTTTGTGACTGGTAATTAAAGCACTCCTGCCTGCTCTCAGTCGGAGTCTTTCCATCCCAGCCATGCGTTGGGGGCAGTGTGAAGCTCTAGGAAGAGTGGGGGAATTGTGGCTTAGAGCATGCACATCTACATGGGAAGTGGTAGATCCTGGTTGATACTGCTGAAGTCCACTTTTGGTTAAACTGTTGCAAATACTTGAAGAGATACGTTATAGCAAGAAGAGGGATTTTGTGTTTCCTAATGACAGAATTAGGTTTGCCTTCTTTGGAATAAAGAGAGAAAATGTTATATGTGCACACATCAACACAGCTCAAGCATATTCCACTCAGCGTCTCTTATACCATTTCTCCATTACAAACCAGGGCACCAGTATATTCAGAACAGGGTCATCTATACAAGTATCACAGATGTTTAAAGCAAAATGAGACTTAACAGCATGACATAGGGTATGTCTACATTGCAATTAAAAAAACCCTGTAACATTATGTCTCAGGGCCCGGTCCGTTGACTCAGGCTCTTAGGGCTCAGGCTATAAAATTGAAAAGTAGAAGTTTGGGCATGGGCTGGATCCCAGGCCCTGAGACTCTGTGAAGGGGGAAGATCTCAGACCCCAGGATCCAGCCTGAGCCCCAACATCCATACTGCAATTTTATAGCCCTGCATCCCGAGTCCTGCAAGCCTGCATCCGCTGAACCCGGCCTGCCAGAGTCAGGCCATGAATCTTTTATCACAGTGTAGACGTACCCATGGGGACTAGCAGATGTCTACATCCGTGATCAGTGGATAATAAAATTACAAACTGGTATGTAGGGCAAAGGAAAGAAAGTACAGTTATGTTTCAAGGCATCTCCTTACCAAGTGGAGGAGAAATAGTATCACAGGTACAGAAATATGTAGAATCCTGTGCCAAAGATATTTAAAGAACCTTTAAATAGAAATTTGTAGGAGGGAAAAAATTGCTATGTGGTAGCTGTCCTTTTCAAGATACATAACTGGTATGAAACCAATAGACTAGAGTAACCAGACTGAGAAACTAATGTTAACTTTTTGCTAAATTTCAATATGAATCATCACTTCTTGATGACAGCCTACCACTGAGGCATGCTAAAATGGTCCTCGGCGCTCTTTTCCTCCAGTGAGGGACAACCAGAAATTGGCTTGGGTGGCTGTGTGAGATAGTGAACACTCAATTTTTCCTCTGAGAGTTTCTATTGGCTCTAGGCACAGATTGGTTTCCTAAAAATACCTTTCAAGAACTATATTGTATGTCAGGGTGTATTAAATGATGTAAAACCAAAGCCATTGTGAGAGTCTATATAACAAGAGGACATATAAGACACCACTATAATAGTCATTTATCTGGTAGACTGCAGAAGGTCAGTATATTTCAGCTATTGGCAATGAGTATTCCATGCACTTGGAGAGAGAAATGTTGTCGTCAGCTTTTTTCAGGGCAGGTTTGCAACCTTAGATGGATGAGGAGATTTTCAAAGGCACAAATGGGAATTAAGTGCCCAACTCCCACTGATTCCCAGCTGCCCTTTGTGACTTTTGAAAATCTCCTGCAGAGTTCTACCCTGCCTCCATCCCCCTGAGCTGTTTTAGGCTATGTCTACACTATGTGCTAGAGCTATGATTCTGCTGCTCATCTACACATACCTGTGGTAGGACAATGAGAATTAGCAGGAATATAAATAGTGATGTACTGCAGTAGCATGGGCAATGGCAGCAGAGACACGGCTGAGCTGTGCAAAGTATGTACCCATTGTTTCCAGACCAGTTAGTACTCGGCATGGACTCTGCTGCCCAGGCTAACACAGCTGCATTATTTATACTCACACTAGTTTTCATCAAGCTACTGCAAGTACGTGTACACAATCAGGGAGATCATGCCTCTAGCTTACAGATCTATGGCTGTGTCTACATTACAAGGCTGGAAAGGACCTTGAGAGGTCATTTAGTCCATCACCTTTATGCTGAAACAGGAGCCAGTATTCTTAGATGATCCCTGAGAGTGTTTGTCAAACCTGTTCTTGCAAACCTCCATGACAACCTCCCTTGGCAACCTATTCCACTACTCAATTATCCTTAAAGTCAGAAAGTTTTACCCAATATCTGACTTAGATTTCCCTTGGTGCAGATTAAGCTCATTACTGCTCATCCTTCCTTCAGTGGACATGGAGAATAATATATCACAGTCCTCTTTATAACTGCTCCTAATATATTTTGTAGTCAGTTAGCTGGTCTCCTCTCAGTCTTCTCTTCTCAAGTTGAAACATGCCCATTTTCTCTAACCTTTCCTCACAGGACAGATTTTTCTAAGCCTTTAACCATTTTTGTTGTTCTCTGAACTCTTCTAATTTGTCCATATATTTCTTAAAGTGTGGCACCCAGCACTAGACGCGCTATTCCAGCTGAGGCCTCACCAGTGCCAAGGAGAGTGGAACAATTACTGCTTGTGTCTTACATATGACAGTCCTGTTAATACATCCTAGAATATCAGCCTTTTTTCCATTATAACCACCATATTCTTTTCAGCAGCACTACCACCTAACCAGTTAGTCCCCATTTTGTATTTGGGCATTAGATTTCTCCTTCTGAAGTGTAGTACTGTAGGCTTGTCTTTGCTGAATTCCATCTTGTTGATTTTGGACTAATTCCAACCATCTTAAGGTCACCTTTCTTTTTACTTATCTGCGGGCTATTGTCACCTGCCCCCTTTCAACATACTTTAAAGCCCCCTTCACTAAGTTAACAGGTCATTGTCCCAAGATTCTCTTTCCTTTCTTTGTCAGGGTGACCCCACCTCCACTTTAACAAGGTAATTTTGAATTCTAATCCTGTCCTCCAAAGTCCTAGCAACCCCTTCTGCTTGGTGTCATCCTCAAATTTTATAAGCATGCTTTCCACTCCATTATCGAAGTAATTAATGAAAATAT
The DNA here is from genome assembly GCF_009764565.3 of Dermochelys coriacea. Classification (NCBI taxonomy): domain Eukaryota; kingdom Metazoa; phylum Chordata; order Testudines; family Dermochelyidae; genus Dermochelys; species Dermochelys coriacea. Next base: position 68,131,352 of record NC_050078.2, on the reverse strand, counting down.
TAAGCAGTACCAGACTCAGGACCGACCCCTGTGGGCCCCTACTTAGAGACTTCCTCTCAGATTGACCAGGAACCATCTCTGTCCACTGTATGGCCAACCCACAACATTTTGGCATCTGAGGCGGGGAGCTCAAAGGATGCTCCCATGCCCCCTCACTTGAGCCAAAACTTTGAAAGGTCTCAATTCTGCCTCCTTCCTGTTCTCCTCCTCTCATGGTACTGCTCTGCTACCTACCCCAATAAAGGAGAACTAACAACTTAAAATGCCTTGTTCAAAAATTTTAACACTTCACTTTCAGACGCCTGAACAGCAAATATAACTTTTCTTGTCTGCATAGTAAACACTGGCATTTTTATCTGCTTGAATAATCAAAGTGGTGCTTTCCATGCCTTCTTGATTACAAAGATTTGAACTGCTTTCAGCTGACGGTTCACAGTCTGGGCCAGTTCATGCTCTATTGAGATGGTTGCAAGGCCGACCAGCCTCTCCTGTGTCATTGTGGAGCATAGATGTGTTTTTATTAATTTCAGCTTGGAGAAGCTGCGTTCTCTACTGAGAACTGTTACAGCAAGTGTTAGAAGTATGTGCAGAGCAACAAAGACATTTGGAAAGAGGTTGGTCATCTTATTTGTGCACATATATTCCAGAACAGCCTTTGGAGTGATCCTGCTGAAATGTATCTTGAAAGGGCTTTCAGTTCATCACCTAAATCACTCGCATCAATATCGCGCATGTCATCATGTGTCAACACTGTCTTTAGTGCCCTGCATTGCTGATGTAGGTCTCCTTCAGGTATAGTGAGGAGTTTTGGAATATCAGACAACATCCCAAATATACGGCTGTGTTCCTTGAGCTGCATGAAACGTTCTTCAGTTGACTGTATTGCACAATCTAGCACCTGGTTAAAGAATTCAACTTTGAATTGTTGTTTGGGGTCTCTTATGGGATTATCCCATGCCTCATAATCAAAATGTCGTCTTCTTCAGTGACTCTTGTATTCTTGAGTGGGTGGGAAAATAGCTTCAGTGTGAAGCTCCTCTGCCAACTTCTGTGCACTCTTCAGAACCTTTTGAAATCCCTCATCCGACGGGTAAGACTGTAGGTATGACTTTGCTTTGTCCAGTTGTTCCATTGCTCCAGATATATCAAGGTCAACACCTTGGAGTCTCTTGCTTACAACATTTATTTCAAACAGTATGTCATGCCGCAACACTAAGCCACACAGAAATTTGAAGTTATGTATGTTTCTGGTGATTCTATTTCCCTCTGTCACAGCATTAACCTCCATAATGGCAACTATGGCATCATCTATCTTCCCAATTTGGTGTTTGATAGGCTTTATCGCCTCCACTCGACTTTCCCATCATGTGGCACTCAGTGGTTTCAGTGTCAGAGAGGATGTTCCCAGATGCTGCTTCAAAATTTGCCATTGATGAGTTGATGTAGAGAAAAATACATAGATGCTTTACATTAAAAAAATCAGCAACCTCACTAGAAGCTGATGCTGCATCACTGACCACCAAGTTCAGTGAATGAGAACTGCATGGGACAAAAAAAGCTCAAGGGTTTAACTCTCGGACCCTTGTCTGCACTCCTCTGTTCTTTCCTCTCATGTTGGCACAATTATTGTAGCCCTGACCTTTCGTGTCAGCTATTGCAATTCCCGAATCTTCCAGCTTTTTAAGAAGCACATTTGTCATACCAGCTCCTGTAGTAACATCAATGTCAATACATTTTAGAAAATGCTCTCTGACAGTCACCATTGCAAGGACATTTTCAATAGGTTCTGTTGTTGTTACAAAACGCACCATTAAAGTCATTTGTTCTGTATGGCTGATATCAGGTGTGCATTCCAGAATAAGAGTAATATCTTGCTGACTTCAGATTTGCCACATACTTTTGTTTGATTTTTGTTGCCAGTAACTGTATGATCTCATTTTGAATTGTTTCTCCAAGGTAGTGGTGAGTGTACATTTCTTGGGTGGTGACTCTTCTTGGATGCTCCTGGAGTACAGCATCAAACTCAGCCATCAGCTCCATAATTTTAAGGAAGTTTCCATTGTTTGGCACATACAGCTGATCTGAAGTGCCATGCAGTGCTAGGTTTTGTGTAGCAAGCATTCTCACAATGGCAATGAGCTTTTTCAGAAATTTTGCCAGTAAAGAGACTCTGATGCAATCTTCTCTTGATGCTGATCATCTGTGGTGGCCTTTAACTTTATTCTCATCTCAAACTCTTTCCACCTATGCAATGCTCTCCAGTGATTTGCTGCCTTCTCATGGCATGCCAGATTTCTAGCCAGATTCTTCCAGTCCTTTGTTCCTGTAGAACCCAGTGTGGCTGGAACATTAGACGGGAAGAGTTTGCAACAAAAACAGTATGCAGCATTTTGTGTTTTTGAGCATGTAAGCCAGGGCCTCTCCACTTTGTTACCATTGGGGATTTCACACCAGTAATGTGTTGGATGGAAACTTTTATTTTCATTGTCTTTGGGGAACATGAAGTTTTTCACTTGCTATGGCCCATGCAGTACAAGGAGGTCCCTCAGGCTACTGCTCAAGTGTGTCCACAGTCCTGGATCATCTAGACTTATGGAACTAAACTCAGCAGCACCTGTTTCTTGCACCTCCACCACACGTTTCTCTGATCTACACTTTTCTTCAGGAATGTGCATGGTTACATTCATTTGAGATGGAGATATGGATGCTGCAATAGCGGCCAGGTCACCTGCACTCTGACTAACTGGAAAACCAGGCATCTCCTCACCACTCACATCCTCACTCTTTCTTTTTCTGAATGCTGCCCCAGAGGGGCATTTTCTTCTTTCACTCATGACTGCTGTTCTGTGCCAGCTATAGTGGCTCTCAACACTCAGTTGAAGGGGACAGATAAGCAGGTTGGAAGCAGGGCCTGAGTGAGGGAAGATATCAGCGTCTTAAGGGCCTAACTGGCTCCTACTACTACAGTTGATGGCCTATTCTCCTCAAGTGGGTTCAGGGAAGCAGCAGGAAACAGCAAGCTCCCTGAGAAGCTGGTGTTAATCAGTCCAGGCTCCTGGGAGTGCTAGAGAGGTATACAAGAGGCTCCTCCTCCTCTCCCTCTCCCTGCAGCTCCTGCTGCTTTCTGTTATTCCCTCTCACCTTTTTTCCTGCCTGCCTGTTATGTCTCTTGTGCCCTCCTTCCTCCAGCACAGCACTCCCCCATCTCTGTGCATCTAGAGTAGAGAGAATACAGATGCGCCAGCAGCAGACACAATTTTCTGCACTCTGAGTCCTAGTGGCGCCCTCCCACAGTCTGGCACATGAGGTGGCTGCCTCAGTTTGCCTCATGGTAAGGCCAGCCCTGCTGTCCACTATGAACTAATGCAACTCCCTGTAAAGCCTGACCAAAGGACCTCAATTTGATAAAGATGGTTTTCAAAATGTTATTGAATTTCTATGCTTCAGGCTCAAGAAAATAACTCCCACTGGCCAGAAGCTCCTGAGAGGCTGAACAATTTATACATATACTTGGATGAAGGATACAAAAAGGAAGGGAAAGGTTCATACCAAGAATGGTATTGGGTTTTGTGAAAGTATTGAATTGCATCATTCCTAGAGCTGGTCACAAAACAAAAACATATTTTCCTTCCCTGCAAAAAAAAAAAAATTCAAATTAAACATTTTCATGAGAATTTTTTTGATGGAAAAATTTCAGTTTTCAATGGAAAGCTGGAAACAAAATTAATTATTTCATTACAAATGTTCCATTGAAAAATGTCAACATTGAACTGCTTTTTTTTTTTTTTTTTAAAGAAGAGTTCAATTTAGCCCAAACTACATATTTTTAAGAGGAAATAATTCAAACAAAAATTTTGATCAGCTCTGAACCTAATGACTGGTAAAACCCCAAATGAGTGGAGTCACAAGACCTGTAAAGCATACAGCTACCAAAAATCAGCAGTCCCAAGAAGAGAACATACAGAAGTGGAGGAACTTAAGGTGAGGGAGCAAAGTGAAAAGGTTCTGTACAGTGGGCACACTGCAAAATTGGCAGTCTCAGTTACTGCTGCTGTTTTCTTTTCTAAATATAGAATAATAGGGATAGATGATCATTTTCTACCTCAAACTGGAAACACGAGAGTTCCATTATGCTTAGTCTTATTCTTACCAACAGGGTCACAATTCTGTTTGTACAGCACCTAGCACATAGTGATATGAACTGCAAGGGGGTGCAGCTACAGGAAAGAAACTGTAAATGTGTTTTAGAAAGGTGCTAGGTGATTGTGAGGGGGCACACATACCCTGCGCTGGATAGAAAGGGGTTAAAGAGCAGTCCTGGTCTCAGTCCCACCCTGCTACACCTGCACAGACTGCTGGACTTAGGAGGAGGAAAGCACAGCCATTGAGGACTGTCAGAGAAGAAGAGCAGATAGGTCGCTGTTGTGTGGGAGTCTGTAAATTTCAAAAGAAACTTCATGTGAACTCTGTAAAATTCGCCAATTTTGTGATGAAATCAACAGGTGTTGCCATCACTCCTGTATGTAGAACTGTCCCTCAGCACTTAACAGGCTCCGAGAACCGCCTTTGTGTGGTCCCAAAGGCTTACAACCCTCTCGTCTGTCTCATTTCAATAAGGGTTAGGTACCTAAATACGTTTGTGAATCCTACCCCTGCTGTCTGTCTCAGATACTTATATGGCCCCATTGCTGTAGTATTTGAGTGCCTCACAATCTTTAACATATACATTAGGGCTGGTTGAAAATTTTCCATCAAAATACCTTTTTGTTAGTAATTGGAGTTTTCAACTAAACAGAATTTTTTGTGAAGAGTGTCTGCTTTCCTCAAATTGTCAGTTTTTCATTGGAAAAGTAAAAGTCCCCAAACTGAAATGATTCCTTTTTCTGTGGCTGAAAATTTAAATTTGGGGTTTCAACAAAAAGTCAATATACTGTGGAGGAAAAAGCTCTGACCAGTTGCAGTAGTTAGCCTTGAGACACCTCTGCATGATAGGAAAGTGCTTTTATCCTCATTTTACAGATGGAGAACTAAAGCCCAAATCCTCAAAGGTAGTTAGGCTCCTAATTTCCATGTAAGTTAGGAGTCTAAATACGTTTGAGGCTCTTATCCTACATGAAATGCCTGAGGTCACACAAAAAGAGAGGTACAGCTGTGGGCTGGGCCCCTAACTTCTGAACTGTCTTTCTTCCCTATAGGCTGACTTACTCCCTTGGGTTCTTTGAATGTGTATCAGCTGGCTCACTCCTCCAGCTGGAGTCTATGAGACACTCCTCCAGTCCATTTGAAACATTTTTATGGGAGTCACCTGTCTTCCTACTTTGTTCTCGCCCTCCACCTCTAACTGAGTAGCAGCAGGACCAGTGAAGAAATCCTCCATTTCTGTTGCTGGTGTGTCAGTGATGTAACTTTATTGTGAAGCCTGATTCCTTCCCTCAGCTTGTGTGACACAGAATCCTTGGGGTTGCTGTTGTACATACACCCCAGGATACTCTATAACAACCACCTTCTGGGCTGCACTATTCCTCAGGAAGGCACATGGCTTTTAGAGCTGCAGCATTGGGGCCAGAACTGCATTTCTATGGCTGGTGGGTGAGGTGATCAGGCATGCAGCTCCCTGCCTGAAGAGATTTCTAGTAAGTTGAATGTAATAGGCCATCTTGCTGCTTCCCCTCCCCCAACAAAACACTCCAGCTGAAGGGAATGGGCCAGTTGAGTGTCCCCTGAAAAGCCCCGGAGCACATGCCCACTTTTGGAAGATGCCTGGGGAAATGGATTGCTGACAACTGAGGCTCTTCAGAAAGCATTTAAAGGTAAAGAGGAGGGTTAGCGGGTTGTGTGTGGTGGGAAAGGGAAAGGGCTGGTCTGTTACACAATCCATGAGTTTTACTAGGTTGGAGTGTCACTGTGAACCTTTCTGAAAGACATGCTTGCAATGTTTCAGGCCTTTTCCCCTTTTTCATACTGGTATAGTCCTGACTAAAGAAAGCTATGAAGAAGATATTCCTTCTGCATTGTACAATAAGGCTTTCACATGCACTTATTTTGCTTTTCTACAGTGGTGGTACCTTAGAGAAATAACCATCCCAATTAGCAGGAACAACACATACAGTTTTTCCAGTTGCTTTCTGACAAGGTGCAACTGTGGACAGACATCCATATTATGGTAGCACATGGACTTTGCTTTACCGGGCTACATGGCATTACTATGCTTCATATAATTAGCAAAGGCTGAAAGATAGGGTCTGTTTGGCTCTAAGCCATCATGAAGGTGAGAGCCCATATTGACCTTTTTGGAGTTATTCAACTGGAGAAGTTTGCCACTCATTAAACAATTGAAACCCAGCAGGAAGCCTTATGGAAAATATCCCATGCAAGATCACAGTATTGCAACTGCAGGGCACTGCAGTACTTTCTGGAAGTGTTTAGATACGTTTATAGGCTCCTTATGGCATTTGAAGAAACAGAACTTGGCATTCCTTAGTCAGTAGCTTGATGAGGAGAATGTTCGTATTTAATTTGTACAACTTTGCAGTAATCAGTCTGAGACTATAGGAAGCTGAGTGGGGAGAAAACACCACCACACAAGTCAAGCAATGCAGAATGAAATTATCAGTTTAATGAGCCATGAAATTATCCATTCTGTTGTATAGGAAATTAACTGTAACTCACATTATAGCCTGTCATAGTTGATAGAGTTCAGTTGGGATTGCACAGGAAAGCATTTGCCTTTGCTATGTAGACTCTGACATGTAACTCCAGGAAGACTTTGAAGAGATTTTATCAGCCCTAGGACACCAAAAGGGACTAAAGGCTGCTGGTTCCATAGCAAGTTTTAAGAGTTTATTATTTGTATTACAGTAGCATCTAGAGGCCCCAGTGGAAATCAAGCCCTACTGTATTTGTGCTGCATATACACATATTAAGAGACAGTCCCTTCCCCAAAAAAGTTTATAGCCTAAATAGATAAGGCAAAAGATAGGAGAAGCAAAATACTATTGTTTTCTTCCTCCTCTTACACTTAGAACAAAATGTACTACATTCTGATTATAACAAAGTAATAATGAATTAGCTATAAAATACTCAAAGAACTTCAGGTTTTCAAAGGTAGGTACATACATATATTTATATGTATCTTTCCTATATTTGCAATACTTAATGTACTATTACTGCAAAATTAACCCAAATCGGCATGTGTGCAGACAAATACCTGATTTGTGTGCATACATCAGACACATGCATGCATAATGCAAATGGATTAGTTTGATTTTCTACAGCTAACTTTGAAATTGGTCCCCTGAAACTCTTCAAGAAGACCAGAATAAGAGCAAGGCAACCCTTACTGTGTAGCTCTTTTTGTTAAAATTTTCTTAGGAATTTGAGCTTCAGGACATACTTTGCAAACATTTAAAAAAATCTTTAACATGACTTTGCAAAAAAAGAAAGCAGCAAATGGAAAGTTATCAACATAGATAATCACTCTTTGGGCCAGCTGCGTAACGAGCATTTGGTTTTTATATAAAACCCAGAGTAAAATTACTAACAATTCAAAACAAATAACCAATACATCGAATTTACAGTATAACAAACAAGCATTTAAACAAATATGATAAGGGGAAAAATGTACTGAGAATCCAAGTGAGTATGGACATTGATAAACCCAGTTAAAAAAATGATTGCTTAGAAAACGGAGCTGGGGTCATTGCACTTCCACTGGGACCGGATTGTGACATTCTGAGGCCCTAGCTATGTCAAGTATAAGAGGCCCCATACCATTAAAAATGAATTTATTATTTCCACAGAAAGGGCATAGAATATATAAACACAAAAGCTTCATATTTGCATATATAGACAAAGATGAAATGTTAAAAATAGAACAATAATCTTCATTTTCAGCAGCCCTTTCTGTAATGATGACATCATGACTGAAATAAATGTTAGAAAAATTCTTTGAACTAATTGCGTATGTAAGTAAAGTAGAAGTAAACAATATAATATAAAAAATACAAAATAACCCCCCCCCCCACAGTAAATAATACAATTTACGAGAAGAGTTCTCAGGAAATTTTTCTTCTCTGTTGTGGCATCTAAATTGTGGAATTCCTTGTCTGAATACGTAATGAAACTCTTAGAGGATACAAGAGGCAATAGAGGATATAGGAGGCGGATAACCCACAATCTTAAAGATCATCTATAAGTTATATTGATATGAATTACACCCAGGTAATAAGCAAACCATCAGAAATTTGTATGCGGGTTGTATTTTTCCAATACATTGATTTGTTTTGTTTTTATAGAAGGTTATGCTGAATTACCTAATATTGGTACTAAAATTAGTAGCAGAAAGTTTTTATTGAAACCAGTGAAAAAATAATTTTTATTATAAATATTGAGATTTATATATCTATACAACAACACATTTTTATTAATATATATATGCCAATAACCTGTGTTTTACCAGGATATTTCTGTGAAAGTTAGTGCTATTTTGTCTACGTTCTCCCAGGAAAACAAGAGAGGATATATAATTATTTTTACACAATGAATAAGACAAATTATCCTTCTTTTCATATGAAAAAACGTTTGATTAATTTTGTTCGGGAAATGCAAAGTTTATCCAGACTATATATAAAATATATTTACAAATGTTTATTCCAATTTAATTTTCACTACGAAATAATGAATTGTTGGGATTTTTCTTTTGCCATACTATAAAAATAAAATGTATTATGCATATATGTGATTATAAGTCTGTGTAAGAATTTTTACAGAGCTTACTACCTGTAATAAAATATTATCTTGCATGCTCCAAACCCTCTGAGCAGAAAATCCCAGTCTATTTTCTAGGCAGACATCTCTCTTCGCGTTTCCTTCTCTATCCTTAGTCTCCTCCAGGACCACTAATTAATCTCGAGTAAATACCTCAAACGCACAGTGACAAGCTAAATGCACGAAAGAGAAAGAAAAAATTTCTGGTAACCTCTAGACAGGCATTGAGAAAGTGAGAAAAAAATAGCTCATATTCAAGCAAATATAATGAATATTATATGTTTTAATAGCCCATAAATCATATATGCACATAGTTTGAAATAACTTGCTCACCAAGTACTCAGAATATTTTGATATATATGTATATCTTCCTTCACTTCTCTCAAAGCCCTCTATTTATCCTTTTGTCAGTGTGTTCTGATATTTACTGTGAAGATTCCCAAAACTGACGGAGGGAGGCCAACACAAATTTACCGTCCTCAAGATCCACTTGACCCAAGTCCAAAAGATGATCACCTGCAAACTCACTCATGTGAAGCATGGATAGTGCATGAAGCAGAAAGCAGCATGCACACTAAAATATACAATTGTCCGTCTGTAGGGCTCAAAAGAAGGAAGACCCCACTAACAGATGAGTAGGAGCTTGGCAGGATGGCTTCACGACACTGCCGGTTCTGACCTCACATTTTCCCTGGTTTTATTGGCAGTGAGACTATTTATTTATTTGAATAAGTGCTGAAGCCACAGTCAGAATTTTACCAGTAGCAGCTGGCCAACAAAACGCTGCCTTAGGAGACTGAAAACAGACTTACTCATGGAAATACTAATTTTACAAGTGCAATTATGATTTTTTTTTTCTTGGCCCTGGCCTCCCATCAGGATTGTCAGGTGTTTGCTTTTCAACTGGAATGCCCAGTCGAAAAGGGACCCCGGTGGCTCTGGTCAGCACCGCTGACCAGGCCATGAAAAGTCCAGTCGGCACTCCCGCAGGGCTAAGGCAGGCTAGTCCTTACCTGTCCTGGCAACGCGCTGCACCCTGGAAGTGGCCAGCAGGTTCAGCTCCTACTCGGGGGGGAGTGGGGAGAGCATGGGACTCTGTGTGCTGCCCCCGCCTTGAACACTGCAGCCAATGGGACCTGGGGAAGGGGGTGCCTGGTGCCTGCAGGCAAGAGCAGCACACATATCCTCCTGGCCCCTCCCCTCGGCTTAGAAGCCGGACCTGCTGGCCACTGCCAGGGTGCAGCGCATTGCCAGGACAGGCAGGGAGCCTGCCTTAGCCCTGCTGCACCGCTGACTGGGAGCCAACCGAGGTAAGCCCACGCCCCAACCTTGAGCTCCTGCCCCAGCCCTGAGCCCCCCCCAACCCAGGGCCCTTCCTGCACCCTGAACCCCCTCATTTCTGGCCCCACCTTGGAGCGCCCACACCCCCAGCCAGAGCCCTCACCCCTCCCACATCCCAACCCCATGCCCCAGCCCAGTGCAAGTGAGTGAGGGTGGGGGACAGCAAGCCACAGAGGGAAGGGGAATGTAGTGAGTGGGGGGCGGGGCCTCTGGGAAGGGGCAGGGCTAGGGTGTTCTGTTTTGTGCGATTGGAAACCCTACCTCCTGCCTGTCAATAATGAACAATTAGTGAAGGGTAGGGTATTTGTGTAGCCAGATATGTATATTTTTGTCATATTTGGACGAAAATGTCTATATTTGGAGAGAATCTTCTTTTTTCCAGATCTCCTTTATTTATCAACCGATTCTGATAAAATTTGAAATGGAATCAGTTTTTACTTTTTTAGAGGCCCCTCATATTGCGAGGACCTAAGCGGTGCTTAGTTATCTTATACCTTAACCCAGCACTGATTTCCACCTATAACAAAGATCACACCCACCCATCTTCTTTAGAATTCAGAGATGTAGTTGCGATGATACAGCAGAAGAGGGTTTTCAGTATATTCAGCATCGTGCCAGGACAATTGATTTAGCTCTTGGTGTAAATGGAAAATGGGCCACTCATCCGGAATCGGTTGGATGTAGTAATAAGAAAGTGTGGATTTTTTGTTTGTTTGTTTGTTTGTTTGTTTTTTGGTGTGTTTTGTTTTGATGGCATATTGTAATCAAGAAGGAGCTGTTGAATGTAAGAAGAGAAAAAAACCCGTTACGCTTAAAATTTAAAAATAAAAAAAATCCACAGTTCAACTACAGTTGGCTGAAAATGCAACTGTTAGTGGCTGCACGTGAAATGATTTTTAACTCTGTAGCTTAGCCTATAAAGACATAATATTTCTCTCATTGAAATCAATAGCAAAACCTCCATTGATTTCACTGGGAACAAGAGGAGAACTCAGATGATTTCTACCTGTTGGAAACTTTTAATGGACTTTGGGCAATCCTTCAGAGGAGAGCCTAAGCCATTGAGGCTGATCCTCAGATGGTGTAAATCAACACAGCTTTACAGAGATGAATGGAGCTTCATTGACTTGTACTTTCTAAGGAGTGAGGTCAGTGTTTCCTAATGCTTCTCTCCCATTCATGGATTTTTTTCCCCAACATTATCCACTCCACTGGCCACTCATGAATTTTTTTTCATTAGTAAACTCCATAGACAGTGATATTGCAGGCATTTTTGATTTCTTTCACCAAGGTGACATCTTATCTTTATCAGAAATGAAGTCCTCTGACAAGTGAGTATCATGCAGTATGTCACCTACTTTGAAACTATTCTATGTTTTTGATAAAATGATAGTTGGAACTGTACCTCACTGTATAACAATAATATCTACAAAACCTAGCCTAGATCTCTAGGAGGGCCTTACAAATTACTTTCTCCATGTATATGAGACTGTCCATAAAGAAAAGGCAACGCATTTCCCATCTGCAATACTGCATGTGTGGGCCCTGATCTTGCACTTTTGAAAATTCAACGAGAGTTTTGACCTTAATGAACCACAACTTACAACTTTGTCCTGACAGCGACAATCCCATGACATGCTGAATTCTTGCAGTACCTGATCTGTGATTCTTTCACTGAGTTGATTTTTGTTTGTGTGGGTGTGCAGGCATAACAAAACCATATGTCTGATCAAACCCATTGAAGTGGGGATATTGTGTCCTACAGTATAAAGTTGATTTATGGTAATTGATTATGTTGATTTTACACCTCTCAGCAAATCCATAAGCTGAATTTCTTTATGCTGTTGTCATGCCTATTATTTTCTCTCGATTATCTGTGTGAATGGTGGGGTTTTGTCTACATTATTTTGTTAGAAACCTTTCTTTCTGAGAACTCTGCTAATTGGAAAGACACCTGCGGTCTGAGTGGGAAATGGATGGCTACTTTGAACCTCACAATATTGTTAGGCAGTATATCCATTTATTTCCCAGAAGAATGTTAACCTTTTGGTTATGTTTTAAATTTTTTTAATCAAAAGCCATATGCCACAGAAAAAGGGAAACTATTATTGTTTCATTTACTTTCCTTATTTATTCTGTCCCCGGGTCATTCAATTTACTGCTAAGCATATGCTTTCCTTTGGTAAAAAATAAAGCTGCCACCAAACACACGGGCAAGTGATGACACAATCTCTTCCAAATGTGTTATGGTGTAATATAACATTTACTTTTGTAATGTAACCTTTACATTTTATCTTCTTGACTCATTCAACCTGCACTGACTCTAGGTCTAGATTCATATTGCTAGGAAGAACAATAATGAATTTCCAGCATTTGCAATAAATTGATCATTAGATGGTCACTATGTGCCTTTTTTTAGGAAGTAGACCAGAAAATTGGATTTCTTTGGATTCTTTGTCATTCTTTGTCTAAAAATAAGCCATCATGATTACTTAGATATAGCAGATTATTTGGTTATCTCATTACCAATGACATCTAAAGTAAAAAGACCCTTGACATGTTCTTCTAGCTGGCAACTTTTGTCTTAGATTTAATTTCAAATTTGAGCATAGCCCTTGTCCTTTCAGGAAAGTTTTACAATTTTCTTCACTAGCTGAGAATGTATATGACCTTTGCAATACTTGTCTTCTGAGGAGTGACAAAACATTGCGAACATTGACCTTTCTACAGAAAATGCACTAGAGCAGTGCTACTCAAAGTGGTAGTCCGCGGACCACTGCCGGTCCGCGAGCCATCGGCTGCTGATCTGCGTGCACACTGGGGAAAAAAAATTGCTGGTCCCCCCCCCCATCAGATAGCTTGAGAAGCACGGCACTATAGTACCTTTCCCCATGGCCTTTATCCAGCCTTTGAGTACAGTTAGTGATACATATTTTAAAAAACATATTTATCTTACTGTATATACAACCTTATGAATTGTTTTATTTATTTTGCCACAGTAACCAGTGAACAGTGACCAAATTTTCTGGGTCAAGTCCTGTGTTGGGGATAAAATGCAACATAAAGATATTAATAAAGGGAAGAGAAATAAAGACTATTCCGCTAGACACTGTCAAAACCTTAGGGCATTTTTCAGTTACTTTCTTGCACCTATATTTGTTTCAAACAAATTAAGTATAAGGATCCCTGTATTGTATGAATTACAGTAGTAGTCCCAACTGGGATCCATGACCCATTGTGTTATCTGCTGCCCCAAAGAAATGACAATCTAAATAGACAATGCAAAGGACTGGAGAAAGCCAAAATCATTATCTTCATTCTAGAGATGGGGAACTGAGACAGTGAGATTAAGTGATTTTCATGTAGGGAGCCAAGAACTGACCCTCAATTTCCTAAATTCCAGTGCTTTGACCACAAGACCATCCTTTATTTCATAAACGGAGAAGCACAGCCAAGTTATGTTAAACTCTGACTTGTATTTAACCTCTCATCTCTCTACTTTTGTATCTCCACTGTTATTATCTAACAGGCCTCTCCTGAAACCGTTTGATAGACATCTTGTTTATAGGAGTAACATAGCCTATAATGTATCCAAGGCATACTCCCTCACTCTTGGGTTATGACCTCATGTTTTTAGATAGAGCTGGTTGAAAACTTTGCAACTAACATTTATTTTGTCAAAAACTGCTGATTTGACAAAATTGAAGGTGTGATGGGATGGACAAGGCCCCTTGAGGACCCCTGCTGGAGGCCTCAGGGTCCTACCATACCCTGTCCCAGAAAAGAGCAGTGGAGATGGATCCTCCAAGAAGCCTAGAGTAGCTGTATGATATGCAGTCAATTGAAGAGAGGCTGTAAGGAGAAGCCAATCAGGGCCCAGCAAGGCCATATAAAAGGAGCTGCAGCATTAGAGACAGTTGCTGCCTGGAGTTTGAGGACCACGGATGGTGCTCCTGGCTGACTGAAGGACCTCGGATAGAGCAATTGCTGGACTGGAGGAGCAATAAGGAGCTTCTGAGACTGAGTACAAAACTTCAGCCCTATGGTAAGGGTGAAACGTACATGAACGGGCCCAGGCAACAGAAATGCAGTTTAGTTAAAGTGACGCAGCAGACAGCTGCTATTCACAGGGTCCCTGGGCTGGGACCTGGAGTAGTGGATGGGCCCAGGTCCCCCTCCCCATTAGCCACTGGGGAAATGTCCTGAACATGATACTGTGGTACACTCCCAGAAGGGGAGCTGAACTGTTTAGTGTCCCAGCTGAAGAGCTGGGGCCAGAAAGGGCGAAGAGTCTGCAGGGAATTAAACCTTGGGAGCATGGCCATATACCAGGGTCAAGGACTATTTGAAGGTTAGCCCAGAAGGGGCTTTGGGACTGAATTAGGACTGAGCCCAGGGAGGGCTCCCAGAAAACACAGGCCAGTGGAAGAGCGGTAGGCCCTTGTTGGACACTATACCCCAGAAGGGGTTTGTGTTGCTTCATAGATAGACTGTGCGTGACACTGCCAGAGGACTGAGACACTGGTGATGTGCTACAATCAGAGAGGAAGTGCATGCAGGCACACACATTGGGCCAGGGGTGCTCGCAAGAGGTGGATCCCGTTACAGAAGGATTTAATGGAAACATTGATTTGTTAGAAATCGTGTTGGGAAATTATTGAAACATTTTGATAAAATCAAAACAAAATATTTGGAATAATTCATTTTGCAAAAAATTCCTAGATTGTGATTTATTTATTTATTTATTTTTGGTCCCAATGAAAACAAATTTTGAAATCTCAGAATTTCCTATAGGACAGAAATTCCATTTTTTAACCAGCTCTATTTTTAGAAAACCAGAATCTCTGGTAATTATTTAAATTGTAGACCCTCCAGGGAGCAACTAGATGTTCTAGGAAGTACTGGTTCTAATTTGATAATTTTTTTCCTTCATAACTTTCCTCCATAATACCCCAGCAGAGTGTTACTGTGTGGTGTTGCTGATGGGGGAGGGAGAGGGGCGCGTCTGTGACATATCAGAGCACAATCCAGATTAGTAGGGGGCTGTGTCACTCCTCTCCTGCAACCTTGGGTGCCTTACAATGCCTTGGTGTAGCAGCTCCCGTCGGGGCCACTCACACACAGCCTTCTAGCGTACAAGCCCTATGCTGAGTGTCTGTAACTATAGCCTGCCTGCTATACCCTGGCTCTCACCAGCCTAGGTTATACTGCAGGGTGACTCCAACGCACCCCTAGACCTGGAACTTCCCCCAGAAATATATTTTCTGCACTGCCAAGCCTCTCCTGGAAAGTACAAATATATTAAGTCTGTTATTCCTTCAGGGGAATAATATGCCAGTTAATTACTTTAAATAGTTACTCAGACATTTCATCTTAAACACGATTAGATAAAACAGTAAAACAAGTTTATTAACTACTAACAGATTTTTAAGTGAGTATAAGTGATGAGGCATAAAAGTCAGGAACGGTTACAAGGAAAACAAAGTTAAAATGCTTACTAGTATCTACTTAAATTATCTTAGTTGCAAAGCAAACTTTTTTACCACATGCTACAGCAGATTATTGACCAAACTTCAGGTCAGCACCCCTCCCCCAGAGTCCAATGGCTGTTTTCTTTCGTGTTCTCAGCACAAAGAATGAGGTTAGCAGGAAAGGGGGGGGGGTCCCTTGCAGTGTTTGTCCCTCCTCTTTATAGTTTCAGTCCCCCTCTTGAAAAACATTTCCTGTGCAGACCCAGGAAACAAAGTGTCTATATGGAAGGAAGGAAATTCCATGCTGTTTGTTTGCTAAGATGTAGATTTTTTTTTTTGTTCTTGCCAAAGAATGGTCACTTAGCAGGTAATGGTCCGTCAGCCTTGTTTACACCTGGCTGAGGTATCACCTTGTCCTTTGTTTCTGAGGAACTGGTTTAGCCATGCCCCAGATTTATCTGGCAAACATACTTCAGTCATAATTTTAGTTTATGTTTATACCTTTACATATAATGGTGCTATATGCATTTTGCCATGATATTATTGAACAACAAGTGATGCGTTTTTAAATGATACCACACAAGCATAGCTTGCAAAAGCATGATTACAACTGTGTATACAGTGTGAACACGGGTGTATTCTGTCACAAGGTCATATTTTGGATGAGATGTATAATTGAGGACCTGATGATTTATGGGCGCTAAAGATTCCATAGCAGTTTTTTACAGGAGTAATATTAACCCCAAATTTCTATTGGGGTGAGGACATTCTGCCCATGTAACCCCTCCCCCCTGTACTGTATCATTGGCTATGCCATTTATCACTTGCTGTCTTAACCTTTTGTGTTGATGCTTTGCAAGCCAGAAATTGGCTGCATTTCAGTAGAGTGCAATGATCCTTATACATAATTTGTGCAACCGTTAAATAATGTAAAGTCAATTATACAACTCATGTGCTTAAGTACCTTGTTGAACCAGAGGCTGTTTTGTTATTTCAGAAGTGTAGCTCAGTTACTGTTCCGTAATATCTATGTCCTCCATCATGCAACACAACACCAAGACAATAAAAATACTATCTCTGGAGAATTATGAACTTAAGATAAGATCCCCACCCTTTCTCCTGAGCAATGACATTGGTTGAAATGGCTGGAATGACATAAAGGGGCCTTAAAAGCCCCGGATCTGGCTGGAGGAGGATTTCCTTGATACAGGCACTGAAGAAAATTTCTAAGGTTATGGTCCCTTAACTGTCTTTTACAACTGATTCAAATGGGGGATTAATTCACACATCAATTGGAAGAAGTTTTCACTCAAGCCTTAACAAGGCACATAGCAGTATTATTTTTGGTGTCAGTCAGAGATAGAAGAGAGAGCCTGATGGGCTTGTAGTGAATTATTGACTGAGTTCTAGGCAATATGGAGATAGGAGAAAAACCTGGGCATTTCTTTCTTAATTCTGTTGTTTTGAGTGGATGAAGTGTGTCCTTCCACTTAGCAGAATTTGTTTGCTAATTAAATGTGCTTAAATCCATCTCTATTCAATAAAACACATATGCATGTTCTTAACTCTCTGCTTTGCTGAAGCAAGGACTTAACAAATAATAAATAGCAATTGCTCTTATCCTTGCACATTTGTATGTGTTTTAATGATTTAAAAAAAATTCCAAAGGAAACACATATTGGGCTTAAGTTTTGCAGAATAATGATGATAATAATTAATAATTTTTAATCAACCTAAATCATGACGAAATTTAGCTTCATATCAATGAGCTAAATAGCATAATACATAAGAAAATAGCAAAACAATACCCTCAAAGTACTTTTGCATGTTCCCTCAAACTCCATCTTCAAATACTCAGAAAATGGCATGTATGTGAGTGTTTGCAGGATCAGGACTTTAGTGTGCTATCTGAGGCCATAATTCAGCAAAACTGATAAGAACATGCTTTACTTTAAGCATACGCTTTGCTGGTTTTTTGCCCAGATTGCTCAGCACCTTGCTGTTTTGAGCCACATTTTATAGAAATGATATTTTACAAATGTTTACAGTGGAATAGTTGGTACTATTTTTCCACTTTCTATAAATCCAGTCTCCATTTGTTCCATGAGTTGAACCAACATGTCCTTTGAATGAGAAATAAAAAATGAATACATCTTAGAAACATCTAAAATCATTTTATCCATAGAATGTTGTGATTTTTTATGACCACAGTTTACCATGGCTAAACACACAAAGATCTCATTATTTATTACAATTTCTGATTTGTATGGAAAATGATGGCTATATGGAGCAAGGATTCACTATGCAAGATACACAAACATAAAATGTGGCATAAATATTAGGAAACTGATCTTCTATACCAGGAGCTTTTTGCTTTTCTCTAGAGGTGTGACTGAGCAAGTTTATTAATAAGCAGTTTTTAACAACTACAATAATTTTTAAAATGTAGGTAGTTTTGATAGGTACTGTATGAATTGGATTTCTAGAAATTCTTGGTTTCATACATCTGTTTGACTTAGGTATTTCACACCCCCCCCATGTTCCTTTCATAAGCAAATAATAAACGTTGTTACTGACTTTTGGAAACTTTTAACTTATTGAGAGAGAGAGGCTGAAGTGCCTATTATTGCATGTCCCTGCTTGTTTCTTTGGGGTTGGAAGATGCTAAAATTTCCCGTGACTTTTCACTCTGATTTGAAATTTCAATAAGTTTAAGTGAAACAGTGACATCTAGTGTCTGAAACTACACATTTGCTTAAACTCAAATCCTTTGAATTACTGGATTTGCCAATACTTAAAAGGAAGTAGTACTCTCTATGACAGATTTGGAGCTGATATGTAATAATGTTATGAATATTGAGATGTAACAATTTTATGAACATTGTAGGTAACTGAGTCAGTGAGAGGAAGTTATTCCAGTATGCCAACTTTTTTATGGCTAAATAGAACAACGCTTCCTCAGCCCTCGTCCCCTAATGCCCCTACTCTACTTGCGCTACATTGATGACAACTTCATCATCTGGACCCATGGAAAAGAAGCCCTTGAGAAATTCCACCATGATTTCAACAATTTCCATCCCACCATCAACCTCACCCTGGACCAGTCCACACAAGAGATCCACTTCCTGGACACTACGGTGCTAATAAGCGATGGTCACATAAACACCACCCTATACCGGAAACCTACTGATCGCTATGCTTACCTACATGTCTCCAGCTTTCATCCAGACCACACCACACGATGCATTGTCTACAGGCAAGCTCTATGATACAACCCCATTTGCTCCAACCCCTCAGACAGAGACAAACACAAGATCTCTATCATGCATTCCTTCAACTACAATACCCACCTGCTGAAGTGAAGAAACAGATTGACAGAGCCAGAAGAGTACCCAGAAGTTACCTACTACAGGACAGGCTCAACAAAGAAAATAACAGAACGCCACTAGCCTCACCTTCAGCCCCCAACTAAAACCTCTCCAACGCAAAATCAAGGATCTACTACCTATCCTGAAGGACGACACATCAATCTCACAGATCTTGGGAGACAGGCCAGTCCTTGCTTACAGACAGATCCCCAACCTGAAGCAAATACTCAACAGCAACCACGCACCACACAGCAGAACCACTAACTCAGGAACCTATCCTTGCAACAAAGCCCGTTGCCAACTGTGTCCACATATTATCATAGGGCCTAATCACATCAGCCACCCTATCAGAGGCTTGTTCACTGGTGCATCTATCAATGTGATATATGCCATCATGTGCCAGCAATGCCCCTCTGCCATGTACATTGGTCAAACTGGACAGTCTCTACGTAAAAGAATAAATGGACACAAATCAGACGTCAAAAATTATAACATTCCAAAACCAGTCGGAGAACACTTCAATCTCTTTGGTCACTCGATTACAGACCTAAAAGTGGCAATTCTTCAACAAAAAACCTTCAAAACCAGACTCCAATGAGAGACTGCTGAATTGGAATTAATTTGTAAAGTGGATACAATTAACTTAGGCTTGAATAAAGACTGGGAGTGGATGGGGTATTACACAAAGTAAAACTATTTCCCCATGTTATTTCCCCACACCCCGCTGTTCCTCAGACTTTCTTGTCAACTGCTGGAAATGGCCCACCTTGATTATAACTACAAAGGGTTCTCCCCCCCGCTCTCCTGCTGGTAATAGCTCATCTTACCTGATCACTCTCATTACAGTGTGTATGGTAATATGTTCTCTGTGTATATAAATCTCCCCACTGTATTTTCCACTGCATGCATCTGATGAAGGGGGCTGTAGCCAACGAAAGCTATTGCTCAAATAAATTTGTTAGTCTCTAAGGTGCCACAAGTACTCCTTTTCTTTTTATTGTATATTGGGTTATTAGAATTTCTGGTATGATGGTATTGATCTAACTTATATTCTGGCCAGTGGAATGTTTATTATCTGCCTAAAATGCTTAAATTCTGTGGGGTCTGTACATGAAGGTGAGGGAGTGCCTTCCCAGATAAGAACACTGAAATGCATACCTGAAAGACAATGAAACAATGTGTTAGTTTCAAGGATCCTGTTTTCAACCAATTACATACCTTGTTTCGTCAAAACTCGAAGTTACCAGATCAAAGGACTATGAACAATGGGAAAAATGGCTTATTTCTGGTGGAGGGAGCTGATTTTGCCAGGTGCTGTCCAGGGAGTTATCCATGAGCTTTGACAGGGAGACACTGTGACCCAGAGAGGGGTTCTGCTGAGGAATCTTTAAGGAATTAGTCCTGGTCACCCATATTGAAGATGGTTAAACACCTGGTAAACTTGAAATGCACATAGTCTATTTCATTGTTTTTAAGATCTGTTTTCTCTTTGATGCTTTTGTTCTAAATCAAGAATTCTTGTCTTGAAAGTGGCTCTTTGGTCACTGATTACCACTGCCATTGCCACAGAAGGAACAGAATTGCAGGGTCTGGACAGAAGTCAGACCTGCTGAGGTAATCATGGTCGATACTCGGGGGATTGTAACCCTGTAACTATAACCTGGTCTGAGAGGGGTGAATTGCATGATTTCATCCCAAGAGACATGTGATGGCTAGAGGCCAGAGATCTAGGGTGGATGTGCTCAGACAGAACAGGAGGAGTCAGAAGTGTAACTGACCCAGTAACTATAACACCTTCATCAGAAGAAAATATTGAATACTAAAGATCTTTGTTCTAGCTGAGAAAGACAAAACAGGAACCAATGACTGAAGGTTAAAGCCAGATTTTAACTAGAAATAAGGCACACATTTTTCTTAGGGTGATTGATCGTTGGAACAAACTACAAAGGGGAATGGTAGATTCTCTATGTGGTGATGTCTTCAAGTCAAGGTTGGACACCTTTCTGGAAGATGTGCTTTGGTTAAACATGAGTTATTGGATTCAATACAGAGGTAACTAGATGAAATTGAGATTCTGTTTCAAATAGATGATCTGACTGGATGATCCAATGGTCCCTTCTGGCCAGACTTTTCAAAATGAGAATTTATTCAAGCAGTATTACCATAGTTAAGGATCTTGGCCTTTTGAATTTACATTGGGATAAACTTGGAACATATGGTGGGTTCACAACAATGATGGTGACTTGAAGGTCCACTAGGCTAGGCTTCCTATCAGGACAGAGAATGAATGAACATTTGCTCCCATTTTAAAATGAATGTATGCTCAGTGTGTTCATAACCCTTCTGTGTTTGCTCTGCAGGAACATTCACTGTATTCATCTGCAGTCTGTTTCAGGGCAGAGTAACAGCCCGTCAAAACACCTCACATTTCAAAAACACAGATATGGTAGCCCCACCCATAGCTAACAGTTCACTAGCAGTTGGCAGCCTGAAACATGTTTTGCTAGTAGCATTAACTGAATAAAATGGTCCTTAGGGTAATTCATGAATAGGAAAAAGAATTAAATAAAATGAATATACTAATGAGTGCAAATAATTTGCCCAATTCTGACTACCTAGCATTCCCATCGCTGTGGATTGCAGTTCATTTGTGTTAGCCTAAACTCAGCAGCTGTGCTTGTTTTATCTATTTTAGGTACTTACATGCCCTCAATTACGATAGTATCTGAGCACTTCACAGGCCTTAATGTTTTTTTTTCCCCTCAGAAAACTCCTGTGATGTAAGAAAGAGCTATTACCGAATTCTATAGGTGGAAAACTGAGGCACAGATATACTCGGTGACTAGCCCAACGTCCCCCAAAGCATCTGTGGCAGAGCAAGGAATTGACCCTAGGTGTCCCAAGTTCCAGAGTACTAACCTAAGCCCTGGGCTTTCCTTCTCTAGTTTATACTTACCTAAGTATTCAGGCACCCATGTTGTTCATGGATGGTATAAGACCCAAAGTAGTTTTGCATTAGTACTTCAAAGTAATGTATTACTTTAGACCGTTCAGATTCCGGAAGGGACCATTATATTGAGTTTCCCCTGCCCAATTTTTCTGACTAACTATAGAGTTGGTCATACATTTTTAGCAGTCAAAAATGTTGATTAAATGTCAAAATTGGTGATTTTTTTTGACAATTTTCAAATAGCTGTTAAAAAAAAAAACGCTCCCTGAAATATTTTACTTGTTTTTGAGCAGTTCTAGTCCAAAGTCCTGTCAAACATTTAAGAGTTCAGTCATGCCCAGATCAGCAGTAGCCCAGTGCTTGGTTCACAGAAGACCCATGGCTGTAGTTGGCTCAAAGTTGGGGTTCTACTTTAGGCAATTCAGGGAAGGCCTTGGGCTATGGGCTGTGACTGAAACCCAAGAGCAGGGGAAGGCAGCAGTAAACATTCCTCTGACAGCTGGAAAATGCTGACTCGGATTCCACACATGACACTCTGTGCATTGGGCGCGGTGCGGGGAGGGGGTACTGAAGATATTAAACTGAGCAAGGAACTGATTTTTTTTTTTTGTGCCTAGTGATCAAACCAAAACATCAGGGAAAATTGTTTCAGGTCAAGCTGAAACAAAATTTGGGGGTTTGTTTGTCTCACTTTTGGGGTTTTCCTTTTTTTTTTTAATAAAATAAAAAAATCAATAAAAACTAGTTAAATTTCTAAACAAAACATTGTTTCAAAATGGAAGTCAAAATGGTTTCTTTGGAAAATATCTAAATGAAACATTTTGACTTTTTCCACACAAAATAATTCAGCCAAAACTATTCACCGAATTTGAACCATATTCACAAATAGTTTTGATCAAACTGAAACTGTATTTTTTGGGCAAGTAAACTTAGAAAAAAATCTACCCAGCTCTAATGAGTATCGAGAGGCAGCAGAAGGGCAATGGTTGGGGTTTTTTTGTTTTGTTTGTTGGAGCAGTTTGAGGGCATAGTCCCCAGCATCAGAGCCACTCCCGAGTTCTGCTCTAAATTATGCTCCGTTTCCCCTGTAATGTACCCCCACAGTCCTCAGTTATCTGAGATGCTGGCATAGAGAACTGTGCTCTGTGTGTATGTTTCTGCTTTACTTGAGGCTCTTGATGGAAGAAACAATATAAATCCATGATAATAGTTCCTGGAAATGGCTCCTTTCTACATAAATCTTCTCCTGTGTGGCCTCTGCCTGGTATGTTGTGTGTGTGCATCCCTGCAGGCAGGAGGGCTACAGAATATAGTCAGGTATAAGTAGAGTGGATCTGTGTGGACAGTTTGTGGGTTTGAGGAAGTTTAGGCCCCAGCTAGAAAAAGCACTTTAATTTTAAGCATGTGAGTAGACTCAAAGGCAATGGGATTATTCCCATGCCTAAAGTTAAGCATTACTTCAGTGCTTTGCTTGATCAGCGTTGTCATCCTGGAAGGAGCTGGCCTGAAACAGAGAACTGGGGAAAAACACTAGTTAAATGATCAAATGCTGTTATAATTCAGACCCAACTGAAATGAAATATCCACACCTCATGGATATGAAGGACACGAGGAAGAAGGGATTTCTTTCATTTAAAAAAAGAAAAGGAGTGCCGGTGGCACCTTAGAGACTAACAAATTTATTAGAGCATAAGCTTTCGTGAGCTATAGCTCACTTCATCGGATGCATTTGGTGGAAAAAACAGAGGAGAGATTTATATACACACACACAGAGAACATGAAACAATGGGTTTATCATACACACTGTAAGGAGAGTGATCAC
Organism: Dermochelys coriacea; assembly: GCF_009764565.3. NCBI lineage: Eukaryota > Metazoa > Chordata > Testudines > Dermochelyidae > Dermochelys > Dermochelys coriacea. The sequence goes on along the minus strand of NC_050078.2, from coordinate 68,107,634 downwards.
TTAAGATAAGCCATCACTATTCTTGTTAACTGCTGGAATTAGCCTACCTTGCTTGTCACCACGAAAGGTTTTCCTCCTTCCCCCCCCCCCCGCTGCTGGTGATGGCTTATCTTAAGTGATCACTCTCCTTACAGTGTGTATGATAAACCCATTGTTTCATGTTCTCTGTGTGTGTGTATATAAATCTCTCCTCTGTTTTTTCCACCAAATGCATCCGATGAAGTGAGCTGTAGCTCACGAAAGCTTATGCTCTAATAAATTTGTTAGTCTCTAAGGTGCCACAAGTACTCCTTTTCTTTTTGCGAATACAGACTAACACGGCTGCTACTCTGAAACCTTTCATTTAAAGAGACGCTGAATGGTACAAACAGCCGTTAATGAACTCATCTTTCATTTACTAAGCTCAAGTTTATTTCCTGGATACTTAGTATTACACACACTATTTATTCTATCTAGACTAGATTGGGGGATGATGTGAATCATGAATGGGAATTAATGATGAGTTATGCTTACATATAACCTCTTGCTTTGCAGAGGCCATCAAATAGAGAATTCAATCATAACGGTTTCATTATTTTTTTCTTTTTTTTTTTTGTTTTGAGAGCATGATTGTTGGGTTTTTTTTGTTGGTTTGGTTTGTGGGTTTTTTGATGGTAGAGGTGGAGTTGTGGAAGGGAACACTGAAGAAAAATGATACTATCACCATGTGCCAAATACAGTATTTCAAAACAGAAATGACTGCTTGATTTGACATTTTCTAGTACAAATAAGCAGGCGGCCTGATATCTGTTCATAATGTTAAATGTTTGTTTCTTACCTCTAAGCAGACCGCTAAAAGAAATTGCTGATTTTTGTTTTGTTAGATTCCTGTTTTTTACTTGACAATTTTTGTTTTAGCATTTTGAAGAACGCTTTTCTGCTATATCACAAAACAGTCTATTATCCTCTAAATTGAAAGATGTTCTTATTGCAATGATGTTAGGAATGAATCTACTGCAAGAGACCAGATGGCTATGGAGACTAGACTTAGGTGCATGTTAGGCTTTTTTCTAAAGGGTCGAAGTTGTTTTTTTCTTGTGGTCACACCTCTGCATTTTACTTATATTCAATTCTAGTTTGATAAATCACTAATATAGGCCCCAATTCAGCCAGGTTCTTAAACACAAGTTTAAACTTTAAACTGAGAAGTCTTAAGTACCCTAAGCCTATCTTTAAATCAGTAGGACAACTTACATTCTTGAAGCTAAACTTGAGTTTAAGCATCTTAAACAAAAGACAATGGTTTCTACCTACCATGGTTTATGTGTAAGGTACCATTATTAGAAAGTGGTTAATAGTAATAGTATGCTGGCCTGTTCTTTTGAAGCATTTACAGTTTTCCTGATTTATGCAAAGTACTGATTGCCGTGGTGCTTCTCAGAACTGAGGTTAAAAAACTTAGCAGCTAAAGGTGAAAATCCACAGTTGTGATTATTAATATAGCTTTTATTTCATCATCATTCCCTAATTATTGTTGACGGACAAATGGGAAGTGCCCTTGCAAGTGACAGCTATTTCTTCAGATAGGTAGCTCGTCTAGTCATTTTTAATTAGCATCGTAAAATGACTAATAAAATGTTGGGTATTTTTTAAAAAGGACAACATGAAAATGGCAGAACAAACATAATGGCATGATTGGGTACAGCTCGATCTTTTCTGCTTAATGGGAATCTTAGTCATTCTGTAAAATTAATAGTACGCACATTAGGGTTTGCAAAGCAGTTCCTTGTAGGTTTGTTTTATGAAGTCCAACCACTCGAAAATTCATTTATTTACACCTCTGCAAATCCTGAAACACTTACGCTGGCGTAAATTCTGATTAAATATTAAGTAAAAACATCTGGCTTTAATGTACACTTTAAGGTCAATTCAAATAAGGTATTGCAGAAGATCATTTATAAATTCAGATATAAATAAATCATGTGGCTACATCATTTTAAAACATTTTTTATCGTAATGTTTATTGTGTTGCAAGCAGTACTTGATGAAAGAACAAGCATAGAAATTGTCTGTGTGCATGCAAACACGAGTGTAAACACATACAGTCTTATGTAGGCTGATTTTAATAAGTCACTAGTGATTTTGGATGCCTCTGGTTTTGGGGCTCAACTTGAGACACCTTATAAAGGCCCTGAGTACAGAGAGTGGAGGTGAAATCCTGGCCCGATTGACTTCAATGAGAGTTTTACTCTGGGTTTCAAAAGAGCCAATATCTCGACCCTTCCAGTACAGAAGGTGCAGAGTAGGATGTTGGTCAGGATGAGGTGAGGTATTTCTAAAAGCAGTTCTTTGGGGCTTCCAGGGAGTGATATTTCATAGAGCAGCTGACCCCAGCCATCCCCTACAGACATGGAGCTTTTGTCATACGGCGCTTGTATATAAGGACTTCTAAAGAGAAGCTCCAACAGTATGGAGCATAGTGTAGCAGAATTTCTCCTACCTCATTTATCCTGCATCATGCAGCTGAGGGGATGATCGGCCTGTTACACTGCCATTAATCATTCCATTTCTCAGCTGGATTTAGAGGGTTGGTGGATACTAAATGATCCAAATGGGAAAATAGATCATTTATAAGAAGTAGAAATTAGAACCAATTGAGTAGGTTGGACCACAAATTGAGAGCACCATTTTTCTACTTAATGAGTGCTCTGTTGTATTCTCTTCTTTTGAGAAAGTGGCCTACTCTTGAAATCAATGATGAAACCAGCACAGTTGCCTGGAATAATTACAGAGTGTGATGGGGAGTAGGCCCAGAGGCCCCCTCTGGAAGCCTCAGGGTCCTGCCACACCCCATGCTAGAGCGGAGCAGAAAAGTTCTCCAAGCAGCCTAGAGTTGTTGCATGGAAGCAGCCTATGAGAGAGGCTGCAGGGAGCAGCTAATCAGTGCCCAGGAGGGCCCTATAAAAGGAGCTGGAGCACCACAGACAGGTAGTTCCTTGCTAGAGCTGGAAGACTGCAGATTGTGCTCCTGGCTGGTCAAAGGGAACTGTAGGACAAGAGACAGCTCAGGGCTAGTAGAGACTGGGGGAGTTAGGAAGAGCTCCTGGCTGGCTGCTGGGCCTGAACTTAGAAGGGCCCTGAGCTAATGGTAAGGTGTTGGTGAAGGCTGGGGCCATGGGAAAGTGGCGTAGGAAACTGCAGTCCCTTTTGCTAAAGGGACATGGCAGCGCGTGGTTGTTATTCTTAGGGTCCCTGGGCTGGGACCTAAAGTAGTGGGCAGGCCTGGTTCTGCCCCCCACATAGGCCACTGGGGAAAGGCCTACAATTGGACAGCTGTGGAACTCCCCTCAAATGCCCCCCCCCAAAAAGGAGAATGAACTATCAAGCAGCCCAGGTAGAGAGCTGGGGCTAGAACTGACCCAGATAGTGAAATCATTGTCTCCTGGAAGGAAGCCCAGGGTACGGCCTGATACCAGGGGTTGGAACTGATTTAAAGACTGCAGACACACCTGACCAGAAGGGGCTGTTCATGAGAGGTGGGTGCCATGCCATTGCACAATGCATGTTGTCGAACTTCATATAAAGTTATGTATATTATAGATTTCTGTTCTTATTGCTACAGTTATGGGTCAATTGCAGTTTCCTGTTTAAGTAACTAACTATATTTATGCGATTAGAGGTCACACACAAATTTGCCCCTCAGCCAAAACTTGGCATATGAGGTCTTAACTAAGGAGCAAATACTCTTTCAAGATTTCATGAACATCCAACTGGCTGATCTTTTTTAGGTTTAAGGAAATAAAACCAATGCATTTTGGACGATTTTAGATTTTTTGGTGTTCCTTTCTGACCATTATAAAAACAGTCTTAAAAAAATTGCAGACACTTGGTAGACCACTTTATCCTTGGCTACACTGACTATGTGTAAGAAAGCTGAAATCACATCTGGGTTATTAACATTTAATAGTAGCTCCTGTGGACATGAAGTAATTACTTCTCCTAATGTCTTTCTCTGTCAAGGATTTCTGTTGTAACGCTTGAGGCAAAATGGTTCTACTAACATTATAAACTATAATGTAATGTCTTATAATGTCATTGTTAGTACTATGAAGGAATCATTATATTATGGCTTATATTAGATTAGACATTCACAAACTAAACCAAACCCCAAGACAAGGCACTGGTGGCAACAGCATCTCATGTTTCAAGGTGTCGCCCTGAATATTTGCAGTATATGTGGAGGCTGATAGAGTAATTGTGTCAAATTCTCTGCTGGCATAAGGGTGGAGTTCCATTGACGTGACAGTGGAGGTTTGCCCCTTTACGCCAGCCAAATGTCCAGCCCATCATAGGTGGATCCAAGGTTAGAGTCTCCTGGGACTTTTTAAATTTGTGGCATTTGGTGAAATGTGGCTAAAAAAAAATGCAGTTCAGAGGTACCTTTATTGTGTTGACGCCTATAAAACATCTTTTCCCTACGTGGGTTAAACTTGAGACCTGCTGGGATTGTATAGATGGAATTTTCACTGCATCATTTATGCAGTGAAAAGGAAGCGGGTAGGGCTACGTTTTGTGCTCCATGAATCACACAGGGAGTTCCAACCCTCATTTGAATGATTCCCCCAAAAGCCACACACATCTGGGAGGATTTTCAGAGAGGTATCTCTGCCACCAGCATAAAGGCCTATCCCTCTACATTACCTTCCAAACCTTTTGCCCCTAAAATGGCACATTTTGCAGTAGTGAAAACATTGCCCTTTTTTGAATAAGGTCCATTGGTGGTTTTTTGTGAGAGCTAAGTGGGTTCATAAGCACCTGTCTGCAAGCATCTCTTGCAGCACCAGGCCCTACAGAGCTCTTACTTTAAGTAGTAGACTCTGCTCATCAGACATGCATTGCCCGAGAAAATTAAAACCCCTGAAGGTTGACAGGGTCTCATTGATTTTGATGGGCTTTGGATCAGGCCTCCAGTGAGTTACACTTCCATCAGCCAGCAACCTGGTCCCATCCGTTCCAAGTAAACAGTTAATCTCTCTCTAAGAAAGTTGGCCAAGCTTTTGGGTAGCCTCTTCACTGAGGAATGTGGATTAGCAGAAATAGCTAGCTGGCATTTAAAGTTGGTTCTGGACTACTGACTCCTGTCGGAGGAAGAGGAACAGACTTGGCGATATTAAACAAATGGTGAGCAGTAGGTACTAGCAGTATTGTCTCCTGGCATGTCTGCAGTGAACTTCAAATGACTCAGTTCTGGGTGATCAACTTCAGCCATCCAGAATCAGTCTACTATTTATTTTTTAGATGTGTCAAAATTGGAACTTTTTATCTGAACACCCTTCTGCTTCAGTAGTTCAGATATAATAGAACCTGAGCCAACCTAGATTTTCATTTCACCTAAAAGTTCACCCTTCTTGACTGACCCCTAATTTTGGTTTCTTGGCTGTAGTGCTTTGTGGGGTGGAGAAAGAAGGTATCAAAATGCATCCATCCTCCTTCAAAACAAGCAGCTTCCAGATATGAACTGATTCCTTGCAGAGAGCAGGATGGTTTTTTTGACTGCACTTAGCCAACATATACTTGGTAACAATCAGTAAACTACTAGAGTGCACTCTTTTGCCTTTCTCTGAGGAGTCTCATACTGACCACCACCAGAGGCAGGATCCCACCAGACTAGGTGTCCCTATTGAGCTGATGAATTTCATGATCCCACTATAATAGGCACATAAGGTGATTAAATCAGTGGTGGAGTTTTAGCATTAAACCTAAATTACTTTCATTTGGAGCTTTAACTAAGATTTTTTTAAAAAAATATCTGATGGATTTTGCTTAGCTGATTGAGTCAAGCAGTAATAAGGTTTGTCTGCACTCTTCACTCTCACTAGAAGAAGAGAAGCAGCTGAGAAAAATGTGATGCACAGCAAGGACTTGGTTCTAGTTAGCTAGTTTAATAGCCTTACTATTAGGACAGTAGAGAATTTGGCCATATCGCAACTTCTCATACAGCCCCATTCAAAACAATGGAAATACCTGGGGGGTATGTCAGTGCAGAATCTGGCCCATACTTAATTAATTTAGATCTACCATCTGTTCTGCACATTCACAGTCTGAAATCCAGCTAAATCAGATTGAAGAGTTCTATACAGACACCCGATTGGATCCTTTGGTCCTTTTTTACTCCATTTACTACTAAGCCAAGCAAACAGGTGATTTTGTTTTTCAGGAAATCTTCCACCAGTGCAATAGCACTACTGACGCTCCTTGATAGCAATGGCAGGAGAACTAGTGTAGAATAGCTACTTTTTACCTCTAGGTTAGAAGACACAGCAGTATAAGTATTGGCAGCTGATCACATTAGTGCTGTCATTGCTACCAGCAAGGGGCACTGTACCACATTAGTTATAATAGATTTCTTTAAAATTGCCAGCATAGACACTAGATATATAAATCTAGAATAGGTGGAATTTAAACCGTTTCTGAAGGCACACACTAATAGGGATGGGTTTACCAACAGCTACCACTTCATCTATCTTATAGAATTTGCTCGGATATTATGTGTGGTAAGTGTATAATGGACAGATGTAGACAAGTAATTACTTCAGAGAATCACTACTTTGTGCTGAATCGGAATGGATCTTATTCCTTCTAAAGGTATACGTGAGCTCAGGGTGTCTGGACAACAAGTAGCAGGTATACAATAAATAACATTATTGGAGGTGTAAACTTTTATGACCACGTGAATGCCATTGATACTCATGCTTATCTTGTGAATCTGTAGTAGCATCTGTTCCTCCTCTCTCTTCACAGAACTTGGTGCCAGCCTCCTGTCCCAAATTACCCATAGAGTTTGTATCTATGATCACAATGTAATTAGTCTGATGAGAGTCAAGAGATTACAGAGAAATGCTACTAATAATTTCAGGTCTGGTTGTATTTGTCCAGGAAGAATGGAGGCAATCTCTAATGCAGACAATCATCACCAGCAATTTATGGGTGGATCCTTGGACCTCTAGACTTTGGAGAGAACTCAAGGAGAGATAGGTGCATATATTCCCTTGAGATGCTCTGTTCCCTCCTTTCAGAGTAGCAGCCGTGTTAGTCTGTATTTGCAAAAAGAAAAGGAGTACTTGTGGCACCTTAGAGACTAACAAGTTTATTTGAGCATAAGCTTTCGTGAGCTACAGCTCACTTCATCCGATGAAGTAGCTGTAGCTCACAAAAGCTTATGCTCAAATAAACTTGTTAGTCTCTAAGGTGCCACGAGTACTCCTTTTCTTTTTGTTCCCTCCTTATGTCCCACATGCTTGCAGGCTTATAATAATTCTTCTCCGGGGGCAGCGGTGTTGCATACTGTTGGTTAGTAGGAAGTACTCCGGGGGCACTTCTGTGCCACTGTGCATGTGCAGAATTCATGTCCCCTGCAGATTTCTTTGTTTTCCTGCAGAAAAATGACTTTCTGACAGGGAAACAAAGGGAAGCCACCAGAGCAGTCATGCAACCCTCTCCAGCAGTATGCTGGCTGCCCTGGTCACCCGAAAAAGAGAGGTAAATCACTGTGGGGTAGGGGGCAGGACTGGGGAAGACATGACTGGTGTTTTCTACCCTGTGCCAGGCTCTGTTGCTAGTCCCAGGTAGTCTGGAGAGGACAGGAGTGACTTTCTTTCCCCCTGCACAGCATCCAAGGCTGGATCAGACTCATCCCCAGATTTCTCCCCTGACTGTAAGAAGCTCTGCAAACTCCCCGCTCCTGCGCCCATTGCTCCTCAGCTGCAGGGGAAGGGATCACTGTACAGGGAGCTGCTCCCACATCCGCCGAACTCCCATGCATCCAGACCCTCCCACCGAGCCTCACCCCCACAACACCCCCCCTCGCTGAGCCCCATATTCCCTGCACCTGGACCAACCCGACAAACCACCCGGATCCCCACCCTACCAAGCCTCAATTAGCATCACCTGGATCCCCACCCCACTGAACCCCACTCCCCCAGCATCTGGACCCCCCCAAATCTCCCCACACCCAGACCCCCCTGCTGAGCTCTATCTCCCCCACACTCAGACCCCCCCTAGCTGTTGAGCCCCAACTACCTTCATCTGGACCCCCCTGCAGAGTCCCATTACCGTTGCACCCAGAACCCTCCAACAAGCCCCTGTGCATCCAGATTGCCCTACGCAAAACCCTCTCAATCCACACCTGCATTCCCCCAACACTAAGCCCCTCCACACTTGGATCCTGCCTTGCTGAGCCTGCCTGCAACACCTGGTGCATCTGGCACAGAGGGGCAGGCCCAGTCCTTGTGCAGTGTCAAGGTTGGGTGCAGCCTCACCGCTGAGTCCATTTCTCGGGAGGTGGGAGCTGCCTAGTGATCTTCCACCTCCGTGCAGCCAGTGGCCTGTGCTTCCCAATGCCATGCTGAAGTCTCCACGTTTATTTGACAGAATTTTCAGAATTTTTAATTTTTTGGCACAGAATGCCCTCAGGAGTAGTAGGAAGGGAAAGGAGGAATGAAGCAATGCAGCCCATTCTCAAAGAGGCTGGCTTGCCCTACTGGAATTAATGCCCCTCTTTGCACAGGGGAAAGGGCCAGGAGACAGACTCCACACACTCTTCTATGGAGAGGATGCCCTTTTATCCCCCACTCTTGGTGAAAAGCAAAGCTTATTACTGACCTTAGTTAAATGATCTTCAGCTCCTCTTATCCTGAAATAAGGATGTCTGCAGGCAGGCTCACACCAAACTAGCTAAATCAGGGTGTTCAGAAAATTATTTTAGTTAAATTGGATTCAATGCCTAGAATTGATGAAGGAGGAATGATGGTGGTTACCCATTTGTTGGGGACATTTATGGTATATTCCTGAAGCATTAATGAGATTATTCTTAGGCCAGAACAGTGTTTCCAAAGGTGAGGAGTGAGGTAGCAAAATGTCCAGATGAGACAGAGTTATTTAGGCTCAGAGTACCAGAAAGGACTTCAGAGAGACGTAAACAAGCTGGGTCAATGGTCACCTATTGGCAAATGAAATTTCATGTTGACAAATGCAAAGCAATGCACATTGGAGGGAAAACTGTAAACTACTCTTACACCTGATGGGATTCAAAACTACCAACTCAAGAAAGGGACCTGGGTCAATTCACATCTGTGGTCAAAACAGGTAACAAGATGTTATGCTGCATAAGGAATGGGATGGAGAATAATATGGAAAATATTATGCTATTATGTAAATCAATGGTGTGGCCTCTTCTGCAATATTGGGCACCCCTTCTCAAAAAGGATATTGCAGAATTAGAGTGAGGTTCAAAGAATGACAGGGAGTATGTTCAAGGACCATATGAAGTGCTTGCCTGAGAAAGGAGATGAATAAGAAGGGATGTGGTAAAAGTATATAAAATATTGAAAGAGATAGAGAAGGTAGATTGGGAACTTTTCTCTGTCTCATAATACAAGAACAAGAGGACATACAATGTAATTAAAAGGTGGGAAATTCCAAAGCAATTTGCAATGTGTAACTAAACTGTGGAATTCATTGCCGCAGGAAGTGGTTGAGGCCAAGAACTTAACAAAAGTCAAAAAGGGATTGGATAATTATATGGGAATCAAGACTATCCAGAGGAGTTATAATTGACAATGAAAAGTTTGGAAGACATTAAATCTTTAGGTTTCGTCCTGTTCTCTAATAGGTAGGTATTAATCTAATCTCTATCTCGGAGAGGCAGATTATCCAACATCTGCCAACTGTGGGCTTCTTTCTGATATAACATTTGTTTGATCTAGTATAAGAGCTAATTAGGCCTAAAAGAGAAGTGGAACAGGTCTGTGGTGTGGATATGAAGGTCATGGGTTCAACTGTACTGATAACGCAGATGGGGTTCTTTCATCATCCTTTGAAGCAACTTGTACTGGCCACTGTCAAAATCAAGACCATGGACTAGATGGGCATTGGGTCTGATACATTGTGGCAATTCCAATGTCCCTAGCATTCAGTTTATGTAACTGGAAATGGGCTGGAGAAGGGACAAGACCTTTAAGAAGCTCCTGATTAGAGTTGGGCAAAAATCTTTGTGGAATATTGCCTCTCCCTCCCCCTCCTCCCCCATACACACACGCTGAAAAATGCAGATTCAGGTCAACCAAAACAATTCCCTAATTTGGGCTGATTCTGGCAAATTGTTTGGTTGCAGGGGGAGATAAATTTCAGAAATATCAAAATGGTTTGTTTCAGCATTTCTGAAATGAAACACGTTGACATTTCAGTTTGGAACGATGTTTCTGTTTCTGAATTTCCCTCAATTTTTTTTGTCTATAAAAACCCTGAAATGAAACACTTTGTGTTGATACAGCATTATTTTTTAACAAAGCACTGGATGCTCAACCCACCCTGATTAATTCCAAGGGCCTACTCAGAAGTATTGCCTACTCAGAAGTATTTTGATGAGCCCCAGGGATACGTCCGAGCCAGCAAGGATGATTAAGTAGCATTTGGAGAGCTGGTGAATTCCAGGGAAAGCAGAGAAATCATCCCAATCCATCCTTAAATGTGGTGATGGGACTTTTTAACAAGGAGATCCTGGGAGCCCCAAATCTCCTTCTCCAGCATATCACCCTTTCTAATTAGCTTTAATGATAAGCTGCCTCCCCAATGCTCAAACATTGGTGTCCCTGGGTGATATTTTACCCTATATTTATGATCCTAGAGATCAGCAAAAGAAATACAAGAATTAATATGGTCAATTACTTTACTTTACCTTCATACTTCTGAGCACTGGATTAAACTCTGCCACTGAATAATTGTATCTGCAAAATACATTTATTGGAAGAAACAAGAGTGTGAGAGCCACACAAAGCATGTCTCAATAATTTTATACTCTTCTTACAGATTGTCGGAATTCAAATGCTGCCCAAAGGGAATGTTTGTTTTCTCTGTTACTAATGCTGACATTCATGAACTGTTGGTGATCTCAGCTCATAGGCAAGACAATGGCCAAAATGCATAGAATTTCTGTGAATCTGTTTTTTACACACCCAAGAGGTAACATTCCCTTTTCTTTGCAGCAGTTGTAGCCACCTGCTCATCAAAGAAGCTTTATCAAGTTCAAGATCTATTAAACGTTATTGTTTGAAATCCAGTAGAGCCTAAAGGCCATTACTGAGACTGGGGGACTATTATTTGCATTCCAATACTCCCTGGAAGCCCGATTGTTCTAGGCACTGAACAAACATATAAGAAGACATCTTGCCATCTAAATAGACAAGAATGGGAAATGGAGGCACAGAGTTAAAATGATGCATTTAAGATCACATAGCAGGTCAGTGACAGAGGCAGGAATAGAACCCAAGTCTTCAAATTCACAGTCTACAGCCCGATTCACTGGATCACGTTGCTTTATCCACACTTTTGAAGTCAGAAATTGACTTAGCTTTTATAACTTTCTAGCTTAGCTGCAAACAAGCCCATAAGAATAATATGTAAGTCATTTGAGCTCCAGATATGACCTCTTAGAAAAGTTCATTTTTAAGGAGAGGGAAAAACATTTATGTAATAAATCTGATCTTGCTCACAAATATGGTTTTGAAATTGATTGACAAATGCTATAATTTTCCTTGAGGAGTTTCATAAATGTACTAACTGCTTGGTGAGGCAAATTGATCAAAAGGGTTCCTTTTCTTGAGTTCCAAATTGATTTTCTGTGTGCATTTTCTCTTTAAAATTATTTTTAAAAAATCTTTGTCTAGAGAATATTAACTTATGTCAATGAACAATTTGAGAAATGTGTTTTATAACAGTATATTTATTGCTTACCCTTTAGTTCACCGTCTATTTTCTTTTCATTTATTTTTAGTGAGTGTGGCATAGCAGAGGAAGAAAGGTAACATTGAACAGAACGCCGTCCTGCAAAATCACCTTTCACTTTTTGTTATGAGTATTCTAATAGGTGGCAAAACCAGGATGGATTAGTCTCTTTTTGCAAAATTCAATTAGGTAGTGGTTCTGGATTCATGGGATCTGATTCTGCACTCACTGGTGTAACTCCGTTGAAAAACCAGGCAAAGAGAGTGGAGAATCAGAGTTATGGTGTATAGAGATATGGATTGAGTCTATGATCAGGAAAGTGATACTAACAAAGAAAAGTATTTCAGTTTGAAGGTCACAAGTGTGCAGTAGAAACAAGGATGCAGTTGTGGTTTTTGTTTTACCTCATTGGCTGTTAAGTGAAGCAAGGAGGATTTAAAGGGGACAGACTCAGAAGTAAAGAGGGTCAAACCTGGAATGATTGTGGTTTTCTGTGGGCATCTTTAAATTTTGGTGTCACCTGAATCCACCTTCATTACTGGAAACTTGGAGGGGTTCTAAATTCTTCTACAGTATTGTTTCATAGATTCCAAGGCCAGAAGGGACCATTGGGATCATCTCGTCTGACCTCCTGTATGACACAGACCAGAGAACTGCCCCAAAATAATTCCTACAGCAGATCTTTCAGAAAAAATATCCAATCTTGATCTAAAAATTGTCAGTGACGGAGAATTAACCGCTATGCTTAATAAATTGTTCTAGTGGTTAACAGGGTCAGCTCCACGCACCAGCTTTCCAAGCAGGTGCTTGGGGCGGCATTCAGGATGGGGTGGCAGTTCAGTGGCAGCTCTGCCGCTCTTCCAAGCGCGGTGGCAATTCGGTGGCAGCTCTGGTGGTATTGTGGAGGCAGCAATTTGGCGGCGACTGCTTGGGGCAGCAAAATTGGTAGAGCCACCCCTGGTGGTTAATTATTGTCACTGTCAAAAAATGTACACCTTATTTCCTGTCTGAATTTGTCTAACTTCAGCTTCTACTCTCTTGAGGTTTCAGAGTAGCAGCCATGTTAGTCTGTATCCGCAATTTATTTGAGCATCCAATGAAGTGAGCTGTAGCTCACGAAAGCTTATGCTCAAATAAATTTGTTAGTCTCAAAGGTGCCACAAGTCCTCCTTTTCCTCTTGATCATGTTGTTCCTTTCTCTGCTCGATTGAAGAGCCCATTATTAAATATTGAGAGATTTGTCTCTTTCCCATACACTGTAATCAAGTCACCTCTTAACCTTCTCTTTGTGAAGCTAAATAGATGGACCTCTTTGAGTCTATCACTACAAGGCATGTTTTCTAAACCTTTAAGCATTCTTGTGGCTCTTCTCTGAACCCTCTCCAATTTATCGACATCCTTCATGAATTGTGCGCACCAAAACTGGACACAGTTTTCCAGCAGTGTTTGCACCAGAGCCAGAGAGGTAAAATAACCTCCTGCTCAAGATTCCCCTGTTTATGCACTTCAGGATTGCATTAGCTCTTTTGGCCACTGAGGAACATTGGGAGCTCATGTTCAGCTGACCAACCCCAAAGCTTTTTCAGAGTCAATGTTTCCCAGGATAAAGTCCCCCATCCTGTAAATATGACCTACATGCTTTGTTCCTATGGGTCCTAAATTGACCTGTCTCTAATTTTAAGAATTTTTTTCGAAGATGTTGCTATTATAAAGCCACAAAGAATATAACCCATAGTGCCAATGGCCCTGTCCTGCAGTCATTCTTCAACTGAGAAGTCCTATTGATTTCATGGTAATGCCTCATGTGAATCAGAGCTGCTGGATTGGGGTCCAAGTCAATGTGAGTAAGGCCAGCAGGATTTCACACACAATATCTATTTACTGGGATAAGATACACTAAATGAAATTTTCAATCATTATGAAACTTACAATGCTGAAGGCCAAATGAATTGAAGGGACTAGTAAGTTGCTGGAATTTAAACCTTCTTCCTGTAAGTTACACCACCTCTGGTGCCCTTGGACTTGCGCTCCTCCTACACATCACTCAAGTAAATAACTTTAATGTATACCTTCTTACACCATGTCCTGATACTCTGCTCTTCTGAACCCTTAGTGTGTAAATTGCACCTGTCTATGCTATCTTGCACTCCATGGGCTAAATTCATAAGATAACGTGTAATGTAAATATCACCTGGTGAGTGGGTGCAAGTTGCACAGTGGTTAAGTGGGTCTAAGGTGGTGTAACTTACAGTCAGAGTGAGTTGGAATAAGGTGTAAATTACACCAATTCAGGCTTCTTTAGGTTTCCCTAGACTCACCTCTGCATTTAGACCTGAATCTTAAAACAGCTTGTGGCATATGAGTATGGTAAAACCTCAAACAGAAATCAAGCTGACATTTTTACCTTGTTTCATAGGGTTTGCTGTATGTCTCCAAAAGGATGGTGTTATGGCATTTTTGTGTTTCGACATATAGCCCACTAGGGGACAATGTTGTACTTTGCATTAGAAATTCTCTCTCCAGCAACCTGGGATGTTCCTATCTATAGTGCACTGGAACAAGAACTTATTTGTCTGTTACAGCAATGAAATACCATGAGTGCAGTAGTTTGTTAAGAATACAGCAAAATTGCCGATATGGATTCTAAGGTCAACGGTCAACAACATTATCATAAGAATGTTTGTTTTAATTTTATTATGGGGATTGTGGGTAGAAGGATCTTCTCAGCAGAAAAGCTGCCCAGCAGCATCCATATAGGAGCTTAAAGATGAAAGTAAAAACAATGTTAGGAAATAGTATCTAAAAGCTGTAGGGTGGTGGTGGGTTTTTTTTTACAGAGCAATTGGGAAGAGTGTATTTAGTTCTTTAAACTGCCAGTTGTGGGCATGCCCATACTGTATTAGAGACATGGACAATACAAAGCCACAAACTGCATGCCTGTGAATTAGCAATGAGTAAAATCTTCAGGACCACAGTGGTCATCATTGGGCTTCTTTATACATTGGCACAGCACCATCAAAGTCTGGCCCAGTATATTTTAGTTGCACTTGAAATGAGTTAATCCACAAGTGCTCCTTGATCCAATAAAATATTGTTTTAAACAGACTTATTGGCTACAGCACCTTTAAAATAAACATTTTATAACCCAGTATTTAGTTTTAACTCATGCAGCATGTCTGTGCCACTTCATTATGAACCTCTTACTGTCACTCACTTTCAGATTAGATGGTCAAAAATTATAATCTCTCCTTTTTTCTTTGAGTGCCAGGAAATAAAAGGGAAACAAAGTTTCTAGCAGTTTCAAAGACCTGATCCTGTAAGATGCTGAGTTGCCCTGAATTTCTATTGAAGGCTGCGGTCAGACTGATCTGACTTTCACCAGTATGAATCCAGAGTAACGCTGCTTATTTTAGGGAAAATTGCTCCAGATCTATAGGGGTGCAAATGCAATCAGAATCTGGCAAAATTGGAGGTCAGGTTGCTCAGAGCCTCATGGGATCCGTCACAGCAGAAGAGCAAATGGGCTGTGAATAAATGTGCAACTTGAGTGGCATAAAGTGTTTAGAACATTGTTGCAAAGCCCTAGATGCTACATTTTAAATGACTCCTGTGCAGTGTTTTGACACTGATGTGTAGGGAGGGGGCGGGAAGGTTAATACTTTTAAGTACTTCTAGAATTCTCAGATAGTTGCAATTAGTGAACATGTTTTACACAGATAGGGTGGCATTTTCTGAGGTACAATTGGTGGTTAGCCCCCAACTCCCATGCTTTCTGATGGAATCTTGAATGCCAAATCAGCTCTCCTCTTTCCCCATATAGCAAACTCTGGAAATCTTTCATCGATACTTGGAAAGGATAAAGGATTAAGTGGACCCTCTGTGAACCTCTGATTCAAGGGAGTCCAGGAAATATTTCATACCTGAAACTTGTATTGCTATAAGCCTCCCGCTCTGGAAAGTTTGATAAGGTAAACAGACTGAATTAACCAAGCATGATGACAATTATCCTGGATTCTTGCATTCTTCTGGGTTAGCCTTTGAGAATTTGGACCAAGTTCTGCTTCTGTGCAACTCCTTAGTTGAATAAACCCTTCAAGAGCAGCACTCATCCCCTCTTTCTAGCTTCCATTCTGCATTCCTATGCTTCTGAAATCATCATACCTTTGTGGAAAATTAGAAAGCAAAATGCAGTAGTCTAACAAGATGTATCCTCTTAAGTAATACTCTAGAGTGGGTGCTATCAATTAGTATGTCTTCTGCTTGGTGGCACTAATGTACTCTGAAAAGCTGTATATACATTCAGGGCTTGCCCAAGGCAAGGCTACTGCTCCTGTAAAAATCTCAAGATTGAGTTGTTGTCAGGAGCAATGATGGCTTCTTTGCTTCTCCCTGTTTGAAGTCTCAGAAGACTTCTCAGAAAGAAGTCCCTTGCAGAAACAGCTTGTATTTTTCATGGCAGCCTGACTTGTTTATAGATGGTGGTTTATTTTCCATGGAATAATCTGTGGAGCGGAAAGTGTGTCTTGGTCTAATATGATGTTTAGTAATCTTATTAATAATAGAGTAGTTTGCTCAGTACAGAAGAATAAGGCAGTGTGGACCATGTCAACAAGGTAATCCAACTCCATTCTCTTCAGTGGTGATTGAACACCACTCCAGCAAAACTGAGATCTTAGAGGAAAGTGCTTTTGACACTAGGCAATTTGCTCAGTGTTACTAAAGGAATGGAGCATCATATAAAACTGTTAATGTTATCTGGGTTGTGAATGAGGTTTGACTGTTACAAAACATCCACCTCAGCTGCATCACTTAATAAATCTTCAAATTTGGAAATGCCGAATTAATAAGTTGTATCAGTCAATAATTAATAGTAGCACATACATGATAACCACATGAAAGAACAGCTGCTGAAACAGACCTTGACGTCTGGATCAGTGAATGGAGGAATTTAATGGACTGGTTCAGTGAAACTTTGTTTCTATTGAAATGTTAACTAACCAGGATTCATCAATTAACACAATTTACTGAGACTAGTGTATTTCTAAAATTCTTGCCTTTATCAACAGATGCAAAACTTTGCTCACAGAGTAAGATTTTTCACGTGTCTCTTCTCTCCGTGACAACTGATGATAAATACTAGCATTTTCATTTTGAACCCAGCAGCCAATTCCTGATTATTTTTGAAGAAAGAATGTTATTCCGTCAATGAAGTTGTTTTAAAATCAGATTACATTCAAGTGAATGAGCAAGGTTAGATTTTCTTTATATGCCTAGAGATGATACGATCCAGGTGTCCATGTGGCTATATGTGCTTCCAGTTAGAGGAAAACATTGCTCAGCTGTCTGTCTTGTGGTTAACAGTAAATATGCTTTTTTAAAAAGAATTCAAGCTGACTATTAACAAACTGGCATAATGTTGATGGTAGCAGTTTTCTGTGTAGTGGGAGGCATAATCTAGTTAATGTCAGAGAACAGAACAGAAGATGCAGCACTGAAATTTACATCTGTTTTATACATAGTGGCAGCGGAGATTCCCAGAGAAATTACAAATCTCATGTTTCATTTTTGTGTGAGGCTTTTTAATGAAGCGCGCGTGCACACACACACACACACACACACACACACACAAAAATTGATCAGCAGTTAGGCTGGGGAAAGAGAGCCAAGTAAACTGATAAATAAACTAGCATGAAGATAAAGAGAGAGTTCCACAATTCATGTATCTAAGAAGTGTGCATGTTAGGGTTTGTGGGTTTTTTCTTTTTTTTTTCATCAAAGTGATGGTCTTAGTTGTATTTTTCTCAAAGCACATAAATAATTCTGTTGGAAAACAGGGGACATTTCACTTTCCATAAAAGCTCCACAATGATCCTGTTAATAAAAAAGAAAAAAAGCTTTAGTGTCAAGCCGAAGTATTTCCAGCACATAGTCATTTTCAACAATCCATTGACTCAGCACCTCTAAATAGCCTTTCGTTTCTCCCTGTAGCTCAGATTAAATTGTTGGAATTTTTGTGCATTATTAAAAAATGAAAAGAAATTATAGCCTTTTATTTTAAAGATGGCTGCAATAAAAATTTAGATTATTCAAATTTATCAAGTTTATTCTATAAGGTAGTAACTACAGCTATTTCTTTTTAGTACTGAGATATTCACTGGATTTTGCATCTCATTTACAGTCATAAATAAGCAAACTACAGGGAGGGGAAAAATGTTTTATAAAAATAAAACTTGATCTATCCAATGGAGGGAAATGTAATGAAAGATTAACAGAGTAAATACCAGCCTAACATAATTCTTAAATTAAACACACATTGTTTCAAATGAGATGTTAAATTTTTGCCCATATAAAAATATGGATTTTTCCTTTAAGGACCTACTCTTGTTCGTTCATTGGCTTTCAATGAATAGAACAGGATCTGACCAATTTGATCTTAACACAATAATATCGGTTTAGAAATCATCATACTTGGATGTGTGTATTCATCTAGCAAGCGCATGCGCACATATGCTTTAAAGGCCCTTGATCTAGCAAAGGACTTAAGTAACTGTTTAATTCTAAGCACTTGAGTGGTCTCCAGTGAAGTTTCCATTGGGGAGTTTTGCCAGTGACTTTAATGGGACCAGGATTTCACTCATTGACTTCAGAGTTAAGCATGTGCTTAACTCCTTGCTGGACTGAGGCCCAAATTTGTAAGTGTGACTGACATAGATTTAAGTGCATATTTTGTTGGGTTGAGTTGATGGAAATCACTACAGGCATTTCCAAGGATACAACATGTAGGAATATTATGAAAAATATCTAAAAAAGCCTGGGTCAGATTCACTGTTACACTCTGGCTGTTTTACAATGATCTGGTGATACACAGCAACCATAAATCCTTCAACTGGCAAAACCATGAGTGAGTTGTACAAATTATCCTGAACAAGTGGCCCTTTGCATCATGCCACTCCATCCTGTAGTCTGCATCTGACAGAAAAAAGTCAGTATGGAAACATTGAGAGGGGTTTTTGTAAATGTTGGATAAAAAAAACAACTGTCCCATCCACTTCTTGTGCCAGGTCCCTTGGTTCTGATGTGGTGTCCAGCATCTGAGAGAGAGGGAAATTGTGACCAGTACATACACACAAGATTTCCAAAATTTACCTAAAGCCCTAATCCTGCAAATGGCTCTGCAGAGATGCACCTCCCTGCCCTCATGGAGCCAGATGACAGATCAGGGCCTAATATAGTATTTCTACACACAACAATTTCACAATTGTGAGGGTGGACATTTCAAAAGCACTCAACATTGGTCTAATCCTGATCCCACTAAAGAGTATGATAAAACTCCTGTTGACCTCAATGAGAGCAGAGACAAACCAATACTGAGGGTACTTGAAAATCCCAGCATTAAGGCTTGGTATCTTGGAACTATCCAGGGTTTAGTAAATTCGGTGCCTGCCTTTGGGAAGCTGGAAATCACTCCTTTCCATGGCATAAACTTCCTATTTCACCTCTTACAAGGTTGTGAGACATCAATCTCATAAATCCCACATGTGCAAGGATTGATTTTGCACCTCTGACCACTTATAATTTTGTGGGACAGGAGCATATTTGAGGGGAAGGAAGGAAACATTTGGCAGTTTATATTTTAAAGATGTTTGAAGTTCTGAATGTTCAGAGTTTAACTTGGGAGACTGACTGGGGGTAAAGTGCAGGTGAAACTGTCAAACTTGCATAATTAATGCAACTCTCACATTATTAGTAGAGATTGGTAGTCTACATGCCTGTTTAGTTTATCACATAGGTATTCCCATGACACCTACAAGCACGATCACACATTTTATATGCTGGTACATAGCAGTATTAGTTGCATTTCACGAGTTGTGGACTGCTTCACTTCTTATGAATAGCAAAGTTATGCGTGATTTATGTGGCTATCCAAAATGAGAGCCAGTAAAACCTACACACTATCACATACTATCTGACATTTGTTTTCATTAAAAGGGGCTTTCATGCCAAGAGTTTAAACATCTTGAAACTTTTTAAAAAATGTTGGTACTATTTTTCATAGTCTCTGCTTGTTAAGTTAAATTACCTCACCACACATTCAAGGTTCCAGGCCTTCCGGAGGGAAAAAAAATGAGAACAAATGGATTTTAAATCACAAAAATAGAAAACTAGCTTTTCTGTAAATCAGGTATTTTGAAATTAAGGTTGGCAGTCTAACAACCTATCAGAGGTAGAGAGAGATTCCTGATATCATTTTAAGGGGGAATTTTTAAGATTCTCCAATGAGATACCACTGATGTTTCTAGCTGGAATGCTTGTTGACCTTAAAATGTAACTAGCCAGGGAGTGAACATTTTAAATTCCATGCAACTGCAAGGGAAAATGGGTGGTGTGTAGTAATTCCAGTTATGGACCAGGAAATATTTTTGTGGCAGATTTTATATATATATATATAATATATTGTAGCTACTGGAAAGCAATTCAAATGTCTGGATATTCGGAAGTAGTCCCAGCACAGATTAGTGGGCAGAATGCAAAGACCAATGGGGAAGAGGAATTTATCACATGGTTTTGCATTTGAGGCTATACTTAGAAAGGGTCTGAAGTTGCAAACCTTACTCACAAGTGGTTCCATTTACTTTTAATGGAGCCACTCAAGTGAGCAGGGACTAAGCACATAGTGGGTACTTCGCAGGAGCTGGACCAAAAACGTTTTTTCACATGGTTATAACTTTATATATTGATTGTGAGTGTGGCAAGCCTACTTAGAGGTGCTATCAGGGCAGTGTAAGGAAGCCTTAATGTAAATAAGAGTTGGGCCCCATGGTGTCTCTGCCTGTGGATCCCAGCTGGGGTGGAGCAAGGATGGAAGAGTACTGTCTCTGCAGCAGGGCAAATATCCCCGTTATCCTGTGGAAGTCCATCCATGGCTTGGGAGAAAACAAGGCTGGTGGGCACAGAGCTATTAGGTCTCCATTCCTTCCTCATAACCCAATAGTCTGCCCAATTTACAGTGCCATGTCCTATTTTTCAATTTGGAATCTGTGGAATTTGGAGAGACACTGGGAGAATAGCTTCTGCAGGTTCTATGCTGTCGCCAGCCCGCTGCAAGTCAAGGAGGGGATTGTGAGCAGCAGAATGGAGACAAAACACTTTGTGTGGATGTCTCTTGTATTTGATAGATCTCAGAGATTCTGTGGGCTGAGAGGCAGAGCAAAGGGCCACATCTGAAGAAAGTAAATGCGATCCTTAGGGTTATTCCAAACTAAGATCAAAACAGGGAGCCCAGTTTTTACTCAGGCAAACATCCAATGAAGTCCATGGTAATGGAGGAATTAGTATGGACCTCTGGATTTGGCCCAGTGGTTGTGGTGTGTGTGTGTGTGTGTGTGTGTTTTCTCATTATCTTAGTTAGTTTTCTTCATTATGTGTGTGTTTTCTTCATTATCTTCTCTATCTGTTTTTGAATAATTGGCTCAATGTCAAAGAGATGTTAAAAACTGAAGGAAAAAATAATGAAAACTTAATTATTTTTCCAAGTTCTTTTGTCTAAATTCACATCACCAATTTATTTGCTGAAATTTCAGCACTAGATGAACAAATTACTAGCTCTGTTCAAAACCTGCTTTGGTAGATTTTTCCCATTATGCCCCTCTATGCCTTCTTAATTTCTGCTTATTTTTCTGTTAGCAGCCTACCAGCTGCACTTCATTTGTACTGGGTTTTCTTTATTCTGCTTTCTAAAACTGGTGAACTTTGGAGCCATAATTATTTCTCATAGAAATTTCAGACCTAATCTCATCACTTTTACTCATGGGAGTAGTCCCATGGGAGTTAATGGAATTGGTTGAAGACGAGTAAGGTATGCAGGACAGATTTCTTAATTTCCTTTTGCGGTGCTTTAGGATACTGGGAAAGTCATGGGGAAGGACAATTAATAGTGTGAGGGGATTTGCATTGTTAAGAAGAAAGAGCTCATAATTGTACCTCATACCCACCAAGATGGTTCCTTGGCTCAATCCTCAGATGGTGTAAATGAAGTGAAGTCAATGGATCTACACCAAATGAGACCAGCTGCAGATCTGGAGTGAAATCTCCGCCATTCAGTCAAATGTGTCTTTCCATATTTCCCATGTAACAAATATGCTGTTCTCTACACAGGGATTTCTACATAGTAGGATTGTAGTAACCAGCGAGTCAAGCTGCAGACCCTTGATTTATTATTTCAACTAGCCTAACTGACAGAATTATTCCTGTATTATATGACTGGAGTTGTGTTTAATACCAGGTCATATGATATTTCCTTGTTCAGTATTTGACACCCATTTAGTCGAAAACATTTCCATTAGAAACAATACAGGAATTTGCCCGAGAACGATAGACAGTTTGGGGACCTTCTATATGAGTAACCCTGTTAGAGTCAAAGGGGCTGTTAAGGTGAGTAGGGACAGCAGAGCCGGGCCTCTAATTAGTAAATGAAGATAAGGAATGGCAACAATAACGTACCTGTTAGAACTATCTTCCCCTCCCCTCTTTTTTGCTATGGTTAGAGGTGTAAAATGATTAATTTCTAAAGGCCATACCATATTGTCACTCTGTGCACACAACTCCCATCAATATCAATGGGAGTGCTGCACAGAGACAGGCAGTAAAATAAGATCCAAAGGGTGGGACTATTGATTTACATCTCACGCTTAGGGCAGAGAAGTAGAATTCACGTATATGGTAGATCTTATTTCCCAGTGGGAAGTTAGAAATTCCAGGGACTGTTTTATGCCAAGTATGTTCTCCTATGTGGGAGAATATTAGAATGCTAATAGCCCGAGAGTGTGATACTTTGTTGGTCTAACTCTGCCATACAACAGTATAGTTACAGAAAACTACCAAATAAGCCATAAGGAAAAAATGTGACTTGTATAGCATGCATTGCTTGTTAAAAGTAAAGTTATAAATATTAATTTTCCCCCTGAAACAACACTACTCATCTCAAAAAATGCATCATCTACCATGCAGGAGGACTGAATTCACCACTTACATTTTATATTTTGAAACTATTATTTTAAGACGTCAGATTCAGGTAGGTGATTCACAGAGATGCCCATAAACCCAGAAGCTTACTGCCCCCATTCCTGCTCCCATACATACAGCCAATAGGCATTTTGCCATTGATTTCATTGTGAGCAGGTATGAGCCAAAATCTGCTACTCACCTTTTGTGCTATAGTTTTGGATGGGCTAAGGCAGTGGAAATACACATTTATGAAAGCAAGGTGTGTCTGTGTGGAGAAAAGCAGCTTATTTTGGCCAACACTGGGCGTGGCCTGGGTACAAAGTAGCATAAAGGGATCTTGGGTAACTTTTTGTGGATGGCTCTGCTATTGGTACCTGAATTCACTAGTGTAAACCACAATTTGATTGTGAATGCTGTGACAGGGTCGGGCCAGATGGCTATAGGAGAGTAATAGAAGGCAGATATATTAGCCCCAGGCTAAGTAGGTCCCTTTTCCCTGGGTAAGGTAACAGGGAAGGTTCCAGAACAATCAGGAACCTTCTGGAGACAATTAAGACAGGCTGATTAGAACATCTGCAGCCAATCAAGAAGCTGCTAGAATCAATTAAGGCAGGCTAATCAGGGCACCTGGGTTTAAAAAGGAGCTCAGTTCAGTTTGTGGTGTGCGTGTGAGGAGCTGGGAGCAAGAGGCACTAGGAGCTGAGAGTGAGAATGCGGACTGTTGGAGGACTGAGGAGTACAAGCATTATCAGACACCAGGAGGAAGGTCCTATGGTGAGGATAAAGAAGGTGTTGGGAGGAGGCCATGGGGAAGTAGCCCAGGGAGTTGTAGCTGTCGCACAGCTGTTCCAGGAGGCTCTCTAGACAGCTGCATTCCACAGGGCCCTGGGCTGGAACCTGGAGTAGAGGGCGGGCCCGGGCCCGGGTTCTCCCCAAACCTCCCAACTCCTGGTCAGACACAGGAGGAGTTGACCTGGACTGTGGGTTCATGAAAACGGCCAAACTGAGGGCTGCCGTGAAGCTCCAAGGTGAGCAAATCCACCAATAAGTGCAAGACCCTACAAGGTAGAGAGGAACTTTGTCACAATGCTTATGCCAATGTTACAAGGATGTTATTTTACTATGAGTAACCAAATTTGGTCCAAAGTATATCAGTGTTAGACAGTCAATGTGTGCAACGTCTATATTAGACTTGCAACTATTTACAGAAATAAAAGTGGATGCAACAATTTACCAGTGTCTGAACAAAATGGTGTCTAAATGAACTGTGCAATAAGTTTTTTTGCTTATGTAAATAAATCCAGCAGGAACAAACCACCCATTGACCAGTTACTAAAAACAAGTCAGCACATCACTCGGAAGGAAAAAAACATTCAGCCTTGGACATAATGAGTGAGGAAGTGAAAGAGCAGGCTTGTAACATTTTGGAAGCTGATTACTACATCATGGGTCTGTCCATATTATGCTCTGAGCTAAGATAGCAAGCAAACTTGGGAAATTTTAGGGATTTGCCCAAGGACGTTGGAAACCATTGTCAGAGTGTAGGGGAGTAATATAGGTCAAGCAGAAGACATTGGTTTTAAATGGAGTAGAAAAAGAGCCAGGGACTTGCACAGGTGTGAGGAAGTTGCGGCAGGTGGTGGAAGTAACGTGGCAGAAGGATCCACTCCTGTGATGAAGAAGAGTGTAGGGAACAGCCTGAAAAAATAGGAAGAAATGTGGAAGATCTTGTAGACAGTAATAGAGACACTGTGCTTGCTTCTGACATGAAGGAGATATTAATACAGGTTTCCAAGGCTGGGGATAACACGTTCCCCTTTCTAGATAAAGCAAAGAAATTCCTGCTGCATTTTGGAATAAGTGGAATTTGGAGAGTTGAACTAGAGAGGTTTAGGAACTGGAGGTTTAGGATTAGGATTATCCAGCTGATGCCTCAGAGATGACAAACGATTTACATGCCTAGGAAATGTACAAGGCTAAATATTTCGGGTGATATTCAATTAAAATCAAACTAAAATTTGGAACAATGTTAAGCCCCAGTTCAGGGGGACATCCTTACTCATGAAAGACATGCAATGATGTGCTTAATGTTAAACAGGCACTTAAGTCCCGCTGATGTCTTAAATGCTTTCCTGAATTGGGGCTCCAGTTTGTAGGAAATACAGGTTCTAAGTTTTTGCTGTTTTATCAGTTGAAACACATGAACGGCTATACTAGGTCAGATCAATGATCTATCTAGCCCTGTCTTCCAACGGTGACTGGTTTCAGAGGGAATGAACAGAACAGGGCAGTTTATTGGGTGATCCATCCCTTGTCATCTGGGCATGGGGTTGCATCCCTGACCATCTTGCTATTGGTGGACCTACCCTCCATGAACTTAACTAATTTTTTTTTGAACCCAGTTTTACTTTTGGCCTTCACAGTATCCCCTGGCAACAAATTCCACAGGTTAACTGTGTGTTGTGTGAAGTACTTCCTTATGTTTGTTTTGAACCTGCTAACTATTAGTTTCATTGGGTGACCCTGTTCTTGTGTTACATTAATGAGTAAATAACACTTCCTTATTCACTTTCTCCATACCATTCATAATTGCAGACTTCTATCAAATCCACCCCCCCCACATGCCCCCTTAGTTGTCTTTTGACTTAGCTGAACAGTTCCAGTTTTTTTAAAAAGAAAAGGAGTACTTGTGGCACCTTAGACTAACAAATTTATTTGAGCATAAGCTTTCGTGAGCTACAGCTCACTTCATCAGATGCACGAAAGCTTATGCTCAAATAAATTTGTTAGTCTGTATTCGCAAAAAGAAAAGGAGTACTTGTGGCACCTTAGAGACTAACACGGCTGCTACTCTGAAACCAGTCTTTTTTTAAATCTCTCCTCATATGGAAGCTGTTCCATCCCCCTAATCACTTTTGTTGCCCTTCTCTGCATCTTTCCCAATTCTAATATAGCTTTTTTGAGATGGGGTGACTAGAACTAGAAATTTCAACCTACACACTGAAGTGCCCAATCATGATGTTTAAATAATGTTGTTTTACCACGCTCTAAAGGACCAGTCTCCTTCAGGATAAGGATTCCATAACATGTTTCCTCATGCTCTGGTGACATTTTTGTTCCTCCCAAACAAGAATTCAACAATAGACAGATTACTGTTTTATAAACAAAATACAATGGGCTTAGTGTTTATCAGATCAATTGGCTCAAGTGAATAGCTGACTTCACAACCCTCTTGTCACTCCACTTTGCTCTACCACTTGTGTTATGATATCATCATCATCATCATCATAATCTTTTAAGTCCTGCAAATAACAGGTGATATCCACACTGCATCCATTGTAGATAAACAGAGAGCATGAGGATATTAAGAACCAACTGAGAGCCCCTTTCTCTAGATTTAGGAGATGGATATGCTCCCTTTTCCACTGTCTTCCCTCCCCAACCATCCACCGCTTGGCTATCTCTATATGAATGAGAGAAAGATGATATCTACCTTTTTAAGAGACCAGTAATTTGCGGCGATTCAGTTTTTGGGTGCCCATCTTGAGATGCATTAAAGAAGCCTGATTCTTCAGAAAGCATAGAGACAATCCACAAAAAATCAGGCCCTTTAAAGGAGACCCAAATACAGTATCCAAAAATCACTAATTTTTTTTTTTAAATCCTAAGCCATGTACCATATATCAGTCTAGGTAGGTAGATAGATAGATAGGAGAGGTTTTTACATCTTGCATGAGGTTTCAGATGTGCAACATGCACAAGAGGGGATATACTGACAAACTGTGTATGCCCAGCAAAATATCTTGCTTGTATTTTAAAATACAATTTTTTTTGTTTGTTTCCATGAGTGTTAGTTTTTTTTCTAACCTCCTTTCCAATGAAGATGCTTCCCTTCTACTCCTTGCTGTACAGAATATATTGCTTGGTAACTAGCCCTTCTTTCAATGAGGATGACAAGGGGACTGTCTGTCTTTGCAGCTGACACATGCTTTCTTTGTCAAGTTGCATAGGATTCCACTGTACAAGGCACAAATTCTCTCCCATACCAGCAGCTAAACAATTTGCCACTGTGATGTATGCATCCTTCTCCAGCCTAGTGACCAAGTAAGAACCCTGCTTCTTACTTGCTGGCTTGTTGTCAGGCTGGTGGATGTACCATCGCTTTCTGCAATCTGAAATGGCACAGAGATTAGAATATAGAAAATGATAGTTTAATGACTTACATGTACAGTGTATATAATGCCTCTCAACTAGATAGTTCCTGCCCCAAAAAAGCAGTTTGTAATCTGTTTTTTTGTTGTGTTTGTAGAGCAAACAGCACAAAGGGGTCCTGGCCTGTGACTAGGGCTCCTAGCCACTACAGTAATATAGCTAAAAATTCATAAACTGAATTCAATGTGGCTTCAACCTAGTTTAAAAATCTGACACCCGCCACTTACTGACTTCCATAAAAACACACAACTCCAACACGCCCTTGCATATGCAAATGTGGGGTTTTGAACACACAAATTTGTGCATCCAAAATTATAGGTATATATTTAGAGACTTCTTTGGAAAATCTGGTCTTAGGTATATGTAGGTATCACTTCACATACCCTAACCCTCCTACTTTACTGAAATGCAGCAATTTGTAGTGAAACATATCATGAGTTCATTAGCAATCAAAACTATTCTAGAACAGTTGTAAAGAACATGAACAATTCTTTATCAAATTCAACTCACGGGGGCAATTTCATATGGAAGGTAATTACTCAAAAAAGAATTTGGTCAGAACATCAGAATTAACGTGTGTATTCTTGTAAAACATGATCTTTAATGAGATCAAATTTACAGGGACTTGGATTCAAGTGTCATCTGAAAGACAGCACAAGGATAACATGCTATGTTCATCAGCAATGACACTTTTTGGCAATGTGCTATTAAGTTTCCAGTGGAGGATCTGTGTGGGGCGGGGGGAAGGGGGAGAAAAAGTAATGCAAAGGCAGGGCCAGATTCACTAATTGGTTGCTGCTGGCTGAAGATTTGCTAAGAAAAGTGGCAGAAACACTACAGGAAAGCTGTAGTGTTGTTCAGTGCTGCATTCTGTAAATGGATGATTTGCTTCCTATTGACAATTTAAGTAGACTTTAATCGGATTTTTTTTTTCAGTTTTGTTAGTGGCTCCCTTATTGTAAAACCTGTTTTTACAAAAGGAAGTCCAAACATACCATAATTTATAATTACGGTATTTGCATTTCTCTGTTCTAGAGGCTGTCAGAGAATAAAAACAAAATAATCAAAATGGGCTTAACTGTTTTGGTAGTACCCAAAAGCTACAATCATATTTAGAACTCCATTGCATTAGGCCCTGTGTAGATACTGTCCCTACCCCAAAGAGCCTTGTCTAATAGTTTATCATTGGTGTTTGTTGTTAGCAAAGGTAAGAGGCAGTGCGAGAGTTACACATGATAGCTAGGAGGGAGGATTAGTGTCCCATTAAGAAGATTATATGGGGAAGTGTGTCCAACTTAATGTTTGCAATAGTTCAGACTTTTTTTTAAAATTGGAAAGATTCTCTATCAAACCTTTGGTTTCAGAGTAGCAGCCGTGTTAGTCTGTATTCGCAAAAAGAAAAGGAGTACTTGTGGCACCTTAGAGACTAACAAATTTATTAGAGCATAAGCTTTCGTGAGCTACAGCTCACTTCATCGGATGCATTTGGTTTTTTTTTCCACCAAATGCATCCGATGAAGTGAGCTGTAGCTCACGAAAGCTTATGCTCTAATAAATTTGTTAGTCTCTAAGGTGCCACAAGTACTCCTTTTCTTTCTATCAAACCTGTATCCCTTTATGCACCTTTAACATTTACCCTCTGCCCCTGCAGTACAAGCTGTCTGCAATTCCTTCTTCAGGGTGATGCCTGACCAGGGGCTGGGCTAGCCTGTCTGGATACAGTCCATCAGTGGGGAACCTACCCAGAGTTCCAGCTGGATTTCAATCTGCCCTCCCATGGCAGAACACTAAGGCTTCTGAAAGAAATGGTCCTGGAAACAGGGCTAGATGTTTTGTAATTGATTAGCAAGAGACAGCTGGCTACAATTTTCAGTCTATGTAGGTTCTTCAACTGTACTCATCATTGTAATATTTGAGAGCCTACAGTTAAACTCCTCAATGAAGTATTATTATTGCTGTACTTGGGACTCTCAGTAAAAGCGGCTGGATTTTGCATTGCAGTTCCCACTGGAATTGCCAGAATGCATCAGATTAACGGTCCATCTAGTTCAGTGTTCTGTCTCTCTCTGACAGAGGCCAGAATCAGCTGTTTCAGAGGAAGGCGCAAAAACCCCTGCAGTAACCATTTGTGGAATAACCTGCTCACTGGGAAAACAGTAGTGAAATTGGCATATGCCCAGAATCATGGGAGGTTTATATTGTTTCTAATTTTTTCCCTATGTAATGTAACTGTTTAACCATATCCACGTCTGATCCTGTTTCTGAATCCTGACAAGCTGTTGGCCTCAGGCATCTGGTGGGAATGAGTTCCATGGGATAAGCGTTGGTAAAGTATATCATGTTTTTGCTTACCTTTATCATCTCGTCTATTTGTTTCCTCTCTAACAGCTCCAATGTTCTCAGTTTCTCTTGAAGTCTCTCCTCGCCTGTAGTCCTTTTCATCACACATTTCCAAACAACTGCTTGGCTATATCCTTTTTTTAAATATAGTGACACAACTGAATATGATAGTCTTGGTGAAGAGATACTGTTGACTTCCCTAATGACAGAACATTGTCAGTATTCTCCATCCCTCTTCAGCCTAGCATTTTGTTTGCACCGTGGCCTGCTATT
Source organism: Dermochelys coriacea (assembly GCF_009764565.3). NCBI lineage: Eukaryota > Metazoa > Chordata > Testudines > Dermochelyidae > Dermochelys > Dermochelys coriacea. Next base: position 68,078,045 of record NC_050078.2, on the reverse strand, counting down.
TCAGTCATGGAAACCGCAGCCCCTCTGAAAATCAAACCACTGCTTGGAAGAACTGAAATATGGATTCAGGAGTCTAAGCTAGTTGATTCTTTCTTCATTTTATTAAATTATCTTTAGTCTTGGAATTCATTTGTGATCCTTCTTAATTCAACCTTTCAATAAAAATATTACTTAGTCATTTCATGAACAATTAGCAAAAGTTACAGTTGTACAGTACTAAGAAATACTTGAAAAAACACTTTCAAATTACCTGGAGTTGAAGCATTGTCAGGTGGACTAGAAGTTATCTTAAGGCTCATAAATAAAGGGTATTGCCTAAGAGCAATGATTCAAGCAAGGGGAAGTATGCAGTGTGGTGTTGTAGGTTCTTTCTTTGGCCTGGTTTTAATTAACGTCTTTATTAATAGTTTGGAAGCAAGGGTAAACTGAGTTAATTAAATCTGAGGAGGAAACTAAATAGGGAGGTTTTGAAAGCCCAAGTGAAGACAGAGCAATAATACAAAAGGATGCACGGAGGGCTAACACAGGGGGAGTAAACAACAAAATGGAAAACTGCAGGCTAATAAATCTATAGGGAAAGAATATGAAGTACAAGCACTTAAGTGAAGGGAGGTACTTGGAGAGCAGTAAAGCCAAAAGAAAGCTAGAGGGGACTGTAGATAGCCCCTCTCAAGTTTGTGATCAGTGCAAATTGGCAAAGAAAAAGCCAGTGTAGTTCTGAGCTTCAAAAGCAGAGTTATCACAAGCTGTTGCAATTTTAAATGGTTCAGGCAATAGCGCTCCCATGGCTTACTGTGGAAATCTGTTCCATGTGCTTGTTCTAATGCCATTGAGAAATCTCTCCCAATATTTACCTTTAATTTTTCCTTTCCTTGCCTATCCCATCCCTGATAGCTCCCTCCCCTGTAGTAGAATGTTGTGTTCAGTTCATGGGCTTCTCACTACCCAAAGTTACCCCCCCTCCCCTTCCCCCCCCAGATTCCAGCAGGAACAAACCGCTGTCCACGGCTCCAGTTCTATGGCCCCAGGAAGCAGAGGTGTTGCAATTGTAATGGTGAGAGTCATTAACCCTTGGCCAATTTTGAAAACAAGATTGCATGTTTTTCTAAGCTGTGCTCTAGGAATTATATTGCGGGGGGGGGGGGGAGTTCAGGGGCCTGTGTTATACTGGAGCTCAGACTAGTTGATCACAACGATCCCTTCTCATCTTGGAATTCTGGCATTCTGCTAAGCCAAACTCTGGCGGTCATCCCCAGAGAGCATGGGTGAATGAAGGAGACAGACAGAGCCAGTCAGGAGTGAGGGCCAGTGCGCCCATAAAGTGCACAGATCCACAGGCATATAGAAATACATACAAGAGGGGAGCACTGCTCCTGCCTGCATCCTGCAATAGTGGCCATGAAGTGGATGAGCTGGAGATATTTTCTCGCATGCCTGGGGCTTACCATACAGCCCAGTTAGTCGGCATGTTCTCATCCAGAACATCCGCTGCAAGAAGAGCAACTGAAGTTATGGTGGACCTTAAATAGCTATAGCTTGGCCAAATGACGACAAAGGGCCTGGTCCAAAAATCTACTGAAAGGAGATTTTCCATTGATGTGAGTGGGCTCGGGATCAATATCAGCCACAACTTCTGAAAGGCATGAACGCCACAGAAAATGTGAAATGACCTGGCCTTCCACTAAGGTAAGTGGGAGTAATTAAATGGAATTACACAAAGGAAACTATTAAGCATAAATATAAGAAGCCATTTCTTAATGGCTTTGACTAAAACAGGCATGTAGAACAGATTTCTATGGAAGCCCTCCTGTCCGAGCCATTTACAATTGCATACAGATTAAAACACGGAGGGAACAATACTGCATTAGAAGTGAGATCAAGCAGATAATCTAATAGGTCTTTCCCAGTACTATATTATATTAAAGAGGGTGACAAGCCTGTTTGTGTAAAATATAGTGCTACATCAATGAATACATATTTCTGTCTTGCACGTACCTGAGGTGAAGATGAAAGGAAAAAAAAAGAAGAGAAAAAACAGATTAAGCTGAAATTGCTACTTCTTAATAATAGGAAGAAGATGCATGTCAAAACAGAAAGAGAGCTGCAAAGAATACTGATCAATGAGAAAACCCTTGGCAGCCACTGAATGCCACCGCTGGTCAATATGAAGTCACATCAAGAAAACTCTATGACAACAGAATATTAGGAAATTAAAAACACAATTTTGCATTTCAGCCATTTAAATTGCTCCTTTGATTTTTAATATTTAAAACTTATTTGGTCAGGAGTTAAATCTCACCGAGTTTTGCAGTTTTGGTCATAGGAGCAGTAGCTTAATCAAGGGCAAATTACTGTTTATACTGTTACTTTTACTGAGCAGTCTATAAAAATCTAATTCTACTTGTCCTGCCTGGTAACTATAGCTGACAGTTTCCATTAACCATCAACTAATATTGCAGACTCAGACCAAACAAGGTGTAATGGCCCCTACCTATTAGAAGGCCCCCTTTGTCCTAACGAAGAGTCTAGGGTGAGAATATTTTGCATGAACAGATGCTGGAATAACCCTAGAGTTTCTCAGCACTGCATTGCAGTCTGTATGGAGCGAATAGTCCTGTTTTATACAGGGCACAGATAAATCTAAAATTTCTCAACTGGGTGCCTTTAGAAGCCACACAGCTAATATGCTGTGGTGAGAGACCAGACAAGGTTCAAATAAAGAGCTGGTGTAATAAATAAACATGAGGTCAGGGTGGGAACAGCAATAATTGCTTTGCATGACAAGATTTGCATAGCAAACATTTCTGATTAATGTACAGCCAATGTTATGTAAGAAGGAACCTTCAATATCGTCCCTGAATCTGCACCTTCCAATCTTGAAGGCACTGCAGCTTCGATGAACAAAATTAGTCATTGTTTATGAAAGGCAGATAGAGCTAAATTATCTAGTTAAACATTTGAAAGAGTTTAGTCTTACAGCCTCCTTTTGGTTTTATTTATGTAACAGAAAGCTGGAATTATGCATTTAATAGAGCTTGCAAGGAGAGAGGATTAGCATTTCAGTTAATTCAGTTGTTAAGGGAAATGGGCTAACTTTTTGGCCTCCTCTAGTTGGATCCAATGAAGCTACATTTTCTTTAAAATTGCAAACAAGAAGATAAAGACTTTGCTTGTTGTTACCTTTTAAGAAAATCCACTGCACAAAAGGTTTCTAGTGAGCCTAAGTTTCCAGACTGTTTTTCAGTCTCTGAATATAAAGCTTCTCCTTCTCTTGGCTGGTGGGTATAATTGCTGCTTTGCCACCACTGATGTATGCTGAACTGTCATAGGGCAGGGAAAGGCAGCGCTAAGTGCAATGAAGTCTCATTCTTTACAGTCCCTTTTCTGCAGAGTCCTGTTAATTCTTTTCAGCTAAAACTTTCATGCTTTGGAAAAAAGAACTGTAATCCCACTTGAAATATGGCCTTGACTTGGGGATTTTAAAGAATGAGCCTGGAACTTAATTGGAAAAGAGGTAATAAAAATTGGCGTTTGGAAGAATGGGAGGGTTGTGAGGGGTGGAGGAGGAGAGGCGGTGACTTTAGTTTATTTTAAATGAATTCCTGTATGAAAAATGTTCTGTTTAAGTGATACACATTTTGCAGTAGAGATGAGCCTTTTGTAGAATACATGTTCGGTGCTGCTTTCTTTTACCTCAAAAATAATGTTTGGAAGCTCTGATGAATACTTTTGGACCGATGGCTAGAGATTACCCTGACCATCATTAAAAAGGTATATTAGATGATATGGGGCTAGGGTTGCCAACCGTCCAGGATTGTCCTGGAGTCTCCAGAATTAAAGATTAAACTTTAATTAAAGATTGTCATGTGATGAAACCTCCAGGAATATGTCCAACCAAAGTTGGCAACCCTACATGGGGCAGAAGACACTCTGTTACAGACACTGTATCACTTAGCTCTTATATAGCTCTTTACATCTTCAGAGATCAAGGCACTTTACAAAGGAGGTCTGTATAGTTATCCCCATTTTACAGATGGGGAAACCACGGCACAAAATAGTAAGATGACTTGCCCAAGATCACCCAGCAAGCCAGTGGCAGAGACGGGACTGAACCCAGGTTTCATGAGTCCTAATCTGGTGCCCCTGTCAACAAAATGTATCCTAAAATGATCATTTAGAAAAGTCAAATTAAGAAGTCTGAAGAAATGACCTCCTCCCCTTCTCTCTAGCTGTTACAGCACCCAACTCAGCTCCCATTTCCTTCAAAACAATCTGAATCGAGTGCAGAGAGGGAATAATAAATTGTCACCAGTCTACATGTCAAACATTTGGCAAAACAAAGATTTCCTTTTACGCTCTCACCACCAAGCTGCCTATAGGCCTGGGATCTAACTCATCCCTATAATCAAACAAAATGGTAGTAAATAAAATAAGCCCTGACCAGTGAATTTATACTAACCATCTACACAAACAAAAAAAAAGTCCTAAATAAGTTACAATTTGGGCATAAACAATAAAATGTAAAAGACTTGAACAGGAAAAAAACCTATACGTGCCAATTCATAATTGGTTAAATTTTGTTACCTAGAGGTATTGGACAATGTAATAGGTTTAATAATTTTTTTAAAACTAGTTAGTTTTACCTATATAATGTAAATAAAAACCAAAGCTTTTTAAAAATGAACTCCAAATTGCAGTGTGAAATCAAGCTGCAAGACATCATACCCTGTACAACCGTGACGTGTAAGGGTGCTGGAATCCCGAGACAAGTGAGTCCCAACTGGCCATTGAGTGAGATTCATCTCTATATGGGAGTGGTCAGCATAATAGCTTTGCTTGGTGTATGTATTCTGTGTGTTGCTAATAGAGATGTTTAGAGCAGTGATTCCCAACCGGGATATATGTGCCCCTGGGGTTATCCTGAGGTCTTCCAGGGAGTACATCAACTCATCTAGATATCTGCCTAGTTTTACAACAGGCTACATAAAAAGCACTACCAAAGTCAGTACAAACTACAATTTCATACAGACAATGCCTTGTTTATACTGCTCTATATACTATACACTGAAATGTAAGTACAATATTTATTTTCCAAATTATGTATTTTATAATTATATGGTGAAAATAAGCAATTTTTCAGTAGTAGTGAGCTGTGACACTTCTGTATTTTTATGTCTGATTTTGTAAGCAAATAGGTTTTAAGTGAAGTGAAACTTGGGGGTATACAAGACAAATTAGACTACTGAAAGGGGTATAGTAGTCTGGAAAGGTTGAGAGCCACTGGTTTAGAGCACAGCTATGTAAGGCTCTTTCACTGGGAAAAGATCCAGCGGACCCGTAAAACCCTAAGCCCCAAGGTAAAGATAAAGGCTGGTACTTATTTTGACCAGGTTTTGCCGAGTCCCGGACAGGTAAGGATGGGTGCCTTATACCCTAAGCCCACAGAAGGAAAAGGTTGGGGGTGCCTAAATTAACCAGGTTGTGCCTTAAGCCCTTGGTAAGGTAGAAGCCAGGGTGCCCTAATTTGTGTGGGTAACAGCCTGAAAAAGTTGTCTGAGAATGGTGGAGTCCATATACTGATATTAAGTTTAGTACTTGCTCATTTTCATGCACAGTATAGAAAAGCTAATACTAAAGTCTGTGAAACACTGGAAATACGATACATTGAACCTGTTCTTGTTCCTATTGAAGTCAATGGAAAAATATCACTTAGCAGGATTGGACTCTGTCTGAATGGGCAGCAATGTCCTTCATACCTCCATGCACTTGTTGTAGTGTTAATTTGTTTGTAAACAGTCTGGATATAGGGACTGTTAAATGTTGGCTGCTTTGTTTTATATTGGGTAGTTTAATACCAAGGAACAGTCACCAGAAAACAAGCTCTGTTCCCTAGGATGGATGCAAGAGGAATCGGACAGATTTTAATTAGAGATGTAGTGAACTGCTCAAAACAATTTGCAGTGGTATGTTAGTTTTTGCTGTTTTGCTCTGCTGGATACATTTCTGAGCTAGAGCTAGTCAGTAACTATAATCCACTCCAAATATGCGTTCTGTTCCATTTTAGGTTCTTGTACTTCTCACATCATGGGGCTATAGGAAGTTAGGAATTGCCATGCTGGATCAGACCAATGGTCCACCGAGCCCACTATCCTGACAGTGGTTGGTAACTGTAGCTGAGTACCAGTTTACATGTCTGCATACCTGCTGCTTATTTCTACACTTGTGCATCTAGACCAATGTTACTAGAATAACACAATGTGACAAAAGCATGTGATCAAAGGTAGTCTAACTACAGTGAGAGAAAGGAAATGTGTCAGGAAAGGAGCGTAAGAATGACTGGTAGGTGAAAGTATGCAGTGTAGGTGTAGCTGCATTGGTCCCAGGCTATTAGGGAGTCAAGGTGGGTGAGGTAATATCTTTTATTGGATTGACTTCTGTTAGCTGATTGACAAGCTTTGCTGAAGAAGAGCTCTGTGTTGCTCAAAAGCTTCTCTCACACCAGCAGAAGTTGGTCCAATAAAAGGTATTACCTTACCCCCACCCTCCCCGTCACTGCTAGGTGGAAGATGAGTCATTGGACCAATCAGTCATTAGTGCATTTCCAAAAAGTAGAAAACTAGCTAGAAGTAAATGGGGGATGGGGAGAGTAGGTCTGTGTTCAAAAAGCTGCATATAAAAAACCAGCATTAGCCAATCCACTAAGATAGTTACTTTATCTGCCTGAATGTTCAACCTACTTCAACCTTTTCCTCAGGATTAGTTAGGAAGCAACAGCCTACTCCCTCCCATTCTCCACTTCCCAGCGTAGGCTGAGTCCATTCCTTCCTCCCAACTCATGACACCCCAGTGGCCTGATGAGCATAAGTGCTGCACCTCCGCACATCCCCTTCAAGTCAATGATTGCTGCAAGTGTTCGGCATTGCTTGCACTCAGGCCTCTTTCCTGGCAATCAGTCGCCCATGGGTGCTGAAGATTACAGTGCAAGGCCAGGGTCACCAGTGCACTGAAATCTCCTGGAATGCAAAAGGCACTGGGTGATTCGCAGCACTGAGGCACTAAAGATTTTAGGTCAGGGGTAGCAAAAGGCCCAGGAGGAGGTTGCCTGAACTACCTGCTGGAGTCTTTATAAAGGTGCAGAGAAAGGAATCCAGGGTTTATGGGAGAGTTGTGGTGTGTGAGGGGTCACTGCAGAAGTTGAGGGAAGGGGCAGCAGCTGGAGGACTATCAGAAGTTTCTTGGGGGTGAGAAGGGGCAGCAGCTGGAGGACTATCAGAAGTTTCTTGGGGGTGAGAAGGAGCAGCAGCTGGAGGACTATTAGAAGTTTCTTGCGGATGGGAAGGGGCAGGAGCTGGAAGACTATTAGAAGTTTCTTGGGGGTGGGAAGGGCTGTCCAAAGTGAGAGAAGAGCAGGCTCAAAAGCTTAAATTAGTTACAGAAGATTAGGACGTTCCAAGCAAGTCTCATTTTAAAATGCTCCCCTCAGTAATAAACCTCAGGGGTTTAGATTACTTTAATACTCTAGATTACTTTAATTAGCCTGGATAGGCAGCAGCGCCTCCATCTAGAATAGTTCCTGCCTTGCTTCTTTATTAAAAACCCCTTCGGATTATTTTTGGAGAAATCCCATCTGTCGAAGTGAGTCAGAGGAGCGACACACCTCTCTCTCTCCCCCCCCCCCTTTTAAATAATGCCACCTGAAAGGGAAACCTGCCGCCTCGCCGAGCTTCCACCCCACGGGGTTGGAATCCAACAGTGACTCAGCAAACAGTAGCTCAGTGTAGACGCAGCGACCGCCGCCCCAGAGGAGAAAGTTCGGCGTCCCTGCAGGGCGTGGGCGATCACGGGCCATCACTTCGCTTTTCCTTTCAGTTTGCAACAGTCAGCAGCCGCTGCTCAGCCCCATCGCCCCGCCGGGCCACGCGGCTGCCCTAAAACCGCTTTCAGAGAGTTTGCTTTGGAAAGAGCCCTCCCCCTCCCCGCCCCGAGCCGCGTTATTTCCACAGGGGCTGGCGCTGCTCCACAAGTCGAGCCTCAGGCCACAAATGTCTGAGGCGATATTCATTGCAGGCGCAGCTGAATTGAGAAGCGGCTTGAATTTGGGTTCGCAGCCCGGCCTTCCCCCCCCCACCCTTTTTTTTTTGGGGGGGGGGGCAACCCCCTAAATGCAAATCGGGATTCAGCCTGCTGCAAAAGGAAGCCTGCATGTGCCCCATTCCCCAGCACACACAGGTGCAACAGCGGCTTGCAAGGAGGGGAAAGCAACGTCCTCCCCCGCCCCGATCGCCCAGAGCGGGAAGAAAGAAGCAAGCCCCCGAGCGGCCCAGCGGCAGGGCTAAATGCGCAGCTAGCCAAGCACCGGGCCGTTAAGAGGCGCGTCTCTCGGCCCGGTCTCGCAGGGACACTGGCGTGGTCAGGGCCAGCGGCTCCATGGGACCCCGCGGGCAGGGATCGCGCCTGGCTGCGGCCCTTCCCCCCGGGCCAGGTGTGCCCAGGGCGAGCCGGTGTCAAGCGGTGGGCGGGGCTTGTGCACGGGCGGGGCGGGGCTTGTGCACGGGCGGGGGCGGGGCTTGCGGTGTGTTGCTCCAACCTCCTGGCTCCTCTGTGTATCTTTTTTTTTTTTTCTTCTTCTTCTTCTTCTTCTTCTTTTGGGTGTTTTGTAAATCGCCGAGCAGCAGCCGGGGAAAGGGAGCCAAGGGGATTGACGCTCTGCGATTGGAGTTCTGCAGCCCCCGGGCAAGTGTGAGGAGAAGGAGGGGGGCAGCCAAACAGCGCCCCCCCAAAGTGAAGCCGGGAGAAAGCGGGCTCTAAAAGGCATCGAGCCGGCGGCTTCTGGGGGGAAACAACTCGGGGCAAAGCGGTTGGGCCAAGGGCGGGATCCGCCTCTCGCTCCACGCCGGGACTGGAGCCACCGCGCCGCGTCTCGCTCCTCGTCCCCGCAGCCGGGCGCCTGGGTCCGCGGCTCGCCGCCGCGGGGAGATGCCGTTCGGCCCCTGTGACATCGCTGGCCGGAGCTGAGGCTGCCCTTTGAAACAAACCATGAAGCTGGCCGAGCGACTCGTGTGCTGGGTGGGCTGCCTGGTGATCTCCGGGACGCTCCAGCCCGGCGCGGCGCAGGCAGGTGGGTTGCAAAGCAGCAGGCAGCCGCGAAACCTGCCGCCGGGGGTGGGTTTTTTGACGGTGCATTTCGTGCAGGGAGACGGTTCGTGGTTGCACTGCACGTTGGGAGAGGAGGCTGAGCCGAGCCGAGCCGAGCCGGTTTTATTTTCACCCGGTTCTGTCTCGATTTCCCCCCCGCCCCTTTCGGGTTTAGTTCCGTGCCACGGTATTTCCCTGGGGTTTGGGCAGCTGCGGGTCATGCCCTGTTTGCCTAGAGCCGTGGCCGAAAAGCCGTCCGTCGGGGGGCTACTGTTTTGTTTTCTGTAGCGGGGGGGCCCTGGGCGCTTAGCCCTCTGCGGAGCGGGGACGGGGCGGAGGGTTGCTCTGGGGTTGCATCCCCCCCCCCGTCTCTGCGCTAGCCGGGTGCCCAGACGGGGGGGGGGGGTCCCGCGGGAGCTTCCCTTCCCCACCTGCGCGTGGGGCCGCCTGAGCTCTGCACCGCTGGGCTCCTTGCAGCGCGGAGCACGCAGCGCTCGGGCGGAGGAGGATCTGCCCTGCCGGCAGGCGGCACCCGAAAGATGCAGCGTTACCAGCCGAGCCCCCCCCCCCCTTTTCCCACCCCCCAATTCTGCATTCACAGCTCGCGCCCTCGCTGCCCGCTTTAGAGCCGAGCGGCGGCACGGGCTGGCCACCAACTCCCCCCCCCCCGCCCCCCTATAACACGCATGTTGCTGGCTCTTCTTGGCTCCCGACGGGTGGTTCAGCGGCTCCTAGCCGCGGTCCCGTCCTAAGCTCCCCTGTGTTCCCCGGCGGGCTGAGCGGAGCCTGGAGGGGAAGCTCGGCTCGGCTCGGCTCCGCTCCGCTCCGCTCTCGCACCCGGGTGCAGGGGCGCGCGGGCGAGGTCCTCGCGGGAGCCCCGCGCGCTAAAGTTGCAGCCGCTGGGCGATTGCGAAGCGGGGGGGGGGGGGGGGAAGCTCTGCAAAGGCGAGGTGGGAAGACGCTGCCGGGGGGGGGGGGAGTTGTTGCACAGTCTCCCGCTCCGCCAGCCCCGACTCGTGTAACCTAGGAACTCGGTTGCCAAGTTCAGGCCTTTCTCGCCTTTAGTATCTTTGTTTCCTTCTCATCACAAACCAGTAAAAACGCACGGATTTAAACGCATCCTCGCGGGGGGGGGCACCCAGGGAGGCCTCCCCCCCCCCCGGCAGTTAAACACAGTCAAGTTGTAGCCCATGGATCTCTGTCGATGTCCTGGAAGGCGGGCGCTCCGTGTATCTCGCACACTGGTCTCTGCTCCGCCTGACTTTCTCTGTCCACCGTGCTCCCAGCGCACGCGTCCCTTGGCTCCGGGATTGCACCCACGGGATGCAAGCCTTCTTGCGGGGCGGGGGGGGGGGGGGTCCCTTTGATTTCCTGCAGCTATCCTGCCGTGGGGGCTGCTTATGCATGTTGACCCCTTCCAAAGCAGTTGAGGCTGAGCTGGTGGGAATGCCTGGGAGGCAACGTGCAGGGTTTCCCCTCCGCTTCAGCCGTGGGGTGCGCAGCTCTCCCTGAAAGCCCTTGTCAGAATTTCCCTAGAAGGAATTGAATCCAAATTAGTTCCGCCGCTCTCCTCTCGTTGCAGGGCATCTCTGTATTTTGTACGGTCGCAATCGCAAGTGCATCCGTGGGAGTGTTTAGGATTTGATGACCCCACGGGGTGATACAAAAAGCCAGGCTCGAGGTTTTTTGTTTTAAACGCAGAGTGATCCGGATAAGCCAGGAGGAGAAAAGGAAGCTATTTAGTATATTTCTTGGCATGGAAAGACGCGTGATTCTGCAACGATTCCGCCTGGAAGGGGGAGGGAGATCCCTTTAATTTTGAGCTAACATCATAAAAGCAAGTTATTGGTCTAGTCTCTGCGTGTGCGTGTGCGAGGGATTCTTCCCGAGTACATACATATTGCGCTTCCCCCCCAGTCAGTAGCAGTTTGGGGGAGTTTGTTTTGGTCCCAATGAGAAATTAAGTGCGGATAAGTAAACTAAGCTGCCAGAGGGCGACAAGATGTTGAGTGAATTGCTTTTAGATGAAACAAATTAAGAAAACGAGGGGAGACAATCTGCTTCTCGCATTATTAGACACGCTTGGAGTTCAGGGGAAAGTGGCATATTTTTTGAAATGCTAATTTCTTAAGAAGCAGAAGGAATGCCCCTTATTTACTGATCTATGTGAATAGAATAGAAATATTGATTTCCCCCCCCCTTTCCCCCGCTAGTACAAATCATTAGGGCTTGTGGTTTTATCTCTCTCTCTCTCTCTCTCCCTTCAAAGAAACCTGAAGGAAGAGTTGTTGTAATTTTTCCTTTAAAATTACTGGTTGACTCCTAGAGGCACCCCTTCAAGATATTTGAAAGGGATGTCCCATGACATCCCCAGGGACAGTACATTACGGTATCATTTATGTCAGTGTTATATCCCCCAGCAGAACAATTCCTGTGAAGCAACTTGCATTGTTGTGCATGTGTGATTTACAAAAAAAGTTAGTATATATTTCATGTATTTTGCAGAAGGGAAACACAAACGCATGTAGGTTGCCTCCTGGACAAATGCAAGCAGCAATTCCAGGTCCACAAACAATGTGTTACACTGTTTAACTTAGGTCTATTTCTGAGACATATAAGTGAGGTTTCCCCATATATTTTTAAGGTGTTTCCAAATATTGCCAAGTAGACCTACATAGTTGGATTCCTATTTACCTCTACAATAAACTGGCTAATGATATCGAAAGTTTAAAACAAAAACCTACCTGTACATTTCCCTTCACCGTAACTACATTTATGAAAAATGCATTGTGTAAAATTTCCTTCAACTCCTTTCATGATGCTTGATGTTTTCATGTGTTCAGGAAGTTAGGAATCAAACGCTTGCTCAGATTTTAATATTGTTTGGAATCACTGGACAGAATAATGGTGCTTAGATCTACTGTCAAATATTGCATTTGTATACTGACCTAAGGATAGCAATGTAATGTGATTTTTGTTGGATATATTTTCTAGGGGACAGTTGCTTTACATTAAACATTAAAAAGAGGGTTTAAAATCGCTCACATTTTCCTTTTTTGTTTTAAATAATGGGGAGATGAAGAAGTTTGACCAGTGACTGACACATTCTTGATTTGGTCTGTGTTCTTGTTTTTATGAAACTGAGATCAGCGCTATGTTGAAAAAGAACTGAAATGTTTTCTGTTTAGGAAAAAGCTTTCATAATGATGATGTACCCTCTTATATACCTATGTTGGTTTTAGTTAAATGCTGCTTTTTCTGCACATGATCATTTCTTTAACAGTTTGATGATCCTATTTGAGATTGTTTGTTTGTTTTTTATTTCCCTGTTTCCTCTTAGATTTTCCTTTGCCATGTTTTTGATAGAATAATTCATTTACTGGTGTTAACCAATTTCTTATTTCACAAGCCTTTATTCTTTATTATTCTTAGTAGAGAGCTGATTTATTATTCCTTCTGTTTTTTCTTCTTCTCCTCATTCTTTTCTTCTTCCTGCATAGTATCCCCCCTCCCTTTGTATTTATACTTTTTTCTATTTCATACTACTTTTCTTACTCCCTTTTTTGCCTCCTTGTTATTTCTTCCCTAGCAACCTTCCACTTTGGCACTGCTGGAGCTCCCTGAGTCACTTTCCATTCCTCCTTTCTGATAAATCTGATATGGCTGGCTGGCTGGCCAGTCACAAAGTCATTCCTTTGCCTATATTTATTCCTGAGAGAAAATAAAAAGGCATTGATCCAGGGTCACTTGCATATTCTCAAAGAACTGACTCCTAAGGCCAAATCTCAGCTTCAAGCAAGCCTCACATCTCTCTTGGGTAAAATGCTTTACTCCCCATGCCACACAGGAAGAAAAATATGTTATTTAAATGGGAGCAGAAGGAAGGAACTGTTTTTAATTCTAAGCATTTATTGAGCTATGATTGCCATCCACTGAATTAGCATGTCAGGTTGTACAGGTGTGCTTTGCTTTGTAAGTAGTGATGGCCTGATGGGGGGAGGGGGTGTGTGTGGATCTAACTGATTTCTATGGGCTTTGGATCAGGCCCTAAATATTTTCTTTATTTTGAGCAGGTCACTGAGATGCCAACACCTTCGCTGTTACGGGTGAGAGAAGTAGCAAGAGCTGTTAATTTCATTATCCTGCTTCTTTTGGCCAGGAAGTTTAAAACAAAACAAAAAACAAGCTAGTGTGTACACCCCCTTTTTTTGTTGTTTGTTTGTATACTATTTGCAATGCACAGACTTTGTGGTTTAAATTGGGTCACATGATCAAAATACCTTGTGCTATTACTTGGAAACAGGTCAGTCTTTGTTCAATTAGCAAACTGCCAATACACTTGCACCGTTTTCTGATATACAGCGCTGCAGAAGTGTTAAATAATTGCAGCCGAATTAACTGTTACGCTGTGTGACGTGTCCAGTTGCTCTGTGAAATTAATTGTGTATTAAATATTTTTCCACCGTTTTCTTCCTGATGAGTCTATTCAGTCTGATGTGCCGCATCGTCTTTATGCTCAAGTCAAAGCTCTTCTCTGGGTCACGTCAGATGGGGCCTCTTTTGAAAGCTGCATCGTGTCTCCTCTCCAGCCGCTGTCTTTGATGCTTGGCCTCTTTGTTGCAATGCAATGGATATTCAGTAGTTGAGCCCCACATGCCTTTGAAAAGATTTATAAAATAAATATTAACTAAAAACTTCAGCATGCGGTTGGGGAAGATGGAGGCAGGCCCTGAGAAAGTGAAATCCACCCAGTAGGCAATATATTCTCTTGCCACAGCTCACCTTTTCAGCTGCAGAGGAATAGTTTCCCATTATGTTCTTCAATTGCAGGCTAACCCAAAGTTTTGCAGTCCTTAGTCATGTAAAACTCCACTGATGTGTCAGCTGGAGTTTTGACCCCAGGATTGGGCATCTAGGGCCAGACTGAGACTGGTGCGGGGATTAGAAGGCAGGCAGACTATGCTGCTTCTCTGTGTGGGCTGGTGGGGGCAGTTCTGTCTCCAGCACAGGGTAAAACAGCCAACCTGTATTCCCCTTGCAATGGCCCTGATGGGCTGTTGCAGAAATTCAGAATTTCTGATGTAACAAGACCCTGGTCAGGCCCCTTTCCTCATGCAGCCTGCCCCCAAATTTACCCTGTACTGTGAATGGCTGCTGCAGATCTGGCATGGAGGTGGCTCTGGACCTGGGGCAGGTATTCTTGTGGCAGATGAGAGCTGCAGGGCAACACTGAAACAGGTATTTATGCTCTGCATCCCTGAAATTGACACAAAGTTGTTTATACAGAGGGCCAGATTCTACTCTTAATTATACCTGTAGAACCCAACTGACTGAACTGAAGCTGTCTGGTTATAAAAGAGGGCAGAATGTGATCATGCGTACTGTATGCAACACCGAGAGCTGCATTTATAATAAAGCACTTGAGGCTACAACGTAATATTGAGGATCTGGCTTAAGTACATACAAGTAAGCAAAATCAGACTCAGCGTTAACAGTTCTGACCGCTATTCCTTGACTCATATCATTCTTTAATAAAAAAAAAAAAAAAGGAAAAAAAGCCACAAGTTAAGGTTGTAAGGCCAAATTCAAGTCTGCCGTAAGTGTAAACAGCTCCACTGAAATCAATAACACTGCACTGGCTTACACCAGGGTTGAATTTGTCCTCAAGAGCCATTTAGGAATCCTGAGTTATTCTTAAAAGTGGCCTTAATTTTCTTGTTACTGTGGGAATTAACCAGAACCTTCACTTAATCAAATGCTTTTTCTGTGGTTTGATGCTCATTGGTTTGTATGGGAAGGTAGAAATTTTAAAATATTCAACTGCTCTATTAAAAATAAAAGGAAATCAAACCACAGAAAATCTATTTTGGATGTACATGTGAATTAATGTGCAACACACACACACACACACACACACACACACACACACACACGGCAGATATTCTTATACAAAAAGCTTTATTAGAGATGGTTACCATTAGAAAGCATGTTAATATCTACAGCTAACCTCCAGCTGCAAATACTGATACCTCTGTATTCTACACATCAGAAAACTGATTTTTCAGACAGCCAGTTCCATTGGTGTCTTGTTGTTCTGGGCATCTGCAGGTGGTGGCAGCCCCCAGGCCCTCCTTTTAAATTGGGGTTCCCCTAATTTCCTTCTTGGGCAGGATAACTGGCCTAGTGAATGGGGGAAAGCTGTAGATGGGATCTACCTTGATTTTTAGTCAGGCATTTTGACGCAGTTTTACGTGACCTTCTCATAAGCAAACTGGGGAAATGTGATTTAGATGAAAATGCTCTAAGGTGGTTGCACAACTGGTTGAAAGACCTTACTCAAAGAGTAGTTATGAGCAGGGCCAGCTGCAGGCATCAGCAAACCAAGCAAGCGCCTGGGGCGGCAGGACGTCGGGCTCTGGGGCGGCAATCCGCCCTCGGTGGCAGCGGGAATTCGGCAGCCGCTCCGTCACACCGCGTTGAGTGCTCGGCGGCGGGGACGCGACTCTTTTTTGGTCGCACCATCGCTCCGCCTCCATGTTCGGTGGGCAGGATTCCGCCTTCCCGTCTGGTGGCAAGCTTTCAATCTGGCCCGTGGGATTGCCAGCTCCATGGCACAGCGGGACTAAGGCAGGCTCCCTGCCTGTCCTGGCCCCACACCGCTCCCGGAAGCGGCCGGCACCACGTCCCGGTGGCCCCTGTGGGAGGTGCGGGGCAGAGGGCTCTGTGCACTGCTTTTGGCTGCAGGCACTGCCCCCCGCAGATCCCAGTGGCTGGGAACAGGGAACTGCAGCCAATGGGAGCTTCGGGGGTGGTAGCTACAGGTGAGAGCAGCACGAGGAGGAGTCGCCTGCCCCACTCCACCCCCAGGAGCCACTTAAGGGCGTGCTGGCCACTCCGGAAGAGGCATGGGGCCAGGGCAGGCAGGGAGCCTGCTTTAGTCCCTCTATGTGCCGCTGCCACCCCACAGCCACTTGAGATAAGCGGTGCCAGGTTGGAGCCTGCACCCCAAACCCCCCACCTTCCTGCCCAGAGCCCCTTACCCCACTGCCTTGAGCCCCTTCCTGTACACTGCACCCCCTCCCACGCCCCGCACTCCCTCCCTCCCGCACCCCAACCCCCTGACCCAGCCCTACATTCATGGCCCTGCATGCTATTTCCCCACTCAGATGTGGCCCTTGGGCCAAAAAGTTTGCTCAACCCGGCATATCTAGTAGGTTCCCACGGGGCTCAGTCCTGGAACTGGTATTCAATATTTTCATTAATGACTTGGATAATAGAGTGCAGAGCATGCTTACAAAATTTGTGGATGGCACCAAGCTGGGAGGGGTTTCAGGCACCTTGGAGGACAGGATTAGAATTCAAAATGACCTTGGAAAATTGGTCTGAAATCAGCAAGATGAAATTCAATAAAGAGAAATACAAAGAACTACACAGCTACAAAATGGGGAATAACTGGCTAGGTTGAGTATTGCAGAAAATGACCTGGAGGTCATAGTTAAGTTTGGAAAGATTCGATTTTTATTGGTAAATATAGATTTCATCATAGAGACTCAATAATAGAATTTCACAGAATGGCAAAGTGACACAAATGCTGCTTGAGAACTTATGAGAGTTTGATTTAAGGATACTCACTTTGCATATTTTGATATAAACTGTCAACATCGTGTTTTAATGGTTATAAAGCTTTAACTTTTTGAATCTCAGCGTCTATAGTCATTAAATAATTACAGTCTGATCCTTCTCTGTCTGACACACTCCCATGCTTTTGGGCAACTGTGAACATTTAAATCAGTGTTTTTAAGCATTTTAAATTTTTTTTAAAAACATTGACATTATCCATGGAAGCTATAAAAGTATTGAAATCAAATTCTGCCAAGACTAATTATAGTGGAACAAAATTGAATAGGAGTCAACAATACGATGCAACTACAAAAAAGGCTAATACCATTCAGGGGTGTATTAACATGAGTGTTGTGTGTAAGACATAGGAGGTAATAATGTTGCTCTATTTGGCACTGGTGAGGCTTCAGCTGGAGTACTGTGTCAAGTCCTGGACACCACAGTTTAAGAAAGATGGGGACAAATTGGAGGGAGTCCAAGGAGAGCAATAAAAAATTATAAAAGATTTAGAAAATTTGATGTACAAAGAAGGTGTGTTTTGTTTTTTGTTTTTTTTTTTAAAAAGCCCCTGGGCATGTTGAATTTTGAGAAAATAAGACTGGGTAATCTGATAACAATCTTCAAATATGTTAAGGGCTGTTATAAAGAGGATGGTGATCAATTGTTCTCTACATCTTCTGAAGGTAGGACAAGAAGTAATGGAATTAATCTGCAGCAAGGGAGATTTAGATTAGATATTAGGAAAATAAGGTTAGTTAAAGTCTGGATTAAGCTTCCAAGGGAGGTTGTGGAATCCCTAGCATTGGAGGTTTTTGAAGAACAGGCTGGGCAAACACCTGTCAGGGATGGTCTAGGTTGACTTGGTCCTGCCTCCGTGGTGGGGGCTACACTAGATGACCTCTCAAGGTCCTTTCCAGCCCTACATTTCAATTATTCTAATGCATGCCAGGGCTATGGAAGTGTAGCAGTCCTTCTCTCAGGTTAATAGGAGATGATGCACATCTCTCTCCTGGCTCTGTACACTTTTCTCCACGGTCAATCTATTCCCCATGCTTGAATCTTGTCCCATGAATAGTTCTGTGATGCCCAAGGAAAATGGGGATGCTGCTGTGAAAGTGACTAAAGCCCCTTTTCACGCAGGAGGGATGACTAGACCAAGGAATGGAGAATCCCTTTTTGTTGATAAAGTGTGTTGTTGGCTTAGAGCTGTGACTCTCACTTTGGGTGTGAGAGATCCCGAGTTCAAACCCTGCACTGACCCTCAGAGCAGAAGTGAAAGTTATATAAACAACGTTGGTGAAATCCTGGCCCCTTTCGGCAAAATCTCATTGACTTCAGTAGGGCCCAGGTGTATTCAATACAGGTCATACATGTAGGAACAAAGATTGTAGGCCATACTTCCTGGCAGGGGGATTTATACTGGAAAACACTGAATCTGAAAAGGGTATAGGGGTCACGGTGGGTAATCAACTAAACATGAGCTCCCAATGCAATGCTGTGATTAAGAAGGCTACCATGATCCTTGGATGTATGACCAGGAGACCAGTGAGGAGGTGATGCTTCTTCTCTCTTTAACATTGGTGAGCCCATTATTGGAATACGGTATCCAGTTCTGGTGTCAACACTTCTAAAAGGATGTTGGAGAAACTGGAAAAGCTTCAGAGAAGAGCTTCAAGAATAGTCTGTGATCTAGAAAACCTGCCTGAAAGTGAGAGACATAAGAGGTTCCATCTACTTAGCTATCCAAGAGATGACTTGATCGGCTCCGTAAGTGCCTAGAATGGGAGAAGCCTCTTTAACCTAGCAAACAAAGTCATAACGAGATCCAGTAGCTGGGAGCTGAAGCTTGACAAATCAGACTGGAAATAAGGTGCTCAATGTGGGTAATTAACCATTGGAACAACTTACCAAGGGGAAACGTGGTAGTTCTGTCACTTGAAGTCTTTAAATCAAGATTAGGTGTTTTTCTAAAACATAGGCTGCAATCTAATCCAAACTTTTGGCCTGTGTTACTCAGGAGGTTAGATTAGATGATTATAATGGTCTAATAAAATCTATGAATCTGTGGGGTACAATTAGGCCTTTTGTTTTTGTGGGAGTTCAAAAGAATAATGCATGAGAGTTGACATGGTCGTATATTATGGGTCCTTTGCGGCTTTCAGTGTGTATTGTGTAAATATGGGTTTAAGATTGCGTAAACATATATTTAAGTTTTAAGTATACAGCTTGATTTATCGCAATGCCAACTGGCAGAGGGCATGCCATAACATAACTCATTATTAGGTCTGACATGCTCACCTTTCAGGTAGAGAATATGGCCCTAATGTCATGTAAGGTATATGTAAATTGGTGACACACTGGTGATTCATATTATTCCGTGGTGTATACATGGGCAATAGATGAAGAAACATAAATATATGCTGGAAGTATATTCTTATGTGTTTTCAGGCAAGGCTTAAAACCAGAAATCATTTAATCCTATGCTCTTTGCAATACCCTTATTTTTAATTTTATTACAAACCATCTCAGTGCTGTATATTACAGAAGTGAGCCCTCAACTAAGTTAACAGATTGGTGCTGTGTACTGTTTCTTTAAAGGAGCAGCGAACTTATTAAAGCTCTGTGAGTGCTACAGGTAGAAGGCTTGGGTGCTACAGGGCAGGCAGTTCTGGGAAAACTCGAGACCAGGAGAGTATTGGTGCCACCTTGTGAGGAGTAGCCAGACTGGTGAAAGCCAAGATGAAGCTATTATGCTGTAAACAGACCGCTTGGGTCAAACCAAAACTGCACAACCCAGAGGCACCCAAGGTAGCAGGGTAGATGGGGACATGACCCCTTGCTGGTCTGGGTTGAACTCTCAAGTTTCTCAGTGTGATGGAGCACAACTCTAAGATTGGTTACACTACATTGGCCTGTAAGTCTATGAAGGCTGTTGGGGGGGGGTATGTACATTGAATTTTTGTATGTTAATATTTTTAGGAACAGAATGTATCAATTTGTAGGATAGGAGAACAATTATGTAAAAAAACAATTTTTTTTTAATGGTAGTGCTATAGTTAACTTAGAGTTAAAGGTGCTGATGTACTTTTGGTTTGGGGATGTAACTATATAAATGAAGCACATACTTGGTGATGGCATCCATGTGATACGTTGTAGAGTCATGTGATAAATGGAATGTTTAATGCATCTTTGACAGCCTCATTTCTAGAGCAGCCACTGCCTCATGTCTGCCAGGTCTACTCCTCATGTTCCAAGCCTCTCCACAGCTTCAGACAGCTGCCATATTTTTTCCAGCCTGCCGGTGAAATGCTTCCTCCTTTCCCTGAATTACATGAATATAAGGTGTAAAATGGGCAATATTCAGTCCTGCATCAGGAGTAGGATTAGGCTCGAATATCTTGGGATCCATTAGGACTAGAAATGGGACCTTCCTACTAGTAGAAAATCTGGAAGATTTCCTGTTTTCCAGTGATATACAGCTTTTGCTTCTATCTTTAGTACCCCATGATATATCAGACCTTTTCTTACTGGAAATGGGAGAATTGCAGTGGACACAGCTGGAAGATTTGCATGTTATCAAATCTTTAAAAATGGGACATTATTATGCAAAGAAAAGGTATTTTAGGTAAATTTCAGGAGTTTCTAAAATGTATTAATTATAATTTTCCCCTGAGTCCTGTGCAGTTAGACTTGCAGTAACTAAGGCTTGAATAATGATACACAGGTCTAAAATTGTACTGGTAACTTGTTTTTAAAAACTCTTAGCAATTTGTAATATAATACAATATAATATAATGGTGTGTGAGTTTTCTTTGTTTGCTTTGTAAAGTGTGCTATATGGCTACAGAGTACGTGATATCTTATTCATTTTTGTTGGCTGTTGCTTGTAATGCAGCCATGCTAGAGTCATGTGGATAGAACTTTCATACCACACCTCACCAGCATGTAGTCTGTATATACAACCTCCGTACACACAGGCCTCTCCCTTTCTACTAAAGCCGTGTCCGGCACAAAATGAAGATGTGTGATGTAGATATCCCCAGTGTACTGTTCTACAGACAGCTGCATATATGTGCAGCTTCATTTTGCAAAGGCATGCGTGATCCAGTGCATAGAGGTTTTTCTTACTGTCAATAGCCTGCATCTCTCATGGCAGGATCAGATCCTAAGGTTGAAAACGCACTCTGTATCTCTTTGTCTCTAGTCTATAAAGTGTATCTTGTAACACACCTTTTGTGATTATGATCTGTTGGGTAAACTCTCTTCTTCCATCAGTAATCATTGAAGGTCTAGGTCCAGTGGCTCAGAAAAAGCCATTGAAACCTTTGCTGTCTATCCTATTACACAGTGATGTTATGTACCATACACTGTGGTACAAATCCTGCAGTCTCTGACACAGCCACGTAAGGCTGTATATGAACTTGAATTGCCTGATTGTTATTGCTGGGTTCAGAGACCCCACAACACTGTTGTATCATTCCGTAAAGCTCTCTCTGCAGGGAAGTGGAGTCATGGGTGTTGTCTAAAGCAGAAGTGCACATATATATGAAAATAGTTAATAGATAAAGTGTCAGTAGATGGCGCTTGGGAATGTGGGTTTTGTAGGACCAATAAACTTCTTATGTGAAGCTCTTTACATTCTGCTGTTAGTGTTTTTACTTCATTGTCGTGACTGATCAGAGGCACGGAGTCACCTCAGCAAGGGCTGTGAGCAGCACTCCACTGCAGCTCTTAAAAGCCCTCATCTGTGGTTACGTACATAACCAGGATCCACTGCATCCACTCTTCTTTCCCTTACTGCGCTGTAGCAGTACTCCTGAGCCCGGCTTGCAGATGGGGGTGAAGAGCCGTGTTCCTTTGCCCCGTTGTCACCATGTGTTTCTTGCAGTCAAATCCCTTGTTGTTGGGCTTTGCTCACAAGGCTCCACTTTCCCCAGCACGATAAAGGCTGTACAATTCTTAGGATCCTCCTGCTGTTGAGTGCTGCACAAACCAAATTACTTTTAAAATTTCATGTCAGTTTTCTGGAATGCACCAAGTAATTAGACCAAACAGTGGACAAACTGCCTGATCAATGTGTATTAAGAAAATAAGATGTCTATTTTTTTTTTTTTTCAAGTAACCTTGGCAAACAAAGTCAGATGTTTATAAAAGGCATGGAAAAAGGTCTTGTAGTCAAAAGACCCTTTATACCAAGTTTTGTTTGATATTAAATTAGTAGTATTTTTTAAAATAAATGAATTGGAAAACCGTAGAACTTTGGGAAATATTGACACTCCAGCTTCACAGATGGTGACAGACGCTGCTTCCGTGGAATAGTCAATAGAAAGACACCGGGCACAGTTTTTAAAAGTGCCGAAGGCTATGTCTAGTCTGCAATAAAAGACCCGCTGCAGCTGGGCCTGGATTAGCTGACTCGGCTCAAGCTACAGGACTATAAAATTGCAGTGTAGGTGTTCGGGCTAGGGCTGGAGCCCAGGGCCATGAACAAGGAGGGTCTCCAAGCCTCACCTGAATGTCTACACCGCTGTTTTTTGCCCCACAGTTAAAGATAATCATGTGCTGGAGTACTTTGCTAAATTGGGACCTCTGTGAGGTACCGAGTGTTCTCCACACCCACGGAAAGCAATGGGAGCAAAGCGTGCTCGCAGCGTCCTAAGAAGCATCCAGCACCTGTGGGATTGGGTCTTTGGAGCACCCAACGTGAGGAATAATGGGAATACTTTAACACCATATTTATATCACAGTATTTAACTTGTGTTCATTTAAATAATACTGAAATATTGAACATTTAAACCTCAAGGTTTAGGTAGTCCAATAATGTAACATTTTAGCAGTCATTTTAAGGTTAGTCCCATAGCTAGACAAAATGATAAGCTTTGTTCGTAAGTTATTCTTTTTCATTAGATCCTTTTCACTGTGGTTGAATATCCTGGTATACAGACTGGTGTGTGTATCAATTGTATTTTGGCAACCATTCAACTACTTGTTTAACGTTTTTGACCCATGTAAGCTAAGTTAGAATGTGCATTTTTTTATTATTCATCTTTGACAGTAAAGAAATAAAATGTACACATCTAAATTAAAATGGCTGTTGCTTAAGGATCTGTGGCAATTTTTAGAGTTCAGTGTGGTGTAATCTTATATAAAATATTTTACCAAAAAAGAAAAAAAAACCCTCACGTATTTCAAGAGAGATTTCTCTGGTGTATAAAAATATCAGTGGAATAGCTAACTTTTTTTTTCAGTTAAGTTCAAATTTAGCAACCATTGTCCTTGTTGATATATCAAGTGCTCTAAAAATGTACTCACCACTAACTGGAAGAGTGAAGTGATTGGTAGGCAGATGTAATTCTTTAGTGGCTATTAACAAAGTGCAGGACACGAATACTGAATATGCAAAAAGCTGTATAGAAAGAATACAAAATAACACACACAATTGTTTTTTGTTTTTTTGTTTTTTTTTATAGATGCTTCTATTATTTTTTCTGTATGTACTGTAATGATTGTTGCCTGAATTAGCATGCCATGAGCAGAGGAACCTGATACACAAACAGAATGGCATGCAGCTAATTTTGTTTAGCAAATTGAGATCTGATCCCTGCTATTTTACGCCCTCTGCAAGCTGACTC
The DNA here is from genome assembly GCF_009764565.3 of Dermochelys coriacea. Lineage (NCBI taxonomy): Eukaryota > Metazoa > Chordata > Testudines > Dermochelyidae > Dermochelys > Dermochelys coriacea. The sequence goes on along the minus strand of NC_050078.2, from coordinate 68,054,658 downwards.
AGTTGCTCGTTCCAGTGTATGGATGAAATCTATATGAGTCAAATTCTGATCTTGATTATGGTGGCATAATTTTGGAATCACTACATTTAAGTCAGTGGAGTTAACAGAAACAGTTGAGTTAATATTTTTATATAAATAGCAAGTAGTGTAATCAGTTTGTTTCTCTCTTGTCTTCTCTTGGAGAGGGAGCCTGTCTGTCTGTTGAGAAGACTATTCATAGAAGTGAGTTGGGTTACTTGGAGTTTATATTGGGTTACTTATGGTAGAATTTGGCTTCTGTTTCTTTCAGTTTGAAACTTTCTTTTAAAACATATACCTGTATCTATTTAGATAATACCCAGCTCACACAGAAAGTCATACCAGCATTTCACAGCCAAGATATCATCAGAGAGCTATATTTCACACTGGGAAGATCTTAACTGGCTAGGTTTTAATTGTTTTAGTGCTGCATAACATGGACTAAGTTGTACATCTAGTCCTGCCTCATGTACCACAATGAAATTCTGCATTATTTATTAATACAGAACCTTCCAGCTTCTAGTGATATCACTAACATCTCTTGTAGTACTTTGCACTTACATGACTTGATCCCATCTATTTTAATGCGAGCAGGATCAGATCTGTACTGTGGAGTGCTTCCTGTCCTAAAATCTCAATCTGGTGTTTCAACCTTGATTTAGTATAATCCAGTGGTTCTCAACCCACGGCCCAATTAGGGTGACCAGATAGCAAGTGTGAAAAATTGGGATGGAGGTGGCGGGTAATAGGCCCCCTATGTAAGACAAAGCCCTGAATAGCGGGACTGTCCCTGTACAATCGGGACATCTGGTCACCCTAGGCCCAATCAGCACATAGCTGCAGCCCATGTGACATCGTCAGGGCCATACATGTTGTACATATGTTGTGTGGATGCAGCCCAGATAACACACAGAGTAGGTATATGCAGCCTACAATGGTACATCAGTTAAGAACCACTGGTGTAACTGCTGAACTGTCCTTTTATTTTATTTATTATTTGCATTGTGTTGGTACATAAAGAGCACAATCGGGGATTAGGGCTGCATTTTAGTAACGTTAGTAACAAAAAGATGGTTTCATGTCCCAAAGAGTTTATAATCTATGTAAGCAATAGCTGTATTCTTATTTTACCAATGACTCTCAGGGACATTTATGCAATGTTGCCTGGTATAACTGTTTGTTTTTTTATCTCCAATTCTGTGGAATCTTAAATCTCCAGGTCCTGGAGTCAAGTGATTACCTGAGAGTCTCGGCTTTTTATTTAAAGAAATATGCAAGTTTCTAGCTTTCTTGGTTGCAGAAAAAAGCTAAAAATGGCTTAAAAAAATCAGAAGGCAAATGGTAATTCCATAATATATTTTTAAAAACCATTCTCATGATTTTGTGCGGGGGGCTGACTCATGATTTTTGAATGCTTGGGAGATGCTGTTTGTCTTTGTATAAGGTCATGTAGGAAGTTGCTGGGTGAGCTAGGGATAGAACCAATGTCTCTAACTCCATTACTATGATTTAATTGTTCTCACCAGGTTTGCTGCGCAAGTTGTCACACATTATCACAATTCAACAGCGGGACATTGCACCCAAAATGATCGTGGAAAAGAATCTGAATATCAAAGCTAGGGTCAAAATCCTTGCAACAAATATGGCTTAAAGTATAAAAATTAGCTATTGTTTGCATTTAGAGAGTTGCAAAACCAGAGGCTGTAATTTTGGTCAATGGATGACATAACTTGGTAGAGCAAGGGAAAAAAACATAGTGGAAATTGCAGATGGATGAAGAGTGAAATCCTGGACCCATTGATGTCACTGGTAAACCTTCCTTTGACTTTAGTGGGGCCTAAATGATTGCACTAAAGCTGCTTGTATGAGATTCTCAGGTGTTTCTAAATCCCCAAGAAATGGTGTCTCACAACTTTTTTTGTTGTTGATTTTCCTAATCTCAGATCGGTTTGAAGATTAAGGAAAGCTAGGAAAAACACTACAAATAACTCTCATCTTCCAGGAAAGACCAAGTTTCCTGGGTGTGGAGCCTCTCTTTGAGGACTCTCCATCTGAGGTTGGATTCACCCACGGTACCTACAGTTTGGATATGTGGCTTTCGGGTAACTTCTGGGGAAATTCTCTGGCCTATGTTACACAGGACGTCAGACTAGATGATCACAGTAGTCCCTTCTGGCCTGAGAATCTATGCATCTACAGACTAACACGGCTGCTACTCTGAAACCTATACATCTTCTGGAAGTCTATTTCTAACTGCAGATTTTCCCTGCACCTCCACCAGACCAGAGAGGTCCAATGGGTGGCTGTTACCTGGATATAACATGAGAGGCTCTGTAATGCTTGTTTTCATGAAGATCTCTTGGTCCCGTGAGGTTGTGTCCATGTCGGAATATGGAATAGTTACTGTGAATAGAAGTGTGGCCATGATATCCAGCATTTGTAGAGGGTTCCAACCTATCTGGCCCTTGCACATCCATGGATGATGTATTGGATACCATCCTGAGATAGGAAAGTTTGAGTAGCCTACAATAGGGCTCCTATAGATTTCACTTGTCTGCTGGAGACAAACTAAGGCTTTGGCTGGTTTCCCATGAGCCCTGGTGGTGTCATGACCAATCTTTCAACACTTTTCAGATCTAATAGCTCTCCAAATAAGAGAATGTGCTACTCCCAGCCTGTGCAAGTAGGTCATGGCTTCTGCCAAGCATTTCTCAAAACAGCACACACCCAATGCCAGTCCAGAAGGCAGGAGATGAAACTGGTTGTGTTACCCTGTCACAAATCTCAAGAACCAGAATTCTCTTAGAAGTATTCCAGTGTGCACATAAGCGCTTCAAGGTCCAGAGCGTAGAGCCCGCTCACCCCTGTAGAATGGAGGCACCCGGGATAACTGTCTTTCACTTTTCTTTAACTAGTTATAGATTCAGCTCTCTGAGATCCTAGCTGGGCTGGAGCCCTCCCTGTTTTTTTGACGGAGGGAGTGTCTAGAATAAAACCCCTTCCAGTTTTCACCTGGTGGCACAGGCTTTAAGGCTCACATTGTCAGGAGGGATTGGGCTTTCTGCAGCATCTCTTCTTTATGCTGAGGAGGGAATATTCTCATGAGAATGAGAGCAAACGTGATCTCGGAGCTCACCAAACAAACTATCTGAGGTGATTGGCGGCTAATGAGGTAAACGGATCCCATTCTCTCAAACCTGTGTCTTGTCTCTTAGATCCCTCTTTTGAAGAAAGGAAAAAAGGCCCTTCTTCAAAAGCTAGCTTTCCTGTTGACCAGATTCAAGGAAGTTGAGTCACCCCACTGCACAAGGCCCTCTGCCTCAATGGTATCAGAAGCTAAAGGGTCCTAAGCTCCCATTCTTCAGGCACCAGGAACTGAAGGGTTCTTGAAGGTTAGCAAGCAAGCTAAATCCTCTGCAATGGCCAATAGGTTCTGATCCCGAAGTTGGATTGTGAGACACTGGCAAAAAGAGAGACCTGGTGTTGGAGTGCTGATAAAGTGGTACCAAAGTCTAGTGACTCCTGAGCCTTAAAGCAAGTAGTGATGTGATGAGGAAAAACAAGTACGAAGGCACTGAGGAAAATAATCACTGCAGCATTGACCGAAAAACTTCAAACCAGGCAGAAATGTGCTAGTGCCGAGAACAAAGGCCTCAAAATTTAGCAACTCTACTGGACTTGACTTGAAGGTATAATTGTCAGCCATAGCCCAGGGGGACCAGACTGGAATTTCTGGCACAGCATTTATATTAGTGAACAATGACCTACAAGGGACCTGGCTCGTGCTGTGTTTTGCTACTGGTGCCTGCGAGGGGCAAAAAATCTTCAGAGTTCAGGGAGTTCTGCACTTGCAGCGTAAAGCAGCGAAGAGCCAGGATTGGGAATGAAGAGGAGCGAGAGTCCTGTAGTTCACTGTTGCCTTGCGCCTTGGTTTATACCAATGCAAAGTGAGTGTAAAACACTATGAAATTAGAAAGGTGGCATTTAATACCCACATTGCACTGGTATAAATTTACTGTATTGACTGCAGGGCAATAATAAATTGGGCTTGTTATCTTTTAGAGAGGATTTTTCTCCCGAGTGGTGTGCCTGGCCTGAGATTGTAGTATTCAGTATGACAGGTTTCAGAGTAGCAGCCGTGTTAGTCTGTATTCGCAAAAAGAAAAGGAGTACTTGTGGCACCTTAGAGACTAACAAATTTATTAGAGCATAAGCTTTAAGTATTCAGTATGTTGCCCTTAGGGTTGTAATACATACTGATGGATCTGGTAGTGGATAAGTTTTCTTTGTCTTTATTTTAACCATTCTTTTGACTTCATTTTTTTCCCTATCCATGTTTTGGTTTCCAACAATATGATTAGTTATGGATTTGTAAGTCAGAAATAGCTTAGTAATTGCTGTATTACTTTGCCTGCAACAGCAATGAACGTCTTAAATTTAATGCATCATCCACACAGAAAATTGATGTTTGGCCAAAACTTGAGGGCTCTGACAGCTAATCTTAAATAGCTTTTGCTTGATGTGTAAAATGACTGAGAATCATGAATGAGATTCTTATGAAAATTGATGCTCTTTGAAGGATTATTACACAAAAGAAAAATATTCTGTCTTGTTGAATATTGTTGAAAAATATTCTGGTTGAAAATAGACTTGTGGTGAGCCAGAAAGTTTATATGTTTGTGGGGTCCCCCCACACTTTTTGGAAGTCACCAATACTAAATTATGGAACAATGTTAAGTAATAAGATCACATAAGCAAATGACTGCATTGCACTTGATTCTTCAAAGCCAATAGTAATTTTCTCTGATGTCAAGGTGCAGCGGATTAGATCATATATGCACATACCTAATTCCTGATTGACTTATTAATGATTAGCTTTTTTTAATGGACTTCTAATTTAATTTCCTTTTTAGAATGTCATTTTATAACAACAACACAGTTAAACTAAACAAAGTCATGACCACAATGGGGAAATTCGCCAGTGTCTAAAATGAGGATATTTAAAATGTTTGTAAAAATACATATGCCTATATTGATGTCAGTATTTTAAGGGCCAGATCCTTAGCTCAGTAAATTGGTGTAGCTCTTTTGACTTCACTGGGGCTACCCAGATTTACACCAGCCATGTAGCTTGCCCATTATTCCCATTGGAATAGTATAAAACTCAACTGATATTTACTTTTTGGTTCAATAAATCTTGATGTGTTACCTCCAAAAAAAAAAAAAAAAAAAAAAAAAAAAGTCAATGTCTGTTTATTAGATACTGTGCTTGTGTTTGAACCAAAAATGAAAGACCTAGTTTTCAAAATTAAGCCCACACAATTATGCAATCAGGTAATTGTGCATATAATTGCATGCACAAAAGGCCAGTTAGATGTGTAACTGTCCATTTGCATGCAAAATTACCCAATTTTGAAAATCGGGCCTTAAATATTCATTGTGTAAAGGACAGCTTCATATATATGATTGCATTCTCCCCCCCCCCCTTCACAAATCCTTATTCATTTCATCTCCATTGAAAGGTTGCTGATATATCTCTGTAAATGAAGAATGGCATATCTACCTTCAGAGAGGTATCTTTAAACTTTCAATTAACACACAATAAACAATATTGAGTATTTTAAGAGAAATACTTCCAAGATATAAGGCATGCAATAGCAAATTCAACATTGCCTGGAATGAATATTATTAACTACAAATGATCTGAATGCATAAACATGAGATGATTCCAACACACATGCAACTGGATAGAAGTATTAGAAAATTATTGGTAATTATGTAGCCGAAGCTCTCTCTCTAGAGTTATCTGTAATATAAACATTGTACTTTATTTTTTATTATTTGTATTCTAGAACTGTAACTGTAACTAGTGTATTTGTATTAAAACCCAAACTGGGCCCATTGTGCTAGATTCTGTACAAATGTGATAGACAGTTTTTGCTCCGAAGAACTTGCAATTTAAAGAGATAAAAGTGAGAGGGTGGGAAGACAAACAAGGAACGGAGAGGTGAAGTGACTGGCACAAGTTTGCACAGCAGGTCAGTGGCAGAACCAGGAATAACACTCAGAGCTCCTGACTCCCAGTCTAGTTACTTATCCTCTGGTTTAAGCTGCCTCTATTATGCTGCCTCTACTGCGTTTCTGAATTAAGGTGTAAATTTTTAACAGTGAGAGCCATTAACCATGGGAACAGTTTACCAAGGGTCGTAGTGGATTCTCCATCACTGACACTTTTAAAATCAAGATTGGATTTTTTTTTAAAAAAATAAATACTCTAGGAATTATTTTGGGGAAGCCAGTGTTATCCAGGAAGTCAGACTAGATGATCACAGTGGTCTCTTCTGGCCTAGGTATCTATGAATTTCAGGTTCAGATCTTTTTTTCTAAAGATAATACCTCAGGAGGAGCATAACTGATTGTCTTATTCCTCCTCCTTTCATCCAAAGCACACTAGTTTTTTTTAAAACCAGCTATGACATACGTATAGATGGATCCCATGTTTTAGGAGCCAGGAGGATTCATGTGGCTCCTAAGAAAAATTGTGTCAGGTATAACCCCAGAGATAAGTGATGAGGATCTGTAAGCAAAAATTGGTGCTGTTTTTAGGAGGCGAGAATAAATATGTGTATAAAGTTAGAAATGTGCTTGAGTATCTTGCTAAATTGGGGACTAAGGCAAATTTACTGTCCAATGTGTTAACCTACTGCTGACATAGCAACAGATCCACATTCCCACCCTACCTGCCATTAGAGCAGATTGCCTTCCAGTGCAAGTCTATACTAAATTTTTCAACTCCAGGGCTTTATGTTGTGGCTGTTTTCCTCATCTCAGAGGGAAGTTTGGACAGGACTCCCTCTAGAGACCATAACTAGAACTTGGCAGAGAAAGGGAACTCCATATAACAGAGGATTTCAGTATTTCATGGTTTGGTTTAGTTCTGATTTGGAATGAAAACCAAACATTTCAATTTTTTTTGTGAAAGGGAATAGAGCCGTTAAGCTCGGGCAGTCTTCCTGGGAGCTGCTGCAAACTCAGGAAGTGCTGGGGTTCCTGACTGCGAGGAACCTGGCAAGTTGTGAGGAAACCAGGCAGGGTTCCATCGGAACTTGGGTGGAATCGAACTGTCTCTGCAAAATGTTTCAATTTCAGCAAATTCTGACCAACAAATGTTTGGTTGGAATTTTTCCAGCCAGCTCTTACCAGAGCCACAACTCTATATTTGTCTCTGGCAAGGCCATTGTTTACTCTTGCGCATGTTCGTTTCATAGTAATCCCCGTCTCTGCTGGCCAACGAAGACACCTCTCCCACATACTAGTTCTGATCACTACAACTAGACCGCCATGCTGATTTCAAAAGCTGCCATTTCCCTTATATGGGATCGGGGGGGAGGGGGGAAAGATGACAGGTTCTTGTTTTAATTTACCAGTGACTTAGCGCCTAAGGCTCTTTGGCTTTCAGTGAGACTGAGGCTATGTCTCAGAGAGAAGAGTTTTACCAGTAGGAATACCAGTATACGATAATGTATATCAGGAATAGGAATAGCCATATGCTATACCAGCAAAGCACTCCTATGCTAGAAAGGGTTGACCAGTATAGCTATCCTGGTATAATTATACCAGCAAACTCTCCTCATGCAGACAGCTTATACTGGCAAAAGTTATTTCCCTGAACAAAGTAAACTACATCAGCAAAAGGACTTTTTTCTGGCATAACTGCATCTACAAAAGGGCTTATACTGGCATAGCTATGTTGATTAAAAAAATTACACCCTTAACCAACATAGGTCTGCTGGTATACATTATTAAGGGTAGGCCAAACCCTAGTGTGGACGCAGCTTTACTGGCAAAGCAGCGTTTTGTACTGGGTTGGTAAAACCACCACCCCTACAAGCAAGACAAGCTATACCAGTAAATGCATCTAGAGTAGGAACTTCTTCCAGCAATGTCAGTCAGAGGACCACACCTCTTCTCACTCCTGATCAACACGGTTATGGTGGCAGGTGTACTGTTTCAACTCTACAGGTATAATTTAAATGGTACAATGTCCCTAATATGGATGCAGTTATACCACTCTAAGCACCTTTTATACCAGTATAGCTTATTCCCCTATGAGAAAGGCAATAAGCTATACTGGTATAAGGTATCTTTATTAGAGCATCTGCGCTTGGGGTTGTACCAGTATATTAGTAGACTGTTATACCCTCACTGACATAGTTGTACCAGACCAGAAATTGTACTGTAGTGATATCAGTACAGAAACTGTAAACCGGGCATTAGAGCCCAAAATGCCTAAATCACTTTTGAAAAGGGGACTTAGGAACTTAAGTCACTGAGGCATTTTTGAAAAGTTACCCCATGTCTCCAGTTTAGTATCTAAATATGCCATCAGACTGAAAGCACTTTCCTAGGAGAGGAGTTGCAATCATCTAGCATCTCAGCAAAATAATAATCACACACAATTGTCTTTTTAATTTTAGATATGAGCTAGTTGAGAGTAACAACTGGACAATTGACACTGCTTACTGAATCTACGTTATGCTTGACTATAATGAATTATTTCCAGATTTGAACGAAGCGACCAGAACTGCAGTCATTGTGTATGAATGGCATTGAGAAATTTTTTTTTTGATGCACCATTTCATTGGTTTATGCCAATGTTTTGTTTTATTACATTTTGACTCGTCATCCATCATGAGATTCCAGAGAAGAAAAATGTGGCAAGGGTAGGAAGACACTTGCAGAAAGCAACAGTTTTTAAATATGTTTCAAATTTTATGTTCATTGTGGATCTGATTCTGGAAAAGGTCTCCATTCAAATTCCCGGTCACTTTGATGGGAATTATGCATGCAAAAAAGATGAAATGGAAGGTCCCATGGGGATTTGCTGTCCTATGTATGTCTTAGAATGTATATTATATAATGTGCATAAGGTATATATTATATACATTGCTCATTACAGCAATGTAGACTGTAATGAGTAATCGCTCTAAAGTTCCCTAGTATACGTTTATATTGTACAGTTTCAAAAGCAATATATTAAAACACATTAGGGAACCTTTAGTAAGCACCAGAAGGGTCTACACGGGCCAGTTAATGCACAGCATCTTAATGTGCTTGAGAAATCACACAGCTGTAGTTCACGTTACTGCTCTGCGTAGACAAGTCCTTAGATACAGGCAACCATTCCCTGTGTTTTCCTGGTGTTTCTATGTATAATACTAATTTCTTCTTTTGTTTTGGAGGTGCTTTAGCACTGTTTGTAGGTTAAAACAGAAAATCAGAAGCCCTGCCTATATCACCTAGAGCAGCCATTCTCAAACAGTAGGTCGGGACCCAAAGTGGGTTGCAGCCCTGTTTTAATGGGGTCACCAGGGCTGGCTTAGACTTGCTGGGGCCAAAGCCCAAGCCCCACCACCCGGGGCCAAAGCCCAAGCCCCACCACCCAGGGCCAAAGCTGAAGCCTGAGGGCTTGAGCCCTGGGCATTGGGGCTCAGATTACATGCTCCTTGTCTGGGACTGAAACTAGTGGGACTAGCTTTGGCTTTGGCCCCCCAGCCTGGGGCGGCGGGGATTGGGCAGGCTCAGGCTTTGGTCCCCTCTCCTGGGGTCATGCAGTAATTTTTGTTGTCAGAAGGGGGTCGCGGTGCAATGAAGTTTGAGAACCCCTGGCCTAGAGATTTGCACGGTCTCCAGTGGCTGGAGAAGCTCCACTCTCACTAGGAGATGCCTGGTGGCAGTGGGTGATACTGCACCCTACACTAGCTACTATAGAGTAGCTGATGGTCGGGGCATAATTAGGAAGTTTTAGCACCACTGGCTCCTAGTGACCAGCTTCCATCACCTATGGCTGTGACATCCTGGGGTTAAGAAGGCAGTCCTGAGGTTCTGATAAATTCCACTTCCCCGCCTCCCTACAAAAAGCCCAAGTCTCAGGTCAAGAGGCTCCATTTAGGGAGCTATGGCAGATGATCCCCAAGGGAGATGTCTATGTCTGTACTGAATTTTGGGATTCCTGGGGACGAGGCACTTTGTACACATTTTTATTATTATTACAGTATCAACAGGCAAGCCTGTAGCTCTCCCTGCTGCATAACAACTGATTTTCGTGTTAGACATTTCTGGGAGAAAATCTAAGAGGACAAGGTTAATATATATTGCTCAAAAAGAAAAGGAGTACTTATGGCACCTTAGAGACTAACAAATTTATTTAAATTTGTTAGTTTCTAGGGTGCCACAAATATTCCTTTTCTTTTTGCAAATGCAGACTAACATGGGTGCTACTCTGAAACCTGTCGTATATTGTTCAGCGATAGTGGTGATGTACAAGAGGCTACCATATGATTCTCTGCAGAGTACATTATTGATCTCATGAGTGAGGATTAGCTAAATGACTAACAAGCCCTATAAGCGTTAGCGGGTTGTCAGGCTCGACCTCATGAGTGGATTAGAAGCACAGCCCATAAGGAATTAATGCATGATCCTTTTTATATTAATGTTTGAGTGGCTGGTTCTCACTATTTCATAAATCACAATCGCAATTCACTTAGCACACACCCTTTGGTGTATACCCCCTTATCTTGTAATCTATCCATGAAATAAAATATAATGGACGGGATTTTTTTTTAAGCGTCCTCCAGTTAAAATTAGTAGCATAAAAATAGACCACAGTTATTCTTGATTTTTCAGTGGATTAGCCTAAGTTAAAACCGTGTGAGGAATGTATTCTTTTATACACAGCCGTCTGTGTCCTGTGAAGAACGCAGATTATAGGACACAGCATAGGAACATTGATTCATCATCAGTTTATTGCTTGGTTCTCTAGGCTAACTCCTCTCAGAAGAGAGATCTATAAAATCTTTTCATCTGAAACTATGAATTAAACTGGGATGGGCTGCATAGGAATAAAAGTAGGACCATCACTAAACCATAGAGACTCTTGCAGCGAGATCCTCAGCTGGTGTAAATGGTATGGTCAATGGAATTACATCAATTTCTACGTGCTAAGGATCTTGCCCTTAATTTCTAATAACATTTCGTTCAGTTCATAAATCTGGTTGATGGTCACCCTAATGTGAATTGATTCTATCATATTTTCTTTTCCTTTTAGTTCAGTCAAACACTGGTGCTATTTCAGGGGGCCGGAGATTGAATCCGTCTGTTACTTTTCCATGTATGTAATATTTTCTTTGACACTGCATGTAGCTTTTTAATTCTTATAATGACAGGGTAGCTTGCTTTTCCAACAGAAGTTCCACTGAAAACAAGCTGATGCATCTCAGATGTCAGATCACTATATATAAATAGAAACTCTTAATCTATTCCTTTCAGCAAAGTGAGTGAGATAATGTTAGAGAACTCCTTTTGTGTTTTTTCTTAAAAAAAAATAACTGTATTATGTCAGCGATCTGTAATAAATAGCACTGCAATGAGAAGTGACAGCCTCATTCACCTTGCATCCATGCAGAAATAACTAAGCTCTCTTCCCATGCCTTGAGAAAGAAGAAAATTAAAGAAAAGAAATGACCTTGGCTTGCAGTTGCTCTCAGACTAACAAGGAGAAGCCTAGCACCCAGAGACTGAAGTTTTCACTGGCTATTTTGTACTGTACCACATCGCCCATGTTACTTCAAGCCATTTGATGTAGAGCATAAAAAGTACATTCTGTGTCTCTTTCTTGCATTCTGCAAGGTTGCTTGATGCTGCAGGTAGCTCACTTCTCAACTAGCAAAAGCCCAGGGGTTTGAAAGATTAGAATATTTGAGTGAAAAGAGAACAAAGGTTTATATAATGGCCCAATATAGTATATTCATGCCAGTGTTATGCAGTCTGTTGTTTTTCCCTCCTTGGATTCTAAGGTGTTATTACAGAGTTAAGGTAAATTGAGATCTTAATAAATCAATTAAGATTACATTAAATTAAACCAAAATAATGTAGAAGACAGTGAAGAGATTTAGCAGAAGAAGCGGTGCAATGGACACTTTCGATTGTATCTATGTATCTATCTATTCATCATTCTTCTTCCTTTGAAACGTTTAGGTAAATGGAGTTTTGATTATTTTTTTTTAATGTTGAAAATTTCAGCATCAATGTGCTCTCCAAACTGACCCTATGGTTTAATTAAAATAAGATTAATGTGCTGTGGTTTTGTAGTTGTTTAAGTTCCATGTTACTGTGTCGTCTTTGGTGATCTCACGTTTTGAACATTTCCAAGTCCAGAGTGAATTTGACAAAGCAAACATCTTGAATAATAACTGAAATAATTAAGATGTTACAATTCCGGAAAGATGGTGATCCTAATTCTCATCTCACATTGATTTTAACACCGGTGTCACTCCATTGACTTCAGTGCAGATGGTGCTAATTCACACCAGGATCAGCAATATCAGAATCAGAGCTGTCATAGCATGCTGTCCTGGACCTGCTCTCATTGACTTCCATGGCAAACCCCCGACTGACTTAAATGGGTGTAGGATTGAGTCTTTGTTTACAATTAACGGAATGTTTTTAGTCGTATGATCCAATACGACCAATTTTCCCATCTCTGTTGTTGTAGGGCATACCATTAAAACCTGTCTTGTCCAGTTTGTACTGCTCAGTTGGAGAGCTAATAGAACACAGGACAGTTCTGACTCTATTGTAATGAACAGGAGTGTGTATAACACTGCCCTCTATTGAATTGATCTGACTGCTCAATCATGCTCTATACTGCTCATGTGATCCTTCTGTACTTTCTATTGCCATTACATTCCTAAAAAGAAAAGGAGTACTTGTGGCACCTTAGAGACTAACAAATTTATTAGAGCATAAGCTTTCGTGAGCTACAGCTCACTTCATCGGATGCATTTGGTGGAAAAAACAGAGGAGAGATTTATATACACACACACACACAGAGAACATGAAACAATGGGTTTATCATACACACTGTAAGGAGAGTGATCACTTAAGATAAGCCATCACCCACAGCAGGGGGGGGAAAGGCGGAAAACCTTCCATGGTGACAAGCAGGTAGGCTAATTCCAGCAGTTAACAAGAATATCAGAGGTTTCAGAGTAGCAGCCGTGTTAGTCTGTATTCGCAAAAAGAAAAGGAGTACTTGTGGCACCTTAGAGACTAACAAATTTATTAGAGCATAAGCTTTTGTGAGCTACAGCTCACTTCATCGGATGCAGTGAGCTGTAGCTCACGAAAGCTTATGCTCTAATAAATTTGTTAGTCTCTAAGGTGCCACAAGTACTCCTTTTTTTTTTTTTTTTTTTAAGAATATCAGAGGAACAGTGGGGGGGTGGGGTGGGGGGGAGAAATACCATGGGGAAATAGTTTTACTTTGTGTAATGACTCATCCATTCCCAGTCTCTATTCAAGCCTAAGTTAATTGTATCCAGTTTGCAAATTAATTCCAATTCAGCAGTCTCTCGTTGGAGTCTGTTTTTGAAGCTTTTTTGTTGAAGTATAGCCACTCTTAGGTCTGTGATCGAGTGACCAGAGAGATTGAAGTGTTCTCCAACTGGTTTTTGAATGTTATAATTCTTGACGTCTGATTTGTGTCCATTCATTCTTTTACGTAGAGACTGTCCAGTTTGGCCAATGTACATGGCAGAGGGGCATTGCTGGCACATGATGACATATATCACATTGGTATATCACTCTCTCAGATCTTGGGAGATAGACCAGTCCTTGCTTACAGACAGCCCCCCAATCTGAAGCAAATACTCACCAGCAACCACACACCACACAACAGAACCACTAACCCAGGAACCTATCCTTGCAACAAAGCCCGTTGCCAACTCTGTCCACATATCTATTCAGGGGATACCATCATAGGGCCTAATCACATCAGCCACACTATCAGAGGCTCGTTCACCTGCGCATCTACCAATGTGATATATGTCATCATGTGCCAGCAATGCCCCTCTGCCATGTACATTGGCCAAACTGGACAGTCTCTACGTAAAAGAATGAATGGACACAAATCAGACGTCAAGAATTATAACATTCAAAAACCAGTTGGAGAACACTTCAATCTCTCTGGTCACTCGATTACAGACCTAAGAGTGGCTATACTTCAACAAAAAAAGCTTCAAAAACAGACTCCAACGAGAGACTGCTGAATTGGAATTAATTTGCAAACTGGATACAATTAACTCAGGCTTGAATAGAGACTGGGAATGGATGAGTCATTACACAAAGTAAAACTATTTCCCCATGGTATTTCTCCCCCCCACCCCACCCCCCACTGTTCCTCTGATATTCTTGTTAACTGCTGGAATTAGCCTACCTGCTTGTCACCATGGAAGGTTTTCCGCCTTTCCCCCCCCTGCTGTGGGTGATGGCTTATCTTAAGTGATCACTCTCCTTACAGTGTGTATGATAAACCCATTGTTTCATGTTCTCTGTGTGTGTGTATATAAATCTCTCCTCTGTTTTTTCCACCAAATGCATCTGATGAAGTGAGCTGTAGCTCACGAAAGCTTATGCTCTAATAAATTTGTTAGTCTCTAAGGTGCCACAAGTACTCCTTTTCTTTTTGCGAATACAGACTAACACGGCTGCTACTCTGAAACCTGTCATTACATTCCTAGTGGCTCTTGTTTATGTGCATCCCTTTTCACTCTCTCTCATGCTGAGGTTTTGGGGACAGGCTGGCTCCGTTTCTTCTTGTGGCAGCGTTGGCAGGCAGAGGTGCTGATTCATTTTCTCCCTGGTTTTCCCACATGCCCAAACCGCAGGCCTGCAGCCTGGAAATCACTCTATGCCTTGCTTCAGGGGTCAAGACCACAATGGTTGGTAGGGAAGGGCTCACTAAATGCATAGCCACAGCTGAAGATGCATTTGTCACTTTTTACAAACGGGAAATGGGGTATGGTTGCGGAGAAGGAAAACGGAGCTGCTGTCAAGCTGAGAGAAAGGATGGGTAATCTCCCCTAAAAAAACAAATCAAACCAACTCTTGTTACATATGTCCTTGGGTATCTAGGGCTATATTTAAGAGTTATCTCCAGCACCACATTCTTTCTGCCCCAACACATCCCTCCAGCCTTTCAGTGTTGGTGTAGAGGGATTCTGCAGATTTGAAGGATGAGAGATAAGAAGCCCCTGACTTGTGCTGCTCCTGCACCCCCTTCTGCACTCCTTGGGCCAGATCCTCAACTGGTATCATGTCAGTTGACACCAGCTGAGGATCTAGCCCCCTGTGTTGTTATGCACTCCTTTTTTCCCACAAAAGGGAGAGCATCCAGCCTGATGAGATTGGTATGCCTACCCTCTATATCTCGTTGCTGCATTAGAGCTGTCTTACATAAACTATCAGATTTACTTAAACTAGCCTATGCATTTTGGTTACCTCTCCCTTATGGCCTTTCCTCAGTGCCTATAAACTCATTTCAAGGCCTGTCATCTACTGCCACAATATACTTTACTCCCCAATTTCACATCATGAAAACCTCACTTCTCCCTTTCATCACATTTACCAGGATCTGTTAATCTTCTAATAATAGCCCAACACTTGCTGCAGTATCCATCAGCTCACAATGACTAAACTCTTTCATTGGTTTGTCTGAGAGAGACAAATACCAGCTGTCCTATTGCTTTAGCGTCAGGTTACATCTAAATGTAGCACCAGAGCTTATTTTTAGTGTGTGTGTGTGTGTGTGTGTGTGTGTGTGTGTGCTGTCTGTATATAAGTGCATGGGTTTATATTAAAGAAGTGTACGATATTGGCTCTCACTTGGGAAATATAATTTCCCACGGCAAGGTGAAGAGAGTACAAGAATGTAGCAAGCGAATGTTAAGAAAAACCCCACAACATTTTTATGAGCACATCCAGCAGTGCTTCTCTTGCTGAACATAATCATCAACTCAGGTTGTCCTGTAGTAAATATAGTTATTTGCCCTTCCACTTGCTGGGTGGAGGGAGCATGCCAGCATAAAGTCACTTAAAATTCTACTTGATTATCTTTGACAACAGCACACTTGATCAATAGCTCCTTTTGTTAAAACCCAGAGTTGGCTGTACCAAGATATGTGCAGCCGAAAAGCTAGTTGCAACAACTTTGAGGGAACCCAATGCAATAGATGAACAATTGCACTCTTGTACCTAAGAGACGAAAAAATTAAATATATCTGAGTAAAAGTGCCTGGCTTGAGTTTAGCACAATAAAATGTTCACAATCAAGTTTATATTCAGCCATGTGGCTCTGGTCTACCTGAAATATAATGGTAGAAAAAAAATATATAAACTGAGATATTCTGCAGTCTTACTTTGCTAATGAGGGAAAAGCATCGGTGTTCCTAAGTATAGAAAGTCAGAATGATTGGGGAGCTTTGTTTCTTATTATGAAGGACTGCCCCATGTCAGTTCTAAAGCAACAGAGGTTGTTGGGTTTTTTTCTTTCTTTTTCAGTGGCTGCAGACTGCTATCTATGAAATGGATGGTACATCGTTTTCATTTAGATATGCCAACTCCTTAAAATGTTCTACCCACCTCAGTAGGGGCTCCACATATATCACTCAAGGTTGCCAATTCCCATTAATCAGTAGCAGAGAAGCTTTAAAAAGAGGCATTGAGGAGTCAGGAAGTTTCAGGAGTGGAGCAGTTAGCAGTCACACAAGGCTATGGAAACAGAAGGTGGGAAGGCAGGATCCAAGGGACTTTCCTGGTAGGATTTGTGGATTTAGAAGTAGAAGAAACTAGAGTTGTTACAAAAAGTGATCTTGTCTTTTAATATCTCCCGTTCTTCTTGTATTACCCTTTTTTTGCACACTTGGTGAAATCGGGAGATGGAAAGATTTGAAGCAATAGCAGTTTTCATACTCCTTTTATTTCTTTTCTGGGCAATATTTTCTGGTAATAGTTTCATTATTATGAATTCATTTGGTATTCACTCTAACAGCAGTGAAAATAATGAAGTCATTTAGTATTCATGGGGATGCCATATGTACTTCTAAAAGTGTTTCATTGCAATTTAGCATTAGTTAATGGATGCTTAAAATCAACTGTTATCACTTGGGTTTCCTCTTATTTCTTACAACTAATTATTTTTCTTGTTTAATATGGATAAAGTAGCATGCCATTTTTAGCTCATATTACACTTAAAAGGTAATATGACCAAAATAAATTAATAGAGAATGAATGGCTAGTGAACAGACATGTCCATTGCCTGGTGATATCCCCAAAATATTCAAACTACTCAGTCTATTTGGGGGTGCTGTGAACAGGTGGTTGCCACACTTTCTGCAACATTATAGGTCAGATCCTCAGCTGGGATAAATATGTCATAACTCCGTTGATTCAATGGAATCTCTCCTCTGTGTAAATATTGCCTGCAGAAGCTGGAATATCTGGGAAGGATGCCATGGTGTCCCCTAGGCAGTGTCACTTCATTGGTGCTGCACTGTGAAATATCTGCACATAGAACAATGTGTCTGAGAATGATTTAAACGAACACTATTGGGTTCAACAAGATCAGAGACTGCAACTATGCATCCTACCAGTAAACCTTGAAAGATATCACCTGTACTGTGTTTAACCAATCTGACTCATTTTCAGTATGTGTATTCAGATGAACTTTGCTTCACACTTTTTGATCTTATTTGCTTAATCAATGGTACCCTCCATAGAAGTAGTGTTTTTTCCAGTGCTGAATAGCTTCCATATTTGCTGGGTTCAGTTGACAGAGCTCTTCCCTCCAATGTCTAGAACCCATATCTGGATATATGATGGTTTATTTCAAGAGTAGGTCATCACAATCACCTTTTAAACATCTCTGAAGCAGAAAAAGATTTAGCATTGTTCACTGAAGGGGCATCTGTCTCAAGGGAGGGAACGGATGGGCTTATAGGAAGGAATGGAAATACAAAAATCAATAGGTCAAGACTCTATTCAAGTCCAAAGAGTCGCATTAGTTTGATATGATTCACATTGCTGGTCGAAGTTTTGTTTCCTTTAATGAGCTAACTAATGATTACAACATTTAATTGTTAAATGTTTATTAATTCACGCTTCACGGATGTTGAAGCAGATTACAATGGAAGTCTACATGGAAAGCCACACAATTGGCAAATGAATTCATTATGATCAGAGCAGCAATAATGAATACCAAAAAAATGATGATGATGTGACACTTAGTCAAATGTTAAGCATACCATTAACGATTAGAGACACAAGTCTGCCTGTTTGGAGTTAAAAGAAAAGGAGTACTTGTGGCACCTTAGAGACTAACAAATTTATTAGAGCATAAGCTTTCGTGAGCTACAGCTCACTTCATCGGATGCATTTGGATGCATGTTTGGAGTTGTTTCCCATATACCTACTGTGTCCTGTAAAACACTATGAGAGGGACTTGCTTTCAAAAGTTCATCTCTTCACATTGATAATTCAATTCTTTTATATTTGCAAACAACTTAATGACATATCTGTCACTTCCACAGTAATTAGCTGCACAAGCATGAAAGCTGTGAAGCAGGTGTAAATCTATACGATTTGTAATGGAGATTGTGTAACAGCAGGTTGTTACAGAAAAGTGACACTGTAATTGAGGATTGCCTTCTTGTTTACTATCATTGGGCAGGTATTTCATTAGATGAAAAAGGGTGAGTGAAAAAGGAAAACTGTTTCAGATAGTCACACACATTTAAATAATTCACGTGTGCTAAGTGTGTAAGGACGTAATTTTTTTGGAGAAATTAGTGGTTCCATAAATGGATCCTGTCCACTTGATATATAGAGAGACCAGGTGGGTGAGGTAATATCTTTTATTTGACCAATTTCCTTGGTGAGAGAGACAAGCTTTCAAGCTTACACGGAGGTCACTTTCCAGACTTGATGAAACGCTCTGTGTAGCTCAAAAGCTTGTCTCTCAGCAATAGAAGTTGGTTCAATAAAATATATGACCTTACCCACCTTGTCTTGCTAATATCCTGGGACCAACATGACTACAACAACACTGCATACACCTGGTATGTGTTCAGTTTCATAAATATGTGTAAAAGTAATCTCTGACAGTTCATCAGGCGCTGGGTCCTCTTGCCAGTATTTGAACCTTTGCAGCCATATTTTCCTGTTTACATATATTTTTCTCTCCTCTGTTGCCCTGTGAATTAAAAACCCACTCAGACTGAGTATACAATGGAAACAATGAAAGAGACTGCTCCAGAGCCCATGGAAGTCCTAGGGAATCTTCACATTGACTTCAATGTGTTTTGGTTCAGGCCCAAATGGTGTTTACTATGTGCATTCCAAAACATTTACAAACGGGGGAAAAGGCTTATTGTCGCTATTCTCAATCAGTTACAATAGCCACAGTTGTACTCAAGATGATGATAGGTATAGTGTTTTCAAGCAAAAGAGGACAGGGTGTACCTTTATTTCAACCTCTCTTGTACAAGCACCTGTCATGCTACGGTTTTAGATGGTAAGGCATTTGTTAATCCTCATTCTCTCATCAAAGGCACTTCTGGGTTTAATAAAGTTTTCTAAGTGGACTTGTGTTTGGAATATTGATCTAAAAAGGAAATGGGACTGAAATGCCTTGGGAAGCTCTTGCATCATTGTTTCCAATCCTGGATGCATCTTTGAGGTGACAGACACTTAAATAAATGGTGAAAATATTAAAATAAATGAAATTCTGCAATGGCCAGGGTAGATTTAAAGGGCAAACCTAATTGCCATTGGTCATAATGGGCGTTTGTGATTGTGTCTTGAAAGTTGAATACAGAGTACTGGCCAGTATGGATCCTAGGATCTCCTTTCCACAAATACCCACATGTGGGGGTATGTAAAGATCAAAACTGGCCATGTGGCAAGGGAGTGATGAGGTGCAGAAGAGCATATGGAAGGGAAGGAGCTCTGTGTTGATTCCATCAGAGCTATGGGGTTGGGGAAAGGGCTTCCCCTTAGTCGGTAAGAATCTGCACCATTTAGATGCTATCTCCAATGCCTCATCTATGCCACAGACAAAGCCTTCCTTTTGGGGGAATTACTAAATATGTTTCTGCAATGTCAAATCAGTGGATGTTCCTTATTTCACCCCCCTTCCCCCCCCACACAAGGTTTTCAGCGGAAATGGAAAACCTCACCCATATGAATTAGTCAATTTCCCATCTACAGTAACTCAATTGCTGTATCTTTTTCCCCCTAAAGCAAGTGAAGCAGCATAAGTACCACTAGGCCATAATAAATGCAGCATCCAGCCACTCCACAGCCTCTGCTCGTGCTCTGCAGTCTTGCTGCACCCTGTTCTCTTGCCGCATGAAGAGTTGCTCGATGCTTCCACATCCATTCTCTTTTGAGTTTCCGTGGAGCGCAACCCCTCAGGAATGTGGCCATGAAACGCCCTGAGGTACTGTTACTAAAAGACAGTGCCTTCCGAGTTTTCAAAAACACCCGCGTCAAAACAACAAAGAAGGCTCCTCTTGGCTCTGTCTCCAAAGGTCATACAACACTTTATAGTTTCCCCAATGTGACACTGCGTGACAGAACAAAGTATTTATCTTGTGTACTTGTCAGTTTTGTTCTACCAGCTCCAAAATGATGAAATACTGCAGAATATGCTGCTGCTTGTTTCCTTTAGGGACTTGCACTGATTTGTTTAAAGTGTCATCTGTATCCAGTAAATGCTTCATTTATTATAGCTGACACCTGAAAACGGCTAAGGGAGACGTATCAGGACATCACACCAAAAATTATTATTTTTTATTTGCTCATGTTTACTTATGGCATAATATAAAAGCATCCTATTATGATAGATTGCATTTCTCCAAGCTGCCACCTGTGTGTGTGTGTGTGTGTGTGTGTGTGTGTGTGTGTGTGTGAACTGACACTGTGCAAGATCTGGAAAAGCATCCAGTTTCAATCACAAAAATGCATTTTGACTCTTGATGGGGTCGACAGAGCTGTTAATTATCTTGGTGAGTCACAGATGAGTTCTAGCCTCAGGAACTTTGTATATACTCTTCTCAAACTTTTGCCTGTTACTTGTTCTGATGCTTAGGCTAAAATAAAAATAGAACTCTTGCAAAAAGTGAATGTATGAGACTGTGATTGTGACCTTGGTAAGATAATTAAAATGGACAGAAAGTTTTTCAGATTTAATTCTAAGTATCATGTTAGATTTTTATATTGGCGTCTCCTTACTGTCTCTGAAGCATATCAAAGGATCATAGAGTTCTTCTTTTTTTTATATATGGGCAAAACGATTGGTGCGAACAAAAGGAACATCTGAAGAGGAGAGATGTTTGCCTACAGCGCTTATTGCTGTCATGTGTCCTAATAAAATCATTTATGTGTCATCCTAGATCTTATAAATATTTTTACTATTAATTGGAAATCTGCTATATTTGTCGTGATATATATGTAAGAGGGAACTCCCGTTAGTCAATGAGAATCTTTTTTTACTGGCATTTCTGTGAGATTGATTGGGTGCTAAGTGCAGAGAATCGGACTCTACATTGGATAGAACCTTTATATCTAAAGGCCCCATTTTGTTGTATCCAAGTTTGTACGTGCAATAGCTTAAACATAGGTGCTGTAATGCGTGTCGTCTTCTAGATTTTTCTGCTTCCATAGGTATCATTGCCTTTGTATTAGAGGTGCCTGTCTGAAGAGTAAAGCAGTCTCCAAAAAAGACCTATTGGCTTATGTCTCAAGGTAACCCCTGGATATGAATTGCAATGGTCATGCTTTGTCTTTTCATACATTAACCTCTTACATTTTAACGGCTCTTGTAGACCAAGTTGGTTACATGGCTGTGCAGCAATGGCCACTACAGAGCTTACAGTTGCATCCTTCCAGTTCTGAGTTACTGTAATAATCTGCACAGAATTTTTTCGCAGAACCACTCATACCGGGCAGCCCTTGCACGTTGCCCTGGGCTTATATCATTGCAAGAAGCAACAGGAACATTCATCAGAGGCGCTCAGACACTGCTATTTAGTTTGCTGCAGAAGTTCTGTTGTCGGCATGTAAGAAGCGTGCAGGAAAGCTACTCCAGGCTGAATGGAGAAATATGCACTGTGCAGTGGCAGGCTTTGGTAAGAGTCCCCAGTCTAACAATAAAAAGAGCATTTGCCACAGTGAAATATCCCATGCATTCTCCTACCTTTCGGGCCAATGGCTTTTGCAAGCAGTGTGCCGGGGCTGCCTTCCTATGAGAGCATAACACCAGTATGTCCATATTGCTCATAGTTGTGGTGGACCTCCTAGAGTATTCCTAAGGTGTTGACTGAGTGCTGGATTTTCGTATACAGTGCTGGATTTTCAAAGTTGCTGTGGCTTGTTAACTATGGTGCAGGTTCCATTTTGTGGTGCTTGGTGATTTGATTATACATCTTTCCTGTGATTCTGGGATACTTGTGCACACGTGGTGCGTCACATAAGAATAGCCATACTGGATCAGGCCAATGGTCCATCTAGCCCAGTATCCAATCTTCTGACAGTAGCCAGTGCCAGATGCTTCAGAAGGAATGAGCAGAAAGGGTAATTTACCAAGTGATCCATCCCCTGTCATAGACTCATAGGACTGGAAGGGACCTTGAGAGGTCATCTAGTCCAGTCCCCTGCACTCATGGTAGGACTAAGTATTCTCTAGACCATCCCTGACAGGTGTTTGTCTAACCTGCTCTTTAAAAATCTCCAATGATGGAGATTCCACAAACTCCCTAGGCAATTTATTCCAGTGCTGAACCACCCTGACAGGAAGCTTTTCCTCACATCCAACCTAAAACTTCCTTGCTGCAATTTAAGCCCATTGCTTCTTGTCCTATCCTCAGAGGTTCAAAACAATTTTTCTCCCTGCTCCCTGTAACAACCTTTTATGTACTTGAAAACTGTTATCATGTCCCCTTGGTCTTCTCTTTTTCAGACTAAACAAATCCAATTTTTTTTAATCTTCCTTCATAGGTCATGTTTTCTAGACCTTCAATCATTTTTGTTGCTTTTCTCTGGACTTTCTCCAACTTGTCCACGTCTTTCCTGAAATGTGGCACCCAGAACTGGACACACTACTCCAGTTGAGGCCTAATCAGCACATCTAGTCCAAGCTTCTGGCAGTCTCTGGTTTAGGGACACCCAGAGCATGGGGTTGTATCCCTGATTAACTTGGCTAATAGCCATTGATGGACCTATCCTCCATGAACATATCTAATCCTTTCTTGAACCTAGTGATTCTTTTGGCTTCATAAAGTCCACTGGCAATGAGTTCCACAGGTGGACTGTCTGTCGTGTGAAGAAGTACTTCCTTATGTATGTTCCACACATGTGGCTTTGCCATGAGATATAAGTTATGTCCCCTTCCATCATTGCTCAGAGCTATGGTGATAGCCCCCCTGGGATGTGATGACATAGGGTACGTAGCTGAAAATCTGTGCTTGTTCCTACTGTTCTCCATTAGACAACAGTTTGGGATCTATAGATAATGTGGCTGTTTGGCTAATCTAAGAACAACCTCCTCTGCAGACTAGCTAGCATCGTCATGCTTGAGTTTTTCCCGTCTCACCTGTGACTGACCATTTCACCAGTGAATGCAGCATGTACCTGTTATTGAATTCCCAGACTGTTCTGTGGTTTTACATCCAAGCAGATGATGTGGAGGTCTCCTGGTGTTGGCTGTGGTAGGTGCATGTGCAGTTTTCCTAACTGCCAACTGCCACTATGATTGTTGGCCTTGATACTGACATTTAAGCTCATACCAACCTGAGTACCTTGCTCAGCAAGCGGTCCCTCCAAATTGGTACAGTGACCTTCTAAATGTGAGCCAGGATTCAGAGTTGGGCCTCTTGTGATTCACAGGTTGGATTTAGGCCTATCCAGCCAGCTAGAGGTAACTCCTGCTGCGGTCCTAACCCCTCCCCTATGAGATATATGCTTACTTCGCCTTGGAGATTTCAGGTTGTCTGTTTTACTACATCACATCTCTGGACTGGAGGAAAATGTAGTGATGTCAATATTCTTCGGGTATTATGAAGAAGTACTGATTTGGGCCCTTCAGTTAAAGAGGGCTGGTCTACACTACCGCTTAAGTTGATGTAACTTACATTGCTCAGGGGTGTTAAAATGACACCTCCCTGAGCAGCGTAAGTTACATCGACTTCAAGCTGTGTCTACACCATGCGATGGTGGCGGAAGATGCTGTCCTACTGATATAGCTTCTGCCTCTCGCAGTAGTGTAGACTTGCCCTTAGACAAAAACCTGTATAGATTATTATTCAGCTGGAAAGCTGCAATAGAAATAAATAAATCGACCTGAGATTTTATGGCTATTATTATATAACACCTGCTATGTAAATAACCCACTTTCCCCAAAGTCATTTTTCTATTGCTTATGGGAACCCATAAATGGCAAATATAATGTTGTTTTTGTTTTACAACTGTCATTATAGTTTTAATTAGGCAAATTAGATGCATTGCTTGAGTTGCAGCCTTGTTTTAACTGGCTGTTGTGTGCCTTACATTCCATGCATATGGGTTCAAACAGAAAAGAAGTCTTGATTCCTGGTATGTTTCACACTTGCGCTCTCTCTCTTTCTCTCAACTAGAATGCAGCCGCAGAGAATACTGCCTCAGCACATCTAAAAGAGTCATGAATAATCTGAAAGAAGGAGAATACCTTACTTGATTGGGGCCTGGGTTCTCAGGCTCTGTTCCCAGCCCTGCCACTAACTGGATGTGCGACCTTGGGCAATTCACTTCACTTCACCTCCCAGAGCCTCTGTTTCCCTCCCACCATTTGTCTTGTTGATTTACATTGTAAGCTCTGCAGGGCAGGGGCTGTCTCTTTCTATGTGTCTATAGAGTGCTTAGCACAACAGTGCCCTGTTGTTGGTTGAGGGGGCTCTAAGGTGCTACTGTAATAGAAATAATTAATCACTGATGATCAGGAAGTTGAGACATCCTTCTCTCCCCATTTTACTAAATGGAAGGAGGCTCCTTGGGCTGGCTAGCTGGGGAACTCAGAGGAGGCTCCCAGTAGGTGATCTTGGTATGGAGAAGGTTGACAACCAACAAATTGGGAAACTCTCTCCCTGCTGTCAACAGAACTCTGACAGGAGAGAGACTCCCTTTCCCACACCATCCTGCAACAGATCATCAGTAGGACGGTACCTGGCCCCTTCCAGCTTAATACAGGGACTCAGTCCTCTCATCGCTGCTGGGTTGGAGCTTTAGTGAAGTTTCACCAGCTCTAAAGCTGTAGGCACCCATTTCGGGTACATGGGCCCAGCAGGAGTTTGCAAGTGGTGCAAGGAGAAAATGGCCAGGTTCCGCAGAGAAAGGGAGATGAGAGCATGAGAAGTGGGAGCACATTTGCATGTGTTCTTCTCTCCAAGTCTAAGTCGTCTGGTGGGGATAAGTCATGCTTGTTTGTAGTTTGTGCTCTCCCACGATGAGCTCTGCCTATTTTTGACTTTCAGGGATTGTGTGGA
Source organism: Dermochelys coriacea (assembly GCF_009764565.3). Lineage (NCBI taxonomy): Eukaryota > Metazoa > Chordata > Testudines > Dermochelyidae > Dermochelys > Dermochelys coriacea. Next base: position 68,029,228 of record NC_050078.2, on the reverse strand, counting down.
AAGCCAGCTAAGGTATATAGTCACAGTGGGAGCTCTGTGGCTTCATGTTGTTTTTATGGATTATGCAGCCAGAAATTCTGTTGATCTTTTTTCCACTGGGAGAGGGTCTAGATATTTTGATGGACAACTGTCAAGCCCTGGCCTCGGGGACTGATGAGTTCAAGCTCAGTTTCAGTGTCACTAGTCAAGTGGCTGTAGTTTGGCTGCTACTACTTTGGATTGCAAAGGTGGTATTGCAGCTTTGTACAGGTAGAATCAATGAGGCTTGATTGAATCCATCCCTCTAGGAAAGGCCAGGATCTGGACTGCAATGGTGTACACAATACCTCTCACCTGATGAAAGATGTTCGTTTGCTCCAGGGCTGGGATTCTTGTTTTGCCTTCCACTCACAATTGTCATATTTCTGTCACCTGTGCTGTTCCTATTAGATAAGCGTCCTGTGGTACATAGAATGCGTCACTTGCCTGAGCTGACAGTGCTTTAATTGTCACAAGTTTAGTTAATCATGGTAAATTTAAAAAGAAATCACAGGTGGTGGGATTGCATTATTCACTGTACCAGGCCATATGTTTTGCTCTCTGGAGAGAAAGCTCTATATTCCTACAGCAGCGGTGAAACTTCAACTAGAACTTACCATAGAAGAACAGTTTAATACCTTTAAGGAGCTGACCCTGGCAGAGGTACATGTTGTAACTTTCTAATCTTGTGATGTTCTAGCCAATGCCATGTAACAGCAAGAAAGCTTCACCAAGGGAGGAAATATACTCAGCATTAAGGGAGTTCCTTTGTCAATCATTTATATGTTAATATTTCACCATGGCAAATTTAACAGACAGATGGTAGTCCATATTACTGCATATGAGTGGGGCATTTCCCTAGGCCAATTGATTATCTACCCAGTTTTCAATTAGCAGAGCCTGCCAATTATCTGGAGTGGTTTTTCTTTTAATTAGGCTGCTATTAGGGCAGCTAGGTAGCCAGCCTGGAGGGAGGAGAGAGAGCTCAACTGCTTGGGTGAATCCCTATTACAAAAACAAATAAAAAACATAAAGCCATATGATATGAGAGAGAGAGATGCTAGATAATTTACCTGAGGCATGAGCCAATTCTACCAGCATGATCATTAATAAATAGTTTTAAAATGCCAAATTGGCAGGTTGCAGCACAGAGGCTGTGATATCACTGAGGAAAATACATGAGGTGTGAAAGACACTCCGTTTCGGCAGCCTGCAGTCAACTGACATTGTATTTATTTGCACCTTGATGGATTTAAATATTATTGAAAACCACAAAATCCCACATCAGAGAGTACTTTGGTCCAGTTAGTTCTTTATTTTAATTCCTAAATGGAAAGATGTTACATTCATGTCTTGTAGCCACATAGCACAAATATACCACGGAGACTGATTTATGAAGTTTTCAATTGTCAACTTGTTTTCTCCTCTTCTGTTTAATGATGGCTAATAAGAGACAAGATGATAATATGAAAATAATACTTCTATAATTAAAACAATCTCCTTTCTCCAATTACCTTTGTTATTAAATTATGATGTCTTTTTTTTTTTTTTTGAGAAATCTTTCTCTTTGGATTGGGGCCATTCCTTTATGGCAGATCCCTTTGGCTTCCATCGATTGTTTCCACTCAACCACTATTGGAACATGCTCTCCCGTTGTCCTCAAGTGGAGGAAAAGGAGGTAGAATAACACTTCCTGATGAATTATCCAGTGATGAGCTGGGCCTCCATTGGGATCTAACTATTAGTGCATCATCATGAAGTATACAAGGTCAATCTTCGCTTTGGGTGACTCTGACAATGAAAGTATATAGTTAATAGTTATTGACTCTAAGCTATGTAATCGGGGAGAACAGCTGCTCTTAAGGTGGCAAAAGGATGTGATGGGGTGCAAAGAAAGCAAAAGAGGGACTAGAAAAGCTGAACTGCTCAGGCAGGAGGAGCATTTTAAAAATACTTTAGGGAGCCTTTAATATTTGAAAGGGTTTTTCATTTGTTGTTTTTATTTTGCTTCATTCTGTAGTGTGTTCACTGAAGGTTTTAGGGTTTAATAAGCTTAAATATAATGGCAAATTAGTTAAGGTGGGAAATGCAAGTCACTCTTCATCAATAAAGCAAGAAGAAAAATTAGTCCCATGACTTTGCTTAGCAAAGGTATATCCCTTCTTATGCCCCAACCTAGCAAAGCGCTTTGGCCCAGATTTTTAAAGCTATTGAGGCCTGGCTGCACTCAGTGTTCCAACACCTAAGCCTCCTCTTCAAGAGGGAGGTACTTAGGAGCCTCTCAGTGGGATGTTGGCTCCTAAGTGCCTAAAACCCTTTTGAAAATGTCTTAGGTGCCTAAATCAGTGCAGTGCTATATGCAGCACACCTAAATATCTTTTAAAGATCTGGGCATTCAACTTAAGGCACATGAGTAAATAACCCCGTTGACCCTGTGCTGACGGGTGTCGCTGGCCCAGGGCCCTAATAATGGATATGTGAAAGAGTGGAAGGTAAAGAAAGCAGATAGAAAATCGCTGCCATTATGAAAGTATCTTTTTAATCATTAAACAATATAAACAAAAGGATTTCAAGTTCAGATGATCCAGAACAATTTTAAGACACTAGCTGTCTCTTTATTTTGTATTTTATTTTTTGGAAGCTGCACTTCAAATGACTCACTCACTGACTGTGCATGAAGCCATAGCATGTTGTGAATGTTGTCACCATTTTTATATTTTATTTCCTGTGCAATCCTCATCCCCCTCAAAATCTCTGATGATGGAATGAACAACTAGTAATTGATGCAATTTACTGCAAATAAAACCCCCCTGCATTTTTGAGCAGTGCTTTGTTGGGCAATATAAGCTTTGGTTTGTTTATTGTGCCATGGGGGTTTCAAATGATGTCCTGGAAGTTTTGTGATGAAATAGTGTTCTTCTTCAGAGGAGGATAGCAATAGACTAGTTCCTTGGGAACAGTGGGCCAGGTTTTCAGAAGTGCTGATTGCTTGCAGCTCCGATTGAAGTTAGTGGGAATTGTTAACATCACTGCTCATCAACTAGTTGTGAATCTTGTCCAACTCTATAAGAGGAATTGTTAAAAATCACCCTTGTATTCAGTTCATTTCTATTTACAACTTTAGTTATGGGTTCAGCGGTTCAAAACACCATTCTATCCTCGCCATGCACACATGAAACGTTCCCAGGAAATAACTTCCTGATGCTGGAGTTAAGGTTGTAAATCCAAATGCATGATGTGAGGGGAACAAAATAAAAACCCTCAAAAGAATGCCAAAGTAAAAACAGCAACAAAAATCCAAACAAACTCTACACAAATACTGGGAAGCCAGCAAACTTTCAGTTAAAGTGAAATTTAAACCACAAGCTGTTAAGTATGGCAAAATAGAATTAATGAGTCTCAGGGCTTGTCTACATGGGGCAGCAAAACTGTCTAGAGGGGTTTGATTTGTAAAGCACACTGTGTTGCTCTTTAACTGCCCTGTGTAGACTTTACTGTTCCACTCTACAAGGTACCTAGTTCACATTATCAGAACTAGGTACCCGTTAGAGCATACCAGCAAAGTCTACATAGGACTGTTAAAGCGCTTTAGAAATCACACCCCTAGGGAACGCTTTGCCGCACCGAGTAGATAAGCCTTCAGACAACCTTAACTCTGCCCGTGTTGCTGCCTTCACACCAACAAAATGGATGAGACTAAAGCTCTGTTTCTAACCCAAGCATCAAAAATTGAGAGTCAGGCCACAAAAATCATGAGATTAAAAAGAATAACAAATGTTCAGTTCTTTATATTTGCCTTCTGGTTTTCGAAACCTTTAGGGTTCATATTTGCAAGCTTTTCTCTGCAATCATTAGAATAAAAATTTAGTTTTTAAATAGTTTAAGTTGAGATTCTCATGTAATCACATGAATCCAGGAGTCAAAAACATCAAATATCAAACAACTCATGATAAAATTATGACAGTTGGCAAGCCTGCTGCATTATTCCTACATGCTGTACTTCAGCATTGGCAATATGAGCCACATACAGTAGCCGCTATTAAGATCTTCACATTTGTTCTTGCAAGTAGATATTACATCGTATTCCTTAGGTATTCCTTACTGAAGCAAAATTTTTAATACTTTAACGGTACCCAACTACACAGTGCTATAGTGAAGTATAACATAACCCACCTAATAATCTATCCCATCACTGTCCCCAGACTATCCTGCAATTCACCCTTGTTTGACTGACTGACCAACAACCACCACCAAATCTCATTTTTACATGTTATGGCTGAAATACTAACCCCATTGAAGTTCAATGGTAGCTTTGCCTTTGACTTCAATGGACCCAGGATTTCCCAATAGGATTCCTTCACTCCTTCACTGGAGACTTACAGCCGTTCTAACCTTTTATTATTCATAGTGTTCAGACTTGATGTGGCTGTAGACACCTTAAACATGCATACCTTGCTGTGTAAGCCCTGGGGATGTTGTTAACAATATCCACAGCTGCAGGCAATGTTTAACGTCTCGAGGGTAGAATTTTCAAAGGCACACAGCATTGGCCTAACTCAGCTACCACTGGAGTTAATGGGTATTCTACGACCGACTTCAGTGGGAGTAGGTCAATGCTGAATACTACTGAAAAATCTTACCCCAAGAGTTTAAGCTCTTCCTCCTAATGTGGCACGCTGAGTTTCTTCATCACCCTAGAGTGCTTGAAGGATGGTTTCTTTCTTAATGGACTCCATTCCTTCAGGAAAGAGTGTGGGGGAAGCTATGATACTTCAGGTACTGGGAGGGCCAAATCCTGAAGCCAGTACTTGGGTTAATTCGGTCTTTACCTAGGCAAAACTCCAGAATTTTGCCTGGAATGCAGATTCTGCTGGTGCAAGGATAAGTTTCTGCTTGCCGTCAGGAGCCAGAAAGCCAAATGTAATCTCTGATTGCCATTGGTTGGAGGATGTCAAGCAATTGCACAAATTGGGAGAGCAGCAAAAATAAGTTAGGTATTTTGGAGAGTCTGGAAGGAGGAGATTTTCAAAATAACTTGGCTATAGCCTTGATATTTCTATGGAGGAGTATACCGGCTGATAATATACATGGCATAATGTTGAAAGAGTCAGTGGCTAATCTAGCTCCCACCTAAATCAAAAGGCATTGTTCCATTGACTTAAGTAGCTGGATCAGGCCCAGAATAACTTCAGTTTATTTGTTATCGTATTAAAATTCCCTCTTAATCAGATTTTAGTAGGTATCTGAAATCTTTTGAGTTTAAAGTTTTGTTGCTCATAAGTAAACTCCTCTGTACTGTGTTATATCTACACAGACTATGCAGCAAATGAATTAAGTAATAATAGGTTCAGGGCGTTTCCTGGGGATTAATGACTCTCTGGAAGGAGTTGATGGCCCAAGGTGTAGCCAAAGGCCATAAACACCAGCTGGTAATTATATGAAGAAACTGTCTTGTACCAAGGTGGTTGTTGCTATTATAAGCATCTTTTAATATTCCATTCAGTTTATAATGGGAAATATTGACTAGTTCAGCAAAAATGCATTTTCCATTGAGTAATGTCTTAATAGCGTCTGATACTTTACCCATCATAACATTTTCTTTTATATAAGCATATTAATAACATGTATTTTGCAGAAGGCTTAAAAAACCCTAAGGAATAAGTTAATCAAAGTTGGAAAAAAGACAGCCAGTTCACTAAAATACCAAATAATTACTGCTTAAAAAGCCATGCTTCTTGTAGAGAAAACACCACATTTAGTCAAGAAAAATACAGGGAATGGATGTGCTATAAAAATACACAATTTTGTAGAATGCTAATTTATAATTTGTATCTGTATAACACAGGGTGTCATGATGATCATAACTTTAATGGTGCATACCTCAATGGGTGGATGTATGAACCCTGAATCATTTTGTGACTAAGGCAGTAAAGATTTAAAAGAAAAAATGGAATTAACTAAGGCCTTGATTCAGGAAAATATTTCAGCACATGCTTACTTTAACTGTGTGCTGAAGTCCTATTAATATCAGTAGGACTTAAGTACATGTTTTCCTTAATAGAGATGCTTTCTTGACTCCGGGTGTCAGCCAATAACAGGCAAAAGATGTAGTCAGAATACATTATTGATCTGCAGGGAATTTCCCAAACTGTTTCTGATAGTTGGAAGAATATTGCCCATTCATTGGCCCTTGCTTTCGAATAGTATCTTTTGCTTGGATACATGCAATGTATCCTATCAGAGTTATGTTAGTAAGCCATGTTTTAAAATGTGGCATTTTATCATGTTTAAAAGGCAACCAAAGTCTTTGTGGTGGAGACTGAAATTCACACTGTGAAACCTTGAAATGTAATAGGTGTATTTCAGCGATAATCTAGACTATATCTACAAAGCACTTGCCAAACACATTAAATGTTTCTTACCTTAAAGCAACACAAATACAACAATGTGTTTAGAGCAGTGGTTTCAACCTTTTTTCATTTGCAGACCCTTAAAAAATTTCAAATGGAGATGCGGACCCCTTTGGAAATCTTAAACATAGTCTGCAGGCCCCCTGAGGTCCGCGGACCACAAGTTGAAAAACACTACGTTAGAGCAACTCATTTTCAAGGCGATGGAGATGCATTCAGAGTAGAACTGATTTCAAACGTCATCGTGCACCATATTTTCAGATATAGAAGGGAAGCTAAAACCAACTCCTTCCTACATAATGTGAGATATAGCTAGACTTTTAGATAATTGCTGTTTTGAGTTGATATCTACAATACCAAGGAGACCTGGATTCAAGTGACTAGAATGGTGTCGTGATTGTTGCCTGACATAAGTTGATAACATCTTAGAATCACTGATCTAAAGAACAGTAGATGGTTCTTTATTTTTGTATAATTTTAATTCCAGTGATATTAAAGGAGAAAGACCTGCTATTAGATGTAATTATTCTTAAGACAGTGTAGTTTCTGTTCTCCTTAGTAGCATAGTACCATATATTACATTTCCCACCTTTCTTTTTGTCTCCTATGTAGACCCCTGCATGAGAGAGTGCCTTTCTCTTATATCCCATCATGGCACTTAAAATCTGCTGATTCACTCCTGCTGCTGTCGCCTGAAGTTGTACTTTCCAGGGCTAGTAATGGGGCTTAATTTTTCAGTGATGATTAGTGATATGTGGTGCACAGATGGAGACAGCTTAAAGGGGTCTGATTTTTTTTTCCCCCTGAGAGTGGGAGAATGAATATCTTATTGTTTGGAATGGTGATCATCTTAATGTTCCAATCATCTTAATGTTCCGACCATCTTGCTGGGGATGGTAATGAATGAACAACAAAACACTTGGAGGTAATAGAAGAAAGAAGACACAGGAGTGGTGGCCTGAGATGCTGTACTTTCTTTTCGAGCCCAATCCTGAAAGACTTTAAATGGGCTCAACTCACTTTTGAAATCAACAGGAAGTCTGGATGCTCACCTCTGCTAGAGGCACTTGGCACCTCACAGGATTGGCTCCTTAATGCTATAGCTATTTCCATATTTGGATTTCCTCCATGGTATCTACAGCCAACAAATGCATGATTCCTAAGGAATCTTTATGTCCAATATATCTTTCTGATAAGATCTGATGCATTCTTTCAATACTTGTGCCCTTAAAAATGACTAAAACAGAACAGACAAATAATACAGAAAAATCAAGTATTTATAATTTCTAAAAAAAAATTTTCTTTCACATCATTCTAACATTAACTGTCATCAGTAATCGGCTCGCAGCAATTATTGCCTGAATAATAATCCTAACTGATAAACAGAAGGTACTGTATCATTATGCTAGTTTCCAGCCATCTGGCTCTAGGTCTTCCTAATTGACTTAGGACACAGCGCCAATGTCGGTAACACACGACACTCAACCCAGCTGAAATTCCTGAACAGCCATTCTTTACTGAAATATCTGCCAACTCCATAGTGTCCCTTTAAAAACTTACTGTTGGCAAACTTGAAGTAACATTGGTTGGTTGTGTAAACTCCAAGTTTAACTTCCTTTCAAAACCCTATATTTACTGGTTTCAGAGTAGCAGCCGTGTTAGTCTGTATTCGCAAAAAGAAAAGGAGTACTTGTGGCACCTTAGAGACTAACAAATTTATTAGAGCATAAGCTTTCGTGAGCTGTAGCTCACGAAAGCTTATGCTCTAATAAATTTGTTAGTCTCTAAGGTGCCACAAGTACTCCTTTCCTATATTTACTGTATCCGAAAATATTATCCATATTCCTCTGCATTTGGGTCTTTTTTTGGACTGATAATTAAACATTGGGTCATTTTAAAAAAAAGTTTTTTCCACCAAATGCATCCGATGAAGTGAGCTGTAGCTCACGAAAGCTTATGCTCTAATAAATTTGTTAGTCTCTAAGGTGCCACAAGTACTCCTTTTCTTTTTGCGAATACAGACTAACACGGCTGCTACTCTGAAACCTGTCATTCTAAACATAATCATTGCAATTTGAAAAAGTGTTAGGGGTAAAGTTCTGGAGATGGCCATGTACCTACACTGCATGCAGGAGCCAGCCTCCAAGCCTGCATAGGCAGACATGCACTAGCTGTGCTTGAGCAAGTGCGGTAAAAATAGCAGCATGGATGTTGAGGTATGGACTAGCCATCTGAGTACAAAGTCACCTGCCCCCCTGCCCCCTGTACTAGGATGGTTAGCTCATACTTCAGCATCCATAAGTGCACAGAGCTAGTGCGTCTGGCTATCCTGGTTGGGAGGCATGTGCCCAGCTGCAGCGTAGATATACAAAGTGATTTACAAGCCCACATCTCCTTTTCAAATGTGATTTAGGAGCTGAAATCCCATTGACTTTCAAAACTGGTGCATTTGAAAAGTTTCTCCTTAGCACTTGTTGACACACACACACTTGCTTTGATTTTGAGCCATTTTAGTTAAACCAGTATGAAAAGCTGCATGGGCAACTTCTTCCCCCCCCCCCAGTTTAAACTAGTCTTACTTTGATTTTGTTTAAGCTGATTAGGAACGGGATTAAACTAAACTGAAATAAGAGTGTTCACTTAAGTTTTACCATTTAAGATTAACTTAAGTGGTGCGAATTTGTGTGTAGGCAATCCCTAATTGAAAGTGTGCACTGATTTTTATATTACAAGGTTTGAAAAATTGGGTCTTTGCTTCAGAAATGAGCTTCTTTGGTGGTTGACAATTGTGGGTGGAAGAAATATTCTCTACCTCTATTAGACCGCCAGTCCAGACTGATAGGTCAGCTCTGTCTCAGTGTGAGCATTAAAGATTGTGAATATCTTTAGCTGTGGTGTGTGAGTCCCTTAAAGCATAACTTACTTAGGGATTTGCTTCCTGACAGCAGGAAGTTGAGTATGTTCTCAAGATAGGTACTGCTAATGCTGCAACAGTTGAAAATGGAGTAACTGAGAAAGGGAGTTTGCATAGTGTGGGTCTGCTTCCTTCATGCCCAGGAGGGGATTCTCTTGGTTGACCCACTGAAAAGTTCTTCTCTGCAGTCCCCTAGAAGGAACCCAGCTCTTAGAAGGTCTAGACAGACCTGGAATAATCCCCAGCCTTCTAAAGGAATTACTCCTCTTTTGGTGATTGTTAGTTTCTTTTCTGAGAGAGATTCCCCTTTCTCGGAAAGCTTGACTTAGTCAATGTGATGATTAAAAAAAACATTGTGCAAGAGATGGGGGTTCGCAGGAGATGCAGAAAGACCGAAGTAGTATTGGACACCAAGCAGACTTGGAAAATAATACATATTATTTTCCTAGAGCTTCAGGGAACAAGGAGATATCTAGCAGATTCCAAAGGCTTCCATCCATGGTTACAAAATGCCTTGTCTACACAGGTATTATAAATGTGCTGTGATTTATTTACATTATGGCTGCAAATAATTGGCTCCCAAATAAACAGCATCAAAGCATAACCAAGGATGTGCCAGGGAATGTTTTCTACCAAAGGGTAGTGCTGTATTTCCATTGTCCACCTCTCAATTCAATCACTGGTCTCATGATGCCCGACAATTATATGTGGAAGCTCTTTATTAGGTGCATTTCATTCCACCGCTGAATGTGAGCTAAGTGTTCTCCTTACCATATACTGTTTCAATCTGAAGTTGCAAAAACAGATTGGATATAGTAGGCGTTGTGGAGAATGGCTTGATTTTACAGGCCAGTGAATATATGCACTTCTTCTAATCTAGTAAAATGCAGTGTACAGTATTTCAGATGATACAGCCAATTACTTTATCTCAAGTCTGATTTTGTTAAGGTGGTTTTCCTACCTACATGGTGTGCTAGATTGTAGTTTACTAGTAATCCTAAAAGCAAATTTTAGATATTAGTTACTCATTAGCAACTTAAAGTTGAACAGCACTTCCCCACAGTCTTTGAATCCACCTATATAATTCTGCAATGCTGCAAAATTAGAGGCCAAAAGAAATGAAATCATGCAGCTAATTTAATCTATTAAAAGTAAAAAGAGAAAAATAATTAGGAATTTTCAGCGTCCATGAATGTAAAGGTGGTAGAAATGTGTATATATATTTTTTTAAAATAGAGCTTATATATTCCTCTTATTCCTTAAACATATTATCTTTGGCCTTCATATCTTTGGAAATGAAATGTTTCCATTTTCAACCTCCCCCATTCATTGTTTTTTTTTTTTAAATTAGCTCTTTAAAATGACTTCATGTATATTTTAAAAATGTCCTTAATACACATCAGAACGTTTCTGTTGCACTCAGAACATTGCTACCTTTCATACGCACTCTGAAGTAGACAGTAAACTCATCTTACAAAACGTACATAATTTGATACCTTACCATGTACATTAAATTTTGGAATAATGAGAGAGAATTAGTGACAATCCTATTAACATAATTTATTTGTCCGATGAATGAATCGGTTATCATGCAGCATGCCCAGGCTTATTATGGTATCTTTTCTGATGGTCTTTTGGGCTAACTTGATGGGCAAATGGTATAGTACACCCCCTGGTGCCCTGGAATGATTTTCTAAAAGAGAAATCTCTGCCCACACCTAGTTTGTGGTTCCACACTGATTGTGCAGCAGAAAGCTAGAATATTCATTAAGGACATGATAAGTTATAATGAGAGTCAGTGAGAATCCTTTTGGGATTAATGCTAAAAATACGCAGGTAAACATCTGAGCTCTTGAAGTTCTTTTTTTTCCCCAGGCCCACAAGGAAGGAGACTAAGAATCTTCATCTGTTTCCTGTCCCCAGAGCAGAATCTGCACATTGAATAGCTGAGTGACAAGTAATCTGGCCTATCCATATGACCATATTGTTTTCCTCCCCTAATTACCTGGTGCTCACTGTGCTGATGAGGAAACAGATGCATTGTGCAGCAAATTACCTTCATCTCGCCTCTGAAACAAAAAAGACACAGCACTTAATTGACTCATTTGATCTCCGGCAATTCCGAGTGAGTAAAGTGGAAATATTTAAAAGTGGCACTTCACTTTTGAAAAGGGAGGGAAAACAAATGTTGTGCGCATATACATATAGATATTTATACATACAGATTTAGAATGGAAATTGCCCTGGAGTTGGGATGTTTCTGCTATCTGGCAACTTTGTTTGCCAAACACTATTTTAACATCTCTCCGTCTGTATTTTAACACCTCTCTGCCTGTTTATGAAAAAAATGTTAGTGTCTAAGTAAAATTGGTACTAGTAAGGTTAAAAATTAAAGACTTGGTTCCCTTTGCAGTCCACAAAACATTTACATGCTTAATTGCTATTATTCTTAATAAGAGTTCTTCCCACTTCAGTTTCATTTTCTTCTCCATGCAGATACTGTGCCAGTTGTGGTCTGTCAGTTCTATACCCAGATTTCCTACCAGAGTTTCTGCCTCCACAATAGAATTCCATAGAGGTTCTGCACTCATTATTTTTATTGATTATTTATTCCACCATTTTTTTTTTGAATATGAGTGGCAAGTGTTGACTGTGGAAAAATATAGGATGTCTGTGCTGGTTAGAGAATTCAAGAGTTATCTCAGAGACGTGCTTCCTCTTCTCCAACTCTTTTGGGACATGCTGGACAGACCAAAATAACCTTTGCCTTATGCCCATCACCCGGAGGGGCCAGAGTTTGGAGGATGAGCCAAAGCACATGGCGCTCATTTGAAATATTGCCGCTGACTTCAATGGGCTTTGGGAGGAGCCCCTTTGTAATTGAAGAACTTCAGCCCTGTCGCACCCCCTGGTGGTGTGGTGGGGAAGTGCAGTTGTCCGGGACTCTGCTTCCCTTGGTTGATTCAGGGATGGAATTTATATCTGTCAGTCTTTGTCTGTAATTCCAGTCCTTCGGCTGCATGAGGGCTCTGGGGTGGGGCTGGGGATGAGGGGTTTGGGGTGCAGGAGGGGGCTCAGGGCTGGGGCAGAGTGTGGGGGAGTGGGCTCTGGGGTGGGACTGGGGATGAGGGGTTTGGGGGTGCAGGAGGGGGCTCAGGGCTGGGGCAGAGTGTGGGGGAGTGGGCTCTGGGGTGGGACTGGGGATGAGGGGTTTGGGGGTGTAGGCTTCCCCGGGCCTGTGGTGGGGGGGAGAGGACTCCCCCAACCCTCTCTCCCCACAGAAGCTCAGGGCAGGGGGAGAGCACCTCTCCCCGGTTTAGGCAGCTCTGGTGGGCCTGGGCTGGGCCGAGGGAGGGGCTCCTCTCCCCCGGTCGTGGCAAGTCTGGGGGAGAGGCATCTCTCCCTGTTGCAGCTCTGAGCCCCAGTGCAGGGCTTAAGAGGCAGCTGCACGGCTGCACAGTTTAGAGGGAATTTAGTTTGTCTCTCCACCCTTTTGGTACTAAAAGGAGTCTGGCCTCACCCAAAGAGCTGCCAGCCCCGTCAGTGAACCTTTGCCCAATAGACCCTGGGGTTTGGGCCTTTGTCTCAGGGCCTCTTCTAAACCCTTTTCCGGCACTGTCCTCTTCACAGGTTTCCTCCCTTCTTTCTTCACCAGGGTAAAAATAAAGTTCAAGTAGGAACACAAAGGCAAAGTCTAAGATTCCTTTGTTGTTGCAGCCCTGATCAGGGTTCTCAGCAGTCTCTATCAATGTCTGTGCAGGAATGGTAGGGGTCCCAGGCCTGTCCTCTCCCCTGGGTCCCAGCCCAGGAACACTAGGTGATGCAATCAGGGATTTGTTTGTTTGAATCTCCTCTGGGGCCTTGCACGTACATTCTGCCTGGCAATCTTCTCTGGTCGGTTCTTGCAGACAACTGTTTTCTCCAGGCAGTTTCCTCCTGTCTGACTCTCTGGAGCCCCTTCGCTGTGGCTCTCTAGAAGCCAACTTCTTCTGTCTGGACTGCAGCCTTTTATCCCTGCTGTTATTAGCCTGCTGATAGGCTACAGGTGGGGAGGTGATGGCTCCCTTTTTTAACCCTCTAATGTCCAGTCCCTTGTAGGGTCTATATACGCCCCAACATGCCCTTACTTCATATGTATGGCGACCACAGATTCAGATCTATTAATCTCTCAAATTATTCAAGGTATTAAAAAAAATCCTAAATCATACTGTGGTTTTTCTGCCATAGCAGATTTGGGGTCTTTGCTATTGGAAGAGAAATCAGTGCAGAGTCCGGGTGTATTCGTAGTCTGACTAGCTTTATTTACATACATACACCAGGCCTGGAACAGGGGTGGTCCCGAACAGCATGAAAGCAATCACCTCTTCAGAAATCTCAGCCAAACACTAATGCTCAGTTCCCAGGGAGCAACTCTGCCCCAAGAATTGACTCTGGTTAGAGAGATTAAGCTAGACACCCTGCTGCCTGTCACAGCTGTCTTTAAGAGCTACATCAGAAAACCAACAATGCAGCCTTTCTTCCAACACTAAAAACTTCCTTACACATGCACGTAAAAGAACTTCTAAGACTACACATAACAGAACCATCTGGTGACTAGTAGTACAGCACAGCTCCATAGAGCGCTTTATCAGGTCAGTATCTGTGGTGTTGACATTTGAAAGTACTGTGACTTTTTTGAAAACTGTTTTGACATCCACTGGATCAATAACAAACTCTTATATCTGTCTATTCATGCAGTCATTCACCCTTTCTTCAGTTAAAAGTGAGAGCCACATGACCCAGCCCAGTGTTGTGACTGAGTCCTGACTCAGGAAAAAAATCCCTATATTTTCTAGCTTCTAAATAGGGAACAGCAAAATTTGTACCCGGATGTTTAAGTTACGTAAAAATACTAAATAAATCCAGGAGAGATGTCAAATCAGGATATTACAGCACATTCCTTACATAGTTCATATCAACATGATTTCTTTTAGGGCTGTCAACTGCAGTTAACTCAAAACAAATTAACTCAATTAAAAATAATAATTGCAATTAATCACAGTTTTAATCACACTGTTAAACTATCAGAATACCAATTTAAATTTATTATAAATATTTTGGATGGTTTCTACATTTTCAAATATACTGATTTTGCTTTCAACAAAGAATACAAAGTGTACAGTACTCACTTTATGTTGTTGTTTTTGATTACTAATATTTGCACTGTAAAAAAGATAAACAAAAGAAATAGTATTTTTCAGTTCACCTCATACAAGTACTGTAGGCCAATCTGGAATGGGTTACCTAGGGAGTTGGTGGATTCTCCTTCCTTAGAGGTTTTTAAGGTCAGGCTTGACAAAGCCCTGGCTGGGATGATTTAGTTGGAGATTGGTTCTGCTTTGGGCAGAAGGTTGGACTAGATGATCTCCTGAGGTCCCTTCCAACCCTGATATTCTATGATCTCTTTATCATGAAGCTGCAACTTGCAAACGTGGACTTGTAGGCTGTAAAGCTTTACATTTTTTACATAACTGCACTCAAAAATAAAACAATGTAAAACTTTAGAGCCTACAAGTCCACATTTGTAGGTTGTAGTTTCGTGATAAAGAGATTGCCCTACCGTACTTGTATGAGGTGAACTGAAAAATACTGTTTCTCTTGTTTGTCTTTTTTACAGTGCGAATATTAATAATCAAAAATAACAAAGTGAGCACTATACACTTTGTATTCTGTGTTGTAAGTGAAATCAGTATATTTGAAAATGTAGAAAACATAAAAAAAATTTTAAATAAGTGGTATTCTATTATTTTTTAACAGTGCAATTAATCATGATTTTTTTTTCATCTCCTGATTAATCCCAGGCAATATTTTTAATCATTTGACAGCTGTAGATTTTTCTCATTCACTCTTTGAATAAACTGACACCTACATACAGGGCTGTATGTAGCTGTAAAGGAGAAGTAACTTAGAAGACTATCTCCATTTTGCTCAGTGCAGAATTCTGACAGTTCACATGGGGCCTGAGTCCTCCACGCACTTATGCCCATGGCCTGTTCACAGACCATTAGGAAAAAAGTAATCCGATGCTAGTGAATTGTTGCTCTTTAATTTACCAGTTTGTTCCAGCATCTCTTCTTTCAGCGTCTCATCTTGAATGCTTGATCAGAGCAGGTATCTACCCACCCTTTATGGTGAATAATATACTTTCAAAATATTTTTGTTAGTCTTGTATCTATACCAACTGTACTGTGTGGTCCTCTTTACTCAAAAACTTTATCTCCATAGTTTCTGTAAAAAGAAAAGGAGTACTTGTGGCACCTTAGAGACAAACAAATTTATTAGAGCATAAGCTTTTGTGAGCTACAGCTCACTTCATCGGATGCATTTGGTGGAAAAAAGAGGGGAGATTGATATACACACACAGAGAACATGAAACAATGGGTTTATCATACACACTGTAAGGAGAGTGATCACTTAAGATAAGCCATCACCAGCAGCGGGGGGGGGGAAAGGAGGAAAACCTTTCATGGTGACAAGCAAGGTAGGCTAATTCCAGCAGTTAACAAGAATATCTGAGGAACAGTGGGGGGTGGGGTGGGGGGAGAAATACCATGGGGAAATAGTTTTACTTTGTGTAATGACTCATCCATTCCCAGTCTCTATTCAAGCCTAAGTTAATTGTATCCAGTTTGCAAATTAATTCCAATTCAGCAGTCTCTCGGTGGAGTCTGTTTTTGAAGCTTTTTTGTTGAAGGATAGCTACTCTTAGGTCTGTAATCGAGTGACCAGAGAGATTGAAGTGTTCTCCAACTGGTTTTTGAATGTTATCATTCCTGACGTCTGATTTGTGTCCATTCATTCTTTTACATAGAGACTGTCCAGTTTCACCAATGTACATGGCAGAGGGGCATTACTGGCACATGATGGCATATATCACATTGGTAGATGCGCAAGTGAACGAGCCTCTGATAGTGTGGCTGATGTGATTAGGCCCTATGATGGTATCCCCTGAATAGATATGTGGACAGAGTTGGCAACGGGCTTTGTTGCAAGGATAGGTTCCTGGGTTAGTGGTTCTGTTGTGTGGTGTGTGGTTGCTGGTGAGTATTTGCTTCAGATTGGGGGGCTGTCTGTAAGCAAGGACTGGCCTGTCTCCCAAGATCGGTGAGAGTGATGGGTCATCCTTCAGGATAGGTTGATGATGCGTTGGAGAGGTTTTAGTTGGGGGCTGAAGGTGATGGCTAGTGGCGTTCTGTTATTTTCTTTGTTGGGCCTGTCCTGTAGTAGGTGACTTCTGGGTACTCTTCTGACTCTGTCAATCTGTTTCTTCACTTCAGCAGGTGGGTATTGTAGTTGTAGGAATGCATGATAGAGATCTTGTAGGTGTTTGTCTCTGTCTGAGGGGTTGGAGCAAATGCGGTTATATCGTAGAGCTTGGCTGTAGACAATGGATCGTGTGGTATGATCTGGATGAAAGCTAGAGGCATGTAGGTAGGAAAAGCGGTCAGTAGGTTTCCGATATAGGGTGGTGTTTATGTGACCATCGCTTATTAGCACCGTAGTGTCCAGGAAGTGGATCTCTTGTGAGGACTGGTCCAGGCTGAGGTTGATGGTGGGATGGAAATTGTTGAAATCATGGTGGAATTCCTCAAGGGCTTCTTTTCCATGGGTCCAGATGATGAAGATGTCATCAATGTAGCGCAAGTAGAGTAGGGGCATTAGGGGACGAGAGCTGAGGAAGCGTTGTTCTAAGTCAGCCATAAAAATGTTGGCATATTGTGGCGCCATGCGGGTATCCATGATATGACTCGAAGGTAGCTGGGATCTTCGAGACACCACTGACTTCCTGAGGAAACTACAGTCCATTGGTGATCTTCCTAAAAACACCATCCTAGCCACTATGGATGTAGAAGCCTCTACACCAACATTCCACACAAAGATGGACTACAAGCCGTCAGGAACAGTATCCCCGATACTGTCACGGCTAACCTGGTGGCTGAACTTTGTGACTTTGTCCTCACCCATAACTATTTCACATTTGGGACAATGTATACCTTCAAATCAGAGGCACTGCGATGGGTACCCGCATGGCGCCACAATATGCCAACATTTTTATGGCTGACTTAGAACAACGCTTCCTCAACTCTCGTCCCCTAATGCCCCTACTCTACTTGCGCTACATTGATGACATCTTCATCATCTGGACCCATGGAAAAGAAGCCCTTGAGGAATTCCACCATGATTTCAACAATTTCCATCCCACCATCAACCTCAGCTTGGACCAGTCCACACACGAGATCCACTTCCTGGACACTACGGTGCTAATAAGTGATGGTCACATAAACACCACCCTATATCGGAAACCTACTGACCGCTTTTCCTACCTACATGCCTCTAGCTTTCATCCAGATCATGCCACTCGATCCATTGTCTACAGCCAAGCTCTACGATATAACCGCATTTGCTCCAACCTCTCAGACAGAGACAAACACCTACAAGATCTCTATCATGCATTCCTACAACTAGAATACCCACCTGCTGAAGTGAAGAAACAGATTGACAGAGCCAGAAGAGTACCCAGAAATCACCTACTACAGGACAGGCCCAACAAAGAAAATAACAGAACACCACTAGCCATCACCTTCAGCCCCCAACTAAAACCTTTCCAGCGCATCATCAAGGATCTACAACCTATCCTGAAGGACGACCCATCACTCTCACCGATCTTGGGAGACAGGCCAGTCCTTGCTTACAGACAGCCCCTCAACCTGAAGCAGATACTCACCAGCAACCACACACCACACAACAGAACCACTAACCCAGGAACCTATCCTTGCAACAAAGCCTGTTGCCAACTCTGTCCACATATCTATTCAGGGGATACCATCATAGGGCCTAATCACATCAACCACACTATCAGAGGCTCGTTCACTTGCGCATCTACCAATGTGATATATAGCATCATGTGCCAGCAATGCCCCTCTGCCATGTACATTGGCCAAACTGGAGAGTCTCTACGTAAAAGAATGAATGGACACAAATCAGACGTCAAGAATTATAACATTCAAAAACCAGTTGGAGAATACTTCAATCTCTCTGGTCACTCGATTACAGACCTAAGAGTAGCTATCCTTCAAAAAGCTTCAAAAAGAGACTCCACCGAGAGACTGCTGAATTGGAATTAATTTGCAAACTGGATACAATTAACTTAGGCTTGAATAGAGACTGGGAATGGATGAGTCATTACACAAAGTAAAACTATTTCCCCATGGTATTTCTCCCCCCTACCCCACCCCCCACTGTTCCTCAGATATTCTTGTTAACTGCTGGAATTAGCCTACCTTGTTTGTCACCATGAAAGGTTTTCCTCCTTTCCCCCCCCTGCTGCTGGTGATGGCTTATCTTAAGTGATCACTCTCCTTACAGTGTGTATGATAAACCCATTGTTTCATGTTCTCTGTGTGTGTGTATATAAATCTCTCCTCTGTTTTTTCCACCAAATGCATCCGATGAAGTGAGCTGTAGCTCACGAAAGCTTATGCTCAAATAA
Source organism: Dermochelys coriacea (assembly GCF_009764565.3). NCBI lineage: Eukaryota > Metazoa > Chordata > Testudines > Dermochelyidae > Dermochelys > Dermochelys coriacea. Next base: position 68,010,357 of record NC_050078.2, on the reverse strand, counting down.
ATGTGTTAGTCTCTAAGTTGCCACAAGTACTCCTTTTCTTTTTGCGAATACAGACTAACACGGCTGCTACTCTGAAACCTGTCATAGTTTCTGTAGAAGCTTTTAGGTACAGTACTACTTCTTTACCTTTGTCATCTATTCTGTACATCCCATATGGCTTACAGCCATTTAGAATATCCCACTGATTTGTTGTTGTACTATGTTTCAGTAATGCCTCTTACATTGAGATCCTTTTGCCTAACCAGCTATTCAGATTCACTTATTTGTGCTTTTAAGCATATTGCATTGGTGTGTGTGTGTGTGTGTGTGTGTGTGTGTGTATATATATATATATATATATATATATATACATACATACATATACATCTATATAACATATAGATGTTCATCGATTTTTATAGTTGTCTGACACCCCTGTTACTTTTCTTTATAGCAGCCACACGTGCAATGTGAGACCAGCAATGCCTGGTATTGGTGTCAGTGTGCATTTCCCCCCTTGTTCTTTTGACTGGGGTTCACAAAAATTCAATTTTCTTCTCTGCGATTTTCTTTAGTAAACAAAACATATTTTACTTGGTGCAAAAGCTACTGTATTTTCTCAAAATAGAAACCTACTTGATAAGTTAATAAGATAACAGGGAATGCAGGGAAAATATTAATTTCTCAGATCTATAAAATGTTGAGATTTAGCTTTAAATATTTTAAAATGATTTGGGTTATGCGTTGGTGCCTTTAAGAAGCTACTGAAATTCATTCAGGCAGTAGTGTACTTCATAATCTATTGTACCTTTACTGTGTGTGTCTTTCTCTCTCGTTCTCTTTTTCTTCATGCTTTCCAGTATCTGTTTGTTACAAAATAACTGTTTCAATAGATTATTTTTCTGTTTCTTCTTTTCCCCAGTTCTGTCCCACTTTCTTTTTAGATTCTTTTTCAATTTATAACATGCAAGCATGGAAGAAAGCTTTTGGTCTGAAGTGGGCCAGTTCAATCAGCAACGCTCTCAAGTATGCGCCAGATATGATGCACTGTGCCAATTCATTAATCAAAGTAAACCACACTGCAAAGAAAGATGAGGGCTGGCCTAATTAGAGAGCCTATACTGGATGCAATGTGAATTATACATGATAGATTTGGCATGCTAAGACTCCTAACAAGTCTATTAGATTGGCCAAGTAACGAACATGCTGTTTTTTTAAAAAAAATATCCAGAGGTAATGCTTATTTTAAAAAATTAGACACACTGGAGCAAAATGGTATGAGTGAAAGTATATTTCCCGAGAAGAAAGAAACATTGTCTGAAGTTTGTCAGTAGGCTCAAGTTGACATCTCAGAAAAGATCTGTGTTGTAAGCACCATTCATTTAGACTTATTAGTCTGACAGCTTTCTTTCTTTTTGTGATTAAATGATGTTGAGTTGTCTGTACATGAAGAATGGGTAACTATCTGTCTAAATATGACCTTGATTTGCCAATGGTTCTGATCAAAGAATAGAAAATAGAAACTATCCAGCTATTCAGTAACAGAATACAGAATCTACACATTTTGCAAGGAAAACAGCCGACACACTTATATCTTCTTACTATATGTTCCATTCTATGCATCCGACGAAGTGGGCTGTAGCCCACAAAAGCTTATGCTCTAATAAATTTGTTAGTCTCTAAGGTGCCACAAGTTCTCTTGTTCTTTTTGCAGGTACAGACTAACACAGCTGCTACTCTGAAACTTATAAAACAGCAATCATTTAAGATTTCTTTAAATGTAAATACAGGAAGTGGCATCTTCTTAACCAGGGTACCACTTACATTTATATATTGAAACTTTTGTGATTTGTGCCAATACCAATGTGATTTTATAGTTTAAAAGAAGCAAACAACAAACCCACCTATGATCGAACCAGACTGTTACATTAATTTTGCTCTGTGATTTGGGCTTTAAGTCATTCCATTTGGCAATATATTTGAAATTACAGGACAACATATACTGCACATAAGGGAGTTTAATAATTTTATTTCAAACAATATTTGTACTATAGCTATCCAGCTAAACATACATATTTGTGGGAGAAAATCAGAATCATAACAGATAAAACCAAAACTCTTCTCCACTAGTGTAGATTTTCTCAAACCCTTCTATAATTATTATATAGCACAAAAAGACCAAAGATCTAAGGCAAAATTTTCAAAAGTGCCTAATGAATTACTCCAGGTCTATTCTTAAAGTTTGGCCAGCATTGCTATGTGATTAGGAGTGTGACTTTTTTTTTCATTGTAGTTGTGCCAGGAAAAGCCCTAGTTTAGATGCAGTTATACCAACAAAAATAGTTCTATTGTCAGTATAGCTTTTTTTTCATATACTGAACTGGAATATATATGCTTGTGTCTACATTTGGAGGGTTTTGCCAGAATAGCTATACTGGCAAATCTTTTAAATGTAGACTTGGTCTTAGATAGCTAACTTCCATTTTCAGTAGTGACATATCCACTTAATTCAAGCACTTAAGTTATTTTGGGGGAGTTCTATGGCCTGTGTTATGCAGGAGGTCAGACTAGATGATCGCTGTGGCCCCTTCTGGCCTTGGAATCTATGCGTTATTTTTCAATGAGATTTATATTCCCAAGTGCCTCAGAGCCAGATCTACAAAAGTCTTTCAGTGCCTAAAGATGCAGATGGATCCCTAGTGGGATTTTCAAAAGAGCCTAAACAGATTAGGCACCTAGCTCCCATTGACTTTCATAACTTAGGTGCCCATTTGCATCATTAAGGCACTTAATTACCTTTTCAAATCTAGCCTGATTCACTTTTGAAAATGGAACTTAAGCTCCTAAATCACTTAGCATAACATTTTCATAATTCCCTATGTCTGAGAACTCCATGTGTTAGGACCCATTTCTTTCACCAAAATGTTACAGTCCGAGTGAAAGAAGTAAGGATTTCCGGATTTTGTAGGGTCTTGTCTGTATATCAGTTAAATGAAAGGCATGCCGTGTTTCTTTGATCTGCTTGTAGCATGATCCTTAATCTGTGTTATGGCACACGGTGAAAGTGGCATTGCACAGACTAGATGGTATGCCACGGCTAAGAGCATTTGTGAGACAAGTCTTTCTCTTCATGGGTGTGTGTGTGTGTGTGTACACACACACACAAAATGCAGAAATCCCCTTGCAAATTGGATAAACAGTTTTGTTTAGGGTTTCAGTTTATATTTTGCATTTGCCATATATCTCCAAGTGCACTGACAATGAAGGCTTTACAACACACACTGACAATCAAGTATATTGACAAATGTCAACAAGCCATGAAAAGCTTCCCCTTTTCAAAAGAAAAGAACTCAGTAAATTCTCCCCTCAGTAAAGAAATATGTAGGCTCATATTAAATGCTGGCATAGGGTGTGGGTCAGGGATTGTGATGAGAGTAGGAAAGGAGCTCCACTGGCATCTCAGCTGACGTATGGTGTCTTAGGGACCAGGGTCATTTGTTGTAAAACAGAGCAGACCATAGGCTTCTGTATTTCATGCTGGGACCAGGGCTGCTTATCATAACATGATAATGCAAGAATGGCCAGAATGGGTCAGACCAAAGGTACATCTAGCCCAATATCCAATCTTCTGACAATGTCAGGGGCCAGATGCTTCAGAGGGAATGGACTGAACAGGGCAATTACTGATTGATGCTTCCCCTCTTGTCCAGTGTCAGCATCTGGCAGCCAGAGACATTGCCACCTTGGCTAATAGCCATGAATGGACCTAACCTCCAGGAATGCATCTAATTCTTTGAACCAAGTTACAGTTTTGGCTTTCACAACATCCTGTGCCAATGAATGCCACAAGTTGACTGTGTGTTGTGTGAAGGAGTATGTACTTACGTTGGTTTTAAATCTGCTGCCTATTAATTTCATTGGGTGACCTCCCAGTTCTTGTGTTATGTAAAGGGTTAAATAATACTTCCCTACTCACGTTCTCTGCACCATTCATCATTTTATAGACTTCTATCATCTCCCTGCCTTAGCTGTTTCTTGTTGAAGACAAACAGTCCCAGTCTTTTTAATCTCTCCTCATATGGAAGCTGTTCCATCCCCCTGATCATTTCCATTTCTAATATATCTATTTTTGAGATGGGGTGACCAGAACTGCATGCAGTATTCAAGGTGTGGGCATACCACGGATTTATATAGTGGCATTATTATATTTACTGTCCTAACGGTTGCTAACATTGTTCACTTTTCTGACTGCCGCTGCACATTGAGTGGAAGTTTTCAGAGAACTATCTATGATGACACCAAGATCTTTCTTGAGTGGCAACAATTAGTTTAGGCCCCCATGATTTCATATGTATAGTTGGGATTAAATTCTCCAGCGTGCATTACTTTTGCATTTATCAACATTGAATTTCATCTGCCATTTTGTTGACCGGTCACCCAGTTTTGTGAGATCCCTCTGTAACACTTCATAATCTGCTTTGGACTTACAAAATTACTCAAGATAGTTAATTATCATCTGAAACTTTGCCACCTCTATGCTTACCTCTTTTTCTAACCATTTATGAATATGTTGAACAGCACTGTTCCCAGTACATGTCCTTAGGGGACCCTGCTATTTACCTCTCTCCATTGTGAAAACTGACCATTTATTCCTACTCTTTGTTTCCTGTCTTTTAACCAGTTACTGATCCATAAAAGGACCTTTCTCACGACTGTTCACTTTGCTAAACAGCCTTTGGTGAGGGACCTTGTCAAAGGCTTTCTGAAATTCCAACCACATTCTATCAAATGGATCACCCTTGTACCCCTGTTTGTTGACCCCTTCAAAGAATTTTAATAGATTGGTGAGACATGGTTTCCCTGTGCAAAAGCCATGTTGACTCTTTCCCAATGTATTGTCTGATAATTATGTTCTTTACTATAGTTTCAACCAATTTGCCTTGTACTGAAGTTAGGCTTACTGATCTTCACAGCCAGTGGAATGATTCTGGCAAGCATATAAGGGCTATTCACATTTTGTTAATTTTCAAAAAAAGAAAAGCAGTACTTGTGGCACCTTAGAGACTAACAAATTTATTAGAGCATAAGCTTTCGTGAGCTACAGCTCACTTCATCGGATGCATTTGGTGGAAAAAACAAACATTAATTTTCAGACATCCTGTGATGTAGCAGCAGCTGTCATTCAGAACAGGGTCCAGCTTCTTTATGCTAGCCAATCCTTCCTATACTGGAAATGTGTATTCTGCCCTCAGATAGCAAAGTGCAAGTGCAGTGGCTCTTAGTATTGCTGGGTTGGCTCCCCATTTTGGGTTTGCAAGCTGTTATTCCAAGCTCTAAACTTTGCCCTTTATCTTCTCAATGCATGCCTTGAAGGAGAGAGTGTGGTCTGGTGTCACTACAAGGTAGACAGGGTTCCAGTAGTGGGCAAGTGATACCTCATTCCAGATTCTGATTAATTGTCTATATGAGTCATGGTTCTGAAGGTGAGACTCATTTGTGTTTTGGCTGGGTTGGTGCACAATTGGTTCTTGGTGTAATCAGCTGAGAGTCCCGATAGTGCCAATGTTAGCATTGCTTCAGTCTGGGTGAACTCCTTCACTTCGGCAGTGATACATAGATTGCAAGCATAGTGTCGAGTTGGATCAGTTGATCGTTTGTTTAGATGTTGAAGAATAATGGCAAGAGTATGTTCCCTGTGGTAGGTTGTTTTTCTGTTGCCTCTATTGGCTCCACTCCCCACATAGGTTGACAAAAACGCCTCAGTTCTCTAATAGAAATTGTCAGTCGTACAAGGTGGTGATCTTTTGTCACGTTGTATGTTTTAGTGAGGAGCCCTTGGTAATTCACTATATCCTATGCTGTTGATAGGTTGACAAACATGGCACAAGTCACCAAACCCTTCTCAAAGCCATCTTCAGTGCATTGTGTAATGTTCAGCAATTGATTTGTCTAGACGGAATCCAGCTTGCTTTGGGATTAGGTGCTTTTCAACAAGGGGTGATTGGTGGTTTAAGATGAGATGCTTATACAGTTTGTAGAGGTGACATAGCAGTGATATAGGCCTGAAGGTTTTTCAGTTCTGTTGCGTCCTTCCACTGCTTCAGGACATGCTTGATGCCAGACCTTAGGTATTTTATATGTGGTTGAGCATGTGGTAAACAACTTCAGGAAACTATTGTAGGAAATTCCATCATTGCTACTAACTTCTCTTTTGAAATATGGGGAGATTATTCTCATTGCTAATAGATAAGCTGGTCAATGAGAAAAAAGATGTTTTAGAGATACCATGTAAAATTTTCAATAGTGCCAATGAGCCAGATTTTGAAAGGTAATTGGTTGCCTAAAGGTGCAGATAGGAACGTAGTAGGATCTTCAGAAATACGTATACGCTAAATCCCTGTTGAAATCAATGGGAACTAGGACCCAGATTTATAAATGTATTCAGGCATAGCTCTGCTCAGTGTTGCAACACCTAGCTGATTTTGGAGACTTATTCTCATTTTCAAAGGGTATTTTGCTCCTTTGGAACCTGAATCCTGCTGCCTGTCCATGGGATTTAGACTCCTAAGTGGCCAATCCCTTTTGAAAATGAGATTTAGGCTCCTAATCAATTAGGCATTGTAATTCTGGGTGCAACAATACCTTAACACCTTTACTAATCTGGACCTAGTCCCTAAGGGGATTTTCAAAAGCACCTATCTGCATCTTTAGATGCCTAAATACCTTTGAAAATCTGGCCCTAAGTGACAAAGGATCCCCAGACCTAGTCTACCCCTAAAATTTAGATCAACCTACCTTAAGAGATGTAGGTATGCTGACCTAAGCCCCAGTGTATACACTGCTAGCTTGACTGAAAATATTTTCCATTGACCTAGCTACGAACTTTCGGAGGTGTGGATTAACGACAGTGATGGAAAAAATCCCTTCCATTTCAGCTGCACCACCATAGCTGTTGCTGCTGTAGGATCTGTAGCACAGACCTAGCTCTAAATCTTATTGAAAACCAATGGGACTTAGGAGCCTAAGTGACAATGGCACTTTTCAAAATTTTACTCGCCATCAGGAGTAAGGTTTGGATAATTCTCCAAAGTAAGAAAAATCCTCTGATAATCACAGCTTATGTTATTTTATGTTTGGAGTCATCCTCTGTAACCCGAGATAAAAGGTAACTACAGCTTCTTTATTCAAAAGCATCCCACAGCGTATATTTCCCAATGAGCATGGAGAAACAAGGGAAGAAGTTTAAGAAGCTGTTTAATAATATAACAAAATCATGGAAACAAAAACATTTAAGAAAAAAAGCCATTAGTCTGAAAATAATAATTAAACATTTCAAAACACCGCTAAGAGGATTGGATTTCAGGAACAGAGGTGGAATGGTTATTATTTTGAGACTTCCATGGTAGTACCTCATGCATAACTAATCCTTGGTGCTTCGCTCCAGCTAGTTAAATTGAGAAGTTGTTTCAATATTCCACTGCCTTAGGTGTTGACTTCTGATAGACAAGTATTTATGTGCACACTACACCACTGGGTCATAGCAGAGTGAGAAATTAATTGTTCTACCTCAGACAAGGTTTGAATGCCAATTGGCCTTTCTCTTCTCCCCGCTCTCCAGCCTTATTTTTTTTAATATTTAGTCAAGGCAATTGAGCTTAAATTTAAAATTTCCCAATGTCTCTGCATATATCATTGATGGGACTGTAAGTCTGTAACTGAGAATAGGCCTCAATTAATCACCTTTTGAACTGAG